>NC_051192.1:80405011-81707011 GCF_015220075.1 Falco rusticolus
CGCCACACTGCCATACTGAGATAACCAAAGGAGTTGTATTGGGGCTACACTCTCTGGAAAATATTTCCCTTGCTAATTCATTTGTAGTCATTTTCTTTGAATATTACATCAAAATGTGGAAATAATATAACGCCCTTAAAGAGGATTGGACACTGTGTTCTTGGATTTTTTAATTGAATCAATTCAAATTTCTCCTGAAACTGTTGGTGGGAGGTACCTCCTTATTTCTCTTATTCAGGATGCACTTTAAAGGTTTTAATAGAACCCCCAGAAACCACTCCCAAATAATTTTTAAATTGCATTCTAAAATGCACAAAATATTTGCAAAACAGAAGTGATTGTGTAACATCATCAATATTGTCCACCTTCAGCAGTATACCACACATATATACAAATATAAAGACTTTCCAGTCATTTTGCTGACCTAGTTCTTCATACTTATGCAGTGTAGGAATATATGTCTTGGCACATAATAGCCTACGATCTT
The DNA here is from genome assembly GCF_015220075.1 of Falco rusticolus. Lineage (NCBI taxonomy): Eukaryota > Metazoa > Chordata > Aves > Falconiformes > Falconidae > Falco > Falco rusticolus. The sequence continues at coordinate 80,405,499 of NC_051192.1, forward strand.
TTTAGTGGAAACCAGAGACCACAATTTCCAGCCCCAACTATTAAACTCAGCAAAATGCCATATTGTAAAAATAATTTTTTGTGAAAAAAAGGCTTGCGGTCTTAGGTCAGCTCCACTGTATTAACCACTGTTGAAAGAGCAAGACAAGTATTTAAAGAAAGGAGAAGTCTCATATTCATCAACAGACTGTAATTTTAAATTTGATACTGTAAGTGTATAATTATCTTACTGGTGTCCCACGATCTCCTGGCTTCCCTGGTTTTCCACTTGGGCCAGCAACTCCTGGAACTCCTGGGGCACCCTACAGCAGAAGACATGTAAAGTGAATTGTGGAAATCCACAACTGCCTAAGTGCTAATAAGAAATATGTTGCTGTGTTGAGTGCAAAGCAATACTGAAAATTACTCCTATCAGGTTTCTTTTCTGTTAGGTACATATCAGACTTGAAAATTTTCCTCTGGAAAAAATTTTTTGTTTCTTCATGGAAATGTGTCCTTTTACATAACACCACAGTTTAACAGGTATTTCTGAATCTAAAGACGGAGAGAGTGGTTTTGGTATCACTTTTAATGACAAATTCCTGAAGAAGTACAAGACAGTTTGTCCTTCTAACTTCATCTAGCAGGTCTGTAATCCATGTAAAAGTCCACAAGAAGTCTGTAAAAGTCATTCTAGTGATACTAGATACATATGAACAAATAAAAGACCAGTGTTAGGTTATGTGATAAAAGGTCATCTGCACATCCACAAAGAAGCACAAGAAAGACAACTGTGTGGGAGTGGGATCAGCCTAAATAATACCCTGCTCTAGCAACTCCTGTCTATATAAATATCATGGTGTAAATGTGTGCTCTGTGTGCATAGGCCTACTGGGAATACATCTTCCATCTTGCTACTGGTTGGACCTGGTAACATCAAGCTGCATCAACTTGCCTATCTCAGGCAGTCTGATCCAGTATATGTTTTTCTCCAAAACCAACACCTTTTCTATCATGGTCCCACAAAATACAACAAAGTAGCTTTTTAAGCAAAAACTAATCCTCAGATACTCACCAAGAAAACTTGTATTAACAGTGGGTTTTTTTCACCAGACTACAAGTATTGAGCTTATTTGTTTCAGGAGACCTAGCTATGCATTTGAAGATTATTGCTAAAAATCCAGGTTATTCCTTTACTCTTCCTTTATTTACACAGGCAGAATCAGTTTTAAAATACCCTTATGAATGTTTGCGAATACAGGCTTTATGCAGCTGTCTGCTCACATTTTACTGACAGTTTCCCAGATCTGTTTAGGATATTAAACGAAGGATCCATTTCATATTTGACAGAAACTGAAAATGTCAATGCAGCTCTTTCTTGGCTCAGGTCTTTTGTTTCAAGAGCATATCAAAGAAAATATTATATTTACCGCTGGTCCTGGTGGGCCTCTGGGACCTGTGGGCCCATCTTTTCCTGTGAAACCCTATTCAAAATCAAAAGCATGAGTACAGATTAATTTAAGACTGTAGCCTGATTAAAATGGCCTTTAATATTATGCAATTGCAATACTCTGGTTTATTTTAGCACGTATTTCAAAACATATCTACAATGTATGTTTATAAAAATAGCTATCACAATACTGGAGCAGACCATAGAGCAATAAGCTTCAGCCGATGTAGAAGATATTCAGTTGCTGTTAACTGAAGACAGAATGAGTCTTTCTCAACATTTGTAAGAAAAAGAATTGTTGTCCTATTCCAGAGGAGCAAGATCTCCCTATTTGCTGTTCTCTCACTCACAGGTTAGCTGGAAAATCTGAGGTTTCTACTTGAATGAATAATAACCTCCCTCTCAGATACTTCTCCTGCAAGAAGTGATGCTGAGAAATCCCATTTCAATAATCTGACATAGCATTCACAAATCAACCTTGATGACCCACTAATTACCAATCCAATGGTATGTTCTTTGGCAACTGGCTATCACATGGTGGTCTGTTTTCATTTCTGGCTATCAACTCCTACTAAAGGATGACTATAAATGCATATATGAGCTATTAATTTTGACTGTAAAGGTAATTCATTTCTTCAATCATCTCAGAGGTGATATGCCACTGTGAAGACAAAAGAGATTTACTTAGCTGACCCCAAATTAAAAGTAAGGGATTGCAACAATTCCACAAAGAAATGCCTGTGTGCATGCCCTTCATTATGAAGACATTTCAGAATCCCCCATAGAAAGAAAAGTGCTTAGATCCAGATAGCCAATAGTTAAGGAGCAAACTTGACCTTCACAGTAAGAATGGCATAGAGATTCTTTACAGATATAACATCTCTATGGGTGCAGACATCTGAAAACCTAGTTGGGAAGAGAGCAGCACGATTTTTATGGAACCTATCTGGCTAGCCAATGCTATCTGGGGAGGTTTTCATCCCTACGTTTTTCCCAGTCCTTCCTTTTACCTTTCCAGGTTGGATAATGAGAAAAGGACTATTTTGAAAAAGCATTTGAAAATAGAAAGATATGATAAAGAAGGGGGTGACCCCCCCCCCCCCCCAAAAAAAAAAAAAGCCAAAACCACATTACTTGGTCTTTTCACAAGATAAACTGAGAAAACCTTACCCTTTCTCCAGGAGGTCCCATTGGGCCAGGTGGACCAGGTAAACCTGGGGTTCCCTAGAAGGAAGAGGAATTATAAGCTGTATCCATGAAAGAACACCATTTTTATGCTAATCATCCCAGTATATATGCACACATTTAAATATTTAACTGCCTTCAGTGTTGCTTTTTGGCATTTACAAATACAAAATGAACCTTTCGAAAAAAACATATATCATACAAGAGTCTTTACCCAACTCTACTTTTAACTTTTATTTCCTTACCAGCCCATAATTCAACTTCAAAAATAATTTTCAGTACTGTTTCCATAAAACAGATATATCTGGTTTATTGCCTTTACAAGCATAACTTACAGATGTTAGCTAATCCTTTAACATGTGGTGCTAAAGCCTAGCTGCAGCCATCAATCAGAGTGTATCTAAAGAAAAAAAAAATAGACTCTTCTTTCATCATTCTTTTCCTCCTACTGTTCTATTTTTTAACATTCTGCTCCTTTATTGTGCACATTCTAAATTCTTTGTTTCTGTTCCTTGTAGCTTCTGGGTAAAGAATAAATCCTAAATTTAAACATGCTACATTACAGGACATTCAGGAATAATTTCATTCAACACTCTGTAGGATCAGTACCATTGCTGTAGGAACTGGTATTCAGCAGCCTTGTATCATGTTGTCATGTTCTACCCTGTTTTCTGTCTAATCTCACCATACACGAAAATGTAGCATTGCTTTCTACAGGACATTACAATTCCCTAAATGTATATTACTCAGGATTATAGGAACTAATAAAGCAGGTAAAGAATTCAAGGCCCTTGGTCCATGACTGACCTTATCTGATACATGAAACTAAATGAAAACACCACCATTTAAGCATCTCCCATACTGTTTTTATATCCCCAGTAAACTCAAGGACAATATAGTAACCAAGGAATATTACATCACCACATCTACAGATTAAAATCCTTAGATTATCCAAATCTGGCTGATTTTATTTTTTCTCCTTAAAACCTAATCCTAGTTTATGATATGGAAACCTGCAAGTAAGTGAAATTTAATATTGCTTTCTTCTTTCAGAAAGCATAAAATTGACTTCCCAAGACCATTTGACTTCCAAAAGTAGAAAGCAATTAGACAACATTGCTGTAAAGGAGTTCAGCGAATGTTTTCCAACCTTTACCTTAGGAAGACATTTAATGCAGGTGGTCAGAAGTTGAGGAACCTTCCTGGGGGGTTATCAGTGTACTTTCCCTAATCCAATGGTCCGTCCCTGTGCATTCACAACTGTCCAGGCAGACATTTGGCTTGACTTAGTACAGCTGTTCTTTCACTTTTGCTGTTATGAATTGTTTACTATTTCTTAAACTTCAAATTCCCAAGTGTAAGATAATTATGTTTCCAAAACTGTTGCTTAGGAAGGTATGAAAATAGCCCATGCCTCCTAGTGATGTCAACTGTCCAGCAGCCAACCTACATCAGGAACAGTGTAAAATGACATTATGTTGTCTAAGTGTCGACTTACCGATCTCCCTGGTAGTCCAGGCTGGCCAGCATCACCTTTCATTCCTTGACGACCCTATAATTTTCATTAATGATTGTTAGAGATTCTGAATGACAGAACAGATCAGCAAAATAATTAACTTGTATAAATGGACACAAAATATTTCCTGCGAGATACTTAAATTAAGGAATCCATAAGCCAACTATGCATTATGAAATAAATCAGGATACATATATGTCTTAATTGAGACAATACTGATCATCTCACAAACATTTGCAAATGCAGGGTAACTGGTTGACATTATATCAAAAACATGAGCAAGCAGACATTTGAAGGGGGCACATATTTTGATAAGGAAGTGATGGACTTTTCAGTAAGAGAGACTGATAGCAATGTCTTCACAAACAGGAAAGCAGAGAAGAGTTACATGTTTTCTCCCAACCTCCCTTATCTTTCTCAACTGGTTGATGGAGCCATATACACTCAGAAAAGGTAAAACCTTGTTCTTTCTAAAGTATCACTATTTTTCTCTAACCCATGATCTAAAAGGCATTACACACTTCCAGGACATAAGGTGTAGGACCATAATAAAGAAGCAAAGTATTGCCCTTCACAACTAGCTGGCATTCCACATACACTACAGCACTGTAATATAAATGCACAGCCTAAATCCACATGAGTTAAATTTGACAATACAGTATTTATTTTCCACAGTGGCTGGTGTGGTAACCCAGCATGAATAACTGTTGATGTCACACACATAATCAAACAACTTATAAACATAGCCTGCCAATGTGAATTGCAATTGCTATGAAAAATGATTTTTTTCTAACTTATTGTTAACTAATGAGAAATTCCACCAAAGCTGGTGTTTTCATTCTTCAGAGGTTTTCAAATGGAATGTGACAAATAAATGTATTTATCATATTCCACATGTAAAAGGAATGCGTTTGGCCTTTCTTGCTGCTTGGCACCTCTAGGTCATCTTCATGAAGTTTCTCTTCCCAGTATATAACAAAAAAATGAAAAGCATCTACACTGTACAACAAAACCTTTCTACTTTGTCCTAACAGAAAAGAAGGTTTACCTAATGTCTATCTTAAAGAACATTTTGGTTTCCATTTCCCAAATTACATTATAAACTTAAAAGGTAACCAGTTTCAAATGTGAAATGAGACAGCGTGCAATCAGACACCAATTCTGATTATTTTTCCATAAACTATATTTTAATCAAAGACTTCATACAAGAAAGCTCCTGCTTTATTAAAAATCAAGCTAATCCTAAACAGCAAACACCAAAATTATAATCCTGCTTTTGGGGTGATTATGGCAAAAGCAGTCTTAATACATTCAGAATTTAGATAAAGGGTTATCTATGTTATCTGCTATAACAAAGAAAAACAGAATCTGGTGAAGCTTCATCAGTGTTAATAGAGTTACTCTGGCTTTGTAGATATGCACATGAAATCAGAAGTAGCCTCTCACTAAAATATGTATGCTGTTGCCAAGACAGCCCCCTAGGAATGACAGCTGTTTTGTATGCCTAGCTATAGGCACCCATTGCCTCTCTGAACTTTCAGCTACTGATTTAAGCTCAGGAAATAGTTGGACATGTAACTGTGAGAAAGCCTTCAGAGTAATATTGCATGCAACCCTTACAGAAAAGATCTAAGACTAAAATCAACATAGCACAATATACACAATTACAACATTTAGACTCTGTCCCTTCATAGGCATCCCATGAGCACACATAACATTCAGGATAAAAAATGCTATTGTCTTGAAAGAGACTTGCTTCATAATACTACTGCATTGCGGGGAAAACTGAATGTTAGGACAAAGCTGCCACCCTCTTTCCAAGACCACCATCCCCGTGGACAGCTCTGACTCCAAACACATTGCCACCTGCATTCAGAATGGCCACTCACCGGTTCACCTGGGATTGACAGCCCGTTGGGGCCCTGTGGACCTGGGGGACCTTGAGGGCCAGGAGGACCTGTCTCACCACGAGGACCAGGTGGCCCCTTAAAGCAGAAAATTAAAACAGATTGTGAATGACAACCCTTTCTTAGATCTGTAATGCAAAATCTTTTGTGTTAATATATTAAGTTAGAAGCGTGGAGACACATTTAATGCTTAGAACAACTGTGGAAACAGTTATTCAAGTGGCATATCCTTTCATAAGCTATTCTCTGATTCATGTTGGCAGTCTCAGGTCAATACACGCCTTCTGGCAGTGTTAATTAGAACTATAACTGTTTCCTCTGTACAGAAGAAAGGACAACAATGCTGCAGAGGATGTATTAACACCCTGATGTATGTACTCTAGTTTCCTGACGTGCAGTCAATGCCTTCGAGGCTACATATATACATAGGCTGTGTATATATAGTCTCAAATAGGTAGGCTGCACATAAACAACATGTAGGAATATTTCTAAGTAAATTTTAAATCTCCATTCTTAGCTCAGCATAAAACTAAGCATACACACTTTCATTCAGGTAAGCATGTAGCAACATTATAGAAACATTCCAGAAAGATACTTACAGATGATCCAGTCAAACCCCTTTCACCTCTAGGACCTTTAGCACCTGGGCCACCCTAAATTAATATTTGGAAATAAAACATATTTCATACAGGGAAAGCAAGGGAACATCATACTGGTATGCGTTACGAAACCTTTTTATCAAACTTTTACTGAAAGCCCGAAGTTTTGAAGTGTATAGATCACACTGCTAAAGATTACTAGAATAAAAGATGCATCAGAAACTCAAGTAAACCACATCAGCTTCAACCTTGCTAACTCAACCCATGAGAAATTATTGTAATTTTTTTCTCTGCAGACGCAAACTTCTTCAATTTATATTAATCAAAATCTCTGGACACCTCTCCAGTAGACTGCCAGGCAACTTAACTGGGCTTCATATTTCTCGTGCATTTTTGATAGCTCCAAAGTAGAAGGACTACTGGGCTGAGTATAACTCCTTTATACTGAAAGCAATTGGTAAGAGCATATCCATTCCATAGATTACTATCTCTCCACATAAAGAAAGAGGCTAACTAATTTATTTCCCTGACAGAGTAAAAAAATCTTTCCTTGGAGTGAAATCCTGACTCTGTATTCAGGGAAAATATTTGCACAGTCCATTAAAAATATCTTGTACATGAAGTGCAAGACAGCTGAGATGGGGCCAGTTTCTTTCAACCTATCATACAATGAGGAGCTATTCACAGTGATCATGTTGGAAATATGGGAAACAGATTATTATATAAACAAGTAGCGGTGGTACATGTTGATAGAAACTATCTCTCTGACTGACCTTTGCTTCACAAAACCACAGATCAACACAAAACTACTTCCATTATTTTAAAAATCGGAAAATCTGTCTATGGTGAATAGTTTCTTACGGCTGGTCCAGGGGGCCCTGGAGGTCCCACGCTGTCTTGAGTACAGGTACAAGCATTTGGAAGAGCTGGGCATTTTGCTTCATCTCTCTGAAAATTTAATCACAACTGTTACTGTCCTTTTAAAGAAAAGTACTTGGTGGCAGCATACTTTTCTAAAACAATAACAGCAAAGCTCTATTACCCTGTTTGCAAGTACAAGTCAAACTCACAGCTAAACAGGCGTTTCCAAATGTTCCTACAGAATGTTTCACATTTTTAGCACATTTTCTCTGCGAGCTATACAGGACACTAACAACAGAGGCACAGGCGAAATCAGATTCATATGCAGTTTCTGTTGTTCTAATAGTTATACCCATTATACAATCAGCTTGAACTGACAAAGAATAGTTACTTTTGGAATGCCATTCTAAGAATAGATTAAATTAAAAAATAACATAGCTATTCCATTCATAATACTTATGATCTTAAATATCACTGAAATACAAAATATTAATGACATTTTTTCCACCATTCCTAAGGCAGTCAGTTCTAGCACATTTTTCTACCTCAGACACAAAACTGAAATGCATTGCTGTTCACTGGCTGCTCTGACAACTGTGATTTAGGTATGTTGTCAGTATGAGGTATAATACCAGGCTAATAATGATATTGTTAAATTTGCTATTAGTAATGATTTTCTGAATAGCCTCTGGTTCATTTATACTTACCATAGAAGGAAGATCACAGCATCTGTCTCTGCTAGTCCAAACTGGACTGCATACAATGTCAAAATTCTGGATTTCTAACTGTAAAAGAAAGGAGGACTCTTGAAAGATACTAAAGATGAAATCTAGTGGCATTATCATTAAAAATTACTCATCAAACTATTTATTTCTAATATAGCTAACATCTTTCAGACTTTCTTTTTTTGACGCTGACAAAAGCATGATTTTAAAATAATACAAAATTGAAAACCAAGCTTGTGTAAGGCTATAAGAACTTAAAGCACTGATGCTTGCTCTTGTTCTGGGGCAAAAAGTAACTAAATTAAGTGAATGAATAAATATTTTTCAATACTTAATGAATAATACTCATGAACTTATGCATATATATATGATGAATAATACTTATGATGAACAATCAGATGATTGCCTGTGCTGTGCACTTCAACATGAAATCTGGCTCAATAACATTTGGACCACTTCTAAAGACTGCAGTCCTTGGATCATATATTAATTCAGATTCATGTATGAAACTTTCCACTGACATTAGCAGGGAAATCTTCTGCAGAAAAGCTGAAACTGAGACTTTAGGTAGACTGTACGGTAAAAGCAGTTTCCTCTCTTTTTTTCATCCCAAGAGCTATGATCCTGTAGTTTGATACATACAACCAAACATCTGGTGGTGAGCACAAAGAATCTTCTTCAGGTGTTAGGGTTTGCATAGATGGGTCAGATTGCAAACTTAAATCTTCTAATATGAAGCCCAGGTAAAAGCATTTATTACGTATTAAGTATAGTTCATCCACCAAGATAATCGATGTGCCCTTCATAGCAGCAGCCACTTTTACATTATAGGTTTATAGATCATAAACTTAGCAGAGATTACCCTGATCACCCAGTACAAGACAGCCCATAGCACTTGCCAGAAGTAAAATCTGTTCACTAGAAAACATATTTTAGGCAAACAAAACAATCTTTATTTAAAGGTTTCCAATGATTGAAAATCCACCGTAAATGGTTCCAATGACTAACTGTTCTCCCTTTCAGAAGAAAAATGTTTATGCTCATTTGAATTTATGTAACTGCAACTTTCTGGTATTGGTTTTTTGTTCTTGCAGTTCTGGTAGAAAGAGAAGTTATTAAGACCAAACTTGTTAGTTAAGTATATTGGGTCTTGCAGTACAGGCATTTCAAAGCTTTGGATGTAATACTGACTATTTAGTAATCCTTAATCTCTAATCTCTTTACTCAGAAAATTTCAAGGGCTTGCATTAATGAATGGATTAATCTTTATCGCTTACAGTTGCTGATCTCCGGTCACCTTTTAGAAGTTTCCCAAGTATTTCATAGCCATCAGTTGTCATGTTCCCAGCCTCCTTAATTGGTTTTTCCAGTATTTCACTGCAGTCAATGTAAATCTTAACATTTGATGAAGTTACAACAATATGGACCTGAAAAAAAGTTTAACATAGTATTTAGGAAAGGCACATAGGCATATTTATTTTAATACTTTAACAGTATTTTGCTGTTTAGGTAACACAATTTTAAATTTTCTTCCTAGTAATCCTGCTTTACTTTCAACTGGTGGAAAAATTCAAACTCAGGGAAACTCTATGATATAAGTAACCTCTTTAAAATATGTTGAAGGTCAGTCAGATGAATACACAAGCACAGCTAAGAAGTACTATTTAGTGTAATAGTTGAATTACAACGATCTGTTTAAAAAAGCTTGCCTGAAAATTGCTTTAAGATGGAATAGAAGTAAAAAACAAAAAGAATTATTGAGAGGAAGTGAATATAAGCTCTGCTTGTCCTCTTCTGATGGCTGGGACCACACAAGAGGTTTATGAGTCTGTGACTGCCCACTGGCTAATAGACTCTGTCTGTAGTTCAGAGACTGGATTGTTTCAGATCCAAAGATCCAGGGTTCAGTTTCCACAGATGACTCAACCAGAGGCATTAGTTGCATTGAGATACAGGAAGTGAGCAGAGAAGCCTGCCCAGAAAAAGACAACATAATGGAAGATGCAACAGAGAAATTTCCATGAGAAAAAAATTGGCTACAAAAACATATGCCAGAATAAGGGGAAACAGGGAAGAGGAGGAAGAGATTAATTACTGGAAATAAGAGAAACTTAGAAGGGAGAAAAGAATGACTGTGACAGAGGGAGAATATGTTTACCAGGAGAAGAGAATGAAGTGTTTGGGAAAAACACAGTAAACCTTAAACAGAAGAACAAACAAAATTGAAGTGAAGGTTACCATTCCAAAAACTTATAGTACATACGACTAATGTTACACAACTGAATTTCTTACATTTCTATGAAAACAGAAGACATTCATGAGCCTCCAAGAAAGAAAAACGTGTGTGACATTTTAGTAAATCTGATATGCATCTGAGGGAAGAACATCTTAAGGCAACAGAAATATTTCAGTGGCTTTACATACTTTACATACTGCATATATTTATATAAAACATTATAACAACTATGTAATTATTGAAATAGCACCACAGTAAGATCAGCAGCAAAGAATCCTTGAAGTATGTATTTATGTTTTAAAGCTTCTGTTATCACAGTACATAACCCTTCAAAAACATATTGTTATTTGATGACTGCTTAAAAACTGCCATAAAGTTGAAACAAAGATTTCCTTAAATGTCCTGAGTCAACAAGTGCCTGAACAATCTCCTGAGAATTCATTCTTTTTTTCCATGTTAAATATTTTCCCATGTGGAGTTGTCTCCAAGGCATCAGCATAGCTTATCTAAAACTCTTTAAACATTGTGTGCTTATGCTTTATATAATTGGAATTAAGGCTTTTGAAATTGCCCCCATTTTTTGTCATTTGAAATTCAGTTGGCATCACAATCAAGTTCTCGGTGCTGTGTATACAAGTGGGTTTTTAATTAACATTCCCAATATCATTCATTGACCAAATAAAAAAATAATGGAAAGATAACTGAGTGTGTGCAAAGCATAGTTTGGTACTGCATACCAAACTTTCCACAAAATAAAATAAGTGCTATGCCAAAACTTAAATTAATTGTCATTTATACATCGTATTCTCAGTCATTTGATTATATGACTGAATGTTACACATTAACCAATGCATCAAACAGTTTAAACTCATCACAGATGTAATTCCCTAATTCCGAAAGACACCTAACATGTAAGTCCTTTTACTGGAATGCTAAGTATCTGTCACAATTTAAATAAAGTAAATGATATCTGCATAGCAAATTTATATTTCTGCATTTTCAGTTGCACACAGAACTTTGGAGAGGGGAATCTATACCAGAATGCTGAAAGGGACTATCAATGTGAAAATGTTCAAACAGCAATGACTGCTGAGCATCGCCTTTCCTTCCAAAGAAGTGATCCCAGCAACCAAAAATAAGCAGAACTCCCCCAAGTCATTGACTCAGTCAGCTAACGGATGATTTAATGCCAGCTCTGAATTCCAGCCTGAATCTCATAGCCCAGGAATAAATCTAATAAAAGTAGGCATCTAGTGTTCAAAAAAAATAAAATATCTCCGTATTCAGTCCTGCTACATTTTGTTTTCAACAAAATGTTAACAGAAACTTTCTCTTCAATTTCTAATGCACCAATACAAAGCATCACTTCTGACAATTTCCAGTGCCAGAAGGCACTGAGGTTTTAAGAAAACGTACTTTAATCTTTCCTCTCTGGACCCTTTCTAAGATACAGTTTGGTGGTGTTCTGATCTGCTGCTAAATGAACCACATCAACAAGCTAAGCAAACTGTTATCCCATATGTACATCAGCAGAAAGACATACACTCATTATCAAATTTCCTGTGGCTAGCTACTGCAAAACTGCAATCTAAAAGGAAGTCTAGCATGGTAGGAACAAGAAAGTAGAAGTCGTCTGTCTCTCCAAAACATTCAATTATAAATTTAATGACTGTCTCAGGCAGTCAGGATTTTTCCTATGGGACTTGCCAGATTCAACAGCTTTCACCATAGCTATGCTACCCAAAGTGTTCCAGTATGCCAAAGTAAATTTCCCTGCACAGTTAGGTGTAGTTAACTGTGCTTCACTGAATGAGCCAGTAAGTCATCGAATGAAAGCCACAAAAATGTTTGATATTTTGGAAAACATCTCCTTGCATTCTAAAGATTCGTCATTTCTTTGAAACCAGACGGTAGGAGAAATTGCAAAAGTACCTTTTGAAATGTGTTAATCCTACTTTCCTTCCTTCATCCAGCTGAAACTACTGCTATCTTTTATTAGGAGCTAATCAACATGGCTGATACACAAGGCTTTCCTAGCGCATAAGCTGGGGAATCCCCTGATGCTATCATTAACAACCTGAGTCATATAGCAATGTCAGTAATCATCCTGGAGAGAATCCAGAGGAGTCAGCTCAGTTACATGGTGAAAAATCCCAAATAGAGCTCTTTAAATCAAGGCTACTCCAGTTACTTTAAATACTATCAAAATCTGAACTTTTGTTTCCTTTCCAGGAAAAAAAAGAAGGGCAACAACACACTGCACTAAATAACTGATATATTTTTTCTTATGAAATCATCTCATAAGCAAGAATTTGTAGTTCCAGAGCTTAAAGATAATTTACAACTGGCTGTTCCTCCCCTACCTCATTTGGCATCTTAGGATTGCTTTCCGTTCGTATGGATTTAATTATTAAAATAATACATAATTCTGGAATTTTATTTCCCCAGTAATTGTTTTTCACCAACAAGAGTAATAAACAGTTATACATAACTGCTAGTATTGCTGGGTTTGCAGGTTGCTCCCCATTTGCTCTGATAAATGAACAGACCTTTACTGTAGATGCTGTCAGATAATTCTGTTCAGCTCTATCACACTTAAAGGAACTAAAAGGAAATAAGTGACTCTGAATGTCAATGAAATTAGCAGCAGACACTTAAAACCAACTGCTGGCAGTACAGGATGTAGAGAGAGCTTCACACCACTGGCCTGAAGAAGGGAAGTCTCAGCTCTAACACTGATATCTGAAATGAGGCATGCTACATACTGTTCTGTGTCTTAACAGTACTTAATGGGGATAAGATGACTCAGCTTTTACACCAAAACAGTATCTACCCTAGCCTTTACTGACAGTTTTGTCACTCCAGTAGATTAATACATTTCCTTAGAGTTCAGTTGTCCTACTAAGCTATCCAAAAAAAAGGCAAAAAGCCAAATGCCAAGGACAAAATAGAGGCTGTCTAATGCAGGATCCAAACCTATGCATAAGTATCAGTTACAAAGTCAATGACATAAATGTTTCTTTATATATGTAAAAATAATTAGCCATTAAATAAATTATAAAACAAGAATAATTGTATATAACATAGATAACATAGAAGCAGTCTGGGAAATTATCCTCTGTCAAATTCTGAGGAAACCAATGGCTTTTACAGAACTCTGTGATTTTCGTAGTCAACCATGTTTTAAACAGATGAAGTCACAAAACATAATACTGGCACCAACAATTGCTCCCTGCTTTCAGCCTAGCACAGCTAGGTTGACAGCGTGGCCTCCAGTATCAGCAAGTTGACAGAGGCAACCTCTTATCAGTATCCTCAAAGGAATTCTGGTAGTGACTAGTCATGCAGGAGAGGGTATCATAAAGAAAACAAATGTTATACTCCAGCCATATTTAGTCATCAGAAGAAAACTAAACTAAACAGAAGGGAGATAAACGAAAACATGAGAATATGCAATTCAGCTGACCAAAAATGTTGCAAATGCAATTCACTTTCTTGCCCAAAGCATATATACTTAACACAGCAAGAAAATATTTTTTAAATTGTGTTTCATACATACACACAGCCTGAGTCAAAGACTTTCTGATAACTAGAGGTAAGGAAGCCCGGCAGGATCAAGTTTTCATAATTCAGTGCACAAAATTAGAAAAACAAGCACAAAACTCTCACAATTTAAGGCTGTTGGAGTAACACGTAAGGATTTCACTAGCCATTTTGACAATTTAAAAAACGTGAGTTTCATTCTGAATCACAAATCGATCATATGATCTTTTATAAGCTCTCTCTCATTATTGTTGCTTCTTCAGTTAACATGACTTTGGAATATGTTAGGCCCAGTGAATATAAGCCAAAAATACAGCAATACACATTCATACATACAAAATATGTTCGTATATATCCATGTACTATGTTTTTTAAACATATGAATCTTATTCAATATGCTATTCTCCTCCCACAATTGGTTCCCTGCCTTTATCTATAAGTCAATAGCTACTTACTTTCTGAGGCTACATCTTCCTCTTCTCAGAATGATTTAAAATCATTACACTTCCCTCCAGTCTTTTCTCACCACAACTTCAGGTTTTTTTCCAGATTATCTTTTATTCTTCCTCTTTCATATGCCACGAATCAGATATATCCCTCTACAATCTTGACAAATTCTTGACAAATCTCTTTCATTGGTTCAAAGAAGAGCTACAACTGTAAGTCCCTATGTCAACTAACAGTACTATACAAAGACTGGATATAACTGACCATTACTTCTGCTTGCTTGTCTTTTGTTTCAAAGAACAGCACTTCAGAAAGCAACATTGTTAATTTCGATCCTTTACCTTATGGAAGCTTCCATAAAAGATTTTCTTTACTTCATCATTATCAAAAGTTACGGTTTGAACTTCTCCCCTTGTATCCTTGTTAAAGAATGACAGGACTTTGCTGGCAGCTGCAATAAATTAAAATATATTTCATTTCATATGTACTACTGAAACCATCATCCTAAAATACACTTACAGATAAAATGTAGTATACCACTTAAGTGAGTAAACATAGGTTATAGATGGTCTTACTGACCCATAAGTACATAGATGTATTTTCCTTTGGTTCTAGAGGTAATACCAAAGTTGAAACGTAGCTTAGATGAATTCTTTTTAGTTGAAAAAATAATTGATGTACAAAGTAAAAAACTCCTAAAACTAAAAATATATAATACTTTTACCATGTAGGAATGCTTTTGGTTTGCAAATATTTGGGAAGAATGCATGCAAAGTAATGTAATGTACAAACTCTGTGCAATAAGCATAATCATCCTTACGATCAAGCACAACTCCAACTTGTGGCTTGTAATCTCTGTCTGTAATCTGCCAAATTGCAAAAGGCTCATTGGGGGATTCAGGCAGAAGACGGAATAGCAGAATGATAGTGTACGCCTGTGGCAATCCCTCTGGGTGAATCTCCCTGTGAAGACAATATGAAGACATTTTTTCACATGGAAACCCATGAGGAAAATAAGATCTTGATAATTTACTCTTTTACAAAGAAAAGACATGAGAGTAACAGAGAAACCACAGTGTTTAATGAAACTGAGAATTTTAGCTACTCTCTCAAATAAAACTTGCTGATGAAAAAGACTATGTGATTTGTTAAGATGAACTCACAGCCTGTCTTCACTTGGTCCAGGTGCCATAGTTATGAAGGAAGACAGAATATGATCATAAACTCTTGGAGATACATTCTCATGGCAAGATTGTGTACGAACTAATATATTTTAAATTCCTTGATGGTAATTACAGAAAAAAGGACCACAGCTTTTTTTTCTTTTTTCATCTGTCCTGTTTTAGACAGGCAACAGAAAACACACTGAACTATTGCTTCAGGCACAGATACAGTGAAAGACATACTTAATGTATTCTCTGCAACGCGTGTTGTATTTGTGCTCCACCACATTTATCAGTGGCTGAGGTTTAGATATGTGATGTTCAGACTGTTAGATATTAAAAAAGCCAAAAATAAACAAACACGTGCATTAAATGGCCTCAAGCATTTTCTGAAGAGGATGGGAGGGACTTCAGGAAGGGAACTGTAAGAAATTATGTAGCTTCTGCTTCTCCTCAACCATTCTAATGAAACTGGGAAGGGGATTTGGCCTCATGAACATAAACATGGAAACCTTAAAATGAAGAGAGGAGCTGCTCCGTATTTTAGGCAAAGCTTATGCAACCATACAGTACTGCAGGATGTGTATGCATACAGTACCCATATGGGACACTGCAACAGCCATATCACTAAGTCAACAACATGACACAGCACAGAGCAAGAATGAAATTAAATTAGATAGAGAAACACTATTTATAACTTGGATACAAATTTATTTCAGATACAGAAACAACTATGCCACCAGGATCAGGATGTTTTTATTGCTTTGCTGACTCAGTCTAAAGTGAGTTTTATTTTCTGGCTTCTCATGAAAAATAAGTGCCCAGAATACTCTGGCAAGTCTACTCCACCTCTTACAGCAGACAACAGACTATGTATTATTAAAAATATGAAATAAATAGAAAATCTGTCTTTTTATTGTCTTTTTATCATCTTATCCTGTTAAATGCAAGGTTTATCTTAATGTAAGAGAGTTGCAAAACTGGAATTATCTGTACTTCCCTAGATTGTAAAAATCCAGACTGTCAGAGACTTATTACCCCATAGATATAATGGCATATCAGTGAACTCAAAGAGTCCTGAAGTCCTCCACTTTTAAAGTTGAGAGCTGTGAAGGCTGGCAAAAAGAAATTATTTCTTCATACACCTCAGCTCCTGTGCCTGTGATCTGATCTTTACCTGATCTGCCAGGATTGCAGAAGATTTCAAAGACTGGTATGAAGAGAAGATTAAATTTCCTTAAATTTAACAGGGATAATGGGCTAACTTTATGCATGCCCTCTGACTCAGAATGACTTTTTTTGAAACTTACTTAAATAGGTGGGAGAACAAATGTAAAAAGAAAAAGAGAGAGGTACTGTTCCCCTCTTAGTAAAACTAACTGCTAACTAAGTCTTTTCGGGTTTTGTGAAAAAATGTTGGCAAAAATGACCATATATTATCCCTCTCTAACCAAACTTTTAAGACCACAGGCCCTTGAAAACTCCACTTTCCAAATACGGCAAATCGAGTAGAGGAGAAAATCAATGGCGTCAATGGGCTCCCTATTGCAGTATGAATGATGCCTCTGAAAAAGTGGTGCTTAACACTCCATATTGAAACCATTTCTCTCCAGCAACATGGAACTCATTGTACTAAGGAGGCTGTTTTTCAACTGCCTAAGGACAAACTGTGGATTATATATAACTCAAATGGTTAAGAAACATAATGTCTAAAGAGAACAATAAACAACTGGATTAATAGTGAATAGATTGCGACAAAAGAAATAGATTAGCATTTTATAAGAACAATTATAGATGCTCTTTGGAGCATATTTCTTGGAATTCAGTAAAAAGAATACCAAATAAATGCATCTTCCATAAGATACTAATGCTATCATCTATGAACTCTGTTAATCCTGCCTCACCTGCTCGTCCTAATTATGAGGCTTTCAGGTTTACTTACCGTATTGGCTGGCTGACAAAGGCATTTTTGTGGAGTCTATATGCTACATAGCCTGGGAAAGAGCCTGATTCCAGTGATACCCCTTGTACAGAAGCAAAATGCTTCTCTGTTAGGTTATACGATTCCAGCATCTTGAAACCTTTAAATCCAGAGAGAAAACAAAAAAATAAAAACACTGTAGAGCTGTAAAAGACACAAATGAACCCATGCCAAAATACCAGACAGTTACTTACCCGGCGAAGTGTATCCCTCCAAGTAAATAAGAGGACAAGCTAAAAGACATGAGACAAGATATAATTCAAAACCATAAAATCTAACAGGATATTAACTTATATATATTTTAGAAAGTTTTATTGCCAGAAAGTCTGTGCTATTATTAAATATCACCCAGATTTTGTTACATTTGTCATACTGTGTACTGTTCTGCGGTAGATGTACTGTTAACATCTTTACTCGTTACGTTTAGTATGATATTTCTACTGTAATAAATGGTATGGAATAACAAATGAACCCCCCAAATATTTTAAGAGTCTAATTCATAAGAAGAAAAGAGCACAATGACACAGTTTTTCCATGAATATTTAAGGCATGCATCAGGCTGCATAATAGCTGTCAGATTCACAAGGAAAAATTGCAGATTTACATGGCTCATCGGGAGCCAGTGGATGAGACAGTTAAGGAGTACACAGTTGCACGTGACAGGCCTGAGAATTTCTCATTTTTGCCATAGAAAGATTTCAGTTGAGTAAACAACTGAACTTTATTTAGATAATTTTAAAACAGCACCATACAGTATAGCTACACCTCTTTAGCACCTCTAGACCACTGGTAAATAAGAGACCTGTTGTGCCCCCCAGTTCACATTGGGTGTCATTCTACTTCCTAAAGAGCAGTAATTCTCACTGGTTGTTACTTTCTTTTTTGTTACACTAGTACTTTTGAAAAGTGAAACAAGATTACATAAAATATATTACCTACTTCAAAATTTAAAAAAAAACCCCTAGCTTCCTAAAACTATATCCAGTTATATGAAACCTAACTTACATATATGAACATTTCTTTTGATGGACCTTAGATGGGATGACAACTTGTATTGGGTTTGAGTGGCAAGATTTTGGTAGTGTGAGAGGTAGCTTCTGTGAGAAGCAGCTAGAAGCTTCCCCCATGTCCGACAGAGCCAATGCCAGCTGGCTCCAAGACGGACCTGCCACTGTTCAAGGCCAAGCCCATGAGCAATGGTGGTAGTGACTCTGGGATAGCATATTTAAGAAGCAGGGGGAAAGCCCTACGCAATAGAAACTGCAGCCTGAGAGAGGAGTGAGAACACATGAGAGCAGCAGCTCTGCAGACCCCCAGCCCAGTGCAGAAGGAGGGGGAGCAGCTGCTCCAGGCGCTGGAGCAGGTTCCCCTGCAGCCCGTGGTGAGGCCCGTGGTGAGGCCCATGGTGAGGCAGGCTGTGCCCTGCAGCCCGTGGAGGTCCATGGTGGAGCAGGCTGTGCCCTGCAGCCCATGGAGGTCCATGGTGGAGCAGGCATCCACCTGCAGCCCGTGGAGGTCCATGGTGGAGCAGGTAGCCACCTGCAGCCCGTGGAGGTCCATGGTGGAGCAGGTAGCCACCTGCAGCCCGTGGAGGTCCATGGTGGAGCAGGTACCCACCTGCAGCCCGTGCAGGACCCCACACCGGAGCAGGTGGATCCCGAAGGGGGCTGTGACCCGAGGGAAGCCTGTGCTGGAGCAGGGTCCTGGCAGGACCTGTGGCCCCTGCAGAGAGGAGCCCAGGCTGGAGCAGGTTTGCTGGCAGGGCTTGTGACCCTGTGGGAGGGAGCCCAGGCTGGAGCAGTTCGTGAAGAGCTGCAGCCCATGGGAAGGACTCACACTGGAGCGGTTCATGGAGGACTGTGTCCCATGGGAGGGACCCCAGGCTGGAGCCGGGCAGAGTGTGAGGACCCTGCCCCTGAGGGGGAAGGGGCGGCAGAGACAGCGTGTGATGGACTGACCCCAGCCCCCATTGCCCATCCCCCTGCGCTGTGGGGGGGAGGAGGCAGAGAAAATCAAGAGTGAAGTTGAGCCTGGGAAGAAGGGAGGGGGGGAGGGGTGAAGGGAAGGTGTTTTAAGATTTGTTTTTATTTTCTCATTATCCTACTCTGATACGACTGGTAATAAATTAAATTAATTTTCCCCAAGTCAAGTCTGTTTTGCCTGTGATGGTAACTGGTGAATGATCTCTCCCTGCCCTGATCTTGACCCATGACCTTTTCTTTATATTTTCTCTCCCAGCTGAGGAGGGGAGTGATAGAGTGGCTTTGGTGGGCACCTGGCATCCATCCAGGGTCAACCTGTCACACAACCGTAGCTAGTATATAAGCAAATGTATTAATCTGGGAAAAAGGAAAACAACGTCTTCTACTCACTTGAGGTAGCTGTCTCACACACAAAGGTGACAAGGTTATCTTGAATCTTTTCAAAGGCATCAAAATCATCAACAATAAATACATGACGTTCACTGGGCTTGCTGGCAATCTTGGCCAGCTCATTGTAATCTACATCAGCCACGCCAACCACAAAGACACTGAAGCCTGTAAAAATAACACTTGTTACTTGAAATGTAGTAAATATACATGACCATTTATCAGGTCAACATTTCACAAACCATCTCTATCATCGATTTCTCGGGCTCTGCTAGTCTTCGATCTGACCTTCATTGTAAGCATACATTCTGAATAATCTTTCACCGTAACAAAGGTCAGGAGGGACTAAACTGATTTTTGCATGTTTCCTTCAAAACTTTCTCCTTTTTCTTTCATTGATTTTTGTTGGACATTATCCAATCTCACATAGCCTCGGCTACATGGTCCCTTCACTCTTTCATACAAAATGTACAATCTTCTCAACTCTACTGTATCTTCAATCTGTTCTGTGTTCAAAATCTCTGTGCAGACTGTTAGTTATCCAGACCTCTGTCTGTTGCCATCTCCTGCATTTCATGCTCCTCAGTTTCTCTCACTTTCTTAGGGTGGCATTTATCTCACCAATTTTTACTTTCCAAGTTAGCAACAAGTCTAAACTAGTTGTCTAGTCTTCCTCCATAACCAACAGGCAGACATGGGCAGATTCAGAATGCAATTCATCTCGCCTCCCTAAAATGTTACCTTCAAGACTGAAGCAGCCATGGTCTGTGGATCCTGTATGTTGCTCTCTTCCCTAACTATAAAAGGACCCCACATGACAACCTTAGACTAGACATTTAGTTGTTAGATGGCTTAAGTCAAATGACAAGAACCCAGACCCTAGAATTTAGTTATATCACCAGGTGTAACAGCATAATCTCCTTTGTCAGGGTGATACTCCTTTTCAAATCATTAAATTAGCGTCTCCTTGCCTTTTATGTCAAGTTTTTTGTTTCCTGCTATCCTCTAGCTTTTACAGAATTCTGTCTCTGGCTTATTTCTTACTTTCTCTTCTCACACCTAAGCCTTCCTGTTGTAATTTGACCTCTTTTTGGCAAAATAAGGAAGGAAAAAAAAGTCACTGCAAAATTCAGCACTATCTAGAAGAAAATCTCTCACAAAATTTAACTGACAAGAAACTGCACAGATATTGGAAATGCTGGTTGGAAGCTGAAAGCAGAATTCACATTTATTGCAAATGATAAAGCTAACTTTATTTAAAATTTTAGTTTTTCAAAAGTAAGTTAATTATTCCTCTGTAGCCAACTGTGGTGAAACTTTGGCTGAAATACTCTGTCCAGCTTTGAGCATGACATTTAAGATGCAAAGAAACCAAAGCAAGTAGAGAGGAGAGCAAAAATGATAAGAGGTTTGGAAAACATGATCAACAGGAGGTTGAAGGAAATGGGTTTGTTTAGTCTAGAAATGAGAAGAGACAGGAAATGACAACAGGCTTCAAATATGAAGGCCCATCACAGCGGACAGTGATCAACAGCTTTCCTGGTTAACTAGGTAAATGAAAAGAAAACAATAGTTTCATTAGCCTGAAGAAGCACTTAGGTGAAATGTGAGAAAGCTTTTCAGCTCTTATGCTAGTTAAGCACTGAAGCAGATAATCCAGGGAGACCGTAGAGATTTTTATGAATGGGGTAGCCAAACATCTTTAGAAACCATCTAGACAGAGGTGATTCCTTCAGATCATAGAGGCAGAGAAGATGACCACTTGTAGATTACAAGCCAGTGATTTTCATAAGGAAGTACATCTCCTTACTCAGGGAACAGGACTCCAGGTCGTTCATGCACTGCAATGCAAAACTGCTGGGTGCAAGGACAGGAATAGATTGTTAGACTCGCATCTATAGTCACATCCAACAAATCTGAAGAGGAACTGTGACACTTCTCAGCTCAAAAGGCAATGAAAGAGTCAGTTTAGACCCAGCTCCATCAAAAGCAGCTACTTTAACTGGAGATTTACTAGTTTATACCAGGAAAACATAAAGATGAAAAAGCCAGGCCCATTACATCAAAAGCACTAGAATGGAGCACACTTCACAACGGTTCCTGGGGTCCACACAGCAAGGAGAGAAAGAAGTAACCAAAATTCATGTCTATAAAGCAATATGCATGAGGAATTGCTTGAAAGCCTTGGGAAGCCACATCCTTCCCCAGAAAGAATACTAGAGAAAGAAAAAGTAAGTCTGGCCCAGAGAGTCTAAGTTCTTAAACATTTTTTAGTTATCCCCAAATACTCAGAATATATCTCTGAGTCCATAAATAATGAGTAAAGCATTCCCAGATAATTGAAGCACCACTTACAATTGCATTGCTTAACACATAAGAAAAGGAAACAGCTAGGTACCATGAATTGCTTACCGGAGTGCTGTATGACCGTTGCTGCTTTCCTCACCTCATCCTGAGACCGACCATCTGTGACAACAACAAGTACCTTGGGAACACCTCGCCTCATGCCACTTTCCCAAGTCAAAACCTTTTCTTTGATAAATGTTAGGGCTTTGCCTGCAACATACACAGTGAACAAGGAGTCAGCCATATTATCCATAAGGGAAGAAATCCCTTATTTTACTTTGAAAGGGCAACAGCCACACAGCTACAACTGAAGAACACAAAATCCTAATTCTTCAGCCATGCAATATTAGGATAATGAGCCAGTTTCTGAAAATATTTTGTCTTATAAGAAATATAACTACTGCTAAGAACTACCTGTCCTTGTGTTTCCTCCTCTGTACTGAATATTTTGAAGAGCTCCCAGGGCCTGGGCCTTGTCATCAAACGTATTCAGTTTAAATTCAGATTTTGCCTCATCACTGTACTGCACAAAGGAAACCTGAAATGGAATATATCACAGTGTTCAGCCTCCTATTTCCACATTTAGACCAGCTCTCTCCATTGAAATATGTATTGTGGTATATTAATAGGCGTTAAATAATTGCAAAATCTTTTCATGTATCTACAATTATGCGCACACATATATATTCACATACACAGATACCATCATAGCAATGTGCACACACCTCTTTCTCTTTCATGTATGAAATGTGATGTGACCTTAAATATACATGATTAAATCATTGCTGTTACTATAATGCAATACACGTAGTGCCTATTCTCTGCTTCTGAGCAGATGTACAGTATCTATTCTCTTCCCATTTTTTTAGGAAATACAATATAATTCAGCAATAGAATTTCTCTAAAGTTGGATATATACAAAATTGTGTACTCTCTTGCCTTAAATACTGGAATATAATCACAGTAACTTTATTCTAAAATCATCTTTAAATATTATATTTCATATATAAATAATATATTTCATATATTATATTTGCTGCTTTTAGTGTTCTGTAAAGTTGAATTAAATTCCCCTTTTAAAATGATTCATATCCAATTCAAAACCTGAGATTGTTGCATCTCAAGAGATATGTAACTTAAATATTTTACTAAACATTAGCATTTTACATGTCTCTATCTCCTATATTAGGACTTCTCTATCTCTAGGCTAGGGACACAGATATACAATGGCAGGGGGGGGACATCAAACAAACAAACAAATGGAAAGGAAAACTACCTAGATTAGAGCTAGGAAGGATAAAGACTGTCTGAGACAAGGTATGAAGGGTATCGTTTCCTTTAAAATGTCTAGAGCTTTAAACATAGGGAATCAAAGACCTAAAGATATGCCTGGAAGATGAAAGGCAGTTCATGAGCAATGGAAATAATTTTTATAATTAATTGGGAACATCATTCCCACAATCTCCCACATATCAAAGAAAAAAAGCACCCCCAAAAAAACCACCTTCAGCCTTTTAATCAAGGAAAATACATTGCACCTGCAGGTCATTGCTATGGTCTAGAAACACCTTGTAAGAAACTCTCTTACATCTCATGTCATTCACTTTATCTAGTGAAAGAGAAATGGTTATGGGAAACTAGGCAGTGATCTCATCCAGCTTCCCATAAGCAGAAGAAAACCAGTAATGGTACAAGACTTATAGTAAGAAGCCTGACAGGAAATGTCTTTGACATAACTGTGATATGCTCAGAAATCCTGAAAGTTTATTCCTCATTAGCTGTTACTGTTTACTCTTTAAAGATGCATTAATTCATTAAGAGAACTAACTTTTCACCTTTTCATACTTTCACTATGCCCACTGTGGAGTGGACCCACGTTATCTGTAGGATGGGATGAAGAGACTTCTGCAAGTGCCTCTCCCAAAGGGATTCTGCTTACTTGGTGCAGTGGGTTTCTAGGAGCTCAACAGGACAAGGCTAATAGCAAGCCAACTGGACTCTACATGCACAAGACTTCTTTCTTGCACTGAGAAATTAAAGCATAACCCTCACTCAACAATCAGACTGTCCCCAAAACAGGTTTCTGGTATGACACAGACAAAACCTAGCATATAACAACTAGGCAGTGTGCCAGTTGTTGATGCCCTATACAAAGAAACAAAAATATAAAATTAACCATACATTGACCATACACCACCCCAGTTTCTCTGTCTGGAGGATTCCCACACACTACAACTTCTGTCTTTCAAAATAGTAACCTCTCAGGATAGACTGGATTCCCTTTGTACTTAAAAAATGATCGATATATTTCACGAATAATTATACATGTGCACACATGAGTTTTACAAAAATCTAATACAAACAAATGACAGTATTCTGAAAGAAAGGAAAAATCAGATGCAACTTTAGCAATTCAACTTCACCTTCAGTTTCCCTCCAAAATGTACCCAATGGAAATACAAACCTACCTGGATTCCAGCAGGATTAATTAAGTCAAAGGCTCCTACTGTATTAAAAACAAATTTCACTACTTTGTTGAAGTTATCATCACCAATACTCCAGGAAGCATCAGTCAAGAATACTATGTCTGCTTTGGCACCTCTGCATACTGAAAGAACAAGAAGGTACACTTAAAACATATAAATCATATCACGCTGAAATACAGAACATTGCTTCAAAATTTGAAAATTCAAGAATGACAAATATTCAGCAAACTTCTATTATCATGCAGTCAACCTGGCAGATGGCTAATGCTCAACACAAAAACATTTATTAAAAATTATCAAGAAAATTTCCATAAATGACGAAGAGCTCAAGAAACAAATACGAATGTTTTAAATTACTTTTTTTTTTTCTGAGAAGCTACCATAAAACAAAAACTGTCTTCTGAGGGCAGACAGACTCACAGACTTGCTGCAGAGCTATAGGATATCATGAATTTTTTCCCCAAATATATACAACTTACTGTTCTACACCAGGAAATGTTGAAGTCTAGTAAACCTCAAGAGCAAATGGATGGCATTAGGAAACTGGTCTCAAACTTCATTTCCCTAAAATGATGTGCTAGTTTTAAATCTATTTAAATTTGTGAAAAAGTAGAATTGAACTCTGAAGCAGTGCAGCAACTACACAAAAATACTGAATAATTCTACAACTAAACATACCATCCCGAGCCGGAGGGATCGTAGGAGGTGGAGGAGGTGTAGGTGGTGGAGTTGGTGCCTCTGTAGGTTTGATTACTGAAATGATATAATAATTTTTTGTACTCCATATAAATTATTTCATTCAAGGAAAAACTCCAGATTATGTATTATATTACCACACAGAAAGATTATGATCTTTTCTCATTAACCTAAACAATGTATAATTGGCAAAGAAAAAATTCTTCTGTTACAAAATAATGAGATTTAGCTATTGTTAAAGCAAAGGTACATGATATCATTATAGCAGTAACACTTTTACATGCATTGAGTAATGTTGCACTCCGATAATGCATCCATTTTTCATCCAAGTCCTAGGAAATAACTGGTTTGAGGAAAAGCATAAGAATTTCTCTTTCCCTCATAAATTCCAGTTGACGTTACACTGAGAGAAAGAGGAAAGAAGGTCACTTAAAAGAGGTATTGAAAGACATTTAGGAGCAAGACAGGTTCTACAGCTGAAACAAGACAAGTTCTATAGCCAAAACTTAAGGTTCACAATATCTATTACCTACCTGTACGCTCCCTCATAGAGACTGGAGGTCCCTCAAGGTTAGGGGTCTGAACAAAGACAGTTGCATTGTATTCTGTGTCTGGTGAGAGGCCAGTAAAACAGTGGCTTGTTTCTGATCCACGTACTGTGATCTCCTGTCCTCTGGAACCTGTCAAAACAAGCCCAATGGAAAGAAAGTTAGAACCTCCTATTTCCCTTTTAGTATGTGTACAAATAAGTGTACAAATTAGACACCTCTTAAAACAAGGCTGGAGCAGATGGGACAGCAGTCTTACTCTTTCCCATAAAAGCCTTTCTAGACCAAGGTTATATGGTGATTATGCACCCTGGGGTATACTGGAGAATACCACTGCATACATGTGAAAACCAGGTAACTAGCAGATTTCCACTAAATAAAGTTAACTTGACAATAAGCAGCACTTCCTCTCTGCAGCTTTTTCACCACTCTAGAGAAACAGGTTGTGTTCAGAGCTTTAAAGCTCAACCAGACGTATCCTGGCTTCTAGTGGGTGCTTGCCACCTTCCCAAATAAGTGGTGCTCTCACTGAAATAAAACAATTATGTCTCCAGAAAATGCAAAAAATAAAACGTACTTACCATCAGCTGGGTTTAGCTTCAGTCTGTAGGAAGTTGCTGACCGATGAGGTGACCATCGGATACAGAAAGTATCCCAACCCACTTTGTAACTTGTCAAGTCAGTGACATTCAAATATACTGTGAAGAGAGAAAGAGATAAATTGTTCACTGAAAAGTAGCATATAATTTACACTTTGATGTGCATCATCCATTACATTAGCAGTGCTGGTCCAGAATTTGATTTTTAAAAATACTCACAGAAGAAAAGCACAGTTCTAGTTAAATTTCTTACTCTTCTGTTATGCCCTAGAGATCCTAGCCTAGTTATTTACAAAGGTCCATAGTCTGATACCCTTCCCCTACTGGGTAACAGCCCATTTTATGAATTTTCACATGAAGTAAGTTGAGCTCTTTATAAAATAAGAAACTTTCAAAAAGTGGAATCTGACATATATGGCAATATGAAAAGAATGTAGTGAGTCAACAAAACTCGGGATTCTTGATTCATCTTAACTGAAGAAATATTTAGAAGTTTCTTAGCTGAGGCCATCAACAAAATCTCATCCTCATGAAAAGCTGAAATTTCAATCACTGGACATTCCTGTGAGATAAAAGCAGAGTAGCGAAAAGCCTAGACCTGTTTAGCATGGTTAGATTCTATAGTACCCTGAAAACAGGTAAAGATTGACTCCCACTATAGCTGAATAAAATTTTGGGAAGCTGACTAGAAAAATTTATATCATCAAATCAATACATAAACTATACTTCCATTACTGTTCCCAAGCTTATTGTTCTTAAGATCCACATGATGGCCAGATCATAAGTATTCTCCATGAGAGGATATTCAGATTTTCTAACAGCCAGGCTTAAAAATCCTCTCTTAATCAACATTATCTCAGATCAGTATATGTACTACATGACTACAACAAAATTCTTTTGACTTACATGTAGTGCCTTGATCTGTCAAAGGTATGCTCATTCCAGAATCATACTGGGCATAAACATTCACATCGTAAGTAGTACTGGGAGACAGATTATGCAAGGTGTAGGAAGTCACTTCTCCCACAAAAACCTCCATGGGCTCATTTGAACCTTGAATTGAAAGGAAGCATTAAGGAATTACAAAGAGAGAGATATTCATCATTAGGTGAGCTATAAAACTCTCTGCTGTCTTTTACATGCCATTAAGGGTTAATCTCATTTTTCCTAAACCAAAACATACTGCTTTCTTAAATTTCAGCCTATTAGACTGTTGCAAACAGAACATACACATAGCTTTACAGGCTATTGTGCAATATTTGTGTTTAACTTCCAGAAAGGTTATGTCTATTGTTTCACTGTCACATAAAACAAAGGTTCTGAAGGACATTAGTACCTAAGTACCTGTCCAATACTCAGCTTACATACACCAGTTCATATCCTCAGGTGAACAAAAGGTATTAAAGAGAGGAAAACCAAGTCTAGTCCAGGACTTCATCTAGTCACCCTATTAAATTTTAACTATACCAGTCAATGTCTGTCATTGAATGCATGAAACACTGTTTGATAATTTGTGCTTCTTATAAAATACTGATAATAAGACTTAAGTTTCCATCAAAATCAGTAAACAAAGGTAATAAATAAATCCTTTAACACAAACATTTAATGATACATATGACTTGTATTCTGATCTCCCTTTAGCCACTCACTGTTCTGAAAGTGGAATACTCAGAATGAACAGGTTTTCTTACCCACAGGTTTGTATACAATTTTATAGCCAAGAACAGGGGATGGTGAAGGATCCCAGGAAACTCTGAATCGTGTATACCATTCATCAGTTATATACATATTTTGAGGAGGAAGCAGGCCAACTAAAAAGAAAGAAAAACATTCTAATTAGACTAGTGACTGCTTTTCAATGTCTAGAAATTTACATTGTAATTCTGTTGTGTAATAATCATGTCAAAGACATAATTAACATAATGAAACCTTAACAATGATGGAGTGCTTAAGGAGTATGTGTCTTAAATTTACAAAATAATCAATATTAAAACTAATTACCAGTTCTGCCATTTCCGGTCAGTTGTCCACCATCTCCATCTTCATACACAGCCACAACAGTAATTTTATATGGTGTATCTGATTGCAGTGGTTGTAGTATCACATTATTTCTTATCCCAGGAACCGTTGTCTAGAACACAAAAGAAAGAGACATAAACAAACTCACAAGTCTTGTAATTGCTCAATAATGACAAGTGTCAAAACAAATTTTTGACACTTGGTGCACTTTTTTTATGTCCACTGTAGATAAAGTCATCGGGATATCTTAAGGGTTATAGTCTATAAACAACTATTTGTATTTGATATTTTAAATTATAAAACACTGATCAGCACAAAAAGATAAATCAAATTGACTTTTTAGTCCCTACCCTCACATCAGGCTATGCTGCTGCAGTTCCTCACCAAGATTTCAGTACTGTTCCCTCATAGAAAGGAAAAAGTCATGATGATGTGTTTTGGAGGCAGAAAAAGGGAGGAAAAAGCTCCTGAAATGGGGATGGAAGTCAAAGTCATTCATGCTACTCATCAGTTTCATTTCTACCCTTTCATTATCCTCATCTTAGAATATCATTTTCTTGGCAGAGACGAGTTAGTTTGAGAAAGAAGCTCTAAATATTTTCATTATAAAAACATGCCTATTTGTGCATCCCTCAGTCTCCTCAACTTCCTGGTGCAGCCATGCACTATTGTGCCCTTCTAAAGAAAAGGTAGATGTAATCCAAGAAGTGACTCTGCTCCATAAAATGGTCATAAAACACAGAAAGTAATGTGAGGTGTCTATCTCAAAAGCATGACCCAATCAACATTTTACGTTATTACTTGATAAAAAATTTCAGTTGAAACTTGCTGTTCTTTAAAAATGCCCAATATTTTCTGCAAAGAAGATATGTGTGTTGAAAAATATGTGTGTCCTGATTAACAGGTCCAGTAGGGAATTTTCAAAGCAGTGAATTTTCAGCATGCCCTATGCAATAATATATAAGCAGTAACAGAATTTAAATAGCACTCTCTATATGTTACATTTTGGCTGGTGGCAGTCAGCAGGAATTATGCCATTGACCTCCACAGGATCTGAGTTTGGCTTTGCTATAAACACTCAGAGAATTTTATAAACTGCAGATTAACTTGTGCTATCATTAAGCTGCAGGAAATTAAACACAAACATTTACAATTCATACTGATCCTTACAAAAGCAAGTGAGATGCTGAAGTAAAGTTACCATTGCTTTCTTATTAAACTCTGCCAACTCTCCTCAATTTATAAAATGCAGACCTATGTTTATTCTGTATCTTAGCGCACTGACTTCATAATGAATAAAGTATGAAGTAATAGGTGGCTACTCACTGTAGCAAAATGTTTGAACTAAATGTTAGGAAGCAGATTCTGCTCACAATCTTCTGATTAATGTGTGAATCATGTATTTAACATTGTTTTGCACACAAATTGGCTCATTAAATCATGTATGGTCTGCAATCTCATAAAAAAAAAGAAGTAGAAAAAGAAAACAAAAAAGCCTCTGTTTCATACAAACCATGGCTTCTCAGCATTGACAATGACAAAAGAACCCATAGAGCATGCAAAGTGTATACATGTAGAGCAGGTGTCTTTGTTTTTCTGTAGCCTAAAGAATAAACAGAACATCTTGGTGCTTACTAAGGAATTACAGAACTTACATATTCATCAATAGGGTCTCCCACAGTGGGTGAATATATGATTCTGTATTGCTGGACTGGCCCATCAGCATGGTCCCATTGTACAGAAAGGCTGTTTGTGGTCTCATCAAACACTCTCACGTTCCTCGGACCACTGCGAGGCACTAAGGAAAGAAAATACAGAAGGTTTTACAGAGCATGATTCTTCCAGTTCAGCATCACTCTCACTAATTCAAATGCTGCCCAGAAGCCAAAGCTAAGGGCCCTCCCTGAAACCCTGAATAAACATATAGAGGTAGATTCAGTCAATGATAATATAACAGGGCCTGAAGGTCTTAAATAGAAATAGGGCTTTAATGGGAAGAACTAGAGCAGTGAGGAAGGCAGAGAACATCAGAGGGACCTGCAAAGTGAGCATCTACATACACTCTGCTTCTCAGACTCTTGCAGACAAGTATAACTATAGCCTGTCACATCTGCAAGTTTTAGATGAATATGGGGATTTAATAGAGAAAACATAGAAGCAGCAAGGGAGATGACCTGTTACTGCCATAGACAGCTTCTTTACACATTATTTTTAGAATGAACTTTAAAGAAGCCAAGTGTAAGACAACCGAGATCCCACAAGCTAAGTTGTAACAAGGAGGTTTTGGTGTTTAGGCATCTGCAGCAAAAACAAACAGCTGGTGAGGCTGACATACACAATTATGTAAGACAGAGCACAAAGCACATTTTTTTCTGTTGACAGCTAATTCTACCCATCTTAATGTGCTATTTCTTTTTTCCAAAATACAATCTGCTATTTGTCTGTAATCACATTTTAAAGAACAGCGTTTAAACTCTAAAACATTCAAATTAGGATTATTTCACAAGTGAAAAATACATTGGTGATTATGCATGTACTACAACTGCCAGAAAACACAGCAAAAGCTCCCTTCCATGGAGGCCTATAATGGCTTCAGCCATAACTCAGATGCATTGATCTCAGAGTTGCACTGAATGGCTTATACTATTTGTGATTAAAACCAATTTTAAAAAATCTTCACATACAAGTTTTGACACATTTTTCACAAAGCAGGTACTAACTGCCTCTTACATGTTCTGCCCTGTGCTTGGCTTGGATTTCCTTCTCCATCTGCATACAGAGCTATAACATTTATTGAGTAAGCAGTGTCAGGAGTCAAGCGCTCCAGCATCACATCACGAGTGTTGCCTGGTACCACAATCTAAAACAGAAACAAAAGGCAGTTATATAAAAAAGCTTTGGTTTATACTATGTCTAGTTAGAATAAACAATTTCAATGAAATATAGAAAAATTGGAAACACAACCATGTTGCACATTTTCTAAGAAAAATAATACAAGTCTAAAATAACCAAATAATATTGATAAAAATTCAAGAGCAGATGCAAAAAAAATTGATAAATTCATAAGGAGCTCTCATTCTGCAAATAGACTTGTTATTTTTTACATTTTACATGAAAACCATTCAGAAAAAAAGAAGAAACATTCAGGAACAAACCAAAAAAGTAAATTGTCATGGTTTACTGACATAAAGGACATTTTCTAACAGGTACTAATACACAGGCTCCCACTCATAAACTAAATTACTTACAGATTCTGATGGCCTTGGGCCAGACAGTGGAGAGTAATTAATTCTATATTGCTGTACTGGACCTGGAGCAGGTTCCCATCGGACATTCATGCTGTTTGGCGTGGGATTGTAAACTTGAATGTTTCTTGGTGTTCCTCTCTCCACTAGATCAAGGATAATTTAAATTAAGTTTTACAAAGTTGCTTACATAAGGTCTAGTCCTACTTGAATTTGCAACAGTGAACAAAGCAAGCTGAAAAGCACATCAGCCCATGATAAACACTTTTCTTTTGCTACCCCAAAATCTACAGTTCTAAGAACCTTGGTGATTAGACTTTACAAACATCCCTGTCAGGCAGCAAAGTACATATGTTTATACTGCAAATTGAAGGTATGATCATTACAATTTTTTACCCTATTATTGATCAGACAGATAGGAAAAATAGCCACAAACTACACGTCTTAGCTTATGCTGACATTAGGAGCTCAGACTCCCTGGAAAATTTTAAATACATGATATGGACATTTAGCATAGATTAACACTAATATTTGCTATTTGTTCACCAGTATTGCTAGTGGCACAATAATTAAAATTTTACTGTTGTGTGGAAGTAAACAGTAAGTTTGCTGCACAACATAAGAGCTGAGCTTGCCTGAGATAAGTGGACTGGAAGCTTCTACCTGAATAAGCAAAGAAAACAGTTACAAGGCTGCAACCATAACCAAGCAAGTAAACAGAGATTCTTTCACTTATGATTTAGCTTTGGGGAAAACAAACTTCCACATCTGATGTAAAATCAAATTCTAATTTTTCGAGCCACTCATACAAAAAATCTTATCATTTCCTTGAAAAGGACTATTTTACTTACAAGTTCTTCCAGTGTCAGAGACACGTCCACCATCGCCCTCTGGGAAAACTGGAACCACAGTTATAGTGTAAGGTGTGTTGGGTTCAAGAGTCCTCAGGATGACATAGTTTGTGTTTCCTGGTACTGTGGTCTACAAATTTATAAAGAAAGATAGAGGCATAACATTTGTGTACAAGTGGAAAACGTTTAAGCTTTTTCATATCTCACTTACTCCTCCACCAAATCTGATTTCCAGACTGGATGTGATAAAAACTTTACAAAAGGCGAACCCTGAAGCAACAGGGTTCATGGTGTCTTCTGGAATTGCCTTTCAAGAAGGGTTTGTCTTGGACATAACAAAAATGGTTGTTAAGTCCTATGCTCTCCTATACAACACCTTACATCTATCTACACTTTTGGGTCCAGATACTGTTCTACTAATAAAAGTAGCAGAACAGCAGTGATCTCTTTAATGACTACTATTCAGAACCTCAGAGGCACTAAAAGGTCACTTTATAAATAATAAATTTTAAAAAATATTACATAACACTACAACATGCTAATCACAATAAGTAATAGGCAGCTCATGTTAGAAAGTAAAACTCCACAGCGTTTAACAATTTAACAATACTTATCAGTAGCTCTCTAGTTGCTATTGAAACAGTGGCAATTCATGCATTCCTCATTTCACAGGCTCATCAAATTGCACAGATGTGGAAAAAGAAACACAAGCGGGAAAGAACAGTATTTTCCCAGCCTACAATAAGGGTTCCCATTTTCAAGATTGTTTTAGCTCTTTAGCAATTAAGTAGGTTTTGGAGATTAGAATAAGACACCTGTGTGGATTTTTCTGTTTTCACAAATATCACCCCAGCTGACCGCCTACAGTCACATGACTTCTTAGCAGTAAAAATTGGTAGAAATGAGGTCTGATAACTTTATTGCCTTTTGTACACTCTGAAGTCAGCTTTACATTCACATGCACTGCCCTAAGAATAAATAAACAAAAAAAATGTACATGGTATTAAATCCCCGTGCTAAGAACTAATCACTGAAGGTCTGCTATTAAAATCAAACATCTGTAATACATATGGAAGTAACTGACTTTCATGGAGGTGCTCTGCATTTTCTCCAGGGTAGTTACAAACAAAAAAAAGCCAGTGCAAAGGCAAACAAGATCCACTTCACTCAGCAGTATTTCTTACATTAGCACCATGAGCTGCAATTTGCCTAAGACAGTGAGATCCACACAAAGCATTTACCATTTCTTCTGCACCTCCAGCTGTAGGTCCATAAAATACTTTATACTGGCGAGGACTTCCTTCTGCATGATCCCATCGCACATTCAGAGTACTGGTGGTTGGATCATAAACTAGCAAGTTCTTCACAGTAGTGAGAGGTTCTAAAACAGATCAATGAGCTGTCAGAAATGTAGAACCACATTCTCTCACCTGTGCTGTCAGATCATGCTTATGCAATAAGATATCATTACGAAATCTAAAAACCAGGTTTAATAGTTCATGTTAAATGGTATTTTTCTTCATTAATAACAACACATCAGTCCTGTCCAACAGCATAAGGAACACTAAATATAATAAGAAAGATTCCTTTCTGGACACTATTTCAGAATTATACAATAAGTTCATTAGTATTGTTTTCTTAATTCCTCACCAAATACTTGCTATGTCTGACTTTCCATTGTAGACTCAGGAGTAAACAAATTAATTAATAAATTTATAGTTAAATAATTAACTAATTAAAATAGTGGATTGGTTTTTTATGCCTGAAGTGCCTCTGGTAGCAAATCACTTAGCGCTTTCTACAGCACGATCAAAACAATGCTGTCAACCAACGCAAGATGGTAGAGTCTCAAAGTGCATACTGTAAAGGTCAGCCTCTGAACTGACGGTGCTAACAAGAAAATAGTAAACTTCCCAGCACACATATGAGAGTCACATGCCCTCAGATGCTTTAAGGTGTTTACTAAAATGTGCCATAAAACAGTTAAACAGATCAAAATGAGGAAGAAGTTCCATAGGACCATTAGGGTTTATCTCAGCCTTAAAAGCTGGGCATCCAGTCTAAGGTAGTGGTCCAGGGTTTCTCTACAACCAGCAGACGGACAGACCTTCTTACATTAGATACTTTAAACCCATCAAAGGACAAATGAAAATTACAGATGGGATGAATTTCAACACAGGAAATTTTTCTCAGCTAATTTCAAAAGCAATACATCAATATTGTTTTGCATCTACTAAGAAGACCTCAAGTTACTTACTGGTTCTGCCTCGTCCTGTCATTCGTCCCCCCTCACCATCCGCATACATTGATGACACAGTAATAGCATATGGTGTGTCAGGCTGCAGCTTCTGTATCACCACACTGTTCTGCCGCCCTCCAACCACAGTCTGCAGTAAAACACAAGAAAAAGATTAAAAACCCTTTTATGCTGCCCCTTTTATGCTTACTGTTGTAGTGAAGAATGTAAGCATTGGATGCAGAGTGAAAAACACTATATCACATATCACTATATCACAGGGACTGACACTGACAGTAGACAGATTGAACAATTATAATATTTGTACATACTCATTTTAGCAAGTTTAGACAGAGTCCAGTGACACAACGCCAGTGTTAAGACCTCCAAACTTGCATATAACCACAATTATATACGAACTGTCAGTTCTGTGCCAGCACAAAGCTGTTTTTATGCATTGCCTCTGACTATATCATATTGAAATAGTCTTTTATTCATTTTGACAGACTTTGAATTGGACTCTTTATACTTCACTCTCAGAATGCAAGCATAGAATAAATTACAACACTCTATAGATCTCTAATGTACATTTGATACAGTATCAACAATGTCCCTCCACGGTTTCAAAAACTTTACAGCATGATACTTCAGTTTCTAAAACTTCTTTGTTAAGAGTCCAAAATCATTATACATATTTCACTTCAATTTTTCTTTTACATATAATCCTGTGATTATAATCTCCACCAAGTATAATATTTACAGTGCACTGAGAATAATACTTTGATCTTCAGCATTTGTGAATCATTACCTTTTTGGTTTTTAATTGCGTGAAATTTCACTTGATCAGGAGCATCCTTTGTTAAGACTATCTGCACATTTTCAAAGCCTATTCAGCTAATAAGCTTCTCATAACACTTAAAAGCTTCTGATGATGAAGAAATTATAATGAGCATTTATACAATGTTATAGAAGTATATTATTTTAATTTACAAGGATTTTTTTTTACTTGTACTCAACTCTGCAAATTTTAGTTCAAATCATAAGTGCTTTTAGCATCCCATCATTGGCTGCCTCCATATTTTAGTATCTATTTGCCTTTAAAACCTGAGCCTAAATTATTGTGATGGTCTCTGGAGTTTGGTGTGAAGTTTTTGCAGATCTGTCTTCAAATCACCTGTGCTCTTTCTTGGTGCTGAGGCCATTAAATATCAGACAGAGCAATAAAAAAACTTACAGAAATTCTATTTTAAATATTTCAGTGGGCACACTGCTACTGCATACCCAGCAACTGCAGTTTAATCAAATATGCACAAAAAAAGCAGGCAAGGAATTACTATCATGTGACTGAGAATTACTTGCAAACAAACATTAAAATGTCAAGAACAAAGCATAGGTGTTCTGTGTGCTCTCCTTAAAAAGAGGTGTCTTCTCCAACTGTCACTGCTGAACTCTGTCCAGTTGTGAATAATTAAGTCTATTAAGTTTTTAATTTGCACAAATTTCAACAGAATGCTTGTAATTCTTTTTTCTCTCCAGTACCAGCAATTAATTACAGGTATTAATTAACCTTATTGCTGTTCCTTATTCTTCTAGCAATTCCTCACTAAAATTGCATTCAACTGTTCAATTACCTCAACTCAAATGTGTGCTGTTCAGAAGAGAGTAAAAATGGGGGCATAAGTATCCAACTGATTCTAAAGTAAGCATTCCTAGATATGCTTCTGAATATGTGTGATCTTTGAATACAGGAACAAGCTAAATGAGTATGGCTCTCATCTGAGACTGTTCCTCTGAGTCATTTGGCAGTAACCACAACAGCCTCCCACTGCAGACTAGGCATTTTTAAGTAGCACACATTTCTGATAAACAGGCTGACTGAATTCCCAGGCTGCGTTGCGTAGGCCGCCAGTAGTCAACACAGCTCTTGCTGACAGTGCAGGGAAAGCTGGCTGATCATAGGGTGCTGGCTATCCCTATCATTACAGCTGCTCAATCATATTAAAAGACACTCAAACACCTTAAACACTTCCCTAGCATATGTTTTGCAGAGATTGGCTTTTGCAACTGCCACTTCTGGACAGTTATTCTGTCCCTAGCATGGTAAGAGACAGCCTCAACTGTCCACAATATGTTCCATAGCAAAGTCCCCCTGACAGCACACAAACCACACTATGAAAACGATGCAAAACTAGACTGTGGAAGTTAGTCACAGTAATTCATATTACTGATTGCTGTGAGAAGTATATATCTGTGACTTGTAGTCTCATATGGTGATTAACTTGTTC
Organism: Falco rusticolus; assembly: GCF_015220075.1. NCBI lineage: Eukaryota > Metazoa > Chordata > Aves > Falconiformes > Falconidae > Falco > Falco rusticolus. The sequence continues at coordinate 80,442,770 of NC_051192.1, forward strand.
CACAACACATTTTAACTTTATTCTTGTTATATCTATAGACTATGTGTTTTTCAAGAAAACAGGCAGTATCCAAAGTTATTTTTGCTCCATAACGAGCATTCTATCTTGGATTTGAAAGGGGAGGAAGAAAAAGGTGGAATATATACTTCTTCACTATAAATAAAAAACTTCGCCTAAAAGGTCATCTGTTGTGATGACCTGTGATGAAAACCACACACTGTTGTGCTTTGGAAATAAATTATCCTACTGGATTACTTTTCAGACGTATCATTTAAAGATGAATAACTATAGCACTTCAAAATTAGTTACCGACTGTTCAGGGCCATCCCCACTGATAGGCTGGTAAATGATCCTGTATCTCTGCACTCGGCCACTGGCAGGATCCCACTTCACAGTCAAACTGTGTGAAGTTGCATTGTACACCTGAAGGTTTCGTGGGCCACTCTTTGGGGCTGAGAAATGTGATGAAGAAAAGAATAAATACAGAATTCAAGCAAAAAGCAGGGACAAACACTTCATTCATACTTTTAGGGCTGCATGAATGCCTGACCAAGAGCAGAATGTATTATAGTACAAGACAACATAAACTGTAATGTTTGTAAAATAGTAAATGTGGTAATCTAGTGCTTATTTTTCTTCCAAATACACAATAATATTTATTAAATGATCTCATCTTTTTAATGTCAAAGTTCCTCATAGTTTAGAAAAAGGTAGTTATGAGTTTTCTTTCATAATACTGTACCTGGAAATTCAGATTCTTACCTTGCGTGGTGATAGGTACCAAGGGTACTAGAAAAAAATAGAAATAGTTTTAGGAATTCTTGGATGTGTATCCCTTCTGGTTTAATAACTATGAATAACAACATGCAGAAACCCTTTATTTACTTACATGTTCGTTCACTGCCGATGAGGTCATCACTTTCTGATTCATCAGGATAGATGGCAGTAACTGAGACATCATATAATGTATCTGGGTTCAAATTTTCAAAGACCAAACTATTCTCATCCCCATTTAAGATAGTCTTGTGGAGAAATTTAAAAAAAAAAAAAAAGGGTTAAAAAAAAATAAAACCAAAACAAACAAAGCAAAACAGAGTGGGATGTAACAGAGTAACATTTTACACATTAACAGTGCTACAAGTGGCTGTTACTATGTGTTCTACACCTTCTCACTGAATTTCCATTGACCACAACAAGAGGGCTTGGAAGTTATAGGCCATTTATTAATTACATTTCTGATTTTTAAAATATACCCTTTGAGAGACTGCCCTCAAAATCTTAAGGTGACTGTCTATTCTTACCTCCTGTTTTTCTGATCTTCCATAGGGTCCCCAAGTTATTCTATATAGGGAGACATCTGGAGCTCCATGATCCCAAGTTCCTCTGAAACTATTCGTGGTTACATCTGTGATTCTGAGATTGACTGGTGCTGGCACAGGTTCTATTATGAGAAAAGGAAAAGTATTCCACCAAATGTAACTATGAAATAAATACAGTTAAACCAAGGAATTACTCAGACAAAGAATTTAGAAGATTATGTAGCAGATTCCTCTCTCACTACTTCTAATGACTGCAATAAAATGCTGTATATAATCCAGCCCACCTACACTAACCAAATTGTCCTTCATAAGGTCACATCACTAGGTCATCACTTGATAAAACAGACATAGTTCTACTGACCTCAGTAGAGGTCACAAATTACACATCTACTTACAACAACTGAAGTCCTAGCTTTTACATTTTCGAGTTGAAAGAAGTGATTACGAACTCACACACACACAGAGGTCAAGCTCCTACATGAGCTTCTTCCAGATTTTAAAATTCTTTACATAAGCCAAATAAGTCACAACTGCATTAAACCACTTATTTAGAAAGAATTCACAGAGGTTAACTGTAGGTTAAGGAGGCAAAATATTATAGCCACAGGGAAGAAATGCGTAAATAGGTAAAACCAGAGAATGAAACTAAAAATAATTTCTTTGGCAGAGCTTTCATCTTTTTCCTTACACACACATTCACACAAAACCACAGCTGTAGAAGAAAAGCATAACACAAAAGCAAGGGAAAAAAACTCTAGCTACTAAAAAATCCAGGCTACTAAATGAAAAATTCAGAAGAAAAAAGAGGCAGCATGTGCATTTTTGCCCTTCCCCTGCCCCCTCCTCCCCCCCCCCCCAAGTGAGGGGCAGTGATAAGGTAACAAACTAATTTCTATTCTAGCCCTTCTGATTAGCTGTTTTCTTAAATCATAAGCCTAGATCAGGATGAGGGCTTCCCTGATATCAGTTTTCTCCTTTCGGTCTGTCACTTCTCTTGCATGGAGATCAGCTTTTACCATTTGTGCAACACCATTTCCTTGCCTCTCTTTGTTGAGATCACTCACTGGCTTAGTATTCCATGGTAGAAAAACTTTATTGGATCAGAAGCAAGATCATGTCTCTATAATCCTCTAGCATATGCCCCAGCTTCTTACTTTCTTAAGTTTCTGCATAGACTTCCTAAACCTTTCCTCTGCCCTCACATTTCCTTACTAATTCTACCCCTATACTCCTCCTTCAGCCTCCAAATAGAACTAATTTTGCTTCAGTTGCTGGACTATTACCTCTGCAGATTTGAAGCTCAGTATTTACTGCAGTAAGACACGGAACTCATTGAAGATTCCCAGGGCTTATTGTATTGCAAATAATGCTACAAACGCATGTAAAATATTTCTCAGATAGGTTAAATTACAGTTCCACCTAAACTCAGTAACATATTGCAAAACACACAACTTACATAGAACATAAGGCAAAAATAAACCCAAGAAGGAATATTAGGAAAACTTACGAGTAACAGCTTCTGCATTTATCGGTAGGGATTCCCCTTCATCATATACAGCAACAACTTTTACATTATACAGTGTTTGGGAGGAAAGGTCAGAGAGAGTAGTGCTGGTTTTGAGTCTGTCGATTTCAACCTAATAATAAAAATAATGAAATATAATAAAAATAATGACTTCAGAATTTTAAGTTCTGACTCTGCATTTGATTAAATGGCAGAAATTCCTGTGCTAAAAAAAAAAAAAAAAAAAAAAAAAAAAACACCACAAAGAAAACAGAAAACCCAGAAAACTGTTCTGCATTTAATTTTGCCATTTAGCCCTAAATTTCCATCTGAATTGAGTGTTACCTACCAACTCCCTTGCAAAGCATATTGTCTCCAATACTGGTACTACTTGTGGATCTTTCACTGGTTCTTTCTTTTGGAAATGAGGATGCAGACTGTGTCTCTAGAAAATTCTCATTCCCTTAAAAAACACATTTAATTCTCCAAGAGCTGATTCGTGCTTAGCAGTGCAATTATGGAACGCTTGCACATGACTCAAAAGATATCTCCAACAAAGCTCACACATATTCTGACAGCAGGCAAAGGGGCTGACATACAATCCTCTCCTTCCAATTGTAAGCTGTTCTTAGAGCTTGGCAACACTTAAGCAGAGAGTAGAAATGGCTGTTTATCAAAGCACAGGAAAAACCTCATCAGTTTGAGGATTTTTTCCTCTCTGGAGGAGAAGGAAGAGGGGAGTACTCAAAGAAATCTACCTCATACTTATTCAGTTTCCAGGAAATCACTGCCTTGCAACCACCATGAACTGATGCTCTTTATTCTCAAGGGTGGTTTATAGTACTTCTTTTACTACTATTTAGTAACCTAGCTCCCCAAAATAAAACTGTCTTCCAGTACTTTCAAAAACGCTCCTGTCATTTACCTCCTTTACATCAACTTCATCAGCTATTTTGTATCTTAAGATGTATTTTCGAACTTTCCCTGGGGCAGGATCCCAAAGGACATTCATGCTGCTGTGAGTAACATCCTGAATTGTTAAGCCTCTGGGTCCAGGCAAAGGTACTGTAAAAATAATGACAGTAGTAAGTTAAAATGCTATTCATGGCAGAAGTATAGGCCTCTCACAGAAGGAACTAAATTCTTTCCATGCATTTCAATGAAATGGAGGCAATAACTTTCTGGGAAGTTCATTACTCTGGCAATTATATGAGACAGTTTAGGAGCTTACTGTCCCAGCAATGAGCATAATAGTTACAAATTATGGTAGCTTCACCTTTGTAAATTACAAGCACAATACTTCTAGAGGTATCAGGGCTTAAGAGCATAACTTTTGGTGACAACAGCCACTTTTCATGTATGGTTAAGGGTTTAACATTTTTTAAGAACATATGAATAACCATACTGTGTGCATCAAGCCCAGAAACATGCCTCTGCCAGTAGGAAGTGTTTAAGGAACAGTATGAAAAAGGAAGCCATGATCAGTTCAATTTTTTTTCTTGATATGACATGTTCCCTTAGCATTTTCTATACCTAAGAGAATGTCTGAATTCAGGAATAAGGTTTCTAAGTTAATGCAAGCAAAATTGAAACCTTTTAAAAACACTATAACCCCAAGATTGTCAAGCCAACTTCCTTCATTGTTCAAGGGAAAATCTCATGTTCCCTTTTAATAGTTGGTCCCTTTTCAATGAAATTACCTTTAAGATCTTTTAGAAATGTATGAGTATTATAAAATGCGTAAGACATGGAAAAGATGGTCTTCTAAACAAAACTATATATAAAAATTTCTACATTAAATAAAACTAAAATTAAATATTGCTGAAAGAATAACAAAGCAAAAATCAAGGTGTCCATACATGTCACTTCCTGGGTGGTTAGTGGGTCACTGGTGATATCACCAAACAATACGTAAGCTGTTAAAGTGTACTCAGTGTTGGGGATGAGATCTACCAGCTGCACCTCATTCACTGATGGTCCAACACGCATCTGCACATGAAAAATAACACACCATGTTTAAAAACTGAAGAAAGCAATGGCAGAAAAGCAAGCAATGATTTCACTTCAAGGGAATTTTGTTTGTGAGTTTGAGAGTATATTTACAGCTTCCTGACTGATGTCATTGTATACAATATCCCTGTAAGTTCACTGCACTTCAAGAACTACATGCAATCTCTTTTGACTATTATGATAGATCAAGGAAATCTATCAGTTTTTCTTAATTTATTTTTGGTACATACAGGAAATAAAGACAAATTCTCTTACTTCTTTCTCTGTGGTTGGGACTGTGGCGTTCACAGGTTCATACGTTAACAAATAACCAGTAGCTCCATTGAGAGGTTCCCATCTTACTCGCATGGAAGTTGATCCAATGTCATAAACATTCAAGTTTCTAACTGAAGAGATTGGCACTTTCAAATAGAAAATATATATTAATTTATTTCCTTCACCTTCTTCACCTTTCATATTTTACATCACAGGAAAGTATCACTGAGAATACTGCACATAGGTATTTAGGGTAAATTATAGGTAGTAGAAAGGTGATCTGCAAGTAGTGGTATTTTAAGTGGTGCTTAGTTTAAGAATGAGATAAAGGTTATCATATACTGAATGTGCTGAAGATTTGCTATGCACATAGCTAAAACTATCTTGCAAGTCTGCATTGGAACACTTGAATAATCTAAAAAGCAACACTAACTCACATGAATGCTCCAATACGAAACAACATGACTAGTTTTGGATCTGTAAAAGGATTTTTTTGTACTTTCTTCTTGTTTTCTATATTTCTGAAATTATTAAATAAACATCAAAAGCTGCCATAGATTTCATAAACACCATATGCATACTTTAAGGGTTTATACCAAGCCTAATCCAAAACAATCAAAGAACTGCAATGAACAACTAACGTTCAATATTCTTAAAGAGGCAGCAAAGTCACTCTGTGTTGCATTCAGCATAAATAGATCTAAAATCAATCACGTAGACAGCTAATAATAGAAACACAGTTATGTCTCATAGAAGTGACACAATTGTGTTGAATTGCTTTTTGTTGATCTTATAAAATTAGAACGATTTTCTATAGTATTCTGGCTGCTAGTAGCAAGAATTAATTACATAGTAGAAAAATGAAGGAGTACACATTTGTATATGACCAGATTTCAGGAATTTATAAACTCTGTCTTGTAATTCATGTCTGTTGTTCTAGTCTTGTACAGTCATGCTTTATAAGCCTGGAAAAAAGCTGGAACAAACGTTTTTTACTACACTGCAGTTTCACTTTGCTAAAGTTTCCTGGCCAAGATCTGAACAACCACTGTAACACAACACAATTTGGTCATTCAAATTAAAAATTTTGCTTCTTCTAAGAAGAAAACTCATAGTGCTAAAAGTTCTACTGGACAGTTTCCCAGATGCCAAACTGGCTGTTAATATGTTATTCAAGTTCCATTTCTAACTTACAAGTTGTTTCCCTGCCGATTAGAGGTTCACTGCTTTCATCTTCTACCACAGAAAACACGTTAACAACGTACTCTGTTTCAGGTTTCAGATCTTTCAGAACTGTTGTTGTTTCCATCCTACTTACATAAAACTACATAAAAGAGAAGCAATGTTAGCCACTGTACAACAAATGCATTTGTAATCTTATCTCTAAGAAAAAAAAAAATCATTCCTTATGAAAGCCTTCAAAAATCAATGGTATGGAACTAAAAATAGGTATGGTCTTAATCTTCTATGTATTTTGTCTGACAGTATACCATTATTTTTGCAAAGCAACCTGTAGGGAAACCTTAGAGGGGCAATTGTTCTCAATAGAGCTGGATATATCTAGCAGTACTCACTGTGCATCCTGCTTTCACACATAGTTTATACTTTTATATTACTCAGCAACATAAAGAAAGTGCCAGGGATGTATGTTACCACTTTACAAAAAAGTTTTAAACACCCAAGATAGTCTAGATGGTTGCAGCACATGGCATTAGCACCACCTTGCAGAACAGAAATGCCAGCAAAGAGTCAAGTTGTAAAGTCAGTGTGAACTGGAATGACTGCTCTAACCTTAATCAAAGACCAAATCCTGATTTTATGATTTACTAAGACTAAATTCTCCATGAGTCAAATCTGAGTTAAGATTTAAAAGCCACATTCAGAGGTGGGAAGTTCAGAGTTAGGTACACAGAGATGCCTAACTTCATTCTCCTAAATATTATTCTGTGTGGTTGAAGTGAATAATGAGCAATTCAGATTGCCTGGAATCAAGAGTTGCCAGTTGCTGGCTCTCTGTGTAGAAAATAACCACAAGATGAGTTTGACCCTGTGCATTAAACAGTTTGGAGGTTATGCTTCTGCACAGATTCAAAGTACCATCATACAATGTTAATCTAAGTACTACCTCACAACCTGTATCACCCACTGCCTTTTTTTCTATTGTCAAGAAAATGTACTAAAAGGACATTGAGCCTACCCATGAGTATGCTCAGAAAATTTCTGCTACAGACTTATTTAAACCAATAAATGACAATGGAATATGGACAGAAAGGAATTACTAGAAACACAAGTCAACTGGTTTTTCAGAAATACATTTTACTCCTGGATTCATGATACTAAAACCGCTAAAGTCATCTTTATGCTCCTAATTTTCGTAATTTTGTGTATCATTTACTGAGGCATGATATTCTTGACCTTGGGAGCTTTTTTTCATTTACTGTTATACCATACCCAGAACAAACTTCAGAATTATATTACTGTGATGTGGAAGTCCAAGGTTATTATGGACAATGTCAGAGATGAACATATGGTACTAACCTGTTGAGGGCTACCACCAGAGGTAGGATAATATTCAACTCTGTATCTGTCAACACTCTCAGGAGGTGGACTCCATCTCAGTCTGAAAGAACGAGGTGTCACTTCCGAAATAACAAGGTTAGAGGGAGGTGGCAAATCACCTACAAGTGGAAGCAAATTTAAAAATTATTAATTTATCTTATATCATCAGAAATAAAACATGAGGCACAAAAAAATTGCTTGAGGGGGCAGGGAAAACCACTTTATGTGCTCGCTCATGTTTCTATTTCCTCAGGAATTCTTAAAACTGTGTGAAGAGATAGCTCACCATCATACCCTCAAGAACAAACAAGGTCCCTATCATTCCTACTCCACCTTCAAAACCAGTGTTTCACTGTAGAACCACCAGCTAACATTACTGTTTTTCCATGCTCAGCTTTGCTTTTGGACCGTCAGACATTAATACTTGAAAAGAGCCGGGCTGTTGAAATTTTCCTTATTGGGTGAGTATCGTCAAAGAACCTGCCACAGTGAGCAAAAAGGTGACACACTGAGTAACATCCTTCCTGAGTCTGGAAGAAAAGAAGGCACTTCCAGCCATGTCATGCTGCGTTAGGTATAACACAGTCATTGTTGAAAGGAAAGGAAGAACCCCTGCAGGGTAGTCCAGGTGGTCTGCATAACTTCCTCACACCAGCAGCTGAAAAAACAGCCCAGGGCTACACAGTGTTCCCAATAAGTAATAAAAAGGAATTAGCACTGCAAGCACATAAATGGAAAAAGGATGAATTGGTCTGAAAATGTGACGTACCTGGACCTTTCACACTGTTACACAGATTTGTGGTAACATCATCAACAATGCTAGACAAGAAGGAGAAATCTGCAACATTGTAAGCATGGATGTCATCTGGATCCGTTGCAATCTGCTTCAGTTCATTTTCATCTGCATTTTTAATACCTTACAAAGAAGACATGAAAACAAAACTTATTAGAAATTATGGCCATGAAACATAACGCCATGAATTTAAGTCCCTAAACCCATTCTTTGAATACCTTTTTAGGTGTTTATGTATGTGGCCACTTCTCTGGGCATTTAGCAGATGGGCAAAAGGGGGATGGTGCAGGCCACCTCTTCATATAATACTTACCAATTGCATAAAGTTCCACTCCCTCATCTCTGAGTCTTCTTGAAGGGGTGACTACATCATCTTGTGATTTTCCATCAGTGATGAGAACACCAATTTTGCGAGCTCTGGGTCTTAAGCCTACATCTTGTTTGAAGTTGTTTTTTAAGATGAAATCCAAGGCCATTCCTAGCATGATACAAAGAAGGTAACCATCACTACATAATATTTCCATATAGTAGTCATGGTAAAAGAGAGCATTTCATCCCAATAATTTCACTCTGACAACATCATTCCACAATTTACTTCCTTCTGGAAGCACTCAGAACCAAGTTGCAGCCCATCATCTAGAATTATCAGCAACTGATACTGTTGCAGCCCTCTCAAAGTCTCTTACCTCTTACCTTTTATGCATCACCCTCCTATCTGATCTCCTCTAGCCTCCCTTCTGGGTCCTCACCTCATCTTCATCCCAACCCTCACGTGGAAGTGCCTTTTCTTCTTATAAGCCCAACAGCAACACAAGCTTTTAATCTCTCAAGTTCTTCTCCATCACATTTCTCCAGACTTCCACTGACTTTATATGCCTGTTCTCTTCCCAGACTGAATTGAATTGTAAGGCACTTCCATCATGGACAAATTTGCGCTCATCGAACAGTACTGTGGTCAGTTACTCGAATTATTCTTATTGGAGCTTAACAAAAATCCTGGAAGTGTAACATACCTGTTAGAGTATTCCCTCCTTTGTATGGTAAGTTAGCTACAGCCTCTAACAAACTCTGTTTGGTTTGGTAAGCATTGAGATTCCATTCTGTCCTGGGATCTCCACTATACTGTGCAAGACCTGGAAGAAAGGCCATCATTACCCAGTTATTATGTGGCTGTGTGGCAGTTACTCCTCATTTTCCCTCCGACATATGAGGACTTACCAATCTGTACTTTGTCAGGACCAATATCAAAAACTTCAACAATACGGGCAATGAAGTTCCTGATAGTTTTAAAATTTGGCCGCCCGATACTCCATGAGCCATCTACCAGCAGCACGATATCAGCTTCTGCTCTGGTTCTACATTCTAAACCTGCCATGTCAACCAGAAAAATAAAAACTTAGCATGATAGCTTTCAACCAGAAACATACAGCCTTAGCATGATCGTTTTCTTTCCCTATCCTTTTATATGACATATGCCATGAGTTAGCTTCCAAAATAACTCTAGTTTTATTCACTGGCATGCTGTCAAGTATGACCTATTTGTGAACGTTATTCACACTAGTCACTGGTTCCATGGCAAAAGCTGTATAAATTTCTTCATGTATGTTTCGTTTTATAAATAAGGCTTCACAAATGTCAAGGCCAGTGCTCTTCTCTATTGTTATGTCATAATCTGGTTTGGTCTTTGGTTGATAACTTGATTTCAGAGGTTTTGCAAAAGATTACTAAACTAACCACTGACATAGCAGCGAGCATTATCAGATTATCCAGATTTACAGTGGTTTAGTCTGTCACAGATAGCTAAACTACTGCTTAATTTTCAACTATGTAATAGTAGAGTTAATAGTATATATTACAACCACTTTCAAATAAATAGCATTTCTGAATTTTCAGGGGAAAAGGACATAGTAATACAAGTGGTATAGAAGTTTGCACATACAGGAAAGAAAGAACACAATTTAGAGAAGATACACAAACATAAACACAGGTGAAGAGATAGAGAGGGGGCAAGAACAAACATTTATATAAAGCTGCAATGTTCTGAAAAGGTAGGAAGTTATTTCATATATCTTCAGTTTACAAATTACAGAATACTCATCATATTGTTTTCATCACAAGGAAAGTCACAAAATATTTACACAAAACAGAAAGACACAATGATTTTATCCACAGCCATTTTGGAAAAAAAAAATATATCCTTGCTCTCTCTCTTTTCCTGTAGATTGTGTTACCAGCTGCAAATTTTCTGGCTTCCTGCCATCAGAGCTTCTGGTCTTTATATGGAAGAAATCCCATTGAGAAAAATCAGCCACACTCATCACAGTTGAAAGATATTGTGATTTCATTTATGTTCCACATAATTGATCCAACACTGTAGACTCATGAATATAACTATTCCTTGTACCTGGGAGTTAAAAGCATGATCTTCTTCTGCATAGAAAATATAGATCTAGTCTTTAGTCAGGACAATAAAATCAGTTGGGAGTAGGTTTTAAGTAAAACCATGTTAGTTCAAAAAATTGCATGCATAACTTTAATATGGAAATTAAAGTTAGCTTCATGTACAATATAAAAGTTAAACTATTTTGACTTTTATCTTTCTTCCAACTACCATAGGTCCCCACATGGAAAATTCTAGCAAAGGCACCAGACCTAGGGTGATTTTTTTCCCCCTATTAATAAATAATGAACTATTACATTTACAGTCCCAGATATAAAATTTATTCTTCACATTAACCATTACTTAAATCCATGCATTTGTAAAACTGGTTAGCTTAAATAATATAGCACTGAAGACAGAAATGACAGCTGCCATAATAAAAAATAACAAACCACTTGGTGCAATTATTTTTCTGCCAGACTTCTTATTACACCTTTACTCTAATGTCACTGATGGTCTGTTATGTAGTTTTTCTCAGTTTTACCCTCTTGTAGTAGATGCAGTTGGATAGCAATTAATTAAGAAGTTTCTAAAATGTTGCCAATAAAGTTACACAAGGTGAGTATTTTTTACACAGCCCAGTGTGGACACAAGGCATGAAAGAGGTTAAGCGAAAAGAATATAGTCAACTGTCAGAAACCTTTTTTCTTTATTTAATTCTGAAAAGCCTTTGCTGTTGGTTTCTTTCTTCTCACCAAATTCTCTGTGATAGTTTTGCAAGCCTTGAAAGGACAGAGTAGAAAAGCTTTTACATCTAAGTGTATACTTGGCTATTACGAAGCAAAGACCTGCTTATTTACACTTTCCATGAAGGAGAATTGAGCCCTGAAACCCTCTTCATCCAATACTAATTGAGAGTATGGTGGGCACAATATTAGCATGCAAAGGCCCGTTAACCATACAAAGGGATCAGGTATCATAACATTCTAGAAACTTTGACTGGAAGGTTTAGCTACAGAGGGAGAAACTCCCAGATACTGGAGAGCACTCAGCAACTGCATTTCTGAACTAAATCTCCTCCTTCTATAGTAAAAAAAACCCAACAACCAAACACCAACAACCTAAATACTGGTTATGTTGAATATAAACTTAAATAATACACAATAACACTGGGAGATTCCCAACTATCAGATCTTTGTTCATTATGTCATCTTAGTCTTAAAAGGAAAAGTCATCATATAAGGGCAAGCAAAGGGCTAAAGACCTGCTTAAAATTCCTTGTTCTACTCCTGTGAACACCCCTGTAGATGAGCCATGATCTCTGTTCAAGAATTTGACCTTATGTGATTTAACACAGATGTGGATAGCTTGAAAATGCAATGCAGATGGGTTTGAGTAATCAGCAAAACATGGGTTTCCTGAGTTATCATCTCTGTAAGATCATCTAAAGGGTGCAAAGGACTAGAACCATGGACTGGGGCACACTGAGTGGTCATTTCAGACTAGGGGTTATGTCATCAGGGTAGGGAGTATACTGAATCCTGTAAATAAATATTTACGCGCATTTATCAGAAAAATGGCAAGAAAACACTGGCAAATATTTGGTCTTTTTTTTATCCAAAAAGACTGCCTTTTCTTCAATTCAACCATGTTTACCTCTAGATAAAAATGGCTCCGAAGTAGTATCTGAAAGTGTGGTCATCTCTTGTCCAACCAAGGGGCTGCTCTCTCCTCCTTCAAACATTCCAAAAACATTTACCTTATAGGTAGTTCCTGCCCTGCAATAACAAATGTAAAATAAACAAATGTACCGTAACTGAAGTAATTTGGCTACTCGATGCTGACACTTCACTTATGAAATTCTCACAGGAAAACAATCCCCCATGGAAAAGAAGGTGCTAAAACTTGAAGCCCAAAGAATAGCTCTTCCACAAGACAGCAAAGTTTTGATAATTTAAAAGCTGATTCTAGACTCTATACGTAAAATGTATAGCCTTCATTCAAGTAATTTAAGACCCAAACCTCAAGAGCAATGTATCCCAACAAATTTTAAGTCAGGGGGCAAATAAAAAAAAACAAAAAAAAACCAAAAAACACCACACTAGAAGGACTGCTGCATGGATGAACAAAGAGCTCCTGGACAAACTCAAACACAAAGGAGGCCTACAGGGGGTGGAAGCAAGGACAGGTAGCCTGGGAGGAATACAGAGAAATTGTTTGAGCAATTCTCAGTAAGAAAAGGTAAAGCCCTGACAGAATTAAATCTAGCCGGGGACATCAAGGGCAACAAGAAAAGCTTCTATAGGTACGTCAGCAAGGAAAGGGAGACTAGGGAAAATTTGGGCCCTCTCCAGAAGGAAACAGGAGACCTGGCTACCCAGACATGCAGAAGACTGAGGTACTCAACAACTTTTTTACCTCAGCCTTCACCAGCAAGTGCTCCAGCCACACTGCCCAAGTTGCAGAAGGCAAAGGCAGGGACTGAGAGAATGAAGAACTGCCCACTGCATGAGATGACTGGGTTTGAGACCATCTAAGGAACTTAAAAGTGCACAAGTCCATGGGACTTGATGAGATACATCTGCGGGTCTTGATGGAACTAGCAGATTAAGTGGCTAAGCTACTAGACATATTTGTGGAGTCGTGCCAATCCAGTGAAGTTCCCACTGACTGGAAAAGGGGAAACATAACTCCCATTTTTAAAAAGGAAGACCTACAGAGTGACAGGCCAGTCAGTCTCACCTGCATGCCCAGCAAGACCATGGAGCAGATCCTTCATGCTAAGGCACCTGGAAAATAAGGAGGTGATTGGTGACAGCCAACATGGCTTCACTAAGGGGAAATTGTGCCTGACAAATCTGGTGGACATCTATGGTGGGGTTACAGCATTGATGGATGCGGAAAGGGCAACCAATGTCATCTACCTGGTCTTGTGCAAAGCATTTGACATTGTTCCACACAACATCCCTGTCTCTAAACTAAACAGACATGGATGGACCACTTGGTGGATAAGGAATTGGCTGGATGGTCACACTCAAAAGAGTTGTGGTCCATGTCTCAGTGTCCAAGGCAGACAAGTGGCGCTGCTCAGGGGTTGTACTGGGACGGGTGCTGTTTAGCATCTTTGTTGGCAGCGTGGACAGTGGGACTGAGCGCACCCACAGCCAGTTTGCCGCCAACACCAAGCTGTGTGATGTGGTCAAGATGCTGGAGGGAAAGGATGCCATCCAGGGGGACCTTGACAGGGTGGCCCTGTGCAAACCTCATGAAGTCCAACCAGGCCAAGTGCAAGGTCCTGCACGTGGATCGGGGCAATCCCAAGCACAGATACAGGCTGGGCAGTGAATGGACTGACACCAGCCCAGAGGAGGACTTGGGGGTACTGGTGGGCGAAGAACTGAATATGAGCCAGCAACGTGTGCTTGCAGCCACAAAGCCAACCATATCCTGGGCTGTGTCAAAAGAAGCATGGCCAGCAGGTTTGTCCCCCTCTAACACAGATTTTGATGAGCTGTCATAGAGACCCCACCTGGAGTACTACATGGAGTTCTGGAGCCCCCAACATAAGAAGGACATGGACCTGTTGGAGCAAGTCCAGAGGAGGGCCACAAAGATGATCAGAGGGATGGAGCATCTGTTCTATGAAGACAGGCTGAGAGCTGGGGTTGTTCAGCCTGGAGAAGAGAAGGCTCCAAGGACACCTTATAGCAGCTGTCCAGTACCACACGGGGGCCTACAAGGAAGCTGAAGAGAGACCTTTTACAAGGGCATGTAGTGATAGGACAAGGGGCAGTGGCTTAAAGCTGAAAGAGGGTAGACTTAGATCAGAAATTAGGGAGAAATTTTTCACGGTGAGGGTGGTGAGGCACTGGAGCAGGTTGCCCAGGGAAGCTCTGGATGCCTCATCCCTGGGAGTGTTCAAGGCCAGGCTGGATGGGGCTTGGAGCAACCTGGTCCAGTGGGAGGTGTCCCTGCCCATGGCAGGGGGTTGGAACTAGATGATTTTTAAGGTCCCTTTCAACCCAAACCATTCTATGATTCTATGACTTTTCATGATCCTATTTTTAACATAATTATTATATTTGCATAACAGATTTGGTTATGGTCTGAAGCCTACTTTATAAATCCAGGCCTCTGAGAAAATGAATCAAGAACTAAAGTAAGCTTTTATTAACAAACATGAGGTAAGGAACTTTTGGGAGGAAACTTTAGAAATCCCAGCTTTATTCAGTATCCCATTAGCTTTCTCATATGCAAAATGCAGAACACAGCCTCTGCTCACAACTTTGCCTCCTTCAGTTCCTGTGAGAATATCACAAGCGATGTGAATGAATAATCTCAGAAAGAGCCCTGCCAGGTGTCTTTCAGCAACTGCATAACAAGATCCTCACAGCTTATCGACAAAATTACTTTCTTACTTACAGTAGATTTTGCCAGGTGTTTCATTCCCAGATCATGATTAAACAAAAACCCTAAGCTAAAGCTATTTAAAATTACAACAACAACAAAAAATCCACATTAATTATTATCCATACCTAAGCTCCTCCAATACCACTGTGCTGTCATATGGCCCCACTATTAATTCTCCAAGACTCCCATCTTCTTCAGTAGGGTGGAAAGTTACTTTGTACCCCTTCACTCGCCCTGGGGCTGGCTCCCAGGTTACTCGAAAACTTGACATAGTAGAATCAGAAGTTCTCAGATTTCGAGGTGGTTTAAAGGGAGAGGCTGCAAGGATGGAAAGAAAGGGTTTAAATCAGGCCTGCTTATTGGAAAAAAATCAACAAGTATGCTTTTATGTAAAAATCCATATACAAATCCAGTATTAGTAGTAGTCCTAAACTCTTCATGCCTTTCCTTTGACATAAAGACGAGTACCGAGATGTGAGAGGTGAGAGTCACTTCACTTAGTTTTAGCTCTCTAACCAATAGGTATGTAGGCTAAGTTTGTTACCAAGGCTCCCTCTACAGTCAAGTGACTGAGGGATAGATAACAATTCATCTCACCTACCTTGAACATCCATCTGATCTTACAATAAATGTTGACAACAGGTGGACTAACCACCATCAGTCTTCCTCTCTACTAATTATGAAGAAAGACTAGATTACCAGCTTAAACTAGCCCTTTCTCTTTCAAATGGCAACAAGTAGGTGAGCCATGTAGACCAAAAGAGAGAAATGGAAGCAGCTTCCTCTCAAATCAACGCTGGAAAAATCAGAATTTAGTGCAGGCAAAAGTCACACCCAGCCATTATTCATACACCGGTATCACGTCTCAAACATCCTTCCTTCTCAAATCCCTGGGTCCCAGAGGTCAGAGTATGGACAGGGTGGAAGCAAGGACCCTTTGATAGAGAAGGTCCTGCCAACAGTTCTCTCCCTTTACAGGCTCAGGGCCTGACAGTTCAAGCAACTTCACCAACCACGGGTGTGGCAATATGTCAAAAAATAATTCTTCAGAGGAGTGCCAGCCAAACAGCTTGAGGTTTTTAGGTCAAGAGCAACTTCCTATGAAGACTAACGGCTGCCCAGTGCAGGTCAGCATTCACAGACAGCAGTTAACAAGCCTGCTACTACCTTCTGCATCACTTTTGCTTTTGTGTAACTCTGAAGTGCAGTCATAAAAAACTTCAGCAGTGTAACCTCAAAGTTGCAAAAATGGGAATTATAGTAAACACAAAGTCACAGCTATAGCTTTGGAGTGAAATGGTGGAGGGGAAAAAAAAAGTTTGTCTTATCCCTGTGCCTATGTAATTGTCTAACTGTAGATGAAAGATCATAAATGTTCTCAGACTGTGAATGCTGCTGAAAAACTGTAGATACATTCCCACTCACAAGTTAAAATACAGCTTCTCTGTCTCATCTCTGATGATACTCCTTGACTTATCGTGACAGCTTCAACTAACAAGATCATTCAGGCTCTACTGGCTTCCAAAGAGTGATTACCACCACAACTATTTACACTGAAAGCAAGGAGGCATATTCGTGTCATGATGAACAGGTCAAAAATCAAAAGCAGCTGGATGATCTGAGATTTTTCTCAGTATAATTTTCAATATTGAAAAACTCAGTGTTGGTCAAGAGCTGATCAAGTTTTCATGGCTCCTCTGCATCAAAAACGTTTTAATTTAAAAAGAAATCTTCCTCTAGTAATAGAGGTACCCATACCTCCACTGATAGGAGACTCGTTTCTTACTTCCCATCATCATGTGATATGACATATGTTCAAAGAACAGAGAATGGCATGAAGTACTTATAGTGTACCTCAGCGAATGGCACTAGTCCCATATGGGTAGAAATACCTTGAAAAAAATTCTCATTTGGTAATGGCTTTCTATCTGTGGGAGCAGAAAACTGACTCTAGATTTGGTTGATTTGCTCTGGATGTCAAGAGGACATTTCCTTACAAAATTAAATACCAGCATCAGATGCATACTAAAGGCAAAGCAGAAAATTACTTTTGCTTTTACTGCAAAAATCCCTTCACCAGGACTTAATAAATGTTTTAAAGTTTCAGCTTCTGAGACAGAAGACACCTTGTCCATAAGAGCATGGCCTCTGAGGTCAGGCTTCCACTGATGACTCTTCAAAATTATCTACTCCATTTTATTACCTCAGTTTCTCCACAGGAAATATGGTGACCAAAGAAAACAAATCTAAGTAGTAGGATGATGGGTAGCTTTTTAATCAATACTCACAACCAAAAGGCAAATTATGAAACTACAGACAACACTTAGGTAGTCTGTTGATATACCGTCTTCCTCACAGAACACTGTGTTTTGACTTCTGATGACAGTCTTTCCGAACAAGTCCAGTATTTTCAACCATATTTTATAACCTCAGTATCAACAACAAAAAGCTGTGCTCAGGCTATGCCACAGTGAAGTTTCCAACAAATCAAGCTTTCCTAAATTTCTAACATTTTCTTCTATTTGCCTGTAAATTCATGATCTTGGCAGACTCCATCACACTTTTCTATGTATCATCATTATTAATTTTAAGCACAAAACTTTAATTATCAAATCCTGTACAAGCTTGCATACCTGTTGTTCCTTCTGCTTTTCTTGATTTTCCTTGTCCAAAATCATAAATTGGAACAACACTGAGGTCATATGTAGTTCGTGGCTTAAGTCGCTTTAACACTATACTTGTAGCAGGAGCATTTACTCTTCCAAACATCTGCCTTCCTCCGCTGCGTGGTCGGTAGTACACACGATATGACAAGACTTTCCCAGGTGAAGGCTGCCATGTAACTCTCATTGAATTTTCTGTCTCGTTGTCTACTGTCACAGTCCTGGCATTTGGTGACACTTTTCAGTGTAAAAATACAGATAAATGTTTACTTTGTCATATGAAGATATATTCAAATTCATGCCTAAAAAATTCATTCTGCTCTATTAAAAAAAAAAAAAATTGCCCACTTTAAAATTAAAGTATTTGATTGTGGGGAAGACACAGAGGAATCTCACAGGCTATTGTTAATTTTTTTTTTTTAACTGAAATGGACTAAACATAAGTGTGCTTTCTACTACAGAGAAAAAAAAAAGACGGAAGTATAAATTACAGGAAAGCATGGCATAATTGGGAGTTTTATTTAGTCACACTTTCAAGTAATCTGTTAAATAATGGATTCAGCACTCTCAAATGAAAATGATGAATTATAAAGCCATTATTTTTTATGAACACAATGTCCTATAGAATTAAGTTTTTCTAAGTTTTGAGTTTACAGATTGGATAAGGTACCGGTAAATAGCTAAACTGCTGGGTATTGGGTTCCACACAAACTATCCTGCAAACAGCGTTGAGTGACTTTCCAAATGCTCAGAAAATCACTCACCACTATTTGCAGGATAGTATATGTGCTGAAATAAGCACATGGACTAATAAAGCATTTTCTCTACAAATTGCAGCATTTGGCTTTTCAGAAATATTTTCCAGGCTGTACAAATGTTACAAATGATCTGAAGTGAACTGAAAGGTACATAATGCTGGCTGTCAGCTGGAACAAGCCATCTAGGTTTTGGCAAAACAGAACCTTCTTGGCATGCCAGGATTGGTCAGTATTTCATCACATGGTAAGGTAGGAATTGCAGGGTACAGTATCCTCTCCCAGTCCTAGGAACTGATAATTTCTATTTGTGTTTGTACCAGAAAGATGCAATGTTAGTTAGCCTCAGGTCTGGGTCTATGGGTAGGCCTGGCAGCCAGTTCCCTCAGACAGCACACTGAGAGAAACAACAAATGATATGGCTAAGCTGCCTGCTTAACCCGGAAAGGGCAGGACAGCTAATGCTGCTGTTCTTGAAGAAGGAAGGAAGATGTGGGACAGCAGTCTGCTTTGATGCTGGGGAGTCAGCTCTAACCAAGAGCAGCAATCACTACTCTTGCAAGACCTTAAGAGCAACTATATGGGTGAAGGACAAACATTAACATAGTTCAGCATCCTGTCTCCACAGCAGTCAAAACAGATGCTTAAGAAGGAGTACAAGAACATCTGAACACATGATGCCTCCCTGGAGCACTCCCTCAGGCCCTGTCTTCACATGGAGTCATAGAATCATAGAATAATTTAGGTTGGAAAAGACCTTTGAGATCATCCAGTCCAACTGTTAAACCAGGACTGCCAAGTCCATCACTAAATCATGTCCCTAAGCACCACATCTACGCATTTTTTTAAATACCTCTAAGGATGGTGATCCCACCACCTCCCTGGGCAGCCCGTTCCAATGCTTAACAACCATTTTAGGGAAGAAATTTTTCCTAATATCCCATCTAAACCTCCCCTGGTGCAACTTGAGGCCATTTCCTCTTATCCTGTTGCTCGTTATCTAGGAGAAGAGATCTACCCCCACCTACCTACAACCTCCTTTCAGGTAGTTGTAGAGAGCAATAATGTCCCCCTTGAGTCTCCTCCTCTCCAGACTACACAACCCCAGTTCACATGGCCCCTTTAGACAAACAGAAACATTCAGGCTGATCCAGGGCACCCCTTCATTCATTCTGGTTCCTTTACTTGCCAGTTCTTGCAATAAGGCAACAAGCTATCCCTGGCCTCTCAGTATTTTTCACTTTGCCTACTATGCACAAGAGGTTTTGAGCCTGCCTTGACTAATACTACATAATGTTTAGCAAGTAAGAAAAAAGAAGAGCCTTGGGAAAGGTAAATAACAAACATCAAAATCACCCAGTGAGTCTCAGTTTGAGGACTGTGAAGACTGGAAAGGGCAATAGTTTGGAAAGGAAATTTATTCATTCTGTAGGAATTTACCCCACCTTTCCTCCTTACTCTATTCATAACATTTCTTCCACCTGATTTCCAGCAGTCACACCAAACCCATGAAAGGCTGGCTTCAGAGTAATTTGCAGACAAAAATCACACCTTAAGTTTGAAGTAATTCTTGCTGAATCCAAACCTATGTTACATAGAAAATATTTTCCTTTCTTTAATGGTCAAACAAAAAGCCAGAACTGACTGATTTGAGGTGGCATTTTTGTTTGGAGGGACTTTACAGCAAAAAAATGGTGAAGAAAAATAAGGTCCATTTTCTTTAAAATATGATAATTTCATAAAGAATGGAATGTTGCAAACAGTGGTAATGTTGTACTACACTCACCATCCGTAAAAGCCTCTCCTTCTACTGGGTCTCCTTCTCCACTGCTGTAGGTTGCATATACTGAAATCCTATATTTAGTCTCTGGTTCCAAGCCTTCTAGCACAGCATCCACTGTATTTCCAGGGACTCTCTTCTCTCCCATCTCATCATCATAAAGTGATTTCCATACTATCCTATAATCATTAACTGCTCCTGGAGCTGGTGTCCATGATAACCCAACTGTAGTGTCAGTTATGTCTGTGGTAACCAAATTACGTGGTGAACCACGTTCTGCAAGAAAGAAAACAGAAAATTATCTCTAAATTACAAACAGCAAAAGTTAGCAAGGTACAAATGGAAAAGTAAAATGATCATAAAGGCAAAACCAAACTTTTCCCATCAATATTAGTTTCAATAATATACATCTGTAGTTCCACAAAACGCTTAAACTTAACTTTAGACTATGCATGATCCTATCTCCTGCCATGCAAGATACTTAGCAGTCATGTTTTAGAATATGTAAAATAAAAATGGCTTTAATCAGATTTGGAATGAAGCCAGTGCTTAAATATGCTGCAGCTCATTTAGGTAGGTTTTAACTCTCAAGTAAATAACTTTATTTCATTCATTCATCTTCATCCTCATGTGTGTAACTTTTTTCTGGGGAGTAAATACAGGAAACTTTTACCTGAGTCAAACAGTCTTTTCTCTGACAACCGTATCTTCTTATTTAATAGTACTATTCTTATCTTCCCGACTATCGCTTACCAGATCTATCAGCTATTTCATTTTATGTTTACAACTAATTTTCAGTGTTGTTTCCTTCATGCCACAGTTACAGTAGAAAACAGTCTCCATCTTTCCACTCATAAGATTTGTACCTCCTTCCTCCCTGGAGTTTGTTCCAGCCAGCTTGGAACAAAGGAAACAGCTCGTTAGTCTGTGAAATCCAGTTGTCAGCTGGATGCGTGAGTCTCACCTAACACACCAGAGCAATTCCACTGCTTAAAATGGAGCTTATTGGTCTAAAGTGGTGCAGTGAAAGGACTGTCTCTGTTTAATGTTTAACATACGTCTATAGCGTAGGTTCAATTTTCCTCTTGCTGGCTGGCTTTTGATGGCAGGAAAGGAGCACTGACTGGTGGACTTAATGAAATGGCCCCGCTGTAGCAAAAACTGCAAAAGGGATCTACAAAACGAGAGCCACATACGCACAGAAGTGCTTGATTCTTTGATGCGTGTTCCCTGTGGCCTTTCTTACTGTACAGGACACTGCTGAGAGACTGCTTAGCAAGATAACTTAAACATTTGAGGTGGCCTTATAACATCACAGTTAAGTTTTACCTTCACTGATAAAAACATATCCCTATATTATACCGTAGCAGCCACAGGACCAGATTCAAAATTCTTTGAACACAGAGAAATTCAGTACCTATCTAATTTCCACTGCTTAGGCTCATTGCAAGAACAGACCTCGCTGTTTTCAGAAGCCTGAAGCAGTTTGAGTCCAAGACTAAGCAATAAGTTGCTCAAAGTCATATACTGTGTTTTCACTTTTCCTATTCATTTGTCTTTCACTTCCACTGCAAATCTGCAACATTTCCAAACATAATCCCACTGGAGCAAACAGGACTACCTGTACAAAGCATCATTTTGGAAATACCTCATTGCCAGCACAACTTCATTAAAACTGAGCCTATGAATGCCACTTGGCTTAATAATGAAAAGAAATTAATATCAAGCTATCTGAAAACAATGTTTACAGTATAATAAAGATTCACCAACTACACAGATTACGGAATCAGAGGGTACCACTCAAACCGCAAAGCTGACTCTCAAATATAGCTAACAGAGCATGTACTAGAATTCCTTTTGTTGTGAGGTTTTTCTGATATTAATTCACAGTCCTGGGACATCCCATCATGTTTTTCTGGAGACAATTATTTTCCTATCCTAACTCTTAATCAGTTCTTACAATCTTACTCTTCAAACCAAGTTTTAGCCTCACAATATAAATCACCAAAATTTATGGCATCTTCTCTGCAAAAAAATCTTAAGATACAGAGGTCTGGGTAAAGTTCATTTGTTTACCTTTTCACAACAATAGCAGTTGCACACAGTGAAAAAGTTATAGTGAAAAGGTCTGATTCAGCTCATGCTTCATGAAGTCTCACCAAATTCAGTGACTGCATTAAATGAAAGCCAGAGCAGAATCTAAACTCCAAAGACCAATTTTCCTGGAAGCCTGAAAAAAGGACTTGCCTTCAAAAGTAAATTACACCAATTTTTCTGTCTGCTCTTAAGCTTCTACTCCCAAATCTTGGCTTTTTCATATAATAAAAAAAATATTCAAGCAATCCAAATGGAAAAAATATGGAAAACTTAACTTGATAGAATGCACAGATGTCTCACAATAAAAAACTTTCTTTCCATATTTTAATGTAATATAAATATACAAGTCACTTTATTTTGGCTACTTTAAAACATGGCCCTGCCACAACATGATTTCAGTATTAAAGTATCTGCTACCACAGCACAATTTTTTGCAAGCCTACTCTTGGACACTACAGCTAATGATATATGTTGGAAACACCACAAAAACAACTGCATATTTAAAACCTTTATTGATTAAGTCATTATTGAGGTCATTAAATAACAGAGGAAAATAATTTGTTTGGAATGGACTATAACGAACACCAGTTACTGTAATATGATGGTTCTGAAAGAAATATTCTTTAGAACTAAATGTCTTTTTTAAAAGTCAAGGTAAGAGTGGGAAAAGGGACTGGGATTCCTCCCAAACCACTAGAACTAAATGGAAAATTTTTACTTCAAATAGTTGGAAACTGCTGACAAGACAACCTACCTACTAAGGGAAATTGGACTTTTTATACGTTACACTGCAACCAAGAACACTTTTTTAACATAACACACTAACTTGATTTGCACCTCATGTGTGAGGTGGAAGTTCACTGACAACTTTTTTCTGCTTCACTGGATCTCCTAGTGTTTTTGTATTAGGGGAGCAGCTGTGTTTAAGATGCAGTTCAACTATAAGCCTTAAATTATTAGGATTCCATCAAATATTATCAAAGCTGCTACACTCAGAGTCATGAAACATATTTATGCTCCACAATAACACTGACATAATGTAGTTATTAGCAAACATTTGATCTTTTAAATATTTTTCCCTTGGTTTAAAACAAAGTATCTAGTTACCTTGCTTACGTTTCACACACACACACACACACAAAAAAAAAAAAGAAGAAGAAAAAAAGAAAAAAAAAGTCTACAACTGTAACACCTAAGCAGTTATTCCGTTCTTTGGTCCACATGTTCAGAAATGCTTGTTGTACACTTACTTCTTGACTGCTTGTTTAAACAGTATGGATAAGGAGCACAGGAAGACAACATACACTGTAAGAAAAAAAAGAGCTGGCTGCTCAGGTCACAAGTGGTTGTTGAAAGACTCCTGATTTTTCCTGACTTGAAATGGAAGCTAAAGTATGCTCATCACTTCATACAGCCCCCAGGTCATCAGCAAGTGAGGAAATAGTTGATTTTTTAAAATTATCCCCTAACAAGCATTAGGTCCTATGATGCTCTGGAGCACCAAACCAGCTGGTATAAGCACAGCTGCAAGTCACAGTGAGTATATACACAGTAAAAGAGAGTGTTTGCATGGACAGGTCAAACCTCTGCCTGGATGAGCAAGCTAGTCACCAGTTTCAGGCTATCAGATTGTCTTTAGCAGTCTTTATCTCAGAGCTGGTCTATCTGCAGTCCCTTGTACATCTCTACCATCTCTCAGTGCAGACACACTCTCAAAAATTGATTTGGTATCTTTCAGTCAGGTGCTTTTACACCCATTCTCGATTTCTGCAATGTCAAGTTTCCACATTAAGTTTTTCCACTATAGTATGCCAGAGACACAATTAATGCAGTTTCCCTGTGTCCACTTGGATTACTTCCCACAGCTCTCCAGCAATCACTGTTGTTATTGAACACAAGACTGTGAATCAGCTAAAATTAAAATGTTGACCTTCATAAAAATCAAAAAGCCTTATTCAAATGGCCTTTCCCCTCAGAAACACTTACACAACTCCAGCAGATTTCAGTAGGAGTTGTACATGCAGTTTGGGCCCAAAGTTTAAACAATTTTCTGTATGTGCTCTTAAAATCAGCTTTCAAGAACAATCTGCAGTGGTAAATTTCATGCAGACCAGTGTTTCATTTAAATTAAACATAGGACTGATCTAAGCCAGCATCCTAAAAGGTCAGAATCAACTGAATAAATGAGCATTCTCTTGCAGAGGCATATACCAAAACTTTATGGCCCGAGTCCTGCCTGTTTACAATGGGATACATCAGGAGTCAGCAGGCTAGGCTGCCACAGCCAAGGATCCAAGTGCGCACATCAGATGAGACAGTGAGACAGTAGCAGAATCACTTCAAGGTTTTACTTTAATGGTCCAACTCTCCTCAGCACTGGAGGAGGCAGTCACATTGGCTGTCTGATATCCTTCCCTCCAAAGCACAAAGTAGTTGGTTATTCCTGGAGTACCAGCCATCAGGCACGTAAAGAAGGGATGTGGACATGGTGCAAGTGAGAGTCAAGGACTTGCCACACAAAGGAAATGCTCACTTGACCGTTACAGCAGGTTTCTTGCTCTTCTGCTGCTGGGAACACAGAAAGGTGAGAAGATGCAAACCAGGAGAGTTCCAGCATGAGGGATTTTGGCCAGAGCACTCCTGAGTCCCTGCTCAGGAAGGAATTCATACTCAGTCCCTTTAATATTTTATATGTCTTTTCCAACAGTAAACCAGTTAACACTACTCTCAGCTGCCTAGAAATATCTTTTTATTGTTCATTCAACCTTCTCCTGTGTTAATTTTTTTCTGATATATATGTAATTTCCCATGTAAAACTAAGATATTTTCCACAGATTATCATAACTCATTTTCAAATGTCAGGCTCAAAAATCTTGGAATGTATAATTTTTAAAATGCATGAAACAGCATTAAATCTCCTGAGGACACTGAGTCCTTGTTTCTGTCAGGACAGAAGCAGCACTACAAAGTCTGAACATTACGTAAAGTCCCTGTGATATGCTAAAAACCTCATTGTAAGAAAATGTCACTTGAATTTGTACTATGCTGCCTGTAGGAGGTCATTAATTTCTAAAGCACTCTTATGTTACTATAAAAACAATTTTTAAAAAAATTATTTACCAAAAAACTACTTTCTACTTTCTGACCAAAAATGACACCACCACCCCACAATCCCCAAACCTAAACTCTAAGAAATATATACAACATAAAATAACTTAAAAGTGAAAAATTACACAGTCATGACAACTTTTTTAATATATTGCTTTAGTACAGCCCAATCCTCACAGAACAAATAGGTACCCATCAAATGGGATGGCAGGATTGAGCCCTATATCATTGAAACATAGATTCTCTTTCTAAAGGGGAGAGGTTATGACATAATTATCTCTCAGATTTACCTCCTGAATATAATATACCACACTTCTTGTTGTTTATACTACAATGTACAAAAAATGGGTTGACTTTCTGCTAGTGTAGACTAGCGGTCTCATTTATTTAAAAAAAAAAAACTATGTCCATTGGCACCAACAGTGTTTCTAGCCTAGGAAATTCACTGGTATAACTGGAAATGCTTTGAAATTTCTCAGTGCAAGCAAGATGGGAATCTGACCACTGAATCTTTCTCTGAAAAAAAGGCTTTTATGATCAATTTCTCTGAAATTCATACTTAAAAGTGTAATGACTTCCCTGCTTAGAGTCAGTAAGTGAAATATTCTTAAAGCTGTTCTTTAAAAATATGTAACTGCCAGCAAAAGGACACTCATAAAATAGATCTGCAGCTTCCAAATTTTCAATCATTAAGATTAAACATTTCTGTGTAGATTCTTTAATCTCACAACGAATTTGTTTCTGTTTAAAACAACAGCAAATTATGAAAGTTAATCTATTTAGCAGCTAATGTACAGTATGTTCTTTTCATCTGACAGCATGCCTTTGGGCAGAAAACCAGATTCTTGCCAGACTTATAACCACCTCTCTTATTAAAAAACAGATTAGAAAAACAGTAGCTCTCACAAACCGCTCACTGTCTGTTGCATTTACACTCACTGCCCTCACTGTGTTTATCATTGTATTTTATTTCTGATGTATGATGACTTGGGTAAGATCTTATGATCCCCTAAAAAACTGAAAGGCATATGGTTTGTTTGGGTTGTTAGGGGAATAGGAGGGAGACTTTTCCCTAAGGCACTGCTGTGGGTGTTTCTTACTTGTTCCTCAATCTGTAGAACATATCATCAAATATAACCATCACTGCTAATTTTAGTTCCCCCAGTTGTCACAAGCCTTGTGCCACCACACAGCAAACAGCAGTCTACACTGATTTAATTTACTTCAGCAGTTTCAACGACTTTGTGTGAGCTGAGGGGAATCAGAGCCAACAAAATATGCCTGAGGAAAATTTTTCCATGGCACCTTTATAGAAGGGTTCCGAGCAAAGCTGCCTAATGATGGATCACCATGCACCTTTGAAAGTGAGAAGATAAAAGTGGAGTGTTTTCTACAGCACATATTTTGCATGTGCAGTTATGTTTAATGCAGTATGAAATATAAAGCTCCAGAACTTTCACCTCTGGATGGTACTTCATAACTGCAGACTCAAAAAGGCTGTATAAGAGATCAGAGCACTATAAATTTCCTAAAATCTGGATTACTGAAGAAGGAAAGCACACTTCTTCAACAAAGGGGCAAAAACACTGTTTCCCTTTTCCCACTCTACAAACACAAGAAAGAAATCAACCCATTCTCTCTGAATAACAATTACCTGTATGGTATGGAACAGCACCCACAGAAGTGAGTCATTTTCTGATTACTCAATTTGCTAAAGTCTCTATTTCATTTTGTCTGTGAACAGTTCATAAAATTCTGATCCTCTGGCATGTGTTTATCTTTGGGTTGGACCAGATAGCTATGCAAACAGTTTATAGAAGAGATTATCTACAGTTACTTGGGGGAATATTTGCGTTCTCTGTTTTATACAGAGAAACAATAAGGGCAAGTATATACTTAGCAAAAAGAAAAACAAAAGGAGAAGTAGAGATTACCCAGCTGGTAAATGCTATCAAGTACACAGAATGCTTGCTGGGTTTGTGTGGATTAATTTTCCTGAGTGTCCTGAACCAAACAAGCCACTTCAAAACACTGAAAAACTGCCATGCAGAGGAAAGCTGAGGAAGAGGAGGACCTTCCAAGAGCAATTTTTAACTGCTCCAAAATACTTTGGAGATAACATACATAACTGAAGGACCTTCTGCGAATGTCTGGGCAGACAGGTTCTTGTAAATCATGTTAGAGCAGTCTGAAAAATTATCGGTCTTCCTCTCTCTGCTGAAGGCTACCCTTGCAACCTTACCCATGTGAGCTCTCCTACTACATGCAGAGAAAAATAAAACATTATTGAAGGCAGTAAGAATGTTTGTCTACACCCTTGGTCACAGGGGACCATTTAGTGACTCAGTAAAATTCCCTAAACATCTGAGATTGGATTTTTCATTTCCTGCCACTTGAATATACAATAGCTGGAGAAGCTACTGTATCCAGCTCCTCTTATTCTCACTTTCCTATTAGTGCTGAAATGTTTACTGCACCCAAACTGATTTCTCTTAGACTACATATCAATACCATAAACTAACTGTCCTAGCCTGAAAGGTAATCTCAAGTCTAGTTCTTGATATTATGATGAACTGGAGTGGCCAGCAACTATGGCATCACTGATCAAATAGGTTTGGTGAGAATTCATATGGTGAAGACATCAAGTAAGCCTCATCAGGATTCCTAGTACAGGAAAATACTTAAGTGCTCAGTACTTCAGTGCTGTTGGCAATGAAAAACACACACTGCACTATTTTGTTTCTCAGACGCTATGGCTCACGGAAAAACTATCTGAAATACTAAACACTTTTTTATGCTTCCTTTCACAGCTTTTTTGTCATTACTGTTGATAAGTTTATTTCTCCAGGAGCTAAGAGCTGTCCCATTCCCAGCCTCAGTGAGACAAGTTATTTCAGCTAATAGTTAGTCAAGTATTCACTTCACTGACCTGTATAATTTTTCAGCCAAGTCCAACCATATTTATTTTAGCTTCACAGGCAGCATGACTTCTCAAATAAATTTCTACACTAAGCTTTGAAGTCTGAATGTTACCTTTCAGTTCTAAAATTGCAACCCTTTTATTCTTAATTGTCTCTTTTTCCTCA
Source organism: Falco rusticolus (assembly GCF_015220075.1). NCBI lineage: Eukaryota > Metazoa > Chordata > Aves > Falconiformes > Falconidae > Falco > Falco rusticolus. Next base: position 80,471,489 of record NC_051192.1, read on the forward strand.
AAGGTATTATCTTTTTATCCTTCAATGAGGTAAGACAGTACCATACAGTGAAATGTCATCTTATATCCACTTTAACAGATATTCTGAGAACATTTCATGACATTAGTCAGAGTCCTTTAAAATATGCATGGACCATGTCCAAAGAGTTTTGGCCTAATTCAAGTATTTTTATTACCCCGTGAAACTGCAGATATGCAGATTACTGAAATATACAGTGGATGTTTCATGAGGAAACCATGACTGAAGCCTCTGCTGTCATACAAAAAGAAATTTGTACTCTATTCTTTACCTTTGATCACCCAGTAATGACTGACATCTGTATATGCTCTTACTAACATTTTATTTAACCAAGAAAAATGTAATAGACAGCTTTAATGCAAAGCATAATATTTTCTGGAGTGCACCCTGACAGAGTTTTCAAACCCAGCTTAATCATCAAAGGGTATACATTCCAGTCACAAAACTACACCTGTCAAAATGGTAAAAGTAATTTTAAATTTGGGTTTCTCCCAGGTGAGGATCTGAATAAAAAGTAATTCAGTTAAGTGCTAGGATGTTTATTTATTCGTAATTAAGACAAAATCTGTCACAGAGTTTTTTAACTAAGGTTTTAATTTAATTGCTTAGAGTCAAATCTCCTACAGGAATGCTTGTGTCCTTTTAAGTGCAACATCCAGTTTAAACTCATCTGGTTGCTTACAAACCCATTCCTGAGCTATAGTCTACTAGCCATTTAAATTGTTTGACTCTTCAACCAAATTTCAGAAATTTTTTTCTTATTATTGACAATTTATCACTGCAGGAAGTCCAAATCAGTATCAGAGCCCTCCTGGAAGATGGTGGGGATGGGGCACACACTGAAAGAACAAGACAGTCTCTACCTGATGCTGAATTCTGGTTCTCTGATTACTCTATCTTTTCAATTCCACTGTATTTTAATTCACTGCTCTCTCTATTTATAATGTGTTTTAACTGAAGCTCTAGGCAATGCCTTAAAATTTTTTTCTGTTGCTCAGGTTTTGTGATAGGGTAAAAAGCCAAGCTTATTTTATGAATATGACAAATGCTTGATCTCTCCAGAGCTCCATGTTAATAAATGGTCTCTCACTACAAAGATACTCAATAAAAACCTTTCCACCAAATGTAAACAGTTAAGCTGGTCAATCCTTCACTAAAATTTGAGGCATCTCCCTAAGGAAGTGGACAATTCAGTCTGTTTAACAGAGAGCCAGAGGCCTCTTAAGACTTGCAAAGGAAGACCAAAGCACTCCCCTCTCCACTGACAGCACAGAGAAAAAAGCAGGGATATCAGGCTCCTCTGTCCACTTGGGATTCAGTCTGGTCTTGTTTTGTGAGCAAATCTGCATTCCTGGATGTACAGTGGCTCAGGTTCAGTGGAAAGAGTAAAGGAAGGAGACTCTTGCCCAGCATATACTACAGCCTTGTGAATCTGCTGGGATGTGAAGATGTGAATTCAGACTCTCCCAGACTGAGTAAGGCCTACATCTCCATGCTCAATCTTCCCTCCAAAGCAGCGTGAGGCCTAGCAGAATACCATACAAAAGGAAGTGGCAGCACCACCACCACCACCGAGGAAGTTCAAGTCCTGAGCACCTCTGGCTTTTATGGAGGATATGGGCAGAATCCAGTTACCTCTTCTCATTTACCTGGAGCTCAGCAGTGTTCTGGACCGGAGACAGGTTGTTTTCTCCTACAAAAGGAGCATTTTGGATCTTACATGGGTAGTGAAAGCCAGGTAGTTAGGGAATTTTCAGCATGAATTACAAGGTGCCTGATTCTCTGATGGCTGCGTCCTGTCTCAGTGTAAGTAGGTGGACTGGATTTTTGCCTGAGACTTAGGTAGTGAGGCAGGCAAGCGGTTGGTGCCTAACTCTCAGTTGTTCCTTCTATAGTCAATGGACAGAGAAATGTTCCTTTGAAGGAAAAAATGGGATCTCAGATGGACTACCTGCCTTCTGGAGGTAACCTGCCTTTCTTCATCAATCATAGAAGAATCCTAGAGAGTCCGTGCTGCAAACTGTAGCGTTCAGTTAAGTGCCTGAATTTTAGTGGGATGAATTCAGTACATTGGTGAATCATTGGAACTGATTTTTTTTTTTCCAGTTTCCTATTTAAAATAGGTTTTCCGGTTTGTTTCCTAAGCTATGTCATAAACAAAAAGTTAAACTGATGGAGGAACTGAGAGCCAAGTATATCCCTACTATAACTCCATTAGAGCCAATGGACGAGTTTTAATTCCACATAATTCATCTGTAAGATGTTTTCAAATGCCATGCCTAAACAGCTGCAGTGCCAGACTTTAGCAATACATACCTGGCCAGCACAGAGTAGAGTCACGCTTCCTTTCATGGCCTAGGAGGCAGCTTTCCCTATCCTTTGACAATTAACAGATGACACAGAGAATGCTCATAGAGAAGTCTGGGAAATTCTCAACTTGAAGGCAGAGCAAGAGCAGCCTCCCCTCCTTATAAGAAAGTCTCTGGCTCTGACTTAGGCTTTGCCAGCATTCTGTTAATGCTCAGCTCCAGGTTCTTACGAGTTAAAAGCAGGAAATGATTCATTATTCCCTTGCCTAGACTAGATGCTGCTTCTTTAATGCAAAAAACAGCCTCTGAATATCTTTCAGTAGAAAGCACTGCAGAAATCCTGCAAATTTTCAAAAGGACGAGATATTTTAGCCCTGTTAATTAATCCTGTTACGTTAAGAACAATCTGCCACTAAAACTTCTTGAAAGTTGAGAGTTACAAGACAAAATGTTTCACTGAGGCTGGTGTGGAAGTAGTCAGTTTTGGTTGGTGCTTCCGGCAATACCTTTTTCAAGAAACCCAGTGTCCCCTCCACAACCAGTGATTTGACCCCACTCTTTTCTCTGATGGACAGTAGGTTTGGAAAATTCCTGTAAAGTAGAAGAGTGCCTTTATGCCTATTTTTCATTCACATATTTACTCCTACAGAAAACTCAGGAAGATAGTACACTTTAAGACACCTTAAACATCAATCAAATAAGTGAATGACTGTACAGAAACAATAAATAATTACCTTCAAGTGTTTCTCCTTCTCCAGAAAGGGCCTCCCCAGCTCCAGAGGCATACAAGGCAGACACAGTCAATGCATACCTAGTGGCTTCATCTAAGCCTTTCAGCACTTTAGAAGTAGTGTCACCTTTCACAGTCACTTCCTTAGTTTCTCCTCCTGCAACTGGAGTGTATGTTATAAAGTACTGCTGCACTTTGCCAGGAGCAGCACCCCAAGACAGCTTCATTGTTGATGTTGTAGCATCAGAAACTCTCAAATTTCTTGGATTTCCTCGGACTGCACATGTCAAAAGATGTTTAAAAGAAGTTAAAGCAAGCTTCATTTCTTGGTTTATTTTTTAGGTTACCACAACATAGAACTTAACGCTGAAAAAAATAATTCCTAATAGCCTGCACTAACTCAGCTACAGTGTAACTTCATTGTAATCAGGATTGTACAATTCCACCCCCACCCTCCTTATGCAAAAATGCCCAACAAATCTTTTTGCTCCTATTATTTTCTGTTAAAACAAGCTCAATCCTGGAACAATTATACATACTAGCACCTGAATATATGCTTAACTTCAACATGCCAAAATCCATGTTGAAGTCACTGTCTGCAGAATCAAGTCAAAGATCAGCAATGAAGCCTGAAATTAACACATCATAATTTCTTACAGAGTTCTTTTTGATGACAGTTTTTCTGATTTCTGATATTTAAAATCTCAATGAAGTTTCACCAGTGATCAGGACATTTGTACTGTCTCTGTAGTCTTTAGATTTTGCTTAATAAGGCATGATACCTGTTAAAGGATCATATATTTTTATACAAGTTAAGGCTATGGTGATAACTTTAGTAAATTAAATGTTTCACTTATTCTTTGCTAGCTATTCAGAACAAAGTGCAAACAGGGTCTCAGTTTGCTGAAAGGAAATATAATTATATCATTGACAATATGAAGAATCATGAGGACAATTGATTAAACATACAGGTAGATTCTTCACCAGTTACCTTGCCATATTAAGTGTTGTAGGTTCAATAGATTATATTTTAAAATGAAATATTACTATTTTGATAAATTATGTTGTCTTAAATTACCTCTCAACCAGGCTTGAGTAATTTTATAATTCCCTGTTCATCTGGGATAATACATATGCCAATATGGCTTATTCTCTTTTCAGTATGAATATGTCAGCATGCAGGAGTTCTTCTCAAGCTTACTATGTTCACAGCATTGATCATGTACCTTCATCAGTTTTTGCATATCCATTCAGCGAATTCCCAGGCCCAGACTGATACTCAGGAATAACAGACACTTCATATCTTGTATCTTGGATCAAGTTCTGCAGAGTAGTTGATCTTTCATTTGCTGAGACAGTCACTTGTCTCCTTTCTCCTCCAGTAAGTGGTCTATATACAAGTCTGTACCGCAGGACATTTCCTGGAGCTGGAGTCCAGCCAACTACAAAGCTATCAGTAGTTTCATCTGTTATCCTTAAGTTTCGAGGAGCACCTTTAACTACAAAAAATATACACATATAATTTGTAAATATTTGCTTTTAATCATCTGAAGTATCTGAAGTGAAACCATTCCACCCATTCCGTTAGCTCATCCAGTTTATCAAAACAGTTTATATTGCCTTTCCATTGCTTAAAGGTAGACAAACCATTAGTCATTTCTGATAATTTAGGGCCAGGGTTACAACCAGCAGTGTAACAAAGCTGTCCCAGTTGTATTAATCCCAGTTTATACAACTGCTTCTGAAACTTAAGACTGACTGTGTTTAGCAGTAACAGCAGAATTGAACTGTGTAAGGGACATTTGGGCATGGTGGGGAAATTTCTTAACACAATAAATCATACAGGTTTCTTTGCTGTGGCCATTTGCTTCTGCACCACCTCCATTTACAGATAAATGTCAGATACACCTGACTACACAGAGGCAGCTCACCTATTTTAACAAAATGACCAAAACAAATGTAACAGGGAAAAAAAACCACACAAAAAATATTTCACAACAAAAAATATACTCATTTCAATATGAATTGCATCTAATGCTTAAAAAACATTTCTGAATTAAGTCTCAATCTCAAAGACAAGAAATATTCCAGAAATTACTGAAAAACTGTGTTGAATCATTTAACCTAGCCTGCTCCTTGAAAAAAGATATAGCAGCTCAGGTCATTTCATATGAACTCAGTGGGCACACCAAAGAACTTGACGTTTCCAACATACATTAAGTTCTACTGTACTGCAAGTTGCCAAGCAGTATGTAGCACTGTCATTAAGGCAAAAATTGTTTTGTTTTTTGCTATTTACTATCTAAAGCTAATTCAACTGGAACATTATATGCCAAAAGCATTGTCATTCAGTGTTAAATTACAGACCTGTTAAGAATGGAACAATTAATAAGCCTATTTTAAAAGAAACAAACTTGTCTTCTACTAATCAGAAACACAATATTCAATTTCAAATTCTTTAAAAGACTGAAACCAAGGTTAATTGCCAAGAAATCTGTCTGGCCCCAGTTGTTAGCTGGATCTGCATGGAAAGCTGCTGACGTTTACATGATTGCAGAAGAACTCTGTCTTCTCAGACATGTTGGGATTTCATCAAATCAAGATGCTGACAATTATTTAAGGCAGTATCAGTTACAACATGGGAATAGTGATTATTTTTATAAAAGCTATTCCTTCTCCTGTCCCTTACACTCAAAAGCTATATATTCTATCAGCCAAGAGCTTGTCTGTTTTCCTAAGGGAAAGTTATGTGCGGCCAAAACATTCTGACTGGTACAGTCATGGAAATATGCACACCAACAGTGAAACCTGTATCTTCCAAACTTAACTTCCAAACTGAGCTACTTTATAAGTGTGTATTTCTATCAGTCCTAAGAGGAAAGGGCAATTAACAAATTTCCATGCTGCTTCTTTTGCTCCCTTGGAACCATTTACATCACCAAAGGTCACAAATGACAGCATGGAATAATGAAAAAGACTGGATCAATATTTTTTAAATCATGATTTAGACTGAACTGAGTATTCAACTGTGGAAACAGAAAATCAATTTTTCTGTTATCCTTCTCCTTTAAATCAGTGGAAATGCATCATGGCAACTCTATCAAAACAAGTACAGCTATCTTGCTTAAATTTACAGCCATTGATCACATAAACTCTGTCCTGGTTTCAGCTGAGATAATTTTCTTCTTGATGGCTAGCGCAGTGCTGTGTTTTGGATTTGGTGTGGGAACAGTGTTGATACACTGATGATGGTTTTGGTTGTTGCTGGGTAGTGTTTGTACTGGGTTGGGGACTTCTTGGTTTTTCAGGCCCTGCCAGCAAAAGGGCTGGAGGGGCACAAGAAACTGGGAGGGGACACAGGCAGGTCAGCTGAGCTGAACTAGTCAAAGAGGTATTCCATACCATGGGATGGCATGCCCAGTATATAAACTGGGGGGTTGGCTGGTGCCTGCCAATTGTTGCTTGGGACTGGCTGGGCACCAGCCAGCAGGCGGTGAGCAGTTGTATTCTGTGTCACTAGTTTTCTTTCCTCCCTTCCCTTTAGATTTCATTTGTCTTCCCTTCTCCATCCTTTTCATTATAACTGTTAATTATTGTTCTTTTTATTATTAATATTACTGTTCTTTTGGTTTTATTTTATCTTAATTATTAAACCGTTCTTATCTCAAGCCTGGAGTTTTACATTCCTTTCTGACTCTCCTCTCCACCCCCTGGGCGCGGGGGGAGTGAGTGAGCGGCTGTGTTACTGTTAATTACCAGCTGGGGTTAAACCACAACAAACTCACACTGTCATCAATGGAAATTTTGAATCAGCAAGAGTTATTGAATCGGACCCATGAAGTTCTGATGAGAAACAGCTGACCAAAAACTCAGCCCCCTTTAAGCCTATGGTATATAGACCAGAATTTCTATTAATGTAAGTTAGATGTAGACACAGCAAATTACATAGGTACGTACTGGACTTTAAACGTGTTAAAGTCAACATGCATTCCTGCATCAGAGTAGGATAGGATAGGATAGGATAGGATAGGATAGGATAGGATAGGATAGGATAGGATAGGATAAGGTAGTTCAGTTGGAAGGGACCTACAATGACCATCTAGTCCAACTGAAGTGTATATTAAGATTATTACATGCCAATGAATTTGTTATTGACAACACACCACTTCATTTGAAAATAGGTCACTGCATAGAAATATAGCATCCATCCAACTTTCAGGGAAAATAAAATCCAATCTTAACAATTTAATGTTGGCCTATTATTGGAATTTTATATCTTTACTAAATGCATTGAGAGACAATAATGTGTATTCTCATCCTGCGTACCAATACAGCTTCTCAACCTTAGCTGGCTGTTCCACATACACCCATTCCCTCAATTAAGCAAATTATTATTTGAACATATGACTCTTTTGCAACCTAATAATGGGAAGCCTACCTTCTAAGGTGGTTTCCTCTCCATCCAAGGGAGGGCCATCACCATCTTCATACTCAGAAATCACACTGACTGCGTAAGTAGTCTCAGGTAGCAGGTTGGTGAGAACTGAGCTAGTACTTGAAGCTGGTACTGAAACAATGAAGTCCTCTCCACCAACTGCTACTTTATATTTAATGAGATAGGACAAAACCTCAGATCCAGCTGGAGACCAGCTCACTTTGAAACTGTCAGATGTTACATCGGAAAAGACCATATTCTTTGCAGGTACATAAGCTGTATGGAAATAAAAATGCACAGATGAGGCATACTTGCTAGAACATTTTTAACACAAAACCTCTAAAATAAATGAAAAATGTCCCTCAATACTTTGATTTATTCTAACTGCACAAATATTTTATTGCACATGCAACAGTATTTGTTTTCTATATTTGCTTATAACTATCAAATTTCATGAAGATCATATCTAAGTTGTCTCAAATCATATGACAATGAGGAGAAGCACCAACTCAGTGATTTCTAGATCAAATGAGAACAGTCCATCCAAAACAATTACTTATGAAACTGAAGTTAGAATCTGATGATCAAGTTGGTTCCCTTTTTCTTACGTCCCATGAACAGCAATAACTTTATGCCCTCGGGAACTAAGAATCCTTGGGGGGTTTCGGATCTAGATTAGAAATAGGACAAAATAAATCCCAGTAGTTTTTCAAGGATGGAGGCAAAGGGGAAACAAGGGTCTTGACATGAGGCACAACACAAACCTGACATTCCAGGCTTGTTTTGGTTGGCCTAGTCAGCCTAACAGTGGGGATGTTAAGACAGCTTGAGCCCTCTAAAACAAAGGCTGCTTTTCTGGTTTGTTCCTCAAAACTATCCTGAAGCAAAAGGCTTTATTTTTAAAGAGAGTGGGGTTTTCAATACTGGGGACTATCCAATGTTTAGTGTTCTACTAAACATAGGTAGGGACACTGAGCGTGCAACTAATCATAAGTAACTTTAGTTGACCAAAAGTTGGTCATTTTAAAGTCTTTAAATATTAAACATTATCCAAATTCACCAAGTTGGATACATGTGAAGACTTTCACGTACTACTTCAGTCTCTACAGTTAGATTGAGATTAATATCACTTAGCATCTGCTGTCTCAAATTGTTTTGTATAAGCCCATTTCAGAGGGCCATTCATTTTACCCTAAAAATTAATCTAATCACCCTCTGGACGTGTCAGCATTTTTTTACTGCCTTTGAAATTCTAAAAGACAAGCTTAGACTAGCTACCTCATTTTGGACAGCTAAAGAAGAATGGCCCTAGTAAGTAACTGCTTTAATTAAGACATCAAGTGTAAAAGCAGAGCACATCCACTAAGGTCATTCCATACAGACACACACTTTTAACACTTTTTCTATGTGCCTAGGGGAAAAGGGGGAAAAAATACTTCTCCAATAATTTTTTCATCTCCATTTCTCCATTAATTTCCCCTGTTGCTTTGAAAATGTTTGAAAATGAGAACCAAATCCCCTGTTATTAAAATTACCATGTGTATATGTACAATTTCATCAATATCTATTTGTCTAGGTAACTACAATCACAAAACATTGGTTCAGACATTTTTCATTGCACTTACTTACATTTTTTCCTTATAGCAGCCAGTTCCTGCTCAATCCGCAGGCAGACAGACTGTGTGAGTTCAAATGATATTCTTTGAAAAGCATCAAAATCTTCCACTGTGTAAACATGGGTTTCAGCAGGAGGTGATGCAATTGCTTCTAACTCTGTACGCACTGCATCCTTCACACCAACTGCAAATATTTCTACATCTGCATCCCTCAGCTTTATTGCAGGTTCTTTAAAAGCATCTGACGATTTTCCATCAGTAATAAGAATCATGACTCTCGGCACATTTGGTCTTGAGCCTTTGCTGGTAACAAATACTTTCTCCCTCACATATGTCATTGCTTTGCCTGTGTTGGTAGATCCACCTCTGTAGGGGAAGGTGTTAATAGCCTGAATTATGTCTTCCACTCTGTTGTATCTGTTCAAAGAAAACTCCATATGGGGATCTCTGCTGTACTGTACAAGACTTATCTGTACTTTCCGAGGTGATATCTCAAAGCTTTTAACTAACACTTCCAAAAAAGCTCTTACTTTAACAAAATTGGCGATACCAATGCTGTAGGAACCATCCACTAAAAACACAACATCAGCTTTTACATCCACACCACGTGAGCATTCTGTAAAGAAAAAGAAACACCTCTATAAACAGATACACAGTGTCACAATTGTATTTGCAGTTCATGTATCATATCCAGTTGCTTATAATTAAAATAAACCATGCTAAGTAACGATGTTTCTTATAAATAATAAAGGTATGATATTAAAACAAGCATCAGAGGTTTAAACAACAAAAAGCTACTGTGTGAAAATAACATAGTAGCTCCTAACTCACCCACTTGAACTTTTACTTGTTGTGTTTTCTCCATTATCGTTATTGGCTCACTGGGGGTCAGTCCTTTCATTGCATAAACATTAATTTGATACTCTGTGTCTGGAGAGAGATCTTTAACATTCAGAGCAGTAGTCTGAGGACCCACACTCAGTACATGTTGTTTTCCACCAGCTATCATTGGAATGAACTGCAGCCGATAGCCAGTTACTTGGCTTGTGGATGGATCCCAAGTGATCCTAACAGATTTTGAGGAGATCTGAGTGGCCACCAGATTTGAAGGAGGCTCCACCACTGAAAGAAACCAAAAGCGAACCGAAAATGTTAATTACAATTGTAAACAGATTTTCTTCCACATTTTTATTTCTGGAATAAATTTAGTCATGCTTACTTAATCTTTACTAAAAATGACATATTTTTTGTAGCATAAATAAACACAAGTGAATTAAAGGACAGTCCAAATGAGGCATCAGCGAGAGGGCAAAAATATGAAAAATGCATTTTTGGTCCCCCAAGTATAGTAGAAGTTCCAGGAGAACACAGTACAGAGTGTGAACAAATGCGGACTTGAGCAGAGCACTATGACAGTGAAGTCACCTCTGCTGCCATTTTGGTCAAGGAGTAACTAGGCCAGAAAGCTGCAATGACACAGCTTGATGTCCGTGTTTTCTCAGCATTCTCTAGTTTTCATTCTTTGGTTCTTAACTTATTACATATTCTGTGTCTTCACCAAGCAGTTTTTTTCCTTTAAGTACATTTTTTCCGTAGGAGTGAGTGATGCCTGTGTTCAAACTGACTGTATAAGACTCTAACAACTGCACATCATTGTGCTGCCCTTGAAACTACGGAATAATGGAGCTATTCCAAATCTACTACATCACATATTCTGGTTTTCTGCATTTAAATGCACAAAGCTAAGACTTGTTTTCCACACTTGCTAAATGAGGAAATGGATCAAATTCCAGAAACAAAGTAAAGGAAGTATGAATAGCCCCTTAAGTATTCATCAGAATAAACTGAAGTCAATAAATACATTTATATAAAGTGTCTCACCTTCTTCTCCACTAACCAGTTCACCTAGCTGTTCATCAACACCGGAGCACACTTGCAAGATAATTTCATTCTGTATATCCACAATTCCATCAAAATTAGCCACATTGAACACATGCTTCAGTGAAGGCTGAGATGCAATTAGCTTGAGTTCCTTTGCATCTGCTGCTTTGATTCCTAGAAGTTGCGACAGGCAAGACTGTGTTAAGTGGCCATAAAATACAGACACCTGTGAATGCATGCATAAAGTATCAGAACATCCTGGGGTAAAGCTGAGTTTAATTCAGCTCTGTCTTCTGTCATTATCAATAATCAAACTACAAAAAAAATGATTAATGTGATGAGGTGACATTTTCAGCCTGAGAAAATAACGTGGTATATGCAATAAGGCTGAGGTTGAAACTGTGCTTGTCAGTCATTTTAATCTCCATGTAGGAGCTACAGAATTACTATCAAATCAACACAACTGGTATGTTCCACTCTGGAGTGTGCAAACAACTCACTCCAAGGCATACACATGGAAAGAGTGAGATAGCGAAATTCTTGAAACATGTCTAGAATCTGTAAAACATACAACTTACTTCTTCAGGAATGTTAATCTCTCAAACATCAGAAAAACTCAACATACCCAAAGAAAAAACTTCAACTCCTATGTTGCGAAGCTCTCTTGCAGGTATTTCAACTTCATCTTGAGCTTTTCCATCCGTAATGACAATTGCTACTTTGGGAAAGCCTTTTCTTGCTCCAGCAGACTCAGTGAAGGTGTTTTGAACCAAGTAATCAATAGCCTCACCTAAAAATACCAGCACAACTTGTGTTTTATTAGGCCTGAATGAACTAGGATTTAAGCAAATTTGAATTATAAAATGAAATGCTGAATAAGCATATATGTGGGAAATCTGTACCTGTCATTGTGTTGCCACCTTTGTAAGGTATCCTTTTAATTGCATCAATAAGATCACTTCTTCTGAAATACTGGTTTAAATTGAACTCTGTTCTTGTATCTGAACTGTACTGAACAACTCCAACTCTCGTCTTTTCTTCCCCAATGTCAAAAGCTGATACAAGGGCAACCATGAAGTCCAAAATATATCCGAAGTTATTTCTCCCTACACTCCATGAACCATCTACCAGGAAAACTAAATCTGTCATTGCACTTATGGAGCATCCTGGAATACACATACACAAAAAAAATCTCTGTTAGCAAATGAGAAATTGCATTGCACAAATCAGTATGAAATGTCTGACAGAAACTTAGTAGGTGAAAGCCAAAACAAGCAGATATTTAATAGCTTGATATTCTTATTTGGAACATCTGATTTGGGAAAGCATTATTCGCCTAAGTGAACACCCATACAAGCCTTCTAGCTGCAATTACCAGAAGGAAACTGTCACCTAGATACTCAGTTTTGAGACACCTCTCATGCTATTGCACAAGTTGTTATGCCACAGCAGATGAAAATCAGACACAAAGCTTTTTACAACAGTTTGATGTTATAGGAACATTTCATTTTGTTACCACTTCTGCTTTGCATCTTAATCTCTCCATAACAGCTACACAGGTTCTTCTGCAATGCCTTTTATCCACAGCACAAAGCCTTTTATTAATAGGACTAAGACACTCATGGACTTGCTTGGCTTCAAAATTCAAGAATGCTTGAAATTCTCAGTTTTGGTACCAGCTTTGCACCTTATTCTTTCAATACGGCTATAAATTCCTTCCATCCCAGTCCCTTCCCAAGTTTTCTTAACTCTGGACAAGTTTACAAGTTAATTTCATTGCTAGGTAACACAGGAACACAGCTTAACTTTATAGGGCCCTAGAGCTAGAACTCACTTATCTCTAAAATGTCAGATCAGTTGAATGAAACACCTTACTTTGCAATTGAGCCTCAACCTTCTTTTCCTCTGGTATCCCTGGACCACCTGTCTGAACTGCACAAAGCACAACATAGAGAGAATTAATGGAGGAAATCAAGTTAAATTTGTAAATATCAAATAAAAGTGTGTAGGGAATTACAGGCTCTAATCTGACAAGCCAGAGAACATGAAAATATAAATGCAAGTCATGAATACATCACCTGTTCACCTGTCCTTACAGATTTGACAATATACCATTCAGGGCAACACAAAAGACAGAAAACACAAATAATTAAGAATCCTCTGTATTTGTACATCTTGTACAGTAATTTCCTGAAAATTAATGGCAATATCCTTGGATGAAATACCAGTATCACCCCTCTCTAACACATCAGGGAACTCATCATAAGTCATTTTCCCGAGGTTGTTTGGGAAGCCTGGGACATGTGACAAAATGTGTCATATAAGATAGTTTGCTGTGCTTAACATTTTTATTTAATTAATTGTATGCTATATTTAATTACTAAATATAAATTGAAAAAATGTAAATTCCATATTTTATTACGCATATAGATAGATATACATTGCGTTATATTTTATTGTTTGATGAGGGTAGTTAGTCTTTTTTTTTCCTCCCAAAGAAGAAGCCGGTTAGATTCATTTGTTACTGAGGTCAATGAGAAACTTCCCCTTGACTTAAGCAGATGCAGTTTATAGGAAGCAGGTTTAGCTCAAAAGAACCAGTGGCCTCCTGCAAAGAATTCTAGAGGGGTTATCAGCCACAATATATCTATGTTAGCCTCCTCTTACCTCTTGCAAATTATCTCTGCTTCTACTAGGAATTAGGCTTAATAGAAAAAGTCTGTTCAGACAGCTACATCTGATCAGGGTTTAGGGATGTGGCAATTTTGTTGAGGAACCAGAACAAAGCCAAGTTTTGTGAACAATCACCCACTTATCTTGGTTTTCTAAGGGTATTACAGGTACTTACTTGTCAGTTGGCCAAAAACAGGTAGACTCTCCTCTCTTTCATCATATGAAGATATTGATACAACATACTCTACAGCAGGTATAAGATCTGATAAGATAGTTTGGGTAGTGCTAGGTGAAAGAGTAAATTCTTTAGTAGGCCCATCTGCAATACATATATAAAACAGTTAATGCAGCCTTTAAATCCAGTAATATCAATGACAAGTTGATCATTTTTTAAAAAAATGCAACAGAGAATAATCTATCTAAAATCCAATAATAATTTTAGAATGATACACTTTCTTTTTTCCTGAAGAATGAATTTTGAAACATGAAACTTTGAACTAACTTGTTTTCAATAGTGAAAAAAATTACTGAAGCGTTTAATAAATTCCAGGAAATTTGAAACTTAAAATGCACATACGAAATGTACTATCATCTAAGAAATCATGGTCCCATTCCAATTCAATATCACTTTTACACTGATTTCATTTCTCAAAATAAAATGGAATAATGAGTGTCTTAGCCATTATCAGGAATTTAGATGACACTACTGCATCATTACCTGCCGCATGCATTATTTCGCCTGGGAGAAGTACTTGAACAAAGTACAATACAATTCTCTAACTTTAAGGTAAAAGCATAGAAGAGGAGCAGGGTGATGATTCTACCTTCTTTTCACTCCTTGCAAAGGAAAGATGTCCAAAACTTACTACTTGCAGCCCCCAAAGTGTAAATACTATGGTAAGAAGAACTCTAACTTGGAACAATCACTTGTCTTGATCAAACACTTCAGAAAGATGTTAGTAGCTACTCTCATATTAAAGTTAGATATAAGTGAAAATAAAACCAAGTTTTAAAAAAATGTAATGACATAACACATTTTCACAGAACTTACCATTTGTTGGAACCACAGTTATCCTGTAACCCACTATTGCCTCTGGTGGCCTTTTCCATGACATTTGAACATTATGTTCATCTATAATTGTAAAATTCAAGTCTGATGGTGGATTAACTGCAAAAGATTTATACCAGGTGGATGTTTAAAAGTTTGAACAAGTTTTGGAAAATGAATAAATAAAATAATGTTGAGCAAAGCTTACTAAAATTGTCTTTGCATAAATTTGTTTCCAACAAATATAAAGATATGTTGTTGGAAAAAGAGTAAAATAAAAGCTGACAAAATATGACAAAACATCAAAGAGTATATGCATTACAGAGGACAGCACAGAACATATGTTTCTTGAGTTGCCAAGACATTCAAGAATGGCCAGCAAAATCAAGCACAATAGAAAACACATTTGGATACATGTACAATGAGTTCACAGATAATCACCACATATGCAAACGTTTCACATAACAATTAAAGGAATTTTTTTTACATGCTGGGTGCAATCCGTACAAGCATGCCAAATCACAACCTGCTTACAATACCATGAGATCATTTAAGACATTGAGAACACAGCATTCTTCTTAATTAGACATCAAAGAATTTATCAGCTTTTTGATATAGTCTCTGCATAGTCATATTTCTTACCAATTTCACTGAATCTAGAAACTTGGCAGAGAAAAAAATATTTCAAAGAATACAGGAAAAGATTGGGTATTTAATATTCAGTAAAACAATTTCTGTTAGGGTCCAGATATAAATATACATGTAAAATGTATATTAGTAATAATGATATACTGATGTATCATTTTATTTCAAAATATGGAGAGCTCCACCCCTTTGTTCCTATAAGCCACTAAAGTGACATACTTTGCATATGGCTGCAAAGGGTTCAGGAACTAAGAGGACAACAAATGGGGTTAGCAATGGTTGCAATTTGCTGAAATATTTGAGCTGATGTGAAAGCTCACAAAAATAAGATTCTACCTGTTTACACCAGATGGCTGTACCATTTCAGAGGTGTAAACTATTGTTTTAATGTTCCCTTTGCAGCAGGTGTACCCATACTAATAGTGGCATTTTAACATAAAATGCCAGTATGGTTCCAAACAACACAATGGTTAATTATGAAAAGACAACATCAAAGTATATTTATGGACATTTATTTTACAGAATTTATAGAAAACAGCAAAGAGGCCACCAGTGATCTGAACAAATGACTGCAAATAAAACTTGGAGCTGATGACAGAAGTAACTGAACAGTACAGAAAGAAATAGTTTACATACGCTATTTTGCAGCATCATGCATATGTAAATGAAATGTTGATTATTATTTTTTTTAGCTTCCCACAATGGACAAAAGCCTCCATGTACAAGGTTCATTACACAAAGAGGTTTCATAAATATTTTATAATGATATTCTCTTTGTAAAATTGTCATGCTTATTCATGCAGTATTTTACTGACTCACTGTCAGTGCATGGTAGGTGTATTATATATTACTGTTTAAATAGGTCTACAAAGTAAGATTAGATTCAGCCATACTTTCCTTAACTACTTGTGAGATCATTTTGCAGGCATTTTTAATAGAGAGATCTTCTCTGTTTCATGGAAGATCTCCATCATGTGTCAGATTTTGTTTCACTTTTGAACACAATTTAAAGACCACATAAAGAAATAAATGCTAGAATGTACACTTATGAGAAGACACGGTCCAATTGCAATAAGTAATACTGAGCTCCAAACAGCTGGCAACCAATTGTGTAGGCATTTTTATCCTTTTAATTTCCTGTCATTTCCAACCATAGGATAATATGGCTTTGTAATACTGATACAATAGACACACTAGTACTGAAGTAAATGTTATTTTTCCTATTGTCCATACACAGGCAGTGAGATTAGACCATTAACCTGCATGCATTTGTTCATCATTCAGTTTATGAGTATCACAATGCTAGAGACAGCAGGGTAGTTACTCAGTATCAAAATCATGCAACACGTGTTAATAGTAAAAGACATTTAGATGATAAGAATATCATTATAAAATATTGTTTCAGTAGCAATGGCTCAGGACAAATTTAATGCAAAGGCAGAGACAACTGACCTGAGCATGCTTTAAAAAAAAAATTCAGTACATGGAAAAAATAGCGCCACCAACCTTGCAAGTAAATTGGCATGTTGCAGCAGAGACTAGGCTTTAACTGCTGAAGGACAGCAGCAGCCCAACTTGTTGATATCCAAATGACCGGATTCCAGATAAACTGAAAAAACTGACTGTGAGGAAAAGTCTTTAACATTTTAGAGGATTTAAATCCATCTTATGACAATTCAGATGTGGATCTTGGCAGGTAACAAGAATAGTACATCGACATATAAGTGACGTATCCATTCATCCAGGTGTTCATAGCCTTTTAGAACAATGGTGTTGCAGGGGACCTCAGAAAGTCCCCTCATCCATCCCACAGCCAAGACATAATCAGCCACTCCATGTCATTCCCGACATGTTTGCTCAGATCATTCTTAAAGACCTCCACTGTTGGCAAGACTACTAGCTTCCCAAAGAAATTACTCCAATGCTTCAATGCCTTTGTCATCATAAAGTTATTCCCGACACCTAACCCCAGCCTTTGTTGCTGTGCTTTAAATCCATTCCTTCTCAACCTGTGGCTGGTTTATCAAACTCAAGCATGGAATACTTCTCCAATTGAAATCCAAAAAGGAACCTTGCCCGAGTGAAAAAAAGCCAGTTTGGATCCAATGCCGTCAAAATGTCTTCCAGATGGCCTGTGAGCTTTTGTTACTCAAACAAAACCTCCAAACATCCATGGACCTTCACATGGGTCAGATTTCACCCATGTGAAACCAGCTGTGGGGTGAAGACCAAACCATGGTCATATGACTAACAGCAGTAAGTCAATCTGAAGTACAGCAAAATGTTTAGACGATTAAAATCTTATTGTGATAATCAAACAGGGCAACTATTGCTCCACCTTATTAAAATTCTTCTTTCAGGAAAGAATTTACTAGTGGAAAAATAATACATCTGCAATATGGAACCAGACTAGATTACTAGGAACAAAATGCCCCTGGTTGTGGTGGGAGTTTGTCCCATTACAGGGACAAAGCTTAAAACTTCACTCTCCAGGTTTATGTGTGAGCCCAGCTTTACTCAAGCAAGAAGTTTTGATGTCAGGTTAGTTGTGGAAGTGAAGTTGCACCGATGCTTACAGTGTAATGACACTGCTGATCAGTCTGACCCTGTGTCCATCAAAATCCATGTCAGACCTCTCGCTGACTTGTCAAGGTACAGGATCGTGATTGTAACATGCAACGGTGTTATAACATTGCCTTAATGCAGTGATTCCACTGTTGATGCACAGAAATGTATGGCTTCCCTACAGGTTTCCAGCATTGTAAAAAAATATCTTGCTGTATGACCATAATGTTTGCACAGTATTATTTTCCACCACTCTTAGAACTGTGATATGATAACTTCCCCAATCAGATGTCCTACCTTATGCACCACAAAAGAAAGAAAAAAAAAAAATCAGACATAATATACTTAATTCATTGCCACTCCTTGGGTACACACATGTATAATATCAGTATATTTTCTGAAACAAAAAATATAGAGCAAGGCATTTTTCTCATGCTATGTATGTCTTATACTAGCTTGTATTACTTAACAGGTAATACAAACCTAATATACAAAAGTCTATGGCTTTTTACAGGTAACA
Organism: Falco rusticolus; assembly: GCF_015220075.1. NCBI lineage: Eukaryota > Metazoa > Chordata > Aves > Falconiformes > Falconidae > Falco > Falco rusticolus. The sequence continues at coordinate 80,489,929 of NC_051192.1, forward strand.
CAATATGACTGCCAGAGGATCCCAATGAGTATCTTAACAAGAGAGAAGTAAAATATAATGGGAAGAACAAGAAATTTAAATCTAGAATCAGACTTAAAAGTGACATAACTTGGAAGTAGCTGCCATCCACTCCTTATGCGAAACAAAATCTGTAATCCCATCACTGGAAAAGACTCACCATAATTAGCATGTGAAATAACATGCTAGCCCACGTTAAAAAAATATACAGGCCACAGAAGCTGAAGAACAAGACCAGCCTTGCTCTCACTCAGATAAGACCTGCTGAGGTTGGAAGAGGCCAAAACTCCTGATTTACTATTTTCTTCATAAATGTCATGAATTTGACACAAAAAACTTTATCAGGATCCCAGTCAAGCTCCTCTGAAGTCAGTGTTGCCAATGTGAATGGGAGAAAAAATGAGCTATAGCCTAGAAATGTAGTAAAAAGCAGCTTCTCGGCCTTGTCATATACTTATTGTCGATCACAATACAGAAACATTGCCACCTGTATACTTGCATTTTTTTATTTTATAGATGTATATGAAATTTCTTCAAGATACAAGATATATAGCTCATAGTGTATTTTTAAAAAAATAATTTAATTATATATACCTACACTTATAAAAATATTTGTAACTAAACCTAATTGCATATATATACACACACTGCATGCATGAATATTTACCAAATTTTACGCATGTTTGTGCATATATATGTATGTGTGTCTGTGTGTATACACAGACACACATGCGTACACTTTGCTTCTAAATAGCAGTAGGAAAAACGGGAAGTTTTTACTCCTGACATGAGTCACTTTCATGTATATACAAATTTCTATGTGTTTTTCTCTTTAGGAGCTTAGAAATCAACAGCTAGTTTCTCAAAAGATAGAAATCAGACATCAAAAGGTAATAAAATAATGGTCCCACCAACCAGTTCCAAAGCTGGGTAGGTGGTTAGCTTCAAAAGTTTCAGCTACCCCAGATCATCTCTAAACTATTCAGTCAATGAAAATTAATATACTCAACACAAGGTTCATTATATGAGAAACTTTCTAATCCTCTGTAACTGCTGTGCTGCAATTATTTGTCACTTACTCTATTGCATGTCCTGCAGACAGATTTTTCACCTGACAAACGCTTTTCTGCACTACAACAAAGGTCCCATGCTTGGCTTAGTAATGCTTTCCTTCCCTACCTCCAACCTCGAAACTAGACTTTTCTAGGTCTGAACCTGTTCTTGAAACATTGGAAAGTCAGCACTTTCACATGCTCAGTGAAGTCACACAGAACCAATAATCATTCCTTTCCTGTACCTTTGAAAATCCCTCTGCATCAGGAAATGCAACAAACTACACAAGCCATGACACCACCACAGCATTACCCTGAGATTATAACTAACAAGTTATTCACATACTAATCTACTTGGCAAAAATATGACTAAAATAATGAAAAAAATTCTTATCTAGCAAAAGGACATAGATTTCCCCCAGCTCCTTCTGATCACAGGTGGAAAAACTACCATGACAGAAAGAAATCCTGACGTGACACACAGGATATGCATTGGAATGTTACAGTGCTGGACTAAAAAGGCAAGAAAGATTTAAACAAAGCACAAAATACAGCATCATGCACAAGAAGTTTAAGCTGAGAGAGAAACATCAGAAAGATTGCAAAATAAAACAAGAATAATTTCACAGTAAAAGTGCAAAAATGCTGACCATGAAAACAGATGGGCTTCCTTGTCCAGGATAAACAACTTCCCCAGTGAAATCCCATGAATGCGTTTGTAGTGATCATCCGACTAGAAACCACTGCATTGCTGTACCTCTGTAGAAAAGCTCTATCACCATTACTGCAGCTCACCACCTTGCAAACAGCAACAAAGCATGGCTTGCAAGGACTCGCAGAGCAGCTGTGGTGCTGATGGAGAACCAGTTTCATTGTGGAGGAGCTAGGAATCTATGAACAGCAGTATTGGATAAAAACCAGATCTAGTCCCAGGGGAGACTGCAAAATGAAATCTGAAGGAAGACAGAAAAACAGAACGCAGCTTTTCCTTCCCTCTGCTTTCATTCCATCTTCCCACCCCATATCAACAATCTTTACCACATCAAATGGCCCTCTCTCTTATCCCCTCTCACTTTTTCATCCCATCAAGTGTCTACCCACACCTCAAGGAAAGAAAATTCAAACTGCATCTCTTGTGAACACCACAGATAGAGCCAAGGGGAGAGCTTTGCCACCATGTTATCTGAAAACACAGATTAAAGGATAAGCGTCCAGGACAAAGTCAATTCAGCAGACAGGATTTAAGTGGTAATGATACTGAAATTAAGTAAATAAGATCCAACATGCAATTTACAATATGATGCAAAATTGAAGCACAAAATTAAAACAGTGCAGAAGGATGACCAGTATAGTGCAAACAAATAACACACTGTAAAAAGCTCTGCGGGGGGGGGGGGGGGGGGCAGGGAAAAAAAAAAAGCAGTTGCCACCAGAGCAAGCGCTAAGGTATCCCTAGCTTTGAACTTCCATTTTCAGCACCACTGTTTCTCACTGCACTTCCTACTCAAAAGACACTTTTCTGCTCTTACTTCAAAACTCTGAAGCTAGGAAAAGTTTCTCATAGAAACCTGATCACTGCAAACTAGGTATTCTATTAATACACATTTCTGAATGCAGAGTAATGTAAGGGCTGTCCAGGAGCCCTCTACAACTCACAAGGTCAGGCTTTGTCCACCCTTTTACGTAGCAGTGGCACATCCTCCAACATGAGATGTAAACAACTTGGCCAGCTTGTCTGGCAACGTGTCCAGTTTCACTGTTGTAAAACAACTGTGTACTTCAAATATGGGTTTGTAGCTTTCATTAACAGCACTCAAGCTATGACTGGTTTAGTCGAGCTATAGCTAAATAAAATACCTTCATTTACATTTCAAAATAACCTACTCCAAACGTGAAATCAGTGGTGCAGGACAACAGCAACATTACTCTAGCTCTGAATGAGCTCCCTCCTAAGATGGGGAAGAATGCACGAACACATCCACTCCCTTCCTCCACCAAAACCATACACTTTCTCTGCTTTCTCTGGCACAGCCATCCTGCATTTCAAATGCAACTCTGAAATGACTTCAAATGACCTTGTTCAGTTCCACAGCCAACAAAAACGCAGCGCAAGAAGGAGGCAGCAGGCTGATTCTCTCCTAGGGTGACCAGATGTTGCACTACTAGCAGAAATGTCATCTTTTTCCAGAAAGCCAGTGTACTTTACATCTGCATGCCCCAAGTAAGCACCGCTGCTGGGGAGGCAAACACCCCAGAGGCATCTGTGACATGCCTGGCTTTTAGTAGCCATCACCCAAGGTGACCAGGGACAGACACAGGAGCTTGCAGCTGGCCACAATCAGAGAATTTGCTTCAGTTCAATGCAGAAAGAGAAGGAAGGGAAAAAAACTGAATTATCAGATGCTGGCTTCTGGGTTTTTTTCCAGTAAATCCAGGGGAGTCCACACCCAGTGGTTCGGTTCACCCTGCGATGGAGTCGGGTCGCGGAGGTCAGATTAAGTCATTTCAGCGCAGGATGTCCAGCATCTCTATTTCCCCTGGCAGCCACTGCTGGCAGAGGCACTGTTACTACAACCAAAGCCGTCCAGCTCACACGGAGAGCGACAGGGGAGGTTGCCCCCACACTTGCTGTTAATCCACCAGGGACGCAAATGCGCCAGGGCCAAGCCATTTTGAGCCATGCCATAGTGCCTGTGGTGGCCACAATGGGTCTCCCCAGGTCTTTGTCCATGCAGCTGGAGGCAGGACACTGCCACGGGCTGACAGGGACCTCAACCTCCAGGGAGACTGGGCCAGGGCCCTGCAAGGAGGACGAGGAGGAGGAGGAGGAGGAGAAGAAAGGCCCCTTTGGGGGTGACAGTAACACAGGCATGCCAGAACCTTGGGGCCCTGGCCACCGCAGCAAGGCCTGGCCCAGGTGCAGCCACCCTTCCGTGGTGCCCAGGATGTACGTCATGGCGGCGGCAGCACCTCCCCGGGGGTGCTCCCCAGGTCAGACCCACCACAGAGGCCGAAGCAGTCCCAGGGAAGGGTCTGGCCACCCCAGGGCTCGGCCGGGGGTCGCCCCACCAAGCAGGGGAGGCCGGCGGGATGGAGGCGAGGGTTCCAGTCCAGACAAAACACACAGGCGCAGAGAGCCAGACTCTGTTGGAGTATTTTATTTCAAAGCTGCGGGCTGTTGGGTGGTGGGCTTTTCATTTCCTCTCTCAACATAACTAAGAGAGACTCTACAGCACAGAGCTCAGCCATTCTCGGTCCATCAGCGAGGCAGCGCTGGCGGGCCCCAGCCGTGCCGGGCTGCCCGCCGGCGGTGGTGGCAGTGGGCTCCTTGGGGCGCTGCGCCCAGGCGGCCATGCCAGCCACCCCCCTGTCTGTGGGGCGGTGTGGACAGCACACCAGAGAGACAGAGAGAGGGAGCTACGGTCCGGCTGGCTAGCCGGGAGAAACAGAGCACAGAAGGAGCTGGGCAAGGAAGGAGAGGCGTTTCTCTGAAGGAGAGAGAGAGAAGGTGAAGTAGTTACACTCAAAAACAGCGAGGGAGAGAGCGGGTAGCTGAAGGCTGGCTGGGAGGTTTGCCGGTCAGCAGGGCGCCGGGGCGAGGGGGCAGGGAGGGGAAGGTTACCTTCAGCCTCGATGGAGGAGAGGAGGGCGGCTGCACACAGAGCAGCGACTGCCAAGCACAGCGCTGTCTTCATTTCTGCCCTTTCAGATCACAACAACATGAATGAATCTGCAGTGATGGGGGGGGGGGGGGGAAAGGGAGAAAGGAGAAGGAAATGATACGCGTGGATTAGAGGATTGCGTGGGTGTATTCATGAAACATAAAAAAGCCGAACCGTGGATTTCACTTTGTTCCCTTATCCCCAGCCTCCACCCACGGGACCAGGTTGAAACCTCTAGACTTGAAATCCATCCAAGACGGTGACAGATCTGCACGACTAACTGGAGAGTATCATCTTGCAATAATGTGCCTTTTGTTGCTGAACCCTTTCCAATCACGGTAAGCACATGCGGTTTTAACCTAGTTGGGGTTAATCTGATCAGAGAAGTGCAGTGAAGATCCGTGCCTCCGCACAGGCAGGAGCCAGGAGGGAGCTCCATGACTTCATCGCCGAGTGTGATGATAGCTAATTCAGAGGTCATTCCTGCCTTGGATCAACTAAACGTCTCTTTCAGCTGGGGATTTTATTCTGCTCCTTTTTCATAACTGTTGAAGCACTTAGTTAGCTGTGTTTTAGTGGTCTCAAGGCAGTTTGGAAACTGTAATAAAACTTTTTTTTGAGGGGTTCTGCCTGCGAATATGCTATCCTTCATTTCTTGAAGGTCTGAAATAGATTATACAGAAGTGTGTGTAACACACAACTGAAACCTGACAAGTCTGTCTAGCCATGATGTTTCAACATCTGATAATTCATTTACATGTCCTGAGAGAAAATAGATTTAAAACACACTATAAAAAGCAGGCAGGTGAAAGAGTCTCACGATCACTGCAGGTTGTCTAGTAAAATAGGTGGGATTAGGCTAAGTTAGCGGTTCCTAATTGCAAGTAGCTGGACCTTCGTAACTATACACTCTAGGTCATGTCAAATTACTCCCAATTATCCCAGCAAAGCTTCGAAATTATTTCCTTGTCTAAGTAACAGCTAATATGAACAGTCCTCATTGCATACGCATGTGTTTCTAAAGTTTGGATTTTTCTATCTTGGGAAGTAGGGGAGGGGTAATTTGTTCAAATAAAGTCATAAATGCATCATAGATCATAATTAGGCTGGAGGAAAGAGAATTCCAAAAGCAATTAGGCAACAGATTGTATCGGGAAGTGCCAAGAGTAAAACAAAAGAAAAATACATAAATCTTTAGTCTGCAGAAACAGCTGAAAGGGAAAATAATAGTCTTCTGCCATCTAGAGATCTAACGTGCAAGGCACATTTAGTGGGTAGATGCTATGGAGATCCAGGAATTTCCCAGCTACTGACACTGAACTTAACAGGCTTCTGCCAGGCAGCTGTATATACTTGTCTTAGCCAAACACCTTTACTGCACATAAAAATACCGAGAGCCTGAAGAAAAACTAAGCAATGGTTTCAGTCCAATGGTACCTCCAGTGGGTAAACAGAAAAGTAACATTGATCATAACAACTCCCTGACAGCAACACAAGAAAGACCACGGATAGCATTAAATTGCCCTGAAAGCTCCAACGTCATACCACCACTCCGCGTGGGAAACGGTTGTCCCTGAGCACACACCTACTGTGTTCTCCAGCAAGTTTAAGGATCATCTAAACCCAAGCAAATGGACTTTTGTCCCAGAAATCTTGTGTGGGCTTGGAGTGCCATCTTTTGATCCATTTGAAAAGCAACAGAAATTAATGATCTCCCAAAGGCATCTAGGAGTTTGCTACTGCTGCATGTCTACCATGCCCGATATACATTTTTCTTTCATGAAATAAAAAGTCTCAGCCAAAGCATTCATTTGCCCACCTGGAAACATTTTGTTTCCTTCTTGCAGACTTAGGTGTGTGAAAGAAGGCCTGGAGGTGGCAGAGGAAAGGCCCTCTCGCTGGCTCAGCATGGACGCAAGCAGACTTTGTGTCAGGACTCAAGGTTTTCTCATTGATCTTTACAGACCACTTTAAAAAAACCCAGCCTTTCACCAGCGCCAGTCCAATCTCGCACTAATTCAACCTACAAAAGCTTAGCCAAAGCTTTTCCAAACCACGCAGTGCACGACATTTACCACTTTCAAGAAGAAAAATCGACCTAAACGGAAAAAATCACAGGAAAAAACCTCTACCTACCAAAGGCATAAAAAACTGGATACAGAAGGTATCACCGGCAGCGCGCAAGGGAGGGAAGCGCTCCTGCCAGAGCCGCAGGGGCAGCGTGCACCGGCCACCGCCTGCAGCCTCCGGCCGGGCCGAGCCACCGCGGCCGGCCACCGCCACCGCGGCCCCCCGGGCCCGGCAGCCCCCCGGGCTCGGCTCCGCGCCTCCTCCCTTTCGCCTCGCACCCGCAAGCCAGCCCCGACATGCCCGACACGCACCCGGCGACACGCACACACACGCTCTGCCCCCCCGCCCCGCGTCACCCCCAGCCCAGCGCGGCGCATCGCAGCCTAACGGGCATCCCCAGGGCTGCGGGCGTGCCGCGGCGGGGGCGGCCGAGGGGGCGGCCGAGGGGGAGGCGGGGGGTCCCCGCTCCCGCGCGGGCACAGACCTTCAGAGGCGGCTGCAGGGTGACGGGGCAGCTCCTCCGGCGGTGGCTCCGGCGGTGCCTGCACGGCCAGCCGCAGCCGTCGGACCTGGGTAAAGGGAGGAGGAGAAAGGATGAAGCTCCGGGGGCACCTTGTGGAGGGAGCAGCAAGTAGCAGCGGCGGCGAAGGAGGAGCAGAAGCAGCGGCAATAGCTGAGCGCAGAGGAGGCGCCTCGATTACTGTAGCTCCCGATGCGAGGGGTCTGTCTGGGAAGACTTGCCTTCTCCAAGTGGGAAGAGCCTCTTCTCAATCTGCTACTTAATAGAGGGCTGTTCCCAACTCTCAATTTACCCTCGTAAGCGGTTACGAAACTGCGGGGAAGGTGGACTGCTGCCACCGGGTGATATATGCGCTGCTCTGCTCCAGCAAGGAAGGGGATCCACTTCTGGAAACTGGCGCATACCTCCGCGCATTCCTGCGGCATGAGGCGGGCGGCCGCCGCGGCAGCGCGCCCGGAGGCAGGGGCCCGGCCCGCCGCCCCCTCCCTCCCCTCGGCTTCCCAAAGGGGGGGGGGGGCGCACGCGGGAGGGCAGTGGAAAAACTGAGTCCCCTGGCAGGGCTTCGAGGGACGGCAGCGCGGAGGGTGTCCCCGCGCCACCCCCACCCCCCGCGCGGAGGACCTCTCCCGGGGCCCGGCCCGATCCCCGGGGCAGCCTTGCAGAGAAGCACAGGCAGCCCCGGGGCCGCGGCCGGGAGCCTCGCGGGCAAAGAGGGTATAGTCATCCCGACACAGCTCAGGTGTGCCTGGCCTCCTCCCCGTGTAGCCTACATACATTAACACAACGCGCCCCCTCCCCCCTCCCCCGCCACAGAGCTGTTTTGCTCCGCGCAGAAAGCGGCGGCGCGACCCCTCGGGCAGAGGGGACGGGGCGCATGGCCCCCGCAGCCTCCTCCCCCAGACCCTGCGGGCAAACCCGCGCCCGTGGCCGCTGTCTGAAGCCGGGTGCCTTCAAAAGAAACTGCACCTTCCGAAATCGGACAGCCTCTTGGGCCGGAGGCTCGCCCAGGGTCTCCTGTCGCTTGCTCCCGGCACCCGGCGTGTCCCGGCCCCTGCAGCGCGGGGGTGACACGGCGGCACGCACGGTCCCTTCCCTGCCCGGGGGAAGCAGGTCGCCCAGCCAGGGCTTTCCCAGGGACCCCGCTCCTGCCCCAGGGCCGCCGCCGGCTCCACGCCGCAGCGGGGTCCACTCCCGCACCCGCGGGGAGCGGCACCCCCGGTAGCGCTCTCGGAAGAGGCTCCTCTGGGACCCCTTCGGGCTGAAAGAGGGGCTGTCACCGTCCCGGTGGATCGCGTTGCTTCCCGCCCCCTCGGAGTGGGTCCGCAAACTGGGGACGCGGAAAAAAGCTGGGCGAGGAGCGGGGCAGCCAGGGAGCGAGAGGAGCTGCGGGGGCCTCGCAGCCGCGACCCCGCTCAGCCCGGACCCCCGCGCCGCCCGCCCGCCGGGCCGGGCCATTCGCGGTGCGGGAGCGCCCCCCGGCGGCGGCGGCGGGCAGGGGCGGCAGCGGAGCGGGGCGGCAGCGGCACACCGACGGCCCCGCTGTCGAGGCCTCCGCGGGGCTCCCGGGGCCACGGCTGCCAGAAAGCAACGTGCGACGAGAAGGGACAAGAAGGAAAACAAGGCTGGGAGGGCTGGAGAGAGGGAGAGACGGGGCAGCCCCCCGGTGTGGAGTTTAGGAGCCCCTGTCTGGAGAGGGCAGCAAGATTTGAGGATCGTGTTGGCCCCACGTCGGCTTTATGTGCAGACATGAATTGCAGAGCAACCAGGTCGAGTTCCAGCCAAGGTGGAAGTGCCTGATAAGAGGAGATTAATAATTCACCGGGGCACCGCTCCTGGGCACTTTTCCGTGGGACTGGGAGATGAAGGACGTGGTCGACAGGAGGACATGTCGCTCCTGATCTGAATGAGGTTGTCTGCATTTCTGTAATAGACCAGTCATCTGCATGAGAACTCAGATGCTGAAAAGAAAGTGATAACCAGAAGACACGTGCTGACATTTCCAGACACTTTGGAAGTCAACCAGCTACTCTTAGGGACATGCCACAGCTTCAGCTGTCTGGTATTGATAAAATGCATGTTCCAAAAGCAACATCTCCTCTGCTGATAAACTTTCAAATACTCTTGACCTATTAACCCCATTGCCCAGCTGTTGAGTTGTTTTTTCTCTTTTGGCACTTTGCCATGGGGAATTTAATTTCTTCCTATCCAGATCTGATATGTAAAAGCAATGTTTCTGAGAAACAGTACTTTTCTAAAATTTTGATTTCCGGAACAAACACACCAAGAACACCAGTATAAATGTGGTGTCCACAACTGTTTCAGAAGAACAGACATCAGGGATTACAGAGAAATATGCTTCCATATGAAGTGAATTAATGCAAATGAGGTATTTTTATCGTTTGTGCACTGCAACGGTATTTTTTTACAATGTACTGTGGATTTTTCCATCATAGGATAACCAGGATTTTATGTTAAGACTTAAAAATCAATTAATGCAAATAATGAGGATGGAAGAAAAGATGTATTTTTCTATTTAAAAGTTAAATCGCTCAGGTAAATATTAAAATAGTTAAATAATTTGGTACTGAAGCTACAACTGGATTTACATGAGTAGAGACTTTGAAACCAATGGATCTCTCAGGGGTGCAAGAATCTTGTAGACTCTCCTTCACAGGACCTAGGGGCTGCTGAGGGGACTATCTCCCATTCTTCCCAGCTGACCAGCTTCACTTAATTTCTTGGCGTGAAATAAGACTCAGAGCTGGCAAGAGCAAGTAAGTCACTGACTCCAAGGGCAGCAGGATTTCATTCTTATCTTTAACTCTTTGTTCTAACTATCCTAACCATGTTTCTCCTAAGATCTTTCACATGTAAAATACACCAACTAATAACATTTAGAGTGCATGCTTCCATGTGTCACAGTAATTAAATGGGTTGTTTTTAATCAGCTCTGTTGCTATGTACATTCATAGTCCGAGCACATAATATGTGATGCAGAAGGCATTTCTGAAATGCACAAACATTTACTAACACTCTCCTGTCTGCTTGTTTCTTAGACAAGTGTTAAACACATTAAGACCATGCACTCCAGCTCTGCAATTTTCTTTGCTAAGCTCAATAAATTGAAACAGTGACAAATTTAAATACAAAAAAATGAGATTTGAATTCATATTTATACTTTTCATAATAGTGCCCAATTCTGGTGTAGGTACACGATAGTAACATTGCAGATAACCAGGATTTTCTTAGAAATTTGAAACTGGTTTTGCGTCTAGAGTAATTCAAGCTACTTTATGTTTCAGGCACCTTTGGGGTCTTTTTATTTCCTCAGGCTGCATTGCCCAGGACAGACTAGAACAGGACATTCTGCAGTTCAGCACCATAAACCTTGAATATCGTTTCCATGTGGCTGTCATGCTAGATTTGGCCTCTGTACCTTCCCGACAGTTAGTTGCATCAGCTTTACATAGGAATATGTTAAATGCCTTATTCATATGTATATATGTATTTGAGTATATGTTTTGCACAAAGGAAGATTCAAAAAAGTGTCAGCTCTTTGAGCATTAAACGATAAATAGATTCAGCATTAAATGTTGTCATACAGGCAAAACCGTGCTGCTGCCAGTGACTTAGTTGCATCTACCTGGGAAGTACTTTGCTGGTCAGTCTATCACTGCATCTGTCACTACAGTGTATCTAAATTAAACATCGTTTTAGTACAGTCATTCAGGAGGCCCATTCATTCCTTAGAACACAAAGAACTGCCTTTCCAGTGTATTTTTTTTATTTCCTGTTAAATCAGTCATAAAGCTAATATTGCACTGTATTCTATCTGCATCCATAAAATGCCGAAGGACAAAATACAGCAAAGCACTTCCTGTAGACCCTACCTTCTCTGAGAGATTTCCAGTCAATGGCATGAGAAGAACTCAGTCTGGCGTTTATTTATTTGGATAATTTCATTTCAGAGCTGGTATTCAGAGAGCAGTACTAGTCTGACCTTCATAACGAGGAATGGCTTCTTGTATTAGCAGTGTTCAGAGAGGACCGATTCTATCTGAAATCTACTCATTTAGTGGAACAACTATGGAAGCAGCATGCCTGGAGAGTTACAGCCATGAAATAATTATCTACCTCACCAGGTATGTTTTCCTTAGTCGCTATTCAATTTCTATAACTGATTTTTCCCATCATGTAATGCTCTGAAAGTAAGAAAATATTGTGGTTCCAAATAAGTAGGACTGGAAAAGTAAATAAATCATTCAAAAGAGAAAGTATAAATAGAAAGGAACTGGCCTTTTAATGTGTTTTGGGAGTCTTACAAAAGCCAGTTAATTTGTAGGCAGTAACTTTTCTAAAATATCAGAGCTTTAATACTAAAATTGGAAAAAATTAGATGCAACGATCTTATAGTCCCTTACATATATATGCACGAATATGCTTTACATTAAAAGATTCCTAAATCAAGTTGCTTTGCTTCAAAGAAGCTCACTCATTATTTCACAACAGAATCCTGATCTATTCAGGACAAAATGAATTGTTGGCTTGCGTGATTAAAGAGGGCGAGAAAAGAAATTAAGTGAGGACAGTGACTTATCTATGTTTGCCAGGTATCACATTGTGACTTAACTTGACCGTTCCTGTTACAATGAACTAGCCGCAAAGATTTGCAGACGCAGGTCTAAGCATTCCTCTTCTCCACATGGCTGAGGAGTCCCTGGTGAAAGAATGATGATCCACTGAGGAAACACATCATTTTAAAAAATGAAAACACTTTAAAAAAATCACCAACCACCAGGTGCTACTTACAGAACATTATAATACAGTGTTCTCTGAATACCTAAATTAGATTCACATAAGATGAAGGGTTAATAGCCATAGGTTCCCCTACATTTGGTAACCCCTCAACTATTTCAATGTAATTACTCCCTACAAAGAAGCACATAAAATTAATCAGCAACAGTCTGAAATGGTGACGTGCCAAGCTCTGAATAGGAACATTTTGCTAATTCTCCTTAGTATATCTATATTAAAAAATATCAATATATATTGTGAGAGCAGGGTCCATGTAGGTGGTAGGCAGGCTTATGGAGAACGTGAACTTGTGCCTGAACGAATAAGGTATTCAAAGCTATTGAAAGTTCAAGTTGCACTAGCCAGTGAGTGACCTGATCCTGTCATTGCAGGCAGGGGGATAATTAAGGCTAGTGGGGGAGTTTTAAGACTGAATGCTTTGTCATTAGGCCAACCGCTGATGCTGTCCCTCTCTCCCCCACAGGTACAAAAGGCATTGAGTAGGGAGGGATGCTGTGATTCCCCTGAGGAGCGGGTCAGAGGGAAGCTGGCAAGGGAGAACACTTAGCTGCTGCTGCGCTCTCTCCCAATATGCATCGTCCCAAGAAAGTCTAGAGGATGTAAAGGTCAGCTCCAAACTTCCTGTCAGTTCATCAGGACAAACATTCAAATTCTTAAACACTCTGACAAGCGAATCTGATACGAATGCACAGACCCATAGTAAATGAGGCTGGAAAAGATCTTGAGAGGCCATTTAGTTCATCCCCTGTTATTTAAAGTACACTGGGGCTTCAAAGAGAAATCCTTCATACCATACTTAGTACTAACAGCATACTTTGGGGACCTGCTTCCTAGTGGCTGACAATAGATAATAACTTGTTTTAGGTGGGTCACATGTTGTCCATAGTTGGACTATGAGCACAGAAGTCAGAAATAAGTTGGATCGACAGAGTAAGTTGACTATGAAGTGAAACGAAAAATTATTTAAGAAAAAAAAAAAAAAAAGCTCTCTACCAGAAAAACCTGTATCTTTGGATGATTCCACAAAAACAGGCTCCATTTAGTGTAAAAAAATAATTTACTTCACTGGCATCCCTGCAAACTTTCAGCCTGAGAGCCAAGAAACAGGACTGGAAGATTTCTTCTTGCATGCGACTGCCAGAGGCACAGACCCCACCAGTGCTGCTAAAACCCCTTTTGGCAACAGTCATGTAATTTTTTAACCATTTCTAAAATTTAGGGGAGATAAACTCCATGGTCATCATCATTATCCCAGCTCCCCTCTTCCCCCACCTTCCCAATCTCAGCGCCTTGATATCCAGACTGTCAGGTTGTGACATTCACCACAGCCCTTTCATCTCCAAAAGAAAGAGCACAAAAGGCAAAACTTGGGTCAGGACATGGCCAGGGAATAGACCGAGCCCAAGGAGCTGGATAGCCCAGGTTATATACACTTCCGTGAGACCTATGGGGCTCTCATCTGCATGTCACCGATCACAGGTGTGATGGACACATGGAAATTTTGAGGTTTCGCAGAAAAAAAAAGTCAGGCAAGAGCTTAGCTCGCAGGCATTACAAACACTGCCAAGGTATCACCTGTCAAGACATTTATGAACTCCACATAAAGTAGCTTTAAAAAGAAATGTGTTTCTTTTGCACAAGTCATAATTGGCTAGTGACTAAAGGGGAAAATACATGGAGAAAACAATGCAGACTTAAACCAGCATTTCTTAACGCAGCCTTGTGGCTGCTGCTTCCCAGTATGTTGAATGCTGACAGTTCCAAATACCAGAACATAAGATTTATTTGGATTATAAATAGATGTTGCCCTGTGCTTCAGTATCAGAAGCACTCTGTTGTGTAAACAGAAAACTATTGGGTTTTGTTTCCACTTGTAAAGGTTACTTGAAAGCTCCCACCCACTCTTTGCTGACAGGCTTTATCACCTGTTGGAGTTCAATGTCTCTCTTGAGTATAAACACCTCTACAGCCTGCAGAAAGGCTTCACAAGAAACTGTTAAAATGTCTGCTCTCGTATGCCCTTTCCTCCACTCTCTTGGATGCTTTCCAGCTGGCTTCCCTACTTTGCTAGTTTTTAGCTACCCCAGTTTATTGAACATATCTTGGGTTTGGCGTTGTCCTGATTTCTATTATAATGTATTCTTTTCTGGAGAAATGTGTTTGTTGCAAGCCTCAGCGTCTCTTACTTATTTAAAAAACAAAACAAGAAAAAAACCAAACACAAACCCAAATCTTCCTAGGATTTTTAAAGAAATAGTTTTTTAATCACAAATTACACTCTGAAACATCACCCAGGTTCTTTCCATCCTTTGCTATTCCATTTTCTAGAGTGCAATCTGACTTGTTGCCTCTTTACCCTCTGCCCAGTGCTCTTTGAAATGTATTTAAGTGATGTGCTGCTTAAGACACATCACAACAGGGGGCTTTACTATATCATGATCTTCTTCCCCACGTAAGAACAGCAGCAGCTGTAAGATGAAGTCCCTTTCTTCGTGCTAGGAGTAGCGGTTGGGACCTTATTTTCTAATAAAAACGAATTTCTAATTTCTGCTTCTCTGACCTCCAGAGAAGATAAGGCAGACGGAGGTTGTGTGCTCCTTGACACATGCCCCACCATCACAGCTTTGCTGCTTGACAGCATCATCTGTGCCCACTGCTCTGTCCTGCATGGTCACCTCAGGTGGTATTTGGCTGTGGGCTGAGATCCATTTGGGTGCCTGCATGTGAGCCCAGCATCTAAACTTCTTCTGCAATGGCTGGTGAAGATCCAGTTAACCAACTCAGCGGTGCCTGAGCAGTTTGGCCATCTACCATCCACAGGGCTTGGCTCTGCTGCTGTCACGTTGGGTTCTAGAGCCATTTGAGTGCCCTGCAGCATCTGAGACCTCTTGTGGAGCTGCTAGCTACAGCCCAGGACCCATATACACTGGCACATCTCATACTGTACTAGACCACTTAGGAGGCAGAGTCAAGCCCCCAGTGTGGCTTTGGGTGCCACAGGCATCCTGTTAGGCCTCCAAGTGTGCAAGTCTCCTGCAGGTCCTCTGTTGTATCTGCCAGCTCCAAGCAAGTGCCTCAACTATAGCCTGAGATGGTGCTAGACACCCAAATGTAGGCAACTGGATTGAGCACTTTTACTTTTCCTTTCCAGTTTTTGCCAGTCTTGCTGGTGCCAGGCTTTGTAGTCTGCCCATGTAAATACCCACTTACTGGGGATCAGAATAAGACTAGCAGATGTGCCTGAGTTGATCAAAAGATGTTTAGATGGTAGTGATTTCCAGTCTATACCCATCTGCTTTTGGATCTCAGACCTGGACAGTGAGGTAAAGATTGTGACAGAGGTCCCTCCCTAACTCTAAAATGTGTCATATGCAGCTTTCACTGCCCAGCCATAGAGTTGACGTCTCTCCTGCACCACTCCAGGTTTTGTGACTTCCTTTTAGAAACTGCATTTGTATCCCATAATTAATTAAGCTGGGGTAGCCAAAAGGTGTAATTCCCCTCTTTCTTTCCCAGAAATCTGGCCATACATTTGAGTACTGTTTCCAGAAATAATAAAATCATTTCTTGTTGTTGTTGTTAAGATTTTTTTCTATTTTATTATTTTATTAGAAGATAATTTCTTGGTATTGCTCTTCTAAAAATCAGGCTATTCATGTAAATGTTTTAGTATAGATCTGGGAGACTAACTTTAGACATACTTCTGAAAACCTCAGCCAAAGGAAGAAGGTCTGCTAACCTCCCGGTGCACTATGCTCCAGCTCCGTGGCAGAGTGGTCCCAGTGCAATGCTCCGCACATAGCACATATTAGCACACCGCACTATATTTAGCAAAATGTGCCCTGCTGCTTCTAAGAGTTGAATAAACCTTGATAACAAAGTTGGCCTGGCTCCTTTGGGACTTGTAACTTCCCACTGAGCAATAGAGATCATTAAAATGTTTAAATCATATATTTCCCTTTTGCACAGTATTATGATAGGTAAGATTGCATGTGTGTGTCAGCCTTTCCATTATAAACTTCAGGTCCCAGGGCATTAGTCACCCAGAGTAAGTGCTCATGTTGAGATGAAACAATGTGGAACCACTTTGATAATAAACAAACATGTATAACTCAATTAGTTAAAGAACATATTCGTAGCCTAAAGGTCCTGATGGAATCACAAGTTCCTCCTTGCACCACTGGAGGAACAGAAGCTGCTCATAGTCAAACCATACGAACAAACCATCTCAACAGGTGAGACAAGCTCTAGCAGCACCAAATCTCCCTTTTATTCCAAAAAGCATCTCTGAATATGCATAATATTATGATCACATTGATGAGAATGATACAAGAGATTTGCATAGAAACTCGTAGAGGAATCTTAATTTCAGAGTGAGAACATTTTGGGCAGAGCACATACATCAGGCCCTGCACAGTCCAGATTTCTTGGTTAAAAGGGAAAACTTCTGTGGAAAATGAAGGACAACCATCTACAAGAATTTTCATTTTTTGCTGCTGTTTCAGATATTGTTAAAACTGAACAAACATGTCTGTTTTGGCCCAGGGAAGTTCTCTACAAAATTTTTAATCCAAAGAAATTAAAAGGCAGTTCAAGTTGTTTCTGGATCCTTGTGGCAGCTGAAACACTTTTGGATTAGCACATATAATGTATTTCAATTGATCACCTTACTGTTCTTTTCAAGGAAAACATTCTGCTGCTGCTTCTGGTGAAATCACAGGCAACTGCATCTCTAGGTGAACTTCACAGCCTCAAGAAGAGAGTTATTACTCAATACACCTCGAACGGTAAGGATACCATTTTATTAGACGGACATACCACAAGACACACTACTCCTCTCTTATTTTACACCTCTGTTAGCAATCAAATGTGTGTTGCTCACAAAGGAAAAGCAGCACCTGTGCTGCAATATGCTTTTAAAGCAACACTGTGACCTTGTTAATTTCATACTTGCTTTGTAACGGTTCTGTTTAGGAAGCCTTAATTTAAGTAGCTCCAAACCTCCAGGCCTCCTGTGATCTTTCCTATTGTACCTCCTTCCATGTTCTGATATATGTAAAGCTTAGATCTTACTGGATCTTACCTGATCATCCCTTTCCAAGTTATTTCCACGCCCACCAGACAGCATCCTACCTTTTCTGCAGCCAGCAAAGACCCAACAAGACAAGCGACAGACAGTTTCACCAATGAAAATACCAAAGCTGGTAGCATAACAATAAAACAAAATATTCAGGAGGGAGAAGAAAAAATAATCACATGCACCACATAAATCAGACAGAGGAGAGGAAAGATCATTACATTTCATGAAGTTCAGATTGTTGGATTGGAAACAAAACAAAAAAAAAAAAAAACCCAAAAAAAAATATCCCAAAACACATCAGCAAAGGACAAATTCATCCCTCTTTGGCAGTTTTCTCTATGACATAGCAGGCTATATGCAATGGGAGTGAGTATTTTGTCAGCTAACTGTATACAGATACTGGTATTCCCCAAGGAGCTAAAACCAGGACTGCCTGACTGGGGACTCAGTGGGACAACATCCTTCTCTCAATACCTCCTTAGCCCCTGCACGTGAATTTGCTTTGTCACAACATTCATAAACAGAAATCCCAGCCAATTACCCGTTTTTTTGTGAGGACATATCTTTTTGAGAAAATAGATATGAGTGTGCTTTAGCTCTACGTGTGTTTCAGGGAAGCCTGTTAGCAGTCAGTCTAACAGAAAACCTGTGAATAATAACAATTCTTGAGGAATACTAAGACCAAAACATATATCACAAACTGTGTACA
The DNA here is from genome assembly GCF_015220075.1 of Falco rusticolus. NCBI lineage: Eukaryota > Metazoa > Chordata > Aves > Falconiformes > Falconidae > Falco > Falco rusticolus. The sequence goes on from NC_051192.1 coordinate 80,507,855, forward strand.
CTACCAACTGAGTTCAAAGTCTTGAATACTCACATTTAGAAAAAGTACAGTACAGCCAAGAGATTATCCTCAGATTGTGTTTCTGTACAAGCCATTATTTTTACAGCAGAATTGACTGAGTACTGAAAAAATAAGTGGAAAGGCTCAGGCAAGTTCAGCTAGAGAAGGTGGTGTTATTATTAAAAGGAACTTCTTTATCAAAATAATCACACAAGCATGCACATGAAAAGATACGTTGGTTCTGACTTATCCCCTAAATACCTTATTTAGGGTCAAGTCAGGTTGATCAGATTGATCTTGTCTTTGAAAATCTGATTCACTCCAGCAACTATGAAGGTCAGCCTCCAGTTCTTTGATATATCAACAGAACTGGGAAACAATGGGAGAGTAAGGAAGGTCAGCTTAATACAAAATATGCACAAAAAAAACCCCTCATCATGCTTTCTCACAGGTCAGAGCAGTGATAGCCAAGGTGAGCAACATCAGAAAAGTGGCATTTTTCTCTGGTATCAGGAAAGAGAAAAAAAAGTACAGACAAGTTCATACACTTAGAGGCATCTCTAGTGTTTTCTTTTTACTTCTGAGAGTTTCTGAACTTTTTTCATGGTGTCTTTTAGGAAGCCAATGCTGTGATATTGTGTATTATTAGTCTTCAGACTTGCTGGGGAATTTTTTGCGTCAGGCTAATTGGGTCTGTATATATATTCAGCAGCCAAGAAAATGTAGCCCAGGGCACAGTTCTAAGAGTTCTGAGCTACCTTCCCAATGGAGAAAGTAAAACATGGTCTGTACATCTGGAGTCTCAGAATTGGTTGCGTAACCTAGAACTGCAATACTGAGGATTTAATTTTCATCTGTTTCATCTGTCCGATTATTGTTTGAACTGTCATTTATCTTACAGTAGCATGAACAATATTTTTTATTCTGCCACAGTTGGCACACTACTAAGCTTCCTTTGTTAACCTTAAAACCATGGAAGCTTAAAAACTTGAATAATGAAAAATAGGGTGTGGCAAGGGAACTGGAAGAGGTGGAGGACTCATTGCCTATCTAGCAGAAAATGTCCCCCATAGTTTTGGGGTGACATTTAGAACAATCCAGCTCAGTGGAAGCCAGGAGGATTTCCCATTCTTTACAGCAAAATATAAAAAAATCATAGTTACCGTTTCTAATATTCTAAGTAACTGAAAAATACTTTTTACGTGAACTTGAAATAGAAAATAAAGTTTACATGAAATCTCTTTTGGGGAAAGGTATGATGTGTATTGCCTAAACACAAAAGTAGGACTGCAGTAAGGTAGCAATATTGTACGTCAGTATAATAGCTAAGTCCAGAGAATCCTGATTTAAGGATGGTAATTAAGCACTACAGTAATAAGATCAGACAAGAAAAACACACCGTATGAGTGTTACCTGCTAGCAGTCCATGACTTCTTATTACTGACCATTTTATTTTTTCACATTTATAATTTTTTCCACATTAACAAGGAGTAATAGATGTTGTTTATTTTATTTTCTTCTGCTCATAAAATACCCATTGGAAGGCTGAAGGTAAGATCTTCAGATACTTCCAAACATTTTCCATTCATTTTAGCCCTAGAATGCATAGCTCTCTTTTTGCATTTTCCTAGGGAAAGAAAGTATAGGCAGTACAGGTACCTCATTTACACCTTCTGGCAGCTTGTGGTGTGGACGTGGCTGCAACAAATTACACATACAGACTGAACAGCAGGTGGGAATTGCCCTGTTAGCTCTGTAATGTGGTCCCACAAAATGGTGCTGAGCAGCTGACTGTGAGTCTTGTTTGCTTTCCCCCTCCTCCTGCTCCTGCAGCAGAAAGAATCTTGGCGGTGCCCATGGCTCCCCTGCCCACCTCCATCTGCAGGCTCCAGGGACGTGCTTTGGGGCTACTAGACCCACCTCTGCCAGGACAATTTTTTGTCATTTGTTATTCATTTAAGTAACATTTCAAAGCTCTGTCTATGAATACTGATCGCTTTGTGGTATGAAGATCTTTTTTCTAGCTTGCATTTACTCCATACGCCCTCCCACCAGGGATGCTGCCTGCAGCACAACTCGTGAGCTGCCACCATTCCTGAGACAGCGGAATCTGAGGTGCATGTTCTGCTTCAGTCACACACAGAAATGCACATCTACCGCCTAGGTCATCACAGGATTTTTATAATTTCGACTATTTAAACAATTGTCCTTCTTTCAACATTCTTCATAATTCCCACAGGTGGGAAAGGACATGGGTTTCTTAAGGATTTTGATCTTTCCCTATGCTGCCTTCCAGATGCCCACCGCTTAGTCCCCATCTTGGCAGTAACCCTGGGCATGTGACGGCAGCAGAAGCCTTACCAGTGTCGCAGAGAGCAGGCTGATTCCTTCACATGCTGTGAAGTATAACTCACTGTGCTGTGAGGTATCTCTTCCTTGTAGGCATCAATGTTCATCTCAAGATAAGCTGAATCCAATTTCCCAGACCTTCTTCTGAGGCATCCATACAGGCAGTTCTTGCTCTTTTCATCATGCAGTTGGCCAAACCCAGCTATGCAGAGAGGCTACCATCAAGGGGGATTTCCCCACTCTCCTTTTTTGAGATTTGTGGGTTTGCTAGAGAGTTCTGAACACACTGGCCCTTCTCTTCCATTTTGCCTCAGGTTTAACAAGCACATTCTGGTTGTCCAGGATAGCAATGAAAAATTCTGAATTTAATCCATGAGAGGCCCAAAATAGTACTGTAGCAGGAAACTAGATTTTTGTGCTCATTTTCGCATTCTGGAAAACCCACTGTTTCCATGAGAAGAGAAACAAAAGGATTGTTTTGGTGGATTTTTTTTTTTTTACAAGCTATTTGTTAGAGAGTCAACACCAGAATTTCAGTGTAATAACCCACAAGCAGCAACTTGCCAGAAAGGCTGCAAAGGCACAGATTGTTAAGAACATAAAACCTAACCAGGGATGCACAGCTGCCACTGATTCCCACATATGTTCTTCCCCAGTAATTTTAAGTCAAGCTAGTAAGAGGCATCAGGGTAGCTTACAAGTGATTCTCATACTCACCAACTTAATGATGCTTCCCAGAAGCAGTTTTCACAGAGCAGGCATTTTCACTGACAGCACGAGCTACTTCAGATATAAGGTTTGCTCCTAAATACAGGATAGCAGCTAATAGTTATTACTGGGTATCCCTGCCCAATGGCACAATCAATTTTTTCTCCTCCAAAGACAACGATAGGTCTCCATTTGCATTTGTGGTTGTCAGTGTCACAGCAAGCTGATAAACACCACCTCAGCCACTGAAAAAGGACTTTGGAAAGGATCATGATCAAAGCATTAGCTTTATCAGCACTTTGTTGTGTTTCTACGTATACAGACTGCTTCCATACAGTTCTGCTGTTGAAACAGAGCAGGTGAGCACTCCTCCACTATGTTGTTGCTAAGCCACATAACCTGACTTCAGGCACATAGTTCAAACTGCTGCCAGAAAGTTTGGAGTGACCCAGTAGAAATGACATTGGAGCAGAACTGACAGCTCTCCCAGAAAGCACGCCTTTAGAAGCAGCAGCTACTGACACCCTAACACAAACGAGTAGCAGCAACCTAAAACTCAGCCATGCCTACAGCTTCTGCCTCACGTTCTGTGAAAGGTCTGAACAAAAGACATTGAAAGATACCTGCTTACCTCTTTAAGTCTGTGAAATTCATGATTTCTCTAGGTGGAGATACTCAAGTGCAATTGTGGCTTCCTTTAGCTGTGTTTACAGCAATGTTAACAACCATCCTTCAAACACATGTACTCCTGTATCCCAGAAAAAGAAACACTCTTCAGAGAAAGGACGGTGAAACCCTGGAGCAGGTTGCACAGAGGCTGTAGAATCTCTGTCACAGAATCACAGAACAGTCAGGGTTGGAAGGGACCTCTGGAGATCTTCTAGTCCCACCCCCTGCTACAGCAGGTTTGCCTAGAGCAGGATGCACAAAATTGCATCCAGGTGGGTTTCTAATGTCTCTAGAGAAGGAGACCCCATACCCTCTCTGGGCAGCCTGTTCCAGTGCCCTGCCACCCTCAAAGTAAAAAAGTTCTTCCTCATGTTCAGATGGAACTTCTTGTGTTGCAGTTTGTGCCCGTTGCCCCTTGTTCTGTCACTGGGCACCACTGAATGGAGCCTGGCCCCGTCCTCTTGAATTCACCCTCAAGGTATCTGTAGACATTGACAAGATCCTCTCAGTCTTCTCCAGGCTACACAGCCCCGGCTCTCTCAGCCTTTCCTCACAAGGGCGATGCTCCAGTCCCCTCACCATCTTCACAGCCCCCCGCTGGGCCCTCTCCAGCAGTTCCCCATCTCCCTTGAACTGGGGAGCCCAGAACTGGACACAGCACTCCAGGTTCAGCCTCACCAGGGCAGAATGAGGAGGGGGATCACCTCCCTCGACCTGCTGGCCACGCTGCTCCCAATGCCCCCCAGGGTCCTGTTGCCCTTCTTGGCCACCGGGACACACAGCTGGCTTGTGGGCAGCTTGCTGTCCCCCAGAACCCCCAGGCCCTTCTCCGCAGAGCTGCCTTCCAGCAGGTCACCCCTGGCCTGTGCTGGTGCATGGGGTTGTCCCTCCCCAGGTGCAGGACCCTGCACTTGCCTGTGTTGAACTTCATGAGTCTCGTCTCCACTCAACTCTCTAGCTCATCCAGGTGTCACTGAATGGTAGCACAGACTTTCCTGGTGTATCAGAAGATGGCATCCCTGGAGACGCTCTCTGTGGGACTGTTCAAGGCCCTGGGCAACCCAATGTAGCTCTGAAGTGGCACTGCTCTAAGCAGAAGATTGGACCAGTTGACCTTCAGAGGTCCCTCCCAACCTGAATTATGCTACAATTGTTTGAAACCTAATCCACGTAACCTGGTATGTACTTACGAACTAGACCTGCTCCTGCCCTACAGACATGTGCCAGTCCTGCTCTTAAGCTACTGAAGAGTACAATTCATAGACAGAAGGTGGCCTCTCTAAACATTTAGCCTATCCCCAAAGTTACAGATAGCACTGGAGAAAGTCTTCCAAAAGAGCATTAGAAACTGACAAGAATTATCAATAAGAATTTAATTAACTTTTAGCACTTCTAATAAAAGAATTAACTTTTATAAGCACTGCCTTCAATATCTTCAGTATTTCTAGCTTAACAGGGTCCCATTCAGCCTAGATCAAATTAGCAGTCAACTGCCAGAGTATCTAATTAACAATCACTGTAAACCTTTTCAATCAGTAGAAAAATTCTAGCGCTGCACTAGTGCAGCTAGTATTAACACTTACTGTGCCCCTCCTTCACTTCATTATCTGCCCTAGAACACCCTCAAGTTCTCTAAAATTTTTTTAATTATTAATATTATCCTAAAGAAGGAATTGCTTTATTTACCCTAATGACTGAGAGCAAGCCGGCTTTAGCCACCTGAAACATGAGGCAATGTTGGAAGATTACCAAGTCTTAATTACGATTAACATATAAATCTTGATTTCATGGGTAGCAAGATAAATACGTGTTCACTTGCTAATCGTATTTGCATGCTTAGAAATCTTCATTCTTTTAGGAAATACAATGTCTGACTAAGTCGTACCACAGAAAAGCCACTGAAAAAAATAACTTGTTAGATGAAGGTGTTGAGTTTAACTGAAACTACTTCTAAGCCCCTGAAGCTGCAGAGGACAGTGTTATTATCTCTACAGTAAAAACTATCACCTTTGGAGGGTGATCAGGAATCAGATTCCTCTATTTCTAGACACATTACAGTCAACTTCCAGCAGTCCACTGCAAGGATACAGCATAATCATCAAGTACTCAACATTTATTTCCACACAGGATAATCCAATCCTAATCATTTATTATAAAATTAATTTGCTCTACTAAAGCAAGAAGAGGAAATTCCTATAACAGACAAGATACTACTTTCTCACAGTGCTTTAGGGCATTTAACTCACCTCTAAAGCACTGACATAAATCACATAAAAAGAAAAGAGGCTTACAAGTCAAAGATCAGCATATTGATAACCCAGCATAAATTTACTGAAAGTAAAAAGCACTCTAGTGTAGTATCATGGAATGGTTTGGGTTGGAAGGGACCTTAAAAATCATCTAGTTCCAACCCCCTGCCATGGGCAGGGACACCTCCCACCAGACCAGGTTGCTCCAAGCCCCATCCAGCCTGGCCCTGAGCACTCCCAGGGATGGGGCATCCACAGCTGCTCTGGGCAGCCTGCTCCAGTGCCTCACCACCCTCACCGTGAAAAATTTCTCCCTAATCTCTGATCTAAGTCTACCCTCTTTCAGCTTTAAGCCACTGCCCCTTGTCCTGTCACTACATGCCCTTGTAAAAGTCCCTCTCCAGCTTCCTTGTAGGCCCCCGTGAGGTACTGGAAGGCTGCTACAAGGTCTCTCTGGAGCCTTCTCTTCTCCAGGCTGAACAACCCCAGCTCTCAGCCTGTCTTCATAGAACAGATGCTCCAGCCCTCTGATCATCTTTGTGGCCCTCCTCTGGACTTGCTCCAACAGGTCCATGTCCTTCTTATGTTGGGTGCTCCAAAACTCCATGTAGTACTCCAGGTGGGGTCTCTATGACAGCTCATCAAAATCTGTGTTAGAGGGGGACAAACCTGCTGGCCATGCTTCTTTTGACACAGCCCAGGATATGGTTGGCTTTGTGGCTGCAAGCACACGTTGCTGGCTCATATTCAGTTCTTCGCCCACCAGTACCCCCAAGTCCTCCTCTGGGCTGGTGTCAGTCCATTCACTGCCCAGCCTGTATCTGTGCTTGGGATTGCCCCGATCCACGTGCAGGACCTTGCACTTGGCCTGGTTGGACTTCATGAGGTTTGCACAGGGCCACCCTGTCAAGGTCCCCCTGGATGGCATCCTTTCCCTCCAGCTTCTTGACCACATCACACAGCTTGGTGTTGGCGGCAAACTGGCTGTGGGTGCGCTCAGTCCCACTGTCCACGCTGCCAACAAAGATGCTAAACAGCACCCGTCCCAGTACAACCCCTGAGCAGTGCCACTTGTCTGCCTTGGACACTGAGACATGGACCACAACTCTTTTGAGTGTGACCATCCAGCCAATTCCTTATCCACCAAGTGGTCCATCCATGTCTGTTTAGTTTAGAGACAGGGATGTTGTGTGGAACAATGTCAAATGCTTTGCACAAGACCAGGTAGATGACATTGGTTGCCCTTTCCGCATCCATCAATGCTGTAACCCCATCATAGGTGTCCACCAGATTTGTCAGGCACAATTTCCCCTTAGTGAAGCCATGTTGGCTGTCACCAATCACCTCCTTATTTTCCAGGTGCCTTAGCATGAAGCATCTGCTCCATGGTCTTGCTGGGCATGCAGGTGAGACTGACTGGCCTGTCACTGCAGGTCTTCCTTTTTAAAAATGGGAGTTATGTTTTCCCTTTTCCAGTCAGTGGGAACTTCACCAGACTGCCACGACTCCTCAAATGTGATGCTTAGTGATCCACTATGATGCCACCTGTCCCTGCCCTCCCTTTAATCCTGATCCATAAACTCTCAGTCAGCTCCTCATCCATCCCCATGGGGAGCTCTGTGCACTCCAGCTGGTCACCAACGGAGTGAAACACCTCCTCCTCCTCCTCCTCTCCCCTGCCCATACTTCCTAAAGAGCCCCTATCTTTCCATGCCAAACTCCAGTCGTAAGAGCCATCCCACCACATCTCTGTAAGGCAAGTAAGGTCAGAGCCCTGCAGGTGTGCACATGCCCCTAACTCCTTTTGTTTACTCCCCGTGCTGTGTGCATTCGCCTAAAGGGATTTAAGTTGGGCCCCCATGAAGCTGACCTGGCTGCAGCGGCTGGAGTTGCTTTGTGCTGCTCTCCTGCCGACCCGTGATCCCGCTCCGGGCATCTGTTGCTGGCACTGGCATCAAACTGGTAGGAGTGGGAAGGACTGAGGTTCCCCTCCTCTGGAAACTTTAGTTTAAAGCCTTCTTCACCAGCCTGGAAGCCTATGGCTGAAGATGCGTGCACACAGGAAAACACGATATAGTCCAGACCACCACAACACAACATAGAAACTGCTTTATTGATTGCAGTTAATATTTTGCAATTAAATTATGATTCCAAGCATTAAGCCAGCTGCTTACAACAAGTATAAGCTGCCACCATAGTCGCATGGAATTGGACGAAGAGATGCTGGTCACTGAGGCATCAAGAACTGGAATCATTTCTGCTTCTTGGGCATTGAAGCAACAAGCAGCTCGTAAACAACATAAGCCGTTCCTGAATTAAGAGACAGAAAATACATCTTCAGAATGGTAAATAGAATTCATTTCAAGTCAGCTTTCCTTTCCCAGTTTGTTCCAGAAGAAACATTGACAACAAGCAGCTGCAATTCAGACATAACACATTTCCATAGCCACCTCTAAATGATTTTTGGTGTGGGGTTTTTGGCAATTTCTATTTTAGAGAAAAAAAAATCCTTCAATACCTCTCCATAGACTGCATAAAAATAAAGGGGGGGGGGGGGGGGGGGAGGGAAGGGGAGAGACATGTTTGTGGAACCTACACAGATGATCATAAAGTAATGGCTATTTATTCTTATGAGATCAACATATTTAAATTAAAGACTATTAAAAAATATGAAACAAGCAACAAAAAGGTTAAATATATACAGTCTCATGAAGCTTGGATATATTCTGCTACTTTTCACCACATGTGAAACCTCAGTACATTATCACCTAGCACTAAAAAGTCAGACTAGTGACAAAAATGGTATACATATGTGCTATAATTTCGGTTTACTCCTTTCCAGAATAAGCTTTGTAAGTAGTTCTAGTTTTCTCTAACATCGTACATGAATTCTGAAGGAGTATTGAGCCCATAGTACCATTAATCAGGGGGAAAAAAGCCACCTGAAAAGCTACATTTGAGAAGGCACAAATAAATTTCCCCTTTCCGCATGCATTTTGCATGTTCTGAAGAACAGACTGAACAAACTGTGTGACTAATTTACAAAGGAAACACCACTCATATTGGAAATTGTACCAAAGGAAAAGTATTTTAACATTAGCACACGGGAAATTGTATCAAACTGTAAGTATTTTAATACTAGCCTTACCAAAAGCTGTAAGACCCATGGTGAGCCTATACAACAGAGAATCCATTACACCACCTTTAAGATACACTGGGATGCCATTATCCTCCTAATGAAAACAAGTGACAAAAAGGAATTATTTAAATACAGTTCCTGCAATATTGTGTTAATATAATTAGAATTATGCAGAACAAGAATCACCTCCCCAAATTATCTTCCCAACTCCGAAAAGACACTGAATCTTATTTTGACTCTGCTTTCTCTTTCAAGCTTTCATTCTGTAACCAGATGATCACTCACTAGGGAAGTACAGTAAATGATGCTCACGTTCATTTCTAAAGCAGTGACTGGCAGATGCCTAAACACTTCTGACACCAGTAGCCAGCCCCCTTGGGTGCACAGGATATGATTACCATCCCTAGAAACTTCCCGACCATCTCCAGCATAGTCAATCCCTGCTATAGGAAGCAACAAGGGGAGGAGCCTCTACTGTCACCTGGTATCACACAGGAAATTGTTTTGCTCCACTTGAAGTAAAACTCCAAAGACACCAGTCCTGCTTAACTTGCTGTCCCACAAGAAAGAAACGGGAAGAGATAAACCTAGAGATGTCCACCAGCAGAAACAGAATCTCCGACCTCACCCATCACCAACCTCCTGCTTCCCCTTGGCTCACAATGAACGCTGTGCTCCTTTAGGCAGTGTCCCAACAAGACTGGCTTTCTCTTTCACGGAAAAGGAAAGCAACGAGAGACAAAAACTATTAAACTGGGGCTTCTAACATAGTTTTCGCTTTCATATGGCTGAATCCCAGACTGCTCTATCCTCCGTATGAAGCTGCTGTTCCAGGTTAGAGCTGACAGCTGGGAGTATGCTCTTGAATATCCACTGCTTTGGCATTTGAAGAACCACTAGTTCTCACGAGGTGGCCCTATCAATCAGGAAGACAGTAATTCAGAAATTATAATTTTCTAGGACTGAATCCAATCCCTTAAGACCTTTACTGTTTTCATAACTGAGAAGTACCATAATACCACATCCTCACTAAGAATTATGGGGCTCATCTATGATCTATGGATATAGCAGTAAAATAGCAGGTTTAACTTTTCCCTGTACTTCTGTCCTCTCACTTGTTGTTTTTCTCCATTTGTTCTTAGAACATACTTCATCTTTATCTTTGTACAGTACCTACTACTCATAAGAAACCAGGGTACAAATCATTTCACAATGCAAAAAACCCTAAAGGGCCTGCAAGTCAAGTATGCATGTACAAACACTCTTAATCTCTGCAGAAAATAACTGATTTCAAACACTGCAGTCATACAACTGATTTCAAGAGCTCACTTCAGATGTAAAGAGGACTTTCACCAGTTCTTTAGCAATAAAAAAGTATGCAGTTAAGATCTACTAGAACACTGTTACTCTACTAACATTATTCTACTATCAATGCTCACTCATTACCTGAAAAAGCTTCTGCTTCTCAGGAACTCTATTTTGCAACTGCCTGTGTGAAGCAGTGCTTATGGTCCTCTGGGAAATTTGGTGAAGACCCTGAAATAAAAGATAAACAGTGTTTTACAAATAGTGAAATTTTTGCAGCTATATCCACGCTGGATAGAAAGTTTATTTTAAAACTAAGATTGAAGTCTGAAGGGACAGGAAGAAAGGAAGGTCTTTAAAAAAAACCAAACAAACCTTCTCATCAAAACCCACTGGGTTTTAATTCAGCCCATCCATTCTACAGACTACATGAAGGACTGACTGATTGGTTATCTAATAAGGAAAAACCAAGGAAAATTACTTTCAGAAGGGCTCAACAGATTTATGGATCTGCAGCATGACCTTCATATTTAGCATCCTTTTAGGGGAAATCTCGACCTCTGGCCCTTAGACCTCAGTTTTAGACACCATTTGCTGTGATTAACTCTACCAATGGGGACAATAATATTTAGGACAAACGTGTTTGTGCTGATAAGGATCTTCTGTCATAGCCACAGTTCACCTGCTAGCCACCAGCACGGGAGATAATCCAGCAGGGGAGAAGGCACACCCCACCCCTGCATACACACAGAGTTTAAAGACACCCAGCCGTGTCCTAAGCTGGAATCTGTTTCCACAGTCAGATCGTGTATGCGCTCGTTAGCACAGGTCAGGCCACCAAAAACAATGATCTGTAATTCTTCCGAGGGCTCAAGTGTCAGGTCTCAAAGCTAAGAACATCCGCGCCTCTCCAAGCTGCCGCCAGTCTCCTTCCAGCAACGCTGCTAACACCGATCCTCCCCCGCGAAATTACCGCCGCTAAAAACGCAGCCAAGAGGGCAGCCAAGCAGGTGATGCTGGCTGCAAGCAACGGCACCACACGCCTCGCCTCGCCTCCTCCCCTCCCCACCCCAGATAAACACGCGATCAAATTTATCTCCTCAGAGACGGACTAAGCGTACCCGAGGCACCCGGACGCCAACTCCCAGCCCTCCCGGCGCCTAAAGCTCAGCACTAGGTGGGGCGAGTGGGCCAGGACCTCAAACGTAGCACTTCCCCCCAGCAGCCCCTTCAGCAGCAGCACCCGGCGTCAGCGCTCGGCGGGGGGGGCACCGGGCGGCCGAGTGCCGCAGCCGGGGCGGGCGCCGGCAGCCCCCGAGGGGACCCCCCCACTCGCCCGGCTCGGCTGCCCGCGGCGCCCCGGGAGCGGCAGCCCCGCGGCGAGCTGACGCGGCGGCAGCGGGCTCCTCCCCGCAGCTCGGCCCGGTCCGCCTCGCCTTAGCCCGGCCCGGCGCGGCGGCCTCACCAGCAGGTTCCGCCACATCGCGGCTCTTGGTCCCGTCACCTCCCGCCGGCAGCAAGGGCAGCGGAAGCCGGAAGCAGCTCCCCCGCCCTCACCGACGGTACCACAGAGGCAGCGGCGCGGCGCGCCCAGAGCGCCGCCTCAGAGCCCACAGCGCCGCCTCAGAGCCCACAGCGCCGCCTCAGAGCCCGCCCCGCCCGCCGCCGCGCCGGGGCTGGGGGAGGAGCCGGCACCGCCCGCTGCGGGAGCGGGAGCGCGCCGCGGCCGCCTGCGGGCCGATGCGGGGCGGGCCGTGCCCCCCTGGCACGCACTCGCACGACGGTCTTTCCCCAGCAAAACACGTCGCCCGGCGGCCCCGCGGCGCAAAAGGGTGCCCGGCGTGAGGCCGGGGGGGCAGCAGGAGGCGGCCGCTGCACAGGAGCCGCCTCCGGGCGGGTGAGAGAGGGCGGCCCCGGCCCAGCCGCGCCCCGCGCGAGTTCGGCCCCATCCTCGGCCCCATGGGACGTTTGTCCGGTGTCGCGGCCCGGGAAGCAGAGGCGACACAGACACACACACCGCAGCACCGGGCAGGACCCGGGCCCTGCTCAGCCGTTTCTGCGCGGCGCACGGCGCTGTTGCCGCAGGCTCCCGCGGCTGCCGGCCGCTGCCCTGCCCCGAGGGGCGGCTGGGCACAGCCGTGAGACCGGCACCCCGCGGAGCGGCGGCACGGGCTGTGCGATCGCCTCTCGTTAGAGCTGCTGGGCTGGCAGGGCCGGCAGGGCCCGTCCCGGCTGGCCGGCTCCGGGGGCGGCAGGGCCCGGCGCTGACCCAGCCGGGCGGCCCTTGCCCCTTGCTGAGCCGCGCGTCCCTTCCCGAGCCAGTGCGCGCCGGGAAAACAAAACTAAAACGTGCACCCGCTCCCTGGCTCAAACGCCATTAGCAGCAGGGACGCCGAGTACTCTGCACGTGCAAAACAAACAAACCAGTTTCATGTTTCACAAGATTGTGTGACAGGCAGTGAAGTAATGCCAGATTTGTCTGAAATGCAAGCCTATTCGATTCTAAGGGAAGAAACTATTTGCCCTTCAAGATGGTGCTCTGAGAAGCCTGGGGTTTTTTCCTGCATTGCAGATCTAGCCCCCTAATTGCATCTCCTTGTGCTTCAACCTTACGCTGCAATACAATGCTGTCAGGAACGCTATTTCCCGGCTCCGCTGCAGTGGCCGTGCACTCGGGTTTTTGGTGTTACACTGCTCTTGCACTGGTGCCAAACCCCATGATGAATAATGCACGTCGAACACAGCAAATTAGCGCTCGATCTAGTATGGAAATAACAAGGATCATATCTCAAAGCACAGCACTTGTCAATCTGATGAGCTGCCCCAGAAAGACACTAAAAATGCAGAGATGAAGAAGTATTTATAGGTATAGTCTTAGCTGGACAGCATATTAAAAATACCATTTAGAAAGCATAGTCATGGAGAAATATGATGTGTTGTAACGAAGGAGGAAATTGGATGCGTTATTTGACAATTTTCAAACACTCAAGCAGTGCTGTTACAGAATAGCACTTAGAATACATTACTACTACTGCAAGATAGATTTCCATTCACTCTTCTTGCAATCTTTCATATTATGAGTGCATAACAACATTTGTGTTCTGATTTTTATACTCTTAGTTGTGTTTAGATATTGGTAAAAGGATCATAATGCCCACAGAAATCATTATTGCTTAATTTCAACCGTGTGGACCATTTCCTGGTGTGTCTGAATCTCAGCTTCAGGGCTATTGCCTCCCAAAATACACTTTACAACAGACAGGCCATACTTAAAGCTTGGCACATGGGTTAGGTACCAGTCAAAGCTACAAGATAACTGCTCAGAGCAAGCACAGCTGGTGTCTTGTGAATTGACTAATTTATGAAGAAATGAAAACTTGAGGGAAAGAGAAATGGCAACTTGCTGCTTCAGGGTGAGGCTATTTCCCCAGAAGCAAACTCACGGACTGCTTTTTCCTAACTGGACAGAGTAACTTTTGCATGTTATTGTATTGAAGAATAATAAAATTGTTAATCAAAACTTACTTACTGTTACACAGGTCTGTTTAAAGCCAGAATAAAACCAGGTCTGTTAATCTGCATCTTAAAAAGTATTCATCACAAAAAGATGTTTTACATCTTAAACCAGTAATAGAAGGGTATGCGAACCCTGCTGAAGAGATCACAGAAACAACTGAGTTAACACTCAATCCAGGTGTGGAAGTGGAAACATCTGGTGCAGCATGACAGCTGAAAATGACAATTTTTTAAGTCTCCTCAGCCTCACCTGCCCACAGGTTGTTTTTTTCTTGCAAACAAAATACTTGACTAACCCAGTTAAATTGTGTATGAAGAGAGACAACATGCTGTACTGGTAGTGTAACCACTTTCCAAGTTACTTTTGAGTTGTAGAATACACTAAAATTGCATTAAAAGAACTTGCTGACATAAAGAACAATTTGTTCTGAAGCTTACAAGCATCCATTGTGAAGCACACACTAACTTCAACCATGTAACTCCAGACTTCAGTAGGCAAGCCTGAAGACAATCATATTTTCATTTCTTCCAAGAATATCACAATCCAATCTTTCATTTTCATAACCGAATTAATGAGGTCATTAATTAAATCCCTGGCCCTCTAACACTACTTAAAACATCTTGCCATTTTATTTAGCAAAATTTGGGCACAATCCTCAGGTGCCAATTCAATTGCACTTGTACATAACTCTGCTGTGCAGTTTGCTTGAACTGCTTCCTTTATGTCTTTATCTGAAATCAGGGTTCAGTGAGAAAGAACTCCTACCTGCTTTGTCAATTACTTTTTAAACTTCTTGAGCTTCATGAATTATTGACCTATGCTTTTATTTCTCTTATTTCATTCCCAACAGGAAATGAGAAAAATAATTTTCCAATTCAGACTTCATAGCAGCAGTTGGTGTAACTCAAATAACCAACAGTATTGCTTTTATTTTCAAACACGCTTTGAGCGTATTTGGAATGGGAGGCTTACAGGAAGATAGTTTCTTATTTGAGACTCAGGTCATATAAGGATCTGCTAATTCTTATCGGGCCATTTCATAATGGACTTTAGTCTTAATTGAAACTGTCAGGTAAGATTAGACCACATTTAGGCACAGAAGGCAGTGTGGTCAGAACAGAATCCATGAGCTAGAACATAGGGTATTTTTATACGAAAGTACTTCTGCTGATCTGAGGAAAATTTAATACTACCACCACTACAAAAAAAGCATTTTGCAACTGGGCTTTCTACCTCAGACCTCTTTTTCACAGTTAGAAGCAGCCTCTTCCACGAACAGGCCACGTTGCTAAGAAAGAGCAGGAATAAAACTGGCTTAGATTTTCACATTTTTTCTCCTACTTCAGAAGTGAAGTTTTGGCAGGCTGTTCAATACAGGCAAGTACTGATATGTGGAACATTTTGGGCTGTTGGGTTTTTTTGTGTTTGGGTTTGTTTGTTTGTTTTAAACTTACTGACTAGGTCAATACAAAGCCTTCATGGGACTGGGCTTGATTTTAAGATTGATATTGCAGACCTTCCTGAAGACCTTTGTGTTGTTGCCCTCTTCATTTCTAACTCATCATAGCTAATTAGTTCAGTTACAGGGAACACCCCCAGGTAATAAAAATATTGAACTTTTATTAAAAAAAAACCCCAACTTACGTAGTACCAAGGGTAGATTCACAAATTTTCAGGCAAGACCAGAAACATATTTTTGTCACGGGAACTTTGAAGATCAGAATCATTTGCAGTGCTTCCAGATTACTCTGTGATTATGCCTTGCCCTTTGTCTTCAGTGGTTGCATTCCAACCAGTAACTTTTTCTTTTTTTTTTAAAGTAAGTGTAGGTACATTCTACTTTAGACAGTTACCTTTTTCCACCAGACACTGACTTCAACTCAGTCTTGGACATCTATCAATCTATAGACACTGAAACTCTTTTAAATTTTCCCACTGCAAGTAAGGCATCTGAGAGCAAGTGCAGTCAGTAATGCCTCCTGTGAATCCAATCCAATGCCAGCCATGTTCATTACCCTGATGGATTCAAGCAGGTACACATGCTTGCAGATGTTACTTGACCCTAGACTGTTACGGCCTTTTCTCCCATGGAGATTTCTGTAAAAAAAGACAAGGCTTGCATTCTTCCAAGGTTTAACATCCATAATTAAAAGCAAAACCATGCTGCCGAGAACCTAGTTTCAGTACCAGTGTGACCTTGGGAGGCAAAGGCTGTGAAGGATCCTTCACGCGCCAGTTACAAGCTGGTAACTTCCCTCTGACTCAGCCAAGCACAATCAACAGCTCCTAAATACCCTGGTGCAGGTAGAAAAATACACCCGAGGTGACAACCTGCTTTGTTACAGGGATGTAGATTTTTACAAGAAACCAGAAGGAACTTGATCTCACACAAGAGAATTTTCTTAGAGACCTCTTGCCTAAGAGAGGGACATGTCCTAGTTTCCCAAATTACTGTCTCCAGGAAAGAGTCGTTTCCCTCTTACAAGCAGACCCTCATACAGCAGCAGCCTCCAAAAAACTTATAATCGCTCACATTTTGGGCACTGCTTCCTTTGGGGAAGACTTGGAAAGTGCCTGACGGGCACTCAGAAAGCAGAGGCATGGCTCTTTGTACTCCTGAACCCTGGTAGTGAATACCTGTGAAGGATGCCACTGAAGAACCTGGTCACAGGTGGTCAAATCCAAATTCAACACGACACTGAACACGGGGACAGTGACACTGCCTGAAGCGTCAGACAGGGATGCCGCGGTTTCATCTTTGAACACGTGACATAAGGGCAACTTGTAAGAAACAGAAAATTCAAGATCTCCATAGTTATCAACTTGACATCACAACAAATGAACATGAGTGAAGGAAGAGTTTACAAATCTCGCGTAATATTTTAGGCTCTTACAAGCATTTTAAACTCCCTCAGGCATGCTGTTCATCAGGCATACTGCCTGACCAGTATTTACTGCTACAGGCTCTCAGAAAAAAAGCTTAATTGTAACAAAAATCAGACAGCAACTCTCCCAGTGCACTTCATTAAGAACTTCAAAGAAGCACTAACAGGTATAGTCAGTAGAAAAAAAAAAAAAAACAGTAAGGCATCGAAAAATATTTTAAGGTAAAGATACAGAAATACTTTGGGTTTAATTTTGAACACAGGCCAAAAAGCAGCATTTCCTACTTGGAAAAAGACAGGGATTCTGAACAAATCAGAATATATTTGTATTTCAAGTGACAAGCACAAAGTTTAAAAATCAAAATATTTTAATGACCAGTAATTGGAAGACATCCTTTTAGTCATTTACTATATCGTAGACTAGCAGCTACTCTACAGATGAAAGCCAGTTTAACATTTTATGTGAGTTTTCTGCCTTGCAACATACAAAGGTACATACCTTTATTCTACAATTCCAGGAACATTAGATACAGCACTGTAAATAAAATCTTAAAAGTCTTTTGACTACTTAAAACACCCCGTGTTGCCACACTCTACTGTGCAAACAAATTATTCTACGGAGTTACAGAAAGCTAGCACATTGGAAATGTTGCCTCATTCCATAGCTTATACAGACCCACACACTTCAACTGCTAACTGAAAAAGATTCCACAAGTAATTCAGTAAGAACAGTCATGTGTTCATGTGATAAATTAATGGTGTTGTTTAAAACTGGTATAGATTAAGCTACTGGACCATGAATAAACAACTTTTTTTAACAAATAACGCAATCCCAGAAATACAACTCACTTAAACTGCATTCAGACTTAATGAGAATGTATCTTTTCATCCAAATTAAAATAAATCTATGTTCAAGCACAAAATAGAATCTCTTATTAAACGGTTTGCAGAATTTATTAGGTCTTTTTTAATATACTCAATGCTTTATCAAGCTAGTTGCATATAAAGTGATCTCCGCCATATACATTACAGTTTCTGTGCATCATCTAAAAAAAGAAGTCACCAAAATGTAGTATTTTACAGGTTACAGTTAACTTTTAATTAACCTAAAAGTGGATCCATCTGTAATTTAAGACACTAACCCACATACTGCTTCTAACTGCAATATTGAAAGTAGGTTTCACAGCAAGCTCAACCTGCGTTTCAGTGAAAAGAGGTTACTGCCATCTCAACTTCTGAATTTCTATAGTTTACTATCTTAACACTGCAAAAAATTAACGTTGTTTTCACTCCAAATAAGGAAAAAGTGTATGACAATTCCTTATAACAAAACCTGCTCAGAATATATACGCCTCAAGAAAATTAGGAAGCTCCTCCAGTAAAAGGAATTCACCCAAATTTGTGAACAGAAAAAATATTGTAGGTTCTTCTTGATTAATGCTTGGAGCTGCTCAGAAAAAGCAAAATCAGCAAGCACAATAGGTAAACTAGTATTGGATATGACTTAAAGCAAAGAAAATTAGAAAAAAGCAAATTCTACCTGCAACAAACATTTCCCAAATTAGAAAAATCTTTAAAAGAGACTCACACAGATAATCAACAAGTAAGTTTTCTGGTATCTTCATAGGATGCTAGTTTACTGGCCAGGCGCATACATTGTAAATACACGAAGAATCCAGAGTGCTGAGATTTACATAGCGCTTAAGGGATTTAATGAAACAGAGGTGTGTAGGACACAGGAAAAATATTTAACAACTTACATAAATATATTAAAATCTCAGCAAGAAATGTAAAAGCCCATGCACACAAGACAGTAAATTGAAAAAATATTTAAGACTTGACTTTTTCTTTCAACAGCCCTGATACCTGAATTCTGGAAAGTGAACATTTTACAGTTATCTTCTAACAGTCTTTCTCCACGCAACCTGTATGTCCTGAATCATACCAACATTACACAGCACATGAACAAGCAGCAGATGCATCAAGGGAACAGGAGCTATATGCATCATATGGCCTGCCCAGTTAGCGGCAAATATCAGAAAAATTGTTTCTGGCGTAGGCAGAAGAGATAGAACCAATACAACTAATTGTATACCCGTCATTTTCAAGAGTTAATCCACAGTATGGGAAAGGGGAGCTTTAGATAAAAATAATGTACCCAGTCTCAGCAGTGACAGAAGCAGAGATTTATCTTTCAAAAACTGGGTCCATTCTGGACTGGCCTTGATGCACATGCAGTACATTTGTTTGCAGAATGCAAGATTAATTGGGAATGTCTGCACTAGTGTTTCGATTTCCGTATTTGTGATGGATAATCAGCAATACAACTCCTAAGAAGAAGCATATGGACCCAACAGTGATGTAAGCGATTCCCAGAAAGGGATTTTTGCCTCCCATCCACGAGATGGTGCTTAGGATCATTCTTTTCCGTCCATCAAAACTGTGTACGGGATAATCTGAAAAATATTTAGGAAAACAAGAAGCACATTTCCAAATCTACCTTTATGTAGTCAGGCACATAAAAATTTTGGGTCATTACACTCAGGTTCCAAATATAAACTGCTGCCTTTGAATAGTGGAAGTGCAAATATGCAACATTAAGCTCATCTTTTAGGTTAAGACTAATCTGGGCACTGTTAGCTACTCCAAGACAAATGCCACATTAGGAGATGTTAATCTCTTTTTAAGCAAAGAATAAAGGGTTTGTTTTTTTTTTTTTTGGGGGGGGGGCACGTTGAAAGCAGCTTCAATAAAATGAGAAAAGTCTAAATTTTAATTCTTGGCTGTATTATAGCACAACATTTTTCTTTATGTTCAGTTTTATACGCACTCCCCACCATTTTGCAGCAAAGGAAAATACCGCAGTAGCTATTTAAAAATGATCATTAAGTGCTTTCAAATTTTAAGAATTCGGTAACTATGACAACCCTCCTCCTCCAGTCTCCTACACATCTACCTAGTCTTTAATTTGTCCGTAACAGAATGACAGTCCTCCACCTGATCCACAGCTCTAGCATTTTTCTGACCTCCAAAGTCAGTCTGCCCTTGATTACATATTGTCATTGCACCTTGAAGTTAAAGTTCTAAAATTTCTAGACTACCAACTACCTCTGTTCTTTCCTTTTTCCTACGCTTCTCTCAATTCCTTTACAGCACTCAAGCAATCTGATTTCCCTCTCACTATGAAGCTACTAATTCTATAAAAACTTGCACAGAAGTAAAAGATGGTAATACTCTACCCAATTCCCACTGCCAGTTTTCAACCACAGCTCAATACCATCTTTTTTTAGAGATGGTAAGAAAAAAGGTTAGTTCAATTCGAACTTGCACAAATACATATGCCCATGCCAGCTAAAGCTCTTAGCCACTTCCAAAGGTTTTTCAAAGGATACTGTACGCAATATCCAAAGAATATTTTCCAGCCTGTAAGGTAGGCTGTAAGTTATCCTTCCTTTCAATGAGACGATACAGCTTGCGAAACGTTGGCAGAGCAGCAGTGCGCATCCACACAATGAAGTCTTCATTAATAAAGCCATTGTTGTCAGGCTCCGAGTCCAGCATATACACCGGCTTGGGCCAGTTTACAGGTTTTGTTGTGCCTAGGATTAAACAAACGGTATTTCAAATAGAGGGCCAAGTAACACACTGGCCCATCAAAATTCATTCTAATAGTACAAAAAAAAATTACTGGCTTCTAAAAAGTATGAACAGACAGGCTGGCTCACTACTACTGCAAGACACTGGGCTATTTAAGAATTCTTCATTTTGCAGCTTAAGTAGTTTAATTTATATAAATAAGCAGCTTTATTTATATAACAGCACTGTCCATTTGTTTGAACACATTTATATAGCTATGCTATGCAGTCTCATGTCAAAACAATACTTCGTTAGATAGTTCTCCATTAGGAGACAGCTCCTCTGCTCACTCATTTGACCACCACTTGCTAGATCACAAGCAAATAAAATTACATACAATATTTTAGATAACACCATACTAATGCTTTTGCTAAATTTATTTGAAATACAATTCTGTGCTGTATTCGGGTAAGGTATCTTGATTTTCCAAGGGTAGCATCACATTGTTAACATGTAATTTGGCTGTGACTAAGCAAGAAACCCACATCAGGTTAAACCTGAAATTATTATATACCTTGCATAAACACACACACCCTTTACAGCCCTGAGGAAGATTATTTTCAGACATTAGAAGCCAAAGAAAACTTTGATTTGTCCAACTGCATTTAACATAACAAATGACACATCAGTCACTTTAACCACAAAAAAAGAATCAGTGTTTTAGAAAACATTGCACAATCTAGCAGTAGAAACATTCAAATGAAAACTCCGTATGAAGAGTTTGTTGAAGCTACCACAGGATTTCTTTTCAAGTTAAATCCAAGCATTACAGTGGCTGTACTGGTTTTGGCTGGGATAGAGTTAAATTTCTTCATAGTGGTTTGTACCCTGCTGTGTTTTGGGTTCGTGATGAGGACAGTGTTGATAACACACTTATGTTTTATTTATTACTGAGCAGCTCCTCAGACTGCCCTGCAAGCACGTAGGCTGGGAGCGCGCAAGAGGCTGGGGGTGATGCAGCCACAACAGCTGACCCCAGCTGACCAAAGGGCTATTCCATACCATACGGCATCATGTTCAGCACTAACTAGGCACACAGAGGTAGGTAGGGAGCTGCCATTGCTCAGGGACTTGGCCAATGTTAAGTAATTGTTTTCTTTTGCATCGCTTGTTTTTCTTGGGGTTTGTTGTCCTCTCTCTTTGTTGTTTTTGTGGTTTGGGGTTTCTTTGTAGAACGTTTGGGTTTTTTTTTTTTTAATTATTACGCTGTCTTTATATCAACCTATGAGTTTTCTCACTTTTACCCTTCCAATTCTCCCTCCGTCCCACTGGGTGGGGGCATGGTTACATGAGCAGCTGCGTGGTGCTTAGTTGCCAGCGAGGGTTAAGCCACAACAGCAGTGCACATATTACACTTTTCTTAGTATTCAAGGCAAAGAAAAAAAAAAGATTACATTAAAGGTAAAAAGGTAAAACCCCAACACTTTCACATAAAATTTGCGGCTTTCACTATTTAAAGATGACCCTTCTAGCCAGCAGAGTAGTCCGTAGCTTGGATTTCTTCAGAGAACCACAATATTTTACGTTAGCATGTTCAGTGAAATGTAGTCAGGTAAAACTCGCTGGAATCAAAATGTGAATGAAGCGTTTTGTTGTTCTTAAAATTTCACCTTTTTTTTTTTTTTTTACCTTGAAAAAGCGCAGTTAAGTTATTTCCATCTCCTGTAGGATTCCTGAACTTTACATTTTTATCTGTCCACCATGCAATGCCTTTTTTAATCAAAGTAATAGGAGTCCTTGTGTCATTCTCAATGCGGTATAATTCCAATGTGTCTGAAGAGAAAATCAAATTAGAAAACCAGCTGAAGAGACTTTCATTAGACAGATGATCCCAATAGGCAGTGAAATAATTACTTCCAGATGAAACGAAACACAACAAAAAAACGGACAAGGCATTTATTATCTGCCTGCCACAATCACAAGCTGTTCTGCAAGAATCAATGAATATTATTAGATAGCAGCATATTATCCATATATGATACCTGTGCTTCTACTCCATTGCAGTAACAGCTTCTCAAAACAGGCATTTTCATCCTTTGTATTCTATCAGATTACATTAATTCTCATAACAATTTTGAAAAAAGCAACAGCAGTACAAGACATTTATTTTATTCTGAACAATGAAAATATTAAAGCAGAACAAAAAAACCCATGATGTCTTTATTCAGAATAATTTGCAACACAACACAAAACATACACTAGATCACATAAACATCCAAGTGATAATGTAAAAGTGTTACCATACCATTAAACATACTGTTGGCTATAGCTCCACAAGGAGCAATGGGTTTGTCCTCATTTGTGCGGTAAGGCTCACATTCCTTACTTGGATTCTGATAGTTAGAAAGAAAAAAGGCAGATGAGTCTCTGCTAGCTGATTTAACTGACTTGTTTTTTACTACAGTACCTCAATAATGTGCAGATCTTGATATGTACCACAAAGTAATCTTTTCACAAGTCAGGTTATTTACAAATACTTCAGCATTCAATACTAGTTATCATGATTGATTGTTCTTTTACAAACAGGAATAAAATCTAAATAAAACACAAAGTCAGAATCCCATCATGTTCATACTAAAACCAAGGTTTTTCTTGGATGCTATTACAACTTTTTTCTTCTATCTTTTAATAGAAACAGTTTTCCAGCATGAAGTACCCAAGTATTCTTTTCTTAAAGGGGGTTTTAAGTATGCATCAGTGTTACAGAAAATAAGATTGTAAGAAACCAAGCGTAACAAAATGCAAAAGGTTGCAAGGACTCCCAATAGCATGCCAAAAATGCAAGCAGAAAAAGGCCCCCAAAACCCTGTGTCAGTGATCAGGTGTAGCCTCCTGAAACTCTCCCCTTTTTTTTTAAAGTTTACAGATAAAAAGGGAAAAATCATTCCTGCTGAAACAGAACACCCAACTGTATTTCCGTGCCTCATAAAAACTGGGTAAAGGAAAGGTCTGGCCCTAAACATTATACAGTGCCTTGAACAGAAAACACAGTACTGGTATTTCCAATATTGCTGATGTTCAATAATGAACCAGAGTCTACAAAAAGGGATGCACTGAACTGCAACATCCAAACCAACTGCTAAGTAGCCGAATGTTATACTAAAAACAAAAGCTTCAGACGGAACGGATACAGATAGATACTACTGACTGAACATAACAAGACAGTTTAAAACTATTTAAATTTGAGAAGTGATTGAAGTACTGCATTGCTGTCTGCTTAATGAAATGACATGAAATTTTAGAGTTATTTTCTATAAACAAAATACGAATTCCTTATGGTTGTCTTCTGTTGTGCAAAAACTCTAGTACCTCATTATCATTAAACTAAATACTCTGCTATGTGGTGATTTATGCAATAGTCGGAAATTAATTACTTATTAATATCCAACCATTAATACCTACAAGTAGGGAACTGTTATCTCCATTTAGTTGGCTGTCATCTCGAGATTTCACATAACGACGATGGTTTTGATAGAAGTTGGAAAGTCCGTAATACATGAATACATTGCTCTACAAGAAGCAAGATGGGACAAGAGAGGTTTTCATTCACACAAAGCTTAAACTTTAACCTCTTAAACTCCATGTTTACTTTACAGCAACATTCATAAAGTAGGAGCCTCAATCCCTTCTTCACACTGAGTACGTAAGAGTACTATCCTAACACAAGCTGGCATCCTGAAGTCAAACAGTATAAACATGCCATGAAGTATCAAAATGATAAATTACCAGCACTAATCCCCACACCTACCTTGTTCCTTAGGCATATAAGCCTCATTATTTGCCTCTAATCTGTCAGAAAGCACATATCTAAGTTTTGTTATACTTAAAACTTAGTTTTTAAAACTAAAAAAACCTTAGTTGAACTGAGGTTTTGGACATCATGTAGGAACAGCTGATCTTCCAGCCAGGTATGATACATATGGTAAATCTAAATGTGTAAAACACAAGCATTCCATTTAATGTTGTACATTTCCAGATAAACAGAGGCATGAAAAACCATGTCATCCCTGCTACTGAAAAGGCACACAAAAATCAGATACAAGTTCATAGGAAAACCAGAAATAATCCTTTAAAATAGAAAAATACAATTAAGACCTAGTGATACAGCTTTCCTATTGATTGTAAAATAAACCATATAAACTCTTCTAATTTCACTTTGCGTGCAGGGTAGCATACCTCAAATGAATGTTCCAGTGTGAAATTGATGGTGCAAGTACACGGTGTTGTGCTATCCCAGGACACATTTAAGCATTTGTTGCAGGGACTAGAAGGTTCTGTTCCTGTATAGTCAATCTATAACAGAAAAAAAAATCATTAATTTACAATGGGAGAGTAAAGCAAAATGGTAAGCCAGAAAGCTGACATGGCATTTATTTTGCAATCTTATTACACTCCAACACCAAAAGCCCATTCAGGCCTACTTGATCTCAAGAGGTCCCTTCCAACCTAAAGGATTTTGTAATTCTGTGTATATGCTCCATTTCAGCCTCAAATAAATTCAATTTTTCCATTACTGCCAGGGGAAAACAAAACAAAAAACACCCACCAAAACACAAGCAGCAGATAATACAAATGTGACACTTCCAAACACATACTGTATGACAAGCAGATCTGAACTTTTACACACTTTCCAAGGAGGTTAAATTTTCAAAAAGTCTAGATATTTAATAAAAAAGGTTTGCATTAGAAAACTTGCTTTGCTGACCATTTTTAGCTATCTAATTAGTCAGAAGCTTAAAAAAAAAAAATCACTTAATGCCCAAGAGCTGTCCTAAAATAGGAAAATGAAGATGCTAATACTGTTTTGCCAGAAATGGTAAAATACCAGTAGATGGACATGAAAGATCAGTGTTAATCTGGCTTACACAATATTATCTGTCTTTAACAACGCCACTCAAAAAGGCCCGTATTTAAAATCTGTACATACAGGCTACCTGGACAGTATTTATAATATTTAGCAGCCATGAGCTCACCCTATGGCCCAAGCCAACTAACTCACTTGACCACAGTGGCTCTCTCATGTATAGAGCTCTAGCACGTGAATGGCAGGAAATAATTAACTTGGGCTCAGCAGGCTAGCTCCAAGCGCAGCAGGAGAAAGCTTCCATCTGCCTATAAACTTGTATTTCTACACTCACTATGAACTTCCTATTGAGAATTTAGACTCAGACTGCTGCAATACATACCGTGTTAGAGCAACCAACTGTTTAACAGCAGTATCATTTAAACTACAACACCTACCTAGTTTTGTGAAAGGCTGCTGCAAATGGTTTGCTCCGATTTACGCTTATAGTGAAACACATTATCAAGCATTAGAGTGATTTATGATCTGTCCTAATACCTGTATTGAGGTTAGCTAAAACAAGCACACGGTTTCAAGGTTCAGGGAACAACTGAAGCCTGTTTTCCTCCGGGTCTTCTTCAAGGTCTCTCTTCCTGTAATTTCTTTGATATCTATTAAGAGTAAGCTGCAACGCTTCCTTCAGCACTTTTATTAGTATCTGCTCTGCTGCCAATTTTCTGACAGATGAGACCTACACCCTAACAAGCCTAGCTAAAACAAGTCAGCTTCAGAAGCTATTAGCTGGCAAAGAGAAAGGGAATCACATCATATTTGCTTCCTTTGCTGAACAAGATATTGAGTTTATGCAGATCTAGAAATAGCAGTGCTGCAGCAGTCCTGAACAGCTCTGTTTAGCTACAGCAGACAGACCACCACTGCTCTCAACAAACAATGCACCTCATTTGTTCAAGGATAACTCGGGGGTGGGGGCAGGGGGGGCCTTTCCTGCTAAAGAAAGCTTTAGCAAGCATTTCCTTTAGAAAAAACTTAAACCTCTGTATCTTGAGCTAGTTCTCCAGTGTGGAAAATTTTCAATCAAGAACTCAAATACTCCAAGGTTGCAAAAGAGTTAAAGACTTCACTTTTAAAAATATAATTGACTAAATTCTGTGGAGCATGAAATTGATGTACATTGAAGCAGAATCATGCTTTTGACCACTGCTATCAGCTTCACCACTATTCAAGAGCTTTCCTGTAGAGCAACCACCAACACAAGTAGTTTTTTCTGCATCCACATTTACAGGTTACATTCAACAGAAAGCTTAAAGGGATAGAGGTATCTCTCTTCATCTCTGAAGGACATATCTGAAGGACTGACTTTGGGGTCCAACGCAGGAACCCATCTGACCCAGCGGTCTGTCCCCAGGGATCAGCCAGCAGCTGAGCACGACAAACCCACAGAGTGAGCCCTTCCCCAACAACCCCTGATCCAAGGGCAATGGGTATATCCAAATTACCCAGCACCAATAGCTTTTCAGGCTGTTGACATCTTTCTCAGCTGATTCACATGTCTGCAGTACAGAAATAACATTACTATCGCACATACATATTCTCCAAACCATTTATGATTTTTTAGACTTCATATGCTGTCACACATTTATCCTACTCTGCTCAGCCACTTCTAGTATAAAAAGTATCCTGTAACTGGTCCTATTTGCTATCCCCCTCTGCAGTTTTTATTAAGTTTTGTATTATTTTTGAAATAGGGCTAGCTGAACTGCACACAACACCGAAGATGTATGCAACAGCAATTATTTTCTTCCAGTTCTTCATTCCTAGTCATGCCTTGAAGTTTATCTTGCTTTTTAACTATCATTATGCATTTCACAGCAGCAGTCACAGCACAAAGATCTCTTTTCTACACAATTAATATTTTGGATATTCCTGAATTTTTATCACATATTAATATACTCCGTCAATGCTGCTGATCCACTCTTTTTTTAAAAAAAAAAAAAAATTTAAACCCCAGGAAATACAGAACTCTTTCATCCTTAGTAACAGTACAAAAAGACGCATTTATACAACTGCTAGTCACCTTCCACCCAAATGAACTGTTTTAATGATAGACCCAAGATAAATGGCTGCTTATACCCTTTGAAATAGCAAGACAATATGAGAGAAAAAACAATGCAAAAAATCTGTAACTCTAGTATACTAAAGCTGTTGGAAATGTTCCACATTTGAATTCAAGTGAGCTTATAAAGGAAATCAATGGAATCGCTACATTTTGCTGCTCAGTCCTCGCGCCTGCAAGAGAACAGCACAGTCCACAGACACACTAATGGCTGCAATATCCAGTTCCAGGGAACAGTGATTTGAACTGTACATGAACACGTACTTCAGGGGCATAAATTATACATCCCATTCAATTTCAATATACTAAGTTTACAGGCAGCTATATACATCTGTATATATATATGCATTCACACAGAGAAGTATGCTATTGACTAGGAGGTAGGTGTAAATAACTACCTCCACTTCCTCCTCCAATTGCATTTTTAAAAGAGCTTAGTCACTGCACCTAGCTTTTAGATGTCTTGTCTCCCGGAGCCAAATTTACAGCTATTTGTGAATAACATTTGGCAATTACTAACAAAAGCCAGCATATTAAGCAGGTACGTCTTTCAGCTAAGCATGTAAGTGATAGCAGAGTCTTAAACTGCATCCCTCACTGGCGTTCAGAGCCCAAATGCTGGTCTGTAAAACCCTTCACCTGTTTCATGGCTGCAACTATAAAACCTTTTTTGATTTAAACCTTTTTTTTTTTTCAAAAAAAACCCCCACTCTGTCACCTTTAGAATTATAATCTTACTTGCAGAATTTCTGCATTATAACACTTGACAAAACATGCATGAGGATCAGAGAACACAACCCAAGTTTCCCCATTCTTACCTGCATACCCCAACTGTCCGATCATACCCTCAGAAGTCAAAGAACTCTGTCCCTCCTGTCCTCACGAAAGCCTAATGAACTGATCTGGGAGAGCTTCATGTAAGGTGGATGATACAAGAGTGAACCCACACAGTAAAACAAACAAACAAATGAAACCCTTTTCAATCTTGACATTAGAACTGGTGGAAGGCCAGCACCTGTCAACTGGTTTACAAACATAAATGGCTACTACTGCTTTCTATATGCAATCTGATGGTATAGGGGAGCCCCAGTCATGCTTCCAGCTCACCCGTGGACTTCTATACTGCACAATAGGTGGGAACAGCTAGTTTTTGGCTCCTACTGGAACTTACCAGGAGTATATGACTGAGCTGCTAAGCAACAAAGGTATCTAAAAATTCTGTATATGCATACAGTAGCGATACAGGCACAAGCAAGAAGTCGCTTACAAATTCTTGGACTCATGAAACTCTGATGCATTACCTGTCCCTATACATCAACACAAATCCAGTCATAATGGAAAAAAAAAATATATTTATCTAGTTATATCTACCTTACAATCATTATGATCTAAGACTTTGTATTTCTTTACTATAGAAATGGCCATTGCCAAAAAATCAGAGTTAGCGAGGACGGTTTTTTTACTTCTCCCCATTGAGTTTCCTGTTGAACACACAATTGTGTTTACCTTAAATATGACTACAACACAAGAATTTAAAAGTCTACGTGCCCATGACAACTTGGCAATATTTTCTGAAGCAATTTTCAGATGTTCTACATACCCTCAAACCTTAACACAAGCAGCTTTTCAAAAACTATGCCTGTATACCACATTTGGTCACTGCAAAATACACTTCAGCTTTGTTTTTTTTTCACTTCTGCTTTTCTCCTTGACTGGAATTTTAGCACTTAACATAAAAGGAAAGCAAACCTTAAGTTTGATTTATTACGACATTGTTTGCATTTTAAAAGAAATGTGATAATATAAT
Organism: Falco rusticolus; assembly: GCF_015220075.1. Classification (NCBI taxonomy): domain Eukaryota; kingdom Metazoa; phylum Chordata; class Aves; order Falconiformes; family Falconidae; genus Falco; species Falco rusticolus. The sequence continues at coordinate 80,537,036 of NC_051192.1, forward strand.
ACCATTCACTGTCTACCTCAGGATTTCCTTCGTTAACTGGGCTTCATTGCCTCACTGCTTCCACTAGCCAAGCCACTGTCTTGAATATGACTTATCTGCAGGTGACAGCTTACTCTGATAACTAGAATTATTTGATCCACAAAAATTCATATTCTCCAAACATCAATCCAACAAATGATTACACGTTTTTTCCTACAAGCAGTCTTAGTCGCATTACCTCACTGACCATAGCCATCAATACGCTTTTTGAGGCTGCCCCTAATCTTTTTGGGTTGTTTCCTTACAACACAGTGATTCTGTTATCAAGTGGTCCTAAGTGTGATATACAGTTTAGTTTTCAGTTAATGTTCTGTGAGTTTTCACAGCAGTGGTGTGATTACCCATAAGAAGTAAATAATTAAGGCTAGGATTTTCAGAAAAAGCCATACTCTTCGATCTCTTGTTTCTATGTTTACTCGGGACACCCTGGTATCCCGTAAGGCGTTTAAAATGTTAAATCACTAGTGCACGTAAGAATTACAGCAATGTATACACCGCAGACTTTCATCCTGAAACTACAATTACTCTGGACATTTAAAGAAATACAATCCACCGCCACAAGCTATCTCAAGGGCGATGCGCAGACCTTCTGCGCTACCGCGACCACCACTTGCACTGGGCAGCGTTAACCAAATACTGGCGTTCCCTGCCCTGGAAGTTCTCTCGGGAGGGGCTGGCAAGGCTGACAGGAGGCCTACAAGCTCCGAGGAGGATACTCTGCAAGCTCAGGGTCTACTCAGCGTAACTCATGGGTGGGCGGTTGAAACGCACCAACGTTACACCGGATGGGAAGCGCCAGGGCGAGGCGGCAGCTCCTCCGGCACCGCGTAACCCACCCCACCTCCCGCCGAGCGGCGCCGGGTCTCGTAAGGCGGCGCAGGCCGCGGCGGGTGTGCGGCCCCTACCGCCGCCCCCGGCCGGGCCCGGCGCCCCCGAGCGGGGTTTCCCGAGCACCCACCGGCCGCCGCTGCCCCCCGCCCCGCCGGCGGGAGGAACCGGCGGGCGCCTGTGTGTGGGGGGGGGCCCCCGCGCACCTCGTACTCGCGGATGTTGTTGGAGGTGACGAAGATGCCGATGCCGATGGGGATGAAGATGAGGCCGATGATGAAGAAGGCCGGCAGCACCGTGCCCGCCGTCAGGATGGGCTGCCAGGCCGGCAGCCGCTGCTGCTTGAACGCCGTGTTATCGGGCTTGCGGGTCTTCACAGCCCCGCCGCCGCCGCCCACCGCCCCGCCGCCCGGCACGCCGACCCCGCCCGAGGGGTGCCCGTCCGCCTCCTCCTTCGCGCTGTAGTTCACGGCCATGGCGCCCGCCCGGCGCCGCGCGCTGCCACCGGCCCCACCGGCCCCGCCGGCGACCCCCGCAGCCCCGCGTCACCCACAGGCCGCCACCCCCCGCACGTGACCGGAGGCCGCCGCGCCTGCGCGCTCAGCCGCGGCAGGAGGGAGGCGCCGGGCGCGCGGCTGCCGATGCGCTCCCAGCCGCCCGCCGCGTCTCCCGGGGCCAGAGGGCGGCCGCGAGGGCGCTGCGCATGCGCAGAGCCGGGGGGCGGCGGGCGCTGGGCGGGGCCCGCTGCGCATGCGCGCCTCGCCTGCCTCCGCGGGCCCGGGCGGGGGCGGGGCCAGAGGGTGCACGAGCAGGAGGCGGTGCCGCTGAGGGGGCCTAGGCCCGCCGCGCCGCTCCGCAGCTGCCTCCGCCTCTTCCGGCCTCCGAGGGGGCGGGGCGGCCCTGTGTGGTCACGGAGGGGTCCCCGCCGCGGCCTTGCGGCCTCCGTGTACCCCGGGACCGGAGCGGGTGGCGGCCGCCTCAGCAGAAGAGCCCCGGTGCTGCGGCCTCGTCACCTGCGCTCCGTACCTGGGCGGGAGCGCTGCCACCCCGCGGCTGGCCGCCGCGCCGGGGGGCGCCTTGAAAACGGCAGCGTCCGCGGGGTCAGGGATGGAGAAATGAACCGAAGCTGCCTGCCCTCATAGATAGGGACAGCAACAGCGCCGCCGTACAGGTGCTGTCATCAAGGGAGTCTCGGCAAAGCTGTAAGAGCTTACGGGAATGACGCCGTTCATGCTGGCCATCGCTTCTGGGGGGTTCTGCACTACGTTCCTGCCCTGTTGTCTGGAGGGGTGGGAGTGAAGCGGGGTGCAGGGAATGCCTGTATGGATGGTGCTGTCAGAGTTAACTTTGTTTCCCGTACGAACTACTCTGGCTTCAATTCACTGAATAGCCACCTCCTGGAAAGCAGTGTGGGAGCATGTATTTGTATCCCAGAATACCTGCTTTATCAGGCATTGCTCAAGCCGGCGCAACATTGAAAGACCGTGTTTCTCGTTTTACTGGCGCATTTGCGTTAAAAACTGTTTTGTGAGGACTTGCTATGTAAAGTGTAGCCAAACACTCACTTTCACCAAGTGTCTATGTATTTATTTGATTTTAGGAAAAAATAAAACTATTTAATTGAAAAGTTTATAAGATGTAATTCAATCTAAGGCTTTTTAGCTTGCCGGTGGTACAGTTTCTCTAAAATAGATGCCTTTCAGTTCTCTGAAGGAGTGAAAGCATCAACAAAAGCCACTGGGGGGAGCAAATGACTTGTGCAAATGCTGCTCTTCGCGGGGACTCGACAGACCTTTCAGAGACACCATAGGGAATCTGGACGCTTCAGCATCTGAAATTTAAGAATGGATTTGGTGCCTAAATACTTATAGAGTGTTCAAAGATGAATCGTACCTTGTGACACCTGTGCTAAAGCTATACCTCATTTCTGATTTATCCTTTCCACTATCTTGTGGGCCCCACCTTTTGCTGTCGTTCCCCCTAGTTAAGCCATTTGTCCCTCTTATCACCCTTTTCTTTATTATCTTTCGTTTTCAATTACCATCTTCAGCCATAATTACTTCTACTCCCACAGCCCTGTAGAAAATCCAGTGAGGTGCAACCTGGGGTCCCAAGGGAACAAGACAGGTCAATGGGCTGAGGTGGCAAGAAATTTCCCTGGCAGCAGGATAACCAAGGGGCAGTATCGGGAAGTTGCAAACCTGATGCTGCCAGGTCTGAGAGGACTGGCAAGAAAGGGAATATTAAATTTGTGTGGGAATCTGTTCTGCAGTGGTTAAACGGGGCATGGGCTCTGTCAGCTCTTGGGGAATAGCCACAGTAGCAGTGTGGGGCTGTGGGCTGGGTGATGGAGTATCACTTCCCAGTTTTATGCTACGGCAAACTTTGATATCCTGACAAGTGCAACCAACAAATTTCACATTCATCAAATTTTACAGTGAGGTGCTGTGCAACGTTGCGTACTTCACATTGTGGGCAGTTATAAGACAAATGGGTACAGAGAAAAAAAATACTTCTCAAAACATACATTTATGATGTTTCTTTTTTAATATGTGTAATGGCAAACTTACTTTTTAGGCATTCACCTAGCAACGAGTGCTACGCAAACATATTACATAGTCAAGGCCTTGGTGTGTTACATTTTTAAGGCAAGGAAGAAGCAAATATGTATCGGACTACCTATGAATAAACACTAAAATTACAACATTTTAATTTGAAAACTGAGGTCTAATTTTGGGGGTATAAAATAAGCCTTAATATTGTACAAAAATGAACGTATAGTTAATCTGAAGACCACCAATTGGCATTTACTTTTTATTTATATTCCATTAAGCCCTCAAAATGGTCTGGCACTCACCCTATCACATTGTCCGCTTATTTCTAGGAAAGATGTAAATAATTGATACTTTTAAAAATAAAATCTGAAGACATAAAACCTTACGCAGTTAAACCCCCTAATATGTAGAACAGGCAAGGAAATAAAATGCATTGAATGCCAAATAGATTATTCCAGGCAGCAAAGCTACGTAACTTAAAGCATTAAATGCGAAGTTTTCAGCTACAATGTTGCTGTTCAGGAAAAGAGATAAAACCCTGCGATTCACAGTAGGAGGTGGAACAGTCAGGGCAGTAACCACCATTTATACCTTGTTTTTTACAGTAGAGGTGGTTCTACAAAACTGGCAGTTTTGTCTCATCTTTGGTCCAGTTACGTTTCTCAAGAAGGCAAAAGGAAAACTCACTGGCTGTAGAGCTTTTCTCTAGAAACCAAAGCATTTGAGATTTTTTAAATATATTGAAACACTTTATTGTAATTATTTATCATAATTTTGTAATTATACTAACACAGGTCTTTTAATCCTCTTTAGACAGCAAGAGATTTTTAGGAGAAAAGTAGATCTTTCACTGGTTTTCAATTGCTCAAAATCTACTGGTATCTATAGCCCAAGGTAGCCTTTACATTTTCTTAGTCTGAAAGTACTTCCTGATTACTTCCTTTAAAATTACAATACTTGTGGAAATTAATCACAGCTTTAGCCTATACTAATAGATTTCTTCCTGAGCGTCCCTCAAATGTAGGCCAGTTAGGTGACTAATGCACTTTCTTTACTTGTTTTAGATTCATATCCAAATCAGATAATGTAAAAAATTTGACAAGGAACATAAATCCATTGAAGATGAAATACACCTGTCAAAGCATCCTTTGCACACATGAGTTATAACCTCCAGGCATTTCTATGAAATACTTCAGCTGCTTGCCAGATGTCTGATCAGAATTTATTGTTCTACCTGCATAAACCATTATCGGTGATAAAATAAGTATATCGCCACGGACCTTTTATGACCAGTGTTACCAGTCTCCTACTCTGAAGTGCTGCAGTTCATTGAAAATATTTTAAAATCTAAATTATTTCAAATACACCATGACTGTGTTTATGCTTTAAACAAACCTTTATTTTATAAAGCTTAAAAACAATGTATTTGCAAAATGGTAAATGTTTATATATTTCTTTCGGAATCAGAAACCAAAAGGTGACAACTCACACTGAATCAGCTTTATATTAAAATCTAGACAAGGAAAAATATTTTCTACTTTGATTGAGACCTAAATCTAGACTCAATTTCAAAATAAGATTTTACTTGTGTCTCACTCTTATTTAAAAGCTGAAGTTTATTTCACAGGCATGTCACTGTCACTTTCAAATAGCCAGCAACCTCATTCCAGATGAGCTCAATGTAGTTCTTAACATGGATAGGTTTTGATTCCTAAATAATGCTCAGAAAACAGAAGATCTGGGTCATTACAATATCCATTCAGCTGTGCAGTAAACTAAGATGTGGCACGTACTAAACTTTATTCACCTCAGCTGTATTACTCTCTGAAAACTGGAATTCTTCTCAAATCTAAAATAGGAGCTACAGACACAGCTATGTTATCGGTATACATTGCCATAAGAAAAAAAATCCCTACTCCTTAAAAACTTGGCGCACCAGCTGAAGCATAAGCTATACCAACAAAACAACTCTTTTCCAAGGAGAAGCAGCGTTTATTTTGATTACTCAGCATAGCCGTATTAGCAAACTCTTGACAGTGCAGATGAACTCCAAGAAAGTTTATACAGGTCCCAGAAGATCCTGCTTCTCTACAATGTCGGCATTTGCTGCAGAACTCGTATCTAGAAGGAAAAGCAACTCCCAGGTCTCCCATGAAGATCAAATTGACTACACAGCACTGCGGTATTACAGCTTCAAAGGTGAACTAACCTAGTCATCTCAGTGGGACACTGAGTTAATGCACTTTTTCTGATGTGTCGCAGTGTATCTCCTGCAAGCAACACCATTTTCCCTTCCAAAAAGTAGTTTCTCCTAGCAGCTCCCGCAATTAAAAGATGTGCAGTATTTTAAATATGCGCCAAGATTTTGATTAAAAATAATCCATTATGAAACAGCTAAGAAAAAAAAAAGACCCTGCCTGGGTTGTGTACAGCTTTATATATAATTCATTAAAAAAATCACATTTTGAGTATAGCTGTCGCAGAACTGTCTAGATGCTATTTGAAAAGTTACAGCCACCAGTGTCAAATGTGCCCTTCAGTGTACAGCAGAGTGCACGGCATCTCATTTATGCAGTCCTGCTCATCCAGGACTGAATATTCTGATGGAACCAGTCAAAGATCTCTGTCAATGCAGTGAAAGCACAAGGCTAGAAATCGTTAAGTCATTAAGGGCTTGGTGACAGATCCCCCTCTGTGTCTTAACATCTGAATCAGTTTTACTGTGTACATCACTCACTGTGATACCACAGTGAGATACCAGTCAGAAAAAGGACCTTCCAAAGCCATACATTTTGTCCCTATAAACAAATACATATATAAGTACTGTCAACCTTAAGAAATTAAAATTCAAACTCTTGATTACATTTGCATAGTGTGAAAATTTATTAGTTACAGTGTAATGAAAATCAACTTTTTTGGTACAGGCAGAAGTAAAAACATACATTATATAGAAAAAAAAAAGTCACAGCTTTAAAAACTGGCTTACATTGTTTAAAATGAGTAAATCTGGTTGTATTTCAAGGCATTGGACTTTAATACTTAATTTTATGCCAAATCATCACACAGTGCAAGAAATATTCTGCAATACTACAAATTCCATACAGCAGTCTTCAGAGTATTTAGCCTCACAGAATCTCATGGTGGCAAAAAAAATGTGCTGAATATTTTTCCATTTAAACACAAACATTGCTGAATTTTTTCTTTCTTTACATATTCTCTATTACAAAAATATCAAATTGTGGATTTGACAGTGTATTCTACAAATAAATGCGCCATGAACAACAGGAATTGCAACTTTGGGACAGTAACTTTACAAAGTGTATTATAAAAATAAATTATATGGCAAACATCAAACAAAATCAAGCACGTGCCTTAGGCTTTGCAAATAAAAGTGAAATTCAGCTGGCAGAAAGACTGCTTCTCAAAGTATCAGCAAGGCCCTTCATTCTTAAAGCTCTACCACGAAAAAATATATAAAATCTAACGGAAGCAATAAATACTTCCACGAATAATCAGTAGCACAAGTGACCCTGGTGTTGATGGTAGAGAGCTTCTACAGTGATCCATCCAACTGGCAAGAAGGGTAGTGCACACAGAGCACATACACTGGGGGCGGAAACTCATCTAGAGTTCATGCGTAACTGGTGAATGATGACACTCTCTAAAAGAAAAGAGCAAAACATTTGGTTTTATGAAACTGCAAATACAAGTTACTTTAAAGAAGAACAATTACAATGGCAGTGCAAAGCATTTTGCTTCTAGAAATGTCTCACAGGCATACTGTTACATCACTGGTTGATAAAAGCTGTCCTGGCTAATGCTACGAAGGGAAACTAAATTAGTACCAGGCTAGGGCTAAGAGCCCCTCGGCTTCCACTTCCTTGTCAAGACCACCATTTAGTCGACTATAGGGAAAAAGAATAATACAGTGGAATGGATTAAACCACAGGGGCACCAAGGTTCCAGTCCCACACCCAAATCAGATAGTGGAAGACCTGCGGTTGGGTCTGCTGTATCCTGCCTGAGCAAATCCATCATATATATCTGCTGGCAATTCTGAAATGGGGATGAGGAAGAGGTATGGAGTTCTCTCTCACATTTTATTTGAATTTGGCTTAGAAACATATGCTGGTTTTATTCAGCAAGTCTGCTTGAGTTTTGCTACTGACTTTAATGGGGATGAATTTCAGCCACAGCATGCAAAACTAAGTGCTGGTGTTGTCTTTGGAAGGCTGGGTTTAACTTTGCCCTGTGTGTAACGCATGAGATCCTTGATCCTGATTAATCCCTGGGCTCTGCTGAAATACTAGTGATGTCGTCTTCTGTTCTATCTATATACACTGCTCTCACAGGCAACTCTTTAAATATAAGAATGTAGCTACCAATGACATTTTTCTCTGAGAACGTGTATTTTCTGCACTTCAAATAATATAACTGTACCGGTGCTAACTAGAAACATACATTAATACACTTTCAGAAATACTAGTTTTCTTAATTGAAATTATTTTTCTTATTATTTCTTCCTCTTGTCTGAAAATTATTCAAAATTTATGCAACCCAAGTAATTACACTAATGATATAATTGTTCCCTTTCACATTTTTATTGACTTCTGCTTTTGCCTGCTTCCTAACTAATATTTGCAAGATGTTTGATTAAGTTACATTATAAAAAGAAAAAATCAAAAAGTTTTCCATGTACTCATACTGCCAGAACTTAAATGCCACTAGATGGCAGATTCCAGCGATGCTTTTCGTATGTAATGAATCAGAAAAGCAGGGCTAAGGCAACATTCAAGAAAATATGTTAAAACAAAGGAAATAATAGAATTTCCCAAACAGAAAGGATTTCTTTTCCATATAATTTATCAATAACAAGTGATTTGCAACAAGATGTGTACACCAGTTCTACTGAATTTGAGCAATGCATGTGAAAGAACCACAAACTACAGTACGATTTTACCTTACAGTCAGTGCTGTTCTTTAACTTCCAAGTTTTTGCAGAATATGATGTAAAAAGCTGCATTTACTTAATACCACATTGTAACCTCAGGTGAACTCTCCCATTAACTTCAATGGGAGTCACACGAACTCAATAAGGAAAAATTTTGTCTTAATATTCACTGTGCGCATTAGATATTAATATGGAGTTTAGATACAAAATTCTAAAAATAGCAGAAAAAGATCACACTCCTTGTAGAGGCTCAGTCACTGATTGAAGAGCAAAACTACAGTAGGTTTCTGATTCAGTCTTCCTCCTACAGACCAACTATAGCAATTATAGCTATATATAATATAGCAGAAAAGGAGAAATAATAAAAAAAAATCAAATAATTTCCACTTCTAGTATTCATTTGTTCATTTCTTACACACGTATATGTATGCTCTTAGTTTGTCTATCGGTTGTTTGTATTTGAAATACTTTTGTATAAATATATATATATATATATATAAAATACACACATACGCATACACTCCAGTTACTAAAAGAGGTGTCTGAGCAGTTGCTAAGCTAAAATTATAGTAGGGCAGATTTTGTCAGAGTTCTGTTGGACCACCCTCTGTAGGAATACGATTACATCTGTAGGATATGATTACATAATTTTTTCTAGGGTTATAAATGTGAATATTTCAAGGAGCTATGAATTCACTTAAAGAAAACAGTTTATTTTAATGACAGGAAAAGAACACAACGTAAAACTGCTAATTCTGCTTTCAGTCCCACTGATGTAAATCAGCTCCTCCAGGAAACACATCATTAACAGCTGCCCTATGCAAAGTACTAGTTCATGTAATGAAGCACATCAACTGACATTTTAACATATGAAGTTTAATTTCTTCTTACAATATATACAAAGAAATAACACCAGATAATACAAAAAATTATGTATCACAGGCGACACACAGCCAAGCAACAGAAGAAAACCATACATCAGTATTTCCATTTTTAAAAACTTGAAGAGAGTCTTTAAAGTGAAGAACTATTCATACCTGAGTGATTCATACCTGTCATCTCTGAGCTAACAGATCTGCATCTGAGAGTACGTAACCCTGACTGTGTCTTCCAAAAAGCCAAGTAAGAACAGTGCGCGGGGAGTAAGATGCAAAGTGAAGTTAACAACTATAATGAGAAATGTTGCCTATAGTTTTGCCTGAGAGCGCAGGCAAAATTAAGGCAAAGGGAACAACTCACACTGACGTAGGGGAGAAAACCATGAAAATGGTTTGAAAGATGAGCTCACAGAAACTCCTGCCAGCGAACTACAGGTTTCAAAGCGACTCAATGAAACCAGCCACTGATGTGTGATGGGAACACATAATTGGTCTGAAAATTGTCCAGATTGTTGCAGTTTATGCCAAGCACCTGAAACCCAGCAGGACAGTAGCTTACTCTCTTTAAAGACATGCTCTTCCACATCTGATCAGAATTACTGAATATTCATGTAAATATTGAGCACGCTTCAGAACATGTGTAGCATACTTCAGGCAGTAACATATGACTTGGCATCCAGCTGGCACGAATCAACACATTAATTCGACTTTAGAGATTACTCACATGATGCTAATTAGTATGTGCTGTAAGTGGTTTGAGATTTGAATATGGTAACGTGCATACTCTATCAGCATATTCAGAAGAGTCACAAAGTGTTATTTTTTAAAAAAAAAATCACACTAATGTGTGTCACAGAAGAAAAAAAATGTAGGCAAAATAAATCAAAACTTCTGCTTTTCTTCTATTATTTACTTAGCATGTTTACCAATCTGAAAGAAATCCCCCAGGCATTAGGGCCGAAGTTCTGTGCGCTCATTTTCAGTCACACTTCCTCAAATGCACAATAGCAATACTCATATGTAACAGTAATTCAGGTGATGGGATCCAATATAGGGAACACAGTGGAAAACTTACTAGGAACTAGATTTAAAAGCACAGAGACCATCCGGACCACTGAGGGTGCACCTTTTCAGTCCCTGTGTGCTGCTCGCGAATGGGTCGGCATCTTACCCCCCCTTCCCCCTCTCCACCTTACTGCTGTCCTAAGCCTCATGTTCCCACTGCTGGGTTTGAGTTACCACGACTGCTTATATGGCCACACAGTCAGCCAGAACAGGGCATCTCTCCAGCTGACATTGAATCCTACCAAAAATACAAAGACCGGTTCTCAGCCAGCTCAGCTCCTGATGAAGCACTGTAACTATAATTTTTACTCTGAGTTGAGCGCATTTTGCTACTGAAACTGTTCCATTTCATTTAAAAAAAAAAATCAATACAGAGGAAAAGGTTAGAGAGAGAAAGCATGAGGATGCGTCATTCTAGATGATCACCTGGGCAGAGGAAGGCTTGGTTTCTGCATCGTAATCCAGATCTAATGTAGAATACACAAGAAGCCCTGAAAGTAAAGGCCCTAATATTTTCCTGTGGGTTGGTGTATCAGAGTTTGATTCTTTGGTGCCTAGTAAAATCTGAGGTCTGAACAAAGCTTGTCCTTGTGGCATTTCTGACATCACTCTCTTGTGTTCATTCTTTGGTGCTGTATGAAGTGAGCTCATGCTACATTCTTTCACACAGTGGGACACTGCTAAGGTCTTGCTCCTCTTCTCTGTCACCCTTTTCATTAAACTGGAAGAACTTCTTACTCTGTCAGATTTGGTTGAAATCGGTTGATGTGTTCCACGTTATTCATCAATGAAGGACAGATGGAGGGGCGGATGAACACAGACACTTCATCTTACAAGCTGTCTTTTCACAAAAGGCCAGGCTCAAAGGCAGCCTTCAGAACAGGGACCAGAATCCAGGGGGGCTCCCTCCTCCTAGTTCAATATCCTGACCACTCAACCACTCTCTCTTTTCTGCTCAGTGAATACTGAAGCCCTCCATGCAGAACAGCACAGCCTTTACAGGAGGGAATGAGAATGTCACCTCCTTCCCCCTCAACTGTCAGTGCCATTGGTGAACCTGGCTGGAGCTGATGTGGGTTTGAGTCCTCTCAGCTACTGGTGAGAAGGGGGACCTGTCTCCTACCTTTGAAGAAAAGTTTCAATCAAACCTTTTTAAAATATGCAGTACTACCCCTACATTTGTGTGGTATTTGACCTACTAGGAGGCATTCATGATGCCGCAGTGACTTTAGAACAGCCACTGGTTTCCTACACCTGCCTTCTTTCCTTTTCTGGCCTGAGAGCCTGGAACTTAGCTATGTTAAAGCCAGCCTTTATACTTTTTGCCAGATTCCTTTTAGTTCAGATCAGTTCCCCAGTTAAGTTCAAACACTTGTGCCAGCTCAAAGGACAACCACATGGAAGTGAGTACTTTCTTGCCTGGAGGTGACAAAGACAGGACTACAGCTTTTGACTCCAGTGTGGGGTTACATCCTGACTTTAAGTGACCATGAAATTGTGGCTTGACTTAAAGCCCTTAGGGGAAATGTAAGAATTTCCTCTCCTTGAAGAGAGTCTTTAAAGTGAAGTTATGGTTATGCAGTTGATGCGGTTATGGTTATGGTTATGGATCTTTATTAGGTTCAGAGGCTGCAGTGCTCATTATGTCACAACTGAAGCACTGACTGGACAAGGACAGTGGAAGAACTTAAGGAAGATCTTCAGGATGCCTCTGGGGCTCAGGCACTGTCTTTTGGACTTGGTTGTCTAGATTGCCTTCTTGAGCTGACCTACTGAATGGAGAATTTTACTGCAGTCGCTAAACGTAACTGTCTTCAGATTCAGAGAAAATTCCAATATAATGAAGAGCGTTACATTTCAACTTTTAAGACTTCTGAACCATAGGTTTTCTTTTTTCTTCGTCTTACCCTTCTTCTACCTTCAATAAATGAGAGTATCAAGTCAATTAAAACAGATGTTAAAAATTATGAATACAACTAAATACCTATTTTTAGCTAACGGTTAAATCAGTTGCCTGATTCCAACTCTTTAGGCTCCTGCTACGGTGAAAAAGTTTCTTTCTGTTGTGCTGCCACTGAGGAAAATAACAGGATCTTCTGTCTGACATGTCTGGAATTTCTTGAGTCTGTCTCATGAAATCCTGCTGACCCTACAAGCGTCAATGCCTGGCTTGTGCCTGCAAGTTCTGGTTCAGTTGTGCTACTTTCTGTGTCCTGGATTTCAGGTACCGTAAGGCTGGCTTGTTTCTTCAGGTGAATTAGTTTCTTAGATCTCAAGCAAAACAATTTTTTCAACCACAGGCACACACTAAATATTGCTTTCTGTATAGCAACAGTTAACTAAGGAACTAAATCTCTTTGAAACAAGGATCTGAAAAGGAGGGCTTAAGGCATCTGTAGTTCATCACTGCATCAAGCCACACTAGCTTGGGGCTCATGTTTGCAATATTATTTAAATCAATGTTTTGACCTGAAGATTTGCTTCAGTGCCAGTATTTAGAGAGACTATCCAGCAAAAAGCTCTTAATAATGTGTTTGCTTCAAAACATCTGCTAAAGAGTCTATGCTACAATAAGAACAGTAAGATCTCAGCAACAATCTATAGAAAAATAGAGGCTTTTAAGTGATAACAATTAGTTGAGAGGATCAGATGTATTTCAGGCATAGTAACTCACATTGCTTGCTAATTCCAGTTTCCAAGTATTATCTGAAATACTGGGAATTGAGTGTTATGAAAAATGCTATTAATACAAATCTGATTTTCAGGTGTCATATGAAACCAGAACCTTAAAATTAACAAGTGTAGCAGGTGCTACATGTGTGAAAATTGAAACCTTCTTTTCTGATGTAGCAGCAGCATTTACACCACAGACAAAATGCCCTTCATGTGAATAATAAAATGCCAGCTTTACTCTGCGATAATGGCCATATCTGGATCTTAAATTGGAGAGCAATGCAAAGCGCAGACTGAAGACTAAACACTGCTTGGACTGAATATAATTTTGTTGACCTTTTGTGGCAGGTTCTTACATCACATTTCTTCCCCCAGACAGAAAGCCCTTTAGTATTTCACCCACTGGTGCATTTTCTTTTCTGTGAATTGTATTTATTATTTATTGGTGGTCTTCCTGCCTTGCCTTCTGAAAGCTATTCCTAACCACTGGGTCCTTTACAGCTTGCTGTGGTGGTTGAGGGAGTATACAAGCTTTAAAACACTCATTTATCAGTCTGCTTGGCTCCATTTCTTTTGGCTGTGACTTTCTCCTGTGGAAATTGATCACTTAATGGAAATGCCCTTTAATAACTTTACTGTTATTAAATAAACAACCATAACAATCATTGGCATCCACACCATTTCCATGCTGGAACAATTCCTTAAAACATGCTTAAAAATGCAAACATATAAATGAGGAAATCACAAAGAGGGAAGGAAAAATGATGAATTGCCATGGTATTGTGAGGTGGTCTGTATTTAAGAGAAAATATTTCAAACAACTGAGAATTGAGAGTAACTTCCATACCAAACCCTCTCTCTTTCACTGTACCCGAGCTTTGCCTTTAGATACCAGTTTCTGCCACCAGCAGTCTGTGCTGACTTCCTCTCTAAGCCAACATAAGGATGCTTGGCAACTAAGGTTTAAATATAGCATAAGTTCAGCCAGCCAGGAAAACTGAAAACCTAGTAAAGTCAATGAATTTACTTGCTTCATAGCCTTTGGTGGTCTTTGGAGCAGGCACAAATGGACTGTATTGATTTTAGCCAGATCAATGTTTCTCAAGCTTTTTCTAAAGACTAAACATGTTTTGGCTCACTTGCCTTCATCTGACCCCTGAGCTGGCAGCATCCCAGCATGTGTAAGTCAGAGACCTGGTTCTAAGTACTATCTATGAATGTTAACCCCCTCTGGAAGAAATAAGCTGCTGCTTAGCACTGCTGCTGCCAAATACTGTGCCAATTCCCTACCTCCTTGAATTTTGTAACCGCCTTGAGAAAGCAGCTCACCACTGAGAAACACTGATTTGGACGGAAGACTCCTAGAGACAGGGCTGGTCACACAGTGCCCGACCTTTCTCTCTTCCCCTCCTTCCCACACCTGAGGTACTAGCTGTCATTAAAACAGGACCTCAGGTGTGCTGTCCCCTGGCATTGCTTCCCTAGATAATGTGGCACCTCAACAATGTGATCACAGGCGGGAAGGCAAGTGCCCCATGCAGTAGCAGAGGTGGAAAGTGATTTGTTAAGATGGAAGACAATCTAGTAGAAGTGACCAAACCTTAAATCTATTAAAAAGTGACCAAGTCTATCGTTAAGAGTTTCTGAACTAGATTAATAACCTAGTGCAGTTCTCCCATTCCCACTTCCTAGGCTGAAAAGCTTCCTGGCATACAACTGCCTTTTTGATAGCTTTTTTTTTTTTTTTTTTAAACTTCAGTAAGAAAACAAAAGGATGTTGTTACTTAAGTAGTCAGTGCACACACTTATTAGTTTGTTGTAAGTGACAGCTGCAGGACTTCATTAGTACAGGGAAACGTGAGCAACTACACAGACAGGGAGGGGGCTGACTTCCATGGTAGCAGTAAAACCTGCAGAACATACCCCCTGAGCCACCGCCATCAGCCCTGACCCCCGCCCAGGGAGGCAGAGGTGCTGGCTGAAGATTTCTTCAGTTCTATTTTCATAGACTGAGTCTCGGCACGAGGCTCGAATTTTGTCACATTTCCTGCTCCTGGGGCTGCCACTACTGGCTTTCCTGCTTTCATACCTTTTGACACAGGAATGCGGGTGGGTGTAGGTCTCGGGGATGACCCATCCTGTCCTGTCTGCAAAAGAAAGAGACAGAGAGAAATGACATGAACAGAGGACTTTTTCTTCTCATATATGCTCATCTTGTATTTTTTCATTGGTTCTTCATCTACCTCTCAAGCAACAATGTCCCAACTCACCCCTATTAGCAAATTAACATACACATTTGGAACCTGGCTATAGCACAGACTGGTAGAGTAGGGCCAAAGGTACGGTGGGGATTAAACATTTCCCAGAACTGAGGTCTGGTGTTTTGCATCAAGATGTCACAGGGATGGGAATCCCTCTAAAACTCCGATTCCACAGCACAACACAGTGCAGGACTGCCTTGGAAGCTACCGAAACACTGGCTTAGCTGTCGGACAGCAATATTAGCATCTTGCACAGAGACTAGCACAGGCCCTCAAAACAATATAGCTACATGAGGCTAATGCTGAACCCAGAGTAAGTGCCGTATTTTCAGAGCTGGGGCAAGATTTCTTAGCATTATGGATAAAATTGAACTTTGCTTCCCGAAGTATGCTTGGGGCCGTGGCTGGGACCACTTCTTTCTGCACTGGGAATTGCAGAGAGAGTCAGAGCAAAGATTTGGACCTCCTTTTCCTGTGGCTGTGGGAGGAGGGATGTGGGAGAGGGCTCTCCCCCCTGACCCTAGCCACAACTCGATGAACTCTGGTGAGGATGAAGCAGGCAGCCCAGATTTCCAGGGATACCTCAAGGCAGTGTGGACATGGTCACTTCACTATCTCTGCCAGTCTGCTGCCCTGGACAACAGCCTACCAAGTACACTTAGCTTCAAATTTGAGGACTTCAGAATAAAGAAAAATAAAAATGGCCTAAGCGGTTGAGGACCCAAGCGTGGGGCCAGCAGACCCAACACGGCTCCTACCAGGGATCTGTGCCCTTCTGGAGCACCAGCTGGAGGCCAGAGTAGCTGTTCTATAGTTTTGAAAACAGAATCAGTACATGTGTTTAGGCAACTGAATCCCACTGTGTAAACACACAAGGAACGCTTGGATAGGACAAAAAGGTTCGAAAGGGCCAGCTGCTATTTTCTGTCTCCACTGGCCAGATAATGTTGCACATACTCCAACACCAAAACTGGAAGCTACCCCTTATGGACCATGACCTAAAGAAAACACTTATAACCATGACAATTCTGAAAGGAAAATGCATTTCACCTACTGCAGCGTGCAATACAGACTCAAAACGTTAACAAATTTGGTGACAAATTGTGTCTCAGCTGAACTTCATATATGACTTTTTTCTGGTTAGATAATCAAGACTTTGATGTCACAAAAGAAAATACTTCTCGTAAGGTCCTGGAATTCTAGCTAGACCCATCTGCTAAGTGACTAAATTCTGCAACTTATGACATGTAAGCAAAATACAAGTAAACTGCTGAAATAGACTGGATGAGGGGGCTGCATCAACTGCAACATTTATTTGCACATTTACTTAAAAATGATCCATGAAGGAGCATTTTTCTCTCTCGAAGGATTTCTAGCCAGTCGCATCAGAGCCTTCTGTCTGCAGCCTGAGTATTCAAAGGAAAACCATTCCTTAATCTTCCAAGGACAGTTCAAAACCCCACGTACACATACACACAAAAAGTCACAACCGCAGAACTCGAATACTGTCTGCCTGGCAGGAAGGAAGCCATTTTCAATAACTAAAAGCAACATTTACAATAGCAGTCTAAAGGCTAATATGGAACTCACATGAAGATGTCAAAACAAGTTAGGCCCATACAATTCTGTAGGGCAAAACATGCAAATGCATTCCATCAGCCTTGGAAAATATGTCAACATCCCAGGGAACCTAAATGACAAACATCTTGTACTCCCTGAAAGAGCTCCACAGTGTGTAAACATGAAGCAATCAAATGAAGTAGCTGGAATCTCAGGCATTTCTTCAGCTTTATTCACATGTAAATTATTAACTAAGGATTTGGGTGCTTTCAAGTTACTCATTTCAAGCCTAGATCACTCAAAAGCACTTTGAAAAGAACTCTAACTTGCTTTATATTTCTTAGTTGCCTTCTTTACAGCGTACTAACATGTTGATCATACGGAAGCTAATGCAGCTTCACACTCAGCTGCGAAAGCATTTTGTGTTTGCTAAGTGAAACGGCACAAAGGTGGCTCTCCAGCAAGCAGTCCCCTTTGACGAGAGTGACGGGGTAAGCGAGCAGAGGACACTCTCCAGTAGAGAGTTCCAGAGAAGCCACACGACTGTCTGTCTCTCGGTCATCTCTTCCAAGAACCAAGCTCTAAGCAGTTCCCTCCAGCCCTGTTTGTCTGTAGGCCGCTGTCTTCTGGCTGATACAGGAATGCAGTTCCAACCAGAAACCAACCCTTACGCAGCTGGCACGGAGTGCCCAAGGCACAGCCCCACGGGACGCAGAGTGATGCTGGCTGGCTCTGAGCTGGCAGTACATGCTGCTGGAATAGCACAGGGAGCCAGAGCGAGGTTAGGAAATACATTACTGGGAGTGAGATAAATACATGCAGCCGCTGAGCTGGTTAGGTCGGCAGTCAGCGCTCACTGCAGACACCGGCAGGTATATTAAGCCGCAAGGTTGCAGTAGTTGAACAGTCCCATTAGAGGAAGAAAAGCAATTTGAATGTACAGAACATTTAGCATGTTTTTGTTGTTTATAACAGATCCTGCTTAGTGCATTTTACTGACACATACAAACAGTGGTTTCACACACACATTCACTTTTGGAATACTTTAATAACAAAGGTGCTTTTTCAGCACTTGTTCCTGATCAGATCAGGGACCAGCTCGCCCTGAACAGAAATGGTTCAGTTCAGTGGGTGCCACAGATACCTAGTGCAATTTGAGATGCCCTGGGCTACCTCAAGCTACCAGCACAGGGCTGGTAGATAAGACAGAGGACCCAGGGAGACCTTCAGCCTCTGATAAAGCAGCTGGAAGTTAGGCAGGCTACCTGACAGCACTTAAAATGACACTAAAGAAGTATGTTTAGGCAATTGAATCTTGAAAGGGTGGGCCTTGAGATCTAGTCAGTACAGTCAGTGGAGCCCAGTGGGCAATTGAGCCCACACTGAAGCTAGTGGGGTCTCAGCTGAATCACCCTCCAGTCCCCACAGTGCCGTGCCAGCGCACAGGGCTCAGTGCTCTGGGCATGCTGTGCCATTTGAGGTATCCCGTCAGCTTCCACTGCAGAAAGGTACAGGTCTGTGTTAGAACTACCAGCCTGTCTCAACTGCTATAGGGAATGCAGACAGCACCACGCGCCTCTATACAGGCAAGCGAGCTGACCCCTGGATCTCTAGTAACTCTAACAGAAGCTTAGGGCATATATGGGACACCTACAAAGAGCTCAATTTAGATGCTGGCCTCAAACTGAATGCTGCTCAGATGAAAGTAGCCTTATAGCTGCTTTAACGTGTGCCCAGTTAGCTTTGGCACCCAACAGCTTTTCAGCTGTGCCTTCCTGCCTCGGTTACCTAATGCTTTGCACGGTTGGTGCCATGCCACTGTGCTGGCCCTGCTGCAGCCAGGATTCCCTCTGCTCCCTGCAGATTTGCATGTCACCAGTTTCACTGTGTACCCTGGCAGCATGAACAGCTGGCACGGGATGCCAGGCTTGTAGGAGGTGGGGAGCACGGGGATGAAGCCATTATAGGACTGACACCCATCCTGGTAGCCAAAGAAGACCCAAATTTACCAGCAATCCTACAGCCAAATATAAGGCCTTAATAATAATAACAATAATAAAAAATAAAAATAATAAATAAATAAATAAAGGATATAGGCACCACCGTTGTTTTTTCCCCCAAGAATATTTGTTTTTATTCTGTGAATTTTTTACTGTAAACTATATGAACTGTCCTGGGAACAGGGACTTGGGCTAATGTGCTCAGGCAGGGCTAACAGCCAGGCTACAGTTTCAGGCTCATTTTAGTCTGCATGTTCTCTGGCCTCATAGTCTGGAATTTTTGGTTGTGCTGTGGTCCATCTGTAGTAATAAAACTATCTGCTAGCTCTGTTACGGTAGTCCAAGTATTTCCCTGGGAATAGGTTTGACTCTAGTCAAGCTAAGGAGCACCAAAATCCATTTTTTTTACTTGTGGTAATTACCCAAATCCATAGGCTATCATATAAAAGGCAGTTACCAGCTTAGGATTTGGTTGTATTTTTTTTTTTAATCCAAGTGGCAATGATTCTCTTAAATGCTGAATTCAATCCAACTGGTCAAACAGTCTCCATCACACCAGCTCCTGCTGTGGAGGCCCCTGTGGGACTGGACTGCACTGGGTGTCAGCACTGGTGTGACAAAGCCAGTCCTCAGCTAGGCAACCCTGGGCTTGTGCAGCAGGCAGAACGTGAAGTCCTCCAAAACATCTGGGTCCAGTAGGTTTACGAGCCAGTGGAGACACAGTCACTGACCGGTGCCTTTTTCGGTTCATCTTTTTGGCTAAGCGCTCAAAAATTTCCCATGTTCTCCTTCAGGTGCCTGTGTCTTTCTTTGGATCAGGGTCTCATTTTACCTAAATCAAAACTGTGGCAGACTCGGAAGAGGACTTGGATCAAAGGAACATAAATCTCTAGCTACTTTAGAGTGCAAATAAACACAACTGTAACACCCCTTAATCCATGGGATTTGTGGGATTCAAAAGTCATGATGGTTCATCAAGAAACCACAGTCTGGTTTTGGACTCACATATGGAGGGAGACATCACAGTTCAGGCTGAACCTGTGTGCACCACCTTAACATTAACTTCACCACAGTACTGAAGGTAACTAAAAATTTGAATTGGAAGAAGAGTTAAATGTTTTCAAATATGAAAACAGTAACTGCAGATTTGTTATAGCAACAGATGAAAGCTCGAATTTCAGAATTATTTTCCCCTTTGTAGCTTGGCACTGCACTAGTACATTGCACAAAGCATCTTGTATGAGGACAGTTGAGAAAAGAAGTAAATCAGTAAGCTAAGAAAGCAGCTGTGTATCAGTTTGTCTTCTCTGATTTTGTGGACTTAAATGCTCAAAATTATATCGATGTTGGTTTCTTCTAGGGTTACTGAGTAAATTGTCACAACTTGTTTTTTTCTGACTAGGGGTATTGAAATGTGTTTGTAAAGTAGTCATTTGCAAAACAGATGGTGAATACACAACTTCTGAGTTTTTTTTCAAGGGGTTAGGGAGGAAAAGGCACATTTGGGCTTGTTGGAAGTTCCCTGCTCATCTAAGGACTAGGGATCTTAAAAAACAAAGGGGAGCAAAAGATAAAAGTAAATCTTATGGTTGAACTATTTTCCTTACATTCCAAGTCAGGGAGTATGAAGTGAAGAAAGAAACCACTTTTTAGCTAGATGAAAACAAAACAAAAAAGTTTTGTCTGCCATGGTTCAGCGCATCATCACAGTAGAGACAGACATCTAGTAAAAAAGAATGAGGAACTCTTAAAAAAAGAAAAGTTTTCCAAGCTTCTGAGAGACAAAGGAGTTTGTAAATGAATTAATTCAAGACTTTTTAAAAAATGAACAGTTGTCTCTAGGAAAACACTGTACAGTACAGTATACACATTATATATGTGGGGAGAGAGAGAGAGAGAGAGCACATGTGCAAACCCAAATAGATCTGTATATGATGAATGCAAGTTTCCTTAAGTTAGAGGGCTTAAATGGGCATGGCAGTCTCTCTCCAGAAGTGTGGAAGTGTATCTTAAATACACTTTGACATTTCAGCTTGGAAAGAAATGGCTGAACGAGACGTGTTGTGGGGGTCTGCAGACTCCTGAGCAGCACAGACAAATGAACAGGGGATGACTATTCAGTATTTGTCAAGATACAAGAAAGAGGCTGTAACCAATGAAGGTATTGCATAAAAGGTATCAAACAAAAGAGCATTTTTCCCAGAGCCCACAACTGAATTCACTGCCCCCTGATGTTGTGGAAACAACAGTATAAATGAGTTCAAAAAGTAATTAGAAGAATAAATAGAAGAAAACTCCGCCACGGTCTATTAAACACAAAGATGTGGCTACAGGCCCTGCTTCAGAAAGAAATACCCACCTATTGCCAAAAACTGAGAACAGACGCTGAGGGAAACATTACTGTGTGTTTACCCAAAATAATCTTCCCTTAAGCATCTGCTGCAGGCTCTGTGTAGCTAAATAAGCTTTTGGACTAATACAGTACTGCTGGTTTTCTATTTTGGTTAAATTCTTCTTTCCCAGGGTATTTCCAAGTAAAGCAATGCAAAACCATGTCCAGTAATAAACCTGAGGGGAGGACTATCAATAAATAATTGTCCAATATGTTTAAAGACGTAGCTGAAAGCCTGATTAAAGTACAAAAAAGCAGCCAGGGTACCACCACAGAGGCACAATATGTTAGCAAAAATATGTTAGATGAAGCACTGTTGTAATGCCGCACTCAAAGAAGTCGAGAATTTCAGATTCAGATTCAGAAAGAGATTTACTGTTCACTGGCTGAAAGGGGCTTGGCACTGTCAGCAATGATACCATGTCTACCTATTTATTCCTTTGGAGTTCAGTATTATAGTGGATACTAATTAAATTATAACTACGATGGGATTATACCAAAGAAATACCAGCCTGCATGATCACACTCTAAAGACCCATCAGCTGGGCCAAAAATCATTCTAAGTATTTTCAGAAGTCAGAAACTGCACTCACCAGTAACAGAAAGTTTCCTGCTCTGTCACCTTCATCATTCTTTGACCCTCTCTGTCTCTCACTTGCAATTTTACAGGATTACCATTATGAAAATAACTTCAAAGGAACTTTGAAGGGACTTCCTTTGAAAGTTAATCCTTTGGGAGAAAATGCCAGAAGTATAACAGTGTCCAACACTGGCACAAAAATATATGAATCCGGCAAATTTTGATTTTATGGTTAAGCTCGTATCTAAAACAAATGTCGGGAAATCAAGAGTTTCTCCTCACTCCATCCATTTTCCCTGCTGGCATCTCAAGCCGCAACTGTAGTTGCCCTTCTCCTTACCATCAAGACTACATCATGAGACGATGCTGCTTACCACTGATTGTGTTCCTCGGGTGGAAGACGTTGTAACAGGTGTTATAGTGATAGTACTTGTCACCTTGCTTGCTGCAGGTCGCGAGGACAGGTTGTTCCGGGGCGATCGAAGGACAGTACCAGTCACAACTTCTTTCTCTGCTGCCATGTTCACCGGTCTGACTGTTATGACAGGACTTGCACCATCGGGTGCAGCACTGGGGGACCGTTTAAACTGGGAACCTAAGTGGATGTGGATTTTGTTGTCTTCTGTCGTAATAATGTTGGCATTGGCGTTGTACTTGCGGATTGGAGTTGGGACGGTTTGTTTTTCTGGTGTTACTTTGAAGACAGCCCTTCCCATGGTCATATCTTGCGACTGTGGAGAGACAGAGATTTCTGCCGGTGCTGCCGATGTTGATACTGTCATAATCTGAATTGGTGATGCAGGTCTGTCAGCGAAGGGTGCTCTCCCTCCCTCTGGGGACTTTTCCCTGGAGAATGTTGTTATAGTGACTGGAGACATAGAACGATCAGGGCCCATGGGACTTTCATTGCCTTTTCCTTTTTGTGGCATAACATTTGGAGAGGGAATGATAGTTATTCGTGGCTTCTGATTTCCCAAAGTAGGAATGACAGTGGTACTTGAAAAAAATTCCTCTGAGGTTGGACTGGTTATCTCCAAAGTAGCTGTGCTGTTCTCATGATCTGGTGTCACCCGAATATGAAGAGGCTGACCCTGCTTTGGTGAAAGGACAACCTCCCCAGGATGCGCTGAACTACTGTGGGTCCGGGCTCCTTTATCAGGCATTGCCTGAGCCCCATTTTCCCTCTTTCTCATCCATGGTATCCAAGATTTCCTCATTGCAAGTTCATTCGCTGCTGGAGGGTATCTCTCCAGCACTGAAGAACGCTCCATGGGTTTTTTCAGACCTACCTGTCGTAGATTGCTCATGATGTGATTCTCCTCCTGGAAGGATTTCCTTATAAACACTGCTGGAGTTTCTTCTTCTGCTGCTTCACTGCTCACAGCATCTGTCTGCACACCAGTGGACGTCACAGGAACATCGACCATTCTTCGTCCATTTATGCTAGGCCTCAGAGCACGGCTGTAACGCTTAGAAAGCTCCAGCTCTCTTGTTAGGTTCAGCACCTCCTGCCCCATGCTCTTGCTTTTATTCTCCTCTTCCATAAACCTTTGCTGCAGAACTGAATAATCAACTTGGAGCTGAGAAAGCTGGTCTTCTTTGTTCATCAGCTCATGGATTTTTTCCTTAAGAGCTTGAACTTCTGCTTTCAAATCTCTACTTTTAGCCTCTTCCAGACGAAACCTGTGCCTCAGCTCTGCCTCCTGGCTCACCGCTTCACCTTTTTCTATTGCTTTGGTTTTGGCAATCTGGAGTTTTATCTCCTCCAGCTGCTGAGAAAGAAAGTTAGCTTTGTCTTGCTCAGTCCTAAATTTCTGCTCTAGTTGATCATATTCATCTTCTGTCTTCATCAAATCTCCTTCAACCACTTCCAATTGTTTGAGACGTTTTTTCAGTCTTTCAATTTCAATGGTAAGTTCTTTAATCTTGTTGTCCTCATGACAGCCGTGCTCTGGTCCTTTCCTGGTTCTACCTCTCGTAATTTCTCGTTCTACTTCCTCCATACCATCAATTCTTTTCTTTAACAGGTCAACTCTACAGCTTAGTTGAGAGGATTTTTCTTCTTCACTTCTCAGTTTGCCAATTAACTCATCCCTTTCCTTTGTCAAACCAGATACTTTTTCTTCCATTTCAGATTTCAATTTCAAAAATTTCTTACTTTCTTCTATCAGTTTCTCTGTTACATCCATAACTTTCCCTTGTTCAACTTTAAAATTCTTGTTTAGACCCTCAACCTTTTTTTCCTCCTGTTTTATTTTTTCCATCATAATTTTTCGTTCATCAACTAACATTACAGTAAATGACTTCAGCTTCGTAAGGTCATCTTTTAAGCTTATTTCAGCCTTTTCCAACTTACTTTCTGATGCTTCAAGGTCTTTCACTCGAGTCTTCACCACTTCCAACTCATTTATCAAATCCTTAGTCAAACTCTTTTCTTTGTCCAAGTTTAAGTGTAGCTGGGTGCATTCAGACTTACTTCTACTGAAAGCCTCTTCCAGCTTCTCTAACTCTGACATTCTTTTCTGCAGTTTTTCCACTTCAAGTTTCAGCTCTTTGCTATGGTGCTCTTCCTCTTGCAGTTTATTTTTCAGCTCTTTACACTGGGATTCAGTTTTTGTGATCTCTTCATCCTTCCCCTCCATTTCAAGCACACGCTTGCGGAGGTTCTCAACTTCTGCCATTAAGCTAGAGTTCCCACATTCCCCTTTTGCTATTTTATCTCTTAGTTCTTGAAGTTCCTCCTCAGCTTTTTGAAGATTTTTGTTAGTTTCTTCTAGCTCCTCTATTCTGCGAGTCAACCCCACTAGCTTAAGCCTCAGCTGTCTATTATGTGACTCTTGATTAGCCAGTTTAGCAGTCATCTCCTCATGTTCTTGAGAAAATGATGATGTTTTGTGTTCAAGTTCTGCCTCTAACTTCATCAGGTTTTGTCCATCTTCTTTTGTTTTTGCACTGATAATTTTAAGTTTTTCTTC
The DNA here is from genome assembly GCF_015220075.1 of Falco rusticolus. Lineage (NCBI taxonomy): Eukaryota > Metazoa > Chordata > Aves > Falconiformes > Falconidae > Falco > Falco rusticolus. The sequence goes on from NC_051192.1 coordinate 80,561,793, forward strand.
TTCTTCCTTTAGCTTTTGGTTTAAGTCCTGTATTTTCTGGCTTTGCTGACCAAGTTGTTCAATATGCATTTGTCTTTCATCTACTAGCATGAGTGCAAATGATTTGAGCTTGACTAGTTCTTCTCTTAGCTTATTGAGCCGCTTTGTATGTTCCTTCTCCTTCCGGGCTTGATAGATCTTCTCCTGCTCAAGAAGTTTTTTCAACCTGAAACATAGAAGAGATGCATTAAACTAATATATGTGTGTGTGTGTATGTGTGTATTTCTCAATTTTTAAAATAACCTTCTTTTTTTTTTTTTTTTTTGGTAATAACCTAAGTAGTCTCTCAAGAAATAACTACCAACTACAGTTACATTCCAAACCCAAATATTTTACATTACAAAAGTTAACTGAAAATGACATAAAATCATCTAGAATTCTGAAAAGCAGTGAAATTTTATACCTGTGTGGATAACAAATACATGGGGGTTTGATACATTTACATTTATTTCTCTGTTAGGATGATGTTGGTAAAAGTATGTAATATCCCAACAGGACAGGTGTATATCTACTCACCAATCCATTTATACCAAAGTTGTTTTACAAGGTGGATTCCTCCTTATGTCTTGCATACACAAAAATGAGTAAAATAATACAAAAAATGAAAACTAATTGATATATGCAGCCACACATAAATGGATCAATCCTGGTTATAAATAAACCAGCAGGACGGAAGATTACATTAGCACACAATTGAAAACCATCTGGGCATCACAGGCATAAGAAATTAGCAGGAAGATAAATTTGCCAGCAGAGTGACTATGATGTGCAAAAGTTTCTTCTTCCAGGCACATTTCCATTTACAGCAGTAGATTTTGTGGACTGCAAGGGTCCGACTAATCAAACCTTTGGAAAACCTCAGCTGGAAAACACTCTTCTTTTATATAGTCTGCAAAGCTGTATTTTCAGCCAATATAAAAGCTCGCAATACTCAAATTAGGTGTATCCTCAGAAAGATAATAAAGAACGACATTTTACAGCCTTACCCATGCAACATTTAAATGGAGAAATTACTAGTAATAGAAGTATTTTATATCTGTGATTTGTATTCAGGATATGTGGACATCAGCACAGGAAGTTTGCACATGTTGTTAAGCACAGATTTCTGAGGATGGTGATCCTTAGCTGACAAAGAGGTACAGATAACACAGGGATATATCCTCTACTAATGTAAGAGCCTTACTATAAAAGTAGCAATACGACTTAGAAAAGACACAGGTACGCGCTCTGAATTTACCGTGAAATGACATGTTTTTCAAACCACTGCCAAAGTACCTATAACTCCCATATACCCTATCAAGATACACGTGACGATGCAAATCCACTTGCTTTGCTTATCCTACATCTGAAGCTTTTCAACTTCTTTGTAACTGAGACACACAGCGAAGTGATAATAGCAAACCAATTTACCACCTGTTAACTAACTTGCAATAACTGGAACATCCATATCTTAGCAAAGATTTACTCTTCTCAGTATTTTTATTTGAAATGCTGGACTGTAGATGGTAGTGGAGGAAGCACAGACATAAAATCCTCTCTGCTGCCCCAGCAATGAAGTGGTGCAAAGAGCTCCGGGGCACAATGTCATACACAAAGGATGTCTCCCGGAGCCCTCACCTGAAATCTAAACTCCTAACAGCCATATTAACTTGGTCCTCCAGCAACTGTTAATGTTTCACTCCTTGCTCCTCGGGGACCAGAATGAACAGGAACTGGAAATAAAAGCTATAAGAAAAGAGAAGGAAGTCAGAAAGCAGAACACAGGATGCAGTAGGTAGGGAAGGAGAAGGCTGAAGAATGCATTTGAAAACAAGAGTCGGGTAGGATGTGGGAGTAAGAGAATAGCAGGAACCAGCAGGAGAGAGAAAAACAAACAAACCTCACAGCCAACCTTGCTGGGTCACAGATTATTCTCAAAAAAATCTCTTTAGTTTTGGCAGCTCTTTGGAAAGGACTGAAAAGGCATGCTGGTGGATGCCTCATTATGGGTCAAGTTAGAATGTCAAAAGGTAAAAGACGCGCTGCCACTCACAAAGCATGCACTTTTCCCACTGAAGAAGGAACTTTATTAGCATGCAATATATTCCGTGGCTGTTCTATCACACTGCTTCATGCAAAAGGTTCTGCCAAGAATTCTCCCTCATCTCTCCCAGGCTACATTTTTAAAGAAATAGTATGCACCTTTCCACAAAATATTACTTTGCCGTGACAGAACAGTGTGCCCTAATCTGGTGGTGCTCTAAATGACCCATCTCCCAAAGTCATAAACATATATACAAGAATACGAGATCTTCAAAACAGAACGTTTCCAGCCTCCCTTGTCCCACAGGAAAATTTTACGGTGACCCCTATAAATTCAAAAAACAGAAGACAGCACTTTGTTTTCTTTTTAACAGTCTTGCCCCTTGAAAGCCTATCTAGAGATGCTCACAAAACTGCCTATGAATTTGAATTCCTAGGCTGTTCATAATGGACACGTGTGATTTTCACTTAGCAGTTGCTACAGGTGGTACGGACCAGCCAAGCTGCTAAGCAGAGTACAAAACAATTCACTGGCCACACACGGCCCCCATGATTACCTGGGAGTCTACTAGGGAATACTGCCAAGAAAGCCGCTGAAAAAAAGCCCAGATACCTGTTACACTAAGACAAAGAAATGCCATGGATAAGACTGAGCAACAGGAGAAGAAAGCACATTAGCACTGTCAACTGCCTTGCTGTACCTAGCAGGAGAGGTGACAGTGGGGAATATCTGGCCTGGCCCCTCTGGGACATGCAAAACCAAAGCACTGTAACTGTGCCAATACGTGGAGATGAATTTACTAACAAGTCCGTGCTGAACAAGGTAGGAAGCACCATGCAGCATTTTATCCTGCCTCAGCTTTTACACGGTGAAACTAGACTGCCTAAGATTTGACAAGTGAACTTTCACAGGAGATACCTGACAATACTTCTGTTTTCCACGTCCAGGGAAACCGCTTCTAAAATCCGATTCTGGGAGGGATGGATGGGAAAACAGCATCCAAATAAGTGCAGATGCCAAAGTAATAAACAAAATCTACACCTTTTCAGAAGTGTTACTTCTGTTACTAAAATAAAGCTGAGTTTAAGCTTTTCCATCCTTGTAGAACTCTCCTACCTCAGTGGTTAAAATGGAATTGATGTTGTCCCCTCTTGACCCTCACAACTGATGTATTATCGGGCTTCTCATCGGACTGCTGCTGCTAATGCTTACTTTAAGGAGTGTGAAGTAACGCAGACCTGCATGGGCTCTGATGCAATACTAAAAGCACCTCAGATTCACAGCACGTGTGTCTGCAACGTGTTATCCAGAGCAACTGCACTCTGGACTGTCAAGGGGTTGAAAGCACCTGCATTCAGGATCAAAATAAGCAAAAAAGAAAAGAAAAACAAACCAAACCAAAATCTTTAATAATGAAATGTGGGGCTAGATACAGTCAAAACACCGACAAGCCAACAGTTTGGTACTCCCAGTCCAGTCCCTGTATTTGCTGTCTTGGTTTGGGGTCTTTTAGAGATGGGGAGAAATAATTTGGATACAATTGGATAACTTGCATTCACCAGTGTGTCTGAGGGGCTCGGTATCCGGATCACCGCAGGGAAACAGGCAGATCTGCTCCAGTTCCCTGCAGAAAGGGGGACCATGCTGCCTGCTCCTTTGTGGAGAGCACTGCTGAGGTCTGTGCAGCACCTTTTCCGCACGGGTTACCACGCATATCATATCAAAACATGCAGCCCGAGTCATTCCCCGAACACACGGTCTTCTGCTGCCATGAGGATCCAGACGGTCTCTCCCTTTCCTTGCTATCTGTCCTCCCCACAGTATTTGAAGAACAGGTGCCCACAGCTTTCCAGCGTTCAAGATGATCACACTCCCCCTTGCAGTATATTAGATAAATAAAATAGCAAAGCTTTAGGTATGACTATGTGCAAACTGTTAACTGCCTCAGTTAAAACCAAACATCCCAGGACAATGCTGTTCCCTGATTTTGTACCACAAAGGAAGATGTCTGACTGGCATGGGGAAGGACACTGGACTACAAAAGCTACTGATGCAAGTTTGCATGGTCCCTGCTGCATCAGGGAGCTGCGTCTCCTGCATCCTTCCACAGCCTGCAGCGTTAGCTGTTCACAGCCATGCTGGGCAGCACACGGAGTAAGGAGCGAGAAGACTTTCACCAACCAATCTCAGCCTGCAGAGCAGGCAGGCCCCAGAGTGGAGGAAGTGCAACTATGGACTTAGTTTTAACATCCTTCATAAATGGTGTGCTGGAAGCAGCCAGCAAGGAGGAAGGTGAGAGTGGACGGGCAGTAACCAGGCCCTCCGTGTCCTACTTTCTTTGGGTTTGTGCTGAAGCATTTCATTGCAAAGGGTCTTTCTGCTTACCCTTCCTTCCTCCAACCTTCAGACTGATCATCAGAAGTGCAACAGGATGCTGATAGCTGCTGAAGCCTCTCCCTCCAGAGATGTGGCTTCACTGCTTTTATTACGGTTATACTCCAGTGCTTTGTCCTACCAGTCTGACTGCCTTGCTCAGGCTGGGACTAATCACTCCTTCAGATCTGGATGGCAATTTTTCCTTAAAGCAAACCTAGCCAATACCATACTTTTCCCCTCCTTCCCCCAGTGACATGCCAGCTGCCAGAAAGCACAGTTATTGTGTCAATGTACTTCTGATAGTTGCGGGTTACGGAATAGACACAGTTTGTAAAACAGCACTTTAGGTACATTGAGAAGACATGTCCAACACAGACAGGGCTTTGGTCTGCTGCAAGCAAGTCCCTGAGTCTGTCTTGAAGGACAGGTGACAGAGGACATGGATAACTGTATCTCCTCCTTCCATGCAGAGTGGTTGAAGGGCTTCTTGCATCAATTTATTGAATCAATAAAGCTACAGGCTCTGCTTAACCACATACATTGTGTCTCCTGTTTTATTTCTGCATATGTCAAGTTCAGTCACTGAGATGCAAAGGCGGAACCCCACAGTCCATTTTCACAGTGTCTCTTCTCAGGCCACAGTAAGACTTCAATGCAAATTATAATTATAACTTACAGCTGGGAAATAATGTTTTTGTGTTTTTGAAAGACGCTGCAGTAATTTCATACCAGGAGAGCCCCAATGTGCATTACTGGATTTTAGATGAGATTTCATTTGTAGATGGTAAAAGCAGTAGCAGCAGCAAGACTTCAGCTAAAATCAAGCATTAGTTCTCATCTACATTTGCAAAAGATATTACAAATAGTGGCCAAGAGACATTTTCTTGCCTTCTGAAGGATCATAAACTTCATAACTACATTTGAAATACAATAAATGTGGCAAATTGGGAACTATAAAACCCCTGCTTAGCACTGATAGCTGATATGAGAAGCCATTCTCCAAAGTGGCTTACAGTATTTTCAGAAAATACAAAGAAGTTTCGGTTATCAAGGGAAAGATGCTCAGTGACTTCCAAAAAACCACCTCTCCCCTCAAAAAAAGCATTTACTTCAGAAATTTTACTTTCAAAAAAATTTACATTCAAACAGAGCAGGCACAAATGAAAAGCCCCCAAAACATGTACTGAAAATTATACCAGTGTTTGCATTGCCCTTTCCATTTGTACTTCCATCAAGATGAGAAAACATCACAAATGCTCATGCCACCTCTTCCATCTCTAGCATAGAAATAAGCACTCACTTATGCAAAGAAACGCTGATTAGGCAGGGCAAGCCAGAGGATGACCTGAAAGGACATGAGCTGCCCCTGTGGTCTGCAAATGTGTGAACATTTTGGCACCGTGTTTCAGCTGCGTTGGCCTGGTTTAGCTTCCTGCTTTGCAAACAGACTAAGCCAAGCTTCCCAAGGCGTCTGTCAGTGTTTAATGAAGCGCTAGCAGGAGAGAGGCTAATGTGGAGGGCAATCTGGAGAGAGGTGGAGAGCTATTTTCCCTGCTGTCAAACCAGGGCAGCAAGAGGAACTGCAGGCAGAAGGAAGAGGGTGGGAAGGAGGGAAGCAGGTAAGGTCTCTGGAAGGACCTCACAGCCTGGAGGTCCACAGAGCTCCTCGTTGCTGCTTTAGCACAAAGCCATCTCGGACATACTGCTCCTGTAGTACCTTTTTCTGCCATTTAGATTCCAAAACGTTTGTTGCGATGGGATGTAATTACTTCTGTCCTATTTTGTGGATGGCCAATAAGTAGGGGTTAAGAGAAGCACTTTAACGAGGACCTAGTCACTCTAGGGATGAGCTGACTGAGGGCTGATGAAGGCTGCTTCCTCCCCGAGAGGCCAACAGCATTCCTGCCACTCACTCAGCAATCCCAAGGAAGCACTGGGAGAGCAAAAGCCTTCACAAACTCGTCTTTCCATTTCAACCCTAAAGAGTTTGCTACTGCATATGCAGAGTTACAGAGACTGGACAACTTCCTAGTGGTAGCTAGAAAGCTGCTGCCCATTAAGTGATTTGAGAGGCTGCTCACTAGAATCCCTGGACAATGAAAACCAGCAAGAGGTGGTTTAACTTAATAAAGGAGTTCCCTTTTTTTTTTTTTTTCTCCTGTTTAATGTACAACAGCTGATTTTGAAGATTATTTCTGCAGCCACTGGGAAATCCTCCATATGTCAGGACTATTTCTGCGTGCTTCTGTGTTTGGGGCCAGGGTGAGATACTCAGAGGCTGAATTTCACTGAGTCTGAGCACTTACAGTCTCAGCTAAAACCAAAGAGAGCCAAAAGGTAGTCATGCTCTCTAGGAAGCAAAACAATCAGGGCTAACACTCCAGCTGGTCAATTCAAAATTAGGTAACACTTTCAAATCATCAGCTTCAGTCCTTCCCTCACATCCGTCTCAACTAAGAGAAGAAAGATGCAAATCAGATCAGATCCCACGGGAAGCAAAAGAATAAAGCACATCTGTGTTACTCTCTCCTTTCTATCCATTAATCTCTAAAGGCAAGGAACAGAGACAAATGTTTGAATGACCTTGCTACAGAACTTCCCGAATTGCTGTTCAGTTTATCACAGGGTCAACTCTGAAAACAAATAAAAAACTTGTGGGGAAAATAAATGTTACCAGCTCTAGGAACTCATAAAGCCAAATTTTTATGGCTACCTCCTATACAAAATTGGAAGCGTAAAAAACTTCATATCCTTCACTGCTGAATTCACTTTTAAAAAGTGGTTGTATCAAATTATATCAAAAGCAAATTAATATTCTTGCTACTTCACAACTACACAACAGTTCCCAAATGATCCTGCAAGAAAGAAAACATTTTCTTTACTTTGGAGGACACATTGCTTGTCTTCCGCAACAATTTTTTCTCCTCCTTTTGTTTCTAACTCTGATTTTGAAAAAATTAAAATCTGGTTTGCTAAAACAGTTAATTTGTGTTTAAACCGTCTTACTTCAACCGAACAGTGACTAAAGGCAGTATTTTGGAACAGGGACACTTAGGAAATTCAGTGTCCCAGCACCTTTCCAGCACCTTGGTCACAGAAGAAAAGCACCAAAGATCTTTAAGAACAAAACCTGTTCAAGCTATCAACCAGTATTACAATCCAACAGGCACTTTTTTCCAGCCCCCCCCCCCCCCCAGTTAAGATATCCACATTAATTTCGCAGGTCGGAGGAGGGGAAGGGGGACGAGCAGAAAGCATGCAAACAGCATCTGTGCGAGAAGGAAGCAGCAGCGCTCAGCTGAGGGCTGAAATTTTTCAAACCTGTCTCCGAGCTGCGGTTATCCTTCCCTGACCCCTGGATGCGCTGTCCGGGCGAGGCAGCCCCGCAGCCCAGCCCCCCCAGGTGCACCTTCCAGGGCTCCAGCCCGACGGGAACATCAGCTCCGGGCCGCCCCAGCCCCGCCGCGCCGCTCTGCCCCGACCAGCCCGGCCGGAGCCGAGCCAGGGCGGCGGGCGCCCCCCGGGCATCCCGCCCACCCCCCGGCATCCCGCCCCCCCCCCCCGGGCATCCCGCCCCCCCCGGCATCCCGCCCCCCGGCCGCACGCCCCTCTCCAGCCCCCCGCCGGCGCCTACGCCTGTGCGCGGTGCGTTCGCTTAACCAGTGACGTGCACGTACAAGAACAATTAGCACGGCTCAGAGTCAACACTAAAAATCCCCTCCATTACCTTACCTTATAATTAGACTTTTTTTTCCCCCCTAAGCTACCAAAAAATAATAAAAAAGGAAAACTCCGCGGCACGACCCGAGCCGACCCGCGCCGGCCGAGCCGCTCCGCCGGCGGGCCGGCGCCCTGGGGCTGGGGCGCTGCCGTGTCCCCCGCGCACGGCACGGGGCCGGCGGCGGGGCCGGCAGCGGGCGGCGGGGCCGCGGCATCGTGCGCTCCCCCGGGCCGGGGAAGGGGTGGAGCCGCCGCCGCGCCGCGGCCGGGCAGGAGGGGTGCGGGGGTCCCGCTGGCGTGGCGGGTCGCCTCTGCCAGCGCTTCCCTGTGGCACCACTTTCCCGGAGTTTATTATTGACAGCCCCCTGCGGGCTTGCAGTTTATAGGTTAACGATTAAGAACTAACAGTTTGATCGCCGAGAACCCTTGCGGGTTGCTTGCTGTGAGCTGAACTGGGATGCACAAAAGCAACGCTTCCCAGTCCGAGCTGCCAATTCATTCCTCTGGCTCAAGGAAAGTTCCTGTTGCTTTTCTCTTGTCTTCCCGGTGTTTGAAGTGACAGCGCTACTGTTGGTAGGCGCTGGCTGATCTTCAGATCAGTTGATAAAGGCATCAATACATGAAGAAAATCCCCTGTGGATTTAATATACGCGCATATTTGTTTTTGAAAATTCATGCATAGTAGCACGGCTGAGAGTCTGCGTGAGGTCTGAAAAGCACCATTCTGCTAGCTCCCTGCATTAAAGAGGTCCTAAATCAGCCCTTTTGTTCCCAAACCAGCATAAAAGAATTTGGGGGTTCCTTCTGTCTGCCTAATGATTCTCTAGATTGCCCACGGTCACTTTTCGAGGCTTTGCAAGGGGAACTACAAACTACTCTTCCTTCTCCCTTCCCCTTCCCTTTCTCCTTCACCTTTTCTTTCCTCTTCCCCTTCCTGTTCACCTTCCTCTTTTCTTAAGAAGCTTGTAATATCCAAACCCACTGAAATCATATCATGTCAAATATTATTACCCAAAAAATAAGGACCAGTGTTGTATTTACATTTTTGAGCAACTATCTAAGTTCATGTCCTTCTGTTATTTTTCCTTAGGACCCTCACCTCATTTAGCATACAGGCTGGACAGTGCTCATTTGAAAAGCAGTGGCTTAATGATTGATTTTATGCTTTTTATTCGAGGCCCTATTTACCACACACTCTTCAGACTCTGCTGAGAACGGAATTGTTCATTTCTGCGTGTGAGATAGAAGCACAAAGGGACCAGGGTTTTTGTTGGGACACCTGCTCCAGGGTACATAGGATGTGGTTTTCAGAGTGCTGCAGGGTAGGTGCCGCGTGTGCTCAGATCACAGCCCCATCTGCCTCCAGCCCAGGAGCGGATGCTCCAGGCTCCTGAACGTCTGAGCCCAGATCTCCAGCAAGCTCCTCAAAATGAGAATCAGTCTTAGAATGAAAAACTTTCACAACCCATGTAAATTAGCTTCACATGACTTAACTAGCACCATGTAGGAAATCCGTCACACAAACTCAACAGGGGTAGGTAGAGTCACATTTTCCAGGGAAACATATACCAGCCTTAATCATTCTCTCCCTTTTTATATTCCCCTACCTCATTTACTAAATACTTTCCAAGAGATGAAGTTGAGGTTCTACAGAGAAATCATTGCCTCCTGTGCACGAAGCTGTTGCATCTCAATATGTTTCTATTTTTCCAGTGTCAGAGGAAATGTTTCTATACAAAACTTGTGTTTGATTATGCAGTTTAAAATCATTACACGCATCAAGAGGACAAATATTCTGCTTACTCACTGTGCTCTTTGCAGTCTTAGTAACTGTTCTGGTAAAGATACATATTCTTTAAAAAGAGGAAATTACATGCACAATGGTAAACACTAAAATAGATGTCCAGCATCGAAGTTTAATGATGTGGCATTATATTGGTGCTTTAGGGAGATCATCTGAAGAGTTCAGATCTTTAGATTGCCTGCATAAAAATCTACACTCTGAGTTAGTAAAATAATTGATAGCAATAGCAGGCTGTCAGCCTCGAGGCAGTTTGATACTAGAAAGCCACAGAGTACTTCGCAAGCAAGTTTCAAAACTATCTGCTGACAGACGGGTTTGACTGTGATCAGCAGCTGAGAGCAAGGCTCTGCCCTGCGACACTGCTGGCTCTGCAGGAGGATATCTGGTCACACACCCCGACCTGGCTGGCTCTGGGCTCTGAGCTCGTTGCACAGCTCACACCAGTCCCACCGTACCCACTGTTCAGTTCTAGGCTCATCCTCACCTCTGCACTCTATTTCTAACCCCCACCCCTCCCAAATCCACAGCCCACCTAGATGTCCCCTATCTGCTCTGGCTCTTCTTTCATCCGTAATGGCACTCTTAGGCTAGCCTGGAACTGCAAATGACACATCTTCCTTCATCTATGTTTTCCTGGTCTCAGCTCAGAGCAGAAATTTCAGGGACATCAAGAGGATCCTAATATTTATATTAGGAAGGCAGCTGTGAGTTTATAGCAGTCAGCTTTGTACAGATGTGACATGAAGAAGGGAGGGGACACTGGGGATCCAGGCCAGAAGACATCACCTGTCTCATGAAGTCCAACCACACACAATCACAGCAGCTGTGCAGTGGACTCCTGGCCACACCAGAGACCTCAAGGCATTACCTCTGCCCATCACAAATTTGGCAGCCAAAAACCAGCAGCCAGAAATATAATGTACCATGAGAAAACCAGAGCTTGACTGAGGGCATTGCTAGTGTCCCTGCCTGGCAAGGGATGTGTTAAAGGGAATGCCCAGAGGATGCCACAGAGCTGGTCCCAGTCTAAGCCATTACATCTTGCCCTGGTGCAAGCAAAGTCAGGAAACATGTGGTGTCCTCCATAGTGTGCTGCATCATAAAACCACAGAATGGCTGATGTTGGAAAGGACCTTGGAGATGTCTAGTTCAGCCCCCTGCAGGTCCAGTTAGAGCAGGTTGCACCGGGCCTGCTCTGCTTCCATCTGGGACATCTCTAAGGACAGAGACATCACAACTTCTCTGGGCAACCTGTTCCAGCACCTGACCAACCTCATCTTGAAAAAAAATCTTAAGTTAGGCTGGAACACTAAGACAAGGTGACATATACAACATACACTGCCTCATGATAGTCACCAGCAGCACCTGTGTCCACCAGTGATCCCCAGAGGGGACTTATCCCAGCCTGCCAGCTCCTCCAGCTTACTCTGCAACTTAGAAATAAAAGCACAGGGAATGTGATGTAGAGTCACTGAAGTTGTCTGGATGTAAGCCAGCAGGCAACTGGCTGCAAGACTTGTTAGAGAAAGCGCAGCGTGGCAGTGGTGAGCCTACACACCCTGCACTAGCTGAGGTATGGCCATACCACCACCTGATCTCATAATTACTCTCCATCACCAGTACAACTGCTCCAGGTAGGCACCATGACAGCAGTACCAGAGCTATAGAGGACATCACACAGAACGTCACAGCTAAGGTCAAACAGGCCTTTAACCTTTACAACTTTCCTTTTACTGCATAGGAATCAAATTATGTGTATATATAAAAATATAAGGGTACTACATATGTTGTTATTTCTCAAGAGCACCTTCACTTTCAAGTCCCATCAAAGGCTGGGAAAACCTAAGTTGCTTCTCAGAATTTCATGAGTCTTTTTGTTTATGATGAAGTAGTCCAAGAAATGCATTCCTGAGTAAAGGAGCACTTGTGACATTGTGAGACCAGTTAAGAAAAACACCAAGAAATAAAAGCAGGGGAAGGAATAGTTAGGAATCCCAAATTCCAGCTCACCTCAGAAAGTCTGAAATTATACTGTGCACCTGGCACAGCTGTCTGATCTAGAGGAGAGTAACTAGGAAGCAACAAAAGATGGAATTGGTTTAACTATTAAATGATGTGCTAATAGACTACACATTTCTTTGACAAGTTCCTCTCTTTAAAAACTCACTAAACTCTGCACAGCAATGGATTCCTCTTGTGGATCTTAGAGACTTGTACCAAATGATTGTTGGATTATAAAATTCTCTGTAAACAGGGCTTTGTAACCTTTCCAGAGGGACTGCCCTGCTCTCTGTTGGCTCTTTATCTTCAGTGCAGAAACATATGTAACATTTATAGCAAAGGCAGCACTTGCAACTCTCTCCAAGTTTTCTAACATGTTACAAAAAGCCCAAATATTTCTGTTTGTGCAAAATAAAACTTGTCCTAAATTTGTGTTTACTTACATACATGAAAAAAATACAATGTTGCTTGCCAGACTTAATTTCTTTGTACATAAAAGCTTCAAAGCAGTGAAAATCTTCTATCATTACTTGGGGTGGGTTTGGGTTTTTTTCTTCTTTTGGTAAGTCAAACTCATTTGGTAAGTCAGACCTGTCCACTTTCTACTTAGCCAGTTGCCTACTCTGAGCATAACAGATACTAATGAATTCAGTAGCGTCTTGATCGAGCATGACAACTTTGAACACAGAGGGAGGGGAGAGTCTGACTTTTAATTTGTTGCTGAAGATACAGTGAACAAGGTGATCCATTGGGCCTTTTGAAGACAAATAAATAATGAAGAAAACTACAGCAGATTCCTGAAACATGACTTTGTAGGAAAAGCCAGAGAAAAAGACTTCAAGTTGGACTCCGTGCTGTTATATCTCAGGCAATACATTTTATATGGCATACGTCATGCACACTAAAAAAACTTCACTCGGCGAGTTGCACTGACAACTGGCTTTGTTCACCTTTGTTCTTATTTAAAGCAGGTTGTTCCACGCAGCTGTTAAAGACACTGTGCGCACACATACACATGCATACACATTTCCACACAGGCTTTTTTATTACTCCTCAGATCTTTCTAAATAAGTCATGCTGCTTAGATTTTCAATTCTTTTTCTCTTTGTAGCATGGAAATTGCCCTGTGTTAGGAACTGCTGCCTTTTGTGCAAGCATGATTCAAAAGTTTAACAAAAGCATTTCTGGCTTTCTTTTCCACTTTTTTTTTTTTTTCTTTCCGGTTTTCTGCTTTCTTAACACTTGTGTGTACCCTTTTGATATCTGGGAAAGCTCAGCATCTCCAATACTGGTGAGATGCCCTGAAGGATAAGTGATTACAACTTAGGGCTCATCTACATCAAGGATACTTTTTTATAATATAATTTCATCATTACTTTGTGAATAAGTACCAACAGTGTCATAGAAGCAGGCTGTGGCCCTTTGACCACAGAAAGCATCTCTCGAGTCAGGGGAAAAGGTGTCCAGGACCTCAGTGAAGTGCTTCCTTGCTGCTCCCTGCAGACCTGCCATCTTTAGTTTTGGCTGCTTCACGTATCTGTGCTTTACCACAGCACCCCACCAAATGCTGTCTTTACCTGATCTGGTCCCTACCCTTGTTTTTCTACGTTACTCACTTCTGATATGCTAGGTGTTCATGTCAAAAAATGATGTGGATGAGTGAGCTTGAGACTTTAAGAGCAGGGAAAGCCGTGCCTGTTCTCGGCTTACCAGGAAAGAGTCTTTTGGCAGTGTCTTGGCCTTTCTTGCTCAGGCTGGGTCTGGGACATGAATTAAATCTGACTGATTTTCACCTGTGTGTTGCTTTTATTCTGTTGGCAGCTGGTGCTTTGTGGTTGCCCCTTCTGCTGCCTCCCCCTCACCTGAGTTCTCTGAGCATGGGTTTATAGAATGGAAATAAATACTCCCTCTAGAGATAAGGGTTACATTTTAAAGTGTGACAGTAAGTAACTCATAAAGAACAGTGATGAATATTCCCTTACTGGAAATTGAAAATCAAGGCAGAATTACTTTTTTTTCCCCTAAAGCACATGATTTGTTGGCGCAAACAAGTTCTGGGAAGTCCCAGTGCCTGTGCTATACTGCATCAAGCATCATCATCAACACAATGCCTTCTGCTTCATTTTTGCTGTATTTTTCTATATATGTCATCTTTTGCTTGCAGCTTGGTCTCTCTTCCATCTTTATCTCTTCACTATCTTTCTTCAGTCATACACCTCGAAGGCTCTATAGCACTATACTTTTGCCAACAGCTAGTTCCCCTCACCACTCCCTCTGTTCTCATTAATCTCTTAATTCAGATTCAGTTCCCATATTCTTTGTCTCGTGGCTGCCATTCCCTGTACTAAACCTGCCTCTTTGCTATTCCTTGCCCTTTATTTCCCCTTTCCATCAGTTCAGTTCTTGCCCCGTTGCTCTAACTCTGACCTTTTCTGGACCTCATTTTCTTTGTTGCTTCTTCTCATCGACACCTCCTCAAAGCAAAGTGATCTAATGACTGACTGGGACTCAAAGGCACCTGAGTCCAACACCTAAAACTAAAGGTTTTCCATCTCAATGCTTCCTATTTGATACACCACTGAAATAATTTATTTGATAGAGTGAATAAAAAAGGTGGCCAGGAAAAATGAGAGAAAACAGGTTGTTTTAGCATCAAGGAACCCCAACTGATGGTGTCTGGAGTCACCATAACAGTGTCTCAAACATGGGAAAGTGTTAAAAAAAAAAAAAAAGAGTGAAGAAGTTTAAGATCTGGATTTAGGAAGTAGTACCTTTCAAATAATTGCATGCACTAGGCGAGTCAAGCATGGAAAAGCTCACACAGCTGTACAACAGCAATGCAACTTGTGAGCAAGAGCCTGCTCAGGCATACTCAATATAAAAACTCCATCTCCCTCAATGCAGGGTCTCAGATTTTCTTAGAAATACAGGCTATAAGCGCACTGATTTGTATCGTATTTGGCCACCTCAGTCACAGCTTGACATAAGGATAAAATACACATAAGTGGAGAAAATTAAATAAACTCATGAAGATTTCTTCTAGATTTTTTAAACATGACTTCCTGTGAGCACCATATTCAGTGATTTAGCAATTAATGAATCCTCAGTAAAACTCTCAAATGCTGTAAAAGAGCAGTATGTGGCTGCTTTTATGAGCTAAAGAGCTAAAGAAAATCTATCGATTTTAACATCAGCACTGAGTAATCCTGGCTGTCACACCACATCCTAATATGCTATGTCCCAACTGTCAGTCTAAAAGGCTATGAAGGTACTCCTGTTTATTTTCATGCCAGGACCCTTAGCTCTTGCCCTGAACACGAAGGAGCACACACCTGCCCACCACATCCATCCCACAAACCCACCTTTGCTAATGCTTTTTGCCCCTGTGTTCTGGAGATGCAGCATAAATGGACACTTCCCATACGCACCAGAAAAACCCCAAACCCCACTGCAACCATGAAAAAAACCCCACAAATACCCCCCCCCCCCCCTACACCTACACAAAGCTTTTCTACTACCACATAGATAATTACTACAGCTTATGCAATTCTTAGGTTTGCTGTTCACATTAGAAAATTAAGAGGCAATTATAGAGGAGACTTTCCCCACTGTACACCCCACGGCACTCTCCCAGGGGCTAGACTCTCCTGAGATTTAAGCCTGCTATTTTAACCTCCTACTTGTAGTTGCTTAAAGCAGAATCCAAAAAGGACTGACATAGATATCTGGAATGTAATTAAAGAAGAATTTTAAAAGGGAAAGGTAAAAAGAAACACACACACAAAAAAAAAAAAAAAAACCAGGAAAGGGGAAAAAACCCCCGAAAAAAACCAAACCCACACATATAAATCTGAATGTTCATAGGCACCTGATTTTTGGGCAGATCTGTGTATCGGTCACCCAAACTTGCTGTTACACGTCCTTGGAAGTCCCATTATCCTGCCTGAGCTGAACATCATTCTCCACCCGAGGTTATTTGGGCCTCATGAAATACATGTCTACACACAGAATGGCAAGGGGCTTGTTCTGAGAACCAGGGAGACACGGCTGACCACAGCCACTGTGCAAGGACAGGAGCCATAGGTGCTTCCATTCAATGAAGACTTGCAAGGGGGCTGCCTCTTGCACCAGCGCCTGTGAGCTGCATTGCTTACCCAGGGAGTGGTATGCCTCGTTTTATTTCTCTCCTCAGTCTGAAATAATTCCAGCTTGCATTACCTCTTTCCAAGATAATGTCCCGATCACCAGCCTGTTGAGTGTTTGGATGGCAAAAAGAAAGGACAGGGAACACTGATGTACATAGACGGAGAGCAAGCAAGGAGAAACCAGGCCAGTTTCATACAGTAAATGTGAATTAGAAGGTGCTCTTCTTGCCCTAAAATTTCTTTCTACCTTGACTGTGTTGCCATCCGAATAAACGCAGAACTTATGCATCCTGGACCTGTTCTTTTCTAGTCAGGTATTTGGTTGTCAGCTGTTGTCTTCCACTGAGCGTCATCACTTACAAATCACTATAATGTTTAAAAATGTTATAGTGACATAAGTGCAAATGATGCCACACACAGAAAGAGAGGAAAAATCAGCTTGGAAAAGCTTACAGCCTCCATGGTAGAATCAATAGGCAATACTGACCAAAAATAATTCAAAATACAAAGGCGTTATTTGGCTGTAGAAATTATGTAAAAAATAATACATTAATAAATTACTGTTATAATAAACATAAATGTATATATAAGTTATATTAAAATATATTCATACAGGAAATAAATATTATTGATAAGTTATTTTGCTGGAGAAATTCTTATCTAGGAGCTATAACTCAATTCAAGAAACTGACATATATAATACATTTCTATATGCATATATATACTTTTACAGGTACACACACACACACACACACACTCTGTAGCGTTTTCAGCGTTCCTCCCCTGATTCTTATTAATCCCATTAATCAAGAAGAGCTCTACTGACTTCAAAGGAATTGCAACGATACCAGCTTTGTGATCATGAAATCCAAATCATGTGATCATGAAATCAGGTTGGCATTTTTATGGATTAGTTTCCTAAGACCTAAAGAAGCTGGATGTGGAGAGCTCAGCGTGCTAACGATGGGCACAAAGCAATAGCACTTGCCACTGAAAGCAAGTCGGGCCAGCACCTCACGTTCTGTCACGTAAGGACACGTGCCAGTCAAACCTGGACACATTCTCTTCTCCATCATAGGATCAGCAGTGCCTACAAAGCGTGAGCTGTGCAATAACTGCAAGTGGCAATGCCCTACCCTCCACAGCACCTGCCCGCCTTTCACCAGTATGGGCACTGTTTTGCCCCTGCTGTTTTCGGAAACCAGGATTCTATCCCAGCCAGTAATTTGCAGAATGAAAAAATGTTGAAAGCTATGCATTATTTTAAAACAAGTTAAGTCATCTAGGAAAAGCCTTATATTTCAATGATGAAAGAGCATACATCTATCCCTTTCCAGTTTCTCTGAAAATAAACATTTTAAATGGAACTGTACAGGAAGTCTCACCCTGTCATATACAGAGTTGTCACCAAGAGATACTTTTTCACTTATGACGTAATTGCTATCATCAGAAAAGCATTGCTGTCACACTGCTACAATTTAGCCTCATTTTGTCCTATTTTCTTTATCTTTTCTCATTAGGGCATTACATATTCAGCTACGTTACTATTAACCATTCCCTAACATAAGCAACTGTATATCAGAACTGTGTGAGTAATTGATTACTCAGTTCCAGGGCTGAATCAAAAATCCAATATGTAATTATCAAAGAAAAAAAACCACTTTATTTTTCTTTCTCATTCAAGTGAAAAGAAGTTTCATGTGGATTTCACTGTAACTTTTGTTCATCTTGAATAAGTATTTTCATTTCAGTCTTCATCATTTTAAGAAAAGCAGCAGATAGAGAAGGCCATATCTTAGCACCATGCACCAAACTAACAAGTGAAAAGTCCTCCTTTTTCAGAATATGGAGGAGACCTGGCCTGGTGAATTCCTGTGTCTGGGGGAATTTGAAAACCCAGGCACTGAGCTACAAGATTTTCAGCCCTTCAGTGAAAAGAACTCAATAAGGTATGTAAGCAACTTGTAACTTGTAAAAGCGGAACAATTTTACCCAGGAAGAATGGGAACAGACACTCCAAGAGACCCAGCGACATGACCAGGAATGCCTCCTCAGAGAGGTGGGTTTGGATCCCAACGGGTTGACAGGAGGATTCAAAGTTTCCCACAGTCCAGGTGAAATGGCATAATCACAGGGTTATTTGATATGGGGTTTTTGAGTAGCTGGTCTTGTAAATTAAGTCACCAGATTTTATTTGATGACATTCATATTAATTATCTTACACCCAAAATGGTATTTTTTAATGTGTTTTTTAAAAATTAGTTGGAACACTAACTATGGCAACAGAATATTATAATCACAGGTGCTTTACAAATATGTGCTGAATAATACATTTTGTGTTCTGCATTTCTTCCCCCTCACATTTGCACAAGGTTTGGCAAATTTCACAAGAACATTTGGTTTGGATTTTTGCACCACATGGGTTTTTCCTTCTTAAGATTTCTCCACATATAAGCCTTAAAAAGAACTGAAAACTGAAATGACGCAAATATAAAACTCGTTATTGGTGATCTCCACTGCTGGTGGAGATACTGCAGGAATGAGAAGGGATGCAGAACTTAGCACCCTTTTTGGGAAAGGAGATGGAAAAATCGTTACATCTGTTTAGGATTAGGAAAGCTTCTATATAGGCTCACTGGGTCAGAATAACTCCCCCAGTCAGATGACATCTT
This sequence comes from Falco rusticolus, assembly GCF_015220075.1. Taxonomy (NCBI): domain Eukaryota; kingdom Metazoa; phylum Chordata; class Aves; order Falconiformes; family Falconidae; genus Falco; species Falco rusticolus. The sequence goes on from NC_051192.1 coordinate 80,580,573, forward strand.
GTGGGTCTTCACACAACTTAGTGGAAGTTATCTGACGATGTAGAACAGGTCTTGAATTTTTGGAGGGCATTCATCAAAATAGTCATTCATATAGTTCACTAGTCAGTCTGTACATCTCTGCACGGGGGAACTTCCATTTAACTGTAAAGCAAATATCCAGCAAGTTCAAGCTTGAGTGCCTATTAGCATATATTTGTACTTGTAAATAAGTGGCATCTATCTAAATTTTTTAGAAATTTACTGAAACCTGGCACTTCACCTGAAACCTGTTTCTAATCTTTCCGAATGAGGAAGCAATTTTCCCTACATGACCCTGACTCAGTTCTTGTTTTCTTTGCCTTAAAAAACGACAACTTAAAAAGATGGCCTCAGCAGAACTGTGAACTGATATTTATTTCAGAAGTATAATAACTCTGAAACATGCCAAAGGCCCCTTAAATGTTAAAATTGTCACCTATTGCACCCTGGATGGAGTTTGGGTTCGTGAGTAGATTTTGAATGAAATCATTTTTTCCCCCTGTCTGACCCTGGGAGCATTTGAATTGATGATTTTAGCAAGCAAACTTGCTGGGAGTAATGAACCACATATAGTTTTGTATAATAATCGTCTCTCAAGGGCTGTGAAGTTGATGCCTACTTAGAAATAATTTTGGAAGAATAGCTGAAACAACACATGATGCCATTTTATATAATCCCAGAAGTGACTGAAAGACTGGACAGTTTTGAGGACTATCCAAGTGTGAAGAGATGGATTTGGATTAGTCCCAGCTCATGGCAAGCCTCACATTGTGTAAGGCTCGCAATACTTTCATATTGTTTCTCCACAGTCAGATGTGCCTGTTCTCTCATTTTTAAATTACCTTTGGAGCCATTTTGTTGGAACTTGGGACCAGATTCGTTAGTTAAAACATAAACTTTGAGCAATCACTGCCTTGCAGTCAGCTAGAGCTGTAAAACAGGACCTGCAAAATAGATGACCTTCAGATTTACTTAACTGTGCGGAAACGGTATTTGTCATTGCCAGTTTTTTTCATTTATTTCTTTTAATAGACTACCACAGAATTTGTGATCTGTGAATATATAACATTGACAGAAAATAGCCAGCACTTCCAAACTATACAGACAGCATGTCAGCCTAAAAGAAAAGAAAAAAAAAACCAACCCTGTACTGTTGCCCTTGTCTTCTACATTGTAAGAGCAAAAGTTTAGAGATGAACTTACTGAAAAGTAGACAGAGTGACTCAGTGCTCTACTACAGCCAGCAATGTGCGGTAAGATGAGTAAATACTGTAGGCAACGGTGAATTCCCACAGTCCCACTGGGCTGGCTTTTCCCTTTTTTTGGGTCACCATTTGGAAACCAGGACACAGAAACTATCACCATATGAGAAAAAACCCAGAGTACAAATATGGCTAAGAACTCTTGGAGAAAAAAAAATAGCAAAAATCTTTCTGTAAGGTAACTTCATTTCCAGGCTTTAAAGGAATCACCAACAGATTACACAGTTACAGGCCAAAATCTGTGCTATATGTTTGCACCATAAACCTCACCGCAATATCTCTGTATGGGGCTATTCTGACCACAGAGTTTTGCCTTAAACTAGTAAATCACAGAGATTTATTAGCCCTGAACACTTCATACTTTTGGCTTGATTGTCCTCTAAACAAATAATTGACTGATGGATACTCTGGCCAGCTCTCTTCCTGCCAGCTTCTTCATTTTACAGTCTCCATAAAAATAAAGAGAAAATGCAAACTGGAAAGGTAACACACACAAAAACTCCAAGCTATGTCACACTCCAGCCTTTACACTTGCTTGAGTTCACGAAATAAAGGGGAACAAAAAGGCCAGCGTTTCCCGATGAAAGGCTTGGTGCTGCCGTCTCGTGGGAAAAGGGAGAAGGGGAGCTTTGGTAATAAAAGCAGAAATGCAAAAAGGGGAGAAAAGAGATTTTAAAAACTTGCTAACATCAACACTTCATTTTTGTTTCGAGACGGCTGTGTGCTTTATTGCTCGCAGATCAGTTTCCTTTGCAGGTGATGTGGGCCCAGAATTACATCACCAGCAGGGCAGCCAAGAGCATCTCGGTGCCAGGATGACCAAAGCCGAGAGGAATGTATTATCACAGACCTCCGAGGGACTTGCCAGTGCATTCCTTGCTGGGGGTGCTGTGATGGGGGAGGCAGAAAGGAGACAATTTTATGCAAAGACTGAAAGGAAACTTTGTGGAGGAAAGATCTGGGGTCACAGTCCTGCTGTCTCCTCTAAGCAGATCTAATTATGGCCATGTACTTCAAAAAGAGGGTTTAACCAAAACCAGATTTAGCAGGGCACTGCTTAGGAAGTACAGACTGAATCTCGGCCTTGCCTTTGAGGAAAATGCGAAATGCTTCAGTGCACTGGGAACGCTGTCGCTGTGGTTGTAAAGAAAAAATTGAAGCTGCGGCAAGGAAAGCAAGAGCCAATTTAAAATCCTCATCACTTCAATGAAGTCTTGAATAAAATGTGACTGAACATAATATCAATGCTTTCAGACAGACAATGCTTACATTAGATACTGGGTGTTTATTTACTGATGTGTTGCGTGGTGGGGTAAGAGAGTCTCCCCAGTCTCAGGGACCATGCTGGAAATGATCAAATTACTCACAAAGCAGTTGCACAGATCGCCCTTAATGAGCTCCAACAAAGCCTTTCTGCCGCATCTCACCCTCTATCCGGCAAACCCATCCCATGCATATGAAAGAAACTCTCTCCTCCCCCCATTTTTGAAGGCTTTCAGGCTATTTCTGCCATCTGTCCTTCGGGACTGGCTCAGTGGTCCTCACCACAAGCCTGTTTCTGAACGATTAAAATCAATGGGATCTTTCCAGTGCTCTTAATAGCAAAATATGCTGTCAACAAACAGGATTAAAAGAAGAGTACAAAACAAATTGTTCAGAGATTAGCACTTCTGAAAATGTCAGGATTTTAAACCCCGTCTCCTATGTCAATGGAGAGGTCGAAGCAGTGTGGAGGTTACACAGAGCAATCCCCTTTTCCACCAGGAAAAAACCCTGCTGATCAAATAAAAAAAGTTTATAATTGATCCTAAAGATCTCTCTCTCCCTCCCACTGCCCATTTCCTTAAAAGAGAAGGCAAGGCGGCTGGGACTAGGCAGAACAGAGAACAACCAAGTCCCATTTCATGTTAGGTCTGCTTTACAGAAGAACTTTTTGGAGCAGGGAAGTGCTTTTAGCTGCAGCCAGCTCCACCGATGCCTGAGCTCACACCACCCCTCACTCCCCAAACCTGGCTGAAGAGAAGCGTGCCTGTGCTGGCGGGACTAATGCTGCTGCTGCAGCTGCTGCTGCATGGTGCCCGCTGCAAGCTGTGTTCTCAGTGCAGCTCCAGTCAGACCCCTCATTCTCCCCCCGCCAGACCAGACTCCTCACACCACCGTCTGCTGCTAAAGGTCTCTGAGGGGGCTGGGGGGCCTCCAGCTCTTCTCCTTATCCCTCAGCCTCATCAGAAGGCTCCAGGAAGATGGCTGCTTTTGTACTCCCAGGGCTGGGAGATGACCAAGGACAACTCAGTGTTACAGGCACAGCAGATGAGGTGGGCAAGTGTGGAAAAGGGGGCTTTTGGTCGAATGGTAAAAATAGAAACTACTGTCCCTAATTTTCAAAACTTTCCCATCTTTAGATATGATTATAGCGTACTATACAGAAATTTGCAAAGCACTTCAGCCACCATGTCTGTAGAAGCACCTTTCACTAAAAATACCAATGGTTGCCACAACTTTTTTCCTATAACATGCTAACCTTTTCCACAACCTTTCTACAGCTAAGTTGCACTTGGTGTTGTGGAACCAACACCAACATTCAGGCTCTCCAGCTTTCTCCAGTTACCCCTCCTAGTTGCATACATTTTTAATATCCCTGTGTACAAGTATTTTCTCTTTTTTATACTTTTCATGCATATTATTCTTGACAAATCATATTTTCCTGTTCCTTCCTTCCTGTGCAGGGTTGACCTAATAATTATTCCCTCATAGGGACTGTTTGTTTTCATATCGTGTTGTTATGGATGGATTAGAGATAATGTATGAAAGTGTATGTAAAGAAGTATTCCAAAATAAACACATTAAGAGAGTGCTAGAAATACATTAGAACCAAGGCATATTTCTGCTCTTAAAGAATTTTCCTTTTTATCTTGTTCAAACTTTCACAGGTCAGCAAAAGCAGATGTGGCCTCTAAAAGTTGGTGTGGACAACAATGGTTAGGAAAGATTAGTAAAAATACCGTGAGGAAAGAAACTACTTGAATGATAGTGATCCAGGACAGAAATTATTACTGCTTTTGTTGTACCAGACTGCTGTGCGATGGCCGTCCCACAGGACTGTTCTTCCTCTGGCTCACCCTGTCTCACTAACATTATAACTGCGAGTGCAGCAGAGTGGCTGACCAGCAAAGTTCACCTCCGTGTCCCTTTTTCACGGAGACTACAAGTCTGTTCAGCTATTAATAAAATAACACTCAGGCCTCAAAGGCCACAGTAAAACAAATTATATATATAGTGGTACTTCTAAAATAAGAATGCCTATGCAGGACCCTGACAAATACAATTGGGCAGGTCTGTTCTCTGTCCCAATGTGCAGATTAAGTGAATATGGGAGGGGTTTTGTACCTTTTAGCCTATTGCAACTTAATCTTTCCACTATAAACTCTTCCTTCTTAACAAAAATCTATTGCTGATTGCCACTGCGGGGCTTTCCTGAGTAGTCAGCCCATCAACCTCTTTCTCTGTGAATATAGCCCTCAAATGATACTACATCCAGTTTTTAATACTTACAAAGATGTGGATACAAACAGCCTCAGTTTCATGTACACTCAGGAAACAAAGATAAGGAGTTGAGATCATTTAAGACTATAAACTAATAAGTGATTTCCAGCCCATCCTGATCTTGCTAATCTAGTCTGCAAGTGATCCGGGAGGAGGACCCTGAAGAGGGAGGGATGTGCATGCTTGGTTTTCTATGTTTAGCTACGTGTACTGTTCTCTCTGCTTGGTCGCTACTAAACTCAAAACGAATTTTTCTCATTAGTGGCTTAGACAAAGTGTATTAAATAGCAAACATCAGGTTTCTTGTGCCACTGAACATAAATCAAAAGGGCTTCAGCACTGCAGTTCTTCCCCTGCAGCCACCAGTATGAAGGCACTGGTGACTAAAACTAGCAGATTTATTTGCTCTTAAAGACCTACTTTCAATAGAATTTCAGACTCAGTTTCTCATTTTTTTACTGCTGTGTTTCCAAAAACTGTAGAATGTAGAAAAACTGAAGCCTAAAAGACACAAAAGAGCAGGAAGAGTTTGAGAAAATGCCCACAGAGATGGGACTTGAGATCTCAGCAGTAGCAATGTGAGACAGAAAGTTTTCTGAAATCAATTCATTGAAGGAAGTCAGTTCAAAACAGGTCATAATTTTAGGCTATTTAGTGGCATTCACTAATTGAGCTGGAATAATAAGAAGGCAATAATTGTCAAATTAAAGTGACTGTAAAATGTAAAGACAAATATAAATGGTATTTTAATACCACTTTTATTTTTGTAGCATTTTAGTTGCCTGGATGTCCACAAATACACAGATATTCAGCATAGAGAAAAAAAGGCATCTGTGAGAATCAGATGTGAAATTGCTCCTTATTTGGAAATACAACTTTTTTATTTATTTATTTTCTGCTAAGAGAATCACATTTCTAAGATGCAGAAGCATTTTTGTCCTTTAAGCATTGTCAGTCAACCCAGGAAAACTGAGAGACAGAAAACCAGCAGCTATTAAACCAGGAAATATGGTCACTGTAGCTCATGTGCCACCTACTCAAAGCTGGCGCTGAACTGAGCTCAGGAAATACACTGAACAATTTAGCTCCTGGCTTTTTGCAAATGTCTGCCACCAGACTGTGGTTTCCTCAAAAGCATTTCTTCTTTGAACTAGCCTTAAGTATTTTTCTTAGAGCCTTTTTAAAAAAAAACAAAAAAACCCAAACAACAACCACTTTGTGGATTGATTTCAAGCAGTTTGGTATGAGCATGAAAATTTCATATTGAAAAACTGAGGCTATTACTGAGTGCTTATTTTTCACCTAAGGTAGGTGCTCTTTCTTTTCTTAGAGACTCAAAGAACAAATTACTCCCACGAGGAGAACAAGCACTTGAAGAAAAAAACCTGGAGTGTATGAGCCTGTGACATAAACGCTGCAGATAGTCCATCTCAGGCCAGGCACATTTTATACAACAAGAAAATATTTTCTTCCAGAGGAACACAGATCTTGTCTGAGGCATGTGCCTTCAAAAATATGAAAAATAATGCAAGCGGTTTGTGATTTTGCGAGCCTAAATGTGAAGGGCGTGGCAAAGTCCCTACCATTTGTGTGCCAGCTTCCTAATGTGTGTTGTGATTTTCCTTACCTTTTCCTCCTGCTGTGACAAACAGTGCCCCGTCCTTCACAAAATGCAGCACTCGGCTAAGTAAGCCAGCCTCAGACTGAGCCAACATAAATAATGTCTGATCAAAAGCTACCTGGAGGTGAACCCAAAATGGGCATGAGTAATGCAAAACAAATTTGTTTCTTAATTCAAGCGCACGCTACAGGAACATTCAGTGGTGTTCCTCCACCTCTAGACTTGCACAGTAATGTACTTACTAACAACATGTGTGGAACTTAAAAATCATTTACACGTGAGTTTAGTGTCATAATAGAAAATACCAGACCATGTCACTGCTGAACTGGCAAGCTCTGGGACACTGGGGATACTCTTTGCACTGTGTCAGGTACTCACCTCTCCCGCTCCTGTTCCAAGAGGTTGGTAAAGTCATCACTCTTGTTCATGTAATCTGTATGTTTATGTTTCTCATTTTCCAGCTCATAAACTGTGCGGCGATGGCACTTTTCTGCCAATAGGAGCTGTTCCAGCATGCGCCGATATGTCTCTCTCTGCTTTTCTTCAAGTCTGTCCAGCTGGATTGTAGGACAGGAGAACAGACTGTTTTAAACGTCTCCTTGCTTACTTCACCTGATTTATTAACCAACAATGTTGTGTATGGTAAATGCAAGTTCCAAAAAAATGTTATGTCTTAGGCGTCACATAAAGCAATGACTAGAAATCACTGTCCTGTAAAAGTAATGATTTCTTTGAATGGTGTATTTGCAATAAGCATTTAAACGGTTCTCAGATACACAAAGGACAAAACTTCGCTTAGTTTTAGGGTAACAAATAATATTGCTGCAGTGTAGAATTTCCCCTGTGGCAAGGTGCTATGCACACTTTTCTCATTTCACACAGGAAAAGCAGTAGCAAATGCCAGGCAGGATACATGCCCTCAGACCCTGGGAGCCTGAGTTCACACACCTGTATGGGGCTAGACACCAACATGTGGACATTAGGTGTACACTCAAGGATGAATTTTGAGTTATGCATCTTCAATGCACCTGTAGGACTGCTGAGACAAAAAGTCTAAACTATTTATATTCAGCATAGATTCAGTTTTACATTACCAAATACAATTCATTATAAGCCTTTGGGGTTTCCCCTCAGCCTGTTTTTTGACAGAAATTTCTCTTTCTTTCTTAGCAACATACTAGCTTTTTTATCTTCTGGGTTTGTTTTTTTTTTTAAATTAATTTAATATGCCAGTTATTATTGAAACAAACGCTAAGGTCAGAGAGGTGTGTCTAAAAAGTTGTCAGGGCACCCTGCAGCCACCATGGCTATTCATGTTGCTCCTTTCACTGTTTCTTGGGAGCTGATGACAAAGTCTATCCTCCTCCCTCCGTCCAAAGCAGCCCACAGCCCTGGCACCTCTCTGCTTGCGAGCCCCTGGCATGGCAGCTGGCAGAGCCTGCTCGGCCCACCCCCAGCCCTTACCCTGTGGGAGTCATATCTTCCTTAGCCCTGGCTACACCGGGCGGTTGCTGTTTCACAGGCTGTCTCAGCAAACCAAGGGAAATAAGAGAGCAGGAGGACCACCATGATTTGCTCTCTGGAAACTGACCCCGGCGGCCAAAGTAAAACAGTTACTGCATTTTATAAAGGAGCCAGGTTGCGTTCAGCCTTTGAGAATAGATCTTTTGCACTTACAAAATTTTGTTACCATCCTATTTTTACCTCCATCATAATCTCTGTGGACCTACACATGACAAAAGTTTTACACTGAGGTCCGCATCAAATAACCAGCTTCTTTAGACAAAAGCCCTGCTAAGCTCTTTTCATCTTGTTCAACAGTATTTCATGCACGCTCCCACATGCTAGAACTTGCTTTCCTTATTTACTATCACCCCAAAATGTTCAGAAGCTGCTTCAATGAGAATGCACAGTATAAAGATATCCTGTGGTAGACACAATTCCTGGTGAAAAAATTAAATGTTCTAATAGGAGGAATTATGCAAGTTTGGACAGGCACTACAGCATATTATATTGTATCTTGTTGCATGTTCTTTCTCCGTGCCCTGGACTGTTCTAAAACTATAAACATGAGCTTATTTTGACACTCATGCTGGCCTCAGGCAGTCCCAGGCCTATTCTACATTCATTTATTGCTTAGATTTTAAAGCAAGGGATCAAGACCTACAGATCTCCTTTAGAGGCTGAACTGACTTTGCAGTCCTAGAGCTTAAGTGACATAAAATGATTATGGATTCATGATACGGTCAAAGGCAATCTCTGAAGGTCTTCTTTTCCTAACTACCCACATGATTGTGGTTTAGTATGCCAAGAGAACCAAAGAGTGCTTAACAGTGCTGTGAGCAGTAGAGGTTGGAGCCTATAATTGAAAGGAATTTTTTTTAAAAAAATATAATACCCAAATATTTTGTTCTCGCTTAAAAGCACCAGCCCTAAGGAGCATACAAGCTCTTTATTGTTTGTGTTCTAGCCCAGTGACTTGCTTACAATTTATTCTGCAGTTGAGTAACACGAATATTAAATTTTTCTTTGATTTCTTGTCAATGTACAAACGCTCTGTTACCCCCTTTTGTGCTTTGTGCACATCCAAAATATGTGGAGTCTCACTTCTGGGTAGGGCTCCCCCTGCACAGACATACTGATGTGAATTAAGAAGTTATTACCTCTGAAATTGGTTTCTCATAGACGTCTTCTCCTATAGACTTTTCTTGGGCAAGAATGGCATCCCTGTGTAGCACTCGGAGCACGTTCTCTGGAGCTGCAGACCCATAATGAGCTTCTAAAACTTCAGGTTTGGTTTTCTCCGTCTTCAGCATGTGGATCACATCCTCCCTTGCCTGCAACATTGCAAATCACTACCATAAGCTAACCTATTAACCAACAGGGAAAAAAGGGAAAATAGGGGCTTTTCATATTTATGGACTGCATACACAAAAATAAAATAAATTAGAGGAATTTCAGGCTACCAATGCAAATATAAAAACATTGGGAGATAACAGAGTAAACATGATATGTGCAATCCAAATGTCGTCCTCATAGGTCTTAATTATTCTTTTCCTGCCTGCTATTACATTTGAATGCTATGCATTTTTATCTGGGTTGCAACTATAGCCAGGGAACATAATTTCTCTTCCTATACTTCATCTTACTCACTGCCCATGCTGTTCCGTGACTAGGGTTAGGAGAGGAGCAGAACAGGCAGCACAAGTGGGCCGAATTAATATTTCTCAGACAGCCTCTAATCAAGTATTTTCTAGTCATTCCCCACCTGACTTTGTGACTAAATATTCTCTTCAAGTAACTTTTAAAATAAAGCTTTCTAACTTTTGTTGTTGTTTAAACAAAACCCTGGAAACACTGCAGACCCTGGCTAACCAGCATAACTGGCAGCAGACCCAAGGAGGCTGAGCAAACCCTCCTAGCAGCAGAGGAGAGCTGCTGATGCTGGAGCAGAGGGCACCCCTGGGAGCAGTAGTGCTCCTGTGCCTGAGGGGACCGTGGGTCCCAGCTCCTGCTCCCTGCCCTGGGTGAGAGCCCCCAGTTTCAGGCAGTGCAAGCAGGCATCTGGGCATGATAACACTGCTCTGTGAGGCCACCTGGCTATGGACAAGGGGCATTTTAGGGCTATGCTGTGGACAAACTCTTAACCCTGAGCTCTGTTTCTAACGATACTTGCCGACATCTGTTAAGCCATCTGTAAAACCTGGGCTGTAAAAGGTCCAAGTCTTCAGTGGACACAAGGGAGCTCCCAGATTTCCCTGGAGAGCCTCTCTCCCACAAGACCAAAGGGATGTGGGACAGAAGAGTATGGGCACCAATTTTTCTCTCACCTGCCCTTCCAACGCTCAACCCATGTGAGCTTGGGAAGAAAATTAAGGGGAAAAGAAAGGTTCACATATTTTAGGGAAAAACCCTTACAAATCCTGCCCCTATGTAAGCAATGACTGTTTATGATTTATGAACTGACCAATGCTTCACGCTTTTCCACGGTGTTCACAATGGCACTCCATATTATCTCTTTAGCAAATCTTAAATCTTTATCCAGTACTACAGAGGCATCACAGCTCTACAAAATTATCTGCTTTTAAAATGAGCAAGGAAATAATTTCAGGAAATGGCAAAGACCCTGTAATCTTTTTTTTTTTTGTTTGTTTGTTTTGTTTTTTTAATAAACCAGAGTAACATGAAAATAAAACAAAAAATGAACCTGAAGCAAAGATCATGCCACCCAGTTGAGGACTAGCCCAATTATAAGCAGCCAGCTGTAGAAACTTGCACTGCACATTTTGTGACCTTAAGTAAAAGCTTTGCGCATGTCTGCAAGACACAAAATGTAGACTGGAATGGTGTTAATGTTGTTTCAGCATGAGCGTGGGAAAGGTGCATCACTCATGGATGTCAAAACTACAAGTGAATTATGTGGGCTAGTCCCAAAGACTCCTCACTACACCACATCCTGGGAATATGCCACTCTCAGTACAGGAAAAATGTTATTTTAGGAATGTTTTAGACAGGTTCGAGAATATATAATTTTTTATATCCCCGTAAAAATAACAGTTATCTTAGTGTCTTTGTTACTATGAGGCCAATGCTTCTATATTGAAGAAAAAGTCCTTAAAAAGTCTAATAGGATAGCATGGGAGTTTGTGGGGATTCATCAGTATCAAGATTCTATGACATGTTGTCTTAGGCCCTTTTAGGAAGAGACCATTTTGGGTCGTATCGGTGTCTTGCCCCAGTGAATGAATTCGGTGCCCCACTGTGGCCTCGCAGCAGGGACCCCATGGCACAGGCGTGCTCAGGGAGGGCACTGTGCAAAGGGAGCACTGCAAACGGCAGGATGAGGGGGTAGCCCCCTTCTACCCTATGCACCAGGGGCCGCAACCAGGCATGCTGAAACCTGAAATGGTTTTGGTCCTGAGCACAGAAAGCTTCAGGCCCCACCACCCACCACCCTCAGGGCCAGGCACACCTCAGACCCTAGGCTATTCTGGAGGGGAGGAGGACGTGTTCGTTCTCTCCTGCTGAAGCTGTCGGTCCCTGCATGGCATAATTAAGCACTGACAGGGCCAGGCAGAGCAAAGAGAGGCAGCTTGGGCTTGGTGATTTAACAGTATGACTTGGGAAAGCAAAGTGCCAGAAGCTGGACTCCGATCCCTGCGATGGTTATTTAATACAGTAATAGCTGATGGAGGGACCGAACACCGCTCTTCCCAGCGAATGCCCCAGCCCCTCTTCAGTTGTGCACTGCTGTGCATACTTTCAATCCAGCCTCATTAATCATTGACAATTAAAATGGAGCAGGAGGGAAGGAGAGTCCTTGAAACAGCTTATAACTTGCCAGCTAAGAAAGGTTTCTGGAAGCTGCAGGTTTGGGTCCCCCAAGAGCCAGAATGAGCTGAGTGAGGGCAGTGGGTGATGCTGAATGGAGGAACTAGCACTCCAAGCAGGAAAGAAGGCGCCCAAGCTCTGCCCAGAGCTTTGAACATTGCTTCATCTTTAAAAGGAAGTAGTGACACAGCTCCAAGGAACAGCGCAGGGCTGTCAGCCCTGAAAACCCCTCGCTGTAGCCCAAGGGGAGGGTGCCCAACCTGGAGGCAGTGCCCCGGGTGCCACCATCCCCAGGGCACAGGCAGCTCCCTGCTCACGTACCCCTTCTTGAGCACCCCATGCTCTGCAGGCACTCAGGATCTGAATCACGTCAGTGTGGCAAGGTGCCTTCCACCTTTTCTGGGCTTTGCCATTGCTCCTATCATGGTATCAAAGGTATTGGCTAATTCACCAGGTACTCTTGTTTCAATGGACTTCTTATAACAGTTTGCGAAAAGCAAACTAACAAACAGACACTCATGTTGCTATGAAGCATTGGACCAAAAAAGGGGCCTTGTGCTAATAATAAACTAGAGAGCAAATTGCTTTTCAGCAACAAGCCCTAGCATCGGAAGATTCTGAAGTCCGAACCCTAGGTCAGAGAGGGGCCAGGGTGACATCCTAACCTCCCATCAACCTTGGGATTTGCAAACTCCAGTTAGTCCCTTTCAAACTCCTGAGGATTATATAGAGGGAAGGAGATGAAACAGCTGAAACAAACTCATGATTTCATGTTTCCTCCAAATGACTAACTGTCCACTGAAACAACTAGAATAAAGCTCATGTAGAGATGTTTTCTCTCAATGTAGAGTCAACAACTAGCACTACACAGGACACAGTTGTCACTGTACCCTATCACCGGATACAGACCATTTTCGGAAAACAAGTCAGAATAATCCTGTACAGGAGCACTTGAGCTACTTACACACATGTACCTGGAAAGAGGTTCAGGAGGCTCAAAGTGGGGGGTCCTAGCTAAGAAGAGGGAACCATACTGGCAAGCTGTTTCTACTCATGGACATTTACTGTAGTTCCCTCCCTTGTCTCAAAGCACAATGCTGTTTAGCATAAATCATAAGATAGGAGACAAACACAAGGAAGAGATTTCAAATTGGAAGTAAACTTGTCTAAAAATCCCAGAGGAGAGTTGTTAGTTGCTTTGGTAGAAGGAACATGCTGTTTGGCACAGGAAAGTCATCTCTCAAGTCCTTTTATTATGTTTTGTTGGTGCTCTGATGAGAGAGGGTATTCAGGCATGAGAAGACCACATATTGCAACAGCTTGTAACACAATGAAACTTATTTGTGTAAGTCCAGAAGACTGCAATTAGTTACAGAAGTTCTTTAATGTCAAGATACAGAATTTAGAAAATACATTAATTTACTTTTATTGGGTTTTTGTTACTTAAACTGTCCTACAGAAAACTCCAAGCTAACTTTCTATCTATGTTGTTCAGATTGTGGGTTCTTGAAAATAAACAGACTTTTCTGTTAATAAAGTGCCCCCAAATACCTGATTCTCTAAACAGAAGGAGCAATGATGACAGATTAATGAAGAGGCCACTTTTATCTCTTAGTAATAGACTCAAGGCAAAAAACAAAGAAGACCATTTATGTTAAGAGGTATCTTTTCACACTCATTTTCTCCAGGAGCAAAGACTGCTTAGAGATTCCCTGTCCATCAAATCATAGAACAGCTCAGATTGGAAGAGACCTCAGAAAATAATCTGGTCCAGCCTTTCATGGGAAAGGAAGCCTAGATGAGATCATCTAGCGCCATGTTCAATTGCATCTTGAAAACTTCCAGTGATGGGGACTCTATCACATCCATGGAAAGGTTGTTCCAGTGATTAATTGTTCTCACTGTAAAAAAATTCTTTATGTTGAGGTGAAACCTCTTTTAGTGCAACCTTTACCCATCACCCCTTGTCTTTTCTATGTGGCTTCTTGTGAAGAGAGAGCCTCTGTGTTCTTTGTGGCTGCCCTTTAAGTACTGGAATACTGTGATGAGGTCCTGCCTGAGCCTTCTCTTCTCCAGGGGGAAAATATCTAATTCCTTCAGTGTTTCCTCACCGGGCATGTTCTTCAGCCCTTTGATCATCTTCACGGCCTTCCTTTGGACCTTCTCCAGCTCGTCTGTATCTTTGTTGAATTGTGAGGACCAGGACTGGACATTATACTCAGTTACCTCCTTTCAGCTATCCTTGCTAATAGGGGAACCGCAAAGCTGAACTGTATCTAAGCCTTGTTTTATGCATACTGGAGGTGCCAAAATCTAAAGGCTGATGACCTCAGATCTTGAGTATGTCCATGGAGGGGCTGAAGTCCCACACAGCTTTGCTTGCTCTCCTTTCCCTCCTCCCTACTACCCACCTCTACTACCCACTGAGTACTGCTCTTACTTGTGGCTTCTGCATTTCTACCTGGGAAATAGGAGGAGACAATGCTCCCTCCCCTCAGGCGTGCATGCTAGCTGCCCAGCTGGAAGGTTGTTGTGAGGCCACTCTTTGCAGGGCTACCCTGAAACACTCACTTTTTGGCAGAATAAAAGAGAAGAGCTTTCTTTTGCTCACTGGTTTGAGCAGCGCAGGGGTCTGAGTTCCAAACCTCGCTTTACTATGTGCCTAGTAAAATATTTAAATGATATAGAAAGGATGTAAAGAGGTCCCTGCATAAAATTGAAACCATTTAGGAAACAATAGCATGACTCTGCTGCTTGTAAAAGGGGACTGGCAGCCTAGCAACCAAATTCTTGGTCAATGGAAAGACTGTTACACAAGCCTGGTGTTCAGATGCTTCCTTCAGTGCTTCCTCCTTGTGCCCTGCCCTGCCAATTTACTACAGCCCTCTCTCCCCATTCCCACAGTCTTTGGCCTCTCCTGTGAGACTGCTAACAAAACTCAGCACCCACTAAACGGGGAATTTTTGCCACGGGCCATTTGTCACCTGGGAAATGGGACTGAGCTGATCAAACTCATTTAATGTAAGGCATCTAGTAAATTGGGGGGGGGGGGGGGGAATCAATTGTATTCAAGATGGGCTGAATAGAGTCAAAGTAACCACTGCCAGCTGAAGGTAAAATCAAACTCAAGATCCTTTTCCAGTACATCTTCTAAACTCTTCTCCTGAATTTTGTTTAGAAGCAGTCTTCCTGCAAAACTCACAGTATGCCTCTCTCTAAATCAGTTACCAGTAACTATTTTTTTCATAGCTGCATGTTTGGAGCCATCTAAAAGACATGTAACTACTTCAGACCGATCTAAATATTTCAGTCACATGATGAAAATCCTCTGAATTATCTGAGTTTTGAAAATTTAGGAGCAGGAGTAAGTGGCATTTACAAGGAATACACTTGGGTAATATTTGGAAGATGTGATATTTTATTTGCACCTTTTGACTATTTCTTTTCTAGTTATCATGACACTTTCTTATGCCTGCACAAGTGAAAGCACCAGGTAATAGACGTTTAATGTTTATGAAGTCATATTTTTCTTGCTAGTGATTAATGACAAGAAATAACTATCAAACCACAGACAGGAACCTTTACTTCTACTTGTGTTGTTGTTACTTGCATTGCACACAGTTCAGGTTATTTATAGTGCAACAGCTGCTCTGTACTGCATCAGAAACTAGATAAGGTCACAGGTTGTCCCTGTAATGTTGTGGTCTTACCAGTGGCTGATTTCCTACATTCCAGTAGGTTTTACAAACATTTCACCTAGAGCTAACAAACATCACACTCAAGGCATCCTTCTGAGGGAGATCAAGAGCTGCTTTCTATGCTATCCAGGACATGCTCGTGCTGTATTGCTGTCAGGGCAGAAATAGCCTTATTTCTAAAAATTCCCATTAGAGACCTCAGAAAGTGAATAGCACAATTTCGCTTTGTTTACTTTAATAAAGAAAGCATCTTCAGGCAGGTGTACTCAAACCCCTGTATCTGCAAAACTTTCCTAACACTAATCCATTACTCCCTTTTTAAACTCAGTAACTTCCCTTCTTTTCTTACCCCAGGAGGAAATTCAAATAATTAAAAGGGAAGTGCACTTCCTTCATTTTCTGTCATGATACTATGAATATAAGTAGAGAAAGTAATAAAAATTACACCTGCCTACTGGAATGCTGCTTGTTAAAGGCCTGATTCTTCAAACTGTCCCTACGCACTGCTATAAGGACTGGGTAGCAATTTGCCTTCCAGGTCAGATGCACTTCGTGTACAAAGCATGCTTCAAAGCTGGAAAGTTAGAGGCCCTACTGCATATTACATCGTACAAAGTTCTTCTTTGCTAAAAACTCAAGAAATATTTTTCTCTCCTACTGCAGATATCTGAAGTACCCTTGTTTATATCACTCTGTGACTCATGCAAAATGCTGGCTAATTACATGTATACACAGTTTTTCTTGCAAGGAAGACTCTATGTACAGCAGAATTATTCTCTTGCTTTTCATCTTAGATTGATTTCTTAATACTTGAAATTGCTGAGTTCACTTGCATGAATTTCTTTTAACTTTTTGGGACTTGGGTCTATGTACATGATAGAGGTAAAGAGATGACTTCAGTGATTAAAAGTGACAATCATGTTTTTGTACAAAAGTTTAGTGAAATATATCTGGAAATGCAAGGGATCCCTCATAACTCTGGGGATATGATACAGGAATTTTCTGCCTTCTCCACACCATACAGAACTTTCTGGCCCTGTATGAAGCCTTTGGAGCTATACAGTGTATTTCATTTTGTTGTGTGTTTTCTTACAGTGATAACACAGAAAGTCCTTCTAAAACCAATACTGAAGGATAGGCACATGACAGACCAGCTCATCCACTGCACAAACCCTCTGAAGTGGCTCCAGAAGAATTACATCAGAGATTAATTTGGCCTCTTATGTTTAAAAAGTCCACACTAAAGATTGCAGAGCTGAGGAGAAGCAGCACTGAGCAATGTATTACTTCTTACAGCAAGCTTTGAAACAGATCAAATGAGCACTAGAAGACATCTGTCTGTTATTTCCTGCCCACACAGCTTTGTTCTGCTTTATTGCCAGAGAGCTCCATGGATGATGTCACTTTTTTCTGAAGAAAACAGGCCACCAGAGCCTTTCACTGACATAATTAATTATCTGTAGTCTGGGCCACAGCCAGAAAATTCCCATGGCAAGGCCCCGAGAAGTATTAACTCCACACTGCTTGATGTTTTCAGAATTATTAGGGTCTGGGATATCCTGTCATGTCTTTTCACATTGAAAGAGCGTTATGCTCGATAACATCGAACTTTGAGGCAGTTACTGTAGCATATAGAATTACAGTGTCATGAACCAGTCAGCACAGAAAGACCAGTGCGAGGCATCGCCGTCAGTTACGCGCACAAATCTGCATGTTGGGATACGCTTTACATGCCTCAGCAATGCATCACAATGGCTAAACCCGCTGTTTTGGGTTTGCTGTTTCCAGTCATATAGTTTATGTCTCAGCCAATATTAACCATACAATAACATTTTGCACATGACCTGAAGCCCAGCAGCAAGCAGAGGCGGCAGATTGATCCAACTATCGAGCAGAGAGAGGAAGGAACATCTATTAAAACACCTTTTTGGACTCCTGAGCAGGAAGAATCATTAACAGCACACAAATGACTGTATTGGCAGTTCAGGGCTGGTATGTGGCTGCATGGTGCAGTGTACATCCTAACAAATGAGCTAATTAACAAAGAACTTTAGGTCTTTTTTTTTCTGACCAGCACTAGTCACCACAATGCTTGGAAAGGCAGAGAGTTCCCTGGTTCAGGTACTCCAAATCAGACATGAAAACCCAAGTGACTAACTCCCTATTCGGGTTTACTCGTGCTAAGGAAGTGTCTGCAGCTTTCCATACCATAGGTGAATGGCCACTCTTGAGCTACTATAGCAGTATAGGAAGTCATTAAAATTGCAGCACTTTTGCACGTTGCGGTGTTTTTATATTGCCGGAGTCACATAGTAAGTTGTCATGTTCCTTTTGTAACCACAACTTAGTTAGTGATCAGTTATCACCTCTTTCAGAAGAAAAAACAGAAGAATAATGAAAGGGTAATAACAGAAAAAGCATTCCTTTTCCTCTTTCCTGTGTTATCATCTGCCCCTTAATCTTATGTTAGCCAGACTGGACCGAGACTCAGGAGATCCCTGTTCTGCTCATGGACCTTTTTCTTGTGTTTCACACATAAAATTAACTTCACCATGCTCCAATTTCCATTCCATAAAGGAAATAATACTTCCTAGAAATGCTGCAAGATTTAATTCATAAGTATATATAAGATCTAGGTACTAATGCTGCGAATAATACCAAAAATATGGCACTCCAACATCAATATAGTTGTTCCATTCATTTTCTCCCATTCATTATATTATTTCCTCCACGTTTATGCGCTTCTATACTATACCCAATTTGTTGAAACGCACTCAAAACTAAAAAGTATCTTCATTAGACATTTAACTCAGGTTGTCTAAATTGCTCTTTGAAAGTGCTTCATTGACTGTATAAGGAACTGAAGAATAAGAGATTAGGTGCTCTGACCTGAACTCCAGGGAGGCACTTGAAGCTGTTGGTGTAAGTACCCCCTCTCCAAGAGGAACAAAATTGCCCAGGTATTTTTTCCTGCAGTGATCTAGCTGCCTTGTGGCAGGAATGAGCACGCTTGGAGTGGGACAGAACGAGAGACAAGCTGGTGCCAGTCGGGCCATAGCCATCAGGATGATGAATTTCAGAGGAAATCCTTCTGCCTCCTCTGTGGAGACATGAGCACAACTCAGAAACTCAGAGTGGGATACCAACAGACGTGTGTATACATGTGTAATAAACTGTATACACAACTTTCTCTTGTCCAAGCGTTTTGTTGGCTTCAACAAGCTGTTTTTCAGTGCTGTGTGTTACACGGATGTGCATTCAAGTTACTGATGACTGATGAATGGTCAAGAACAGTAGGACTGCATTACAGCAAGCGCTCACCAGTGTAGCCAATTGTTTGAACAGAGGACTTGTCGAAGGAAACGAGGGGAGTGCTGTGAACTCTTAGAGTGAAGTAACTTAAGAGAGTGACGGCAATGAAAGGCACAGAGCGACTCCCAGCCATGCCCACGATGCCCTCACAGCCTCCTGCTGTCTCTGAAATCCCTCTGATCCTCGCCACTGTCTGTCCTTCCCCTCACCCTCCCCAAAACCCACTTGGACAAGCTCTCCCCTCTCCATCCTCCCATTGCATTCCCAGGAATGACTCTGATGCCCTTCAAAATGCCATTTTGCCTGAACTGCTGAGACTGCCTGAGCCCATACTGGGGAAACAGCCTTTCATTATAAAGCTGACTGCATCAGTACTTCTGTTTCTGATTTGTTTAAACTTGAAGGTGACAAATGCCTGGAAGTTCCGTTCATTTTGCTGGCATGGAAGAATTGATGCTAATTACTTTGCAAAGAAAAACAATCATTTCCAGCATGAGAAAGACTTCACTTGCAAAATCCAAACCATTCCTGTCCTAGGAAAGGACTTTCCTTCATAGCGTCTCAGCAGTGTATCATTCTGGGTGCTGCATGTGCACAGCCCTCAGAAATAAGCCACCGAGCTCATTTTGTTTTGGACATCATGCAGAATTCTACACTGAAGCCAGCAGTTTTGTAAAGATGTGGCAAGGCACAGGATGTTCAGTAGGGCCAGCAGTTTTCTATACGAAAATGTTACATTTCTCTCATTTTAGTCAACCAATAGGTGGAGCCTTTAACCCTAGAAACAAGACATTTTCTCAGATAGCCATGTTCTCACAATTATTATATGAAGACTTATATTTGCTTTTATTAAAACTCATTTTGGATGGAAAGTAATCTGTTTTGCTCTCAAGAGCTTATTGAATCCTCAGCTGGAGAACAGGAGACACAAACTCAATAAATGCACAACTGGGGCAGTAAAGTTAATAAAACCAGACTCAGCTACAACTGCAATGTTACATTAACAACTGGTGACTCAGAGTACTGGACAGCATTATGATACATAAGACATGTGCTCATTGCAAGCTCTCCCAAGAATCCCAGATATTTTAAAAGCCAGCAAGTCCATGCATCTAGCATTTATTGCAAAAGGGCTGGCCATGTCCTCTCTCTCAGAGTGAGCCTTCTCTCAAGAAAATGAGAAAAGATACAAGCTTTCACATTACTGTTTCACTGAGTATACAATTTCTATTAAGTAAATGGAAAAAAAAATCAAATTACATTGGTTGATCAAAATTATTTTTAAAAGCTTGTGAAGGAGGATCTGTTAAAGGCACTGATTCGAATGGGAACAAGACCAAAACTTAAAAGTTGATCTGGAGCAGTCCTTACTGTTCTGTTTTGGACAGAGGACCAAGAATTTTGGAAAAAACCCCAAGCTGTTCATACTCTTCCTTCCAGTCTAGATGAGATGTTCAATGGATCAGAGACACTTGTCAATTATTCCTCTCTCTTCTGACCCTCCAAGCCTAAATAACATCATAGATGTAGCTCTGTTAAGTACAGCTCAGTCATTAACAGAGAAGGATGTTAAAATGTCTTTGTGAAAAAGGTTTTCAGCCTACAGCTGTGCAGTAACAGCGACATTTTATTGAGGATAATTACTTTGAAAAACATAAAGCAATTTTATTACCAAAGAGATGACTATCATCTCTGTGGTTGTTAGTACCTCTGCCCTTAATTTCAGAGGGAGCAGGAAATTGCCCAAATAGCAAAATTTAATTATATTTCAGTATACTGTCTTATGTTTTGTTGTTTGGGTTTGGGGCTTTTTTTCCCCCCCTCTTATAAAACAGCAGGGTTCTATTTTAAAATTCATGATTCTGGGACTTGCTAGACAAGCCGTGCTTAGTTCTCATGGTATCTCCTGCACTTTGCACAGCAATGATTGCAAGCTACAGAAAAAACATACTATTCTGGACAAAATTAATCTCTGGTTATAAATTATTCAGTGGAAATAGAAGAGAGCATTTATGGTCTGAAGTCTATCCTAACTTCATTTTTTTGTCCTGCTTCACCAGGAAAACAAAAACAAACAAGGGGTCAGTCAGAGGGGAGAGAATTTTTTAACTCATTTTTCGGATACACCAGACATTTTTAGGGATCTTTTTGCAGCAGTGTGGATATCACCTTTCTCTTCATTGTCTTGCCTTTTCTATGTCCCCTTTCCACGTCTCTAGCTTGGTTCCATTTATCACTGTTGTATTCCTGTTTTCCTTACACTCTTTTTCTTCTATTGCCCAACCTCTTTCCCCTAATTCCATTCTCCTTAAGTCACCTCTCCTTCCTCACATTAACCCTATCTTCTCTTTTTCCCTGTCACTCTGTACATTGCACGTTTTTTTTCTCTCAGGGAATTTGAATTTCATCTGTATGATATGCTCAGAAAATTCTGAACTATTTCAATCCAATTAACAAGAATTTGCAGTTATAAACACTTAGCCAAAGCTACTCTACATGCATTTTTCTCTGGCTTTACCTGTTGTTTCCACTCTGGCTCTTCTTCAGCTTCTCAAACTGTGAGATTTTGCTAATGACTGAAAACTCCTTCTCTTCACTGTTATGTACCCCTTCCTCTGGTGCCAAGACACCTTGTCCCAGCTTTCTCTTCTGACTTTATTATTACCCAAAAGAAACACATCTCATTTCCACCCACCTATCTAGCCCTTTTAACACCAGCTTGGTATTAAATAATATTAATGCAAGAGTATCAAGAAAGGCACTGAAGAAAAAATATAGGACTTTGTATATTGTTTTTAACTGAGTGATACCTAGGTGGCTATCACAATGTTGTTTCAACATCTCAGGAAAGTCAAGCTTGAAACAAAAGCAAGGCATTGTATGAAAGTTTACACATTGCAGCAAGAGCAAAAAGAGAGAGAAAAACATCACAACTACAGCTACAGAATCAAACTCTCTCACTTATATCAAAGAGACTGACAAGTGATGGGAAGGCCATGTAAAGCAGAGAACGAGAAGTATTAAACCCAATATACAAGACAGCAGTGAACTCTATCCTCCTGCACTGTGTGCAGTTCCTGCTACAGAGACAAAAAGACAAAATGAACTCAGGGTTTAACGGGTGCCGATCAAGGGGTGATGGAAGACGTGGAAAGCCTATTTTGCTAGAGGAAACTAAAAGGACATGGCACAGCTAGCACAGCAAAATGAAGGCTTAAAGTGTGAGACTGCTGCCTACAAACACATCAGGCACTAAACAGTAGGGAGAGAGGCAGGCTTTTCAAAGCATGATCAACGTATAGCACCATATCATAAAGGTTTCACTAGAAATTAAAAGACAGAAATTTACTAAACATTAAAGCTTTTCAGTTCTGGACCTGTTTTCCAATAGGACTAGTGAAGGTTTACCCACCTAATCTTATTCATGACAAAGGTTAAATGAAGTGGTTGTCTAAAGAATTAGCTGCTGGGACTTGATTCGCAGCAGATCTTTTACAATTCTTTTACCAGGAATCTCAGGAAAAGGGTTAGTCAATGCATCTGCAGTATGAGGATGAAGAAAGCCTAAGTTAGGAAGTGACAAAAAGGTAGAATAAGGACAAAGGCCACAACTAGAGAGATAAGGGAGGGAAGGAAAGCTGAAGAAAGGAAAATTTTGATCTTAGGAAAGAGAACGGAACGTTATTATAGAATGAAATATATTAATAAAATATGTAGCTATAGAAAAAGGAAAGTAAAAAGCAGACAAATGGAAACAGTAAAGAAATTTCCTTTCCGTTACATTTACAAAGCTTAGCTTTCTGGTAGAGACATGGTTACAATACTAAAATACCTTTAAAAATGTTAGAACAGGATAGGTAGCACACCACCTATACCCACATGGGTACCTGTTAATGGAGTGTGTTACGAGAGAGGATTTCCCTTGTGACAGGATGTACAGCCTCTGCTACGTGTTTCCTAGACCTCGCTAGACAGAACAAAACACAAAGCCCTCACCCACCTCTGCTACCCCTTCCCTCACACACCCAGGTCAAGAAGAAAGTCTTGCAGCCCATCTGAAGGTGACCTCATCCTGGCTCTGTCAGATTAGAGAGTTCCTTCCCCACATGATTACCCTGTCTGAACCATCAGCAGCCAGCCCCCTGTACCTGCATCTGTTCTACAACAACCCCTCCTGCAGCTGAAGAAGCACCAGTGCAATCTGCAGTTTGGTAATCGGTGGCACAAATGCAATTAACCTACTAATGCCAGACTGGCAGTCTTAATCCTGGAATGATGTTTTCAATAGCAACCTCATCAGATAGAGAAAATCAAACTGGACATGACAAGTGTGAACTTCGATATACAGAGGGAGCACACCTTGCTATGGGGTGCATTGGCTGCTGCTCCCCAGGCAAGGGGAGAAACATCCTTCCTTAGGAGCTATCACTCTGACACCTTGTGTGAGTACTCAAGTTAACTATTAAATGAAGTCTTAAATAAATACAGATTAAAGAAAAGGGCTTTTTTGACAGTGGAGTCATTTGGCCTCTCCCCTTGAAGGAGGGATGCTATGCAAATAGGTTTGCCTCTGAGTATCTGCTATGCAGTGTTTCCCTTCAAAAGTCAGTCCAAACCCAGTGTTACATTAGACCATTCGGAAGTCTGAAGACTTCTCAGGAGTTGTGGCTTGTGATTAGTCTACATATAATTTGTACACTATACATACTATTCTCCAAGACATCACATTTCACATATTGCCCATCGACATCCTCAGGCCTGCATCAGAGGAAACATACCTTAACATGTATTTCATTCATACCCCATGGCTGCCTAGCTCTGAGGGGCAGAGCTCTGCTCCTCCACCGCACCAGGCTCTCAGGAAACATTTCCCACAGCCCTAAAGCATGTAAAGGACCTCAACAGGAACGGGTGGCTGAGCTGCAGGGGATGAGTGCCATTTCTGCACTGGAGAAACACAGTAAAACACTGGCTATAATGAAGGCCTTGAGTGGAAAAGTTGCTCCTATTTAAATCGGTGTGAAATATAGGAAACTGTCTCCTTAAGCTTAAACTGTCATCTGGAAATAGGCACAGAACCTGGCTAAGATATTATTCTTAAAAAACCCAATGATTTGTAGTGTGATGCTGTCTTCATAAATGTACTTTTATTATTGTGGGGGTTTTGTTCCAACATGCAATAGAAGAATGAATGGTAAACATGTATGAATACTACTCCCCGTTTCCTTTTGGGCCCCTAATCAGGAAATGTTGAAAATCAGTGTTGGTATTGCTGGAGATGAATGGCTGCTGCTCAGAATGTGTACAGGGAATATATTCCTGCCAGGACAAATACATAGGCCATTGGACAAAAATCTGTGAACCACTGATAGGATTATATAATCATTGTAAAGGTCTTCACTGCCTGTGTTGCTCTGTAATTAATAATATTCACATGTTGGTTTGTCTGAAATCACTGTGACAACTAGGCAAATTAACACCATGCCTTCATGGTCCAATTCTTTCTACCTGTGTTAGAAATTTTCTTTTCAATTCAGTTTTGCAGCATTTAAAAATCAGAATATTTTTTTTTCCCCAGGTATAGGAATAAATCCTTTATGGATTTTTTACCCCTGTAGAGTCAATATGTGTTTAAAGACCATGTAATCACTGGTTTTTTATATGACCTGTGAGATCTCACGAGACAAGACACTCCACAGAGCTATAAGGCCTTTAAAATCAATCCCTGTCATCAGTCAATTTGTTTCCTACTCTCCTTCAGAGAGGCCGTACTTAAGAGCTCTCCTGCTATGTATACTGGGATACAGTTTCATCGCCACAGCTCCTGTATACCTTTTCTCCCCTTTTGTTTTCTTACAAAATAAGGCCTAGGCTACGGTGACCTCAGTTGTTTATGAAAGCCTTTCCTTCTCTGTATTCTGTAAGTGCACAGGGCCCTGCCAGGAAATCTGATGACAGGAAAAGCCAAGGCCAACTTGGCCTTAGAAACTAAAGCACAGGCAAGCTACCTGAGGTAATTATAATTAAAAAAACACACAACAAAAACCAAAACAAAACCAAACAAAAAGACATAAACATCACTGCCCTTCCATGGTTTACCTGCAGATTCACCTTCAAAATGATGAGCTGGGAGGTCAAGTCCCAAAGTAAGGACTCAAAATTGATACTGACAGCAACGTGGCAGTGTTTCCTATGTTGTTAAATTACGTGAATAGTGAACTAAGCACATGAAGGATCTGTACACATTACCAGTTTACCCTGCTAACCCCATGGCTGTCATGACCAGGTTGCTTCCTGAGCTCACTGGCGTTTATAAGGCAGTGTCACCCTGCTCTGCGTTTGTGGTACAGCTATAAGATCCTCTCTGCTCACGGCTGTAAAGTAAAGAGTCATGGTATTTTATCCCGTTCTTCAGAAAATATTTGATCTCCCTACAGGTACAGCCTGCTGTTATTCTCAAAACAAAATTTTCTTACATTTAGGCCTATATCATGCTTGCTTTGCCAGTATTGAAATGGCTTCAAAATAAACCCACAGTCTGATTTGTCAGTCGAACAAACACCAGCCAGCCACCAGAGATGTTCTAACAGATCCGAAAATGAAAAGCCATGAAATGACTCAGTGCATTAGGTCACTGTGACAGCCAGGAGGTAATGCCAGAGCATTTACTTTGGCTGGAGTCTTCTTTGGCTCATCTTCTTTTGCAGCATCAAAGCCAGGCTCTCATCTCGAGCCAAAGTGCTGCAGCTTTGCCCACTTCAGTGACAGTTCAACACAGGTACCAGGTAAATAACTAAAACTGGGCTTTTTGAAATGAAATTAAAAACTTCTATGGATTAAAAAGAATAATGATTCTCTTCCCTGCCTGGCAGTAGGAGCAGAAGAACAGGCATACTCTACGGCTGCCACCGTGGTGGCATGCTCACAATCTTCCCATGATGCCAGGAAGCTTTATCAGTGTCTAACATCTCTGTGGGGTCTGTATGTACAAATATCCCTAAAAATATTGTCCAGGACAATGGGAGTATCACCTTGGTGAGGATTTTCAACTATATTACAGTGCAGATGGCAGCTATCCCCATCTTCCCCACAGGGATAATGAGAACATAGGTAGTCCTTTAAAGGTGGTATAACTCCCCCACAGTGTAAAAGGCTATGGTGAAGAGGCACATTTCCATGTATTGAGCAGGAGAAATATACAGAAATAAGAATAAAGAGCACATTTATTGCCACCCAGGAAATATTAGTGATTTTCTTCGCCTCCCCTCTCCAGACCACAAAGGTGACTTCAGGGTAAACCTTTCTGAACAACATGAGCGTGATACATTTCTAATGAGGTTTGGCTCTAATCATCACTGAAGCTGCATCCTAGCCCCATCTTTTAGGAAATGACATACACAAGTTTTTTTATAAAGTAAAATGAAGCACTGTAAAAATGGATAACTGTTCTATAATGCTAAAACGTTTTTCCTTTGCAAAACCGCATTCAACAGGTTTTTTTTGCAGTTTTTCACTGCAGAATGACCATTCCTTGTCTTTGTGACAAAATTATTTAGTTTGAATGCATATTTCTTGAAATTTGAAAGTACCTGCCAACAAACTGAAGGTCAGTTATGTACAGGAAGAGTGATACTTAATGGTACTTAATAGGATGAAATCTCAGAATTATGGTAATGGTGCAACTCAGATGACTCATACCAAGAAATTAGCAAAACAATTGCTTCTTTTAATCAGATAAGATGGTCACAAGTCTAAAATTAAAGCAAAAATGTTATGAATCTGAGTTTAGGGAAAAAGTAAAGCCTTATATAAAATGCTAAATAATGATGGTTAACTAGAATAAAGGGAGTGAGACAAAATGTTTTCACACAGGTTGGGCAGTTTTTTCTGCTTGTCCATAGGTTCAGTGAAAAATATTACTAAAGTGCAAACAAAAGAATTTATAGATTTGGCAAGCCCTCCTGTTGCAAAAGAGGATAAGTTTTGAAAAGTCAGAAGTCTTCATATGGACTTTTTAAAATACCATGTTTCAGCTTTTTATTTTGAAATTCCCTGAAGGATGACACTTCTGAGAGTTCAATGATTTATCAGCATTAAAGAGAATCCTCAGAATGGGGTGGACATTTAGGGGAGTTAAGGACAAAATCAGGCTGTCTGCCACAGAGGACTTAGTACTGGGCTGAATAAACATGCAAGCCAGGACAACTGAGAAGACTTTCAAGCAAGCACTACTCCAAGAAATAAAACTAATGGGTCTTTGTAAGGCAGGGAATGTGCAGAGCACTGGAAGCCAGGTGGGACAGGCAGAGATCTGGCTGAGCCCTGAGCAAAATCTGAACATGCAGACGGTCCAGGGGCCATCTTAACTCCTTCTTCAGTATCACTGACTTGCAGATTTGCCTCTTGAATCTTTGCATTACTGACTGTAACTACACTCACTATTTTACTCCCCACCCCTTGTCCACCACGACTGATTCCTCTGTGGTGGTCTTCTGCCTCTTTTTAAGTGTTCAAGACCTGCAGATGCCCCTTTCTTCCTCAGTTCTGACAGGTGTTTATAATTTCTTTTGCTTTGGTAGCTGCAGGTAGAGACGGTAAATAAAGCAGTACTTAAAGCTATGGCTATCCTGTTAAACACCAGCTACCACTGCTTTGTCCTTACCGTCCTTTGCCTTAAATTTTCATATCCCTGTCAGTTGAACCTTGTGCTTTTTGGACAACCGAAAAATAAATAGGTACATTGAAAATACAGTTTAAAAGATGTTTAATTTACCTGCAGTTCTCCTTCCATTATACTGAGGAGTTTTATCAAGTCCTCTTTAGAAAGTTCTATGGACTTCTTGTTCTTTCGTTCAGTAGGTCCAGGTGATTTTGAGTGCCGTTTGACAGTTGCTGAAACCATGACCTCATCTTCCTTCCGATGAGGTTTATTCTTTTTCTTGGCATCCTCCTGAAGTTTTTCATTCTCTGCATGGCTGATGACAGGCTTGGAACTGGAGAAGTGCCCGTTAGACGAGTTTTCTCCACCTTGGTTTCGGGATCTCATCCCTACCTAAAAAGAAACAAACATAAAGATGCATTTATAAACAAGATTATATAAAAAAAGTCGCAATGGAAATAACTGCCTTTTGGAAGAACAACAATCTTCTAAACAGTGAAAAATACTGTCATGCTCAAGAGACAGCAGTAGAAAACTCAACTATTTCAACAACTCTGTGTGTGGCAGACAGTGAATCCAGGTCATTAATTATAAATTTAACAGAGCGCTAAAGTAAGGGTAACCATCTTTTTCAGCATGTTAAGATGCTGATATGAGTTTAAATGTATGAAACTTAAAAATTATGCAGAAAAATTATAAAGAACATTTTCCAGAGTTTCAGTCAACATTTTGATCCTTCACAATTCAATACAAAACAAAGGACGTTGTTACGTAGATCTTATTTTAACATGAGGTTTACTTGAGAGAGAGGAATGCAAATGAATGTTACAAAAGCATATTTCTTGAGTATAAATTATCCACAAGAGCAGAGTGACAATGCTGCACGACAAACAAAGCTCTCTCTCTAGTTTCCCTAAGTGAAGCAGTGGTTTTATTCCAGGTAACCAAGAAAAACAGGGAATGCAGACTGAATCAAGTGGTAAACTCCACCTTAAGCTAAATACTGCATGAGATTATTAGACAGTAAGTGCCGTAAAGGAAAGTTGAAAAGCACTTTGAAAAAAAGAACACAGAGGGCATGAAACCGCTAAGAGGTAAATGAGCAAGATCAATGCAGTCCTTCCAGAAGATTCAAGGTTTCTGCAAAATGTCAGGTCATGGTTATCGAATGCTCACATCTCTGTCCTCTTAAGCACTTACACTGCACTCTTAGACTATATCTATCCTAGGAAATTAAATAGTGACAGCAAATGTTCCTGAGCTCTCACACTTGACCTACTGTATCGTTAAATTTTTAGCACCCTTCCTGGCACACTTCTGGTCCAGGTAAACTACCACTCTTCCAACCAGTTCCTAAGCACAATTCAGGAATTAACCCAGGCCAGCTCCAGATGCAGCCACCCTGTTCTGGAAGAGAAGAGAGTTTAGCAGTACAAGCATAGCTAGACTGTGCTATTTAACACAGAATGGGGGGCCCTGGAACTGTTTAGTTTACAACAAACATAACCTTGGTGTCCCACAAAACACAGCTGTGAAAATCATCCTTCCTGCATATCATCACTAAACAAGTCTTCTCTGATTCCCTCTTCTGAATGTCATTCAGCAATATCAAATTAAACCACTTGCCCTTTTCTTTAAATCTTTACACAGTTCTTCTCTTTCTTACCCATCAGCTCTTTTCAAGGTGTCATCCACACAATGCATTCACCTAAAATTAGCTTAATCTGCCTGTCTGCTGTCTTCTCCTATGAACATCTCTCTTTTTTCCCCTTGACCCTGCAGATTGGCCAGGGAGGTTGCTAGCCCTTAAAATCCCATTTACCCTGTAAGGTCTTGCCCTGTGTCACTGGTTAACAATCACACAGAAGACAGGGTGGGTTCCTCTGTGTGTATTTCATTACTTACCACTATTAAACACATGTGCATAGGATACTCAGACATGTTTTTATATGGACCTATATTGCTATCCTGTCACCTTCCAGTGTTATGTTGAAGTAGGTCTTTGTAATTTTCTTCAGTGTTCAACTGTAGAAGACCTTGATTGTTCTTTGTAGTCAAGATATTTGTCACAAACAGTACAAAGACAATAGTGAATTTAGGCTTGGTTTGGGGCCAAACTCAAATGTAAAAAGTAAGTTGGTCTCCTGAAAATTAGACATTATTCATCCTACTTGAAATTGCTTCTATAACAGACAAGGCAAACCATCAGACGTTTGTGTTGCCTTACTCCAATTTATGTTTGTTTATGGTCATATTTTCTGGTACTTTAATTTTCTACTTAAATCCAATTTACCCAAGACAGTCCAAGAATACTAGAAAGCAATATCTTCACAGAGAAATATGTTGCTGTTTCTATAATCAACTACAATTTGAACACACAGACTGAAGAAAGGTGAAGAAGAGTCTGTATGTCTGAGGCTTGCCCAGTTTTTACATCAATAGATCTAATGAATAATATTCCATTGCTTCCGAATCTTTCCTCTCACTTAATCTCTGGATTTAGTTTGCATCTTGTTCATTAGTCAAACAGATGCTTCTCAACATTGCTAACATCACACACTTACTTGTCTGATAAGGATCTCAGAGCAGCAATTCACTAGTGATGCGGCAAAACCTGAATTACATTGACTGATCAGCTTGGCTAATGTTACACAGGGCCTGCTATGTCTTGCTACTGACTTGACTCAGGCCAGTGTTATAAGTCTCTTGCTCACATTAGCCTTGCATTTTGGTAGTTTCACACTCAGCAGGAAGATAGTCTTTTTATTATCGTTGGTTACTCATGTCTTAACTTCATTAATTCAGTGGAATTTGTCCAGCAGCATAAATGGGGAGAGAATTAGACCCAATGTTTTCGAACGAGAGAATTTCACTACGAGATTCCTTGCATTGTAGGTCTGCTCCTATCCAAACAATATGTGATACAGGTATACAATGGCCTTTAACTTCCTGAATGCTTATGCAGTGTGGTTTTCATCAAACAGTTTGGATTAAACACATGAATTATGCTTTCTAAAAACAGATCTCCATTATAAGCATGAACAATACCTGAGAACCTCAGGAAATCTTTTAGGTCTCAGGTTTGTAATGGAAAAATAAACATTGTACTATGTTTCCTCTTAGATAGGGCCTTTCAATTTGTTTAACTTTAATGGGTTTTAAACTTTCCAACCACGCTTCCTCTCAGGAGAGAGCACTTGGGATTCAATCTGTCTCTATTTTCTAAGTGTTTCCTTCTGAGTCCCTATGGGTCACAGCCTCCAGCCACTTTCATCTCTAAACCAACTTATTTTTCATGGCTTACAGTGAATGGCTCCATGGCTCTAGAACATCCTACATGTTTTAAGAATAAATATTGCAAGTCTGTCTTACACATGTTTTACAGTGGAAAACAGATTATTACATTACAGTGTATTCTGCTTAGTAACATGCTATGTTAGCGACTTCTCTGTAGTAAGATGACTCAACTCTTAGACCTGAAGGTGCACAATTAATTTTAAATTTAACTCATGACTAGTTGAGACACATCATCCACATCTAGCACTGCTTAATCAACCAGATGCATGTAGCTGGATACGTTAGACTTCATGAAATGTGGTGTGTCACCCTGTCACATCATAACTCAAGATAGCCGCTTCAATCCACCTGTCCCTGTGGAAGCTGAGATGATCACAACTCATGAAGGCATGTAAAGGCTGCATAGTTGACTATAGGTTTATAAGCACGCTAACAAACAAATAAGGAATGCATATTTTAAGTGTTCTTTTACTTGATGTAAATCAATATAGGTCTACAAAGGACAGATGAAAATTTATTTTTTTAACAAATTCATTAATACAGCAGCAGAGCAGCTTAAACAATTGATCTGGAGTTTTGTATCAACTAGCTAATTAGAATATGACTGTTGCTAAAGTCAGTCAAATCTGGCCTTTTTAAAAATTTCTTTAGCACTTGTAGATTTATTTTGCAGCAAGTCTTACATCACAGTAAGTGTGGCAGACACTCTGTCACTCTCGGAGACACTGCCCCTAACAGCCTTTCTATGCTAAAAGCCTGCCAAAATCAGTGTAACCCTAACACCTACTCTGTCTTCAGTTACGATGTTGATACTTTTCCAACATGTTATCCAAATGCAAAGGTGTTATGTGCTGAAGCCAGAGATGCAGGTGAACTCAAGCTTAAATGGTGACAGAAAGGGCCAACGTTTTGATATTCACACAGTAATTTCCAAGGAGTTTAAGGGCCAAAATCAACGGCATGATCCAGCTGTTGTGCAGTGCTCTAGGAATACAAAGCAGCTGTAAGGATGACTGAGTTTTAATTAGAGCAGCGTGAAGTAGCCAGAACATACCAGTGATCTTGGCTGAAATACTGTGTGCTGGAAAGGAGTGCATAGTATTATCATTTTGGATGTCCATCTGTATTTCTGATGGTACACGATAGAGAAGACAAGTTTCTGACCAGTTGCACAACCTTATTTCAGTACACAAATACCAAAATCCCCAAACTTGCCTATTTGTTGTTTCACCAGGGTTCCAAAACTGATCCTGGGGACACTGCCAGTCTAACACTGGTAACAAACGTCCTCCTGCTGTCTGCCCTGATCACGTCTCTATATCTTACAGCATTCCTGATCTGCTGAAGGGATTGTGTTCCCTGAAGAAATAGCTTGTATGATTTATAATGACTTTAGCATTTAATATTTAACTCTACTGGGGTTTTTCCCACCCCTTATCATATTGCATATTAAACTGGAAACCTTTGCTAACAGTCTCCAGTCAAACAAGAAGTCTTTATATGATCAGTCACCTTGATTTTGACATTTATTGGCTACTCATTTCAATATGTGCTCACAGCATTGGTACTTGGCATAGGAACTCTCCAGCCTCTCTTCTGTTTCACTTGTTTGTTAAGCTTTAAGCACAAAGGACAAATGCTATGATTATTTATTTCAGTCTGTATTGTTGTTCTGGGCATGGGTCCTTCAGTTTTCACAAGTTAGCAATCCACACAAGATTTTATGAAATAACCTTTATGTTAGTTTTACTGACATCAGGAGAAAATCTGTGAGGAATTTGCTGAGTAGGATGTCAGGAGAGGACAGGCTGCATGCTGTTCCAGACCTTCCCCCCGTTGACAGCAATTTGTTCTCCCTATAGCTCTTGAAGTGACAGGTTAGATTAGGCTCCATTGCTAGTGCTATTAGAATCAGATAACTCAAAAGAGTTCTTTGAACTTAATGCATAGTCCCTCTTGCTAATTGGACATGCTGATCTTGGCTCTGTAGTGCTTTCCCTTAAAATCATCATAATAATGTTATAATATACACACACAAAAAGTTGATTTACGGCCATGATATGGTTATTGCCTTTGGCTATAAATTTGTAGTCTGGAGTTCAGTTGCAGATCTAACTGATTAAGATATCACATGAAAGTTCTGGGTTTCTGACAGGCTAACAATTGCTGCAACTGAGTTATTAGTGAACCAAAACTTTCAGAGGGTCTGCTGTGCAGGCATTTGGAGTGGTACAAAGCACTGTGCAGAAGTGCTTGGTACACAGGAGAGATGACTGCTGAGAATTCAGGCACTGAGCAAGCCAAATCTTTGTCCAGTGATTGCCAGTCAATGTATAGCACCAGAAATGAAAAATAATTTAAATATATTCAAAATGGAGACCAAATCATATAAAATCTCCATCAAATCTGCAACATCCCATAAATGAAAAGGAGAGCTGGAAAATGTTTAAAATACTATCAGTCTGTATCCATAAGTAGTAGTAGATACCAAGAAAAAAACACCAAACAAAAACACCAAAAAAAAGACGACACCTTTGGAGATATCAGGAAGAGAGGAAGAAAGGGGCACCAAATTGACCTTGTTGAGTCCTCAGCAAGGACCACTCCAGATAAGGATGGATGGCTTTAGCTCCAGGGGCTCTAGGTAGTGAGAACTAAAGCTACATAGCTTCAGTGGTGTGGCTTTCATAGAACAAACATGTAGAGATGCCGCTGTTCGTACCACCTCAGAAACTGATTAAAATTATCAGTTTTATTTTTAGTTATTCCTTATTATTAGCTATTACAGGCGGCTTTCCTGGGCTTTGGAAATGTTTGTTGTTATTATCTGATTTGAAGAAATAAAAGAAATCATGCTACCAAGAGGTTGTCATAGGACCAGCTAGGAACTGATGGCTGCACTGTGTAGAGACGCATGCTGAGCGATGCTGCCCAGTTGGACTCGGATGCTGCATGAAGCAGACATGTGTCAGACTCCGGACTGTGCAACAGCCAAACAAAACTGTGCCAAGGGAATGCAGACTTCATTCTTGGGTTTGCTTTTGTAGATTACTCCAGTGTTTGTTTCAGTCATGCTGGTCAGAGGAGAGTGCTAATCTAAATGACTAATACAATGAAGAACAGAACAAATATCTACCCTTAGCAGCTCTGGAGTTTCCTGAATTTCTAAACATTCATGCCTAAAGCATAATGCATTGTGCTCTCTAACCCCTCCTCAATCTCTTGCCCTCATATGGATCATCACTTATCTGCAAGAGCAAGCAAGACAAAGTCTCTGTTCCTTCTGACAGTCTTATACTTTGCCCATGTGCTTTTGTGAGAGCATGTGTTAGTTGCTTGTCAGTGTTGTTGGAGTGTTTGCACAGAGGTGCAGATACTTTATGAATCAGGACAACTAAACAGCTTAAACAACCAAGCCACATGGCTGTAATTCTTACACAAACTAGGAGAGAACTTGTGGCTAGTCTAGCTATGTAACACCATTACTGCCTCCATCCTTTCACCTGGTCTGCTTGCTGCACTGGAAAAGCATTTGTCATACAGGTGTTAGGAGGAGCAACATGCAAACACGCATGCTGACCCTCATGCACTGAAAAAGAAATGTTCGTGTCATCCTGTTGACGCTGCCTCCATAGTGGGGTCTGCACCACCTGCACTAGAAGTGCTGCTTGGTGGGCTCCCTCCCACCACGTAAGCCCTCTGTCAGATGCAGCAGATAGGGCTGGTCCCTGGACTGCACCTGCTGCCTGCAGTCCAGTGAGGGGGAGAGGCCATGGCATTGCTCAGAGCAGACTGTGTGGGATGGATATTTTACCCCATGGCAGGCAAATGTCATGGTGTCTCCTTCTTTGTCATACCATACATGGAGTCTCATCAGTGGAAGAAACTTTTCAGTCTTTTTAATTATGAGAAAGAAGCAGAATATGTCCCTGTTAAGGGTATTTGACAAAAATTCAGTGACTGTTTTAGATGCAGGGGACAGATTATTTTTTTCTATCTCAGCAATCCCTAATCTATTTTGGTGAATAGAACTTTTTTTTATGCTGCCTGCAAATAGCGTAGAAAAGTAGCAAAGTTATAGCAGACAAGCTTGTTGAGGTACAGCATGAGAATCAGCAAAGCCTTTTTGCTTTATCAAAGTTTTATTTTATAGCTTCTAAAATCGATTCTTACAACAGTGGGACATAGTGGCACATGGATTATATTCACCAAGGATTATGCCAACAATACTACCTTTGCTTGAAAAGAGAAATGAAAGGAATAAGCATAAATGTATTCTCAAGAAGAAAAGAAAAACATTTCTGAAAATTCCATATCCAGGTGCCATTCTGAAGAGATACAATCTGTGTGAAAGCAGAAAAGGCTTTCACAAAACTAAAGGAGGAAACCCAGCCATCACTAAGGCAGATTTATACCACTTTAACACAATTTTTAAAAATTCCAAGATAAACTATTCGCTGGCTAAATTATGGCACAGAATTACAAAGAACAGAGTTTATGCTGGTATAATTCCATTAATTTTGTCATCTTCCGGAAAACTTGTGGTTTCAGCTGGAATACTTTTACTTGAGTAATGCATGCTGACCAACTAAGGAGTAACATAGATTCGTTACACAAAGATTCATGTTTCCCAGCCTTCATCTGGAAAAACATCTTGGATGCATGAGGAATGATAAGCTATTAGATCATCATTCAGTCAAAAAAAAATAAACTTTTATATATCACTTTACCCATGTTTTGATTACTGTGCTTCCCAGCTGCCAGAAAGTACAAACAGGAGTCATAGAGAAGAGACAGCTCAAGTAGCTGACACCACTAGACAAACATACTACTAGGTCTGACGAGGGTTTAGATATTTATTCTCTGGAGTGGTTATGTCGCTGAAAGAGACTGGCCAAAAGCATGGTGGGTGGCAACAGTGCTAACTGTGCAGCCTTTCTAGCACATTTCAGCTGAGCTGGGAGACAAGGGAATAGGTTGGTTCCTACTCATGCCTCTTCCTGGCCTGTTTCCAGCCCACTGGAGTGTCCTGTGCCCAGGACTACTCCTGATTCGAAAGCAAAGCATGGATCCTTGGAGGAAAAAGATGTCCCTGCTTCCTGGGGCTCTGTACCTTGCACCCAGCTGATGGAGCCTGTCTCGAAACACAGCCACCCCTTGAGGGTTGGATGCGCGCTGTGCCCTATCATGATTCTTCACATATTGTTTTGCAGCTTTCTGCCCTTTTGAGTTATGTCATTTCAATTGAAAATCAAACTGTGAACTTCACATGAAGATAAATGTAGCAATGTCACCATTAGTTTCAGTCCAAACCCACTAAACGTTTGTTTTATCATCTGACAGCCAGAACGTGCCTGGAAAATGGTAAGAGGTGATGCAGATTAGCTGGCCTACCAAAGATTTTTCTCTCCTGCAGTGAGTAATCTTTAGTATTAGGTAAGCTTTAGTCATTCCTTTTTGTTGACAGCATAGAATCAAGCTGGTAACCTGCAAGATCAAATGTACTATGGACTTAGGAAACACACTGTATCTCTCACAAGTAGTTTTTAAAGAACACTGCTCCTACAACAATGCATTTTCTGCTTCCAAGATGGCAAGAAAATGCTGAAAGCAGCAAAAGACAGGAGCAGGCTGATAATAGTCACAGCTCTTGCGTCTGAGTCCCTTGTCCCTATCCTTATAATGATTTAAAAAAAAACAAACCACAAAACAAACCTAAAACTGATATATCACTGAGGGAACACAACATGGAAAGCAAAGTCATTCTGTGGTCCTTGCAATCCTGCTTTAACCTAGAAGTGAACCACAGGGAATTAAAGAATACAATTAGGAAATGAAGAAATTACTCTTATTAGCTTTCTATGAAATGTATTTCAAATTTTCACTTCAAAATTATTTTTTATTTCAAAATTCACTTGAATTTTGACAAGCGTAAGACAAGGCAAAAAGCTAAATGTCCCAAAACCAAACTTCAGGCTTTGGGTCAAGGGAAATATTTTGCTGTCTCTTGCTGACCAGACATGAATTGTGAATCCCATATTCTTTTCGGTAGCCATGATTTGCACAGCTCTGATTTTGCTGAAACCAGTAAATAACTATAGCTACATTTTACATTTGACTAATTTATCTTTCTTCTGTTTTACAAAAATAGCAAAAACCAACCACAATATAGATACCCTTACAGATTTTACAGCAAATGGAAAGAAATTATACAGAAGACCTGTATCTTCTACAAATATTGTCTCCAAGAGGCAACAGTGTAAAAACACATCTGCAGCATCTCAAATTTCAGCTGTCAAACAAAGCAGGGAGCAAGTTCCAAATCTCTCTCAGTGACTCCTTTGTAGGAAGTTTCAGTTGTTGATAGACACAGAGTACCAGCTTGCACATGAACGTCTGGTCATTTGGTCAGAGGTGAATTTAACCCCCTCCGTTAGACTGGGCTGCCTTCCACCTCCCAGAAGGTTCTTCTCCTCTGTAAAGTTTAGGTGGTTTCAAAACAAGGAGTTAAAATAGCCTTTGATAAAAACCTGCCCTTGAGTTTCGTTATCAGTTTTGGTGGGTTTATAATAATATTTACCCTGTAGGGGAAAAGAAAAAAGAAAAAAGGAGTTCTCTGGCTACATGTATACTAGTGAATATCCACGTCCAGGACTGCTCTTTGACTGTGAGGCCAGCTGTCCTGGAAAATCCTTCAGGCTCTTAAGCCCTCCCAGCATCCATAACATGCTGGCTGCATCCACGCTGCCCGCTGGGAATTGCTCCTAGCCCATGCTGACTCCTGAAACATGCTCGCAAATGGTTCAGCAGAAGCATGCCGGGGACCACTCCAGTGGTTTAATAAGAGCACAGACATTCACCCTCTATCTGTGCTCACGCCCTGGCACTGTTTAATTTAGAGCCTTTCCTTTCCACAGCCCGCTCTTTTACAAACAAAGGAAATGGAAAACTAATCAGCTGTGTAAAGGGAAAGTGCAACTCACCATAAATACACAGTCTGCAGAGAGAAAATAAGCAGAGGGTGGTGGGAAAACAGAAAAGAATCCATATTTTTTCAAGTAAGTTAGGTCAAGGCATGCAGAAGTATATTACTTATTCTAGAGGAGTAGTTTTAAGTTGCTGCTGAAGGATGGTCTGGAGATAGAGCAGTTCAGCAGGGGTCAGGAAGAGACAGGGCAGCTGAAGCAGAGAGATCACACAACATCCCCATTCACACCAGGCTTCTGCTGTGCTCGGTGGCACAAACTTTGAGCTTTTCTGCTTCATGTCACTGATAAGACAACTAGCACTGTGAGGTTTCAGAGTGGCACTTGCATTATTCAAAGCCCATTACTATTTGTAAAGAGGTAAAAGGAAAGGAGAGTCTTACTTCATTCCTGGCAGTGCCAGCCTAGTGACTGTCATTATTTCCCAGTAATCCTGCAGGCTTTCCACTGACTTCAGAACTTGTGGCAAAGAAAGTAAAGAAGTAAATGTCAGCCTAACCGATTTAAATAATACCAATGCCTCACGCTAACAGGGAGCGGCACAAAACCCTGCAGTTACCTCACCTGGGCATTGAAAATGGCTTCATCCACTGTAATAGCTTTCACTTATAGGAACCATATTTATGTGCCTCTTCTAATATCTTGGTTTCAAAACCCCTAGACAATTTCCTCACTTGAAAAGAACGAAGGTAGAGAGTTATCCTACCTCTACAGGTTGAGCTGATTTTGATCTTTTTTTGAATAACCTATCAATTCTAATCTGCTCAAATATTCATCTGGCTTTTTACTTCAGAGCAAAAAGGCTAAGCTGAAAACACAGGATAGCTACTTCGAGTAGGGAAGGAAGACACAAGTATCATTTCACGGGCTTGGTCCCGCATTAACATAAGTAAAATTACCTGCTGCCAGATTCAAGTTGCTTTAATGTCTGTGACTTTTTAAAAATCCAGTTTCAACAGGGATAAAACCCGAGTGAATTGTGTGCGCCTTGTTGCAACTAGCCAAACATGTTACCTTACTTAACTTTTTAAAAAAGGTTGAACTTTCTTTTTTTCCACTAGGATAGAGTAAAAAATTCTTAGCTGCTTTTCTTAGAAAGTAATTTCAGTTCAGAGCCATGGAAAGATGTTAAAAAGAGCCCTTACAAATGGAGTGGGTGTTTTACAAGTTAAAATCATCTGCAGTTGCACAAATTCACTCTGTTCAGCTTTAAGTACCTCACTTGTGGGACTGAGCTAGGAGTTTAGGTTTCGTCTGTAATCTGCACTCTTTGAAATGGAGCCCAAGCTCTCTGAGGCTATGTTAAGACTTCAGGCTTGTCCTTGTCCTCAGTCATGCAGCTCCAGTGACCACTGCTGAAGCCCACCATGGCTCCTGTCTGTCATGGAAAGCATCCCCTCACTTTCTTTCCATGGAAAAAGGTGCTAGGCAGAGGGTGGTGTTGCTCCAGCCTCCCTGTGAGAGGACATGGTTGGAGGACACCGCTGCATCTGACCTTGGGATGTGCTTGGAGGTCTCAGTTTCACCCCTCTGAGCCACTACTGACTTCTCTGAAGAGGCTGTGCCCTGAATTCAGGCACATCAGTAAGATAACTGATAAACTGGCACTGGATCCATAAACGCATCATCACAAAGGCCGATTTTCCTGCGGGGTGGGGAGGCAATAGCAGGCATTTGGCACCTTGTTATCAGCACCTGACACAGTGCCACACTTGGTGGCGAGTGTTAGGACATGGCAGAGGCTGTGGGACTGCGTCCACCCCTCACAGTCCCTGCTATAACCAACCCTGCCAACTTTGTGTTAATAAATTTGCAGACTCAAGTGGCTTGTGCTGTTGGGATGTATTTTCTACAAAGCATCAGCACACAGACTGCTGCCGCAGGGACACTTCTGGCTGAGAGGAGAAGAGAACACAGTTTTTCTAAAAAGTACAAAAGAGTCAAAAGCTCACCCTTACTGAGCTGCCTAAGAAATGAGCTTACTTGACTCTCCAGCCACAACTCCTTGTGCAGAACTCTATTTCTTGGGAAGAAAAATGGGATGAATTTGGCCATTATTGCCCCAAAACAGTAATTTAAAAAATAGCAGTAAATAATGGATCTATGTTAGCTTTCTTTTAGTTAGAGCAAGTGAAACTAGAGATTAATTTTTAATAAGTAAAAATTATTATTTTCCAGATTTAAGTTCCAATTTCCTATGAGGAGGTAGATGACAGAAAAGCAACATGGGTCTCAGTGTGGCTCAAGGGAACTCATGGGCGTTTCTAAATATTAAGGCATCACTGGGTCTGTCAATACAAATTTTAAAGGCTGATTTGACTTTTCACAATAATGTCAAAATGTTTGGTCATCAAAAAAAACAGCTGAGGGAAGGCATATACAGATGGTAGGTGATTGGTAAACCAGGTAAGAAAGCAGCATATAAATAGAGAAATAACTATTTCTCTTTCTTTAGTGAAAAACTGTCTGACCCAGTTATGTAATGTCTCAACATTACTTATTTGTTTGCTTAACTATTTTTTAGCTGCCTTCAAGGAAGATTAGGTGACTGGCAAATTACATTGGGCTGCTTCCCCTGTGCATGTGTGGCAGATCCATGGCCTTGGCAAGGACCTGCCGTGATCACTGTTGGCAGCTCTGTCATGTCTTGGCTCTGTGGGGACCAGGCTAGGTCCTGCACTGCCCAGGCAGCTGCTTGCTTAGGTGTAAATGCTAGTTACAGCCAAAACTCTAATCTTTCCTAATTGCTCAAAGTGATATCATTACTGCTTTTTAGCTTCTCACCTGTGGTTTGGGAAAAGGAAGATTAACCAGTTTTTCTCCCAGGAGGATGCAAATTCACCTCTTGTCATATTAAAGTGCTATATTTAGTTATCTTAAGAAACAAGATGTAACAGAAAGTATTCTCATGTGTCATTTCACATTTCATACTGATTTACTCCCAGTGAGAATAGACCTCACACAGGTTTCTATCCCTAGCGATAATGTCTGTAGAGTCAGCTTGTAGTACCACCTTTTTCCTCTTAATATTCATCACACAGGCCACAGATAAGAGCTTTTCCTTATCTGTATTTGTCCACACACACACACTGCAGGAATTTCAGAGGTGAAAGCTTTTTTCAGTCCCACCCAGCTGAAAGTTAAAGGACAGCTCTCCAGAGCACCCAGTGCTGACTGGTAAGAACAACTGTCCAGAAAAAGCAAGCTCAGACTAAGCAACTGAGCCTTTGCTGTACATATACTGAAAATACTTCACAAGGCTTTCAGAAGAGCCAGGACAAAGTCCTTATGTTGAATAAATATTTCCTTACAAGTTATTAAAGAGTATTTTATATCTTTAATCCTGAAAGACTCTGCTAGATTAAATGTAATTTGAGGAATACCTACATTTGTTCATTGTTATAATATTTATCAGCCAGGAAACTAAAATTCATCTGTTCACATTCATTTCTACTCAGTTACAGTTTCAGATTTTCTTTTATCAGCACATTGCTTTAGGATTTATACATCACTATCTTAGAAAAAAAAAAATCACTAAACTCAGCCAACCCCCCCAAGAAAAACTATTTGCCTCCATATTAAGGTCTGTAACTCAGTTAATCAAAGCCAATTCCAAAATCTGGTATATTAACATGTCTTTTAAACTCATCCTGTACAACATCATTGACTGCATGCCAAACAAACATACATTAAAAAACCAAATTCAGTCAGCGGTTTGTTAGTTGATTCTAGGACCGCAAAACTGACCTGATATGAAATGGCCATCTTTAGAGAATCTGTACAGATGGGAGTTTGCCACATGCTTGACCTAAGGTAACTTTCATGTTTGCAAAAAAAATCTTGATTATAATTGTACTTACCGATACAAATGTTATTACTTTTGTAATCAAGAAAACCCAAAAGCCTGCACAGAAAAGTACTTGGCAGCACATGCCAGCATGGTATCATGGCTCAGCTGTAAGTACCAGCCTTCCAAGCACTAAAAAAATCACCTGGCCATACCCCATGGAAAGCAGCAAACATTAAGTATTCAGCAAACCTTGGACTTTAAATAAGCATGTGTTGAAGACAAAGGATTATAATTAGAGGGTTAGGAAAGCCTAGAAAAAAATATTGTCAGAACCCAGCATTTAGCATTATGGCACAGACATCATGAACTGGTGCACCAGCAGCAGGCTTAGCTCCCCTGCCCTCGGTTCAGCCAGGGCATAAAGTAATGTTGCACAATTTCTGCAGGCAGCCAAATATATGACGTTATCTTTACTTAAATAAGCAAGAACAAGGCGGGAGAGTTCTGTAGAAATACTTGTCACCGACTAATCTCTTATACCTTGAAGATGCATTTCTAGAAAGGGAAAAAAAAAAAGCAGAATTGTTCTTCCCATTGTATCTTCAAAAAAGCTTCAAAGTGATATTTTATTAGGCTTTCTCAAACCTCAAAGAAACTTTTCCAAATGCCTGGAAAGGTGGAAGATTAAATAAATGGTTTGTTGAAGTAATGGAACAGTTACTGGACTTTATAACACATGCATATTTCTAAATAAAAAAGAAAATACTTTTTTGTATTTTGTGGTGAGGGTTTTTTTAATTTGGTTTAAAGAGTCCATAACTATAAACACATCAATAGCAGTTTGTAGTCACATCAACTTTGTATCAGAGAAAGCTAACATTTTGTTTGTGTAACATTGTTAGGTACAATAGTAACTATACAAATTTAAGAAAGAAAATAACTTATTTATGCCAAGTTAATGGAAATTAACATTCTGAATGACAATTTAAGAAAGATTATATGATGTATTGCAGGCTTCAACCAACTAAAAATAGAAAAACTATACAAGCCATAAAAATTGCACATTGTACAACTTTCTGTTCCAGGAAGATTGCGTTTGCAATCCTTGACTACAAATGGAGTTGCTTTCTGTCTGTTCAGATGGATCATCTGGGGCCATAATTAATATAGACAATCCCAAGATTTCCAAATGAGTCAGACATTTAAAAATATATGATACTGGGCTTAAAGTTGTGAAATTTTTATAAAATCAGTTAAGAGATTGCCTTCCAGTTTTTGAGCTGGGTTCACAATTTCAAAGTATATTCCAGCATCATGAGGCAGTTTAAAACTGGAAATAGATTACTGTATAACCAATGTGATACTAGCAATAAGCCTTTTAAAAGACAGGCAAAAGCCCAGATAAGTATTGTGAGACACCCACTACGGTCATAAAAGTCAGCAATGCCCGCTGAAAACATCCTCATTATATTAACTTGTTAACTTAAGATGCTTAGTATTAACTCATTATGCTAAAAAAATCAGGGAAAATAACGTACATTCAGAATGTTCTTGGTAATTCTCAACAGTCCCTGAGGGCTTTGACAGCTCTGCAGTTCAGATGAACCTTTGAAAGACAAGAGGTGACAAGAAGTCATTTTGGTCACCTCCTAGAGCTGGTATCTGCAAGAAGCTCAAGTGTTGTTTTCCAGCCATGCTATTGCAACAGCCTCTCCTGAATGTTATGAAGTTAGGATTTCCACCTGGAAGCTCCTGCACATCAGGCAGACAGCCCACGGTGTGGAGTAATACCTGTGTTGAGGGATGCTTCCAGAGCAGGGGCTTCGCTAGAATCTAGGTCCGGAGGGGGAAGGAGGGAGTCGAGGATGGAGGTGTCCCTGTGCCATCGCTCTGCTGCTCCCACCTGAGGCTGACTGGGGTCCCTGCTGCTCCCTAGGGAAAAGATAAGGCTCAGGGGCTGCATGCGAGGACAAAGCAAGAAGCAACACGTTCTGCTTGCTCTGCCTGCCAGCCAGAAGGCCAGCTAGAAAACACAGGCTTCCATACTTAAAGTGGTTTGAAGATAATTACATTTTTTAATTTAGAGATTCCCATTGATGTTATCCACGTGTCTCCAAAGCCATGACAGAGCACAGGAACCTGAAGAATCCAGAATACACATTTACAGACATGATACCATACACAAACCCAGATGGTAAAACCTCACACTGCTGCTGCCTCCTAAGAGCTGGTACCACAAGTCACAGCTTTCTGCTTTAATTTAGCAATAAACACCAAGTAAACCCCTTCATCCAAAAGAAAAAAAAAAAAAGAAAAGCAGCCATAACAAGTGAAGAAAAAAGCTGGCAGGTAATTTTGTAGCCAGACTCCAACTCAGTTATCCTCACACTAGGCACCAATTGCAACAGCACAAACTAGTATACTGTAACAAGGCTTTTACCTTCCATCAGATTCTACTGTCTATGCTGCTTCTCCTTCCCCCAGAGGCCAAACAACCCCACCCCTCCTTCCTCCAACCACCTGTCCCAACAACCTCGGAGCTATTTAACTACTTAGCAGGAACGAGCTACAGCTGGGCATCATCCATGTCTATCAACCCACTGCCTCTGAGGCCAGGCCACAGCTGCATGTTATCAACGCTGACCAACCCACTGCCTTCATTCCTCTACAGGTGACGTGCTGGGTTCTTCATTGAGTAGACTAGCTCTGCAGAATATGTGCAATGCAATGCAATGACAAAATGACAGCAGAGAAGTAACATGTCCAGCTTGGCCCATCTATTAGCTGCACTGCAAGCAGTCTGCAGACTTCTAGCTGCTCAGTGAGAATGCATGAAGGACATTACTACTGGAAAGCTGGGGATGCTGCAGGGCATATGAGGAACAGAGCTGTAATCCTGAAGGGAGGCAAGGTCTCATGTTGATAAAAGCTCATTCAGGCATTTGATTAGTTTGCGTAAATGAACAAAATTTGAATCCACCTTGTTGATTCCCTGAATTCTGCCCTGACCTTCTTAACTGTGCAGCATGGTTATGGTTTAACCAAAGTTTGGTAGGTCAAACCCACTTCCGAGACAGCTAGCACGGAAATATCAGAGCCAATGGATCTGAGCAGTAATGT
Organism: Falco rusticolus; assembly: GCF_015220075.1. Classification (NCBI taxonomy): domain Eukaryota; kingdom Metazoa; phylum Chordata; class Aves; order Falconiformes; family Falconidae; genus Falco; species Falco rusticolus. The sequence continues at coordinate 80,625,210 of NC_051192.1, forward strand.
GTCCAGGCAGGCTCAGTGCCAGGGCTGGTGGTGCCAGAGAGCTTCTGAGGGCTGTGAGGAGACCACGGAGGTCTTTCCTTTGGCAAAACATTTGGTCAAGGAGAACATGGTGTTCTGGAAAGCTGTGATCTTTTTAAAGAAAACAGTAATAATTTTGTTCAACTCTATAGACTAACTGTTATTTAAATCATTTATATAGTTCTCCTAATAACAGTGTAGCCATACAAGGGACACTACTATTTAAGGAATAAAGCAGGACTACTGCAGTGTCAAAGTTAATAGCAATTAGAACTGTCTGGCATATTTCCCCATTATTTCTTAACCAACTATATATGAATTCTTGTAAAATAGTAAATATCAACTTAGTATTTGTAGATCTTTTTCATCCTTTCTCTGAATTGAAAGAACAAGATTTATTGGATTATGAACAACACAAGGACAGATACAACAATGAAATCTTAACCAGCTGTCATCACAGTTAAATTGGTGCAATCACTTTAGTAAAACTTAGCTTTATAGGAAAAAAGCCCAGATTATTTTATTGATACATACTTCAATTTTCTTGAAAATTTGTTTAGAAAACTTTAGTCTTGAACAGCTAATTCCAGGAGAAAATTGAGCAATTATCCATCTATATTTTTACTTATTAATAGTAGAAAGCATTTCCTACAAGTTCAAGAATTCAGATTATCACACTCCTACGCCCACAAGCTCCAAATCACATCTGGCGTAACAGTTTACAAGAAGCAAATTAGAGATAATTTGTATGAGGCACATGTGATTTACAGGAATTAATTTGTCCTATAAAAAGTTTGTTCTTTGGAAAAGTCAGTGAGAGTTTTCTCATTAATTTGAACTGAGGAAGGATCAAGACTATTGTCTTTAAAAGTTAATATGCAACTATCTAGAGCTAATGAAAGGCTAATAAAAGAAAGTGGGCCATGTTTTTGCAATGAAGAGCTTAATTTTCAGTGCAATTCACAAAGTATAAGAAACAAAGAATGGTTTTCTGTCAATCATCTCACACTAATTATGACAAAAAGGGTGGACCAAGGCTTAATGGGTCAAATTCTGACCTAATTTGTCTTGACTGTTCTGAGTTTAAAGAAGTTACTCTAGATTTTCATCAGTCTAAATGAGATTAAAATCTGATGTACTGAATGCAAAAAAAAGTGCCAGTGTTCATGGTTTGCACAGACCTTGTTCACAGAAAACATGGTTTAAAAATAGACAAGAGTACTTTCCCTCCACTATATGTTGTTTTAAAGTCATCTTACAAGCGTAGTAACTACACCTACATCTTTCCAAAAGGAGACATCCTTGAAAACAGTTAGGACTTGAGTAATTTAGGTCCTCCGGTGTTTTACCAAGCAGCAGGATAAGGTAGATGTTTTACATGACTCTGGAAAACCGTTTTCTTCGTTCATCTTTAAAATATCTTGAGATAATATTTATGCCTATACATGTCTTATTCTCCACTTTAACTAAGTGATGCCACAGTAAATATGGTGAGCAAATGAAACAGGAAGAATATCACTACTTAATTCAAATACTCTCCATTATACAACATTGTGTTGTACCGAAAAGCCCATGGGATTTTGCCACTGACTTGAATAGAGCTGGTATTTCACTCACAGCAATCACACTGGTACATAAAAAAAGTGCTCCTAACCACCCGTTAGGCTAAAGCAAGAGGCAGCTTTGCTTGTAGACTTTGCCTTACTAGCATCTTTAACCTAACAGGGTTACAATAACATGACAGCACTTGGCACAGCAAGATGCCTCTTGGGCTGCTTTTTCCATGCCAGTTGTTGAGACTTTTAATCACATGCACTAAACGTTTTTGTTTGCTAGTCTCAGTGCAGTAATACAAAGCTATTGATTCTCTGTAGCTTTGTTTTGCAGAAAGCTTCTCAGCTTCCCTCGTTCACATACACATCCCCTTTCCCCTGATGCACCACAACCAGGGAACCAAACTTAGCAGAAGGAAAGTTGTGAAGCTTTCTTTGGCAGGTTGGCCAAGATACTCTAATGACAGCTGTGATGGAAGTCTCCATATTCCCATTGATCTACAAGCCTCAGTTCCCACGACCCTCAAAGGAACAGCCAGGGAAAGCAAAGAGCTTTTGAAGCTGCTTTTCTCTCCCTTGCAACTCCAAGCCCCAGCTGTCACACTGGGGATGGTACAATGAAGGGCGAGTCCTCCCAAACAAGTCTGGTGGGGCACTGTGAAGGTCTGGCTACACACAGCTTCTCAGAATAGGACACAAGCTGAAGCTGATTTTGGCAGTCACCCTGTGCCCCACCAGCATCACTGGGGGCTTCAGGATGCATGAAGGGGCACCTACTTCCCACAGCCCATAGGCCACCATGGGGGCAGGCAACGTGTGACAGCTTCCACTATCAAACCAACTATTTGATGACAACTGTTATCATCAGAATTGTTAACTAGAATTACATTTGCATTACAATTTTACATTAAAAATGCACTATGTCAGCCCCTCTGGGGGGCCATCAGCTCCTGCCCCAGCGTTGCTGCAGCAGGCTGGTCTCTAGCTCCCCACAGCCCTGCCCTGCCTGGCCATGGACCACTGAGCTGGGCCCATCTGGGCCTCGGCCCATCCCCATTCCCAGGGAAGTGCCTGATGCCCAGGGCTGGGGCTGCCCCCAGCCCACTTGTCCCTATGGGGATGCTGACTGCTGCCACCCCTCAAGGAGCAGCCACCCATGCACTGCCCTGACATGTATTTCCTTAACTGTGTATTAAATTGCTTGTAATCACGGTTGGGATTCCCTTTTGCTCTTGCTTAAGAAATACCTTGTATTTTAAAAGCTTTTCATTTCCATTGATCTTCATATGTGCATGTACCAACTAAAATTTGTGCTTCTCTTTTCCTACAGCATATTATAAAACTCTTCCTTATGCTATAGGACAGCAAAAAGCTAAAAAAGCAATCAATGTGTTTATTCCTGCAAAAAGAAGGACTGTAGAAAAACAAATGACCCCCCCTCAACATAACAATGCCTCTCCTCCCCACTATCAGAGACATCCTACACTCCAGTGATCATGGCCCCAAGCACTGGGATGGCAGGCTCAGCACAAATGGGAAAAAGTTTCTGTACGAAGCTCCCCCTGAAACTTGATTAAACTATTGACTCAGTAGGGATTAGAAGGAAAACAGCCAAAAAGATTGCTGTCACAGTCTTAACAGCTGGGAGTTTCCTGGAGTTTTCCAAGCAGCTATGGCACAAGAGACCAAGAGATACTGGATTTGACCAAATATCCTTTTCTCCTTGTCCCTGGGAGGTGGTGGAATCAGTTGTCCTCACATTCTCTTCTGATTTCCAGTGGCTTTCCCTGAACCCTGCCATTTCTTAAAGACAACATGTGCATGCAATTGTAGCTTATCCAGGAAAGATTCATCACATCCTATACAGTGTTCATAGGAATTTTCTCAGCCATTACTGTCAAACAAACTTTCAAAGTGCCAGACCCATTTCTTTAACGATTACTGTCACAAATCTAATTAAGTGCATACTACACTGGCTGAAGGTCTCAATCAAATCATAATTTTCACTGATTTCCCAGGTTTTGATTAGAACCCTAAAACCTTTCATACTGCAATTTCAATCAACAACGTAGAAAAAACTCCATTATTTCTAATAAAGATCCCCTTAGAAGATTTCAAAACCTTTACTCAACCTCCTAAATATTTGGCACAGCATATCCTTACAAGCCTGAAATTATTACTCTGTTTGTTATGGTTTCTTTTATTATGCTATTATAAAAGACTGTTGTTTGTAGCACATTACCTCAGACTTGTTCAGGTACAAAGATGGACTTCTAGGATGATGAGGGGAATAAAGAACCTGTCATATGAGAAGACAGAATGAAGAGCTTGGCTTGTTTAGCTTAACAAAATAAAGGCTGTTAAGATACCCAGTTGCTGTCTATAAATGTATAATGGAGGCAAACATCAGGGAGATGGGAGAGCCATTTAAACCAAATGTAGATGTCGGCAAGGAAATCCATCAGCACAGACTGGCCAGAATTTAATCTGTGCTAGAAACGAGAAACAGGTTCGCACTTGAGCAATGAGATTTGGGAACCATCTTCCAGTTGGAGTAACAGCAGAAAAAATCCTAACTACACTCACAGTAGAACCTGATAAGGTTATGGAGGGGATTATAAAATGGGATTCCTCCAATATTAGGACAATAGATTTGATGACCTATTAGATCCTTTCCAGTCCTGAGTTCCTGTGTAAGGCTATAGCGTATCACGGAGATTCTGTAACCTTCAACCATGCGTGCTTCAGAACAAGATATGGCAGCATACTTTATATGCTTCAAGCTATTTAAATCAAAACCCCCAACCAAATAGTTCAGTTTAGTAAGTGTATTTCTTCAGGGTAGTGGTAAAACAAATATTTTTCTCTCCCACAATGACAATAAATTCAATAGAACCCAAATGTATTACAAAATAAACATCTTTTACATTCAGTTGTCCATCACAGAAATTCCTAAGATTATTGATAATTAGTTCTACTTGTCCTCTAGCACTGTTTAAGGTTTATGTACAAATTTTATACAATTTTAGCCGTTACTTTAAAACCTCTGCAGCTGAAGTTCAACTGTTATTTATGGTATTCTGCTTTAAGCTATAAATTAATTAAGGACAAGTACATTTTTGTGCTAATGCATTTTATGTTGGAGGGTATCCAAAAGATATAGCCAAAGGAACAGAATTATGATTGTTTCTCATTTACTTTGGTCATTGCATGGGTTGTACACATGAGAGGAAAGACATTTTGTTAAAAACAGAGCCATCTGGTTTTGGAGTTCCTTTACAGAACTTCAGTTTTTTCATGCTTAAAGGATTGCTTATCCTAAGCTTTAAGTAAAAACCCATGAATTTCTACAAAGCAGAAATCTTCTTGGTTAAAAAAAAAAAAGTTCGGAAAAAAAATCTACTTTCACCAAAAGCAGTAAAACATTTACATAAAAATCAATCATTACAAAAATTATTTCTTTCTAAATGCACAGCCATATAAACACCCACACAGAGACCCCCCAAAATGGGATGAAACTATGGTCATGATGAAACTATGCATTTTTTCACTTTCCTGTAGCTCCTATTTGTAATTTTTATAGAAATACCAGCATGCTATCTTCCTATAAATTGTACTAGCACAGTGAAGGCAAATTTTACTATGAAGATGCCCAAAACATTACTGTAAGATTATATCTTATGGTAATTGATAGCATCTTAATCTGATTGCTCTACTCTCCACCAAGGGGAGTTTTGCTGTTTTGTTATTAGCAGTTTGCTTTCCTTAGCTGGTGAAGATTAAAAATCTCTCATCGAGTTCTTGTGACAATGGCTGATTTCAGCTCTTCAGATGCCGCATTAGATGCTCTGGAAGAAAGGATTCAGTAGGATTGGAACACATCTCTCCATTGTCATCGGTTAATGGATGGCTTAAGACCTAAATTATGACCTCTAACATCTTTTCCTACCTTATTTTAAAATTCTTTTAAAAGCATTCTAAGCTTCTGGCTTTAATCAAACATGGCAAAAATGAAGAACCCATTTACATATGTGCTTGTCTACATATCTTTGCATGTTGGTTTTTGTTTTAATTTTGTTGCCTTTTGCTTTACCATACCGCACATTCACTCATGCATTGAAGGAGCATCCCTTCATCTTCTCCAGCCTCTTCTTATTCAACATCCCTTCCTTCATGCCTGCCTTTATATTTTTCTGCTCTTAAACTAAGGCAAATCACAATTTCGCTTTTGACTCGTGACAACGCTAGTGATTTTCATCATAGCCTCTGTTTCTATTCCTGTTATGTATTTTTAAGGATTCTTTCAGAAGAGAGACACATTTTTCAAGTTCCTGATTTACCTCAGCAGTCCACAAGATGTATATACATCAAAACAGTCCATTTCCCTCCTTAAACTGCCACTTTTGTCTCAAGCAAAAACAGTCCTTGATTTGAACAGAAACTGTCTATGGCTCCGAACTCTTCAGGAACAAACTGGTCATGAATAAATGGAGACTAATGTGTTTCCAGAAGTCTGATGTTCTGAAATATTTATTCATACATGGGGGGAAAATGTCCTTACTATTTTTAAGAGAAAACATGATCCATATTCAAAAGAAAAGTTACATGCTTTCTGACACTAGATTCTGAATTTACACATCAGTAATTTAATAGGTTTTTTAAAATGTACTCCTTTGATTTGTCAAGATTTATTTTCTAACAGACTTCAAATTCTTAACTTCTTCCTCCCACAATAGAAGTAACATAAATCACTGTCACCTACTAATTTAAAGCTTGATGCCCGATCTCTTTTCCACCATTTTATAGTAAATATAGCAATGTAGTTCTAAAATAGTAACATGCTGAATTATGCTAATCTTCAGTTGCAAATTTACAGATCATTCTTGAAGACTTGTGCAAAAAACTAAGGTGGTTAGGCATTTTCTGTGCTTTTTTCTCAATGCTTAATATATGCTTTACTGTGTAAATAGACTGATTTCACCAATGCAAAAACTAAATCATCTCCATGTTCAGTGAAAGTTGTAACTACTCAGTGCATTGATTTAGACAAGATAAATTAAGTATGGCTGCTACTCTCAGCAAGAGCTGACCAAAACGCAGCATGTACATGTGCTTGTGTGACAGTAGGCCAGGTTGGTAGTAAATAGAAGCCTGTATTTTCTCCTTTCTTTGCTGTTTATATGGAATAAATTAGTGGTTGTGGCGGAATTCCTAAAAGAAAGTTATTCACATAGCAAAAGCACCATGGTATTTTGCATGCAGATCCTACTCAGAGCTGCTGGACACTGGCAAGGCAAAGATCACAAACTTATTTCACAAGTGAGTCAACAGTGTCGAGGCCCTGAAAGGCATCTGAGAAAATCTTAATGGGCCACATTATTTTGTTCAGGTTTGATTACCAGATGAAAGAGATGGCTTCACTAAGGAATGTCCAGCACCGTAGGGTTTAAGTCTCCTTTATGACTGGTATAAGCACAGTAGAGCCTCCCAAAGGACTGATGGTTTCTGTGCTTTTCTGAAATATTAGGGATAAATATTCTAAGGATGGTCAGCAAGTTTATGGTACTAATTCTAGATCCAGACCCCTGAACAACAATTTCATGTGCAGGTTTTCTATTCATCTGTTGTGAGAAGCAAATCTGTTTTCGAGAATCTCCTGGAGTTGCCAGATCATTTCTGTGCATCACAGCAGCCAGAGAGGATTTGCCTTCACCCTTGCTTGCCTGCTCGCAACGGGGAGCTGGGCTCTGCAGGGCTCCGGCGGGGACTGCCCCCTGTCCTGGCTGTGTCTGGGAAGGAAGCCAGGAAGGTGGGTGACTGACATGTTTCAAACTCGTAGAGTTCTAGTAGAAAACTAGTCTACGCTGCTGTCATGTCCTCATGTCATGCACCTGCTCTCTTTGGATGGTTATTTTTGCTTTACATGGGCTTTGAAGAAGCCTCCACTGACAAACAGAATGGGGTGGTTCATCACACCCCAAACAGCAGATCTGTAGAACGCCTTGTCCATGGATGCAGAAGTTAACATGGCTTGGAGGGAGACAGGAAGAAATACTTGAAAGAAATACTCGCTTATGGTTGCTAACCAGATAAACCACATCAGGTTCAGGCAATCTCTTAAACTGAAGTAGCTGGAGGCTGGGAGAGTACTCGGGGGAAGTTTCAAATCCTTGCCCTGCACTTGCTCTCTCCTGCTAACTGCTTTCAGCCACCGGTCTGTGTGTTGGCTGGTTTGTTTGCCTGCCCAGAGCAGAGCACCAATGCAGTCCCCAGCTGCCACAAATTATGCTGCAGAGTTCCCTGCAGTTGACTGAATTGCAGGGGTTGGCACAGAGAGAATGCAAGGCTTAAATCTCATCTTAGGAAACCTACTCAGTGGTTTACAACTAATTCAGTAAACTTCTCTCTTTTCATCTGATTGCTTATGACAGGACATGGAGCTAAAACTGAAGGACTTGATGCTCAACTATTTTAAATTACTATGGCTTGGCTGGGGCCCTTGAAAGCAGGCTTCTTTACCCACTGTAGTTCTGACATGAAAAACAGAGTTATCTCACTGATGACGCTTTCATTGAATTTTTTTAAATATAAATTTAATGTTTCCTTTATTGTCCAAGTGCAAAACACATATTTTTAGAAGAAAAACTGTAATTCATACCTTGCAACAACACAAGCCAACTGTATCCTTAGCTGAAGTACATAAAAATCATACTATCTCCCAGCAGGTGCTCTAGAACTGGTTTATGTTAATCTTAAACCACAAAAATTTGTTGTCATTACTGAGCCATTCAAACGAGAAAGCTGTTCTCACAAAACAGTATTTAGTGGGCCTTCAAATAAGAACAGAGCAGCAGGGAACTGCAAAATGTTATCTCAAAAGCCCTTGCCTCACCCCTAAATTAAATCCAGAATCAACTCTTCCCATGGACAGAAAGAAGGGCAGAGCATGCTGTTTGTCACTGCCCATGTGGAGGAGTTGCATGCCATGGCTCAGATGTCACAGCACTCTTTTCAGTAATATTTTTAAGCTTTCAGTAATGCCTCAAATACCTAAAATGAAAGGTGAATAACTTGAACAGCAAGGATCTTAATCGTACATATATTTAGAGATTTATGTTTACTGGTTGCTTCTCTGAAACTTTTCGGCTGAGTTAGTGCTGGGCTTGCAAGGTTTTAAACAATCTGTATCCAATTTTTTGTTAAGCCAGAAATACTATTTAAGATAAAAGTAAAGGAAACACAAATTATGTTTTCAGAGCTACAATTTAAAAGCATATTGAATTGCTTCTTAACTGCAGGCTAGTCTGATAACTGAAATCACTAGCAATGTTCACGGTGAATGTCACAACTAAAATTCCACATAAGCATATTTTTAAAATTATCTCTTTCACTTAGCCATTTTGGTCAAGAATCCCTTTCTCATGGATGAGTCCGTAAAATATGCATCACTCGAAGCTCTAAAGAACGCAGCCTCTGCTCTGCTTTATGTCAGATGATTTCATCAGCTCTGGGAGAAGAATTTGAACAAGGATGTTGGCAGATAAAAGTCCTTTTGGTTTGCTTTAGAGCTGTGATACATTAATTTATAATTTTAACAAAACATACATTGTACATAGGGCATTGGAAACTTATGCAAAAAGGGTGGTCTTTTTAACTTCATGCTATCACTTCAGGATGGAGTTGCCTCTGAGGTTCTGCTTCACTAACAGGAGGAACAACTCCTGGGGCTCTAAGCCACTGCCACTGTCCTTTCACAGGAGAGGAGGGCCAAGGGAGTCAGCCAGCATCAAATCTTCATGTGTTGCTGCAAACACCAATGCTCTACTTCTGCATGGAACAGTGCAGAAAGCCCTGCATGGCCTGATGTTCCCACTGTGTAAAGGTGTGGGCTCTGTTCTGCTGAAGCCAAGGGTTTCAAGTAGTTATTTCAGTTTGTGGTTGGTTTGTTGGCTGTTTGCAGTTTAGCCATTGATGCATCAGGAAATTATTATTATTCTCTTCTCTGACAGAGCTTAGAATTGCTTGTACGAGTTTTTTATGTTACTCATTGAACTGCTGTTTAGTAAAAGACAGTCCTCCAAACCCACATATGGTTAAAATAAGCTTTTTTTGCTGGTATTTTTTTCCTCGCTCATGTTTCCTTTTGAAAAGGAGACAGTTCTGTGAAATCCTGTGCACAACTGTGCCTGTAGCTCTAAGCACTGTTTACCCATGAGGAAGTAAGAAGACACAATGAAGTGTTACCAGCTTTGACTCATCTGACCAAAGTATCATCTGGTATGCTCATTAATTACAATAGTTCAGGTGGAAACATTGGTCCCTGAGCTTTATTAAAATTGACTGGGTCTTTTTTTCACATGAAAGGAGGACAAGGAAACAGACATTTGAAGTGGAACAGTAGAAAGCAAACAAAGGTGCATGCAGAGGAGCTACTAAAATAACCCCTAAGGAAGCAACTCAAAAAAACTCAGTTTAAACAATTTTAAAAAAATACATCAGTAAACCACAAATTTTTTTCCAATGCTAGAATCTTCCAGCATTAGAAGTTCAAAATATGCTTGGAAAGCAGTCAGTCTATCTGAAATATTAAAGAAGTCTAATTCAATAATAATAAAATGTATCTTTATAATGCAGAAAAGCTTTTAGATGATTGTTCAGATGATTCCAGGGATTTGATGCGTTCAGATGAGTATGACATGAGGACTATGTGTAAACTAGTAGATTAAACAGTGTCAGGGCTTGGCACTGACTAACCAGTGGTCTTCCCAGAATGGTTCAGGGATTAGCCCTGGGTGGGGACCAGCCTAGCCAGGGGTTTGCAGCTTGGACATAGCCAACCTGTTTTGAAGACTGAGGAAGTTTAATAGTGTAGGTATGACGTGCCAGTGACAACTGGACTGAGGGTCAGAGAACCAGCATTGGCATTGTCTAATTTCCTGAATACAGACATAGCCAGTGTCACCCATAAATTCTTAACAGTTTCTGTGTGGCAGTTACCACATTGTTTTCAAACAAGGATAAAACTGTGAGAAGCGGAAACATGTATTGTTGCTCTACAAAACCTCAGCAGAACTGAAAAGCCCTGATTTTTGAGAGGAGGGCAAGCAAATGAGAAGCACTCAGACAGATGGCACAGTCAGATGGAATGAATTCCTGAGGGGGAGTGCTGCAGAGAGAAGAAGAACAGCAAGCATGGTAAAAATATGGGAATAGCAGCTGCCATAGCTGTTTCTACAAAAGTAAAGCAGGTTGAGCAAATTGCCTCAGGAGCCTGCCCTGTGCCCAAATCCAAAGGGAAGAACGAAGACGACAGCTTTGCAGGGAAGTATAGTGCCACGCAGATGGGTGAGACTGGACTGTGCACTGTTGCAGATATTAGAGAGGGATCAGAGACATATCATTTCCAAAGCTCGCAGCTGGAAGATCAGCCAAGGTGGACACTGGGACCCAGAGAGAAGTCCAGCTTGCCTGGCAGGCAATGGTGAATGCCAAACAGAACAATGACACAAAGCCCTGACCACAGAGAGACATGAACTGAGATAATTCTGATTCCAAATGAGTCAGCTGGAGATCCAAACAATCCAAATCCTAATAAAAGCATATTCACACTGGCAAAGTGTCAGTATGATTGTTGATTATCCTTTGTCTTCCTGAAGAGAGTGTTTCTGTCCCACAGCAAAGGTGATGGACAATATCTACCACTGGAAAAGAGATCTTGACTGAGAGGTACAAAGGTTCCACGCAAGGGCTTGTCACAGCGCTGCTCTTTCCCAGTGTCCCTCCCTAGCAGCAAGAGTAATCAGGCTGTCCACACACTTTTCTTCCACCGTGGCACAGGCTCTGCTGAGGAAGTATTGTTGCAACAGAAAAAACCAAGAGCCTTCACCTCATTTATTGCGCCGCAGTGCTGTAGCATTAGATGAATAAGTAACTGTGGGAAGAATATTACTTAACCCTGTAAGCCTGAGATGGAAGCGCTCTCTGGGAATGGCGCATGCATAAACCATCTGCAATAGGTGAGATGTGAGGGACTGGGACAGCATCGGCATGTGTGGGCCGTTCTGAGAAGTTAGGTACAACTCTCTACCAGGTACCCTCAGTGAAATCCTTTTTTCATTGGCTCTTAGCCTGGCTAATTTTCACAGGGATGGCAAAAGTCAATTCCCTGCCACAAGGCAGCTCCCTAGTTGAATTTCAGTAGATCATTCTAGAACACGTAGACATTAAAGCTCTTCAGCAAAATGGTTATGGGACTATTTTCACACGGACAAACAACAACTTTCTCTCATGTCATTCTTAGAAATGCTCAGAGCATTCTCATTGAAACTTCCCAAAACAGTTCAGACTCAGCCAGACATCCAGCCTGAACGACTGAAGTTTTGCAAAGCTGTAAACAACTGGGCTTCATACAAGACTGGATATTTCAAAGAAAAATGTCAGGCCAACTTAGATAGGGGCCTTGTTATCAGCTTGCTGTCTTCTATGTCTTCTCTTCTATGTCCCAGCCTAACATCACATTTGTAAGTTAATCGGTATATCTGAGTTTAATATAGCATTTAGTATCTGCTCACATTTATACTTCCCAATTTAATCTATTGCTAATTCCCAGCTGATTAGCTACATTTTGCTAACACGAGGACAAAACCTGAGATAAGTAAGATTCCTTCTAATGCCTCTATTAACAGAGTTTCAGATTATTTTCTAGATCAGAAAAATCAACCTCACAAAAGTATATGGATGGAACATCTTGACTTTTCCCAGCTTTCTCATGACTTGACTCACAAAGAAAATTTAAGAGAAAGCTGCTGAAGCAGTTGACTTAGATCAACTAGTTCTCTTTCTAGAATTAAATAGATGAGACTCAGAATATGCCTGTGTTCATAAGACTAATTATCAACAAACCCATTCCCTCCCTTCTGTGTTCAAAAGGAAGCATTTTTAAAGATGCTAAAAATAAAAAAGAAGTTTTATTAAATAAATTCACATATTCTTTTTTGTAATGGAAACATCAGAAGTAGTGTCCTGACTTTCATTTTCTTTTTCTGAGTGGATTTCATGAGACATCTAAATCTGAAGTTTCTTAAAAAGTACATGAAAAAAGGAGGTGATCGTGACTGTTGCGCTAACATACACAGCACATTCTCAAAGATGCCCTAAGAAATTTCTGAATATTACTTATAATGGTTTCAGCCAAACTTGCTAAGTTTTTTTCCTTATTTGATCTGCAAATGACCTATTTTGGCAGCAATCTGAAAATATATAAAAATAACATAACGTCTGCAATTTAAGTTTTCCTGTGTGCGATGCTCTATGACAGCATTTGTAGATTAACCTGACACTCTGCCAGACTTTTCTGTGATGTCCTTGGGAATTTTGACCTATTAACTACAATGGAGTTTTAACGCAAGCTGTTTAAGGCAGGCTTGTTTCTATAAAGAAACGGTTTCGATTTTAGGGGTTACACAGATTAAATGCTACTCCTCAGAGTTAGAATTCAGGTGATTCCACTGAACTGCATGACAGAACTGCAAAGTTTTTGCCATCCTTGAGAAGTATGTGGACAATATAAACCAAAAATAAAATACAATAGTACCTACACTAGGTATTTCTTAAACTGTCAAAGGCTACATAATCTAGTATCATCACTGGACTCACAGAAAACCTAGGTCTGTTGCTTTCTTCATAGTATAGTGGTACCATAATATTTATTTGTACAGATAGATATTTTTCTCAGTGATGGCTTTCTGCTTGCCTAGGTTCTCTCTATGGAGAGAAATGGGAATAGGAGGTTAATACCAATATTTTCCAGCACTAAATCGGTTCCTGTGGCCTAGAGAAAGGCTAGGACACCTGCACACTATTGTTAAAAGCTCGAGGATGTGCTTTTCTCACTTAACGCCTGGTATTACAGGTACACATCCATCATGCTGCCAAGGTTTTGCCCCTTGGGGATTCCCACCGCAGGCGGACTGGAAGCAGAACAGTCTGATTAGAGCCTGCAGCTGAAATCATGCTGCGCAATTTATTCCAGTAAACAATTCATCCTGCATAAAAGCATGGGTTTGAGCACTCTGAAGATTTGGGTCAAATTCAGTATAAAGTTTCAGAGAAAAAAGAAAATGGAATGCATGAACTGAAGAAACAGTTCCTTATGCTTTTTCTCATCATTTTTCCCCCACGCTAAGATCACAAGAAGTCAGAAGTACTATTAGAGTGAAGCAAAAAAATTATGAGAAAATTATTTCTCTGCCCTCTTTTTCCACGTGTCCCAATTCTCTGTCAAAGTTCGCTGTCTTACAGCTTCAGAGGTTCAGAGGCAGAACTGGGAGCACTGTAAATATTCTTGTTTTCTGTCTGGGAGGAAAACAGTGCTGCATTTGTGAAAAGTTACTTTTGTGGGTGAACCACCACGGTATTACTGAATGATTGATTATTACATGAAAACTGTTGTGAACCAAGAAATCAAAGCCTGTTTGCTAGGGGATTATACATTAAGATGGATAAAATATTTTTTTTATGTTGACCGTAAAATGTAAAATATCAATTTTATTCCCAGATTCAGGTCCCTGTTTCCTTAGAGCATGGGAGAGAAGATGAAGGGAAAGAAGAGGAGCTGTCACTGCACCATTAGCAGCTGTGGGATGGCTGATGTGCTCCCCCCAACACATGACCCAGCTGCAGCCCTATTTCTGCTGCTCCATTACAAGTGACCAGTACAAATAATGGCATAGTTACAGTTGCACTGTGATGCAGGTAAAGCCACGAGGAAGGGAGCATTTTCAGTCTGAGTAAGGGAGCCTGGAGATAGGGTTGATGCTGGGGTGAACTGAAATGTTATCTGTCAGCTGTAGCTGTCAGCAAAAATATTAAAGAAAGAGCAGCTGCATCATGCCACAACCACGGGAGTGGCGCAGTCGTAGCTCCAAAATAGATTTGAGAGTCAGACAGAGTTTTCTTTTAATGAATCCCAGTAATAGTCATGGACTGTTTATTTTCAAACCTGGTTTAAGCCAGTTGATAATGCTACTGCTTTTAAAATGTTTTAAACAAATACTTGAATGCAAGTCAAGAAGAGCTGTTTAGAATAGGACTTATTGAAAGGTATGCTATTACTCCTATAAAATGTAATTTTTCCTACTAATTATTTTCATCTGCTGTAGCTTTATATTTCCCCTCACTGTTTTAGTGTGTAAGTGCTGATATAACAATGAAATTGACAATAAAAAATCATAAACATTTCTCAGCTGGAAGAAAAATTATTGGCTTGTTATAGCTTCTGTAGCATTTATTCTTCCTCTTAGGAACATTAATTAATAAGATATTAAGCTATCCTGAAAATATTTATTAAAGAATAACATCTTACAGTCTTTTGGGGTTGCTATTAAAGATAATAATAAGAGGCAGTCTCTTCTGGATCTTGAATTCCAAGATAAATATAATAAAGCTTGTGGTGGAGTGTTATTGTTTATCGCTTGGAAAAACTTATGCAACAGCAGAATACTGTTCTGATTTTTGAGCTGCTGCTAATGAAGTACAACCAGACAGGGTACATTGCCATGAGTCAGGAAATCTGGATGTTCCTGGACAGAGGCCAAGGGAGCTTAGACACATCAGAGATGTGATATATATGTATCCTCTGGAGAAGACACACTGAGTTGTGTTCAAGCATCTCACGCTGCCTGGTTCAAGAAGTGACCAAATGACCACCCTGAAATGAAGTTACTAGCTGTCTGTTCCTCAGAGTCCCTTGTTTTTACATCAGGAAAACAAGAATGAAGTAGGCTGTCCAGGGGAGCTTAGAGATTAGGTTTAGCCTTGAGACAGTCGGTCCAAACCCTGAGAGTTTAACTTTGTTCTTTCACTATAAAAGGAAAAAAAATCCAAAACCACAACAAAGAATAAAACAAAACCACAAAATTAAAAAAAAACAACCCAACAACAAACCCTGATATGCTACAATTTACTATTAAGACTTTAAACAAACCTTTTGAACTCATCACCGGCTGAAAATAGTATGCCTTTTTTGTAGAGAATGGGTGCTACCGTTGTACACGTGTGGAGAAGCTCCACTATCCACAATGCTAAATCATTTGCTGAAATGCTGCTATGTTTCCGTACAGCACTACGGTATGTATGCAACACCCTAGCATTTTTCAAGCCTTCAAAATGTTGTTAATGTGGGCCCCTATTTTTTGAGTGAAATTAAGTGATTTCCTACAGCTAGTTGGGATCACCTAAAAGGGTGCCACTGCTTTCTTTTCCTTTCCACTCCCTTTTCTTGCAGCTTAACAAAATTCAATTTTCATTCTTCCCAACCCTTTTTTTGTAGGTGTTTTTCCTATCTTCCCACATCCCCTCCCTGCATCATACCCCAAGTGGGGACTACAGTTTTCGCAGCCCCTCCCAGCAAAGCAGGACACGCAGAGCAGTTTTCTCCCTATCCAAGCCTGTGCTGGTACACCCAGGTACATGGGTGGCTGCTCGGGATTCCCATATTTCACACCTTTTATCAGGGGAAGCTCTCAATCAAGACCTGACCTCCCTTTCATGAAATCCAAGGAAGGGTCATGTATTACCCCATTATTTACCCCCCTGAAAAGGCTGGAAAGGCTCTCAAGTAAACTAAGAAATAATTTCCTGACCACCTGATTTGATCTGGACTAGCTTTGGGCCTGCCTTTGCAGTTGCTGCTGTCGTTACACCGTGACAGGGCACGGTGTGGTAGACCCGTGTTGCCTTTGACAGTGTTTCAGCAGCTGTGGCTGCAAACCTTGGCCTGCCTCTTCTGGGCCATGCCACGTACATGAGTGTGGGATTCTGCCCTGCTCTTGGACTCACCGTCCCTTCCGTTACTGGCATTGCCAACCACACACATTCAAAATCTTGAAATAATTACCCAAAGTTTTATTTCAGGAGACTTTAAGGCAATACATAATGGCATCAGATCATCCATAGCTCATAGACTTCAACTCTCTTGAAGCCATCAAGACTGTCTTTTTCTAATCTTCTCTGTTTTTAACTGAAGCCGAGAGTCAGAGTCATGTAACCGCCATCTAATCCCTAGGGTAAATCCTTATCAAAAATCTCTGTTGCCATGACAGTCGCCTGAGCTGCTGCCATTGCTGTAACAAAGCAGGCAGGACTGGAGCTGCTTGCTGTTCCTGCAGGAGATAGGCAGCACGGCAGGACACTTGTTTTCCAGGCACTCTCTCCTCCCCAGCCCAGTACATGGGGTTTGTGTGGCTGCTCCCCCAGCCCCACAGTGGCTCTGGGGCTGGCTGCCCCACCACCAGCTAATTTGGGCAGTCACCACCTGCCCAGCCCTTCCCTCAAAAGTCCTTTTTCCTCCAAGCTGGTTTTTTTCACCCCAGCAGCCTCCTCCTTGTACCAGGCAGCTTGTCCTGAGTACTCCCAAAATAACAAGAAGCTCACAAGCTGACAGCACCATCTTTGTCCTATGAATTACTTCTGGTACAACTCAGCCTGAGGGAATGGTTTTTTTCCTGAAACATCTTAGTATTGACTTAGTTTGATTTCCGTTTTGGTATGGCTTCCTGGTCACATCCCTGGTCCTCCTCTTTCCTTTTTCTGCTGTGCTTTACCAGTATAGCCGATTTCTTGCTATCCACAACTCAGGACACAGCTATGCTTCCCTCTGCAGAGCGCCTCTAAAAATACATATTCTTGTCATTCAGACTAATACAACTCCTATTCCTACTTCTCCCAGCAGAAGCTGGTTTCCACGGAGGGCTATTCAAAGCTGTTGACATTATGTTCAATACTGCAACATCTCAGGGTGTCAAAGTCACTACTATATTTATTCCTGTAAGATCCCAGGTGTTATTAAAAGTGTAGAAGTAAATAGCTTGCTGAGACTCTTACAAGGAGTCACTGATGTGAAAGCCAGCCATTTAACCAGCCTTCCTCTGCCCTGGTGTGGTACCTAGCACCTCACAGTTTACGGTAACATTATTTAAAAGGGATAAATAACAACATTAGAATATAGCATGAATACTTTGGAGAGGGGACCTGAATTTAGCAAAGTGTTTTTGTTTAATAAGCAATCTATCAGATGTCCTGTCACTCTTACAGCCTGTTTCCCTGCAGTGTGATTTAGCCATTGTTTATACAACTAATGCTGGATGTATCTAAATTAACCCTCTCTGTAAGCATTTTTAGATACTCACTGCTGTCTTGGAGGGATTTTTCATTTTGACACCAGTGCCTGTAGAATTGTTCCCAATCTACTTATTCCTTAACAAACTGTTATAAACTGTTACGTTCTGGGTATTTACCGAACACTTACATAGATTATTCAGTTTATTTCTGATATTTTCCTGTGTTTCCTTTGTGCTATCTAAGCTAAGGAGAAAGTCATTACACTGTCTATAGCTAACTTCATGTATTTTTCTAACACTTCCTTAGCTCTCAGAGACCTGTGGTGATATAGTTTGTGTGACTGGTAGTGATACTGAAGAGGGGCTAGAGACTAGTATCACTGCAGGGAATTTGTTTTCTTGGAGCCAGGCAGCTGTGTCACTGTCACAGAGAGGGCTCTGAACAGGTCGTCCCAGGCTCCTGAATACCACAGCAATCCTGTTGTATGTTTCTATTTACAAATAGATCAATTTCTCTATCAAAGGTACTTAGACTGTATTCCCTCCATCTTTCTAATAAAAAAACTGTTCTAAAATAATTTGGGTTTTAAGAATATGTTCTCTGAAAGCAGAAAAATCAGTTTCCTTATTTTTTTCTCTAATCCATAAGCTACTTTTAAAAACACTGCCCAGATGGATTGAAGGCAGGGTAGCTAAAGATGCTGCCATTTGGTTAACCCATGGTGTAAAGGCCCCTAGGTTTAAAACACTAAGCTTCCTAGCCTCCTGCTGAAGCACTTCTTGTTGTCCCAGCCTGTTCTGGTGTCTTTCAAAGCATGATCCCTTCTTCCTAAATCTCACTAACTTTCTCACTAACTCAACCACTGCTAGAGCATATGGCAGCTTTTTTTATTAAAGCAGCTGCAGGGGTAATTTGTATGACCTTTGTGTGTGTGCAAGTCATACTAGCTCCTCAAGTTCCTCTCTGCAGCAAGCACTGCTGAGACCTCTGTACTTCACCGTCCATGAGAATTCATAGAATCATACAATGGTTTGGGTTGGAAGGGACCTTAAACCCAACCCCTGTGTCATTTGTAGGGACACCTTCCACTAGACCACATTGCTCAATGCCTCATCCAACCTGGCCTTGAACAATCCCAAGGATGGGGAATCCACAGCTTCTCTAGGCAACCTGAGTGCCCAGTGCCTCAGTACCCTCACAGCGAAGAAAATCCCTAGCCTTATTCCACTTATCTCTATTAATGATGGCAAAACTTTATACGGTATCCAGTTTTAGAAACATCACTCACTGATTCACCTAAAGATAATAATATCTGTCTTCAGTGGTTATTCTTAACAGGTATGAGAAATCCTAGATGAAAAGAGGGCCTGCCACATCCCTTTGAGTGCCACAAAGCCACTTCTTTGTCCTTGCTTCATGCTACAGTAATTGCCACCAAGTAAACGTGCTTCCACAGCCAAGGGCTTTTCTAAGCCAAAAGGGCCTAAGCTAGTCTCAGGTTAACCAGAACTCCGTCTAGGAATCCTGTTTGCCATATGTGCATCATGCTCTGTTCCTGATTAGGATACAATTAGAAAGAGATGTTCAGTAAGAAAAGTGAACTCAGCAGTGGAAGCAGGCTCCAGGGTTTCCCTCCTCAAAAGCAGCATCTCTTATTTTCTTTCTTTATTTGCTACTCAACGCTAGCCTTTCAGGTTATTGGACTACTTGGAAAGATAAAGAGAGAATGTACTTAACCTGCAGAATTCTTTTGCAGACAGATGGCACCTTAACAGCATCCTAATTATAAATCTTTGGCTTTCAAGCAGAATATGACAGGGAGGAGGAGGAGGAGGGTGTGCATTCTAAAAGCTGGAGTAAACTAGGATAGAAAAATACACAGAAGTGTTTTGGTTGTTGTTCTGCTTATTTTAGGATAGAACACATCAAACATAACAAACTGAAAAAAACCCAAAAGATATTGCTTCTTTTGTAATTTTGAAAGTGCCAAAGGCCTGTGATTCATGTTACTATCAACCATCTCTCCAGCCGTCTTTTATACAGTGTATGAATTTCGATACACAGATTATCATAGAATCATACAATGGTTTTGGTTGGAAGGGACCTTAAAGATCACCCAGTTCCAACCCCCCCTGCCATGGGCAGGGACACCTTCCACCAGACCAGGCTGCTCAAAGCCCCATCCAGCCTGGCCTTGAGCACTCCCAGGGATGGGGCATCCACAGCTTCTCTGGGCAGCCTGTGCCAGTGCCTCACCACCCTCACAGTGAAGAATTTCTTCCTCATGTCTAATCTGAATCTATCCTCTTTCAGCTTAAAACCATTGCCCCTTTTCCTATCACTACATGCCCTTGTAAAAAGTCCAGCAAAATATTCCTCAGCCAGCCATGGTCAAAACTTTGTGAACCAAAAAAAGATGTGAGATCTTAGAATAATGAAAAATTTAAAATATTCAAGATAACTGAAAATGATCAAAGCCTTGAGCAACCTGATCAGACTTTGGAGTTAGCCCTACTCCGAGTGAGACCGGACAACATCTTTCAGCTCCCTCCACCTAAAGTCTGGTTCTATAATTCCTTAAGTGGCACCTCTCATTCAGAGGGCATGCCACTGTGATCCTGCCTTTTACTATTTGCAACGTGATGGCTTTTGTGGCTTGGATTCTAGTTTCTGGCTCCTGCCACTTGAAGCAGCAGTGGTTCCCATATCCAGCTGCCTTCTAAGACATGGTTCCTCTGGCACTCAGGAGCTCTGCTGCTATGTCTGTCCCTCCATGCAGAAGAGATATCTCGTTCTGTGCTGTGTTTTACATGCTTGAGGACATCTGGCATGGCACTGTTCCCTTCCTTCTGTCTCCTGCCCAGAGACAAAAATCAGAATGTTTATTTTTTTCTAAAGAATTTCATCAGATTGAGGAACTGAAATCCTTATCTACTGGAATATAATTCATTTTTATTACAGAAGTCCTCATAGAAGAATCAAAGGAGAGAAATAAGACACTATAGAAACCTACTGTAACCTTTACCTTAGAAGTTAGATCCAAGAGGTTTTGTGATTATGATGATGGGACAAGTGAGCTTTTTGGGGTAAGTATGAATGACAGACACAGGAACTGAATAGCTTTAGCCTAAGAAATAGATGTGAGCTTTTGGGGATAAGTATGAATGACAGATACAGGAACCGAATAGCTCTAACCTGAGAAATAGATGCCTACTTGAAAAAAAAAAAATTCCAGTCAGCCCAGCACTGGACCAGTCATGGTTAACCACATGTGCTTTGCCATCCTTTCACTTATGTCCTTGCTTACGGCTTCTAAAGGGGTATTTTTTCGACAATTTGGATTACATATTTTGAAGGTAAAAATGTTCTTTGAGTCACACAACTGGACAATGTGACATTTTATAAATATCCTATCTACTACATTCACAAATTTGAACTTGAGGATAAATTGTATATGTTTTTCTTCAGTGTATATTTGTTGTCACAGTAACTGAGTTTTCCCAATAAATGGAAATTGCATCGTTTCCTTAGCATTCAGGTTATTGCACTGAAATAGCGCCATGAACTCACCACCACTTCTCCCTTCCTGTTGTCAAACTAGATCTCATTTAGTTACAGGAACAGGCACTAAAACAGGTTAGTTTAGATATGTGCACATTAGAAAGCTGAAGCAAGCCTGCTTAGCCCCATTACATCCTATGACTCATGCATGTGTGGGAAAGACCTTATTTTCACAGAGATCTCTTAGATAAACAAGGCAAGTTGGCAGCAATTCGATTGCACTGATGTTAGCAGTCTCCTGCTTTCTGTTGTGTTCATTGCTTTGTATTTTCTGAAAAATGCAAGCAGTCTGATAAACTCTAACGAGAAATCTTTTAACAAGGACACGTGAGCTTTCATTTTCAATGACTTTTTTGAAAAATAGGAGCAGTCTTAAAACCAGTTTCTTAAAAAATCCTGTTATTTCAACAGAATCCACTTTTTCTCAGGTTTTTTTTTAGTTTGCTGGTGAAGCTGTAGCTCTTGGTAGCCACAGCCATAACACACTGGTTGGTTAGATACCTCCCTCCACCCAAACCTAGAATGGATTTGTCTTCCAAAGTATTACTTTTACATATGCACTGGAAAAAACTTTTGAACAGCATAAATCACAAAACATTGTACACTTTGACACCACTTCCCCAAAAAGGAAAAGCAAAGAAAGCAACCCTTACTGTATTAAAGAGCTCTTAAAGTATATACATCAAACTAAAAAAAAAAGTTTCTTATAAATCCATTGAGGTTTTTGCTCTTGTTCCAAAACCCCACTGGTTTATATCTGAATGAGCCACATCGTAGGTAATTAAGATTTTAATTCTCATTTTATCAGCTTTGAAATGAAACTCGGTTGGACAACGTACAGCAATCTTTTAGATTCACACACCCTTTTGCTTGTGTCAGCTCACAGCAGCGAGATGGGTTGCCCATTTAAGGGAAAAAGTACAAGCTCCAGCCTATTATTTCCTTGTCCTTCGGATGTGTTTGTCCCACTGCTTCAGCAGTGCATTCTGTAATGCCAAAAGGCATTGCTTTTCTTGTAAAAGGCATGCACACGTGCACAAACATACATACATTTCTGATTAAGTTTCAGCTCTTACTGAGCTGCAAGATTAAGGAACTGGATGCTGGAATTCCTCATGTTCTTCTCAGTTCTGTAATACCACATATAGCAATTTTCTATTAAGGGGGGGGGGGGCAGGGGCAGGAAGCACTGCCATTTCTTCACCTCAGAACACCACCCATTAAACAGCCCAGGATAAATCACGTATTTTAACAGCTGTGTAACTATAGAAGAATGATTTCAAAATGAAATGCAATTGCATTTTTATGATATATGCTTTTAATTGTAGTAATTGTCTCTGTTTGTGGACTGTGTAAAGCATTTTGGAGGAGACCACAATCTATGTAATCTTACATATCATCTTCACAGCTAGCATTTGCACGCTTTACTTGTGGGAAAGATTTAGAGATATAGTACAGCCAAAGCAGAATGAGAATGATAGGACAAAGACATCTTGAATGTTAAAAAAACCCCACATAACTGCCCCAATTTAGGAAGACTTTGTGTTTGCACTGATATTAATACTTAGTTTGCTATGATGGCAAGAATAAAAACTAATACAGCAAGTGCAGATTATCTGCAGAAACTGAAGGAGTAGATGAAAAGACCCAAAATAAAAGAAAAAAAATCTAATCAAGTATCCAGAAAGGCATAATTGTCACAAATGCATTAAGCATCACACAATCTTCAACATGACCAGGAAATAGGCACAATCGTTCCAGTCCTTTGGACAACAGTATCTCAAAGAATAAGTACAGGACTGTGTTATAAATGCTTTATTTTTCTAGTATCACTAACTTGAGACAGTTAGTTAAAGAGAGGTTAAGAAATCTTAATTATTTATGAAATAATTCTTTCCTCAGTTACCCAGTATCCTCCAATATCAAGAAAAAACCTGTATTTCCCAAAAATGCTCAGTATTCTGTATAAAATTAGGAAACAACTTTCAGTAGAAAACATTGAAAAAATGAAATGAGAAAAGGCTAAAAATGAAAAGCACCAGAATAAGATGATGAAGCTGAAAAGTACAGGTGTTTGTGCTTCTTGTAAAGATATATTTAAACATTTCTATACATCAGATTATCAGTATTTTATCACATACACTACTTTATCTTTCTAGCTTTCAGTTCTTATCATAGGTTTTATATACTAAATATTTTTGGTGAAAAAGGAAATATGAATGTTCCTTCTCCTTTTTCTTGTTGTTTTATCTGGCTTCCTCGCACATATTATAGCTCTATTTCTCTAAATGGCATTTTAGACACGTAGAAGGACAAAATCCCTGCTCCCAAATTCAGTTTATATATTAAAATAGTACAGCAAACTGCAACAACAGACCCTGAGAAAGGAAGAAAAGAAACAGGAAATTGGAGAAAAAGTAAAATGTCTCTTAGGAAAAAACTCATTTAGACAGAAATATAGACGATCCATGTTGTTAAATGCTCTTGAGGGGAGTGGAAATTTATCTGTTAATTATTGAACACTAAGACCTGATCTTATTAAACTTGAAGGAAATCCCACTCTGAATTCAGTGGCATAAACTTGGCCTCTGACTCAGCAGAGCTCTGAGGCGCGCTCTTAATTTATGCCTGCGGGTACCTCAACCGAGTTAGATGAGATTACCAAAAGCCTTAAATTAAGCATGCGTGGAATATATGCCAACAGAAAGGTCCTGTATCAGGAGGAGTTTTACTGATACACCTGTATGAGTAAAAAGCTTTTCATGTGGGAACATATACTGGTGAAATTGTGACCCAGAGGAACAAAACAGGGCACACCAGTAAAAGCAGAGATTTCCCAATATGCTTACACATACTCCACAAGCTGCTTCCAGGAAGCACAGCTACATCTTCAGGAGTCCTACACGGGTCAACACAGCTCTGGTAGTAGACAAGTTTAGTTTTATCGTGACTTTAGTGTCAGGTGCTACATGTAGTGAGAGTCCCTACAGAAAACTCCTATGTCATTAGGTCAATTTCAAGCTTACTAAAGCCAGTAGCATAGAGGATGGACCAGTTAGCACACAGCTGAAGGTCTACCAGATATGAGTGGGAGGAGTATGGGAAAATCAGGGCAGATGCAGGCAAAGACAGAACAGTACTGAGCTTTGAAGATGAATTTCAAGCCTTTGAATTTGGTGTTAAAAAGAACCAGACGTTCTACAGAGATTGAAACACTGAGGTGATGACAAAACACTGTTAAGATGATGACTTTAGCTGTGGCTAGATTGGCTAGAAGAGGCCATAAATTATAACATTGCTCTAATGAAGGTGAAAGAATGAGCCACAGGCAGAGTTTGGAAGTGGATTCAGATTGGGAGGAATACAGAGTCTTTAGCACCATGAAAGGCACCATTCATTCCACAGTTATGGGAATACAAACAAAATAAAAACTATAATGGGGTAAATAAATGGGTATGCTATGTCTACTTGTCTTCCAAGAAAGTCTCTACAATGGTGTGTATCGCCAAAACCTAAATTACTTTTTGACTCGATATAAAATTGAGCTTGATATCACTGTAGTCATTAGCAGAATTGGCTGTTCTTCAAATATGAAACCATCTGTTGAATAGCCACATTACATATTCCACAGATTTGATTGGAAAATCCCAGAGCCTCTTCGTGGACACCTGTTGAGAAGAGTAATTTTAGCCTTCTCCTCCATTTTGAAGTGGAAAGGAAGACAGATGTACGTAAAACCACAACTCCATGTGTTAGAAATGGAAGTTGCTATCAGCCTGTTCAAGTCACTTCACTTGATAGTTATCAGTCTAATAAATTCAACTTTTGCTTTTAAAAACTTTGCTAAAAGTAAATTGTGCAAGAAAAGCCAAACTGTAAAACCATACATTGTGCTGAGCAACAACCAAAACCAAAAAGCAGACAATAGTATAGCATTTTCCCAGATTTTGTCATCCCTGTGTATTCAGAAGGTCAAATTTGCCATTTCTCCAGTTTATTATGTCCAATTAACTCAGTCAAAAGAAGAAACTGGAATTTTCACTCTAATGTCAAGATGACAAAAACTCTATCAATCATATTGTCTCAGTTTTAGTTCTTACTGTACAGTTTTCTTACGAAAAAATAACTTTCTCAATATACATCTAAATTAAAAAGTAACACCAAAGTATCCTTTTGAGATTTAAATTTGGGATACCATAGTGCTGTAGTAATTCCACAGCAATGATTACCACATTAAATCATGGCCACCAAAAAGTATTCATGTTTAGTGCTTTAGTGTGCCCATTGCTATGAAATAAAAGATTTTTCCTCCATTCTAATACTTAATTTATCTTATTGTTTCACAGGCAGTTGCATTCTTAGCCACCAAGTCAAAGTTGTTTCAGAGTATTTCTATTTAATCCAATCTGTAAGCATGTCCCTGCTGTGGTATTGATGTCATTTATATAGTATGCAGGGATGAATTATTCAGCTCAAGCAAGACCTTCTCATCTTCCTGAGACAGTCCCAGAGTCCAGAGACTAAGAAGTGTCAAACACCACAGACAGTCAGCATAGACTCAGTCAGTCCAATCCTTCTTTAGGATAAATATTTTTCATCTGAGACAATTCTACAGAAATCTGTGAACAGGGATTTTTCATGGGGTTAAGTGCATTCTTTAAATCTTTGCCTTCATAACTGAATTCACATTGCACATGAATTTATAATCAGTACATCTTTCAAAATTCATGCATACTAAATTTCTTTTGTTTGGAGAAAATGAGATCTTTAAAAGACAGGGCGGGGGGGGGGGGGGGGGGATTCATTCTTCAACTGACCAAGCAGCTTTTGTCAGTTTAGAGAAAGCAAATCATACCAAGCAATTCTTCCCTTAAATTACATGACCATTATATCCTGTGGTCCCATATAGGACCATAGGATATGCATTTCCAACAGACAAATTGGCTTCCATTCTGCTGTCCTGGTAAAACATCTGAGAACCAGTTTCTCATTTATTTTGCTAAAAGAAACAAACGCTTTAACAACAATGACCCAGCTCAAGCACATTTGGGTACAATAAACATAAGGTCAGTCTTTAGGATGGTTGCATTACAGCTAATCAAATGAGCAGAGAACAATATTCTAAGTAAGTACAAGATGAAGAACCAAGAACTGTTGTCACAAGGACAGTATGAAAGGCACCAGGTGTGCCTGTGTGCTAGAAGTTAGTAAGGAAACAAAAAGTACAAATGCACTGGGTCACAAAGTATTCAGATAATTCCTTACTGAATGGCTGTTTCCTCTTAGTTACCACACAGGCTGTCACTGGTTTTAATAGCTGCTAGACTATCACTGGTAAGGGATGATATATATTCTATTCTTAAATGTTGGTTTGTCTTCTGTCAGAATGCAAGATGTAAGCAGATATAAGTACGACATGTCAAAATCTATATACATTTTTCGTATTAGTACTGGCTACTTGATTATGCTCATTCTAAGAACTGCAAAAGTTATTTAAGCAATGTTATTCTGCGATGAAAGCATAAAAAAAATCTAAAACCTGTCTCCTAGCTTTCGTCTACTGATGTTTCCAAAACATGCAGAGGATTGTTCGCAGAAGGAAAGAGACAATAGTCACTAGAAAAGATAATAGCTTTAAAAAAGAATGCATTAGAGTGGTTAGCTCAGTCTTACCTGTCAGCAACACGAACCTATGAATATATCCTTTACACTACAAGAACGCAGCAGCTCGTGCCACAGTAGTAGGTTGATCCAGCCCAGGAGAACACAAAGGAGAAACTTTTCCCACTTTTCTAGGTCTACCAGCAGCTGAAGTAATGAAGGAAACGGGGTAGAGAACAGAAGACCGAAGCTGCTTCTCGCAGAAATCCCAGGCAGAAGAAGCAGGAGGTATACTCTGCCTGTGTCTCACCCAGACTTTTGTTTAAAAGTTTTTTCAACTGTTGCTAGGTGGTGTTAGGCTTTGGCAGTTTAGTTCTCAGATTGTATTTCCCCTCTTCTGGTCTCTTCACACAGTGTTACAGCAATGACTTTGTTGAGCTCAGCTCGCTTGTGCTATATTTAACCACTGTTCTCAGCAAGTCAAGCCTGTCAACAGCTGAGAAGTTTGGAGCAGGCTTTGCTGAGTTCCTCAGCTGCTGAATTATCAGTGGATGTAGCACTGCACAGCCCAGCTACTACATTCACTGAAAGATTGTGGGGGAACTGTCAAATCCTTTTAAGGGCTTCCAGTGACTTCACGGGAGTAATTACTATTTAAAGTACTACGTACAAGATGTGTATTTAGGCATATATTTTAGACTGCTAGAGAAAGAATACTTGTGTACACAGCAGATGAGTTCAATTATTTATACAGTGAGGATTTTCCTAGGACAAGTAGAAAGTTTATAATTTGAAAGGTATGCACTTCACTTGGGGAAAAATTACACGTGGGGAGAACTTTTTTGCAGCATAACATTTTAAAGAGTTTAAATATATTAAGATTACATGGAGAAATTAATGAAAGGCTTAGTCTGGAAAGTTTTCACTGTGATATTTATTCAATTCAAAAAAGAGAATCTTTTTCTCGCAGACCAACAGCTTGCTACAGTAATTCCTACTCTGTCTCTAACTCTCACTGAAGAAGCAAAGGAAAGCCAAACAAATCCCTATTTTTTTCATATGAGTATTAGGAACACATTACTCCAGGGCTGTACATTTCTGATGTATCCATACTTGCTTCTGGATCTAATTAGTGTTCCTAATTCTAAGCTGTCTCTCAATCAACAGACCAGCAGTAACATTGCGCAGCTTTCAGCCCACAAACCACCATGATATCAGGATTCTCCAACGATGTTGCAGATCTCTGACTCCAGAGCAAAGTTCTACCACCTCATGGCAGAACAGCTTCTGTAAACGTCTCTGGCAAGGAAAATTCCTCACCCCAGCAACTCTTTTTTATCTGAATTGTGCTTCAGAGTGAAATGCAGAATGGCCCTCCTTTGGAAAGCCTTTCCCTAGCGATGATCTGCAATATCCATCTAGGGTTAGATGAAGAAGGAGGAAAGAAAGAAGAAAGGGAAGAAAAAAGTAGAAAGGTGCTAAAAAATTTGTTTCTCAATATTTATACGTAGAGACACCCCAAGCTTTCAGAGCAAAAGAAGATTGAAGCAAATCATAACAGTAGCCTTCAGCGATGCTGATTTTCTGTGCAAGTAGTAGGATGGGTAGTGAAAAGGTATGATGCTCTTTGTGGCAATTTCAGCCTGCAGGAACCTAATTGGCCACAACTATATGAGATACCAGGGGGTAAGTACAAGCCCTTACGGAAAGCAGCTGTAGGATTAGCTGTAGCTTGGTGCTCTAACCCTGTCTGGAATGACTTCTGCTGGTCTGTGTTATTGTCTAAACAAGCAAGGAACAATGAAAAAATGCTTCCATTCCCAAGGAGCTTATAAGCAGAAAACAAAGTAAATTGTAGGTATTATGTCAAGTAACTGATATTTAGACATTGATGACATGTTTACAAATTCCCCAGATACTTCCATCATGTCAAATATATTTTATTTCTGAGACCAAGTAATAATCACTAATTTCATGTTGTCCATTTCAATATTTGACTTGGACAGAATAATGAGTATGTATGAAAATAGAAACACTTCTGTTTTACAGAAACAGCTATTTGGAAGATTATTGTAGAGACAGATAATATATTGGCACAGACTTTGGTGTTACACGCCTATACTTTGAACCAGAGTTACACATATCCACATTCTAAAAAGAACATCAAATTTTGTTCCTTCATATAAAATTGAGGTAATCCAATCAGATGAGTAATGTTTTGACTATTCTGGCCTTAACTTCTTGCTCAAAGTGCAACAGTAATAGTACTTTATCCATTCAACTATAATAAACCAGGCAAACAAAACAATGAACTTGGCTCATAAATCTCAGAAAAGCCAAATAATTTTCAACATTTCTCTGCCATTAGTTAGTGGCACATTCACTGAGTGGAAAACAAAACAACTTCTTAGGAGGCAATCTCTGCTGCCAGTCCTTGTGGGTTTCAATAGTGACCTGCTGATGCAAGTCTGCTCATTCTTGTTACACCGGCAAACTTACTCCCCAGCTGTGCACCATACCTATCAATCCTGAAGCACAGTGGAAATTTCAGCAAAAATCTGGGGGAAATAGAAGATTTTGCAAGTGAATCAAAGAAAATATAAGGACTTCTAGCACAGGAAAGAGTGGAATTAATCTACGTTACTGGAAGTATAAAACTTTTAACTTCGTTCAGTATCAAAATGGTTCACATTGAAGTATTTCCTCTACTGAATGACAGAAAAAATAGTTATAAATAGATAGGTTGTGGAGGCTGGGGAATAAGAGAAAAAACAGAACCACAAAAGACACTTTTTAGTTTGGCATCCTACATTAGGTCCTAATGTCAATACACAGCATCGTCCTCAGTCCTAGTGGCATCCTACAAATAAGTCTAAAAAGTTGCTTTCTTACAATTTCTGATAATGATGTTATCTCTTAATTTAGTAAACAGGATACCAGAGTCCAAAGTAAATATTTCTAAGAAGTTTTTTAATGGAAGCCAAAGCTCTCAGCATTATTTCAGTCAAAACACCAAATGCCAGAGCAATGTAAAGCTCAATGCAAAGGGGACAAAATGTGGCTTTAGAGAGGGAACAAAAGCAGCAGCAGGACCTGTCGCCCTTTTTTGAGATAATTTTAGTCACAAATACAGAAAAGGGTTTGTCATTGTTCACATTATCACATTTCTATGTACTTATGCTACTAGAAAATTGAAGAAAAAATGTGATGACCTGAGCTGCTCTACAGAAATTCCAGGCTTAAGGCAGAAATAACTGGCAAAAAATCCATGGGGTTTTATAAAGAAGATCAAAACAGATGTCTTCTTCTGACCTTACTCATCTCTTTTGACCTTTAAATGTGTGCCTGTAAATAAGCTTTTTCTGGTACACATACAATAGTATTACTGTATAATTTTTATTTCAACTATCCATCACTGTAGTGTACAAGTATATTTCATTCTCTTAAGTCATAGTGGCATCCAGAGATACAGCCTTCTACCTTTGTCTTTTTCATGTATTTTACATCATAATTAACTGGATGAATATATTAGAAACAAATCTATCTGAATGGGCTTAGAATTTCTTAACGATATGTCCTGAAGAGCTCTAAAATGCACATAATTCTGTGTGAGCAACCACTGCCAGTTCATTAAAGTGCTCCTTAAAATGCATTGAAGTAAGTAATCAGTATTTTAGTTTCTAAAAAAAAAAATTTTCATTTGCTTGAAGAGTAGTGCACCATAGTCTTTTGACACATGGTTTTCATTATACTTATTGCTCACTTCCATAAAAACTGTATTATTTTAGATTGTGCTACTGCTTTCAGCTTTGTTTTGAGTTTACAGTGTAACTTCTGCTGCCTTACAGTGTGTTGGAAGGGAGGGTTGTCTGATTATGTTTTGCTGAATCTGATCTTGGCTGCATCCCCTCAAATCTATATTTTGAGAAGGCTAGGGTGTTGGGTTGGTGTTTTTTTTTTTTCATTTTTCCAGATACTTTTGTCATATTGTTCATAAAAGCTGATACTGCTTTTTAGGTATTAGGTCTGCTGTATCTTCAGCTCAAGCACCTGCTATTTTAGAACCAAAGAAAAAAAACCACATTTCTGTCATGTAGCTTAGATTTATCTAGCTGTCTACTTCATAATCTCACTAAATTAATGAAACTAAAATACTTCGTGACATTCTGCAATTCAAATATTTTCCCAGATACATAATCTTTTTTTCCTAAAACCCCATGTAGAATTAAAAAGTGAATTGCATAAATAAAACTGGTATTTATATTTTCATTACACTATTTACTCCATTTTTTGACATCTGAAAAACATATGTCATCAATCTCAATTTTGCTAGCGGTAAACATGTCACATATATTTCAAAAATCGGTGCCTTGCCAGTCACAAACTTCCAGGATCACTTACTGGAGTTTTATAGTCTTTCCTGAAATAGTTTTGCATGCTTTACCAATGAAACAAAAAAAGGTGTCTTTCATTTTGATTCTTCTTATGCTGTCTTGATCCATATTCTGTCTTCAAAAAGTGTTTGTTTTTAAAAAAAAAAAAAAGTAACAGAAGAAACATATTAAAAAACTTGGGCATTTCAGTTATTTTGAATTTCATATTTCTCCATTGTGCCCACAAAAATATTGGCATTTCATAAGTCTTCTCCAGATGAAGTGAGATGCAATTCAAAGATTACTTGAGACTGTTAGGTACATAGCCACATCAGGAACATCAGATGGCACATCAGACAGAGTGGCACAATGCTGTCTACGAAAAATGACAGAATAAACAGTGATACCTTTAGAATCATGTTTGGACACTTTTGAGTCCAAAGCCCCAGAACCTAGCTCTCACTTGCAGTTGGGTCAAATGGAGACAGTCCAAAGCACAAGTCTGGAGGAAAGTGCCAACTCAGACCTCTGGAAACGGAGTAAATCATCTTATTTGCTTCACTGCCACACCCCAGGAGTGGTATGCAACTTGCTCAAAGACTATGATAAAAATGAGCTGAACATGGATTAATTGCTTTTAAGGCCAGAAGAAACTATTTTCATAATCTAGTACAGCATCCTACACAGGAAATGTGGAATTTTCCTTGTGTAAAACAGCAAGTTGCAGTGAAATAAAGCACACAAGATTATATAAATCAAATATGGATAATTTGCCACAGCAATGTATAATGCAGTCCAACAGTTAATTACATTTACTTTTTCAAGCAAACCGAAACTTTGCAATTACCAGTTTGATACTGGCTGATTTTAGCTTCTAGCCCATGAGATGGCTAGCAAGTGGCCTTCAACCTCTCTTAATTTTTTCAATTCTAAAAATGTTCCTATGGAAATTAACTACAATGCAGAGAACATCTAAGCCTACAGGAGCTAGCTGTGTTTTTCCTGGGTTTTGTAGACCTCTCAGAAACAGTGCACAGATACCCTTGGATCACAGAGCAAAAACAATTCTACACCACTTTTCACTAAGTAGGCAATCAAAAATGATTACGAAGTCAGTTCTGAGCCTGCTTTTCTAGGGACTAAATATAGTGAGCTTTTTACTGTCCCTTAGCAGATGTTTGCATCTTATGAAAGAAGCTATTCAGATTACCTAGCGTTGTTAAAAAATAATCAAGCAACTAAGCAAGTACCCTACTTGTCTAATGCTGTGACATTAAATTATTTATCAGATAAATGTGGATAAATACAGATAAAACCAGAATAATATTTTGAGGCTTAAATATTTCCTTGAAGGGACACCTAGAATATGTTTCATGAATAGTCCCATGATAAGATGCTGCACTGAACGAAAATAGCCCTGTATTTTCTCAAGGTTTGTTTGTGCACTCTTCAGCCCTGAAGGGAGTCAAACAGAATTGCTACAGATTTTTGTAATGTACTTGAAATATCACCTTCCATTTAATATTGTATTAATCTTACTTCTATAAAGATATACCTAAGGAAAAAACACTTGGAAAAGAAAATGAAGATATTAGCTTCAGGTAGGTAATTATCAGTAGTACATGCAAAGAATATTATAAACACTTGCTCTTAATGAATTGAACAATAACTTCACTTAAACTTTTAATAGAATAAGACCAAAGAAAGCCGCCTTCTAGCTCAGCTTAATTAATTAAGTGTTCAACTCACTTAAGCACTCCAGTCTTTCAGAAAATCTAACAGGCTGTGAACCAGTAAAGTATAGCTTAATTGTAATCAGTAGATCAACAACTGTTTTATACCAGCGGAGGGTCTGGCCATTTATCTTTCAAATAGCTTCAACTCTTTCTGCCATCTTGCCTTCATTAGAACAATAGCTTGCAGGAAAAGTGGAATTAACAAATAGATACAATTCCATTATTTTAATTATGTAACTGTACGGATATCAACAGAATGTGGTACGATCCCTCTGCTGTAGATGTGTTCTTTACCAGATCTCTCCCCTCCACACAAATGAAGCATCTTCAAATGAAACGCGCAGCCTGAGGTGAAATATGGCAGCCTTTGTAAACCAAGACTATTACTCAATAAATGTATAGACCAGAAGTAACAGAATATTTTCTCCAAACAAAACATATAATCTGAATGTATTATTAAAGCTGTGACATATAAGGACTACATCACCAAGAAGAGCACCTCTGCCCTTGCAAACAGTGTCATAGACTACTGGATGTCCATAGGAGGTGAAGCTCTGGTTTTGACATCTCCAAGAACACAGTGCCACCTATCTATACATTAGGGTTAATTCATGGAAGATAGTGGGAGAGGATGAGAAGGAGCTGTACTCCTTGCACCCAATTCTGCACCATCTGTTCCTTCCTTGCTTGATTTCTTGCAAGCTGGGGGGAGGTTTCTTCCACTGAACACCCCCAGACTGCAGCTGCATTTCCCGTAAGACACTGGTTTCTGTCATCAACTCGGTGCCATTCACATGTTTCAGTTCAAGTTCTTGACTTGTCATACCTTACTTCACTCAAGACATTGTAAGCTAACACTCATATCATTAGTATCCCTGTAGATTTTATTGACAGAAGCATAAACTTATTATTATATTATCTGTGGACTTGTAGAACTCGAATTGCTGAGGAGAAAGGAGTGGCTAAAACATGTGTAAGCATCCCAGCAGCTTCAAAATAGGTACCCACCTGGAGTTCTCTATCTAGGCAGGGGTAGGACAGCAGGGGCAACTATTTTGTCTCCCTGGATGCCTCAGGACAAGATGACCCAGAGATGAGCCACAGATGTAGTCCAGATGTAAATAACAGTCCAATGAACTTTTTCATGAAGAACTGTCTCCAGTCTCATGACCAAAGTGTAAACATACAACTCTCAAAGACAGTCAGTGCATTTGCAAGAATAATTTGTGTGTGCTGAGCAGGAGTACAAGAAGGAAGGGATAAGATAGATTCAGGCACAAATCTATGCTTGAGGAACATCTCTGCAAGGGGCCAGAAGCAGGGGTTTGAAATTCAAGATTACAATCTCCATGAAGCAACAAAGACATGCCATGTTAAATATAAAGAAAAAGAGGATATATCCACAATAGCTTACTTCTGTCAGACTCTTCAGCAAACAATAGTCACTGTTCTCCAGATATCTCTGAACATTTACTATAATTTACACTTTGTGGTTTTACTTTCACAGATGTGGGGAAGAGGAATCTGCTGAAGCACTTCTTTCCACTTCCTATTATTTAAGAATTTGGTGAACAATAATGAAGAGTGCTCAGATAAATCAGTGTTCTGTTCACTTACATAAAGAGACATTGCTTGCCAGTGATAATAAAAAAATAAGTATTTCAAAATGCCTTGTTTTTAATCAGTGATGCTGTTCTCTAAGCACAAATTTTATTAGGGAGTGTTAGGAGAGATTTGTTTTGCCTTTTTTATTGACTATTGAAAAGGCAGGAGAATTTAGATAACAAAATTTTAACAGTAAGAAGTAAGGATGAAAAAAGGAAATAAAAAAATAAAAAACCACTTTTATTGTTTTAGGGTCAGGTTTGCCCCAACTTTTCCATATTAGCATACAAAGTTACTGTATATTTTGGCACTAAACCTATACTACTTTTTTTTTTTTCCCCCAAACAACAGGAGAATTTGTATTTTTAAAACATACCTGTTGGAAAACATTCTCTGTAAAAAAAACCCCAAACATAAACACTACTCCTGTTAGTACCAGTACGTCAGCAGTTAGAATAACAGAAAAAAGTTTAAACTATAACGTGTTTGGACCAAATATAAAATCTACCACAGTGACTACAAAGCACTACGCTAGAACATCATCCATGGGAGAATATAGCACTGAAGTAGGAAAAGGAGACCAGGACCACATCAGCACATGACTGACTTAACTGTAGGCTCATAGCACTAAAAAGCAAACTGACAAATACAATTCCTTTTTCTATATATAGTAACTATGCAATTGCTTAGAAAATCCACCTGAACCAAAACCTACGATGAATGTCTGACAATCTCACTATGCCCTGGTGTCCAATACCTGTCTACTAGCACAAATTACTGAGATGAAAATCCCTTTAAGTTACAAGAAACTACCTGAGGTTCCTCTCAGTCCTTGCAAATAAGAATGCAGTTTTTTAGAAAAACCAACATAGTGATGGAAGAGGAGATGAGGAATCCCTAGGCAACAGGGACATACGATACTGCACAGTGCAGAAATCAAGAGAGGGGATACACAGAGGAAACTGAACCTGCAGTAGCAAGAGCACTGTAGAATGCCTCTTCACAAGGCACGTCTTCCTAGAGAAAGAAAGGGAGACAAACAGAGAAAGTGCCATAAAAATTCCGCATCCACTAAACTATTGGATTTCAGAGTATGAGCAACCTCAACAGAATGAGGTACATACTAAGTCAAATGTAAGCAGCAATCACCACTGATAGTCATGTATGTTTTCTTCTTTTTCATTACCTGGCTAATTTAAGCAGATGTATATTCAGCTAATTCCTGAGTGTCCCTTCTTTCAATAGCCAAAAGCGTAGCACCACAAAGACTGCTGAGCAGAGAAGCCAGAGCTAGTATTGGCTAAAGAAATTTGTAAGAAAATGGTATCATGCTATTTACTTTATTAGGCCACCTTTCTTCTTACTAATTAACAATACTGCTACATTCTACTTGCAATGTCATCTTTTTTCAAAAGATGTCACAGAATCAGACAACGGTTGAGAATGGGAGAGACCTCTGGAGGTCATCTCATCCAATCCTTCTGCTCAAGCAAAGTGACCCGGAGCAAGCTGCCCAGCACCATGTCCAGACAGTTCCTGAATATCTCCAAAGACGGAATCAACAAACGAAATGAACAGTACCTCAAGCAGATTTCACATCCTCTAAATCATGAAAACATCTAAATCATAAAACAGCCGTGAAGTTAGGCACACAGTCTGAGCTGGCTGTTTATGCTTCCTCTATAGTCAATCAAAGTGAATCATTTCATCCAGAGGAGATTATAAAACACTCATTTTTGGATACTCGTGAGTAATGCGTGAAGAAACTAGTCTGCAGTACAATTCCACATCTTATATTTACCATTTTTCCAGTCATAATTTGTAGTATTTTCATGAGTGTATTTAGTAGCATTTTTCATGTGTTATTTTATGTAACGTGCTTCAAAGAAGTAAATAAAGTTTAGGTTGGACAAGAAAGTAAATAAAGCAGATTTTTTTTTTCCCCCAGAAATGAGGGGAACTTCCTCAAGTTCTGGGGTTTTTTTAATGTTTTCAAGATTCTAGTGTGTCGAGACCTAAGTCTTCATAGTTAGCTAAATAAAACAGCAAGTTGCACTGCTGGTTATTCAAAGTGATAGTGCTCTCCTGGTCTTCACACAGCGCTGAAGAGTGCAGTACCTAACTGCCTCTGAAAGTCAGAGTTTAACTATCTAAGAGGAGTCCAAAGAATCTCTCGAACTACACATTTAAGTGATACTGAACAAACATACAATTCAATATTAGGAGCTGATGCACTTCTGTTGTACTATCCCTAGAATCTGTATCAAGCCTAAGATTCCTTTAATCAGAAACAGATCTCTTTTTGGCAAATATTACCCTCACATTCCTCCTTTTACAGAAGGTGGGAGGCCAAGATTTTCAAGTGTTTTGTGCTTCCCTCCTACATATATACCTTTAAAAATTGAGGCTTACTTTATTTTGTCATATTTTTCCCACAACTCTTTCATATGAAGCAGATTTTCTTTCACTCAGGTCTAAGCAAATCCTTCCAGAAACTCAAGACAACACTCATGAATCTCAAATTATTCTTCTATATTTCTGTCAAAAGGATGCCTTCCAGATCATCCACTAAGCGCTTCTGCATTGCTTCCTTTTTAGTGTTGCATGTATGATAGGTTGGGATGTAAAAAATTTCCAGCAAGTAATCTCCAGGGCACCATCACTAAGACTCTTCTAGGGGCAGTTTACCCTTCAGAAAACAAGTAATAGATAAAAAAGCTATTAGTCTCCAGACGATAGTGACATAGCTGGGAATTAACTCAAACAGAATAGAACAACAAGACCATCTTAAGTTAAGAACAAGACAAATCAGAAAGACACTGCAAAACAAGTAAAACAAACCATTCTGAACAGTGGGTAACAAAGTACTGAAGCAGAACCCGAGCACCTGAAGGAAAGATTAATTCTGCTGTAGCTGAAGGATATGGCTGGTTTGTCACATAGAGCTGTACTGCTTTATAAGACAAAAAAGCAAAAGAATTGCGTGCTAGTCAAAAAAAGAAGAAAACTATGAATAAGAGCTCTGTATCCTTCACCTTAAATATTAGTAGGAACTGTACCTTCTCTATTAAGCAATAAACTGACAAATCTGAGAGAAAAAGCACTTCAGAAACAGCCAAACAAATCATCCAACCTGGAAAGGGAAGAAACCAGAAAAATGTCCTGATGCCAACAAGAAATCAGCAAAGAGGTAGGATGGGCGGCCTGTGCACCCAATACACTGTAGCAGAAGTGGAGAAGTTTCAAAGATGAAGGCAGCCTAAGAACCTGACTAGACATAAATAAGCGTTTTGTGCAATCGGTTTGGCTTACACTGCTGGCTGACAGACATTTCTGAATGTCTTTCCAAATCCAAGAGTAAAAATTAGTCTTTAGGAGCATGAGTTTCAAGCCTTTACCTGCACTGAGGTTTATTTCTACCATTCATAACAAAAACAGGGGCCATCACACAGAGGAAGAGATGGCCGCCAAAAGGACCTTTAGCTGCAAATGTGGGGATTTCATTTTTTTGATACATATATGTGTGTGTGTGTATATATATATATATGTAAAATAAACCTATTGGCTTCCAAAAGGCATGTTCATGGATTATTGTAACATCAGAGGAGAAATACGATGAAAAAGAATAAGTAAAATAGAAAGGCATTTTAAATTGCTTTCTGGAGTGATAATTGAAGCCAATTAACTATTACACTGAAGCTGAAAATAGCTTCCTATGAACACAGATTACTCTAAGCACTCTAGCACCACTCAGGCCTGAGAGAAAGACTGTAACTCAAGATGTTGAAACCTGTCTGAGGGCATCATTCATTTCTAAAAGGACAAAATACTCTACAAACACCTCTTAAAAACATTTTCTTTTTGGAAGGGAGCAACAGAAAGAAATGGGCAGCCTGCCTCCATGTACAGCAAAGGTGATGGGCAGGCAGTGTCCAGTTTTCCATCTGTTTCTCCACATACAAGCATTTTGCATCTTGTCAGTCATAGGATCAGCCTAATCACTGTTCAAACTGCAAAGAAAATAATCTCTGTAATCCTTCAGGAAGTACATAAAAAACAGACAGAGAAAAACACAGAAAATAACTGTTTTGCATTTGCTAACCAGCATGTTTGGAGTAGATCTTAGGAATAACGGAGTGTACCAGGCAGCAGCACAGAGATAGTCACTGGAGCTGTAAGCGGGACCTGCACAGTACAGCAGCACATCAGAGGCCTTTCACACCTTGTGAAGACCTAGAACTGATGGGACAAAGCAAACCTGAACAAACACTGTATTTAAGCATAGTTGGTAACCTATGTGACACCTCTGGGCAATCAAACTACTGATCTCAAATTATCAGGATGCCAGAGGTGGAACTGAGGCGGGTGCAGAGTAAGAGCTACAGATGAGAAGTTTTATTAGGATGTTAGGAAAGGATGCAGCTACTCACCAGCTCCCTGGTACACATTTTTCCTCTTGAATGTAAGGAACACACCAGTCGTTGACTCCCAGAAAGGCAAAGGATGGCCAGGGTTTGAAGTTACAAGTACCACTCAACTGCACAAAGACAAGAAAGCCTCCAGAGTGCTGGCAAGGACAGAAGCAGGGCTTGTCACCCCCAGAAAAGCACTGAACCCTAAAGAAAAAGGGACTTGCTTCCCAGTGAAGAGCAGTATCTCCTTACTTTGAGATCTTTCTCCATCAAAACCAGTAAAACCTTTACAGAGGCACTGTGGGAAGAGGTCCTTCCACTACTGTCTTCAGGTCATAGACAGAGGCCAGAGGGTTTTTAGTGAATACCCTCTGACTCTTTTGTTACTGCTGATTCCCTGCTTTTTTTCTTTCATTCTAGCTAGCACATGTCTTTTATTGTATTCCTGATTCTTTTCCAGGATGCATTACAGGAATTAATGGAAAAATAGGTTACTCCACAAATACTAAGATCCACACTTTTGACAGATTCCCCAGAGAACAAAATCTAGTCCAAACATATATGGGCCATATAAACTTTAAACTCACTCATAACACTGAATATGACCATCTCCCTATTCTTTTATGTAAATATTTCTGACATCCCAGATCTTGCCTTAGGTTTCTTCAATGAATAGGTGAGTAAAAGAGAACATAGCAGAATAAATCTCCCATGTTTTCAACAATTCTCCAACATCATTATCTTCACAAATTAAATTTTATAAATATTACAAAATTAGCTCCTTACAACAGAATAAGCAAAACTATAGCAAACCCTATTTATAAAAAACAACTTCAGAAACAAAGACCATAGATTTTTGTTGTCTATACCGTTTGAATAATACAAAAGTAGAGAGTTAAAACACATAAAAGGAAAAGGAGCACTGAAATGTTTTTCTGAAAGATCACTAATGAGCAGACCCTCCCAAATTCCTCTTCTTTGACTTCACCACAATCATGAAATTAATACTTCTGGAATGTAAACAGGTTTGTCTTCTGTTCAGCTACTAACAAAATTAAGTCAGCCTTCATCTGACCTTTGCAGAAAATAGAATCACAGAGATACACATTCCCCTGGACTACCCACAGCTTCTAAAGCTTCTCATTCTTTCTGTGGTACACCTCATGGTAAAACAGCAAAGCACTATTTGTTAAAAACCCAGCGTGGCAGTTCCCCAATTAATTTCTGTTACTTGTTTTGCTTGTAATAGTTTAACAAACTATATATTGCAACTTTTCAGCATATTATAGTATGAAAATGTTGCTCAAACTCTATCCCACAGCTCTGAGACTAATTCAGGAAGGATGCTAATAGTGGTTACCCAGAAATGCACCGTTTTATTACTGGTTAGAAGAAATCCCACAATTGTTCTTCACACAAGGAGTGCAGCTGTGAGAAATCTGATACCTGAAGAGAAGACACTTCAGATTAGATATTCCTGCTAACAAAACTTTGGAGGAGTTTTTGTAACTTCGGGCTTCAGCTGATGAACTTCACATTAAATGGAAGGAAAACACAACCATAATGAGCTTGAGACAGAGGTAACTATGCATTATATGTTAAGTAGAAAGATAACCATAAATTGCAGCTAAAACCTGCCCAATTTATTCATTTGGTACCAAACACCTATTGGTTTAAAAGAGTTCTGTATCTAAAACCCAACGAATTTCTGCAGGAGGGAGGGACAAGCAGGGCCAGGAGGCTCTTTCCCCATGCCACAGACAGGAAAGACTACTCAGACCTACTGACTAAGGTCAATAGAGATACATACCTTGGGAATAAATGCACTTAGCCAAGCTAATAACGCTCTTCTCCACGTTTCAATCCAACTTTTCTACTTGAACTTGAGCTTGATGTAAACTATCTCTGTGGTCATGCTTACCTCAGCTGAAGCTAGTATAAACAAGGAAGGGCACAGCACAAAATACAAAAACTCTTGAAAGCATCTTGGTTATCTCAGGAAAATTCAATGAGTCTTATCCAAGCCTTATTTACATCAGATCTTTATAAAGAACACTACACCATACTCAGTGTATGCAAAACCAAACAAAAACAAAAAACCAAAACAAACAAAAAGCCAACAAACAACCAACCAAAAAAAAAAAAAAAAGGAAAGTAAGAAAGGAAGCTAGATAATAATTAAACTGCCTTGGACTGAATAGTGAATGCTGTACCACTTATCTAAAGGATGACGCACCTATATTTAGTTAAAGTTGGGAAATGTCCAAGGACCCTTATTGCAACATGACGGATGCACAGACTGCTAAGTCCTTGGGTTGGTTATCTTTAGAAGGGACATTTTGTCTTAGATTCCTGTTGTACATGCAACGTGGCGCAAGATGGAGACTTTAAACATGACCGCTGAGG
This sequence comes from Falco rusticolus, assembly GCF_015220075.1. NCBI lineage: Eukaryota > Metazoa > Chordata > Aves > Falconiformes > Falconidae > Falco > Falco rusticolus. Next base: position 80,666,594 of record NC_051192.1, read on the forward strand.
AATAGAGTAGGCGCAGACAACTCCTCAAGGACATTGCGCAGGCACGAGATATGTAAATGAATTCTCAGAATTGTAATGAATATGTAAACAATTTCTTGGAAAACTAATGAATAGGTATGCGTAGCTTATATAAAGGGGGGACTGAAAAGTCCCCTCGGTGTGCATGACTCTGGTGGAGCGATGCCCCATGCACCCAGCGCTGCCTAATAAAGATAACCTCCGGTCACCTGCATATTGCTGACTGATTCTTCAAATCAGGACAGACTTGTGTTGGTAGCAGACAGACTTTCCGTGCTATATTAGATAACTACATTTGTATATGTGTGTGTGTGTGTGTGTGTGTGTATATATACACACACACACACACTTTCTCTCTCTCTCGCTCTCTCTCTCTACTATACTATCCAGTATAGAGTGAATGAGTGTGACTGGTGAAAGAACAGATTATGTTTATTATACCTGTGTTTGATTAAGGTTTTATTAGATTAATCTTAAAAATAATATAAATCAAAATAACATCTATTTTTATATATTCTGCTTACACATCCTAATGACAAATATTAAAAGCATATGGGATGGAAAGCTTCCTCCTGTAGTGATCTACTGAACAGTTTGCCTACTCAGGCATTTACTAAAAAAGCTGTCAGCAAAATTTGGCAGTCTCCTGCATATGGAAAGCACTAATGCCACAAATTGAGGTTTTCCACCATGAACAGCTCTGAAGACTCTCCATTGCCTGCTGGCACCATTACCAACAGGTAATTTAATACAGGTCACAAATAAGAATATTTTAGGAACTTTAACTAAAAACATGTATAAACAAGACTTACAGATAGGTAAAATTTAAATTTTTATCAAAAATCTTGAGAAATTTAAAGACTACATTTGCCCTTATTTATAAAGGTGAATCAACAAGAGCTATATGCCTGTAGAGAAGTGGTCAGAATTGGGACTATTACTCAGACAAGCCTTTGGGCTATAGGCATTGTCTGAAGAACTGAGGCATTTGAAAACGAGTTTCTCATGGATGTTTTCTCTCATTATGAAGCCATCATAGCAAATGGGAAACTGAATAGGCTTTGTTAAGAAAGTCCCAGGGGCCACAGTACTCTTGGTAGAGATACTGAGGCTGCAAACTTTGGATCGGAGACTGCAATTCAAGCACACTAAAATTCATGAATAATTGGTTCCAGGAGTTAGTCCCATGCTAAACATGGGGAACATTTGCAAAATTCCTAACTGGAAATGAGTGTTGAACATCATCAGGGTTTGGAGTTATTCATCTCCAAGGTTTTAATTGAGACCTATCTGTAGCTGTAAGTCAAGGCTGGATACAAATGGAGGAACTGCAGAAGAAACCTTACATTGTACGAGTCCATTGCACTCACAATGCCTTTGTCATCTGACCCCATTTTTAATATTAGTAAATTTTCCAGAGATCATTTTAAGTGTCTATATACTGCTAGCCTGAGTTAATAAGCTAGCAATTACTAACATGCTGTATACAAAAGTAATATTCAGCTATCAGATCTTATGTCCTACCCTCACAGCGATACCATGAAAAGTTGTATGAGACGTTTTCATTACTACTTGAAAAGAAAAAGATCTATTGTGGTGCAGTAATACTTAAGCTTTTTTCACCTTATCTGGTGGTTTGCTAGTATTCCGCGCCTTTCCAGAGCTCCTAAATGGCTACATAACGCCATCTAGTGGTACAGGGCTTTAGTTCTTTTGAAAACAAATTTAAATTGGAGTTTGTCACTTACGATGTCTAATGGTGTGACTCGTGACTGAAACCATCACAATTATGTCTTTGGTGTTTAAACTGATCCTCTAAACTTGGAGATTTCAAAGCATATTATTATCCATTTATAACAGGCACAGTAACTACCCAGTTATTTAGCCTCAGGGCAAATATACAGTACCCATTCTCATGGCTGATGCAAATATATTTCGGCTATTAGCAAAAGAAAACACAAGGTGCATATAAATAAAAAAAAATGTGATTGCGTATTTATAACCCGTTTTATAACTACCATATGTAAAAGAGCAGAAATAAATATATATATATTATATGTACATATAGTATTTATAATTACCATATCTAAAATACCATAAAATTATCATACGTAAAAATTACCAATGTTAAATAAATAACCATTTAACACATATATTCCATCTATGGAGGTCACACATCAGAGTCAGTGCATAATGAGCCATGTGGTACATGGCTCCCAGTTCTATGCCCTGTAAAGCAAGATGAACTGAGGCCAAAATGGCACGGAGTAACCATTTTGTATTTTGTAATAATTTTGTGTTTAAGCAGCAAAGGTGTTTATTTCGTGCAACGCTGGAGTTAGCCAGTTCACACCAGACAAACTCGCTCCGAAGTTTTCAGTGGAAAGTCAAGTAATTTATGCAGTTTTCATGAGAGGCTACAACATCTTTACATATATATTCATTTGATTTTGACATCTAATCATTCTATTCATAATAGGTGGGAGCTAGGTGGAGTAAACCTTTCAACTATCTTTTTCAACAATTTCCTGACTCAAGGTCTCCTTATCTCCTTCAGGTGCCCACCTTATCTTTTCTAATTATTCAGAGTACATTCCTTTAACATCTTCAGTGGTACATTCCTACACTTTAACATGTCAGTGGGACCTTTTCTTATTTTTCGTAGTACATTCCTTTCTCAACACACACAGAGCATCACCCAGGGCATTGTACCAAACTCATCCTGACTAATCTTTTTAAGACCTTGCTCTGTGTCAGAACCACAGGGGCTCTTTATTCTACTAGATCCTTTACACAACTCCTTTGGAAATAAACCCTTCCCTACCAGCCTTTAAATATCTCCATTTTACCTTCCTCATTAACATGAGACTGGGATTCTGGCTTCACCATCCCTGACTACACCTGTATTAGTAAATAATACTGTGGCCACATGGCTCTCCTTTACCTCCTTCCAGACTACCTACTGGGAGTAGACCCTGGCCTGTGCTAACCTGAACCCTTCCCAGACACTATCTAGGAAAATGTTGGCTGGCACAAACCAAAAACATCACAGGTTTTGCTCTGGTAATTTAATGGTATGGCCATGTGTCAGTGCTCAAACCCATAGTTTGGACCAGTCTGATTTACCAGTAAAGATGTACTCTCCATTTTTTCATCGGTGTTCTTTCAGCTATATCCATAAAGCTGAGTCTTATTGGAGAGGTTTCCCACTTGGTAAGAACACAAAGCTCTGATTTTCTGGAAGATGATGGGGCAGCTTTTTCAGAAACACTGTGCTGGAGCAATAAATGGCATTTTAGAGTGTTCAAACTGGAATGAAAATAAATGGTTTATGAATATTCCAGCAGCTTTACACCAACCTTCTCAGGCCTGCAGCATGGTTAACAGTGTCACTGGACAGCAAAGTTCCTGTTCCAGAGACTCGATTCCGAATTGAAATTTAGGCACCTAGCGCATTGCATGTGCATTTCCTATTTTCTTTCCAAGGTAACACTATTTAGGAGTAGACATTGTCTCATAGTTCACATATACTAATACAGTCCTGAATACTCAAGCTACAGCCATGCCTCATTGCCCATTCTTGAGAAGCTATCAACTCTTTTGGTCTTAGATCACCATACAAAAGTAGATGGATAAAATGAACCATACTCAGAAACTCTTCTCCCTTTTCCACTTGCACCCTGTGGTCTCCAAAGAGATAACAGAGGGAGCAATTTTGATGCTTTGTTACATGGCGTTCCCTGAACAGCTGTTTTCAGTCTAAGATTTTAAGATGGTGTGTTTCTAGTCATTTTCACTGCAAGACTGAGTAACACTTAAAACCACACAGTACCCTTTTTCAGTTTGTTAATGACTTTCAAACACTAGAGTTCCCATTAGCTGTGTGCCCTCTGCCTTCTTGTAGAAATGTATAGTCCCTTGCCATGAGATCAGTAAAACAGTGATAAAAACACTTTCCTAAAAATTAGAAACTAAATTATTTTTTCTAACTGTAGTAAACTTACTAGATATCACAGACCTTACATATATGCATATGTATCTATAAGTATATATTGCCAACAAATCTGAGTCAAACAACATAACCTTTAACAACAGTATAAATTACATCAGGTCTTCTTTCATACTGTGTTCAGTATGGGGTCAATATTTGAAAAGATATTAAGCAAAAAAATCATTTATCCACTGAATTAGGATTCAAAGTTAATTTTCCAACACTTTTCTAGGAGTACCAAAACATAAACTGAATTTTAAAAAAAAACCACTTTCTTACCATTGCCTTTGTCACTCTTTTCCAAAAGTTTCTGAGCATTCTACTTTGTTACTGAATTCAAAATCAAAGAGAAAAGATCAGATACACATCCTGATTGGTGTTTTAATGTGCATAGAGCAAAAGTCCATTCACATCGGGAAAGATTTCTCTGCTGAAACTTGAAAACACAGTATGCTGAATGTTTGCCATCTGGTCTCTATCACTAGTTATATTCTACAGAATGTCTTAAAGAGTACTTTGATTCTGGTTAAGTGTGGGATGTACAGTCCGCAACAACATTATGCATATTTTTCCCTTGCATAATGCCCTGGATACAATGAATAAGGTCAGTACACACCAGATTTACCAGTAGGAGTAATGGCAGCATGGAATAAATAGTTGGCATAATAAATTCATTTCTGTTTCTCTCATTAAACATTATCATGGGACACTTAAAAACACGAGAAGTATACATAATAATTATAGAATTCAAATAACACTGTTTTGATGTAGAAAAGTAAAAGGCAAGTTACCATCTTGTTCTTTTAGAAGTAGAGCATAAATTTCAACAAGGCTTTTTAATGCCTTTCTTTTGATCTTAGAACAATCGCCACTCTGTACTCATCCCACGTACATATGACCTGCAGACCAAGAACAGATGTCTAAGACATTTGCTTATTTGTAACAAATCCTGACATCTGAAGATGCATTTTTTTATATATGTATGAAGATATATAATCCCATTTAAATAATTTGTGTTTGACTTTGGCATCAGAATTTCATGTCAAATATTGTAGTCAAATACCATTTCCTTTGACAGAGCTGTTGTCACTGTATGTATATATATCTATACACAAATATATGTACATGTACACAGACATATATATAGTATGTGAAACTACTAGCTAGATTCTGTTTCCTATAGTTTTCTCATGCAATAAACACCTGTGCTGAATTTCTACACATGATCTCAGTTTCAGGCTCCGGTTGTTCTTATTTGGTTTGAGACATTTTATTTAAAAAAGAAAATCTTGCTCTCTTCTAGTAAATACTGATTGCAACTCTGCTAAAATTAAGGTTGGGGTTTGTGAGTTTTTTTCTTACATAAGAGGCCTGATTCTTCTTAAGTTCGTTGCTTTTACAGTGTAAAGCCACCATTTGTTATCAAATTATAACCTTCTGAATTATCTTATTTTGCACATACTTAAGAGGCAAGAGTTTAAAACTTTGCCTGCTTGTAAGTTTCATAGATAAAAGATTCTGTTTGTATAGTTTCCATGTTGGAGTCTAGTAAAACAGAATTTTGGTGAAATTAATCCCTGAAATTTGGTTAGGCTTGCTTTCATATCATCATCTGTCTTCAGTTTATTTTGTTTTCCCCAGGCAACACTGGTAACATTTCTGTTACACGTGGTTAGAAGCAGAAGATATTTTTACCTTTCTCCTGTTAGCAGCTTCTTACTATATTGATTTATTATTTATATATTTATTTTCCTAGAATCATAGGTATTAAAAATGAGGCATTCTTTAGTCCATAAATATGTTCTAAAAATACTTGCTGAAACAAGGTACTACAATGCATATTCAGTCTAAAAATTCTCAGCACGGGAAATATTTTCATGCTACAACAGATTTTAGCAAGAATTTTACCAGAAATGCATATTTTTTTCTCTTTACAGCATGCAGTAAATTAATTGGATTTATTACTGGTTTTCTCTGGTATACAAAGCAAATTTTTGTTATTTCTTTTCTAGATGAAAATTCAGGAGATCCTTTAACAGCTCATTTGAGTTGGATACTAGCTTGTGCTAAGTGTTTAAAGTCTTGAGTACAGCCGTATCTTGAAAAATCTGTAAACTGGAGCACTATTCTTCTTTCAGTATATATATAAACACAGGGAGGCCTAATCATAACACAGATAATTTTGAATGCTGTTACTTTGAATTCAGTAAATATCAAAAAAGGAAACTTAGAATGTTACTTTTCAGCAGAAAATAAAAAGCTAAAAAATAGCAGAATTCACAATGGAGAGAAAAAGGAAATTAAGAATATTCCAGTTAAACTGGTTTACAGCCTTCGACTGAGTGGAGCATTGAATTATGCCTGTAGCAAATGAACAGAGGGATGCATTTTGAGGTAAGAAGATACTGTTTGAAAAGTAAAGGCTAAAAGAGAGAATAAAGGTTTGTTTTTTTAAGGGGTTAATTTACAGAACTAGATTTCCACTGGTTTAATTTACCTTCATAAATAAATTTTATTTTTAAGGGGTGCTACACACTATTATCACATTATTACCAGAAACTGTGAAAGAGTTAGAAGTTTTGGAAACAAGCTTTAATGAATCAATCTTTCTCATTTGCATTTATAAATTATAAAAGTTACAAAAGTGGCAATAGCTAATCATTTGCAGTGGTTGACTGAACACTTTATGAGTACTGTGATAAGCAGAATGGAAAATCCATTACACTATATTGTTTAATTTATTTCTTGCATTAAAAACCTACAAAAACAATGCCCCAGAACAAGCATCCATTCTGTGATTGAAATATTTAAATAAAAAACTCATCATTCAATATTGATAAGAAAATCAAACGGTAGGCAACAATGTATTTCAAAATTTCTCAAATGATCAATCTGAACATATGTCTTCTCTTGTAGATTGCTACCGCTGATTGCTGGAAAAAAATTATAAACTTCAACAAAACTAATCTGCCCCCTTGTGACAGACTAAGAAAAAATTGTTATATCAATAAAATCCTGGAATCTTTACACTAAAAAATGTATTTGAGAGTTCAGTAAGTGAAACGGAAATTAAAGTTGGGCTGGCTATATCAAAGCTTCTTGATTCTGTTGTGAGAATACAGCATCACTAGATGCAGTCCACTAAGATGCATTCACTAAATGCCAGCGATAGAATAGGTCTGTCATCAAATAGTGCTATACTTCCTGATGTCTTATACCAATTTGGGATACTTTTATTCTAATACTGTGGCTTCTTGTGTCACAGAGTTCAGTGATATGACAGGGTACTTCATAAGACTTGTAAATTCTTCTTAAAAGTGAAATATTCATACATAATTTCATAGTTAGTTTTGCCTATTTTTAAGATTAAAACTGTCAAGATGATGGTTTTTTGTTGTTTTGTGTACAGAAGTATGTTAATGGCACAGTCTGGTCAAGACTGGCTTCATAAAAATGAAATACTTTCAGCTGTAATTCATCTGACTAAAAGTATAGTTCTAAAAGTATGATTTGAAAAGGTGACAAAATCACTTTGAAGGACACTTTTATTACTGCACATATGTAGTTCAGAAAGCCCAGACTGCCTATCTATTGACATTTATAGGAGCTATTCTTCAGCTCACTAATTAGAACACTCCCTCCAACACTTGAAAAGAGTCATTCTTCAGTTTCAACATTATAAGGGAATGAAAAATCAAAATAACATAATCCTTTAATTTAATTTGTAAATGACTTGTGGAAAGACAGTGTTCCACTTCACTTTGAAGCATGGCCAAGTGGTCTATAAATTCTTATGCTTGCTTAAAACTTCATATTTATATTCATTAAATACATAGGTCAGGACTATAAAACATTGCCACAACAACATAATTTCTCAACATGAAAAAGTTGAAAAATAATTTTGATGCCAGAGATAACAGAGAAGTCCTAACTAAAACTGATTAAAAGTGCTGCTTCCACAAGTAAAATGACATCTGTGTGATGCAGGATAAGAAAGAATTCCCTCTAAGTTCCCTGTTCCCAGGAGGTAACACAACAGTCAAGGGAAAACGTCATATGGCTGTTTCCACAACAAGTGATGACGTTAAGAAAAAGGGAGAATAGTACTGCGGATGCAATGATTATAGACACAGACTGCATGAGGTGAAGTTGTGACTTGAACTTCCTGGAGAGGTTAACACATCATTTTTGCAAAGTCCATCTCACTGGAGAATCTGTGCCTTACTACATCCCAATGACTGTATACCATATCCTTTGCCCAGCATAGGACATCCTCTAATCTTAATTACTCTGATTGCAAGCTTAAAATTGGCTCATTACTTACTTGTTACTCACATTAGTGTAATGCCAAATTTTGGCTCTTTCTATTTAAAAGACGACATTCTTTTCTTCAAAGTTGTCTACTCAATCAGATCACACAGAAGAACAATGAAGCTATATATTCACCAATTCCAAGACACTACTTTATATCTTTTCTATTTTACTTACATGCAGTGATCTACTCTATTACAGAGTCATAATCCTAATCACATGACAAGCAGACTACACAGCTGCAAAAAAGCAGATGGAAGGATATAACCTTTCTGCAGCTCTGTCTACATGGTTACTTTAGACAGGGTCCAGATCACCTTGCCCATGTTCTGTGCTGATCAAAAAAATGCATGAGCGCAGTAAACGTCACACCGTGTCAGAACTAATAAGGCTGTTCCATGGCATGGTTAATTAGTAAGGGCCAGACACCGAGTGCGCACACTCTCAGTTGGCTCAGAACACTTGCCTTGTGCGGTTATATCAGCTTTCAGCACCAGCACAGAAAGGCTGTGCCTAATCACAGCACGACATGTAGGCATATTCTGAATGTAAATCAGGGTCCAAAAGCATTAAAGACAACCTGCCCAGAAAAAATCAGTGAGGAACAGAATAAAAAATTAATTTTGATACCTGGACAGGGCATAGAAATATAACATTATCCAGTAGTTTCCTCTTTAAGACTAGGGATGTGTGTGTGATTCTGGAACCCACATAGCCAGCTTGTATTTTCTGCTAAGTCTCTCAAGATGCCGTTCATCTAATCAAAGAGAGACTCCTACACTACAGAAATCTACATCTGAGCTAGACATCTAGTTACCCTTTATAGTTAATGGAAAGAAACAGGAGATTTGAGGGAGCAATTAATCTCATTCTAAAGTAGACGTCTAAAAATATCCCAAATGAGTCATACCTTAAAAGTGCCTATCTCTCTTCATTAAACATAAAAGAATGTCAGACCTTTAGCTCAGACATAGACTTCAGTTCTGCATTCACCTAAAGACAAGAAAGACTAATCCCACTATCCGTACCTATGCTCCTTTAAGTGAGAATAATTGTAAGGCTTTAAAAGCTGTGAATGGTTCAAAGACCAGCTTCTCATGGGCCAGGTAGCTGTAACAGAATTTTATTTTTATAATAGCATTTATAAAAGAATTCTTACCTCTTGGGGTAGGTATTATGAGATTATATCTATCTGAGATATTTTGTTCTTAATACCTGGCTTCATCCACATATTTTTACAAGTATCAGTCAGCATCATCTGTACTATACAGCTGTTTCCTAAAGCACAGTCTAAGGCCAAGTGCTAATTTTCTGATTGCATATTAATTGCCCAAGTAAATTGCCCAGTTCTCCAAAACATTCACCAGCTGGTCCTGCTGATGGACTTAAAAGCTTGATTTGGATCTCCTTGTATGCTCTCACATATTCTCATTCTCAGTATCTTTCCCCTCTCAGTTTGAGCTTTACTGTTTTTAGTACTTCAGATTCCTTGTTCCCATAATTGAAAGAGTTAGTGTATTAAACAGCCTGTGTCTGAAACCTGAATGAATTACCTTTATCAACCGCTTTCAAGATCTTGTCTTAGTGATCAATTTAAAACTGAACGAGAGCAAAACTGGAGTTTCCTTTCTGCAGCTGAGTGCTGGCTAGCTTTCTTAATGGTGCATCAAAGCAACAGAGTAGTAAACTAAGCGTTAATCTATTTCATGCTGCCAAGTTAATGTACCTTGCAGCACTGATACTTCATTGCTGATCTTTATTGTTTGGCTCTATGAGGAAACAACTGATTTAAAAGTTACAAACGCTGTAAACAAAAAGTAATTATTGCACCAGAAGCTCCAATTAAGAAGTAGGTATGCCTCAGACAATCATAGATAGTTGATCTCTAGCAAAAAGTAACCCTAATCCCTGCTGCAGAAAGGCATCTACATCAACATCCACAAGATTTTACCTCTGAAATGTAAGTTGCCAGTTTCCGAGTTCATCTAAGTTAGAAGGGGTGGCTTATTTCTTAAACCAGAGATGTATCAGAATGCCATTACACGGTTCCAAAATTACAGTTCCCATGGCATTATGACTTGCAAGTCCCGCAGATGATACACATTGATATTGTATGAACTCACTCTAGGATAGAATGAATTTTGCAGTTAAAATGTAATGCATATAAGATACATGACATCCCCTGTGTGTTGTGTCTGCCAACATCTTGTGAGGCTATCGACATCCTGTTATCTGTGGGCATCCATCCCCTGTGTATTGTGTGTCTGCCAACATCTTGTGAGGCTGTGGACAACCTGTTATCTGTCGGCATCCTAAGCTAAAACACACCCAAGGAGGAAAGACAGATAGCAAGAGCTGGTTGAAACTGGTAACTCACCCAACTCAGCATTTTCTGGCAAAAGGTGAAAAGTACACCTTGAGGAAGATCTACGGCCTTCCTCCCAAAGACCATCGCCCACATCCCGAGGACCCCGGCCCACAATTCTTGGAAGAATTTGCACAAGCACAAAAGACTGATAAGCTAATTAACATACGAAGCGAGAGTGGGCGGGTTTAGGTAATGACTATGTATAGGCGTTAATTGAATAGTCATTGTTTTATGGTATAAATATAAGATAGTTAGTTACTTTAGACATGCACGTTAGGCGGAAGGATCCCCCGTGCATCCAGCGCTGCCAATAAAGGATACTTAGTCACTAAGAAATTTTGACTTTGTTCTTTAAATAAATGTGTAGCGTAAAAGCACGACGAAAATCTTCATCACCCAAGAAAGGCAAATGTTGATGATAAAGCTAACTTTATCTCTTTGCACTTAACTTTGGCAGTAAGCTATTCTTACAAGTACACATAAATTATGGGTAATTCAACATACCCTCTAGTACAGTTTTTGCTCATGGGTTACTAGTGTTTCACAGCAATTGAAATTTTGCATGTGTTATTTGCAATGCTAGTATCATATATTTATCTCTCAACATAAGTGTTGCAAGACTAATATATTTATTTATATTAACCTGAGCGCTACGACGAGTATACTGACAAATATTGTACACAATGAGTAACAGTGGAAAAACGTCATCTTTTTGAAGTTTGTCACAAAGAGCTTGAGCAAAATAACCACGGTTTGACCCATTGCCTAAGAAAAAAGGAAATCCTTGACAGTTCTCCAGATGAAAATAATGCTTGTGTTAAGGATTTGTAAATTGCTTTCTTAGAGTAATACGGCCATCAGTAACACAGCGTCTATATTTTAACTGTAGCTGTAACCCCAGGTTTCCTTACCCAGATGCGAATACACTTTCACAACCGGCCAAGAAAGTTTCTTCGCCCTTTTTTGTGACCAGCGCAAAGCAGGCGGCAGGCAGAGGGAGCGGCGCCGGCGCCCTCCCCTCAGGGACGGCTCCGCCGCGCCGAGCGAGGCCGCACCTGGCAGGTGCGGGGCCCTGTGCCCCACGCAGGGCGACCAGCCCCGGGCCGCGCCGGGCCGCGCCTGAGCAGCGACGGCGGCACGGCGGGCAGGCGGCACGGCCGGCCGGCGCTGGGGAGGGGCCGTTGGGGCGGCCGTTGGGGCGGCCGTTGGGGCGGCCGTTGGGCGGGCCCGGGCACCTGCCAGGGGTCCTGAGGCGCCAGCTCTTCCCCGCTGGGCGCAGGCTCTGGCAGGGGCAGCCGGCCAGGCGCTGGCTCGGGGTTACCTCACCAGCAGGACCCCTGGCAGGTGACTTCTGTCTGTGGACCAGACGCATCTTTTACGGTTCTTCCCACACGCCAAAGCTTCTCCCACTCGCGGGACATGTGGCCCTTTCCGTTGGCAATGCAGGAAAGATATTTTGCCGTCCCGTTTCAAAATTCCACCAAGCAGTTGCTACAAGCCCGTAAGTAACCACGTGTGAAAAAAAGTTGTAAAAAATAACCACGCTGAACCCCGGTAAGAAAACCCCACTTTTGCCTGTGGGTCCTCAGGGCTGATGAGGTTCCTGTCGCGGGGGTACAGCTGGTTCAAGCGCATGGCGCTCCTCAGGGGCCAGCGGGCGTCGATGGTGGGTGCTGCTCTCCCAGCGAGTGAGGAACGGCAGTTATTCCTGCCTTAGAAGAGGCAATAATGTGCTGTTGTCCGTGAACTTTGTAGTGTAGGTTAAAGGTATATTGACAAGGTATAAGGACAAGTTGGCAAGGAGGTGAAACGTTCTGGTTGCTACTGCATTTACTTAAGAGAATCTCCAAGGCTTTACTTCCCTGGGTATAAGAGGACTTAGATAACTTAAAGAATTGCCCTGTTCAAAGCATCAGAAACTGTTTCAGCCTGTGCTCTGACATAAAAGCCTTGACTTATAACAGCAGTCACACCCTTCAACCTCTCAAGCTTTTTCCCCCATTCTGTTTTTATTTGTTGTTTATATATTTTCATTTGAGCTGTTTCCCCACTTTACCTTCCTGAACTGTATCTAGATGAAAGATTTTCACTTGGAGCATTCAGATCGCCAGGATCTCATGCATTTGCTTTTTGTTTAGATGAAAAAAAAAAATCGTAACTTTTAAAAATGGTTTACGACTAAATGTGCTAGTTCCAACAAAGTTTAATCCAGCATAGCACAATACGATTACTGCCTTGTAACATCCGTGTGAGAAAGAGGATATTAGTTGAGTAGTTCCTCATATTATTTCTGTGGAGAACTGTTTAATATTTCAGACTGCTACCCACTTTTATTTGGACACATTGTCTCGTTGTCTATATATTATTACAGGAAAGCAGATACTTAAGGGATTTGCCAGTCATCTAATTGTTGAGTGTCAGATTTCTTCAGAGCTAACAGTGGTTGAATGCCAGAACTATCCACCTGCTTAGCTTCTAACAACTGTCAGAACATTAACCAGGTCTTCTCTGTAAGTCTTTTTTACAAAGAAACTGAATATGGAAATGGATGACAATTCTCCCTTTTGCATCAGAATTATTTCCTTCAGTGTTATTCCTTGTTTTCCTTGATATTATTCTTGTTTTAAAATCCTATCCAAATTAACTGATTGCCATCTAGTTTGCCAGAGTTTTATTTCAGTGTCATATAAAACACTTCCAATTCCAAACATAGATTTCAAGAGTAGAGATATATTACTAGGGACCTCAACTTTGTCACCTTTATCTAGATCCAACAAAAACTTAGGGTGTGATTACTTTTGAGCTGCGGTGCCTAACCCCAGCGTCTAGAAGTAGAAATCAAATCTCATGAGTTGGATGCTGAGGTACCTTATCCAATGCCTGTAAAGCTACTTTCCCAGGTTCTCCGAGACAGTCCTGCAACAAAAATGTCACAGCTGAAGAATGTAAAGTGCTGAATCAATGTTAACTCATTCTGGTGGTTCAAATACACACCCAGAGAATACAAAGTTCTTCCAACAGTCTTTATATATAAATCAGGTATTATTGACTGCATTATTTTAGTATTAGGTCAAATAAGGTATAATTTGTCTTTCTGCAGTCAACATTAACCCAGAATAATCACTGTACTGTTCTGTATACTAAAAAAAATAGGTCCTTTGTTATCCTATCTAATCAAGAACACATTTGTATTGTCACGTGAATGTGAAGTCATGGATTTAGACACTGATAGAGGTGTAGTCTAGGGGGACTCCTGCACCTAACCTGTAAGACACATCAGGTACTCAGAAATGTCTGAAAATCACACTTCTTTTTCTTGGGATAATACAACTTGGATTTATCCTACTTTAAGCAATAACTTGAAGTAGGAAGGAATCTTGACTGGTTTCTCCAGACCTACTTTATAGTCAGTAAAGTAAGATAGGCAGAAGACAAATCACATCTCAGGAGGACTGAATCATCCTCTGGAGATGCTCTTCTACTTCCCTAAGTTGTGCAGAAATTAGAAGATATATATATATATATTTGCCCCTTTATTTAAGTGCTTGTAGTTAAATAGGATGATTTCAGCCCCTGAAGTCTGACTAAAGTCTGCATCTTTTGAGTTCCCATATGCTTTTGTGTAACTGCCTACTCTGGAAAATAATCACTTAAAACGGAAGAGTCTCCTTGTATTATTTTTTAAGAATTGCCAATAATTTTCCTCCTGTAATTATTGAGCCTTTGTATTTTCTATATATGCAGGGAAACCTAACTAGGAAACTAAAAACATGCCAAAAATTCACTTGCAGGCAGGATTTATGTTAATGATGTTGTAACATCATCTTGAAGCTTACATGAAGATTTCTTCTAGTATTTATAAATGTACACTACCTCTACAAGCCACACTGATTTAATATCCTTTGAAGACATACATATAATTTTGTAGGTCCTTATGTAGTTAACTCACCTATTAAACCGATGTTCTATTTATGGAATAATACAGCACATTCTCTAGCAATATGTGGTCATGTAAAAAAAGACCCTATCACACAGACACAGGAGGAGATAGAGTAAGGTTGCTATGGGAACCTTAGCTCTAAATGGTCTGGCTTTTGTTGGCTTAAAATCTCAAACATTGTGTTGCATTAATTATGTTTTTGTTAAGGGTCTTTGCATTGAGTATGAAATTTATTGCATTTCTGTTTCAGTCTTACATGTATATATGCAACATTTTTCAAAACAAAATGACATGTGTTAGCTAATACAAGAAAAGAAGATGTGTTTTATTACCAAACTGAATTATGGCACTGAAGAAAATACACTCAAGAAATAGGGACAAGATTTTTTTATTCATCTAGCTAAATTTCAGCAATTATATAAATTATATATTATATAAAAATATCCTCAGTTATTGAATATGAATCATGGACCCTAATAAACTAATAAAGCAGAAGCAGCAGTGGGAGGGAGCCACAACAAAAGGCGGAATAGGGTGGCAACTGTGGGAGAATAGGGTTGGAGAAATCTCTGTTGGAAGCATGGGAAGGATTTTGGTACTGAGAGAGTAGGTGGAAAGAAGCTGAAAACACAAACTGAATGAAGGGAAAGCGCCAGAGAGAAAGATTTTAGGGCAGATTAAGGGAAGGGAAGAACTGGAGCAATGACAGACAAGAAGTTGAATGATTGTGTTTATTGCAGGAGACGCAGGGAGAAGTGAGATAGGAGGGGACAAAGATACTCCGAAAACAAGGTTGAGTCTGCCTGGGGAGGAGGAGGTGGTAGCTGATATGCTGCTATTAAATATACTGATGAGGACAATAATAGAACTCAAAATAACCCCAAATTATGAAAACATTGTTAATCAGATCCTACAAACTAGAAACCATAAAAGCGTTGTAACATAGTTTAACATAGATAGCATATATATTCTAAGGCCTCCAAATCTGCTGTACGTAAGCAACAAACTTTCATGCAATAAGAAAGGAAACATCCCTACAGCATTGAATTTCTTCCCAATATATTTTAAGTGTCATTTGATGATTTTCCTCTTGGAAAACTACTTATGGATAATGAATAAAATTTAATTTTCCTTTCTTTAAATTATATTATCTATACTTAAGGAGATTGTATTTCATTTGCTAGATTTTCCATAGAATGATTACCATCTTTATTCATCCTTATGGGTGGTACAGAGTCTGGAATTTTTATGATGAAAACTGATACAGCACTTTAAAACTTTTTTATGCTGAAAAACAATACATTTAGCTTCTATACCACAAGGCAGCAAACAGGACAGACCAATAATAGGTCAGCTCCACTTTCAATGTCCTCATATGGTAACCATAATTTAAACAGTCTGCTAAAATTTCACATTGTTTTAGCAACCATAAATCCTGAGTCAAAGTCCATGTATCTTCAAACTGATGGAAAACTGATTGGGTTTTGTATCTTTATTTTGTCTAGAAGTAAAGAAAACAACACATGTGATCTAGGCACCTTTTATAGAAATTTACAGAATACAGTATATTATAGTAAGCAAATTTAATCACAAGTTACAGGGTTTTCTCAAAAAGAAATAGAGATCAATGTCTTTATAATATTAATGCTTTCTAATGAGCACTAAGCAGTGTGAGTAATATGCTTCCTTATGTTCACAAACCACTGTGGACCTCATGATCCCTGAAAAGAGAAATAACTACTTAAGCAACTCTCAAGAATTTTTAGCATGAAAAGAAGTGTAACATCAAAACAAGTCTAATCCACTCCTGTAAAAATTTGCAGGCTAATCACCTACTGGTTATGCTCATAGTAGTTAACATCTCCTTAGCTTTTGGCAAAATCAACAGCAATACTAGTGACATTTTTATGAGACATGGGGGTGTTATAGGGTCGCCAGTGATTTTGTGACAGGACTCAAGAGTGGTAGCAGCTATTTCCTGACCTCATTGTCTCCTAGCATCTTGCCCTTCTACTTTTAACAGCTACATGTGACTACCTGAGGAAGAATGTGACCTGATGGTACCCATTAGGAATAATACACCAATGACAATCAGATGAATCTAATTTTTATACATGCAGCTAATGATAAGGATTATATACACCTGGAATGAATCAAATGACTGACACTGCCATTTATAAAAAAGCATATAAACGTGGAGAATCTTTAAAGTTAAAACAAATGATTGTGATAGGCCACTTTATCAATTGGGAGAGCTTGTTAACAAACACTGCAGAAATCACAAATCACTATGAGTTACAGCATCCTCTCCCACTGAGATGTCCTTGTACAGTGTAACTGTGAGCACATGAGACAACTCTCATTTCTTTAACTTCCCATCTCAGGGCTTTATATTGTTTACACCAATTGAAGTTCTCTACAGACTCCAGCAGGGCCAAGGCTCTACTCCATGAATATTTCTCACCTTTTATTTCACAGGTATTATACAGGGGCTAGTTTGTATCCATGCCATTCTGGAGAAAATTTCATCTTGCCTTGAGCCTTCCAAAAACACATTCCACCATTTGACAATTACTGTACGTATAACTGAATCTTTCATGTGGACTGGTGTTGTTAGGCTATAACTCCATTACAGAATGTAAATTACATCTTCAGAAAAAGTATTGGACATCCACATCCTTCTAACAGAGGGAATATTCCTCATCTTGTGGAAAAGAGACTGAGAAGAGCAAAGAACTCTGGATTTCTGCAGATAGGAGGGTCATCTTAGGCATCTCTGGGACTTGCATTCATTCCAGTCTCCTGAGAATCACTGGAAAGCTCTGATGTCACACTACAGTTTTGTCCATCTTCATTGGAAGGGTTGGCATTCAGGATCAATAGGGAAAGAATGCTGGTGGTACTGACTCTAGTAAGACATTAGTCGCTGTTGTCTATCACTTCTTAAAACTGAACCAGGAAATAGGCTGAAAAAATGCATTCTCAGTGTTTCACTGACAGTCTGAGAGAGGCACTTGTTCCTACACAGATTTATCCTAGCTATAATTCTACTATTATTTTCACTGCCAGGCCACCAGTGTTGCAAGTAACTAACAGGTGCTTAGGTTAAGGACAGGGTTAGAGTTCAAAGTGATCTGGATAAATTAAAAGAAATTATCTAAAATCGGCAAGACGATATGCAGTGAAGACCAGTAGAAAATCATACACTTCAGAAGGAAAAATCAAATGAACTAATTCAAAATGAGATATAGCTGGCTAGGGAACAACAGTACAGAAAAGGACCTGAGGTTTATATTGCATTACAAATTGACCATGATCTAACTGTGGTTTTGTTGAAAAATATTTTAGGACATATTAAAGGGAATCACAGTATGTCAGAAGCCAAAGACAGTAATTCTGCTTTATTCCGCTTTGGAGAGACGTACATTAGTATGGCATCCTGTTTTGAATGCCCCACTTTAATATACAGCTAAGTTAAAGAGACTCTAGAGGGATTAAAAATAATAAAGGGAGACTGAAGGAACTAGAGAAGGCTGAGAAATACAACAGCAGTCTCTCAGTATAGAAAAGTTACTCAAAAGAGCACAGTGAACTCTAATTGAGGTAGAAGAAGAAACTTCTTTGTAGAGAATATTATTTACGTTAATATGTGAGAAACCCCCACCTTTCTGATACACTGTGGAGCCTGAAGATCAGTCTTCAGCTGAGACTTTTATGGGCACATGCCAGTGATGTTTTAAATCTTTACCACTTAAGTCTATGCAGGACAAATGAAATTATTTCTTTGCATCTTTCAAATCCTGTATTGTATGGATTCTAGTCTCTGCAGTATGGTTATTCCTACATATGCTTTTACTGGCTCCACTTCACAGATGAGACTGAGTACACTACTGTACTTAACCACTGAAGTACAGAGACAGAAGTACATCCATCTTCATAGCCCAGGTCTCTAATCTCCTTTGTACATTGAGAAAAAGGTTTCAGAAGTTCTTCAGGTTAGAAGGGGAATTTGTAAGAAGCAAATTTGTAAGAAGTGTCTTAGCCAGCAGCATGAGCAGTAAGGAAGTTAAGTCACGAACACTGAGTATACGTGGGATGTAGTGATTTTTTGCCTCTGCTTTCATTATGATTATGATACAACTGCTTGTACACAAACCTGACCTTTTTCTTTGCTTTAGTATGTATTTTTGCTTATATGTGTGTGTACAGGCTAGTATTTGCTGTTTTATGTGCCCTTGGTGTAGTTTATTTTTATAAATGTGATTTGCATATATACATAATAACTTTTGCTAAAAGATTGCCTTAATTGCTCTGAAACCTAAGTATTCTTAAAGCTTTAGACAAATAAGTATCTAATGAAATAGGCAGGGAAAGGTGATCCTCCTCTAAGATGTGTGACCCTGCTGAAACAATTTCAGTTAGATATTTTCTATTATAGGCACTTGCTTAAATTAGACATCTCTACTAACATAAAGATCTTGAGAGTAATGATTATTGACAAAGTATCTCAAAGGTTTTCAGCTACAAACCAGTTTCCTTTTCTGATGGGTGTGAGACCATTATAAAGAGAGACCATCTGTAAGTTCTGTTAGCTGGCGATTAAGAGCATGTGTTTCTTTTCATGTGTGATTGTGAGAGTGACTTCTGTGTAACAGCATACAAAAAAAGTTTAACCATCTATTAAATGTGTCTAAAAATACTTTAGAAGTTGACTTAGGCATATTTCTTACTGATTTGAAAAGCAAGAGATTAGTGACAGGGTCTGACCCTGTGCATATATGCACAGTATGTTTTCTATGCTGGATGTTTTTGGATGCCTGACGTGCCTTAAGCAATAGCCTGAGTCTTGCTGTGCTTTTATTTTATTTTTATTACAGTAAAATTTTCTATTATTTTATTTTTCTGATTACATAGTCTTTGATTTTAATATTTCATGCTGTAGATGCATTCATTATATTCTTTCTGTTAGTACATGAAAGACTACCGTGATTATGCCATACTATTTTTGTTGACAAATAAAACATTTTCTATTTTTCCTCCTTTAAATCAGTTAGAACTTCTGCTCTTATTAGTAAAATGATGAAAGAGTTACACTGGAAGACAACAAATTTACACTGTTGCCTAATCATAAAGCTTGGATTGCAATCAATAAGTGTATTTCATCAGCCTCTATGCAAAAACATATTTCCTTTACAGTATCACCGTAAAAGTATTAAAGGAAAATTTTCTTTCCGATTAACAAGAGTTGTTTCAGGAAACTTATAGCAAATATGATAAATTGCATCAGAATATACTGAAATATCTTTTATACAGATATTTTGACTATACACTGGGAAGTAGATTCTAGGTATCTCAGATCTGATGTATTCTCTTGAGCCTTTTATGTGCTCTGCTTTTAAAACTTACAAAACTACTATCAACAGTTCTGCTTTTCTTTAGTTAAAGATCAATCTTTGCCTCAAAATATGTCATAAAATAATTACCCAATGTACATTACTAAGGAATAATCAAAACCATGGAAGATTATCCAAAATTTTTCAGATGGAACATTTTATATTTGATTTATAATTGGTCATTTCTTCTTCAGTGTGATCCCATGCATACATTTTAAATAATTTTCTTTTATAAAGAGTTTTGCTTTTTCTTGTGATCGTAACTACTCTTCTGCTTAGAGTAGTGATAGGTCACTGATGTAATGGTTCTGGGCTGTGCACCAAATTCTGTTACTTTCTTCTTCTAGAAAAAATGGCCTTCCAGGTGCAGCCCAGACCCTACCAAAAAAAAAAAAAGTTTCCAAAATTAATATCTAATGCTGTGTTGTGGCTAACGATACTAACACACCTCTCAATCACTCTTCTTATATCTATAGATCTCACTTTGATGCTTAATGAGTTGTAATTTTTTTAGCCCAACACAGTTGCTTCATCTCATTTTCCAACAAAAGAACTCGCAGATTTAAAGCAAAACTCTTCTCTTTTGAGTGGTTATAATGTAGTCATGACTAAGACAGTGCAGCAGATATTTAAGCAACAGCCACAGCAATGAATAGTGGGATTTTTATTTTCAAAAGGTTTATTAGAGTAGCAGGAAACCTCATAGGTATTTGTTTACTATAGTTATTCTCCAAGAACACAATATGGCATTTTACAATAGTAGC
Organism: Falco rusticolus; assembly: GCF_015220075.1. NCBI lineage: Eukaryota > Metazoa > Chordata > Aves > Falconiformes > Falconidae > Falco > Falco rusticolus. Next base: position 80,687,379 of record NC_051192.1, read on the forward strand.
CTGATCAGATTTAAAAAACAGGTCTCCTTCAAGGAAGGAGTTAAGAAAACATTTTAGACAAAGTCCCGATCTTAGGCGTCCATAGTTACCTACTACCTACTCAACAAGCTGTCTTTGATACCAAAATTTAACAAAAAGCTTTTCCACATCCTGCTGTATCATTCTAAGTCTTAGCACACAGATGAATGGTACTTTTCCATTTAGGAAGGTTCCTGAAGAGTTAACTACAGTATGGAACTATCCTGGAATAATACCAAGTAAAAAATCCCTAAAATTAAAATTAAAACACTAGCTTTAATAGTAAGAACAAGACATTGCAAGCACAGGAAATAAATCTGATTTTGCTTTAAAAATGCACAGAGACAAAACCAGGCATCAGTCATGAGGACAACAACAAAACTGTTGTTTTTTTAACGGAGGACATAGATTGTGCATCACAAATACACTCAAGGAACAGTTCTAAGAACAACAGTGGAAAACAGAGAAAAATAATTCAGCCCATAACCATTATTTTCTGAAAAGTGGGACTGTTAAAAAGCATTGATTTTATAGTATGTAAGAATGAGTTCTTGGGTTGTAAATAACAAAAAATTGTTCAAGGTGCCTATAAATTCCCTGAAATGTCTATACACAATTTATGTAGCAGTAAAGAAAATTAAGTAGCGTACACTACCACAACTACAGAAGCTGCAAAACTGCAATCCCAATTCCATTTTATTCCTTAAGTAAGGAAATAGTGTTTCTATGGAGTAGCCATCCCCATTTTGTTGGCTAACCTTAAAAACCATAGAGGAAACAAGAAATAATCGGAAAGAATCAGAAATACAAAGACAAAAAGATGTATTTTTTCCATAATTTCAGTACAGAATCATCCAAGCCATATTCATTAATAACAAATTTTTCATTGTGGGAAGAGATGGAAAAATTAGATTTCTAAGGCAGACCAAAAATTCTTCATCATTGCTTAATGAAGTAATCAGCTTTTCACTCTCGAAGTGCTGTGCCAACAGAACTATGCACATGGAAGTGTTTGTAAATTCAAGATCTTAGATTGTGTGAACTACACGTAGTGGGACTAGTCAACTTCTAGTCGCTGCTAAAGGCCAGGAGGGTGATCTAATGCATTTTGTCTCTGGGCTCTTACTCTGAGAATACATTTTGGCCAAGAAGAGAAAGACGACTCAGTAAATTCTGTATCATTTCTCCCAGCAGGAAGGGGAAATTCACATTGATCACTCAGGTACTTCTTATACATGAAGAAAAGCCTCTGGTTTTATGCAAAGTTAAGAGGATGCTTTAAAGGTTTTCTAAGATTTGAGTGTCATCAGTATTGCATTCCCTCACAAATACTTTTCAAATTAAAAAAACCACACTTTTTTTTTTTTAAAGAACAGACTACTAATAGAAGCTTAATGAAAAACAAATTAAAAAGAAATCTGACTGCATACTATTCTATTGCACCCTTCAAGAGCTTCAAAATAAAGGAAAAAATAACACTGCAGTGACATGTAAATTTGGGGCAGCTCTTGTTCATCAAAAAGTAAATGTTAAATCAGCAATCAAAAAATCTAAAATCAACCATGCATCTAGATGAATATTGGTAACATCTTCCCTTGTCATTTCTACTTCTGCTTTAAAAGGTATTTTAATCTATACTGTGCCTCAGTTCGCTAAAAATAAGACTATGAAGCCCTATTTGATGCCTTTACTTGACCAACAAAAGCACACTAGCACACTGCCGTGTATCAAACATTTATTCAAATAACTCATAATCATAACTCATAATCCCTAGTTTTTAAAAAATTGTGAAGAATTGGGTAGACCTGAATCAGTCTGGTCTCAACTGTCAACAGGGACTTTTTGTTGTGGATTAATGCTATAACCTATGCAGTAAGCCCTTCATCTAGACAATGCCTTTCTGAGACACAGTAGGCCCTTTTGTGAAAATTAGATTCTAAATTTCCTTTTTTCTGGTTTTATTTGAGTTTTAATATTAGGTTTCTATTAAACATATGGTCTTCTGGTTTCTGTATAATTAGCTTGCACCGATTTTTCCTAAATGTTTCCAGTTAATTTCATTACTAATGAAGCAAAAATATTTTGTCATTCCACTTTCAGAAAAAGCCTTTTTTCTACGGAGTTTCTGAAGATCGAGATACCTAGGTTTGCCAGTACTGTTCCAGCTTTTGGAATTCTAATTGCTCCTTAGCTCTGGTGGTGTGATGTAGCATTCGGGGATCTGTCTGATGTCCCTTGTGTCTTACCCAAGCTAGCTCTGCACTCTCCTCGGCTTCTTTTTACCTCTTGCTTGTGTAAAAACTGAGCGCTGTCACTTAGAAGTGTTTTTAAACACATTGGTTTATGAATATGGTTGGTGTCAATACAGAAAGTTCGTTAATGAAAGTAACAAATTTAGAAGACTTAGAGGATATTCTTTGTTTTCCTTTATTTTTAATATGCACTGGGTACTTGAATTTACCTAATTTAGGAATTCAATCTACAAATTGTTTAAGGTCAGACATTTTTGGAAGTTCACTTTTCAGGGATTAGTCATTTTAGAAACTAGGTACTTAAGTTAGATATAAAAATTCTCCAATTCTGCAGTACAAGCGGGGTCAGTAGAATTCGATGAAGCAACCTGTCCTAGCAAGGAGTATCTAGTTTTCCCTAACTGGACTGTCATAATTTACTTTCCAGTTTTTAAAGGATGTATGGTTTTGATACTTAGGCTTCACAAGAAAAGGTTTTTGAAATGTAAAACCTTACATGCCAAAACCGGTTTTTTGAAGTCAAATACACCCGAGACCATGACTTGCAATTTCTGTATACTTGGCTTAGCAACGTTGTACATTTTGCAGAATCCCAGTTTTGGATTCAAACACGCCTTTATTAGGCAACAGAAGGATTTTATGTTTTGTAAGAATTTGTAAGGCTTTTGTGGCCTTTTGCCTCAGCGTGAGCGAGGTGAGAGACCGCCGGGCCTCGGCCTTGTACCGTGGCCTCCCGCGCTCCTAAAACTCCATTCATTTTACGCAGGCCGATCCACCTCCTCGCCTCCCCGAGGCTGCTGCCTCCGAGCTGATCAAGGGGGGAGCGGGAGAGCCCAAGGCAGCACCGGGCGCAGCCCTGCTGCGGCCATTTTACCGTCTAGGGGCCGGGGAAGCCGGCAGCCCCCAGTGCCGGTGGCGGCCCGGCCGGGCGGCGGTGCCGGGGGTCCCGGCAGGGACGAGCCGGTGAGGCTCCGCCGCGCCGTTCACGGCGGAGAGGGGCGGCAGCGCGGCGCGCTCCGTTTCCTCGTCCTCCCCGTGTGCTCGGAGGCGCCTCCGACCGAGTCCCGGCCAGGCCCGTCTGCCCCGCCGGGCGCCATCGGCGGCTGCTGGGCCGTGCCCGGCTGGCAGCCGCTCGGGGGGCTGCCGGCGGCGGACGCGGTGAGGGAGGAGCGGGCGCGCTGCCGCCGCTTCCTCCTGCGGGGCGGCCGGAAGGCAGCGCGGCCCGGGCCGCCGTGCGCGCGGAGTGGGGAGCGGGAGAGGGCCGGGCCTCGGCGGCGCCGCTGCGGGTCACCCAGCCTTCCGCAGTGGGGGTGGGCGGCGGAGCGCGCAGGCCGGGGGAAGGGCCAGGCCCCGCCGCCCCTCTGGGCGATGGAGTGAGGGAGCGCGGCTCGGCAGCAGGAAGATGGCCGGTGGCGGCGGCGGCGGCGGCTGCAGAGACAGCTTGTTTCTGGAAGGTGCGTGCATGGCTGAGAGGGGGGGAATGTGGCCCATGGGCTGCGTTTCCCTTCTGGCAACCAGTAAGGGGCACGGTACAGACTGGGGAACGGGGGAGGCGGGCGTGTGTGTGTGCATCGGGGGGGGGGGAATGGGTCCCCTTTGGGGGACGACGACAATGAGAGGTGGCTTCGTGGTGGGGGAAGGGTGGGTGCTGTAAGGGGTGGTTTCATTTGGTGAAAAGAGACCTGCTTTTGAGGGAGGGCTTAGTGAGGGTGATTTGATTTCTTTTTCTTTTTCTTTCTTTCTCTCTGTTAATGTTTGGAGGCTTTGGAAGCGCAGTGTTTCCTTTGTAGCGGCGGAGCGCTGGGAGCAGCCTGGGCTTGGTGCAGCAGGGCCGGTTCTGCAGCGGGAGGAACCTTCTCTCGGCGGGGCGGTGGGCTGGTGGGCGGCGGGCAAGGTTAGTGCGAGGTGAGGGGTAGCGAGGGTTGCCGTGCCGCCTCCCCGCCGCACTTCCCTGCCTTCAGCCTGCGCCCAGGCCCCGGCCTAGCGCCTACCCTTTCCCCCCACCGTAAAATGAGTCTCGTCTGCTTCTAAAACGCTCCTTTCAAGGTTTGGGACTGAGGTTAATTTTGGGAGGGGGATCGCGCTTACATTTGTGATACGAAGACTATGGATCTATCAGCTGCCACTGAAAGAAACCTTTAGCGTTTATAAAGCCTCGAATAATCTTTTTGATATATGGGTTTGATGGGTTTTTTTGTCACTGTAAAGGTCTTAATTACAATGCAAAAAGTCTCCTGAAATTCGAATATCATTAACTATTGAGCCTTTATATAGTTTTGCCGAGTAAAAGAAAATCTGCTATTGTAGTCTTGCAAAATTGCTATGAGCACATACCCTGATGACATAGACCAATAATCTGCTAAATTCTGCTACATTACCATGATGATAGTGAAGAAAAAAATCTATGTTAATGAAATAAATTACTCCTCATAAGTAGAGTTTTTCAAGTCGGGGATAAGTTTAGCATTGGAGGTTCTGTAGTACCACTGTTAAACAGAACATGCCTCTTGCAGCTTTTCTCTTGCTGCAGGATGCTGGGTTTTGGTTTTAATTCCTGGATGTTTTGAAGTAGAAGTACTGGGAAGTACTGTGTGAACAAAATACTGCTTGTTGTTTTGAGTGATTAATCTGAAATTCTGATGTTCAGAAACTTTCTAGTTAATACGGGCTGTCACATTACTGCCTTCTGCCTTTTAAAGTGTTTGGTGGTGAAATGCAGACAACTCCATTTTTTCCTGAACTCTTTCCATAGAGCATAGTGAGGTTTGTGCAGACAACTAATAGTGTCAGGGTGATGACTGTCTTCTGTGTGCACCTTGGCTACTTGCTGGTTGGACAGGTGGCTAAGAAAAGACAGGGTTTTTGCTTATGAGAAAGATCTCTTTCCAACAGCAGAACCAGTGTGACACTGGATAGCATCACCATTTGAAGCTTCACTATTCCATGATTGATGAACTGAGTTATCAGCTGGTTTTGTATTTCCCCATTATTTGGGGTTGTGTTAATTTTAGGACTGATGATGTGATGGAAACCCTAAGAGTGTGAGAGTGTGCATGCATGTGTGAAGAATGCCTAATGTGGATGGTGGTGACAAAAAATTTCTGAGGGTGGCCCAAGTTAAAATGGGTTGATAGTACTACAGCAGATCTTGTAAGAGCTGGTAAACTTGGTACTGATTTGAAGCAAAGGAAGAAGGCGGCTTTCAGATATTATTTGAGAGGTTCTTATTAGGGATGTTGGCATTATAGGAAAAGGTAAGGTCATAGAATATATATATCTATCATGTGGGGGTTTTGGCAATCTGTAATTTGGAAATGTACACAATACATTCAATCAATCTAATGATGTTAGAACCACCATTGTTCGAAGGCTAGACAAGGACGAGACTGCCAGACTTGTGAGACAAGTATAACGTGGACAAAAATTGGGATAAAAGTGTATACAGTAGGAAATACGGCAACTTCTATTGCATGAGCCTGGATTTATATCTATAACTTGTTGGTGTGCGTATATTTCATGGGCTCTGTTGAAGTCTGTGTAAGCAGCAATTAAAAATTGTTTACTTGATGTTTTTGGAAGCCTTACATTAAAGGCTGCTAAGGTGGGGTAGTCCTCTGTCCCTCCCTGCCATCAATGCACTAAACAAATCATGTGCGAAATGGATGTTAGATCTGTCACTAATTGAACTCAGTCTAATGGAAACTGTGTTGTTTAAATATGTACCTGTATCTGTATGTGTGTTGGCATGGTAATGTTGACTATCAGTCAGACTTAAGATGAACATAGTTAACTGAAATTAATTGCGTTTAAGTATGATAGTTGTTCAGAATTTAGGTTTTGATTCCACAGTCCAGTAAGATACTACTTTTTTTCTCAATTAGTGTAACAGATGTTACTATGAAGAAATATGGCTGTCATTCTGCTGCTAAAGTGCTTTTTTAAAATATTTTTATTATTTTATTCTCCAATAAAACCAAAATGGTCTTTCTGAGAGGGTGTTCCTTGGGTGATTTATCTGTTGCCTTTCTGGTAATGCTGTTCTTGAACACCATGATTCATACCCGTACATGTTTTTTGTCCAGTTTTGCATATCTAATGTGGCTTCATTTTTTATGTTATGTAGACTGTTTAATGGAAAATGTGAAAAATATGCCTAGAAACTATAATGTTTGACGCTTTAAAGCTACATTAGCTATCATTCTGGAGCAATGCCAACACGATATATACACTGGTATGCATAACCTGCATGTTTACTTTTCCTGAAATGTCAGGACTGTTAGATTTTAGAAGTGTGGAAAGTACCTTATTTTTATTATTGAAGCCAGTTTGCAAGTGGAATTAGTAAAACTTTTCGGAATTTACTTTCCTACAGTAAGGTTTCAAAGTTATAAGCAGAATATGCAGAAATTCAAGCTAATTCATACTAACAAAGTAGTCCTGTTGCATAGGAATTCTTTTCAGATTTAGATTAGTAGAGATTTAGTGATTGGAGGTATCCATCCTCAGGAATTCCTGTGTTTTTTTGATTGATAGTTACAGCTAAAGTACAAAGCAATGATAGGCAGATCTGTTTGGATTTAGATTGGGGGATGTTCAGCATGTGGGAATAGAGAGTACTGTTCCTCTGGAGAAAAATTGTGGTAACTCTTGTTATATTGTTTCCTTGGGTAATACTGAGTTGCAAGGAAATTGTAATTTCCCTTTTCCAGCCTTAAATTTGAAGTTTCCCTATGTTTATGCAGTAGACAACAGTCAAACTTTAAAGTATTCCTAATTGCATGTATTTTCAAGAAGAAGAAACATTTTATTCCTTCCTGTTTTCTTTTTTCAGTCTCCTGATGTCTGAGAACCAATACTGAAATTTCTTTTTGAGGATCTCCTTTCTAAGGAATGTTGCCAGTTTCTACCTTCAGAGCTGCGGAGAGATTTCAGTGCAGTCATGGCAGGAATCTGCTCAATTTTCATTGCATTTTCTTGGTTACAGGTTTCCTGATAATGATAGAGAAAACTATGTGGACTACCCATTATTAGCAGCAGCAGAAGAAACTTGACAGTTATATGCCAGAGGATTCTAGAGACTGCTTTGCTTTTCACTCAGCTCATGTGTTAAGAATTGCCTTCACCAAAGCAAGGGTTGTAGACTTGCACATTTTCTTAAAGGTAGCTAAGGTTCTGGAGTGGTACAGAAACACACAGCATTTGTGTAGACAGAGTTGCCATTTGAAGTGCCATTTGAAGCCTTTCCTGCCTTTTTTTTGTGTGGGGCTTTCCCCCTCCCCCCCCTCCCTGCCCCCCCCAATCTTTTAATCATATTGAGAAATCTCTGACAGGACTAATACAAATTAGGAGGGCAGACTGGAGTTCATACTCAAATAGAACACTTGAAAATTTTCTACCTGCTCTGACTTCTCTTTATTTTTAATAGTGAAATTTAATTATTAATTGTAATTGTCTCTGAAGCAGTCTCTGACACTTTGTTTATGACATAGTGGAGATATTAGCTTGAAAATGGGGGGATGCTTCAGGTATTATTCACCTTCTTTTGTGTCTTTTTTTTGTCATAATCTAAACTCGTGCTTTGCGCTGTTGAATTGTTGTCAGTCCCATCAATGTCCACGCATGTTTTTTTCCTTTCTTCTTTTTTTCTTGAGAGTGGTTTTCTATCTGAAAGTGGGAAATTTGCGACTCTTTCATAGCTTGCTTATGGCTCCCAGTCCTCTGATCCATTCAGAATGTCTTTCCAGTACTGCGTAAATGCCTTCTCAGACCTTTGTTCAGCTGTCCTTCCCAGTGGTTTTAAGAATAAGAAACCTTCTCGTTGACTTCAGTGACAGATTATTTTCTAAGAGTGAAACCCACTTGTCGAGAACTATTTCTCAGCAGTCAAATTGAAACTATCTTTTTACTGTCTTTTTGTATGTGCCAGCCGAACTTGGGTGAAGGTGGCATGAAGTATTAAAAAGGCAGAATGCTGCTTAAGGCGTGTAGAAAGATACAAAAAATAAACTTCATTTATCTGCTATTAATGCTCTATAACATTTGTTGTAATGTGCTTGGTAGCATGTTCTAAAACAAGGGCCTGTGTCCAAGTCCTCTACCATATCATCACCACCTTTAAAATTTTGAGATGTGGGATTCTAGGAGCCCAGGCTTGTCCTTGGCTTTCTGAATTGAAAAACATATCTGTGCAATTCTGATTTGCTATTATGGAGGCATTTATTATTTGGTAGTTTTTCCTAAGTAGCTGCTGCTATAATAATTTTACACAAAGTGGGACACAGAAGCTTCAGGTGAAAAGAGTAACTGTCTTGTATGGGATGCCTCGTTCATTATTTTCTGGCACCTGGATTTGATAGTAAAGGCACCACTCTTTCCTCACAAAAAGTATAGAAATTCTGGGGTTTAGTCACCCAAAAAATTTTAAATTGGGAGTGTTTCTAAAAGAGATCCTTACTCTCTTCTTTATGTAATTATAAATAGAAAAGTAATAGTAATAACATAAGTAATAATGTCAATATGTGGCTTGATAGCAAGCATAAACCAACATTTTGCAAATGTCATGCTTGCACAGATACTTTTATGATAAGCCTATTTGGGTATTTTAGTCTTTTGCTTCTTGTTTTATGTACAAGGATAAAACATAATGGATTATTTATTGTAATGGTTTCAACAACAACTTTGGCTTTTATTACTGTTGTTTCTGGAAGACTGCATGGATTTTTGTGCAGTATCAGACTTCACCTTTTCTATAGAGTTTTAGCTGTGTTTCTTGAGATAACTGAGATGTGTCAAGGTGTTCTGTGTTGAAGTAAGTCCTATAATCTGAGACTAATTGCCAAACTCATCACTTGTAAATATTACTTTATAAGATTATGAGGGGATTTTGAGTCATCTCTCATCATTTTACCTCTTCCCACTAACAGCTATTAAACCATTCTGTTTGCAGAGGCCTAGAGATCTCACATGTAAACAAATATCTAGAAATTTTGTGAAACTTGCCCACTTCCATAAAACAGAGAAGTCAAAGTTAGTGTCCTTGAAGTGAAGGTTTTAGTATTTCCTCAGCATGGTTTAGTTTGCTACTAACTGGCTGAACATTCCAGGGTCAGAGCATGCTGCTGGAGGACTTGGTACACAGGACAGTGTATGCTTCCATCTGTGTGTGTGTGTTGCATAAAAGAGTGCAAGATTGTACAAGATAGCTTAAGATCCTGCAGGAGACTGAGAAAAGAAGATAAATAAAAATGCAGCTGTTATGGTGCGGGAGGCTGTAGAGATACAGGGAACATACTCCTTTTTTGGGAAAAAAGGGCAAATGTAATTCTTCTCTTAACTTTGTTCTAAAATGCGCTTCCATTGGGGTGTGGGTGAGGCTAAAGCAGATTGGGATTTTTTTTTTTCTTTTGGCATGTATTTCAGCACCTATTTGGTTTCAATTTGGAGGATTTTTAAGGCAGGCATATTCTAGATTGAAACGGATGTTCTGTGCTTGATTACTTAAAGTGAAGCAAACTAAAGCACTAGTAATAATATTACTAGTCTTATTCATTATATAGCATTAAACCTGCTGGTAATTTTATCTTACACATTTAATTTTTAAAAGCATATATTCTTGAACTTTCTTTTACTGCATTCGACTGCCTAGCATATGTAGTATTTTTAGGTGAAGCTGATTTCAAGCTGTGGTGAAGTCAAAGTTGGTGTCTTGTGTTGGTCAAGTCAGTTGCCTATGAATGTCATGTTCACAGGAGCAATTGTTACTTCTCTAGTGGGTGCTCTAGCAGCCTGTGTTGATGGATATTGTAATGCAAAAAGAATCACCTGGCAATCTTTTTTTTTTTTTTTTTCACTGATCATTCACAAATAGAAGATAATAAATGTTTTTAATCTTGCTGCTGAGGCCACGAAGTTTCATTTCCTTTAGAAAATGTGGAAAATATAACCAGTTCTTAAATAATGGGTTAAAATCAAATGGTGTATTTTTAATCATTAAATCACTGCCTAATTCAGTGACACATGTTTAGGTTGGAAGCTTTTTTGAGAACTAACATGTTGTAAGTAGAGCTTAGTAGTTCATTAGTACATAGACATATTTTTTTATGTTTTTTGATTACTTTCAGTTGAATGTTGTAAAAGTACTGAAAACTTACTTAACTTTGTTGTATGGTGTAGTCTCCCTGCACGAAACTGGGGATTGTGCCAAATGGAATTCAGTCTCTGAATTACAGTCTAGTATAAATCAGAATACAGAATGGCTAATGGTTGGGTACTGTAGCTAACAGGAATGATTAAGAGCAAATAACTTTTGAGAAGGTGTTTTGTTTTTATTTATGGTGTAATGTCTGCTATGAGTTAAAGAAATAGCATTTTGGCAATGCTGCTGTTTGAGTAACTTCTAAATAAATTGTGGAAGGGATTATGCTCTACTATGAGGATAGTTGGTTATTAAAAGTATTGTAGGAAATGCATGAGTACTGATGTTTTCTAGTTAATCTACACTAGTAATTTGCAGCATGGATATAAAATTTGGAAATAATGCTCTCCAAATAAAATATCCAAAGAATAGTAAAATGATTAAGGTGTGCTGCTATTGTCTTGTACAGATAATGATAAATCGGGTGTATGAATTCCCTGAAGCCTGGAACTGTGACGTTGCTGCTTTTATCTTACCATGCTCCGACTCCATTTTGGATGCAAAGCTGCATGTCAGCTATTTATTGGTTCTCTTTGCAAGGCTTAAAATTATTAACTGGTTTGAGCATAGGGACTAACAGAATGTTACTGTTTAGAAGGAGTTACACTTTGCAGCTGTGCTGCTTTTAGGCCTCACTACTGCAGGTGGAGGAGAAGGGTCTGCTTCTCTTCCCCCTTTGCCTCCCCCACCCCAGCCTCCCCACCCCCCAGCCCTTGTGGTGGTGTGTCTTGTAATGTCCCCTACCGCTGACACCTACCAGTTTATTGCCAAAGAGATTGAATTTGATGTGTATTGTCTTGCCAGATTGGTGCTTTGCCAAACCTGTTGAGTTTGTTTGTTGAAGGGTAAGCAGGCGAGACAGGACAATGGTTTCGAATGGGGAGATCGGACAGACTTTGCATGTGAGAGGAAGAGGACATTTCCCCCTTTCTTCTCTCTCTGGTGAGCTGTTAAGTCAGGTTAAGCTGTAGTACATAACAACTTCAGAATAAATGCTTTTGTATAACAACAGCTTTATTCTGCCCAGGGAAATGCAATTATTTTAAGTAACAGGTTAACTTGTGCACAGAAGAAGTTTATGGTGAAGGCTGGAGACTGGAGGGAGTAAATTAACAGGCTGTGGTTATTCTTCCCAGGTTGGTCAGCAGGCCTTTAAAAAGTTTTTGTTAACGGGGAAGTGCTGTAAGTGCTTCGCGAGGCAAGGAAACATTTCTGAATGTGTCCCCCAGTAATTCCTATGAAAGAATAATTTGGAGTGAAAGACAGTGAATTTGGGATATCTTTGACTGAATCTTGATTATAAACAAAGAACAGTGATGATCTGGAAACTCTTTGCAAAGCCTTCCTGGTTTTCTGTTTGTTCTCAGACCATATAAGCTGGAGCAGAGTCTCTCTGTTTTTTGTTGTTGTTTGGTTGGTTTTGGTTTTTTGGTGGGTTTTTTTTGTTTGTTTGTTCTAGGAATGATAAATACCAGTAATATTTTTCTGGTGTGGTACAACATAATACTATATGACATGATTAACATTATGTAATCATAGAAATTTATGTCTGTAAGAAACAGCTGCAAAAATATTTTCATGAGAATGTTTTTATCCATTGCCATACAGTTGTTTCACTTGTACTAAAATTCATTCTACTGATGTATTTTTATTAATGTTGTAGGATATAATGTTGTGTTTGTTTTGCGTGTCTGATTTTTATGGCTCATTTAGCAAAATATGAATATCCTGCTGATGATAGAATTTAATACGACATTCTAACAGAAAGATTATTCAAGTGCCCATTAGATGAGAATTTGAACTATGCAGTAGATGTTAGGTTTCATATTTACAATTGCCCTTGTAATTTCTGAGGCTCTCTTCATTTAGAAACCCTTACTGGAGTCCATTGTAACTTTATTTCTACCGAAGCTCACTGCTCAAGAGGCAATTTAAGGATTCTTTACAATTGGGGATAAACTTTCAAAAGTGAACTTCTGGACTATGCTGGTCCGGGTTATTATAACTGCATAAACCTGGCACCGTGGGGCAGTAAACCTTTAACTGAGATTACTAATTCTGCCATAAGGCAGATGTGTTGTAGCTGACTCTGAATATTTACCCAATGAATACTACCAAAATATATATATATATATATGTTGTTAATGGAGTAAATAATTTCTTTGTCATCTAGCAAAGGCTTTGTTAGATGGCTAAGGCACAGTTTCTTACTTGGAAGAAAGACCGACTGCCCTGTGATAGAAAAAGCTGATAGATCAAGGTAAGCATGAGTTTCATGTTTTGATAAAGGTGGCTGAAACTCATCTCCAGTTGCTGAATGGTCTCTTAAGAAGTTGGGTGTCTTTCGAGTGATATTTATTGAAAAGTAGGTTCATAACTAGGTGCAGTTAGCAAGCTAGCTTGTATTATTTTGTTATATTAAAAATTAGTTGATTGATAGCACTTCTTCATCTTCAGTACCTTTACAAGTAATTACTGAAATAAATTTTTCTTTTTCCAGGGATGGTAAAGTTATTTTTTCTAGCTTTTTAAAAAGAAAGCCTGCTTAGTGAATTTCAGCATACTGTGGTTTAGTTAGCAGTTGTCAGTGTTCCTTATACTCGTTGTTAGGTCTAGTGAAGTCTGATACTTACATTATAAAGATTTCTGTGTTTTTAGTGTAGTAATGTAGTTGTATTACATCATGCCTCACTGCATTGATACCTCTAATTGCAAAGGGAGTTGAAGTATATGATGTATCTAGTGTGAGCAGGAGGCTGTCGCCTGTACTAGTGTTGCATTTCTCCAGTATTCTTTTTTTCAAACAGACATGATTTATGTGATTTTTAACTGTATGTGCATTTGCAGGGTCATTTTCTAACAGCAGTCCACATGTATGGGGCCATACTGTATGGCCGTGCAAGTAATTGTGCCAGCGATTTATGACACAGCCAGGCTCAGTGACAGTCCTACCTGCTACCCCTCCCAGAGACAGTGTGCTCACAGCTTTGCTTGAGTCAACACCTGCACTTCTTTGGCTTCATGGCAAGTTGGCTGAAGGAACGAAATCGGCAGAAAACTAATCCTGTGGGGGGGCAAGTGTTGGTGGAGACGGTCTGTATTACTTTTCAGCCATATCAGCAATCTAATCCAGCTGACTGCTCTCTCATATGGGTATGAAAGCTTGTCAGTGTCACTAAGAATAGGGAAAAATGCAGGTCTTTGGCCTTTACAGAAAGTCAAATGCATTTTTTTCTCACAGCTTAGACTTTAACTAACTCTTTCATCCTCCTTTCATCCTTTCCTTACTCAGAATTGTCTGAGATGGGCCTTTTCCATTTGACCAAATTATTGAGGTTTTATATTGAGGATGTCGTGTGTTTTCTTTGTGTGCTTTTGTTGCTGTCCATTTCAGGTGAATTTTTAACAATTGACAACATCAGAGAAGGGTCTTGCTTTTTTCTGCTTTAACTACATTTTAAGAGTTTCTCCTCCTGTCATATGTTTGCAAGTTATTTTCATGTAGAAGTTATGGAACCTTACTGGACTTTAATTTCTGTATAATTTTATAGAGGGGATAGTATCTATCTGACATCATCCCTGAAAGTTTGCAGGATAAATCCAGAAGTGTTAAATAATAGAAATTGTTGATTTTTTTTTTCTTTTTTGTATGTAGATACAGTGCTTTATTTCAACCTGATGTTCCAATTATTGCAGCAAACCTGGAAACATTCTCAGAATGTTGGTTGCCTAATTTCCAGGTAGTTGGGCTGGGTTATTAATCTTGTTTTGTATGTGACTGCCTTCCAACACTTCCTAAAAATAGGTTGCCGTTTAGTGCTGCTGCATTGTCAGTTGCACAAGCTTAGACTTTTTTATGAAGATGGATCCCATGGTGCATAACTGTCTAAAATCAGAAGTGTGCAAATCAGATGCATAATATACTGATGCGTAATATACTGTAAGGTTTCCTGCTGTGCTTTGCTTATCTTATAAATTCTTCCAGTGTTCAGACTTCGAGATCATGTGTGATTACTATCATGTACTGATTTGCCATGGAAATCATATTCTGGAATTCTTGGTCATCTTCCTTGAAATGGCTTGTTAGCTTTATATATGTTTTCATACTTTAAGAGTAAACTGGCAGCTCAAAAATTGTCCCTAGCCTATCCTAACTTTTTATCCTCCAGTTTTCTTATCAAATAGGAATATCTTCCCTGTATTATCTTCCCTATAAAACCACTGAAACCTTCTTCTTCCCTTCTGAATTGTTAGTGTATCTCCAGTCTAGCAATAGAGGTCTTATATAAGGAGAGAATTATATATATTCATAATACTAGAGATGAAAAAAATGACTTCTTTGTTTGTTTTTTCCCCCTTTATTATTGGATCCTGGTTTTGATGTTATTTAAATTACGTTACTTGTTTGGAAAGTTTGAGAGGGTGGCAGACTTACTCAGAGAGAGAGAAAAGTGACTGAGGTACATAATTTTGGAAGTGTGTGTGATGGTGGTGCAATTACCTTAGGTGATGCTTCGTACCTGTGAGTAGCCACTGATTTTGCTTGACTGCTGGTTGTAAGCATGTGGGTTGGAACCTCCTGTCCGAACCAAGCCCAGTTAGCAGGTTGCTCAGGTCTTTGTTCAGTCTCCATGACCTCTCAGGTTAACCTGGTCCACTCCTGAGTACCATCATGATAAAAAATAAATTATTATGTTGAGTTGGAATTTTCTTTGTTCCAGCTTGTGTCCAGTGCTTCTTGTCCTTCTGTTGTGCATCTCTGTGGAGAGTTTAGCTTTATATTCTCTCTTCCTTCCCATCAGGCAGTTGAAGACTCCCCTCCCTGCATCTGAAGGCTGAATAAATCCACTTTTTTTAACCTCTCCTTGTATCTCCTTTGCAGAGGACCCAAAATGAGTGCAGTACTCTGGCTACAGTTTCATACGGAGGGAAGGAGTCACTTCTCCTGACTGCTGTCTAAACTTTTCTAGTATGTCATGTTGGCCTTCCTTGCCGTGTGGGTTCACTGCTGACCCATGGTCAATTTGCTGTCCATTAGCACCCCCGCATCCTCTGCTTCCTAGCCAGTTGTCCCCCAGGCTGCACTGCTGCATTGGGGTTGTTTGGTACCAGGTGTAGGACTTCACATTTGCTTTTGAACTTCATAAGGTTTTTGTCAGCCTGTTTCTCCAGCCTGTCAGGTCCTTCTGAATAGCAGCCCTGGCTTCCAGTGTATTAACTGCTTCCCCCAGTTTGGTATCACCTGCAAACTTGCTGAGTGCCATTGGTCCCAGCATCCACATTATTAACAAAGACATTAAATGGTATTGGGTGCAGTACTGATGGCTGAGGGGTGCTAGCAGCTGGATTTGTACTGGTAGTCATCATCCTTTGACCCGAATGGTCCAGCTGGTTTTCTTCTCACCTTCTCATTCATTCACTCAGTCTGTGTCTCTCTAGTCTGGCTGTAAGGGCCCTGTGGAAAACCAACACCTGTTCTCTTCTTACCTACACAGCCAGCCATCTAACTGTAGAATGCAGTTAGGTTGGTTGGCCACAATCTGCCCTTGGTAAATCCATGCTGGCTGTTCTCTTTCTTGTCATCATGTAGCTGTGAATGGATTTCTGGAAGATTTGATCCATAACCTTAATGGCGTTGAGGTGAAGCAGAATAGACTGCAGTTCACCAGATCATCCTTGTTGCTCATCTTGAAGATGTGTGATGTTTTTCCAGTCATTGGGAACATCTCTTACGCAGTGACCTTTCAGAGATAATGTAGAAGGGCCTAACAGTGGCATTAGCAAACTTCCTCAATACCATCAGGTACCTCCTGTCTGATGCAGTGGACTTCTGCATGTACAGCTGGTTTAAGTGTTCCTTAAGCCTATCTTTCTTGACAATGGGTGATGTTGCATTCCCACAGATTCTGTTGGTAGGGTTAGGGAACTGGGACGTCTTGAGAGCAGAACTTAACAGTGAAATATGGAGTGGTAAAAAAAAAACCAACCCAAACAACCCAAGTTTTTCAGCTTTTCCAGTGTCCCTTGTCACTAGGTTCCTGTCTCAGTGAGCCATGGGCCCGTGTTTTCTGTTGCATTCCTTTTGCTGCTAATATAAATAAAGAAGCCCTCTTGAAATACTTCTGCATTGTTTTCTGATGCTGTCACAAGGGCAGAATCCTTGGGTGATACCTCTACATCTCTGTTGGGAGAATCAGTAGAAAAGGTCAAGAAACACTAGTTGTCCATTGTGTGGTTACCACTGCTATCTTAGCAGAAAAACTTTCAAAGACATTGCAAAGAAAATGTTGTAACGTATTTCAAAGCTCTGTCCTCCTTTTATCCTCCTCTGTTACTCCTTGTTAATCCTTAGAAAATGTTAAACACAGTTTGGCAAATGATAAAACTTAGACAGTTCTGTTCATTCTACGTGATACTCTGCACTGTACGTAACCCAACGTGTATGAAAGTCCTGACGAAAAAAAACAGTCATTTATCAGAATATGCAGATGATTTTCCATCTTTGAACTACAGAGCCCTTAAATGCTTCTACTTTGCAAAGCATTTGCAAAGCACTCCTTTTCCCAGGAGTGGATGCTCTGTATTTATCGTTGTTTTTCTGTTGATACTACATTCTTGAAAGGATGGGGTATTTTGTTAGCCATTTGAGAAATTAAATTGCCTTCATGTGTGAAAGAACATCCATACTTTGCATCTGTTACACTGGTATCATAGAACTTTACTACTGAAATCCTTGTTTCATTGAGTATCTCACAATCAGTTTATTATTACTGCCTATTATTGGATGTAGTTTTGACAGGTATTTTGCATCTACAGCTAATTTAGGGAGAGGAAAGTTTAAGCGTCTTCTAAGCAATAGATCTCTAAGTCTATACCTATAAATGTAGGTTAGGCTATGGTTCCATGCACATTCCTTTGGAATCCTTAGTGCCTAAAATGATCACCGTTCCCGGATGCCCCTTACCTCTGCTGTACTGTCACAACTGCTGTGATAGTGTGGTTGAACAGAGGAGGGAACTGATATGGTTTAAAAAAAAAACCCAAACCCTCAAATTTCCCCCTGCCCCACTGCTCAAGGTATTTTTTCCTGAATTAGTTTCCTTCCCCAAGTTTGCTCTCAGTGAAGAAACAGCTGCGCTGACATACACAGGATGCAAGACAGGAGAAGAACGCCCAAGTTATAGGAAATGTGAGGGGTGTGTAAACCTGTCCATGTAGTGCTGCTTCACAGTGTGAAAATGCAACCTTACTGTAGTCACACAGTTGATGTACTAGAGCTGATGGTATCAGAGCTGGAAGATAAAGAGCTGTTTTGCATAGAAGCCTGTCTGAAAGAATAATGAAGCAGTGGGGAAGGTAAAACAATTAAAAAAACATTTCTGTGTCAGATTTTTATGAGTACTTGTATCCTCTTAACAATATATGTGATGACTCTAGATGAACGACAGATTTGAAAGCTTATAAGCATTCTTTTTAATTTACTTAGAGTCTGGATGAAGGCAATGATTCTGAGCACACTTAATTTGAATTTGTGTGAATGCTGCAGTATCTGATAAGTTGGTTGCAGTTATGGTGGTCTAAGCATTTGTAAGATGAGGCTTGTATTATTTCTTTACCAGTGTAACTGGGGGGAAAAAATGTGAACTTAAGGTCCTCCTGGAAAAATACATTGGTCCCAAAGCAAACCTTTGATTTAGGTTTCATGTTCAGAATGGTTCTGAGACACACAGAAAAAGATGTGATCTCAGCAGATGCAAGACTTGTAAAAGCTTCTGTGTGTTGTAGTAGAAACAGTCTCTGCTGCTGTATTCCAGGTGTGGTAGGGAGTTCTGGCAATGCTGTGATACATCTGAAAAAGTTGCTTTCCTAGAAAAGTTCTTTGTGTGGCCAGTAAATGCATCTGGCTGGCATCTGTGGTAGGTTGACCTTGGCTAGTCACTGGGTGCCGACCAAACTGCTTCACTCCCCCTCCTCAACCAGACAGGGGAGAGAAAATACTAAAGGGTCGTGGGTTGAGATAGGGACGGAGAGATCACTTACTAGTTACCATCATGGGCAAAACAGACTCAACCTGGGGAAAATTAATTTAATTTATTACTAATCAAATCAGAGTAGGATAATGAGAAATAAACCCAAATCTTAAAACACTTCACCCCCACCCCCTGCTGCTCCCCCTCCTTCTTCTCTGACCTTGGTGTCTGCAGAGTTGTGTCTCTCACGTATCCTAACTTCTCTGTTCTGGCTGCTGTTGCACAGCAGTTTTCCCTCCTTCTTAACTGTTACCACAGAGGCGGCACCCCTGTTAATTGGTGTGCTTGGCCTTGGCCAATGGCCTTGGTCTTGGAGCCGGCTAGAAGTGCCTCTGTACAACATGGGGGCAGGTTCTGCCATCTTCTCACAGAAGACACCCCTGCACCCCCCTGCCTCTCACCCCCCATCAAAATCTTGGCATACAAACCCAATACAGGTTTACATCCAAAACAATAAAGAAACAGGTGTGTTTTTCTGGTCAGCTGTAATGTAGATTCATATGAAATGATTTGCCTTACAGCACAAGGTACAAGACATGCAAAAAAATTTTCTAAGATGGTATCTTCTGTTGGATACTAGCATTTTACTAAATACTGTATATGTAACTCCTCATTTCAGTGTTTTAGGCAGAATTTTAAAGGATTTTTTTTTTCCCCAAGTGCACAACTTTGTTCTTGTTTCATGGAGGTTCACTGTGAACTTTTTTTCCTCCCATTTAGGGATTCCTCAACCACACTGTTGAATGATAGAAATTCCTGCTAAAGGAGTTTACAAAACAGTGTCCACACACACTAACCTGAAGGTGTTAAACTGCTTTCTGCCATTCTTCTTATAAGCATGCTTTTTAAAATCTGAAGCTTGTTAATTGGGTTTTACACAAAAAGATAATGCTTGGAAAAAGGATGACAGTGAAGAATACAGCAGAGATCTATGTCATCATGAATGAATGTGGAAGGATTGCTTAATACTGTCTTCCAAAGTGCAAGAATTGGAGGAATAGAGTACTAAGTAGGAGCAAAAGATGCCAAATTGACTCAGGACAAGGAAAAGGAGATACTTACTCATGTAATACATAAACAAGCTGATGTACTATCAGCTGCAAGATGCTGTTGATTCTGTAAAGTAGGCTTGATGAAAAAAGCAAGCGGGGAGAAGAAAAAGGCTAGCAAAGGCAGCTAAACACAAAAATATCACCCGTGGCTGGTGGATACTGGGGAAATCCTCAGTAGTTGCAAGCAACTGGAAGTAGAGGTTGAATATGCAATAAATATTTGTGTGTGCAATGTATATACTTTACCCTAGACATCTGTTGTTGGCTGTGATTTTTTTTTTCTTTTCTATCAAAACAGAGAGTTGCATTCATTATTTCTATATGCATTTAGAACTACATAGAGAAAAACATAGTAAGAAAAGACACATTTAAATTATAATCAAGTCAAAGCTGCTGCATGGTTTGTCATACGGAATTTGTGTGAGACAGCTCTTACTCATGGTAATTAGGGCCTGGGGTGAACAGTGCCTTAATTGCTGTCTCCGTGCTCTGGACCTCCTTCACTGAAGAATACTCCCATGCCATCATATTATATGAAAATCTCTATACTGTTGGATATGGCAGTAGATAAATCTGAAATTTGATACAGTGTGAGTGTTTGCAGAGTTTTCAGATTTTTACTTAGTTGATGCTAACGCTGAAATTTCAGTTACCATCATATGTTAATTTGGATCAGTGTCAGCTGTTGAATTTAAAAAAAAGTGTATTATGTTGCAATTGTATTTGGGGTTCAAAACTGTTGCTTTTTTATGAAAAAATTTAAATAGTGCTTGGGTATTAAACATTTAAATAATAAACTTTAAGGCCCTTTCTGCATGTGGCATATAGTTCATATCGGAGAAGGAACCTTTAACTTACAGGTGTCAGTAAAACTACCTCGTGTCATTTTTAATAGCTTGCTAACTTGTTGCATTAGTAATCAAGATGTGGACAGATACTCACCTGTATTTAGGAAAATGAGTCACCACTGCATTGATGAACTTATTTTGTTAAGTGATAGTTAAACAGCAAAAATGTAAATGCTCGGGGGAAAATATATGCATCTGTTTTATTACTCTACTTTGTGTTGATTAATAATTCGGGTTGAAATCAAGACTTTTCTTCACTTGTTCTCCTTTCAGCTTTGGATAGATCACAGTCCAAGAGAGATGGAGGTTTTAAAAATAATTGGAGCTTTGATCATGCAGAAGAAAGTGAAGGAGATGCAGAGAAAGAGTAAGGATGCTTTCATCTAGGCTATTGAAAATATAAGTGTCTATTTATAAATAAATACTTTTTTGTAATTTATTAATAAGAAACTATATAATATCTTAAAAATTCCAGTGATTGAGAAAAATTATTTCAAAGAAGTTAATATTTTAAATAGTATTGCCGTATAAAAGTGTGTTATAATGTAAATTTAATTGTGAACATGGGGCTTAAGAGGGCACAATGCATTTCAAGTGTTGCAGTTGTCTTTGGAGCTATGGTGTAAGTCTGAGGGATACAGACAAGAAATATACCGACTGCAAAGTAAGGAAATGGTAAGGTACGGTATCCAAGCAGCTTCAGCTTCTCCTTTAGTGGCGATACTACCCAGTACTTCACAATTACGATTAAGGTACTTCGGTAGCTGTAGGCCTGCATCGAGTTAAACTGAGCTTAGTAGACTATAGGGTTTACTCCCTTGTGCTTATCTCACTGGCTAGAGTTAAGTCTGCTTTTGTTCCCTGATCATTTGTTTCTTTACTTAGTATGTTTTGGATTTTGACTAAAACTTAAACCCTGTATGTGTAGTTTGAATACTTAACTTTGTCCTTGTGACATTTTATTGTTACTAATAGTAACAATAGTTTTCTCAATGTTAATGTATTTATTTCCAAAAAGACTAATGAATTGTTGAAAAAAAAGCAAGTTTCATGCATGAGGAATGACTGTTAGGTTTATTCGTTGGTTTAAAATATTTGGAGAGTAGGACCTGCAAGTTTAAAAAGGATACTATGGGTCTTGTAAAGAGGAACCGAATCCTGTGGTGAAGTACAAAAATAGTTCTTATATGAATTTGTATCTTGTAATAGACAAATATTGTGCATTGGAGGGAGGTGGGAAGGTAGACACACAACCACTTATGCTGCAGCAACATGCTATGCTGTAATCTTAGAAAAACATTAAGAAATGTGATGTTCTAGTTGTTAAAAAATTAGTTCAGTTAAGTGTGAGGTAAGCATTAAGAGCTTTTGTCAGAACAGAACTGAATCAAGTTAAAACCACTTTTTAAGTGGTTGTCAAACTAAGGGCATTTTATTTTTATTGAGTTAACTTGGGGTTTTTTCTTAGCAATCTTACATCCATTTCTGGTGCGCAGTAATATATTTTAAGTGTAGTGGCAGTACATGCAGTACCGTTAGTATTTGCATTTTACTTGTCTTCAGAAATAAAAGTAACGCACATTTTTTAAGCAAAGCAGCTTTTCTTTTTTAGTAATTTACTGCTGTTTTCCATCTGTCTCCAGCTGATGTTGAATTAACACAGAATAAAATGTGTAGTGTAGTGATCCTAAAGAAAATTTGAAAAACTGATTGTGCAACATGTTTTGTGTAATTGTATCTGATTCTAAGATGGTATTTCAGAGTGATTTTTCATTCCGTTCAAATATTCTGTACAATAAACAGTTTCTCCCGTAGCCAGTATTGAGACTTTATTACCTGCTCACATCAGTAATTCATTTTTATACCTGTGAATTATGCAGAATCTTATCTGAAAGTATAGATAAAAGAGTAGTTGAAAATTGATTGAAACTGGAGATCCTGTGTTTTTTGCTTACCTATCATCTGATACCATTTAAGGCAACTTCTCACTCTGAACAGCTATACATTTTAAGCTGCCCACATACCTACTTCTGGTAACAGCTGGCATTTTGTCTTAATGGCATTGTAAGCTTTGAGCATTTTGAAGTAATCTGTGTATTTTGCTTTTCTGATAAGTTTTTACTTTGTATAACAAAATACTGACAGAAGGGAATTTTATAAAACAAATTATTTGACAGTAAATTGGCCTTTTCTTTCTAAATTTGCTTTATCCTTAACATTTCAAAGATCAGCAGCTTCAGTTCATAGAATTGTTCCAGCATAGATCTTTGTGTCCCCTCGATATTTTGATTATACTATGCAATAAATCTGTGTTATGGCAGTTTGTAAAAATTGTCATTCGCTATGGTATGCTGATACTTACTAACAATGCTTGTAATTTACTGCATTTCTGTGTGGAGAAAGCCGTAAATCTGAACTGAGCATCTGGATGCATCTCATGCTTGTTGGTGAGGTGCAAGCATTTTGCTGTCTGACCTTATCATAGCTTTTTGCCGCCTTAATGGCAGATACATAGTAAGTTTATTTTGAACTGGCCTAAGAATAACATTCCAGCACTTAAAGGTGTGGCTGTGTTCTTGTATTACCCCAGGAGACATGTGCTACTGTCATTGGTCAATACTGGATCTACTGGGATTATCTTTCCTCAGTGAGATGAACACAAAATACATGGCTAATGACCTCCTGCCAAAGCAATTTTTAGAATAAGTAGATTATGTAGATTATTTTAAAAGAAGTGTGTTGTTTAACTTATTTGGGGAATTAGATGGGCTGTGTGATAATGGTAAAGTGTCAAGGAATGAACACAAAAAGAGTAAAGAACTTTCATAAACCAAAGATTTGGAAAAATTAATGATCACCTAACACAATATTTACATTTTTGAACTCTGTTAGAGTTGATACTTAGCATGGAACTAGTTATGGAAATTCAAAATGGTAATTGACAAGTAGCTTATCCCAAAGTAAATGCCTACAGATATCTTACATCCACTTTAGAGAGTGAAAGTAACAATTCTGATGATTTGATCAAGATTTGATCTACTCAGGATCACAGTCAAGATGATACCAAGTGACTTGAAGCTCTTCTTGCTTTGCAGAACAATAAGGAAAAAAAGACCAGTTGGTCAGTTGAACACACTGAAACTCGTGTAGACCATGGTTGGTGATGGAATTTAGTTATGTAGCAGAAGACACGAAGGGATGGCAGACTTATGCAAATGTGGTCAAAGTAATAATTAAATTGATTTCTGGATTTGACATGTTATAAGAAGCTTTCTAGTTTTACAGATGATTTTGAAGTGTCTTGGATAATTTATGTTTTACTCTTTTCCAATATCTGCATAAATGTTTTTGAAATATGTCTTGATATGTCCCATAGTGGTTTTGTAAACTGATGGGCCTGGTTTTCTCTTGGCTGTCATACGGGTTAATAGTCCAGACTTGGGCCTTCCGCTGAGATTTGTTCAATAATAGCCTTATAAAAAAATTGTATACAAATAAATGGGTCTGTCTAATTTATTTGCACTGTGATATCCTTTCTTAACTAACATTTTATTTCATAAAGTTTGAATTTTTTTTCCTTTTATTTAGGGAGATAAAGTGCTTGTTTCTTTGTGTTCCTGACTGGAAAAGCAATGATACTTTTTTATTATTTTTGTTTAGCTTTTTTCTGATAATTTTTTCCTTTTTATTCCTTTCTCACCCCCCCCCCCCCCCGATATTTATATAGGTGTTTTATACTTCTTTTAGACATTGGAATATTTGAATTATTTTTGAATTTTATTGGATTATTTGGATATTAGGAAAATTTCTTCTCTTCAAGTGTGGTCAAGCTTTGGAACAGGCTGCCCAGGGAAGTGGTAGAATTACCGTCACTGAAGGTGTTTAAAAAACCATGTAGATGCGCTGCTTTAGCAACATGGTTTAGTGATGGACTTGGCAGTCCTGAGTTAATGTTGGACTTGATGATCTCAAAGATCTTTTCCAACCTAAATATTAGATGATTTTATGATCCTGTGATTCTTTTGTGACCCTGTTAGTAGGGCACTATAGCCTTTAAATTAATAAACTTTTTGTTCAGAACCTCAGTTCTTATTTTTTAGCAGTTTCAGTTAAGGTTAGTTTTAATGGGATGGCATTGTGCATAAGTTGAATTATACCACTACTTCTCCTGTGCCTCTGATATGAGGACTTTGTTTAATGTAATTTAAAATAAAGAATGTACACAGTGTGCTGTGAGGGGAAAATATGTAAGAGTTTTCAGAAAGAAATTCCAGTTTGTATTTGAAATGTGACTGGATCAATTGGTAGTTCATAGAAATATTGCAGCTTATTGGAGTGTAACCTCAGTGATCAACAGAGGTTTAAAGTTTGGGTTGCTTGTAGATGGCAGTAAAACATTGTGTCTTAAACTGAGTTATCTAACCAGGTATTGCATAGTGCTTAATGTTTTAAAACATCAAACAGATGGTAAGTGATGAGAGATGGGTAAGTAGAATATTTTTTTTTTTCTTGTTCAATACTTAAATTTGGATGCGTAGTTGTGAACTCCCCTTTGGAAATAACTCTGTTTACCTAAAATACTTCTGTTCCCCCCCCCTAATTTTAGTAAAGGCTTAATTTTCTTTTGCTATTTTTAGGTTTTTGTTATTTATTGAATATTTAGTTATTAATTGAAAATTATTGAATTACTGAAAATACATGATTTTCAATATTTTTACTGAAAATTATTGAAAAGCTAGAAATTATTGTTCTAATGTGAAAATCTCTCTCAAAGTCTTTGGCTAAAAGCAACAAAGTGTGGAAGTGTAGCCTCCTCCCAGCAAGAGCACTGAGGTTTCATTCCAGTAGTCTTAAACCTGTTACTGTCTGATATGTGGGAGTGCTGTATAGTGTCAGGGGTTTTTTTCACTGTATAAATTGCATCTTTTAAGCAGGCAACTATAAGTATGTGGTACATGAGCAAATAGACATTACTCAGTTGCTATGTATTCTGCTCTCTGAAAAAACAGTCATTCTGATACTGATGCATATGCTTTGCATTCCTTAAAATCTAAAAATACTAATGTTTTTAAAACATCCAATTCCCACATATTTTTCTAGTCATGTCATCTTAGTTGCATCATAAAAATTGTTATAGTTCAGTTTGATTTGAGGATTTTTTCAGTGCTTTCTTCATTTTCAGTCTTTTACCTTCTCATCTCACCCATCGAAACAGCCTTTGTTAAAATCGTTGCAGTATTGTGGCATTTTGGAGCTCTAAAAATACAGGCAGTGTGCAAGAGCATTTTGAAAATGGTCATGATTTTTTATTCAAGCTGGAGCTGAAGAAGGAAAATGTATCTAGAGGTGAAATGATCTGGCTAGGTCAACACAGTAGGTGAATGCCAGAGCTACAGGTACTGTAGGTACTATTTGTGTCTGTGCTGCAGGGTTTTGTTTATTCTTTAGGTTCTGGAAAATTTATGAAATTGTTAAAATTATTGTCTTCTGATGAAGAGTTGAGAAAGCTCTGTAAGCCTTACTTGAAAAAAGAATCTGTTAAAGAGAGTTTAAAAAAAAGTTACAGTATTTTAAAATTTTAATATCCATGGATAGTCTGTATAGAAGTACAAGTACACTCTTGTCTTTGTTACACTTTATATTGCAAATTAGTGATGATCCACTGCGCTGTTCGTTTTACCATTACACACCTAGAATTGTTGTGGTCTGTAAAAGAAAGGAAAAAACAGCAGTGCCACTGGCTGTGTTGACATTTACATCATTCTTCCTGTATCAAAACCAACTGTATGCACCATCTTATATCCTGAAGTTTCAGGGACTGCAGTTCTCACCCTATGAGTCAAGAACTTTTTTCTCTTTTCTGTGATGTAGGGATATTGGTATTGCATAAGGTGGAGGAATAAATTGTAATGTGAAGGGAAATCTTGTGCATGGATGTTTTTAGGAAATTGGGGTGTGGGGTGGGTACTGAGCTAAAATCACTATATTGCAGTCAACATGTCATACCTGCAGCTGAGAAATGTTTCCACCTTCATCTCCATCATTGTTTCTCTTGTGTAGCTGTTCCCTTGGAACTCCTGGCATAACTGCTTGAATGAAGTAATTTCTCCTTGAATTATATTAATTAAAAGCCAAAAAACCATGAAATTAAAAGTTGTCTAAAAGTTGCATTATTTTGTTGGGGCCAAGAGACGAGATCAGGATTGATGAGATGGGGTTATCTGCAGGTTGTTTCTCCTGGAAGCAGGAATGTGTTAGCCTAATCTATCTGCTATCAATATAAAATGTATGATTTGGGTTTTAATTTAAATACTTAAGATTATTTGAGGGTAATTGCCTTTTACTTAAAAAAGTATGTTTTCACAGTATCATGTGGTGGCTTTCTTTTTTTGTATCTTCTTCCACAAAGTTGAAGATTACAGACATAAAAGTAGTAAAACCCCATGTTTTAATGAGCAGTTGAGCCAATCTGAGTATGCTAGTTTTAGGAAGACGTATTTTGGCAGTAATTGCTATGGGATAAAATTTAGTTATATGTCAGTTCTCCTAAAGCATTGTGAAGTTTGCAGTTTTAAACCTCATACTTGAACATTGTTATGCATGAACAAACTAAGACTGTGCTTTATAGGTTGATGTAGTAT
Organism: Falco rusticolus; assembly: GCF_015220075.1. Taxonomy (NCBI): domain Eukaryota; kingdom Metazoa; phylum Chordata; class Aves; order Falconiformes; family Falconidae; genus Falco; species Falco rusticolus. Next base: position 80,714,414 of record NC_051192.1, read on the forward strand.
TTGACTCAATTCGAATAGAATCTTGTATAGCCTTATTCACAATGCCAGTAATATTGCCATAACAATATTGAAGGTTCAGTAGTTTTCTCTATTTCTAATTAATAACATTGTGTTAATTTTGCATTTTGTGAAACAATTTGATGTACATTGTGAAGCTGAGGTTCACATAATACATCTGGATCACTACATTGTCCATTATTGTTCCTCTTGTTTTAGGCATATACATAAAATGTGTATGTGATACATCTAAATTTAAAGAGGAAAAAAAAGCCATTTGTGTTTTAAATGTTTTGCTAGTGCTCTGTGGCATTCCAATGTATCTGCTTTTCTCTCTCACACCTATCTAGCGAGGCAAATCTGCTCAGCATAGATGACAGTGATGGGCCTTTCAGTCCCAATGAAGAAAGAAAGGTAAGTAGACTGTTTATCTCATGGTGAAAATGTGTCTTTAAAGCTAGCTAGGTTCTTAAATAATGCTGCATAGTCATCTGTGCAGTATTACAAAATAAAAGTTTGTGTTGATTTAGCAACATATGCTCCAGCTGTGTATCTACCTATCCTTAATGTTTTTGTTCCTCTTATTTGTATAGATCTTGTTGGTTTGTATAGTATCCTGAAAATACAGACACGAATAACTAGTTTTAAGTTTAGACAGCTATCACTAATCATTATATCCCTTGATTGCTTACTGTTGTGGGGATTCATATTTTATTTGGCAAATATATATTACAAAAGTCTAAACCAACCAGTATAGATTATGCTGTAAGTGATTATCTTGATTTAAAAACTGCCAGATTTTGTATGCGCATATATGTATGTGTGTGTGTATAAAAGGAGAAGATAAGTAGGCAAACCCCATGCTTTTTGTATTTTTTCATGTATACTGAAATAGTTTACAACTGCAAGATGCTTCACAGTACTTGGAAAATACTGATTTTTTTGTTTGGTAAGGAATGTCAGTGAGTAAGGGTGTAGGTGGGATATATTTTACGTGAAATCTGGTACAAAAGCAGTCTGAAAATGAAGCTAAAGTAATATTTATGTAAATATTTTGTAATCACTTTTTCTTTATAACTTTTATACAGGTATTTTAATATATGTGAATTCTGTTGTTACAGTCACTTCGTTGTCGACCTGGAGCTGTCGGCACCAGTGGTGATTCCCTAAAAACATATGCAAGGCGAGGCAGAGCTGGAAGCTTGAGACTTTTTAAAGGGAACTCAATTGGCCTCAACATGATGGGAAATAGCAAGAAACTGAGGTACTACATTTAGTTTTATGTTTACTTACCTACTTGGTCATTGATATAGATCAATGTTATATGAACAGAACTTGTACGTTTACATTATCTGCTGTGCATTTTAAGAAGCTATGCTGTTCTGTGCTTCTGAGCAAAGACAGAAAACTAGATTGTTAAGGTCTTTCCTCTACCAAAATGTTAAATAGCACATTAGTAAAATAGCAGAAGATTATTAAAATAGAGCATTCACTGGCATACTTGTCGGTGCCTTACCAATGTTTGCACGTGCTGTTGTTTCCTCTGTATAGTGCTAGCAGGTAGAAGAGTATTTCTAACATCCCCATCAAGAATTTCTTCTTTCCTTGACTCTGAATTGCCAAGGTGAATTCAGGATGCATTTTCTGTTTTCCCTACTGCAAGATATCATTTGATTTAGGTGTCACAGACTATTCTCTTAAAGGATTCAGCAAATATCCGTACTTTTACATGATAGCTTGAGATCGTCACAAGTGTTTGTGTTAAACACAAGATTGAGTGTTTAAGCATTCAGTGCTGTACTTGCTTGTTAGTACCGTCCCTAGCTTGTAAACAGACTGATCTCTTTTATTGAGCATATAATAAAAAGTGGTACATTCATGAAACTTTCTCTGGGAGTGTTTCATATTGCTAAAGTGCACTTAATTTGATTACCTTTACAGGAAGGAAAAGTTCCTAAGATATCTGGCTATACTTGGGCCAGTCATCAAATACCTTACCCACACGTAGCTGTGTGAGGGATGTTCTTGTCTTAATTCCTGCATGCTGATATGATGTTCCTCTGTCTGGCTGTGGGATTTTTAGCGAAATCCAACCTTACTATGTAATTTTTCTCCCTTTTCTATTAAAACAGTCATATTTGACTGTGTATGTTGGGTTTTTTTCTTAAGTTCCAGAAAGGTATGTGAGTTTTATTTTGGTTTTAAAGTAATTGCTGAGGTGTTTTCAGATGGTCTAAGCATTTTGTTCAGACATTCTGTTACTTATATTGGGACTGCCTTCTGTTGACAAATACTACATTGTAAACCTAAGACTTGGGGTGATTTATAAAATTCAACTAAAAAAAGTAAAATCTGATACATGTATGTTAACTTACTTAAAGGTCACATATCTACTTTGAAAGCAGGTATCCACCTTCTGTCTAGTACTGAGCTGCATGCTAAATTTAACTGGAAAATATAAGTTTACACATTCTCCTTAATAAACTGTTATTAATGAAGGAATTTAGTTGGGAATAATGGATGTGTGTAGGCCACTGTGACAGCTGTAAACACTTGCTTGATTAAAACTCATACTACCAACATTATTTAACTCCTTTTCAGATTTTGGTCACTAAATCTGCTTGGAAATGTGATTATGCTATAAGTGATTATCTTGATTTAAAAACTTAACTGTGATACCATTATATCTTTCGTAACACATGTATCACAACAAAATCCCCAAGTCAATAAAGGTTTGTTAGCCGGTCACTGTCTATATGAAGATTGGTGGTGCGGGCACTTTTACCTGCAGCGTGGAAGGTGCTTAAGAGTTACACTTTCAATATTTGGACTCTTCAACTAGAGAAGATGGTGAAGCTTGATCATGCAGCTAACCTGCCAGATTAAGTACAACAAGATCAGATCAGGTAGATACTTGAGATTCTTGAGCTGTTCTTGGTAATTTTTGTCATGAAGTGGAGGTATCTTTTTGTCCACTTTGTCTGCAGAATAGGGATTAAAAACTCCTCGGATTGGTGGGGCTTGACTCAAATTAGTATTATAGTAATACAGTATTCTCTAAAATTCAGGGAATGAGTGATAGGAGTAAGGGATATGCCAGGACAGTGAGAAGAAATTTTCCTTGTATAATACCCACTTGCGTGTAAAAAAGTTTAAACCAACCTAAAAGTTATCATCTGTTACCTAGTTAAGGAAATCCAGTATCAAACTGTTAACTTAACCCTAGTAGTTTTGTTTTGTTTTGTTTTTTTAATCATAAAGTCCTAGTTTAAATTGCTTTTATCTTTGCTAGTTTTCAATAACTTGTATCAAAATTTCTCACATTATTAAGTCCCTTTTAGTTTGTTGGGTTTTTTTGTAGCATTTCATTAAAAAAAACAAACCCAAAAAAGTTATTTGATGAACAGCAATCAATGGAGTTGGAGTTGGTCATCTGTTCCTGAAACATCATCCTTCCGTTACTTCCAGATCCATCCCTTTGCCTAGTGCAAAATTCTTCTGTGCCTTCCCTTTTGAGTCTTTTGGTCTTAAGAAGTTCCTGGGATCAGCTGATACAGTGTCATAGTATAACTTTGTTTTTGTCAGTCTAGACTTCAAATTATTCTGTGGTTTCTGAGATCACGTCAAAGAGGCATAAATCGTTATTATATTGTAAGTTCTTTGAGACTTCTGGAATAGTTCTTTGAAGGAACTTTCTGACCGCTACATCACGCTGGTTTTAATATTGTATGTTAATTTTCCTGAAACTGTGCTGAAACTTGCAAACAGAGTTTTCAATTTGGATGTGCCCATTTAGCCACTTGCTTGGAGTTTATGATTAATTTTTCTGGTGATTGTCTGCTCTGGGTTTGTTCTGTTCAAAGAACAGGATCATTGAGCAGATTTATTTTTTTTACAGCTGTCCTGCTTGGAAGCATATCTGGTGCCATATGAGCATGCTGTCTAGAACAGTTGTCTTTGACTCAAATCTGATTGCCCAGCAGGATGCAATATTCAATTCCAGCACCTACTTGAGTGTGAGGCAGAAAGCAGTAGTACTGCTTAACGGTTTTTTTGTTCTGTGGGGGCACAAAACTTAAGTTTTCCAATCATGATAGTTTGGCAAAGCTCAGATTCAACAAATAAAATGCTAAAACATGAGATAGGTGTTTTTACAGACTTGCTTGCTTCTTTAAACTCCTTCAGTCTCAAGGATTTGAGAATCTATTCCTGCACTCTGCTTTTTCTTCTCTAGCGTCTCTTTCAAAGACATTAAAATGGAAGCCATAGAGGATTTGAGACACCCTAAAATGCTTAGGGCAAGTAGCAGTCAGCTTCTTATTTCTCAGGTGACAACATTAAGCAGAAGGTTCACTGTAAATTTGTCTGGATGATGACTGACCAGCTGGAGTTGTATAGTCCTGACGTGGAAACATGATGCGGTTACTTTCAAGAGATTGGTGTTTGAATGGGATACGGTTAGCTTAGTTTTGAGGAAGTTGAACTGTTAACTTAGAACATCGATGATGTTTCTGAACTTTGTATTCCAGAAAAGAGAGTTTTACCATTTGGTTGCTTTTAGTAAGTCTTGTTCTACTATATTTATGGTTATGATCAGCCAGATCATAATGGTCATCTTACGATCAGTCAGAAATGCTCTGAAAGCTTCTAATGCTGAGTTACGATACTTGATATAAGGCTCCCCAAAGGGTTTGTAATGCTAAGCTGAAAAGAAATGAAAAAGCAAGCTAGCAGTTTGCTCACTTTCATCTTTTGGGGGAATATAAAAGAAGGATTAGGAATGGGTCATCAGCTTTTTGAGGAATTTTGGTACTTCAGTTCTTTTCATTGTTCATAACAGGACAAATGGTAGGAGCAAAACTTTTGCTGAATAATACTCCTGAGAAATACTATTAATCAGTCAGAGTGCTCTTTCACATGATTTTATTTAGTGCAGTTGAAATTTCCAAGCAGTTTTGCAAGCAAAATTTGAGCCATGTATTTTAATATTTTGAAACAGTTTGCATTATCAACATGCTGTCTGTTAAAAGTTGCATGTTTTTTGAGCATTTCAAATACAGTATTATGTGTCGTGTCTTAGAAGTGTGCAGGGTAATTGTTAGGGTCTAATGATCTTCGAACGAGTACTGTATTATTGATCTACTTTGTATAAGCTTTTATTAGAGAGGATAATGGTGAGTAATCTCTCCAGAACTACATTATGTAGTAATGAGATTAAAGTGTCAAAAGGCAACAAATGAAAAAACCAAAGAAATTCTAAAAGACATTGGTGAATATACTCTGCGCAGAGTCCTGCTGAGATACTTGAGCACCTGAAAATCCTTTTTTTTTTGAGATGCATTGTGGTGTTTCAGTTATGAGCTGTTTTACATCTCTAAATTTCCTGCATTTATTTTCACTTACGATTAATAAGATGAGGGAAATTTCTGAATGTGTAATTAAATCTGTTCAAATGTTATGCCCTCTAAGTCATACTAAAGAAGTTTAGTATTATGCCTTAATGTAGGGATGGGAATAAAAAATTAATTATAAATGTTCATAATTGATTTAAAAAAGCAGTGTCCTTTTGTAGTGATGGGGTTGAGTAAAAGAGAGCTGGTTTGCACTGTTTTGGGTGGTGATAACATTTTAAAAAATCTTTACCTTTTTTGTCTGTTTTTATGCCTGTCAAAAGATCATAACAAGTTGTATTATTGATCCAGAAATACTTTGTTGATTTTTCATTTTGTATGGCTGTTATTGTAAAATCTGGACACCACAATTTTTAGTTAAGACAATGTACAAGTACACCAGAGTCTTTTCTTAAACCATTTCTCTGTATGTTTGCAGTGAAAATGCTCAGAATATGTCTTGTCCTGTAACTGTGGTACATGGTAGACGTTTTCACCATGCACATGCACAGACAGCAGTAGTAAAAACAGCAGCCCAAAGGTAAGACTAAGTGCAGTTGTTTTGCCAAATGTTCCCATTGTAAAAAGTCCTTTCTGGTTTTGTATGTTGTCGTGGTGCATTCTTGATCATGAGCTTTGATCTTAATTACGGAAGTTTCATAAAACTTAACATTTAGGAGTTACTGTTATATAATCTTAGAATTCGCTAGTTTTAAAGCATATTATGGCACGTATTCAGTAGGAGAGCACCTGCTAATGCAAATATGTTTAGAAAATACTTTGAAATGGACATAGTATGCGGTAGAAATTCACGTAACTGACAACAGGATTATCATATACTAATTCACACCAACCTCAGCTTGTGTAAGATCCATCTAAAGGTTAATGATCATATGTAAATACAGCATAAAACATACAAACTGGAACATCAAACAGAAGCAAGGTTTTGCATTTATGTAAGTAGTTGTTAGAAGAAACGACTGGAAACTTGCTGAATTAAATGTACTGTTTTGAAAACTTATTAAATTGCAGGGTTTTTAAATTTTTGTTACAGGCTTTTCACACCTGACGTGTGTCACAAACATGTGAGCTAACCATTGCTTTAAAGATTTTTCTTTCAGAGTTCGTCTGTTCAGAGCTGGTTTTTTACCTATGAATTTCATGGATTTCCACTAGCCCACATGAATGCTTCATCCTGTCAGCATTTTGTAGCCGCTTTCTTCTGCCCCCTTTTTTCTTCTGTTTTTCAGAGTAGATTTTTTGGGATGATGGGATCATACGCTGACATCATCCGCTTTTTCATTCCACTTCCCTCACTTCGATTTGCTATCTTCAGAAAAACAAAGCACATATACTAATGTGAACCAGCTGTGTTCTTTTCTTCTTACATGCAGTCCTTTTAAAAATATCAGTGTTCTGTCGAGGAAAGCATGGGGCATCTCTAAGCATTATGCCCTTACCTTTCACTTTTTGTGGTTTTTTTGGGGGAGGGTTGTTTGGTTTTTTTGGTAATTCTAAGGGATAAAATCTTGGTCGGCAGTGCTAATTAAAGTGATCTGAAGTAAGCAGAATTCTTCATGCGAGATGGCTCTTTCATGGATCTCTGAATGTTGACCTTAACAATATTAGTGTACTTAATTAAGCTTTGTTGTGAGATGGTTCTTTGAAACAGCCAGTTCATCTTACCTACTTAAATGTCACAGGCTGCTTCAGCACACAAGAGAGTCCGTGCTGGAGACTCGTACTCTTGAGGAGATGTTAGACTTGCCTGCTTGCCTTTCTCATCTGTGGGACTTGCTTCTTTTCTAAGGCTTCAGTGTAATGTGGGGGAGAAAAAAGCAACTTTGTATGTGTGACATGAAGAAAGAAAACTAATGCATAATACAGGGAAGCTGAATATTGCATGAAGTAATTGGATAGTAGTCATCTTGAATGTTTCTTTTAGGATTGTTATTGTAGTTAATTTACGTCAACAACAGACAGTTAACTCCTAAGCTAAAAATATTTTTGAAGTTTCAAAGGCAGGAAATAGTCATAACAGTTCCAAGCAATGCTTTGCTACTGGAGGGTGTCAGAACCAGCGTGATCTAATTGACTTGAGGGTGAGCTTTACAGAGGAACTGTGCAAAGGGTATTTAATTCCAGTGTCTTTTGCCAGTTGACTTGATTGGCTACTTTTAAAAAGCTTCTAAACCTTTTTTCTGAGTTAGGGGACTGAAAATTGATAGGACATGGCCTCCTATCATACTTCTTTTAAAAAAAAAAAATAAAAAGGAGGATCTTAAGGCTACTTGATATGGAAAACATAGGTTTATGAATGAGAAGACAATGGTGGTTAGAATAAATAACTAAAATAGGACTATTTTAAACTGTTCCTAATACAAAATACCATTGCATAGAATGTGGGTATTTTTTTTGGCCATGTATTTTCAGTTGTGTGATATTTTTTTAACATTCTTTGCTGGTTTTTACTGACTTTAGATGATAGTTAAGTTTAAAAGTAAATTCTGGTGGTTTCTTCTGAGAGATGAGTATACGCAGAAAATGTGAGTGGCAAACCAAGAATAAAATTCTAGGTGTATATCGACACAAAGCAAAGCTGGTACCATGGAAATTGAGTCCTAAGGTGTTCGTTTTTTTTTCCTACGCCAATTTACAGGCAACACAAAGTTGTCATCTTTTATATTGTATGCATTCGTAGAGTTGTTTTATGGTATGGTGATCAGTAATAACATGGGGAAAATAGTTTTAAATGACCTAATATATTGTTCTTAAATCTGCAGTGGATTATTAAAAGGATAACAAAAAATAAAAGCATTATTAAGTTAGTTTTGAGCAGATTGAGTCTCCGACACTGACATTACTGGGTTCTTTGGGTGGGGATGGTGTCACATGGGGCAAGCTAATTATAAAACTCAGTTGTGATCTCTTTATCAGGTTGAATTTGGAGCTTGTGATGTGTACTCGATCTCCAACTTTTTTGCACATGCATGTTAATTTCAATTTTGACTGTTGCATTCATATTTAAAATATAGGTCTCCAGTACAACAAAATTGGGCATTGAAAAATAATATTTTGATAAAATTTATTCATGTTTTTTCTAGTGGAGTCTGGGGTTGAAATTAAAATTTGCTAATTTGTGATACAACAGATTTTGCAGAGATAGCTTAGCCTAGTATTGAAGATGGTTCAAACTATTTTGCTTCATTCAATGGATATATAGTTCTGTCTTATGCTACTGACTGGCTGTTCTCTAAGACTTGGCATTGGAATGGCATGTATGTACAGCATGTCTAACAAATCTTATGCATGAGCTGCATGAAGCAATTTGTAGAGACACTGCCTGCTCATTATAATTCCTGGATCTGTCCAGATTCTCGTTTTTTAATCTTTTTGAGATGTAAAAGTGAGAATTGTTTTAAATGCATTATATTAATATGGGATTTTAAAACAAGCAAGTGAAGCATCTGATGTAATAATGACAGCGTACAGTATCAGGCATTCTGGAAATTTTTTTCCTGCCTTTAAGTTTCCTTAGCATTAGAATTTACAATTATTGACAGTTGTGATTCTTTACAGCACCTGTAAACAGTTAATTGAAGTTATGTATTAACTGTGCGAAGGATGCAAAGATACTGGGCGTGGTTCCATATGGACATGGTTTGGATCTGACTGAATTTACAAACTCAAATGTGATGCACACAAAACCAATGTTTATTGTTTGTAAAGGCTAGCTCCAGTTCGAAGCAATTTTTCCCCACTTCCATGCAGCGTTGGCTGATCAGCCCCACCCTAGTCTAAGTTGCAGGGGTCACACTGAGTTTTTAATTCCTTTTACTCTCTTCCCAGAGCACTGTGGAGACTGAATGTGTTTTCATACTGAACTCTGTAGGATTATCACAGTTACCTTCTTACCTGGTTTACTCTCAGTCCTGCCATTCCTCAGGGTAACAGAGGGAGAGTTTGCTCTATTCTTGTGAGTGTTCTGTTCGTGAAAAGGAAAGGAGAATTGAGTTTATATTACTCTGTAATATTATCACTCTGTTTAATTTGGCTAAAGTAAAACAGGAAACAGTTTGTTTTGTTTTAGAATACTGTTGGTGTAATGCATATATGACATAAGTTTGTTAGGCTTTTGATGTTTGGTAGGAAAAGGCACATAGATTAAAAGCTTGCAGCATTCCCTATTGCAAGTTTTGAAAAGGCAGGAGAGAGAAAGATACTGTTTTCAAGTTGTCTTCCTGCTGTGCTTACTTAGATCTGTTTTTGTATCAGTCTTTGTATACGAAGGACCTGAGTTGTGAGCATCAGCTACATTCACTGATGTTAAAGGAGACACTTCTGGAACTAGTGGCCCTAATCTTTAAATATTTTTGGAGATTCTTTTTAGCCAAAACCTCAGGAGGAGGCCAGTTGCTTCTGTTTATCCTTTTCTATCCAGTAGCTGATTGCATGTGGCCTCCTAAATATTTTAAGTAATGCTTTCTGAATATTTTTTCTTAATTTAGACACTGAAATATTTTTTGAATAGTTGGAAGCAATGTGTTACGTAAATTTGTTTTATCTTTTGCATGGCAATCAGGGATTGGAAATGAGGCTTCGTCTTAATTCATGTATTGGGATTCTGTCGTGTCAGGTTCTACATTGCAGTGAATTAAGCAAGATGTCCAGGATGAGATCAGAATTAATGAAATTTTACACATTGAAAAAGAGGCAAGACAATGTAGTATTTAAACCACTGTCTGTGAAGTAACATTTGTTTGTGTGTTTATAATTACTGTTACAAAAATGCTGTGAAAAATAATAATGCTTATTTGAAAACTAGTCTAGTGAGCGCAAGAGACCATGAAACAGTTGAATAACTTTTGAATTTAGTGATGTGCAGCACATGTGGGGCTTTGCATCTTACGGTTTTTTTTCTTTTTTCATATTTTAAGCAATCTGGACCAAAAGGAAAGGTAAGCTTACTGTTTGAGCATGGCAATGAGCATTAAGAAAATTAACTGAGTGCTTTATCAATGCTAGTTAAAGAATATTAAATCCAGTCAATCATATCTGCTCATGTGTGAGGAGGGGGGCTAGTTGTTTTTGTTTTGGTTTTGTGGTCCATTTGTTCCCTTTTACTAAAAAAGGACCTTTACATCCATCTCTAAATAATGACATGTTAATGTGAACTTTGGCTACATTTCCGCTGGAAATTTATCCATCTATTTATATATCCAATGTGAAAATAGAGAATTTTGAACTTTCTCTGGAATTTAAGAAATCACTGCTAATTCTTTTCATAGAGCAGCATATTTTGTGTAATAGAATGGATCTGAAGTATATCTTAGTAGGGTGTCTAAGAGCTTTCATTCTTGTCATCTCAGCTTGGTTTGAATAACATGAAAGGTTTTTATTGCATTGCTGTGTACATTCTGTTCATGAAGTGTGTACGTTGAAGCAATTAACAGAAAATTTATAACAAAGCCAGGTACACTGGTTTTTCATTGCTCATTTCTTACTCATTTTGCATCTGTTTTACTGCCTTTAATATTTTGTTAGCAATGTGAAATACCATACATTTGTTTTTCTTCCTGTATAGCTCAAATTCATGTTAGTAGAAATGTTTTGTTGATGGTAACTAATTCTTTGAGTTTTTGCAAATACCTTGTCTATGTAGTTGTTTTTGGCGGTATATGCTTGATATCAGGTTGAATTGTTTAAACAGTGTATGTAATGTTTAACCAATCATGATATAAATAACACAGAAATCTAGTGTAGAACTGTTCTTTGTGAATTCAGGATTTTCTAGATTTATTTCAAATTCAGTAGTAAAATCAAGCCTTTCTGGTTTACTGCCTTTTGTTATTTATTAAAAGAAATACCAAAAGAGATACTCACCCGTTAGTTTTGACCCCTTAGAAGTGATTTGATCATCCTCTTGCTGCCCGTGCTTTGAGTTAATGTACTTTTCCCTGTTTTTCTTTGTGCTGCGTGTATGTTATTAGTTAACCATTCAGCTATTAATGTTTTTAATTTGGTATTCTATGTCATGGAAGACTAGGGTAGAGTTCCATGCTGGTGATCTTAATGATCCCTTGGTGACACCTGCTGCTTCTTTGTTCAGTGCTACTGGATATGTTCTTTTTTTCCTTCCCTGCTTTTTTGTTGCCGTCCTAGCAGGGGAAGCTGATTTAAGCAAGAGCTGCTAAATTTAGTTTTAATCATTACCATCCTAAGTGTGGCTGCAACTCCTGACTTTCTGGGCCAAATGGGGCTACTAACCTGCATACTAAAAATCCAACTCCCTGTGCTGCTGCTTCTCTCTTTCAGCCTTTGCCTTTTATACTCTGCTTTTCCTGTAAGACACATGGAAGCTAAATCGCACCTCAGCAGCTTGGTGCTTCCTGTCAGCATGCTTTTATACTGTTTTTGCGTAGTGACGTAGAAACCAACAGCCTACCTGCGCTGGTCTACCTCTGAATAGTAGTATACAGAGGCAGAGTGAGGAAGGGCTGAATAAGGCAGCCTCTCAAAGAGCCAGGATACACATTAAACACAGCTCGTGTGAGCCTGTGCACCTCGACAAAGTTAGGAGCTGGAGCAGCCTTGTGGATACATGACATGGTATTTTTGATGTGGCTCATACTGGACTGTGGGTAGTTTTCAAAGTTCTGATCTCAGACGGCACTGTACCCTAAATTCCAAGATCCAGATGTTTCTTCAGGTTTATTCCTTTCTGGCATAGACAGAAATTATTGTCCCTGTCCTCCCTGCTCCCCTTCCCCTTTTTCTTTTCTAGAGAAGAAATTTTGTTAGGAAAATTTCACTTTGGCTGGAGGGTGTCACAGAAGTCTGTCTACCAACCCAAGGTGAAGATATTAAGGTCTAATTTCATCAGCAAAGGAATATGGCAGTAATCCATATTCCTGAATACAGTTAATCCTGAATGTGTACTGAAAATACTAAATCAGTGACAACATTCTGTCTGGGCAAAACATGTTTAGTCAAGAATGCTATACCATTTAGCTGTTAAGATGCATCAAAAGTTGAGGACTCTCCACAGTCCAGGCTATGCTAGTATTTTTATGTCTGTTGCAGTAAGAGCTTAATCTCTCTTGGTATTGTAATTAATGTTTTGCTGTTTGATGCTTCACTACTTCTTGAGGTTGCTTTTACCCGATACAGTCTACCTCCCTTGTACTTCAAGGTATTAAAATCAAAGCTGCTTATAATGGATGAAATAAATTAGATGCTTAAAATGATTTAATCTGTGAGTGTGGAGCCTTGTTCTTCAAGAAAAATCCTAAATTTCATAAATATTTTTAGGAGATCTAACAGACAAAAAAACATTGTATATTTGTAATATTTGCTAGGATGGTGGGACAGCAGTCAATATTGTATTTCTTGTTTTTTGTGTTAGACACAGTATGGGGATAGTCTTGCATCTTGGATCTGTTTAGCTGTTAGATCCCTCATTTATTCCTTTTGCACCAGGAGGCTATTAGTTTAAGTTAGGATTTAACAGCAGGAAAGCATTTGGTTTGAAGTGCTGTATGTTTTTTAATCTCCTAAAAGAATTTTTTTGTTTTCCAAATAGCCCTTTTATAGATAGGTGTCATGTTTGATTTAAAAAAAACCCTATAATTTCCATTCTGTTCCTGCACTCACACACAATTAATCTGCTTAGTGTACTAAGTACTTCATTGGAGAAGTTGTCAGTGCATCTGCAGCTGTTCAGATGGCAAGAGACATTGTGCTGAGAGGGGAACCTTCCTTTTGTCACCTGTAAAACCTTTGTGGTGGTGGTCTCTGCCTTTTTGTTTGTGTGGGTTTTTTTCAGGAAAGGACACTAGTAGGAGGTGCTTCAAGTTGCTGCCCTCTTGTGGGAATGCTGTTAGTGTCTCCAAGAAAGGATTCCCACCCCCCCACCCCCCTGATGAAATCTACAAGTACTATTTAAAATTGTCTTTGCCTTCGTTTCTAATCTGACCTTGCATTGGTAACCAGGTTAAACTGTGTCGGGAAGCCTCAGTTGACTTGGAGCTGTTTTTCCTAGCTTAGATTTGAGTGTTATCGGTTGATGGTAAGCATATGAGTAGAAATCTTACGGGAGATCATCGATGCTCATTTTATGCCAGCCCTTGTGTATTCTTGCAAGTGTTTGCCTATTTAATAAGTATCAATGTGGGTCTATGCTGATAACACAAAATTCAGACAAGGGTAGATAATGCTACTGTATTACAATTTATTGTCAATTATTTAGCAATATATGGTGAAGAATTTATCATAATAAAAACCATAAATATATGTTGTGTGTTAAAAATGTAATACAAACCTGTACAATTTTTAGAAGAAAAATAACTTACAAACGTCCAGAGACTTCAAATTGTCAAACTAAATTTTAAAAGAAATTTTACTATTTTAAATTTACTATATCGTTTTCATTGCTTTCGATTAAATGCCAAATAGTTTGAATATTGCTTGTCTTAAATATCAATTAAATGTTTTATGTTTAAAACATTTTACACAAAATAATTTTTCTAACAGTGGTTATATTCAAAACAAGACTTATTGTTATTAAACACTACTGGAAGATAAGTATAACATGTCAGACAACAGCTCGTGCATCCTCACTGCAAAGTTTAGATTTTTGAGATCTCCTTTAAAGAAGTTACAGGGATATTTCTACCCTTTAGAATGTCAATAGCATTGGTTTTTAATAGCAGCAGCTTCTCATTATGCAGTGATTAGTTTGAGCTCTGCCATTATATTTCCAGCAATTCTGTCTTCAAAGTAATCCCTTGTGATTTGAATTTTTAAAGAAAACGTTCAAAAAAATCATATATGTAACTTACTAACAAATATTCATGTTGACTTTCTGATACTGGGTCAGTTTGTGTCTGTGCAGACATTAAAAAAAAAATTGGGGAGCAGGATTGTTTCAGAAACATCTTTGACACAATCACTAACAAACTACTTAATCTGTGATCTGTGATAAGTTGGTGGGCACTCACGGTGTTGTGCCATCTCTACATTCCGTGTTGCAATCCAGCCATGCTTGTTTTTCAGTCCTCTCTGCCGTAGATTGTTCTTGTTCAAAGGTGTTAATTAATAGTAAAATGTAGGGAAACCCTGAAAAATATCTAGAAATGCAGAAAATGAAAAGGTTTTATTAGGAAATGCTATGCTGAAAGAAAGAAAACCTGAAGCCTGATGCTGAAGTCCTCTTCAGCCGTAGCCAAATTTTTTGTCAGATGGGTCCTCAAAATTTAGCTGGTAGTTTGAGATGTTACTCTCTACATCTGTTTTCTTTGCCCCCTTTCTGTTGATTAATGCTCTTGTAATCAGAGGCAGCAGTATGGGATGTGTGTGACCCATTTACAGCCCGGTGCACTGGCTTAACTTGCCAATAAAAACATTCTCCACTGAAGTTGTTGGCAAGGTTTCCTGTGTTTCAGGTGCATGCCATCTTCTGTTCCAAGAGGAGGGGTACTCTACAGCTGTAGAGCATGGTAAGGCAGCTGAGAGAGAGAACTGCCACAAACAGTAACTGAGATGCCGTGAGCTTCAGAAATCTTAATTTGGTAGTAGCAGGATTTGACACACTAGTGTATAAACTAAAAATGTCTTTCGGGGGACTGAAAAAATCACCATACTATAATGCTTTATGTTCCATTATTTGCACAGCAATTGTGTGTCATGTGTATTATGCAAATTATTTATTAAAAAAGCTTTATTATCCACTAATTTGTCTATATTATTATATTTTAAAAACAAACATATGGGAACTATGTCTTCTTCTGCGTTGCTCTTTTTATTTTTTGGCCACAACAATTTTTGACGTCAGATCTCCTTCCTCTGTTTTGCATCTTCTCTTCCTGTTTTTAGGTTGTGGAACTTATGGAATCTACTTTAATATTAAAATAACAGTTGTTTGTATTTTTGGACTTTAAAAGTATCTGTCTTCATGAATGAGGAGGAAGAAATGCAGGCTTCAGTCTTTGAAGACTTGGGTCTGAAAGTGAGAGACTCCTGAACTCTTGATTACTGTCAAAGGGGATTTAGATCAGAAACACTTCTGAGACCTTTACTGTAGCTGTTCCTAGTGTTCTGGTACTATTTTTAAAAGGGCAGATAGCATGTAATAGAAGTTATTTATTCATAGCTTTCAGATACATTCCAGGTTTATTTGCTCATGTATAATTGTGACTAAATTATAATGGTGTCTGTCAAAATAACAACTGTACATGTAATTCATTTTGCAGAAAAGAATACCCTCCTCAGCTTCAGAAAGTAGAAGCAGACCACATTAGGTTGCCACGGTCTCAAGGAGTGGGTAAGTTACGTTTAGAGTTTTCATTTCTTTTAAGCAGAATAATTTTTTGAATACCTGCTTTGGGTGGGTGTGTTGTCAAACTTTGTGTAACCTTTAGCATATCTGTTTATATCCTTGTATCATGTTATTCTAGATTATAGAAGTTTGTGCATGAAGGGAGGATTTTTTCCCTTTTCGACAGATTTCTGCAACCTGATCAGTCACATTATAATTAAATTGAAATTAGGCTTCAGTTATGTTAAAAACAACTGAAATTGGAAAAATTTCAAGTCATAGAATTGAGATAGAACAGTTCTCTCGAGATCTTCCTGTCTGAGCCCAGGCCCTCAGCTTCTCTTCAATTATTGACAAGGAACTTCTGTAGCACTGTTAGTATGTGCAAAATGGTAAATAACACTGGGTACAAAGTATATTCATGCTCTGAGGTAGCGAGTAGAAGAGCCAGCATTAGCACTGCTCTGTACCTCAACTGAAATATGCACTTACATAATTGGTTAGGGGCCATTGATGGAGGTGCAAAAGAGAAAATAAAGTTTGCTTTGAGGTGTGGAAATTGTGAAATTGGAAAAGAAAAATCACTCTGTGTGTTTGAGCTTTGTCAGTACAGGTAACAGTCTGTAAACTTGCTATTCAGCTGCTTACCCATCTATGCTAACCAGTTACTCTGCTGTGTGTTTTTAGGTTAATGTTAAGTAGAACTTCACCAGTTCACACAAGTAGTTACTTACACAAGAGTAAATTAACATAGAAAAACCTCACTTATTATTATTTCTTTGTTGAAAATTACTCATTCTTTAGTTTTGAGATGTCTTCTAATAGTAGGAAGTTGGTGAGACTATCAGTGTGTATATTGAAAAAGTGTTCATATCTATTTAAGAAAATACAGACTTAAAAAAAGTTCCAGTATGGAGACCGCAATTAAACTAGGGAGTATAAATAGCACTTTTACATTAAACCGAATTAAGGCACTGTTGTACAACATACTGTACTACTTAAGAAGATCTCACTCTGTACATTGTTAATTTATTGGTTTCTTTGTTCCAGTGTTCTTGCAGTATTTCAGTGAATGCCCCAATAAAAAACAAGATACAGCAGTGTAGTTCACTGTACTGCTGAGTCTTGTGTTGAAGGAATAAATTCTAATGACACAGAACATTTCCAGTTATTCTGAATGCACTTACCAGCAGTCTGTTAGTGAAAATTACCATGAGCATAATGTAGCAGATCTCCTATTTTCAGTAGCGGACAGTCCATTGTAGTTGTAGTGAAGTTAGTATAGACTTTTTAAGTCCAAAGCCTCCTCCAAATAGGAGGAGGCTTTGGACTTAAAATTGTCACCGAAAGACACTGAAATAGTATTAGTAAAACAAGATTTTTGAAGTTACTTTGGGGATTTTTTCTTATTCATACAACAAATCATGAGAACTTGAAGCAGTGTAGTTTGTTGGATGTTTAAAAAGGTGTTTATGTTTAGTTCACATTAGTGTAAAATGTGAAAAATAAGGCGATACTTATTTTTAAAGCATATGAATAGACGTTTTTTGTAACATTTTTGCGTTTTCCCTCCTAGACAGTATAATGGAAAACACAGAAGAGTCAGAATCAGAATCGGAATATGAAATTAAGAGAAAGGTGCAACAGAAACGTCACTGCAATTCATATCAATCTGACTTGACTCTGTCTTCTGCTACAAAAAAATGCTTAACTCCGTTAAAGGTGGGTTACATTTTAAAATCATTTAAACTTCTGTTTATCTTTAAAAGTTGTTGCATATTTTAAAAACAGGTATACAGCTGTAGAACAAGTTAATGTTCTAAAAATCCTTAGTTGGGAGAAAGCGTTACATAATTTTTTTAAAAAGTGTTACAAAAGTAGAGCTATTTAAGTGTTAATATTGATACTAGCTATGAAATACTTTCTGATTTGAACAAACAGATGCTGCACTGGAAAGCAAAAGAACCTGTAGTTAATTTGATTGGATGATCAATAAACCAGAAACTGATAATTTTGGTTTGCTGTCTATGAAGTAGAGGAACACTGTTTTACTGTCTGGCAGTTTTGTTTTTGTTTTGTTTATTTTTTTTAGTGTCCTGATTTTCTGTACTCATAACAATAAAGATAGAGGTACTGCACAAATGCAAGTACTTCTTACTAAGTTGCTCTCTTTCTCAGTGAAACTAGCACAGGTATCCAAATGGCATTCTGTGGTCTAGGTGCAGCCAACCAGGTTATTTTGCCTGGAACTTTGCTGAGTATCAGATGCAAGCTATTTTTGAAATTCCCGTAAGGTGCTCTATATTTCTTGTCATCTTCCCAAGTTACTATGGAAGATTCATAATGCACGCATACAGGTCACGCTGTATGACTGTCAAAGCAAAATTTCTTGTAAGGAGATCTTGGTGTAAAAATAAACAAATACATCTATTACACTTGGTACTACTCTTGTGCATTACCATTACTATTTAGTTAATTAATATGATGTTATTTGAAAATCTTAATACCTGAGGTTTTGATCTGTGTATGATATCTATATAGCTATGATCTATACAAGCAAAGTAATGAAGTAACAAAGCAGTTAAAAACGAAAAAAAGACATTACTGTTCTGTGGTTTTTGTTTAATCATTATATTGATAAACATGGTTTATGTTTGTTTAAAGAAATAAAATACTCATTGCAGCTTACCTTATGTCCTGTCAAGTAAGGGACAAAAGCAGAAAACCGTTTTCTAGATGGAAATGGTCATTGAAAACAATTTAAAAATAAATGGAATCTTGTCATTTCCTTGATAAAAGTCTGAAGATCTAACAAATGTCATCTTTTTAATACATAAATTGTTTTCCCTACAAATTATCTGAGTTAGCATGAGAGGAAAGAAAGCAGCCTCATGATTTGTGGCTGCATTGTGAACTGTTAGGCCGTTTGCAGTAACTCCTAGCTCTCACTAGAAGACTCTGTACATGAAGAAGCAACGTGTGCTTTCAGCATATTCCTCCCTGTTGCAAACCCGTGGTACTGAAACCCAGAACTACTTCCCGCATTGTATACATGGGGAAAGCGGAGGTTGGAGCTGTATGTGGAAGCATCAGCAGCTTGGTATCCTTGAGCTAGATTGCGTATGGCTGACCATGTTGCTAAAATAAGCTGTTTTCTGTCTCCCCGATTAAAAAAGCAGCAGACTCGATTATAGGTCAGGGGCATGATTTCATTTCGAAAGCCACCAGGCAGGTTGCACTTGTAAACAGTATTTAATAATTGCCTGGTACTTTTTCCCGTGCATATCTTAGAAATCTGTAAAGTTGAGAACACCAGCAGTCATGAATGAAAACCAATTACCTTTTCTCAGACAAAAGAGCTGAGTACCTGTGGTAAAACTCTCAAGCAGTAAGCCTAAAAAAGGCAACCCCCCCCATACTGTTCTCATGATATATTACAAGAATTCAGAGATTTTATTAATCAGTTGTTGTGAGGCTACATAATCATTGAACAATTTGATTGAAATTCAGCCACTGATTCAGGAAATGTCTAAATTGGTGATTACATCAAGTAAGGAGGGTATGTCCTTACTCTGTTCCCTGTTCTACCATCTACCGCTGGCCACTGCTGAACGGTAAGCACAGGGCTAGATGAACCTTTACTCCAGTCCCATAGGGTAGTTAGGATCCTTATAAGACTGTCTAGTTTGTGGATATGCTTTTTGGATATAGAACAGATCTCGCTGCAACTGAATTCACTAGCACAACTCACAGTTTTATTTTCTTTTTTAAATGGGTTAAGAGTTTTATAATTTATTACAGTAAAGGGATTTTTATGCATTTGTCATGAACTATACGCGTTTACACGAGCTATGAGTTGCCAGAGTGTGCAGATGATGGATTGGAGGTTGTCATGGTTTAACCCCAGCCAGCAATTAAACCCAGCCAGCAAGCCAGCTCCTTGCTCACTCCCCCTGTCCCACCCTGCCTGCCCCCAAACCCCTAGGGGTGAGGAGAACAATCAGGAAAAAGGTAAAACTTGAAGCTTTACCTCAAAAAGGTTGAAGTAAGAACAGTTTAATAGTTGTAATAAAATAAAACCCAATAATAAAAACAACAGTAATTGTAATGAAAAGGAGGGAGAAGGGGAGAGGAATAAAATCCAGAGGGAAGGAGAGGAAAAAACCCAAGTGATGCGCAATACAGTTCCTCACCACCCGCTGAGCAGTGCCCAGCCAGTCCCTGAGCGGTGATCAGCCAGCCCTGGCCAACTCCCCCCGTTTATATACCCAGCGCGACATTTTATGGTATGGAATATCCCTTTGAAGTAGGTTGGCTGTTCTGTCCCAATTTCTTGTGCCCCTCCAGCCTTCTTGCTGGCAGGGCCTGAGAAACTGAAAAGTCCTTGACTTAGAATAAGCATTGCCTAGCCACAACTAAAAACATCAGTGTGTTTTCAACATCATTTTGGTACTAAATCCAAAACACAGCACTGCATCAGCTACAAAGAAGAGCATTAACTCTATCACAGCTGAAACCAGAACAGAGGTTTATGGAACCTCTGAACAATTCAAAAGTGTTGGTTGTGCTTTTGTGCAGGAGGAATTGCAGGTACAGCCTCGTGCTTGTCAGGCAAAGTGCAAATGTTTTCCATCTTAGTAGACCATAGATTGTGCTTTCTAATTTTTAAAAACTTAAATAATTTTTAAAGGAAAACTTCAGTCATAGGACAGAGTATTTGTATAGGGCAGGGGTCCTCAAACTTTTTAACTAGGGGGCCGGTGCGGATGAAGTGGCAGCAGGCCATCTGCGGCTGCTTGGTTTCCCCCCCAACCCCCCGCGGGGGGGTCTGTAAATACCGGGGGCCGGATTGAGGACCCTGGGGGGCTGTACCTGGCCCATGGGCTGTAGTTTGAGGACCCCTGCTACAGGGCATATAGTATTTATATTTTGCAGATTTCATTTTTTTAAAAAAATTCTGTATTTTACAAGTTAAGCCAGACACATTTAGGTAGAGCTCATCTACTTAAGTACTCATTTATCTTCAAGTAGAGTCTAAATAAAAGAGTATGCCCCTCTTTAATTAAATGCTACCTCTTAAACACTACTACCTCTACCATCAATATGCAAGTGTTCAAACCATGAAAAGGAAGTAGGTTTTAAATTTTTGGTGTGTGGCTCGAGTAGAGGGGTGCAGTTATTCTGATCCTTCAGGTAGAATTGGTAGCTTCTGCTGAATATTTTAATGTCTGATTGAAATTCTTCAATGTGATTAGAGGTATCTTTGCTACATTCTATAACTAAGCACTGAGGCACAATACTGGTTTTCATGTCACTTGCTATTTTATCACTCTGGTTTTAGAGGTCTGATACTACATTTTTATATGCTGGCGTTTTTTGCATCTGTGTTGCTATAGTATGTGTAGCTTTGTTAAACTGCAGAAATTTTGTAACAACAATATATTCTCCTTGCATAATTTTTGTCTTTACATTTGTTTTAAAAAGTGATTGAAGATTCAACACCTGAAGAAGTCTTCTTTATTGGAAAGATGTTCATGATGGCATGGAGTGTGGGGTGGGGATGAGGATGCATGTGCTAACTGTAATAGCTATGTTTTGAAAATATGTTCAAAGAGTTTTTTGGTGGGACCTAGTGCATGTGAGAGAAACAAAACATGTCTCTGTGTTTGCAGTGATAGGATACATTTTCCCTTGTAGCCCCTGCGCTCCTCTTGAAAGTTTGGGGATCTCCTTATTCTGAAGTCCTATTCTCTTTTCTGAGATGCTGAACTCTAGAGCAGTGTACTTTTTTTTCCTTGTCTGTCTGTCTGTCCGTCCTGTCTTTTTGTTGAGGAGAGATTTTTCTGCATGCTTTGCCAGTCTGTTGGAAGATATCTTGGGGAGACCGGGAGGTTGCTTCTAGTCCTCGTTAGCATTGTTCTCTGGATCCTTAGGTTACTCCATTTTTCTCCAATGAAACTATTTTTTACAGAGTGATGTAAATGGACCTTCTTGCTGATGAATATATCTGAATAATATGCAGCCTTTTATATACAGAAAAAAAAAAGCAAGAAGAAAAATCTGAATTATCTGACATTAATCACTTATTAAAAATACCCACAAGTGCCAGTTGTTCCTGTTAGAATATTTTTCATTTCCTTAAATGAAAAAAATCAAACTGTCTTTTAATGTTTGCTTTCCCTGCTTACTATAATTGCTAATATAGTCAATTTTTATTCTGAACAGGAATTAAAGGCATGATTTGGAAATGGTATCTTTGCACTTAATGTGGTTAACTAGTTTTGTGTGTGTGTTTCCTCTCTAGCTTTTGGAACCAATTGATTATTCTACTGATTGCCCAAATTGTGGGCGGGCAAATGAAAATCAGACCAAATGCCGACATTGTGAAAGTGCTTCTCTAAAGGATTTGCAAAGAATCTCCAGACAAACTGTGACATTAGGTGAATCTGTGGGACCTTTATCACGTTCTTCGATACATCAGAATTCAACAGGGCAAAAATCTTCAGGTACAGGCTTCAGCACAAAGAAGTTTTATAGTTCTGCTGTTGGGAAAGGTCCAACAGATATTCTACTGAGTAATGAAGTAGGACATTCTATGTTACGACAGAATGGAAAAGTCGGTCTTATTACTGGGACAAAAAATCCTAAAATTACAGGAAGCTTAAGACAGAGAAGTACGAGACCATCTGAACTAAATGATCCAAGTAAGTACCTTTTTATGCATATAGCCATGAACTGGAAACCCAAAATACTGTATAATGAAGGAACTGTTCCTGCAGGTTTACATTACTGATTTTGCATGGAATTTTTTTGTGAACAATCTTCTTGGGGAAGAGGGACAGACCTTTTTATAATTTCATTTTCATAGGCTGAGGTACTCTCTGAGAAGGATGAACATTGGGGAAATCAAATTACTTCATGAATCTTTTATTTTTAAAAATACACTTTGTAACTTTAGCAAAAAAGAATTCTTAGTAGAATTTCATCATTCATTCTCCCAAAGGGAAAGACAGTCTTTGTTTTTTATTTTATATTCCCCCCCACCTTTCTTTTAGAGCTACGCATTTATTTCAAATTCGTAATTTGTAAAATGTTGACTTTTCGCGCTTTCTCTGCGTAAACTCAAATTAATTTATAAGCAGGAAGGAACTTGGAATTTGGGAAATTATGTTTCTGGTTCCATGCTTAGTTTACTAGACCATGTTGTCTTACTGATTTGAACAACTTGTTGTAATTTCTTTTGACGGTTTTTCTTAATTTATATTATTCACTTTCAATTTTTGATTGAACCAGGAAATGTATGACTTCACTTCTGTGTGCGGAGGCTGACTAACGATACCCGTTTCTTGCATAGTTAGTTGTGAGAAATAAATGAGGGGAGGGAGCGCCTGTGAGCAGATTCCAAATAAACATTATTAAAAGCATAATATAATGATAAATGTGGACTTTTTTGGCACTGCAGGACAATTACATAAATTACTTTTAAGCTATTGCTGGAAAAGAAATTTCTGTTACAGGAAAATGTAGTGGTTGAGAATGTAATATTTTCTGTTTAGTTGTCTTGTCTAGTGATGATGATGATGATGATGAGGATAGTGGCAGCACTAGGAGAATGGAAAGCATTTCACCTCGTCCTGCAGATTCAGCCCGCTCCTCCCCAGCTCCTTCTACAGGAAAGGTGGAAGCAGCATTAAAGGAAAACAGTTGTGGAATAGAACAGAGAATAGGTAGTATAACAACAGATACAGAAATTGCAGTCACACTACCAAGAAAAGCAAGAATGAAAGATCAGGTACTATTTAATGCTTTGTTTAAAGAAAACAAAAATCAGATAATGGTAAATGTAAAGGCTTGTTTGCATTGTCAGAAGTTGACTATATTTTGATTGCTTTTCTTACTTAGCAGCTCATTGAGTAGTATATCTGCTTACATAATACTGGAGACATAAGAAAATGTATTAATTATATTTTTACAAATGTTCATCGTGATTTGAATTATGCTCTTAACATAGGTGCTTCTGTGTTGAATGTATATTCTTTGAGACTGTGCCAGGGTGTCTGTGTGAAACTCAAGGGCCCGCTTAGTTTGTGAAAAAAAATATTAAGTACCAGCTCTTGCTTGGTGAGACTTTGGACTTAGAAAGTTAAACATGAAAAGAGACATTAGGAGTAATAGCGTCCCTCTAAAATCAAAATACTTTGAACAACTGCCCCAATTAATATATTTATTTTAAGGATTTCCTGGTGGGGCTTTTGTTTTGTAGTTGAGTACCACTGCAAGGTTTGGATAAACAAAGATAAAAAGTGCTCCATGAGCAGACTTCTTAAGTGCTGTCAAAGGGGACAGCTTTCACAGTATGTTAAAAAATTAACCACCTCAACAGTGAGCCATTAGGAAAAATAATTCCTCTGTGGCAGTGTGGTGTTGAATTAATAGTGCTGATTAAAACTGTTCTTGGGTCGCTTGTCCAGTTCAACACAAGTATCGGATCAGATTTCCACCTGCAGTCTCAAATCCTTTGTGTTTTCTGAGTTAGAATGCTGAAGTAAGGATGCCAAAACCTTCATGCAATGTTGAGATTCAGAAGCCAACATTCTAGTCTTGTAGTTGATGAAATTATGGATGTTTGTAATATGGTATATAATTAGTCACCACTATCAATATGAAGCTGTGAACCTCTAGCCTACAATAAAGCTGTGGGGCTAAAAGCTTGGATGATAGATAGTTTGGAATTTCATTTATTCTGGCATTATCTACTGGATTAATTGAAACTGTTCCATTGTGAAGCCGCTGGTGTCTAAGACTCCTGAAACTCTCCCAAATGCTTTTCTTTGTAGACCCATATGTTCCTGTTCACCAGTCTTTAAGAACCAGTAGTAACATTGGAAATGAATTATGTATTTTATATAAAAGTAGGAAATAACTTGCTTTTGAAAATAAGGGAAACAATTTTTTTTTTGTTTGTGAAATTTGACACAAACTTTCCATTGATTCAAGGAAACTATGAAGAATTGCAGATATCAGTGTTTTTGTCAGATATGATGGAAGAAGCTTGGAGAAGCTTTGTTCATTTTTTTTTCTCTCAAAAATATTCATTATTTCTTTACTGAAGAGGCTACTTGAATATAGCTCCACTTAAATTTTTACCATTTTACTGTTTGTCTGTGATTTGAGTTTTGAGCTTTTAATAAAGTTTAGCAAGTCCTAGAAGATATTTTATTCAGGGATTGGGAATCTTTGCCTTCTCTACTGTATTTAAATGAAGCATCCAAACATGTAGCTTGAGTTACGGCCAAGATAGGCTAGTGATTAGGGACTTTAACCTAATTGTCAAGACTTAGTCTTAGTAGATAGGTTGAATCCCTTAAAATGTTCTTCTGTGGGAGTTTTAATTGTATTTTGTAACTCAAAAGAATGTTTATTAATGGACAGCTTTATGAAACAATGTAACTACAAAATAAAAGACTAGTGTACAGAAAATCCTTCCACGATGTAGAGCAATATAAGCAATAAAAAAAATAAATACATTAATCAGGTGGCTGTTGGCCAGCTTTCTTTCATTTTAATAGGTTTTCATAAGATTGATCTGTTGGTAAATGGGATGCTTCATTGAGATTACCGCTTCAGTCAGCATCTGGAGACTTTCTTGAACTGGAGCTAAACTCCACGTGACCTTCTTTCAGTATTCAGACTTCTGGTCCTGGAATCTATCCTAAAAATATCTTAATAGTTCTGTAGAGTTTCTTTAAGGAATTTTGTTTGGGCTTATTGATGTTTCTTGAAGATTCTACAGTTGCTAATGTGGTGAGGCACTGTACTTCAGTAATTACTCAGTGTTTTCAGTCACAAAAAGCTTGCACTAATAAAAACTGAAAGAAAAAACAAACCCACCAACATTGTGGTGCTTTTACAGCATTAGCAGTTTTATATAAATAAAATGTATTAAAAATAACCCTATTTTGCTGGACTGCACAGTGTTTCAAAATGACAAAACCTGAATTGGTTTTGGCAATTTTAGGAGCACTACTTGTGATTTGGAAATATTAACCAAATGTTTACAAGTGTCAGCTTACCCTTTCTTTTTTTCTTTAATCTAGAATGTTAAGGTCTTTAGATGTTCCGTAAAGCCCTTTAGGAAATTTGTATCTTCTGTTTATGGTTGAGGTGGATGCTATATAGTAAGTAATGTTCTTGACCAACAGAAAAGTAGTTGAAAATATAGTCGCTAGTTTTTAGCAAGCTTGTTTTAGCAATAAATCTTAGTGAGACATTCTGAAACCTTGAAAATTACTTTTCAGTTTGGGAACATTGTGTCTAACACTCCAATAAAACGGCGTAAAGTTATTTCTCGAGAGATTGTAACTGAGACTGTACCTCTGAATTCCTGTGAAAGTGTCATTCTGCATTGTCGAAGTATACGAATAGGAACACTACGAAGAATGGTAGTGGAACCTGTGATTGTAAGTAAACTTACTATTTCACAAATCTCCTTTCAGTTTTTGATGGACATTGTTATTTTCATACTTGAACAACATAATATTTTTGCCTTTTATCTGTGGAACAGTAAGTTTGTCTCTAATGTCAGGGGCAGTGATTCCCAAAGAATCCCAAAGTACTGACATACTATCTAGTGCTGGTGTTAAAGAGAAACATCATGCCTGCAAAACCCTTGAAAACAATTTACTTGGCTGTGGAGGCTTGTGGATTAGCATGCATTTGTTAAGAATATTGAAGGCAACAGTGACCAAAAAATTAATATTGATAGATGAGAGGAAGAAGCATGTCTGCATGTCTGCAGTTGAATTATTTTATTTTTATATAACATTTTTTTTTTTGTTAGCTCAGTTACTCAGAGACTTTCAAGGAGACATCGAATGTTAGTTGTATGCAATAAGCCAGAGAAAATGGACACTTCTTGCTGGGGTAACCACATAAATAGCAGAGAAGTGTTACTTGTTCTTTCCACTTATCTGCAAAACCCTGTTGTTTGATTTGCTTAAATACTGATAATAGAAGACATTCTCTTTTGAAGATAGTTTTTTTTTTTTTTCCCTCTCGCTATAATTGGTGGTATTTTTCAGAGCATTATAAACCTTTTTGAAAGTGGAATACTTAGGAGAACTCTTGAAGTTTCAACAGTCAATATGACTGAGACACTGAATAATAAAGAATATACTTGCTTCCTTGACTTATGCTTAAATGTACACTTTGCTTTTTTTAAAAAGGTAGTTTTTATTTTAAAATTTTCATTACTTAAGTACTTAGTCAATTGAAATATGTTTGCTCACAATTAAAAGGCATTAAGTCAGTTTTGGTTTAGAGAAGATGTGAAATCTTATTTTGTTGTCTTCCACAGTTTTGCCTGGATTATATCAAAATACGCTTAGAAAGTCAAGAAGGTGAGTACATCTTTCATTTTACATTAATACTGATCATATATATATATTGCGTGAAGTAACTTTCTGAAAGGATTTAACAAATAAGTCATAATGAAATGTCAATTCTCATTTTGTGCCTGTAGTCAGGGAAGAAGAATGGGAGTATAAATTTGAACTGCCTCGTGAATAAATACAAAATGATTTTGCATTTTTTATAGCTTCCACTGACAGAAAAAAAATCACAGCAGGAATTAAGAATTTGTGGTGTGCATTTGGTGTGCAAATGGATGGTCATTAGCTCTTCCCCTTCATTCTGGCTGAAGAGTTGTAGATATTCTGGTGATGACTGGCAAAGGTTGTCTTGAAAATTATTAACAAAAACAAAAGGCAAGAGTAACCTCCTGTAAAACATGTTACCTTTTATTAGTTTTTTTTTATTTCAGATGCATCAGTAGAGAGTAAAAACCACCTAAGTGTCTTAGACCTTTCCTGTCTATATCTCCCTGGAAAAATTTTTCTTCTCTAGCCTCTGAGTTGTAGATTTCATGTTCCTGAAAGAAATACAGGGACATAGTTTAGGAAATGGTGAGCTTACAGTTATTGCGCTATTTCCTTTGTTTTCTTTTGTAGGGTTTTGCATTAGGCCTAAAAAGAAGCAATGCCTCCTTTTCTTAATCTTAAGTTTCCATGAAGATGCAGTCCTATTGAATTTTGCCTTTTGTTATTTGTAAAACAGAGCTATTATATTTTGTCATTATTATATACAAAAAGGTGTCTCATAACCTATAAAGATAAGCATAGGCTTTGCTCAGTAAAGTATTTTAATTTTCTGCTGTGTATAAAATATAGATGCATAGAAACTATCAGTTTTCATGCATTAAATGCATTTCTAAAAAAACATTAAAAAGCTTAGTAAAATTTGTAGAAAATGTCAATTTTTAGTCAAAACAGCTGCATGGTGAAATGATTTATGTGGGACTTGGTCCCTCAATAGCATAAATATGGCAACTCATTAAATGCTGTGTTTATCGGAACATTTAGCACACTTCCATTTAATTTTTTTTGTTTTGCAGCTGGAGGGAGATGGGTGTATTCCCAGCTAGGTCCATTTCTATTAACATCATAATCACAGCATGACTTGTTTTAATACAAGTAAGGGTCTTGAAATAAAAATGACACCTGATATTTTTTTTCTTGAGATTGATTACAACGGTCATGCTTTTTCAGGGAAAGGCATATGCTTTGAACAGCTGTAGAAACAGCAGTACTGTCCTGCTTTGAGCTTGTGTTTGCATGTATAAATATGTCAGGTTCTCAAAATTCTCTCCACGTTCCTTGTCAGTTTTCTGCAACTCCCAACTGGTGTTTCAAGGAAACAACTTTCTGTTTCTAACATGTAAAAATCTATTCACGTGGCCTTTAATGGATAAGTCATGTTGTCTGTCTTACGTCAGTGTTACAGGAAATATTGTTCAGGGGTTAAGGTGTTTATGGGGAAATGTATTATTAAGATGCTTGTCTTAACACAAAAGGATCAATATAATTTACATTTTCATATGAGTAGTAGACAGTCTTCCTTGCACATGAAATTCGGTACGTTTTACCTCGGTGCAAGCCACCGTTACAAGGATTCAGAATTTTCTCCAAAGACCAGCTAGCTCATGTTGTGGCAAGGACTTTCTATCTAGACAGCATTAGAAGGACTTGTATACCTCTGGTTTTCACTGTGATTGTCGTTACTGCAGCCTGCCTCTGAAAGTGGGAAGTTAGGTAAAATGAACTAAGGCAAGTGTTTTCATTTA
Organism: Falco rusticolus; assembly: GCF_015220075.1. Classification (NCBI taxonomy): domain Eukaryota; kingdom Metazoa; phylum Chordata; class Aves; order Falconiformes; family Falconidae; genus Falco; species Falco rusticolus. The sequence continues at coordinate 80,743,296 of NC_051192.1, forward strand.
GGAAGGAGAAACTGAATATTACTATAGAGACTGAGATACTGCAGCCTAGCCTTGGAAAGCTATTTTGTTGTTTGTTTTAAACAAAAAGGGCAGAAGACTCTAGGAGTCATCTACAAATCTTCATTCATTTACTAACTTCATTTTCTCCTGTCTAAGTCCCTAGGGAGATAAAGGAGGATCAGTGCAAGGAGATAGACTAGTTAGAATCCATGTAGCACATTGCTGCTGCTCTTTTCCTGATGAGATGGCAAAACGTGTCATGGCAAACGTGACAAACTGTTCTGAACAGCGAATGTCCAGGCGGCTTGAAGGAAGTGTGTTGTCACTGCAGCCTGACTCGGAGCCGGGCTGCTTCTTCCGCAGCTAGTGGGACAGGGGTATTGGAGGTTTAGAAGAAAAGGCGGGCTGCTTTGCTCCACAGAAGCTGTGGTGGCCACCACTTCCAGTCTGCAGCCAGTGGATAGTTGGCCTTGGGTAACTGCCCTGTCTTTTCAAGCAGCAGACTCCCCTTCTGGCAGGCACAGGGGTGTGCATTCAGTTGCTGGCAAGGGTGGGTGTAGAGGGTGGCTGCTGGACTTTGACTGCTAGATGCCAAGATAAGGATCGCAGGGGTGGGAGGGGGAAACGCTTCCTTCACTAATAATAACAACCACTGATGTGCTAAACTAGAAGGTAATGGTATGTGTTTTATGTCTTCCCCTCCATCATATGTTTTTTTGCAATTATGTTCAGGGTGATGCAAATTAAACTCTTTAGGTGATAACCATTTTACTAATTTTTACTCACCATCTGTCTGGTCACGAAATATTTACTAGAATTTAACTTAAGAAAATCCTTAATATTTTCAGGAATTCCCTGCAGCATCTTTTCCCTTTTACAGGGAAGGGAGGAGGAGACAGGCTTGTTGCATTATTATTTATTAAAGGACTTCATATTGGCTCCATTTGTCCTTCCATTCTGTGCTTTGTTCCTACATAAGGGCATACAGTTTTTGTGGTGGAGGCTGCCATCAAGCGTGTGTGGAAGCTGCCGCTAACTAAAGCTTTAAGTAACTACCATTAACCATTTTTGTGATCTAGAAATAATTAATGTCATTGAACTTCTGGGTCTTTTCATCAAATTGAAGAATTTTGACTTCACACAATTTTCTTTCCGTTTTTATAATTCACTAAAACCTGTAAAATACTCAGCATTGTCATTGACAGCATCAGAGGTAGTGTTAAAATTTACCATGTTGCTGACATCTCCTTTTGGTAGTAAACTGAAAGGAGCACCTTATTTTCCTCAGGCAGTCAGATCATTTCTCTTCATGTGTTCATTCACCTCTTCATTTTATAGTTATTTTTCATAAGGGAAATTGGTCAAAGGTAAATCTACAAAGTTTTACAAACCTATTGTAAAATGTGTCATAGCAGTAGTTGCAAATTTAAATCACTGGAAAGGGTGGGTTTTTTGTTGAAATAAAAACTAGATTGAAGTCGGTGAGAAAAAACAGTTTGTTTCTGATTACTTCCCTGAGAGGTGACAGTAGAGTTCAGTTTGTCTTTTAAGATATAACAGACATCACTTCCTGGTTACATGTTGATCTGAAACTTCTAAAAACCTTTAAGATTGTTAATGAGTACATACTGATATGTTCTTAAAATCAAGGGGGAAATTGTGAAGGAAACCTGCATATTTTTACTATAATGTCATTATTTTATCCTAGAATCAGAAAGCGATATCAGAGAGATTAACCTGAAAACTTCAGAACTTACCAAATGTGAATGGTGTAGTGTGCGAAAATTACCAGTAGTCTTCCTACAAACAATACCATCAACCTGTAGTAGCCTGAGAGACCAACTGAAAATGAGTAAAGATAATGTTTGGTACGAATGTAAAGGAGACAGTAAGTAAAACAATTTTAGTTTACTATTCACTTCAGATTTTGTTTTACTATTTTGGATCATGACCGAGTGTACTAAAGACTAAAACTGGCATCATTGGCTGGGGCAGGGGTAGTGTTTTTCCAGATACTATCACCTTCCCAGGCTGATGACTGTAGTTCAGAACAGCTTGGCAAAACTAGTCTTCTGTTTGTCCAGGCACATGCTAGTTACAAGTGTAACTTTTTTTCACTAATATTTGTACTGAATTAAAGCAAGTTGGTTTGTTTAGCTTTTGGTATACTTGCTTCTGCTTTCTGTGCTGTTCTGCTTCCAGGCCTTAGTTTCAGTAGAAAGTGTTGTGTGGGTTGACTTGAGGTTTTTTCCGCATATGCTTGTAGTGATGTTGTGATGCAGACAAATACCTGCTTGGAAAGTAAATGGGTTGTCTTCATGTATCTTAAAATTAAGTTTTAATTTCAACATAGTTTTACTCAAGGGTCTAGCATCTTAATATGTACACTATTCTTAAAATTAATACAGAGTCCTCTTCCCCTTAAATAGGCTTTTCTTTAAGTTAAATTTTGTGGTTATTTATACTTGTACGGAGCTTCATAGATACGTGGTGCATTCAAATGGAGGAAGAATGCTTTCAGCAATCTCAGAATTGTGTGCTTCCAGCACACAGTACTGTTATAATAACCTCATCCACCTCCTATAAAAAGTATGAGCTGTAACGAGTGTTACAATTACAAAAGTAATTGGAGTGCATGTAGGGGAGCTAGAGACAATCCTGGGAGCAGGCATCAGACCTCAGGTATCACAGGTGTTCACAAGTGAAAAAAGGAAAAACTTACTGAGTTGTTCAGGTAAAAAATCCTTCCCTTAGTATGTCTCTCAGCCTTTCACCCCCCGCCTTTTCCCTCTGAAGCTGTGGCACCAAGCTAGTTTTACACCCAGCTGCTTTATTGTACTTGATATTTAGGAGCACTTTGTTGTAACACACTTGCTATTTGCTTTGTGAGCGTGAAATTACTTTAAGCCTGAATCCATAGCTGTGTAAGCAATTGTGTGTGTAGATGCCTAGTTCCCAAACCAGGAATAAATAAAACCTAGTTAGATACCCGAATTCTGTGTGTGGTGAATTGGGCAATATGCTGCTGAAGAATTATTTCTTACAAGTTAACATGCAGAGTTAAGAATAACCAAAAGGAAATGGTTATGCATGTGTCTGAAACTCTTCTTCTCTTACAGAAAAACAGGTCCCTGCAGCTCTGAGTTAGCCAGCTACGTGAGACTGAGATTTGCAGCCTGAATCCTATTCCTGTGTCTGACTGCCTAAATAATTCCTCTTAGTGCAATTTACTGCTTTTTTTTATTTTTCAGATGATGTGAGCAGGTGGTATTTATACAACAGCTGTTTGATCTGACTTACAGTCTCCAGCTTTTGGTAAAGGTGTAAGCTGACCTGTTCAGACAGCCACTGTACCAAAAGAAATACAAGATTTCTTAGAGCTAGCAAGAGTAATCGTGAGAGAATGCCTGATGGTATTCTGTTAGCAGGGTGTTCACCAAGGGCAGAGAAGTTATGGTTTGTCTATGTTACAGGACCTGAAAGCAGGGCTTTGCTCTTCTAGGTGGTGAGATCCCCTTACCTGTGTAAGAGGATGAAGATTTTGATTACTGTGACATTTTAAATTCCTTTCCTTGCTCAGATGCATACTTTTTAGAAATGAAAACTGTTTGCCAGTGGATTGGAGATCCTGAAGAGATTTCTGTTTCTATGGTAACAGAAATCTGATCAGTGAAAAATAACTGTTTCTTTTGTGAAATTGCCATCACAGCTTTTATACTTACATACCCAACAACACATGCCTAAAATCAGTAAGAGTAGTTTTGTTAGAACTTTGTGCTTCTAATATGTGGTATACAGTTTGTATCGACTTTAAAAAAGCATCGTGCTTGTTTTCACATTTCACTCTGGAAACAGGCGTTCCCAAAATGCACTTTTTCTTCTCCTTAGTATTCTATTCTGTTTAGTTTCTAAGCACTGGTTTAAGTTTTGTATCCTACTCGCTAGATAACCCCAAGTTAAAGTAGTATTTTTTTCCAACCTGTCACTGTTTCTGAGAATCTCCATTGTTGGAAAGAGCTGACGTGCAGATGTTGGTGCTGTGTATCCATGTAGAAGTGATTCTTATAGACAGTTTTAGCTAAAAGGCCGGGAACCTCTGGGCTTATATGTTGTAGTACTTTAATATGTAAAATTTTCAAAAAGGTTTTGTAGTGTAGCCTTCTAGGATGAGGAATCTGGACAGACCATGAATCTGCCTGAATCGTGGGGTCTCATATACTGTTTCTTGTTTAATCTAGGGTATGTTGTCTGAGTGCGTGTGCTCTCCCCCCCTCCATCTATTGGAAAGTAGGAGTTAAGCAGATTAAAGCCATTTTTATAATAAACATTGAGACCACAAAAGCCCACCTACGTTCTTAATATAGTTCTTTTCTAATAGATTTCCATAGGTGAATGTATCTTGATGGATTTTTGAGAGAGCTGCTCTAGACTTCTTAGTGTTGACCTGGGAGAAATTAGGGCATGGTATTGCCCTATAGAGAGGAAATTATGCTGACTATATAATTTCTAGAATTGCATAGAAACAATAGGATAGGAACTGTAATAAGAATAATAGAAAATAGTGATTACCGAGTCTTACTGTCAGTAAGCAAAGAAGCCATTATTTCAAAATATGCTTTGGCTTTGCATTCAGTGTGTCTTAACAAATTATCAGGTATAATAATTAACATTTCTAGATTAAGGTAAAAGTTGAATGCCCTCTTTTTGCAAATGTAGGTAGAAGGGTTTGGTAGTTATTCCTTCAGTCTACTGGCATACATGTGTATTACTGCTTGTATGTATTGTCAGCAGCGTGTACATGTGGTGGCCCACAATTCTTTGAAATCTGTTTATAATTGCAACATTTTGTTTTGTTTGTAAATGAATAATTTTCTCTGCTTTTTTTACAGGTCAAGAAGAACAGTACATCATTTTGATTTTTGAAACTGGGCTTGATTCTCATGCAAACTCAGTATTTGAAAAAATAATTACTGACATTGGTATTAGAAATAATATTTCTGACTTCTTTGTGAAAATTTCCTTTGAAGAAGCCAATGGCAGGCTTGTTGCATTTACTAAGTGCTTGGAAGACAATTCCAAAGGAAGCCCATCTCACAGAGAAAACAAAATAAAAAATGTAATTATGTTTTTGGGTTTGTTTTAGAACAAAGTCATCATATTATTTCGGTTACAAATACAGTAAAGTATTCTAGTGCTAGTCACTAGATTCAAAAAAATCCCAACAACTTCTACTGGCTTTTATATGAGGATTCCCAGACTGGCCCATGGTGGGTTATGAAACTATGGGAAATGGTCTGCATTCACAGTACTATTTATAGTGTGTTTAGTTTGATCATAAGAATGTACAATGGTCCACAGGTAATTTTGTCATTTAGAAATTATAGTACAAATATCTCATCCCTTAATAATTGGACAACGTAATTGTTTCCCCATTAATTTACTGGTAAAATTACAGTATTTCAAACAAGAAATTAAGTAGCAGTGCTGTATTTAAATTGAATTAGCATGTTCTTTAAACAAAACTACCTCTTCAAGAATTTGCAAATTTTGTGGACCTGCAAGAAATGAGTGTGGAGCTAAGTGTAATCAATGAGCTAGGAAAGGCAAAAACCTAAACTTGACACTGCTGGACTTCAGAAAGATTTATTATCTTTTTGATAAATTTGAACACAGTATGCAAATTATTATTTACTTTTATTCTTTTAAGGTTGCTTCTGAGTCCAAAGTGCAGCAGCGAAATAAACAGTTACCGTATTTTGATGATGATGAAGAAATTGGAGAACCACATACAGTATTTATTGGTCCTATAGAAAAGTAAGATATTAATCTTTGCACTGTAATAATTTTCTCAGGTTTTTTGGCATTTCTTAATTATTATTATTGGCTGTTGTTTTTTTTTTTCAGGTTGATAGTTTATCCACCTCCTCCAGCTAAAGGTGGTATTTCTGTGACCAATGAAGACCTCCATTGTCTAAATGAAGGAGAATTTTTAAATGATGTTATTATTGATTTTTATTTAAAGTAAGTTTTAATTCAAATCAGTTTTTAGTCATCTTTTACTTTGAAACCTGAAAATTTCTGACATTGAAGAACCTAGTTCTTTAGTTGGTCTCCAATTAAGGTCGGTCTCCAAGTACGTATACCTGTAATTTCAAAGGTTTTCTATATTTGCGAGAAATTTTGGTTCCTTTCCTGTCCTGCTTGACAGTGACATTGTTCTCACTTGGAAAAATGGTTCTTTAAAATTTCCTAGTATCTGCAGTGGAAATTTAACTGCAAGGAAAAAAAAAAGTCTTTTTAAGTTCAGTTGGTTTTTTCCAGAGTATTTGTGTTCCTTGGAATTTCATGTTTTGATTAAAATAAATTATTTTTTGTGTCACTGACACTATAGATGTTAGAAGCATATAAAATTGGTATGTGCTGCTGCGTTTATGCTACACATAAGGGGTGTGTGTGTAATTTTCAGTCTGTTGAAATATTTTACAGGTAAAAAGAAAGTTAATGCATCACTCTGGGAGTGTTCGGAGGCTTAGCAGCTCAGTTATAAAATATGGGTCTTTCCTAGGTTGATTGTTATGTAACAAAGTCATTGAACATTTGTTTTCCTGCCATGATATAAAAATAAATACAACAGCAGCAAAACCACTTGTTGATTGGGGAAAGCACTTAATATCTTGCAGTATTGACAGACTTTTCTGCATTAAGTAGTTCCTGTGGTTACTTAGTTCTGATATTCTTACAGCTATTTTGTGAGAGGCTGCAACAGTTTGGTGGGGAGGTTGGCAGTCATTTTTACTGCAGCGGTTAATATTTAAAATTAACACCTCCATGAATTTTTCTTTTTTAACTGATTAGGTATTTGGTACTTGAAAAACTGAAAAAAGAAGATGCTGATAGAATACACGTGTTCAGTTCATTCTTCTATAAACGCCTTAATCAAAGAGAAAGAAGAAATACTCACGAAACTTCAAACCTTTCGTAAGTCTGTTGATGAGTCACTTTAACTAAGAGCTAAGTACAGTAAAGACTACAAGAACAGATGCTTTACAGACATAAAATCTTTACAGACAATAGTATGATACCGACAGAACTGCAGGAGGTATCCAGACCTATAGCAAACATGGAATGTGCCTTGGAAATCTTAAGAAGCTGTTGAAGTGAAAATATCTGGAAAAGTAGTCTGCCAGTTAAAATAAGCCACCCTACAAATAATGTGTTGGTTTCTTCTCACAGAATACAACAAAAACGACATGGGCGAGTAAAAACATGGACACGGCACGTTGACATTTTTGAGAAAGATTTCATTTTTGTTCCCCTTAATGAAGCGTAAGTAAACATACCTTTTTATCGCATTTGGTAAAGACTTAAGCTTCATAGTTCTAAAATTGAAAGTTACAGTGTGAATTGAAGTTAAAAATTAAGAGATTAAACATCTTTTTCCAGGTAATAAAACCAAAATAATAATGTAAGACCTTTAAGTGTTATAGTATAAGAAGTATGAGCCAATGTAAAGACTAAGCAAAAATGAACTTTTCTGAGTACTTTTTCTAGTTTTACTTGGTTCTCAGGAGTTCCTTTTTCCTTTTTCTAAGCTCTTATCTTTGATGACTTCTGGATTTGCTTTTTTTTAACTCATTTTACTTCTGATGACATCTCTTTGGTATAGATTGAGATAATCTTTTTAATTACAATAAATCTGTATTGGAAGAAAATGCAATTGGAAACCTCTGCTGGCCTGTATTGGAAGCTGTATTTTCTTTATATCCTTTTGTCCTGATAATTTTCTTGGATCAGGAGGCAGACTGTTGGTATTCTGATCGTTGTTAGACTTTTAATGATGCTTGCCATCCTTAATAATCAGAGCAAGTTGTCACAAACATATTTCTACATTTTACAAAAAGAATCTAAGCAGTCCTTAAGCCAAATTACTGCATTTGAAAACTAAACAACAGAAAACATAAATAAAGTAAGGACAGAGAGACAAGAGAATTGTAACTGACTTATCATAGGCATACCTAACTGATCTTTGAGAAATTCAAAGAATGGGAGTTTTTTTAAGTAAAAGCTTTTCAAAATAAATTTATCTAAATACCATGCCATTGTGAAGTGGGAGGAAGATTTCTGAATCTTTTTTTTTTTTTCTGTCCAGCTGAATTCTGAGACTAGCTGTAGAGAGGCAGTTATGAGGTAACTGACCATAGATCTGTCTTTGTTATAAAGTTGTTAAGTAAATCTCTGAGAAAGCTTCTCACAAGCACTGGCTTTAGATTTTGAGATGCTATGACCTCTGTACAGCTATGGGAAGACAGCCAGTTCTCAGGTGATGAAAACGACTTCAGGTGTAGGATAATTCCCTGTCCACTACAGACTTCATCCTTACCATCTCCCTCCCCCAAAGCTTTAAGTACCAGAACTTTGAAGTGCCTGTCACTTATATAAGCTCTAAGGCAACTAAAGTTTATTTACTTCCCACCATCATATCTCATGTCATTCCCACATCCACATTGGTTATGCATAGCAGAAATGAGACTGATCATGCTGCAAATACCAGACAGTCTGACTTAGAAGTCACCTGAAAATGAAAAGAAATAGTTCTGTGGTTTTAAAAGAGTTAGTTGCTAGTAACTTAACATATAGTAGTTTTCACTATCTTGATCATCTATTGATAAGGAGCTAAAGCAGTATCTACCTAAGCAAGTAGTGCAGCTCAGTAGGAGTGAACCTGCAGAACAAAACAGCTTGTAGTGAAGGCATGATGTTTACACCTTGTGTGAGCTGGGGATTTTGCTTTGGTCTACCTTGGTCTCATGGACTCGTGCAGTAATGATTAGAGCAGAAAAAGTGTACTCTTGGTGTGAATCTTTCATCTGGAAATGATCCTATTCACACTTTGTGGAACTGCCCTTCACTGTGAACTGAAACTTTGTAAGTGGTGATAGCAGGATATGCATTTGAAAAAGTGTTGTTTTGATATGTATAGTAAGAATATTGCAGAGCAGAAAAAAAACAAGCATCCAGGGAGACGAGAAAGTGCTGGTCTATTGGGGGGCAGGAGAGTGGGTTGGTTTGTTATTGTTGGTTTTGACAACCTTCTTCTGCCAAAGAAAGCATACATTAGATCTTATGTATTTTTTTTTTTTTAATTCATTGTTATTAGCTGCTATTATTTTTTGGATGCACCTTGCTATTCTGTCTTCCCTCAAACATGTCGCTTGCCCAGTGCTCCAAAACTCAGTGGTCATTTTTGAGGAACAAAAAGCTGACCTTTATTTGCGGGAGATGCCAGCATACTTAGGAAAGAATCAGTGACTCAACATTGATATACTGCCATTATGATGAGCAATCGGTATCTCGCAGGACAGAGGGGAGGCTGGGGAGCTACCTGGGGAAGAACAAAAACTGGCAAGTATGAAGGCTTCTAGGCCTCTGTCCTAGTAACAGAACTGTCACTTGCTAAAGTATCTCCTCCTTCCTTATATTGCCATGACACAGAAAAGTAGCAGGTTTTACTAGGTTAGTATGTGACTGCTTTTTTCCATATGTACTTGTGCTTCAAAATAGGTCAAGAGCAGAGAACTGGAGTTGTGTTAACATGGTGTTTTCAGTCAAAAAATGTCATGGATTTGGCTGGGATGGAGTTAATTTTCCTTTCAGTAACTGGTACAATGCTGTGTTTCAGGTTTAGTATGCAAATAATGTTGATCACACTGGTGTTTTTAGTTGTGGCTAGGCAATGCTTATTCTAAGTCAAGGACTTTTCAGTTTCTCAGGCCCTGCCAGCAAGAAGGCTAGAGGGGCACAAGAAATTGGGACAGGACAGCCGACCTACTTCAAAGGGATATTCCATACCATAAAATGTCGCGCTGGGTATATAAACGGGGGGAGTTGGCCAGGGCTGGCTGATCACCGCTCAGGGACTGGCTGGGCACTGCTCAGCGGGTGGTGAGGAACTGTATTGCGCATCACTTGGGTTTTTTCCTCTCCTTCCCTCTGGATTTTATTCCTCTCCCCTTCTCCCTCCTTTTCATTACAATTACTGTTGTTATTATTATTGGGTTTTATTGTATTTTATGTTACTTCAAGTGTTAAATTCTACTTATCTCAGCCCTTGGCTTTTACCTCTTTCCCGCTTCTCCTCCCTATGCTACCAGGGGAGGGGAGAAGTAAGCCAGAAGCTGTGTGGTATTCAGTTGCTGGCTCCGGTTAAACCACTGCAAAATGTTTTGAGGTTTTGCTGGTTACCTTATTGCAAGTATCTCTCTTATTTTGATACGTAGCTAGTGTCTTTATATTGAATTGACATGTAAATCCTGTTTTACTTTCATTAACTTCACTACAGTACCACTTCAGGTGCTTCTTAGGTTTTCTGATATAGAACCACAAGTTTTTATCTTTAGAACTAAACATACTGCTGACAAAAAAGGCAATAAGTATTAGTAGTGATTTTTGTTTCTTAATGGCAAAATACTAACCTGAAGGATTTCAGATCTGGTTATCAAGTATAGTATAGGTACTGTTTGTGTAAGTTAAGCCTCAGGTAACAGTCCGTAGCTGTGTATATAATGTGTTATAAAACATATAGCCCTTGGACTTTGTCTGTTAATAGAACTGTGAAACCTTGCTTTTGGGCCAAATACAACATTTTTATGTGTTTGTGGTGCTGATTTCTATATTAGTTGGCTTCTTAATCTGCAGTGAGTTTTGGATATCTTACGACAAAGGCTATGGGCTGGGACCTAACATCTGTATGAAGTTGCAGCTTTTTCAGAAACTCCCTTGTGTGACTACTTTTGTGTTACATTAGTTTGCTGTGCTCCTGTTCCTCACTTGCAAAATGAGGATCGTCACACTTGGTGTTGACAAGAGTGGAGGTGTTTAGATGCCCTGAGTTCAGTAGAGCATGACTTCCAACTTCTTGACTAGCTGTCTAGGTTTTGGGTTTTTTTCTGTAATTGGAGCATTGCCCTGTAACTTCAAGGGATTAGTCAGAACACTAGGAGCACAGAGAATCCGCGGTGTGGAGGGAGAGCCGATTAATGCCTGTGATGTATAGAGAGCAGAGTCCATGCCATTCTGTGTGGTTCTTGGAGAACCTGGTTTTCAGAATTTTTTAGTGTGCCTTTGCCTGGACATTTGTACGTGCAACCTATGTAGTGTAGTAAGGCTTTCATCACGCACCTCTCATCCATCAGTTTATTCCGTTGCAGCACTGCAGCTATTTTTGAGGAATTTGCCACCTGGTTTGGTGCTGGTAATTAGTCCTTGTAAACAGAACTTCCTCTTACGTGATACAATAGCGGATCGAAGGTATGGAAGTGTTTCTTTGGTTCCAGTGAAAGATCTACATTCATTACTGTTTATAAAAGGTCTCAAGCCTTAATCTGTGGTTAAGGTTGGCTGAAAAACGGTCTCAGAGTTTCTTTAGCTTCTTTGTGTCTTGAATTAATTAGTATGGGAAGCAAGTTATTCTAGGATTCGGAAAAACTTGAGAGCTTCTCTTGCGTTATAGGAACGCTGCTAATGGTTGCTCCTGATAACGCTTCTCCTGTGCTGCGTAGAATGATGCTTTTTTTTTTTCTTTTAGGACACAGCTATTTATTCTGGCATCTGGTTTAAGAGTACGTTCTAGAAATGATTGCTTTGGAATTGCTGGACTTTGATATCTACTTCCAGAAAGACTTTCCAGACTCTCCCAAAACCACTAGTTTAGGGAATGGGGGCTCATCATCTAACAAGTTTTCAAACTGCAGTAACTGGAGGTGGGCAGGATGAATCTAGGGGAGAATTAACTTCAGAACAATGTGGCTGTTTTAACCGTAACTGCAGCAGTATTCTGTGGCAGTACAGTTCTTTTTGTTCAGGTCTTCAATGGAAATAGGTTGTTCTTTTAAAAGTTTACAAGCTATTTTCTTTTTAGATGCAGGTTAATTTGCTATTCTGTTTACATAATTGGTACATAAACCCCATATTAATAGAGCACACACAGATCCAGGGTTTGGCAATACTTAATGTATTCATTTACTAGATGTGGTGAATTATTTAAGACAAAATGCCTCCATACTTCACATGCTGCTTTCAAAGGCCACTTAACTTTAACTGCCATTTAATTTTCATGGAATTTAGGCTTCGTAATCATCTGAGTATTTTTTTAATATGTCAGTTAGACCTGCATTGTTAGCTACTGCTTTTTCTTTTCTTAAAACACATTGAAATGTGGCTTCACCTGCATAATACATAGCTAGGTTCTGTTTTGTTACGCTGTAGGGAGTCTTAAGATCTTTCAGAAAATTTCTAAATCACGTCAGTTGATAGCTACTTTCAGTGCCTCAGTCCCTGAATTTGCTGCTGCTCCATTTCTGATTGAGTGGCAAGTCAGTGAAGTCTGAAGAGACAAGGAGATAAGGAGGAAACTGGGGCAAAACTTAGTTTCTGTTGGGGCATATAACTGGTTTTGATACTGAAAGGGTTAGAATGTCAGTTCTTTGAAGGGTGAGGAGGACAACAGAGTCATGGTGATGGCTTTATAAACACTCTTTTCTCCCCTTTTTAAATTCATTGTTAACAAGATTTCTTTAAAAATACGAAGTGCCATTCATACACCATTGGAAGATCTCGTAGCCAGAAGAATATGGGCAATACAGCTATACTGTTAGATCTGACTACTTGTGTTGTTAGCACTGAACTGCTAGAAAACTTTATGCAGCCATAAAGCATGAACTTTATGATCTCTAATTCATGCAGTGATAAAGAAAATGTTAAAAAGATAAATAAGCTTTAATTCAAAGAAGGAAAAGAATGTAATAAAGTATGAGGGAATTGAAAGGAATATTTAGACAGCACCTGTTTTCCACTAACGGCATCATATTAATGAATTTGTTGGTGACTACTTGCATGGAGTGATCTTACCTTTAGAGAAGACTGTGAAGGCTTGAGTAAAACCTGCTCAGAAAAGTGAACAGCTATTACAGTATATCTTTGATACCTGTTGGGGGCAGGGTTTTGGGTTTTGTGTGTGCATGTGCGCATGTACTCAGTGTTTTGTTTGAGTTTTACCTACTCCAGGTTAAACTCTGAGCATTGATATAGTTAGTTTTTAATCTATTTTTTCCTTTGCAGTGCCCACTGGTTTTTGGCTGTCATCTGTTTTCCTGGTTTAGAAAAACCCAGGTATGAACCAAATCCCCACTATCATGAAAATGCTGCAACACAGATAAAATCTTCCTCATCAGATGGAGAGAGCAACACACCATCTCCTTTGCCAAATGAATTAGATGCACAAAACTCACCTTCCAAGTCCACAGCAAAGAAGACGTTGACCAAAAAGTATAATACAGCTTTAATTGACCCAAACACTGAAACAGAAGACAGTGAGTCTTCATGTTGTAGAAGAAGTCCTTGCAGGGGAAAAAGTGCTTTCAAAAAACTAAATCAAATAGACAGTGATGTGGAAGAACCTAACACTGTGGAATCAGCATGCCCTAAACTGGACCACAGGACTCCGGATGAAAATGGTATACAGGGTGAATTCACAACTGCTAGCCAATCTATGGGTATGTAATTGTAAAAATATGCACGTTTTAATGAAAAATTCTGAGATTTCACATCTGTCAGTACTCCTGCAGCGTATAAACTTCATACTTTGAAAGTTCGTTATGTGGCTGAATTTTGAGTGCTTACAGTATAAGTAATGTATAGCCATTGCTTATAAAATGTTTTTGTGGCTATTGAGACAACTTTCATGGCAAAGGGCAGGAGATAAAGCACTGTTTTCCTAAACCAGATTAATTTTTCAGTTATGTGACCTTTTTTCGCACAAAATCATTTTGTAGATACTGCTTTGCGTCACTTAAGACTGTGATCATTAAGGAAAGACTAATAGTTGACTATGGATCCTCATAATGTATGTGTGTGGGAGAACTAAATTAAAAATTGCGTGAGCAACTTTAATGTCAGCATCTTCTAGCATTTGAGGTTTTGCTTCTACACCATTAAGTTCTTTAATGTCCTGATAGGAAGTATGTAAAAAGAATAAGGTGAAAATAATCTTAAAAAAAATTTTAAGAATCTCACATTTAGAGAGGCTTTCTCCATTCATTGCCGCTGTTGAGGCTGATTTCAGTGATCTGGAACAGAGTTTGTACCAAAGTGAACAAAGGAACTAACATACTTTTAAAGGCAGATGAAGGAATTAGGAAAAGATTGTTTTCTCTGCCCGCTGCAAGATTTGGAACCCTTTGAGGCATGAAGTATGAAACATCTAGTCACGCAATAACTGTACTTTAGTAACCGATACTATTCCTACTGGCTTAATTTATACAGTAAGTAATTGCATAGGTTACAGGACAAAATCTGAAAAGATTATCAGTCATGCAGTATAATCTGTATACTGCAGGCCATTACAATTTCAGTATCATTGTGTGTATAAACACTGTCCTACTTTCTATTGTAAATTTATTCATTTGTGATAACGTTGTCACTTCTAGAAGGCCTTGTTGGCGGAGCTTGGGCGTATGTGTAGGTCTGCTGTTGTTTGAATTGATTTTTTCATTTTATGTGTGATTGTTACTGTTTTTATGATGTTGCTGCTGTAAGATATGGTGTCATGTCTTGGATGCTGCTACTGTTACGTGTCTGTAATTAGTTGGAACACCTTTTATGATGTCTGTTTTTGCAGGGATTACATTTCTTTTTTTACAGCTGCATTGTATTGGTGGCTGATGGTCATTCTGTTGCTGACTAAAACACTCAGACTTTTGCTCAGCTGTTGCAGATGATGCACCCTTTCATTAACACCGACATTCTTACAGGTCACAGTCCTGGTTTAAGGATGAGATTCAACTTGAGATTGACACAAAGCATACAGTTAGGCAGCTAAATTTAGATGTGCTGTGTATCTAAACTTCCATTTCAACCAGATGGAAGATGGGGATGTAGGCCTTGGGTTTTCTGCCCAGCCTTCAGCTGTTGCTCCAGAAGGGTGTGAGTCTTGACTCTGCCAAATCCATACATATCTCCTGGATATCCTAGGATATCAGAAGACAGCAGTTGCCTCTGATGGTGTAGTCAATGAAACCAAGAGACCGTGTCCTCTCATCCATACTCAGCAGACATAGAGTAGTTCTTCAGTTGAGTATCTCTGTGCTCTGAGTATGGGCTCTGCTGGTGAGCCCTTAGATGCCTACTGTGCATGGGAACCTAAAGTTAGATGTCTTGATCCCAGACTAAATTCTGGTGTTGGACTTGTAAATCAGTAGGAGTTGATATCTAAATAACGTTGAGAAAATCACAGATTTATTTTTTTATTATTACTTACCTAATCGTCTTTTTATTGCTCAGTTCTTGTATGAGATATGATTCTTCTCAATACCAATTTTTATTTTTTAGGAATCTCAGCAATGAGTCACATTAATACATGGCCTACTTCTTGTGCTAAGGTCTTTTCAAAGATACTGAGTAAGACTAATTCCCAAGTTTTTGTCCCTATGGAACTCCACTAGTGACCTCTTTCCAAAGTGTTCCAAAGTTACTTCAACTTCTCTGTTAAAGTGTTCTCAAATTCAGGTCTTATCCGTTTTTTCCACTAGCTAGTCCATTGCCCTATTTACTGTTCTTACAGAAATTCTGGTTTTCTTTAGTACATCCTCCACTGACACCATAACCAGCACTTTTATTTCTGTCATTGTTAATATTATTATATAGTCCTTTTCTAGGAGAAGTTTTCTTATGAAGATTTCAGGTTTTGCTGGCATGAGTTATCAATTTTTGACTTATTTCACAGAATGGTCAGAGTTGGAAGGGACCTCTGGAGATCTTCTAGTCCCACCCCCTGCTAGAGCAGGTTTGCCTAGAGCAGGATGCACAAAATTGCTTCCATGCAGGTTTTGAATGTTTTGAAGGAGACCCCATACCCTCTCTGGGCAGCCTGTTCCAGTGCTCTGTCACCCTCAAAGTAAAGAACTTTTTCCTCATGTTCAGATGGAACTTCTTGTGTTGCAGTTTGTGCCCGTTGCCCCTTGTCCTGTCACTGGGCACCACTGAAAGGAGCCTGGCCCCGTCCTCTTGACACCTGCCTTTAAGATATTAGTGGACATTGATCAGATCCCCTCTCAGTTTTCTCCTCTCCAGGCTACACAGGCCCAGCTCTCTCAGCCTTTCCTCAGAAGGGAGATGCTCCAGTCCCCTCATCACCTTGGTATCCCACCACTGGGCCCTGTGCAGCAGTTCCCTGTCTCCCTTGAACTGGGGAGCCCAGAACTGGACACAGGGCTGCAGGTGTGGCTTCACCAGGGCAGAGTGAGGGGGACGATAACTTCCCTCGACCTGATGGCCACCCAGGGTCCTTCTTGGCCACCGGGACACACAGCTGGCCCATGGGCAGCTTGCTGTCCCCCAGAACCCCCAGGCCCTTCTCCGCAGAGCTGCCTTCCAGCAGGTCACCCCTGGCCTGTGCTGGTGCATGGGGTTGTCCCTCCCCAGGTGCAGGACCTTACACTTGCCTTTGTTGAGCTTCATTAGGTTCCTCTCCTCCCAGCTCTCCAGCCTGCCCAGGTGTCACTGAATGGCAGCGCAGCCTCCTGGTGTGTCAGCCACTCCTCCCAGCTTTGTACCATCAGCAAACGTGCTGAGGGTGTGCTCTGTCCCTTCAGCCAGGCCACTGATGAATAAGTTGAGCAATTTCCACAGAGTTTATTATTTTTTCCCTCAAAATCTGTTCTGAAGTCTTGCATGGCAGTCTAGTAAGACTAGCGAGACCATAGCTGTCTGCATCTGCTTCTTTCACAGGTATGGCTATAACATTCATTATTCTTTATTTCTTCTGCTGCTGTTTCCCAAACAACTAAGTATGTAGAGGGAGTAGGGAGTAAATTTATAGATACTCTTTTTATGTAGCAAATTGTTAAGTTTCACAAACATTTCTAAGCTGCTGCTCCCAGAAGAGCTGATCCTGCATTCAACCCTCCCCAGCAGCGTGTTCGCAAGCTGCGTTTTCCCTTTTCCCAGCACAAGTCTTCGTATTAACGGCACAGCAAATCTGATGAAGCAAGTGATTCAGGTTAAAAAATATTAAGCTTGTGACTGTCTTTCTCTGTCTGGTCCAATCTGTGTGGAAGCATTCAGTGTTACGGAAGGAAGCAGCTAGGGATGGGAATAAGGAGTTATAGTAAGGGACCAGATGAGACTGACCCTTCTGGTAGCAGTACCGATTAATACTGTTGTAGAGACTTAATCGAACTACAGGGTAATTTCATGGTGGGTTTTAGTCTAGGTCTCTAGAATTTTTTTTTCGTATTTCTCAAATAAGAACATTTTCTGCTGTGTTACTTGGAAAAGAAATTTCACTTTCGTTCATATGAGTAAAATATGTCAGCTGTATCAGTTATTGTGAGCAATCCTGAGGAAATTTGAGATATTTATTTAAATTTAGTTTGCTCTTCAGTGATGACATAGTATTTGATGATTAAATATACTGCTGTCTGTGATTGATACAGATGGATTGCACAAAATCAGGCTAAACTATAGTGAAGACTCAGCTGATGGCAGTAAACTAAATGAAGATGAGCTTATAGATTTTTCTGAAGACCAAGATAACCAGGTAAAGAATTTAGCAATTTTATTTGGGAAATGTGAACTGTTGTGTTGCATTTCGAATGGGCAGCTTAAAAGCTGTATACATATTGTAAATGTGCATTTTTTAAAGCTGCTTTTCTTTACAAGTGTCAAATCCAAAGCACTGGCTACCTACAAAAACTTGCAAATTAGCTGACAGGAGGGCGTTGTGCATTTGTTCATTAAACTGTTTAATAGGACACTGCTGTACTGATCCTGCATTTAGTTTTGTGAGTCTTTTGCATAGTGGCAATATTATGCAATTATTTTAGTGGAAACTCTCTGGAAGTTAATACATTTCTGTTTTATCTGTCAGACCCAAGAACAAGTTTGTCAGCTTTCAGCTGCATTTTCTGGACATAAAGAGATGCATTTGTAACTAGCTGCTACGCTGCTGTTTGATTTCATTGGTGCTTCTCCTGATCAAATTTAAACAGCAGGGATTTATAATCAAGTAGTGTTCTCGTTGAAGTTGCAAGATGCTTAGATTTTAGAGCTGTGGAAAGACTGATCATTAAAATGTCCCTTACTGACTCACTGCCAGGTATGAGGGCACGATTCCATAGGCCTGTTGCTTCCGCAGTGTATATTCAGTGTGAGCAAGCTAGGAGTTACATGTTTATTATTCTTCCTAATTGGCCTTCCTGTTCGTGTTCCAGGTGTATGACTCCAAGTTGTCCGAAATAAAAGAGTCGGAGACTATCAGATGTACAGTCTAGGAATTACCTATTTTTCACCTCTGAGTCTAGAACAAAAATTATTTCCCAATGTCTCCAGCTATTTGCAGTGGCTTCCAAATAGTATGTTTATGTATGCATACATATAAAAGCCTCAGTTTATTTTGAAACCTAAATGCTTTTCATGTAGACTCAACCCACCTCTCCTGTCATGCCACTTGCCCAAATGTTCTGTGATTCTCACCTGACAGAAGTGCCTTTTTTGTCTGTTTTGTAGCAATTAAGAGTTGCCTGGAGATGGGAGGCTGAGGAGTAGAATGTTTCCAATCAAGTACGGGGCATGAAGGCAGGGAAGAAAGCAAGCACATGGCCAGCTGTGTTCCTTGAGAGGAGGAAAAGATACCAAATTTCATGGTTGCAGTGTAGCTTAGAACTTAACTGAGGCTGAAGCTGTTACTGATATCATGTAGAATGCACAAAGGAAGTACAGAAATGGTAGAACATGACAAGCTGAGCGCACTTTCTCATCTGCCAAAAATGGAGCTGAGGCTGCAACAGAAACAAGTGTATTAGGAACTAGGCAGTAGTTTCTGATATGATAACATCTTCATGGCATAGTACAAGGATTCCAGTCATAGGATCCTATGTGTTAGTGATGTGTACATAATTCTCACCAAAAATTTCATAAACCATGCTGATACAGGGGTTCCTATTTTTGGAAAGCATCTCTTTCGCTATTACGTAATGCTCTGCGGTAATAATGGTGAACTCAGTAGAAGGGTAAGAAACTAAATCATTGGGATACTTTTAGATACAAGAACTTAGTGGTTTTGTTCATAAAACTTCCATACTCTTCATAGCAATCAATACTGAAATCAAAAGGTCAAAGAATATTCCGAGGTTTGTGGCATGGCTGTTCTTGCACCCTGGTCTATATAATAATGGCAGTTTTAATTTCCCTTGCCCTAAGAACCAAGTTGTTTCATTCTGGAGCTGAGATCAGATTTTGCTTCTGAGTTCATTGCGGTTCTTGTCTCATTTCATCTAGAAGATACGATACTTGAAACCACCAAGTAAATTTCCAGTAATCATTAGCAAGGGGGAAAGTGTTGCTAATTTGGATTATAAGCAAATAATGGAGTTGCACTTCTTTTAAGCCAGGGATGCTTTAAAAAGATCAGTTGCAGTTTTTTTCTAGTTTCAGCAGTCATTAAATAAATAGCACCATTCACTCCATGTCATTCCAGCATGGATTTGAGAAACTGTGTGACTAAAAGTTGGTAATGCAAACTTTACAAACAGGAATGGTTTCAGATTAAAGGTACCATTTCTTTTATTAAACTTATGTTATTGGTCTTCAATAAAAAGTGTAAGTATAGCAATAATTTCTTTTGCATCCGTTTGAAAAACAATATTAGCTTTACTACACCTGTAAACGTGTTGCTTCTATAGGAAGACAGTAGCGATGATGGTGGCCTTGTAGATGATAACTGTAGTTCAGAAATGGGACAATGGCACCTGAAGCCTACTATCTGCAAACAGTAAGTATTAAAACAGTTAAAATGGGTATTTCATAAAAGTTTATGGAACTTCAAAAGCAGTATTTGTGGGAAATGGTCATATATCAGTTTCAAACACCTTAATCAGGATGTTATTAGTGTTTGAGAGAGGATTTTATACTTTATAGTATCATCTTCAGTGAGCAGAAAATTAATGAATGAAACTGCTAGAGAAATAACATAGTTTGGGATTAGATTCCTACAAAAAGAAGCCGCAGAAGTATCAAATGTGTTCAAATGTATCCTTCTATATTAAAAAGCAGTTAAATGCCTTTAAAATAATTAAATTAATATTAAAGAAAACCTTTGTCACCACTCAGATTAGTACAGAAAAATGGGAATAACGTTTAACTGCCCCCATTCTTTATCTAAATGTGTTCTAGCTGTTTCTTTTTATTGTCTCTGTTTTTAGGATTACTCTTCTCTCTTTCTCTCTCTCTCTCTCTCTCTGTTCTTAGGATTATTTTTTCTCTAATAAGAGTGTTCCACAGTACTAAGTTCAGTTACATTTTATTGACTTTTTAAGCTGTTTTGGATTTGAAAACCCTTAAAATTTATTCTTTGATGTTTGGAACCCAGAAATTCTTAATAATCATTGATTGCAGTTGCTTGCATTTTGGTGTGACAGAAACACATTATTGCAAATCCAGAAACATTGCTACTAGTATTGCTGTCTTGACAGTTTCCTTTGTATTTTTTCACAATGTATTTATCCATTTTTTTATTTCCTTCTTCATCAGTGTAATGGTAGCTAGAAAGGTAAAGACTTTCACAATATGTTCTTATGGTGCAGAATAAAATTATACATGATAATGGAATGTTTATGACATCTTAATACATTTTCATGAAAGGGTAAAAATCCATCTGTGTTGTGAGTTCTAAGAATATTTATGAGCTTCTGAAGATAGCTTGGCTATATTTGTCCTATTCTGATGATGGATTATCTGTATGTAATACTTCCCACAATATTATAGTCCAAACATGAAATTTAGTAAGATGTTTGACACTGAAGTATCAAACATCATTAAGGGTGCTTAAATGCTTTACGATTAGAATATTTTTAAATTACTTCTATACGGAAAAGAAAATTAACCTTGAAAAGGCTTTTACTACTTCCCCTTCCCTGCCCCCCCCCCCCCTCCAGGTGATGATTTGTGCACTTTTGAAGAGTGTTGCCTATCTAATAACTGTTTTTTATCAGAAATTAAACGAAGTACAAGTAAAAGCAAACATTATTCAAGTAATTATATGCTTATACCTAAAAATTTGCATAATTTATAAATGCAAACACACCTACACATAAATGCATGCAGGTATTTGCCTGAATTTACTACTTTCTAGAAATGATACCTTGTTTAAGTGCATGTGTATTATTGTTAGAAAAGAGAAAACAGAGCTTTGTGAAAAGTAATCTACATCCTGTTCATCCCTTAAAATATGTCTTGCATCTAGCCCTGAGATTCTGAACTCTGGTATCAGCTTTGATGTATAAATCCAGCTGTTGCATATAGGGCAGCTGGTGTGACTGTTAACATTTTTAGCTACTGCAAAGGTAGCATCCTCTGCATTAAGTGATGGGATGTAAGCACCTGTAGTATGCAAGAGAGGGTTCAAGCAGACTTGGTTCTCTAGAGAATGTTTGTTTATAGGTACATTATTTTTCTAAAGTCTTTCAAGTTGAGTGCCTGTGTGTTCTGTGCATAACTGTCAGCTACATTTCAGATTCATTGGCTGGGATCACTTGTTGAACATGCATGCCTGGTGTCATCTTAGGTGCTGTGGACTGTACTATCTGTCCTCCAGCTGCTACTCCAGAAGGATGTTTATGGGTTCTGTGCCTTACTTTCTAAGTTTCTTGCCAGTGTCCCAGATACCTTGTACATCAAAAAAGGGCATTAGACACCTGAGGGGGTGTTAAGCAATTAGCTTTTACCTGTAACAAATCCTTGCAGTTTGACAGTGCTGTATTTTCTTAGTACATTCGTAAGTGTATTTAATATATGGTTAAATCTAAAGATAACTTTGCATTTAGCTATCCGAGTTAGGGGATTATAGCAGCCCTGGCAAAACCTCATAGTATTGATCTAGTTTTGTTCAAGGTCGCCCCACAAACTATTTCATAGCTAGTTCTGTAACATTGTGTTTTCCGAACTACTGTAAAATACTGTGTACTTAAAAATTCCCTTCTGTCTTAGGCCCTGCATTTTGCTTATGGACTCACTCAGAGGCCCTTCCCGGTCAAATGTTGTGAAAACACTAAGAGAGTAAGTTTCGTATTTGTGGGTGGTTGTTTTTTCACTAGGGTTTTTTTTGGGGTGGGTGGTGGTGTGGTGTTGTTGCAAAATTCTTCAAGAAAAAGAAGTTTTAATTTGCATGGTCTTTTATCATAGATATTTAGAGGTGGAATGGGAAGTCAGGAAAGGCAACAAAAGAAGCTTTTCCAAAGATGTCATGAAAGGTTCCAACCCAAAAGTGCCACAACAGAACAACTTCAGCGATTGTGGAGTGTACATACTGCAGTATGTGGAGAGCTTTTTTGAGGTATGTATACCTGTTTGTGTAACATTTTTTTGTCTCCTGCAGCAATCAAATCTGAGCTATTAAAAGTACTGCAGTTATAAAAGGCTCCTAGTGTAGCTTTTATACCTATTTGTTAGTTATGCATTATAAACTAATTTATACATTAACATACATAATAATGAATACTTTTTCAAAAATAAACTATCATTTTTAGTTGTATGTACGTATCAGAAATCAGAAGCCATGGAATTTTCTGAGAGAATACATTTAGAGTCTTCCTTTGTGTTCATATAGTGAGTATCCTTTAATATTAGCAAGGAAGTACCGGAGTTCAAATTTGAGTTAAAAATCTAAAGATGCAGCACAAAAAGCTTGTTTTTTTCTCCCTAAGAACTGTGACTATGAATAAATCAGTTAATATGATGCAGCTGTTTTTTCAACTTGCAAGAGAGCATGTTAAGTGGAATCATTACAGCTAAATGCCAGATCTTGATTCCATTGAAGAAATTGGTTAAAGTCCTACTTACTTAAACTGTCTTGGTCTTCAAGTTAAGCTCCTTTGAGAAGTAGTGGAGGCATTAGCACCTTCAGGTCTAGGTTGGGAGGAGAAATGATGGTCAAGTGAGATGTTGTCTGCATGGGACAGTAACTCGGTTTACAGTCCACAGTACTTTAAAGCACTGTTCCTAAACTGTCTGTAACCAAGCCTTTCCTGGGAAGGCTGGTGGTTTCTTCTCCATTCCACTACCCTCCCCTCATTCATACTTTCTGTAAGAGCAGCAGGGCTTTAGCAGGGTGCATTCACACAAATCGAAGCCTAAAAGCTTTTGGTTTACTGCTGAGTCCTTGAGAGCTTAGAACCATCCTAGAGTGCTTCCTGTTTTGTACACGGGGGATGTAAGAAGCAAGCAAGTTTTTGTGCTCTTAGCCCCTTCTTTCTTGCGAATTGACTGCTGAATTATGTCAGGCTGAATCCCTTGTCCCGCCTGGTCTTGCAAGGGTACAGCAGCTTTGTCTGCCAGGGAATAGGGATATGGCACTTAAGTGTGTCAGATGGCAAATCACAAGGTATTGTCAGAAGTCACAGTAGTGGGAGAGGAAAACCTGTACCGGCTGCATGGTACTTGACTGCCTTACAGTTACTGAACTGATAATTTCAGCTGATCGTATATTTGAAAAATTCCACAAAGTCTCATTGTTTTCAGCAGCTGTACAAACTGAATGGGGAGGGTGCCTAATTTGACATTTGTGGACTATTCAGGCACAACCTTTTCTTTGTGGATTTAATTCAAGTATCATCTTGTTAATAATAAGGGTTGAAATCATGGCGAGTGTTTGTTTGTTTTTTTTAAATCAAAGACTTTGTTTGACAGGGTAGGCAGTGTAATAAGGAGCATACCTGCCGGCTGGCACAGCAGGTACTCTCGTTCAGTCAGCACCGTGCCTGTTCGCAAAGGGACGGCTCTGAGCTGCCGCATGGTGGCCCCCAGTTCCCTCCGGCGGTGCTGGGGACTGGGTTAACTGGGGAGGGGGGGGGGGGGCGGGGCAGGGGGTGAGTTACCAGGCTGCCGCTGCTGTGGGGATGCACGGGGGGCGGCCGGACCGGGTGCCCCCCGCGCATCCCCACGGCGGCCCCCCAAAAGCCCTAGTTAAGGATGTGCTCAGATTAATTTGAAATATCTTTCTGGTTTTGGTACTAACACTAATTAGGTTTTGTTAATGTTCTTATGCCTCTGTCTAGCCTATTTCATAATTGAAACAGTGGGAAAACTTGTTCAGTTTTTGCCCGTGGTTTTCTGCATCTTTAGTGTCATTCTTCTGAAGTCTGCTTACTTCTGGCGTTAAGTAGCTTCATTGGCAAAATCAGTTAAACAGAGGGGGTTGTTATTGCTGCATTATCTACTTGATGTTCTGTTTGGAGTAATGTGGCTAGTGCAACATTAGGCATTGACATCTGCAGAATGCCACTGGGTTTTTTTCCCAAGTAGCCTTGCTAGTGTTAGCTCAATGGATGAATGCAATTCACTCTTAAATAACCCTGTTAATGATGTAAACTGGAATACACAAAGGGAGGAATTTCTTTGAGAGAAAACACTATTCTACAAACTGTTGTTTGGTTAGGGTGAAATTGTTGCAGTGTCACAGAAGTGACATAGATGATGTCTGATAATAATAATTCTTTCAATTCTTTGGATGATTTACCTGTAGCAAGAAATCAGAATGTAAGTATAAAAAGTGCTCGTGGCAGCCAGGGGCTTCTCACAGGCCCTGTTTTCTAGGGTGAAATGTAAAACTGACTTTCCTAGTTGGCTGTGGTCCTAAAGATATTCATAAGAACAGGAGTATTTAGCAAGAAATTCCTGAACAGCTCTAGATTTTGATGCTAGTCACCCTTAAAAAAAAAAAAAAGTACTATGCCATTACAATAATAATTTTGTTTAAAAAATAGAACAATTTTAAGCATTTATGCAGTCAAATGCTTTATCTTGAAAGATGTAGAAAAATGAGTAATTTGGATGCTTTTATAACCAGAACCGTGGTCTTGATGAATGTTACTCTGTAACATACTGAAGCTTGATATATTTTATCTTAATTGAACATGTACAAAACACACAAATTGTAGGAATCTTGTTCTATGCTGATGGAATGAGGTGAGGAAGAATGTACTTTTCCTCTCTACAGTTCTCTTCAGTCCTTTCGGGGATAACTGCTTACTGTAATATCCAAATGACCTTTCTTTTCAGAATCCCATTGTGAGTTTTGAGCTACCAATGAACTTAACAGACTGGTTTCCACGCCCAAGAATGAAAACCAAAAGAGAAGAAATACGAAAAATAATCCTGAAGCTACAGGAACAGCAGAACAAGGAAAAGAAGGGACAAAAGGACCCAGGTTCAATGGAAAGATCTTTGCAGGAAAAAACAGAACAGCTTATCAACAGCAGCTCAGACTGAATGTTGTATCTGTTGCATGTTAGCCCCACAATCAAAACTGAAATATACATTTTTGTCTGCCCAGACTAAAGATTTGGCATATTCTCTGCTCAGAGTTACTTGGGAATGTTTAATGCCTGTATAAATGTGTGTCATAAAATGATATAATTCCCACAAAGATGTGTATTAAGTAAGCAAGTCTGTACATATGTTAATGAGGCCAACTTTTTCAGCATTTGTAATTACTTTTTTTCCACTTGTTAGGGAGCTTTTGTTATGTATTTCTGTTAATAGAACTTAAATAGCAACTTCTAAACATAAAGCAAATAAAGAAAATATTTATAGGATAAAATGGTTAACTTTTTCTTTTTCAGTAAAGTTGTAATGTTACAGGCTTAAGTAACACATAGGGGAATGATTTGATAGTGAGATAATTAATTCATATTTTGACCCTATTTAGTTGCCCTTTACAAGATTATTCTGCTTGCGCTACAAACAGTAATTATGGGTAAGTGTCTCAATGTACCATGGCCTCAGAGAGGGTGATTCCCATCCTCCCAGTATCTAAGTGTAGGCAGTGTGATAGTTAATAGGACTGCTTCAGATTTGGGGTTTTAAAAGATACGCATTGCAATTAAAATTCCACCCTTGCTTTAGTGGGACGGGCTAGGGAAAGGGAGAATGCTCTTTGACCAGAGATGACTATTCAAACAGTATTATAAAAGTGGTTTCATTGAAGTGATCTTGAGTGATACTATTAAATCATATTTTGTGGATCCCAATTGTTGTACAGGTGTATTTTGAGACTTTCTTCATTATAAAATTGTATTTTGGTAAGTGTACTTGGAATAGCAGATTGCCCACATTACATTTTCTATGTTACAAT
This sequence comes from Falco rusticolus, assembly GCF_015220075.1. Classification (NCBI taxonomy): domain Eukaryota; kingdom Metazoa; phylum Chordata; class Aves; order Falconiformes; family Falconidae; genus Falco; species Falco rusticolus. The sequence continues at coordinate 80,769,478 of NC_051192.1, forward strand.
TCTGAATGTTACATTCATATGTGCTTTATCTAAGTAATGAACATTTAAAAAGAAAAAAGTGTATGATTACTATTTTTTGTAATATCCACGCAAAAAACCAAAATACCAGTGTTCATTGCTTGCTTGTTTGTTCTTGGCTTTAGGTAGCATCAGACTAATGTTGGGATTTGTTTGGATATTTCCAGTGTATTTTGATTTTACAATAATCTTAAAATGCCATTGTTGCTTAAACTGCAAACATGGCCTCTTATCCTGGTTATAGAAAGGCTTTGGTATTTCAAATGAGGAAAGTAAGAGATGGTTCCTGAAAGGATATTTATATATCCAATGTTCTGCTAATACAGGTATCTTTCAAGGGAACCAGAAACTCTGTCTTCCCAGGAAGGAATCTGTTGGCGGAAGAGAGGGACCTTCTGTCCCTCCTTGCAGATAGTATTTTTCTCTCATCATTTTTCTACTGGGAATGTTATTTGTCGTTCCCTTCTCCCAAAGAGAAGCAGCAGAAAATTCATTAGCTGGACTGTGTCCCCTGGGATAAACCTTTATACACAAGATCAAGTCTGACCCAGTACTTCAGGGTCTCCATGAGTTTTCATTCTCACTAAACCCTGAAAACACAGCTGCTGACAACATTACCGCCAGGGCATTTCTGCACAGGTGGCTCTCTCTGGATCCCTCTGTTTAAAAAGGGAGGTACACTCACAAAGGCGATACAACCATGGGCTGCTAACCTTTTGCACAAATAACCTGTGAGATTTTGGGGGAGTTGTTCATTCCCTCATCTCTTTCTTCTCACATGGACCCTGGGCCCCATGGAGAATATGTAAGCACCACATATATATGTTATGTTGGAGATGACTTCTACACAGGTTTCTTGTTGGAAGTATATGGGGGCAATCTTCTGGACTACAAATTAAATACACAATGTGCACACCTCCGAGTTGTTTCCTTCATCAGATTTATCCAGTGTTCTTGCCATTGTTGGGGAAAATCTAAAACAGTTTCAGATTGTTTCCCTGCACGGTCTTGTATATCTGGCTTTAGTGCAGCTGACATACTGGAAGAGTAGTTTATACAAATGCAAGTAAATCAGTGATTTAGATCTTGTAGGGAAGGAAGGAAAATAATTTCTTGGAAATACAGAGGAGAGACAATTGCAAATAGAATGTATTCCTTCCCAGTCTTGCCTTTCCCAATGGTATGTTCTAATCATACGGAATATATCCAAATTTGATCAATAGCATAGTCGGTTTTCCTTTTTCTAACGTTTGTGATGCAGGTTCAAAATTTGATGCTGTAGAACTGTTTGGTTTTCTTGCTAGGAATGGCCTGGTGCTTCCTCCTTTTCCTTCCTCTTTCCTGTCCTCCCCTTCTTCCGTCCTCCCCTCCCCCCTTTTTCAAAGCTGTGAAGAAAGTGTTTGATTTGTTATCATTTAATGTTAAAGGTCTCGAGATCTTCAGTCATATACAGCAAGCTAATATACATGTTAAATATAGGAAACTTATTTTTTTAATAAAATGTGATGTTAATAGAAAAAAACCACAGAATTAAGAATGAGTTATTTAAAACCTTACTGGCTTGGTTTAAAAAGCTCGCTACCACATGTGCTTGTTAGATATTTGTTCTCAACATAATGGTTCAGCTACGCTACGGTGTTTTGCGATCTGACAAGGAGTTTTACCAGTGAACTTTCTGAATCGGATCTATTCAGTGGAAGTTAGTGAGGCAGGGACTAGATATGTTTATTTCATAATTCTGTGACAACACATACAGTCTAAGGAAAGTACAAATTGTATATTCCTTTATAAGATTTAAGATTACAAATGCTTTAAAAGTAGCACAACTGTGTTCTGCAGTATAAGGTGTCAGATGGCTACCTCATGAAACGTATCTGTTGGTATTGTTTTTCACATCGGGTAGAATAACAGTTAAGAATTCTTATAAAAGTTTTAGATTACTTAGCATAAAAAATTCATGTACTTCTGGTGCACATTTGCAGGATAGCTGCAAAAGCAGAAGAGACATCTAAGTAGTCCCTTGTGACATTCCTATTTTTCTTGCTTAAGAAGCTGAGCAGGCTCTTCAAAGACCAGAGACTTTAAACAGAACAACTGTGTTGTTGATTTTTGAGGTTGCACTGCATTCTTGCCTTGGGAGAATCTAACTTCCAAAACACTCAGTAAAGAAAGAGTTGGAAAAATCAAGCAACTTTACACCATGATGAGAAAACCATGCTGTTGATTTTTTTGTTTTGTTACTGTATTGCATAGCGAATGGGTAAAGCAGAACAAGAAGCTTTTGCATGTATGATTTTTTCATTCTTGTTAATGTAGTGACTTTTCTGATGAACAAACTGCAGCAGCTTACCTATCCACTGTAATTTTTTACTCAGATTTTTAAGTAGAATGTGTTTTCAGTCACTGGTTATAAAAGCTTCATATTGCCCTTCGTTGATAACACGGTACTCATGTTTTGGCATGTGAAAAGAAGAGGTAGCTATAAAGGTGCTTGTTCTTTGGAGCCCTGATTCTTGGGGCCGCAATGATCAGAGGTACCAGAGTCTAGATAAAAGATCTTATTTCATTGTGGTATGACACTTTTTGTAACGGTCTGTCTCCAGTTCTACATACCCAGTACCCCTAAAGAACCTCTATGCAATGACTTAGGTTCACAAAGGTACTTCATCTCCCCCAAGTCTTTTGACTCTTCCCATCTACCTCTGGAAATCAAAGGGGAGCTGATGCTACAAACCACAACTCTGAAACAGTGGGTGAGGTAGCAGCCATTTTACTTACCTTTCATCAGCATATTTTTAAACTAAATCTTTTCTCCTTAACTCAACCATGCCTGCTCAACAATGTGATGAAACGTGTGTTTTGTAGGCTCCGGTCTGATTAACTGAGGAGGTGATCTGGAAAGTGGCTCTTTTCTCTGTTGATTTTGCTAGATTTTAACAGGCTAGATTTTGCTTGCTCTTAACAAATTTGTATTTGCACCTATGCAAACCTGTGGTTACAAAAGGAAACTTGGTAACGTACACCATACCTTAGGGATTCTTTATTCAGTTGTGCAAGTAGTTGCTAGCTGCAACCTAGATACAAACAGCCAGGCTGTTTCTTTGGGGTTTTTGTTCGGGTTTTTTGTCGTCTTCATCCTTCCTTGTTCTGTTGGGTATTGTGATCAGATTCTCTCTAGGGTTCTTTGGGGTATGACTTTACCCAAAACAATCATCAGTATGTCATGGTAAGTAATTCAGGAGAGGGAAGAAGGATTACTATTACTCTTCTTTTAAGTAATTAAAAGATTCCTGTATATGAGAAAAACAGCAGCAGCAAAAAAGCTGGATGTACTTATAAGTAGATAGTCAAATCCACATAGTGTATGTGGCCCTTTGCGCAATATCATAGATTTAGGTTGTATTTACAAATTCCATCATCAGGACCAGATTCTCTTTTACTGTAAGCTGACTGAATACTGAATAAATACAAGGTTAGCGGGAGACAGACTAGTTTCTTTCAGCTCAGCATTGGTTCCCCTGTAAGCTGTGAGGAGTCCGCATAAGAGAAAAGCACACTGCTCCAGCCAGCCTGAGCTTCTGCTGGGCTGAGTCTGTTTGGATTCTGGTCTTTAACCCAGAAATTAAAGCATGTTAGATTTCCACAGTGGTTTAACTTAGTGAAATTTACCAACTGTTTACACAAACCTGTATCTGCTTAACCATATTTCTAAGTTTGAGAACTCAGTTTACTTTAGCACATAGACTGATGCCAGATAAAAGATATATATACACTGAATATAACAAAGCAGACTGATGCCAACTCCCAGCAGTAGTTTGCAAACTGTTAACACAAACCTCTACCCCTGTTGTCTTCCAAATATAACAGTTTTTAAATCGAGCTCTGTGACAGTGCTTGTTTACATCAGGTTCTCCTTCCTAACTCAGATTTCGTAAAAATAATGTGTTTCCCTTCTTTTTGTACGTATGTAAGGAGGAGTACGGTGGTAGCCTGGATAGGGACTTCAGTATATATTGGACCGAACCTACAATATTAATTGGTTGTAATAATAATAATCAGGAAATGGTTGGGAATTTAAAGCTCTAGGATGTGTGCACTATTTACGCGGCAGGCTGAAAACAGTGATTATTGTAGGTCTAGAAAACTTCATATTCTATAGCTTCAGGCCTCGAAGTGTATTTCATACTATAGATCAGTAATATACCAGACGGTGGCTCGGTTCTGTAATACAAGCAAATCAGGCAGGCTAACCCCAAAAGAGGACTATTAAAAGCATGACAAGTTTCTCACAGAAAATTACACTAAATACACTGGAATGCAAACAAATGGAATATGTTTCTTACTTAAATGTTCCTTGGTTCTGAAACCTAAACTGCTTTGTAAACAATATTGTAATAAGATCTGTCCGTGTTACAAAAGGGCAATAAAAGGCCATGAGAAGTTGCACAGCTTCCTCCCATCCTACAGGACTTCTAGACTACAAAACTCTAGACTCCCATCCTTCTAGAATTCAAACAAAATTTGCACTGACTCCTTCCATGGCAAATGAATGTTTAGGTTCCAGGATCAAGAAGAAATTTGTAACAAACATCTGGATTAATGTGTTGAATGTGTTTGTATGGACAGCTTATGATACGATATTTAATTGGAAAGTGATACAGCTGCTTAGCCCAGGGAAACCGAGCCTTTGTTTTGCAAAGGCAGTGTTCCCTGACTGAATTTATTAGGGGTTTTTTTTGCTCTATACTTTACTGTACAGTCATTTGTGTGAACTTTTCATTCTACTCTCAGTTATTCTCGGTCTTTCATATATAAGTGAATTAAGTCAGATGCAGTATAGTCAGCCTGATTTCAGTATCTAACTTGCATCTGTGTATCTCAGTATCTCGGTCATCTGTGTAAAGCAAGTAAGTTCTCCAAGTCAAATGAGGTTCCCTTTTTCATAGGGACATTGTCTAATTCCAATGCTTTTATTTAGACACTTAATTATTCTGGCCAGTTAGGAGCTAGACAGGGTAAACTTGGCTTCACTCTGTATCTTGTCTGCAGTCAGTGTTGCTCGATGTCATTAACTCCGTTTTGCAAATTGAGTGCTGAAGTTCAGGGAAAGAGGTTAAAAGCATTTTAGTTTAACTAGGCTAAGCTACCCTAACTAAACTGCTGAAATTGATGGTCCAGCTACTCTCACTTGTGACTGTTGAAAAGAAAGCTTAAAAAAAGGTGCTTGCTGTTTACTTAGCTACTTGAAGAGAGAGACCGATTTTGTGGTTAGGAGGACTGTTTGCCTAGACTGGAATTTCGTTGACCTGAGATTGTCAGAAGCTAGATGTGCTTTCAAGTAGAACTTATCAAATATATTAATTCTGTGATTAATTTTTTCTGTTTTTTCCTTATATGATGAGCTTCAGTTTGCATCCTGCATAGTCAGCTGCTATACCAAGCTCCTCCCATTTTTCAGCCAACGTGACACTAAATGACTGTGATCATCAGCCTGTCCATATAGTCAGAAATCCCCTGACCTTAGGGGAGGAAATCTCGTTTGATTTCAAACTTACTTTTACCCCCAGAGTTATCTTCATTTGTCTGAAAAGCTGACCACGCTAAGACGACCTGCTGTAGTATTCTGAATCCAGGAGGTGTGATTGTTTATGCCAAAAAGCCCCCATTTACTAGTATTTTCACTGAGTGTCCACGCTTGAGGTGTCATTCTGCATCTGTTTCAGATATGTAGTTTCACAAGGAATTAACTAAGGGACTATCTTAAGTCTTTCCCACCTGGTTCCCATTATTAGAACTGTCTGTGAACAGATACGTGATGCAGATTTAGTAAATTGAGTCAGAACTGGACAATTTGGCACTCCCTGAGCCAAATAAGCACGCCAGAAGAGAATGTCATGCTGTAGCGTGCGTTTAACTTCTCGGTGAGGATTGCCTTATGCTGTACTAAAATTCATACCACAAGGTGTTAAAGAGCTGGTGTGGAATTTAAGTGTGGGCGTGAAACCCAACTCAAAGGCTGCTCACTAGCAGGAGAGCACTCGGGTGAGGTTTAAGGTAATCTAGCTAGCACACATACGGGAAGGGTGTGGGGAGGCAAGTTTAGTCTGCGCTTTCGCTAGCGTTCAAGCGCACATGTAACTGCACTGCAAAGGAACAGAGACGTGCTGACACAACGTGCCACTTTGACACCCTACTTTTCTGCCAAAGTATTGTTCTTCCTTCGTGCAGCAATGGTCCCAAGGCAAGTTTGTTGAGTGGTTTGCCCCGATGGATATCAGTGACAGAATCTACATCTTTGAGAATGGATTTATTCAATGAGCAATGTAAATTAAGCTGTCTTTGTTCTGTATAATAACCTCACAGTGATACGTGAGGGCTAGACAGCAGAGGTGTGCCTGCAAGAACTTTGCAGAATTTGATTCTTAGCAGCATTAGCAATCTTCCTTTTCGGCCTCGGAGTACGTTCCTCACACTGCCTTTTGCATTGAAACTATTTTTTATTTCTTCCTTCTTATATCAACAAAGTGTAGGAGAGCCACAGCTGGACCCTTGTATTTTGTGAATTAGATTACTGCCAGACCACCTCTGGTCCCTGCCCAAAGGTGTGGTAGAATTTCAAGGGGATCACTCATTGCTCTCTTTAACTTTTCTTGCCCAAGACTGGCTCAAAAGCCAAAGCTAAAAATGCCTAAAATGAAATGTCTGAAATGGAATGGAAGAAAAGTCCTCACAGTATGTTTAACAGGATACAATAATTTGGGAACATGCTAGATGAGCAGTGGCCTTTACAGAAAGATTTAAAGGTTAGTTACTATCCTCACAGAATTAACAACAAAAAAAAGTCTGCACTGAGAAGCTATCAGTACCATGATCTACCATATCCATACTGAAGTTCATTTAACTGCAGGTGAGTAGCTTCTGCTCCGTGAAGGCAGCCCTAGGCCTGACATCTATCTGTAGGTTACTTATTTACTGCAGGCTAGTTCTGCATTTCAGATAGCCTGCAGTTATTTTATCAACAATAGCTGTTCAGCTCTAAAAAGGAAATCTACGTCGGCGATCACAGTGTGTGGCAGGGGGCGGGAGCAAGAAGCAAAAATGTAAAAAAAAAAAAAAAAAAAAAAAAGCTACGCTATGGTAATTGCTATTGTGTGTTATCTGTGTGGCTTTTACTGGGTTCTCGTTCCTACACTGCAGCTCCTCCCTGTCCTCCAGGTGAAATATCTAAACTGGTGGGGCCCATTCTACTTTTGATACGGGTGAGAGTGGGCCCATGATACCTTTGCCAGAGAGAAGCTTCAGCAGAAACAAAAGCAAATCTCTGCAGAAACACGGGGTGTGTTGTACCAGGAATGGAATCCATCTGTCCTCAAATATTGGGATGACTCCAGGAATATTTTCCAGCTGCTCTGAGGTACTGTAATCTCATTTTCCTTTCCTCACCATTTGGGTCCTGTAGAATGAACCTGCTCACAAAAGTAAAACAAAAAGCAATAGACTTCAGAAGGATTATGAGTTGATGAGTTAGGGATTCCTCTTACCTCCTTTCATGCTATAATTTATGCAAGCCTGTTTCTCTGGAGCTACCCACAATTCAAAATAATCTATTTCCTTAATTGAATTATCCTTTAAGGAGAGGAAATAGAAAAACGGGGCCAGTCCAAGAGACTTACTCCCAGTCAAAAAAACCAGCTTCAGGAACTGGTTACATGCTGTTAGGGGTGGAAATGCAAAACCATGAACCTTCCTTAACTAATACATTGTCTGATAATGCAAAAGGAACTACTTACCAGTTGAAAGGAAACAGGAAGACTTTACGGAGGAGCTCTTGCCTTAAAACTTGTCTAAAATTTTGTAACTTGAACGAAGCTGTTGGAATACAGAAGGCATGTGGAAAAGTCAGAATATTAAAAAAATTAGGTGTGGGCAAAATAGGTGTTCATGTAAAGTCTACTGGAAAGAAAGAGGAAGGGGAAAAAAAAGGATCATTTCACAGCTGTCAAAATTAGAAAATTATGTATGTGCACATAACACTAAGTGAAAGGGACCGGGTAAAATAAGACTTACACACCAATTTCCAGTAAATAATTTACATGATAAGGAAATGAATGGTGCTTATCTAGACTAAGCCTCCTCCGAAAGAAACCAAAGGTTGATCCCGAAAGGAACGTCATCTTGCAATTGGTAAGCACACTACTGCTAAAAACCCAGCAAATTTTCTTGGTCTATCTCTGTCTCTGAACATAAGCTGCTAGACTTTGAGCCAGTTAGAAATGTTCTTTGCAAACATATGAGCAAGCTATTCTTTATCCAGCCAAGTAGCAGATAAATTGTGCTGGCAGGGCTATGTTGGCAGCTACAGTGCCTGTATTTGGAAACTCCGCATGGGTAATTCCAAAATGGTTTTAAAACCAATGAGGTTTGGTTTAGGTTGGGTTTTTTTTCAGAAATTAATTGCAAAACTATAAAATCATTTTAGGGAGTATCAAGCCACTAAAATGAAATACTCAGCAATCAGGAAACTCTGTGAGTTGATGCTGACAAGCTGTGAGGTATTTTAACACAACCACACTACACAGATACAGTGTAATTACATCATGTTCCTATATATTTAGAGTATGCCAACAAAGCAGCGTAAAGTAAATGAAGTTCTGGCCTCATTAAGTTATTGGCTGTGACTTATATCAGTGCCCATGGACATTTTTACAAGCAGAACTTTGCCCATTATATGCGAAGTGTAAAACAGTTGTAGCTATGTGTAATCCATGGGGAAACCCAGCTAATACCAACATGATTTAAACACAGGCTTTCCACCTGAGGAGTTGGTAAAGGCTTGTAGTCGATGTCGAACCTGATTTTTGCATTTAATTTTTCATAATAAAGTGTGGGGAGAGAAACTTGGCACTCACAATACTAACCACCTCTGGAATGAAATTTCCAGCCATGCAAGTGTGAGAGCCGTTACATTTTTGTGTTTATATTGAATTGTCTACATTTTGATTGGCTTAATTGTACATATGAATAGGAATCACTTTCACAGGAATTTAAACAGCCAAGACATGGTATGATGTTTTTTGAAATGAAAACACACATAATATTCTCCCAGGGTTTTCTGAGAAGTCATCTGGGGTCCTTTACCTGCTCATCCTTCCAAACTACCATTCATCAGCACTGACAAAATATGGTGGCTTAAACGATTTACACATTTTTTAAAAAATATGTGGCAACTTTAATGGCAGAAACTGCTTACTGTAATCTGTAACAACGTGAATTCACAGTAAAATATTTGATTTTAATATCTGGTTGAATGAAGACACCTTAAACATCTGTAATATCATCAGTTCTTTGCAGCAGGGCTGCAGTGAAGAGGCACGTGCACATGTCAATAGACATTTTAATATGTCACGCTGCCTTGTCTCGGTGATCCTTCTGCCTTTGGCATGCTGGTGGGATTCCTGGTTGGCTGTCCAGAATACTGCGTTTGCAAATTTAAGATAGCACTTATATACATTTTTCACTCGTGATATTTCTCATTCATCAGAACAGACCCTCACGGTCTGATGGGTACAGCATGAACCCACCCCGAGCGAAAGCTATGCCAACAGACCCCACCTGTGCTTTGCAGCTGTGAACGGATGCTCCTCCGCTGCAGCTTCCCCGGCTTGACGCGCTGAAGTGCGGGACGAACAGGGTGATGCTAAAGGCACTCTGCTCTCCCTCACAGCCTTGAACTGTGTCTGTCCCTTATACAGCTACTAAACAAAAATTGGTTGGCATCTCCAACCCAGCCCTGCTATTGCTGGTGTTCAAGAAAGTCTCAGTTTGACTAAACTAGAGGCTGATCCAACTTTCCCAGGAATGAAACTGGAAAGGCATCTTGCCTCCCTCCTCATATACAGGCAAGGGGTACAGTAAAACACATTTTGCCTTGTTTCCCTCCACACCCCATCCCGCCCTTCGGCTTACGATGAAGTTCTTGCCCTCAGATTTTACTTGTGAGTTTTCCTGCATTTTCCCAGAGGATTTACAGAATGGACGCTGCTGTGTCTTGGCTTATTTTTAGGTTTCCCTGGGAGAAAAGAGGGGAGAGAGTGGAGACACGCCTCTCCTGATGGGGGAGCGGCATGTCGGATGGTGGGAGTGCTCAGCACTGCCTGGCTTCCACTGCACCATGGAACTGACCAGCTTGTTTACACTGAAAATATTTTGTTGACTGTTTCTTGACATTGTAGCCTGTTTTGCTAACAGAGAGGGGATTATCCAGTCAGCAAATTTACATTTAATCGAGTGGTCCAGTCAGTTTCATCCTCCCACATAAAACTCCATTCAGTTTTCCTCCCAGATAATTATCCTTATCTCTCTTTTACATAAACAGAAGTAAGGCTGAACATACAAAGTACTGCCCTGAAAGGTAAAGCCAAAGGCAAACTCCCATTTGCTAGAAGTTATACAGTATTTTGATTTGTCCAAATTCTTAAAGATTCCTAAATTATATCAAGCAAAGACGCAACTGTCAAATTCACTCTGCTGCTTTGCAGGTGTGTGGAACGTTTTACAAACCAAAACAACCTCATAGCGCGTTTCAGGAGTTGTAGGAATGTTAATCTGGACATAGGATTTAACTCCACCCATGCCTTGCCCAGGATGAAGGATTACTCAGGTGCTTTTCGTACTCCCATTTTCCTTCCCATGTGTATATCCACACTGATCCTTGACTGAATCCCTTCCCGAGAGAATCCCCTGGGTTTTCTCTTTAACCCCTAAAAGAGGCCAAGGCCTTATTATAACTGTTGTATCTACAGGGGTTGATACGGCTGGAAGAAAACATTTTGTTTCAATTATTTATTAGCTAGTGGCTGTACAATGTTCCTGGTGTTGTCCGAACACCCAAAAAGGATGCAGTGAAGCACACCGTGACTAAAGAAAGGCAGTTAGGGCTGCAAGATTAAGGCAAATGTGAGAGATTTTGAAGTATGAACTGGTTTGTTTCCCTCTGTCAGCAAAATGCGCAAGAATTTTATGGCTGTCGGGTGGAGAGCAAAGCGGCTTCGCACATGCAGTTAGGGTCACTGTGCCGCTCATGAGGTACTGTGTGAAGAGAAACAAAGTGTTTACAGGAAAGCTGAGGAACCTGCTGGCAATGCTAGGAATGAACGCTCGTAAAGCCGAGGGACGCGGAGGTGACAGAATTCCAGTGTGGCTGCCCAGGGGAAGGTGGTTGTGGGTGCCGAGCATGATGCAATGCTGTCCAGTTGGGCCGCTTTCCCGAGCCACACCAGTGCGCCAGCCACCAGATGAGCGGCTGGTTCGTGGGCAGGTGCCAGGGGAACCCCGCGGAGCTGCCACGGAGGCCGGCGGGGAGGCGGCCCGGCACTGCGCGGCCTCCTGCGAGCCGCGGGGAGAGGGCTGGGCTGGCAGGTGCTGCTCCTCCAGGGAGCGGGGCCGTGACCGTGGCCGCTCCCGCCCGTGTGAGATCCGCCCGGGCAGGGCCCCGGGCCCGGGCCCCCGCGGGGTCACACCGCCCCTGCCCTCCCAGCTCTGCCCGCGGCCGCAGCTGCCACCTGCGCTGCACCTTTCCTTAGGGGGCCGTGGTTTATAAAGACAAAGATCACCCCAAACCTGACCCTTGACGTGACCGGGTGGGTGAAAAAATGAAGGAAAAAATCCAGCGTCTCCCAGAGCAGCCCGGAGCCCGCCCGTGAACAACACCGCCGGGCCGGCAGGGCGCAGGCCGCGGGGTCGGGCCGCCCGGGGGGCACCGGGCCCGGCCCTGCCCGCACCGGCCGGGGCGGCCGCGGGGAGCCCCGGGGCAGGCGGCAGGCTGGGCCTCCCCGTCAGGCAACGCCGGTGCGGAGCGAAGGGCGGCGGGACGGGCCCCGGCTTCCCAGCTCCCAGGGCCTCCCCCCTCCCGCCGCGCTCGCCGGCGCAGCCCCCGCCCCCGGCCTGCCCCTGTGGCGGTGACGTCCCGGGCGGGCCGTGCCGTGCCGTGCCGGGCGGCGGCGCAGAGCAGCGCAGCAGCGGCGGCGGCGGCGGCAGGGCTGGCAGCCGGGCGCCGAGGGCGGCCGCAGCAGGTAAGGACGCGGCGCGGCGGGCCCTGGGCTGCCCTCGCCGCCCCTCCGCAACCCCTCCCGCCCGGCCCGGCCGCGACGCGCTGCCCCGTCGCCTCCCGCCCGACCGCGGGGCGGCGCGGCCCGGCCCGGCGGCAGGTGCGATCGGCTCCCCGGCGGGGCGTTCTCCGGAGGCTTCGTGGAGGGGAGCGGGGCTCTGCGGGGCAGGCGGCCTCCGGCAGCAGACGCAGCTGCAGCGGCCGGTGCTTCTTCAAGGGCTGCTCGGGGCGGGGGCGCCGGGGAGGGAGGGAGCGAGGCGGCTGTTGCGCCCGGTAACTCTCACCTTACAGGCGGCGGTAACGAAGGAAACGTACCGGCGCCGACGGCGCGGCGCAAGGCGTGTCCCGGCGCCGGGGTCTGCGGGTTCGGGCAGCGCCGGCGGCCCCGGGGCAGCGCCCGGCTGGGGCGGGGATCCCCCAGCCCGGCCCGTGGTGGGTGCGCGGCCCCGGGCCCTCCCAGCCGGGCGCGCAGCGGTCTGCAGTGGCTTTTCTTTACTTCCTTCCCTGAACTGTCATGGGAATTCCTTTCCTGTGGTTTGGTTGTTGGGTTTTTTTTCCCCTCTTTCATTTTTTTTCCCATTAGCAGGGATGGTGTTTTACAGAGGATGATGAGTTATGCTGCGCTCCTCTCCGTGTTTCATTAACATCTCTGTGCTTGTAGTATTATCCTTGTCACGGAAAATAATTTTTTTACAGCCTGGATTGGCTGAACGCAGTATGACCAGTAGTGCGATTGGAAAGTGTTTTCTCTTGGAGTATTTCTTGCGTAAATGCTTATGCGGGCTGCGTTTTTGGAGAGCAGCATATGTGAATGGCCTGTACAACCAAAAAGCGGTACCCGGTTCCTGTAACCTGCGTTCCTCACCGAGCAGGAAACTCCAAACTGAATGGGAATGGGCCATCGCTCGGCTACAGCTTGCGGTGCAGCGCATTTGTTGTTGATGCTTGCCTGCTACTTGGCCCTCAGGTTCCTAACCTAGTAAATCTTGATGCCCACAGAGGCCTGTAAGCTTGAGATGGTTAATTTAGTTGATTACAGATTGTATAAAAGGATGGTATTTCACCTAAATATTGCTGCTTGTCAGCCCTTTTTTACAAAGGTGGAGGGAAGCAGTGCGTCGTGACTCGTGTCCTGTCTTGCTGTCGGAAGGGAAGGAACTTTGAGGCGATCCAGTTTCTTACAGTTCAGCGAGCATCGCTGGGCTGCGGAGCGGCCTCTGAACTGGGTTCACAGCCATCGGAGTACAAAGGTTGGCTGTGGGGCTGAGTCCTTCTGTTGCAAATGTGACTAATTAACAGGGTAGAGGTGAACTCATGAGTTAAGTGTCATCAGTACTTTTTTCTTCAAGACGGAGGGGAGTACTTGGGGAAAAAAGCTTGATGACAGTAGAAATGATTTAACGATTAAAATTATCTCTGTGCAGATTTAAAAATACAAGCAAATGTCTTCTTCTGATATTTGTTTAAATACCATATAGCTGACTTGTAAGTTAGCACAGTTTTAAAGCATGCTATTTATAAAATAACTGCTAAAGAAAGATCTGAGTATTGTTGGGGTGGGAGAGTAAATCTAAAAATTGTCAGAGCACAAGTTAGAAACTTTGCAATGCAGTTTTATCTAACAGAAATTAGGATTTAGCTTGACTGTATTTTTAGTGGATGCGCTTTTAATGCGTGTAAGTTAATAAACTATTCAGTGATGGTACAGTTATGCCCTTGACTGTGAAACTATAAAGCCAGCGGCATGAACATAAAGGCAGTAAAATTTGCTGCAAGGCTCAATAGCTTTCTGAGTTAAAACCGCGTCAGTGTTAGCTTGCAGAAATTGTAAGTTGAAGTAATTTCCCCACCCCCACATTTCTAGCCCGAGTGGGCATTCATGTATAATCTGCACTAAGTACTGCATCCTTTGGATCCGGATTGCATTCGCCTTTGTTTTGATACTGGGATGGTATTTTGGCCCGTTAACCATAATGTTCCTGTAAGCAAGGTGAAGCTGTGCTTCCTTGTGCCTGGTCTGCAGGGGTGGCGAAGGCTTTGTGACCTAATCTAACCTTCATATTCTCTTGGTATTTGATAATTCTGGTCTGAGGAAAGTTTTGAAGTTTTAGAAATGTTGACAGTCTCATGAGTGGTGTGGCAAAATTGCGTAGGGACTATTTATTGTCACTTTCAGTACAAAATGTGGAAGCATCAGTTTAAGCTGGCACGTTCAAAATGAACAGAAGGAGTGTGTTTGGGTTTTGACCCAGTGCTTAGTTAGTTAAGCTCTGGAAATCCTTTCTGAAGCGTGTGGATGTTGAAAGTTTACAGGGGCTCGAAAAGCAGCTGGACAAATTGATGGAAGAAAAATCCACTAAGGCTGACTTTTACAGAGTACCTCTTGTGGTTCAGGGGGTCACGTTAAGCCTGGGAGAATATACTGGGAAAGTACCGTCAAGTAATTACCAGGTTTTTTTATTAATTTTAGGCATTGACTACTTCAGGCAGCATATCGGAGACAACAGACCAGCCGTGTGACCCAGTAGGGCTGCTCTTAGGAAAATTGTTTATTCATCTGAAGTGTTTGAGAACAGCGGAGCCAGAGAGACCAAGTCTAGAGATAGCAGCTCTGGGTGATTATTCTCACTAAGTGATTATGAGTTGCCATCAAACTGGAAAGTCAGCTTAAGTGGTGCTGGGGCCAGTTCAGGCACCTTTGTGTTTTCATTGATGTCTTTGATCAACAGAATTAGCACAGAGTCTGAAGGAGACCAAGGAGGCGTTTCAGGCCTTATTTTTGAAGCTCTGTTTTGGAAGGCAAGAGATCTGTGATGTATTCAATGACTGTATTCATTGTAATAATATAATAATTTAATAAGTATATCTTATACTGTTTCCAGGAAGGAGGTCCCATAATGCAGATAGGTAAAGTCAGCTTGGCAGCAGCACCGTGGAAGCAGATCTGAGGGTTATGGGGGATCGCGGTAAGCAGTGAGATGCAGTGCTGTTGAAGTTTATCATTTAACTTTTCTTACTAGTGAAACCTAAGTTAACAGAATAATGCGTTCAGTTTTGGCCACAGCCCTTAAAAAGATAAATGCAAATGTCACAATCCGGCAGAAATGGTCGTCAAGGTTTAGGAAGGGTTTGGAAAGTATCATCTACAGAGACCATGTGTGTTTGGGAAGTGTGTTCTACGAAGGCTGGACAAGTTCACTTCCAGCAGAAAGAGGATGAGATGAGGGGACAAGAAGATGCTATAGTCTTAGAATTAGTGCTTTGTGTCCTGCCAGTGACTATACTGAAAAAGGTAAAACTAATTTGTGTCAGAATTTTGATGTAGTTCTTAGTCTGATATGCTTTGGGGAAAAATGGAGCAAGCTGAGGTTGCACAATCTTCTTTTTGCAAAGGTTTTTGAAAGTCATAATAGGACTTGTGTTAAGGATATATTAAAGACTTTCCTCATGACTATTTTACTTGTTCTCGTGCAGGGGGTTGAACGTGATGATTTTGTCAGGTGCTGTCTGTATTCTGGCCTGAGTTGATGTGGAAAGAGTAATTTTAGTACTCAAAAGAAATGCAGTTTCCGTGATAAAGACCTAGAATCTTTCAATTATTGTTGGTCATCTGATGTCACAGCTTAATGCATTTGGTTTTAAAATAGTGTTGCAGCAAACTATTGCATTTGACAGCAAAATGTTGTGGTTTAGGAGCGCAGCCTGTAATCCCTTAGGAAGTGTAGGTGTAGGATCGTATTGTGATTTAAACCAGGAAAATGAGAGGGACACCTGAGGTATTCATCATCTATTTTAGTATATACTGTATGTGGCTTCATAACCTCTGTCCAAATGTTACAGCATCTTCTGTTCTGAAACGCTTTTAAAGAACTGTCAGTCTATTAAAAAAAAAGAAAAAAGAAGTCAGACTTGTTAAGTGGTGTATGTTTCTTTAGATACCCTCATTTTTAATCCGTTTTTTAAAGTACTCAGGGGAAGAGAAAAATGACAACATTTTAACATAGTATGCCATCTATTTAGTGTTTTGCTTTGCTGTTTCTTGGAATAACTGTGATGTTTGTAGTAAATACTGGTGACTGAGACTTACATTCTTTAAGTATTGGTAGACACTATAATAATACAAAGAACACTCAGGAAGATCCTGGGGATGAAACTTTTTTTTTTCCCCTAGAGTTGTCAGTTTTGTGAAGCTAAATGTGAAGTATCAGCACCCTTCATGGTTTTTGCTAAGGTTCTGATGGCAAGAAGAAGAAATCCCTGGGCTCTTTAATCTCTGGTAGTATGATTTCTGTAAGTAATGACCATACATAGTTAATAGTATGTGTTCTGTTGGAAAGAGCATGCTGATTCTGTCTTTCAGTAAGCGACTATCTTAGAACACCAGTTAAAAAACTTGATTTAGCCAAAGCTAGTTTATGCTTTTTCTGTTGTGAACAGCATGCAAGAAGAGAGCAGAGGGTGATTTGGCCAGGAACGGCGGGTTTGGTTCGGTCCTGCCACTGTGCTGCGTGCCGCAGCTCAAAGGCAAAGCCTGTTGCCACCTGTGGACTGCTTGGTGTGGTGGTTTGGGAGCAGACTAAGATTTTCTGGTGAAAAGGGAGCGAGTTGTGGCCAGGTGGCATTTACCCTGCGGGCACGGTGCTGGCTGCCGCTCCTGTAGGCATGCTGGAGCTCTGTGAGCTGTATTGCAGCTGCTGTCAGCAGCACAGCATGCGCGAACGCTGGGTTAGCCGGGTGCTGCTGTGGCTGTGCTGCAGGCCGTACCCAGGGTTTACACCACTCCCAAAGCAGTTCTGTCAAGCCAGGGGTCTTTCCTGGTCAGCTGAATGCTTCTCATTCTGCAAGTGGGTGGATGACGGGTAGTTTCTGCTTGCTCCAGGGAATGACAGATGGATGAGACATCTGGAGTTAAAACTCAACTTTTCGTATGTGCCGCTCACAGTGCTCCTGCTGCTGTGCTCACCTGATCTCCGAGTGGTAAAGGCAGAATGGGGCCAGTCTTCAAACTGGGATCCAGCCCTGGCAGTGCTGAACGGAGGTGTCGTGAGCCCTGCTGGAGCTGCGGTGGCTGTGTCTGTATGTGCACCTTCTGGGCTTTGGTCTGCTCTCAGAAAAATCAATGGAGAAATTCCAAGAGTTTTCAGCTGGAAGTCTGCGTGAACCCTGGATTTGCAAATGCTCAACAAAAGGCCTTTTTTAACATAAAACTTTTCTTTCGTGGTTTTTTTTTTTTTTTTTTTTTCCCAAGCAGTATGCTTTGAAAGAGCTTGCTGAATTTATTTTGTGAACAGACAAATTAAGAGTATTATTTATGTAGTGGATAATGATTTGTGAACAAACTTGTTTTCTTTGTCATTAACAAGATTTAGCAGACTCATTTGAAATTTGGGGGGGGGCAGGGAAATCGAAGCAGGGAATGTAACAAAGTCAGTGGTTCACAAAATCTCTTGAATATCAGCAAGATCTCTGGCTATATCGGTAGCAGAAACTTTGGGAATTGTATCTAAGTGTTTCTGTGGATCCTTCAGGCCTGATCTGAAATTGTGTAAGTATCGTTACGTTTTGTATTTTGAGCTAGTCCAGCTTGTGATTTATATGGTCCGGAAGTCTGTCCCTCTCATGTGCTCTGCCCTCTTTGTTGCTGTGACACCCAGCCGGTTTTGGTCATCTCAGGTTAGTTCTTAGTGACCCAGATCCAAAGCAACCTGACTGAAAGGTGATAGTGCAACAGCCCTGTTCCAGAAGAAGCTGCCCATGGGAGGGAAACGCGTACTTCTCCAGTCCTCTGGCACGACTGTGAGGGAGGCCGTGTCTGCAGTGGGGTGATGACACCCCTTCTGAGTTCCCATCTGTGCTTTGTTCTTCCCTGATTTATTCAAGTGCAGCCCATCGCACCCGCTGTATAGTTGCGGAGGTGATAGCAAAGTCTTTCCTGAAATCCTCCGTGGTAAAGGCTGGCTGTTTTGCTCCATCATCCTTTTTCTTGGCTGGGTGTCTCTGTGTTCAGGCATAGCATGAACCTGTGAATCTGCCCACAGTGGCACTCTGCGTTTCAGCGGGGGCACTGAAGAGTTTTGGGAGGGGGATGCCCTGTAGCTGCTCTGCTGGTTTGATGTTTAATGGTGTGCGGTAACCTCCTGTGCTTTGGGCCCTGCTTTTACGTACCGCAGAGTTTCCAGGACAGCACTCAAAGCATTCAGGAATGAACAATCTGACAAATATTTTTAGGAACTTCAATTTCAATTATTTTCTAGGTTTGCAGTTTTGTGAGTAGTTGGACTGAGGTAATTACCAGCTGGTCCCCTGAAAAGAGGAAATCTTTTCACGGCTGCACCTTCCCCTCTGCTCCCTTCCCGGCAGTGCCGCTGCCCATCACCTTTCTCCCTATCCTTGCTGCAGAGGGACATCACGCATGTCCGAGCTTATGCAGTGGGGCAGCAGGAACATGTAGCGAGGAGCAAAAATGAAGGGGAGGCAGGTGAAAGGTTTACCCTTCTCGGGGTGGTAAGCTGTTACCCTTTCAGCCCACCCTCTCTTAGAAAACTACGGCATTTTTTGCAGTCTCTTAAACCTGTGTAACCCTTTGTTGCCTCTACCAAAAGGTACACAAACACCTCCAATAGCCCTGTTGCAGAGAGAAATGTGGACATAAAGAGTGTATGTAGGGAATGTCAGAGTAATAACAGTAGGACTGGAAAGGACTGTAAAAGATC
Source organism: Falco rusticolus (assembly GCF_015220075.1). Lineage (NCBI taxonomy): Eukaryota > Metazoa > Chordata > Aves > Falconiformes > Falconidae > Falco > Falco rusticolus. The sequence goes on from NC_051192.1 coordinate 80,788,315, forward strand.
ACGGACTTCAGAGGGCCCTAAGAAGACATGGGCTGTTATTACTGCGTAAAGATAATACTTGGATTTAGTACATGTGGTAGTTTTGGGAGTGGGGAAGAATCTCTTTTATGTTTTTTGGGTTTTTTTTGTGTTTGTTTTTTTTTCTTACCTGTGATCCTTTACAAAAATAGGAAAACTAATGAGATAAATCTTTGTCTCGTTTTATGGGCTCCTAATAAGTTGTTATTTTTGCAGTGTTTGCTGATTGCTTTAAAGGCTTCGCGGTGTTCATGAAGCAAGCCTTTTTGGCAGGTGCCTGGTACACAAATGGCAATCTGAAGCATGTTGTATCTCTGCTGTGCTGCAAGGAGTGTTATGAGGATGCTGTTTCTCCTTTCGTCGTACTTTTTGGGTTGCCTTTTGGTGAGCATGCTGCCAGGCCTGTTTTCTCTTCCTCTTTTAATTTTTTCTTTTAAAATAGACTTGACAGCTATGTATTCATTTGTGGGAATATATGTGCATGTTGTATCATCGCTTCATTGTCCTTGTATGCTCTTTGCTGCAGAAAAAGTTTCTTGGAGACTTTAATGTTTTTTACAGATTTCAGTAACTGAACTGTTTAAGAACATTGTTTCAAATTTCAAAGTTCATGGGAAACAGAAGAGAAATGGGCTTGTCTGTCATAGTTGTCTTGAATTGGAACTGTTGGGAACAAAGCATTTAACTGCAAGTGTACAGAAGACACAGAAGTTCCAGAGGCGGTGTGGTGATCTTCATCTTCAACTGTAATCCTATTACAGTACTCTGGCATCTTCTCAAGCAGATGAAATTAGTCGTGGTCAGACACTCAATGTCAGATTATATGGACCTTGAGATAGTTTTTGGTTCACTGCATGGATGTCATATATTAAAATATTTTTTTAATTTAGGTGTTTGGAGATACATTATGGGCTTTTGAAAAAGTGGTGTAACACCTTAGTATTCTTCTAGATCATTTATAGAAGAAAAAATTTTAAGCTTTGCATAGGGGAAGGATGCTTGTTAAAATATGTTTTGTATCATATTCTGATGGTAATCTGAAACAAATCTTAGATTTTATGTTTTGCTTTGGAGTTCTACATTCCTCCAAAGAAAAACATTATTTCTTACTAACCTAGGGAGAGGAATCTTAGCCATAAAGTCTCTTAGCCTGTTATCATGCTTACAAGTCATGTCTTGCTCAAAAGGTCAACACCCACAGAACATGGCTTTTGCAGTGCTGTGGACCAAGTAGCTGCTTTTCTTGGATCTGTAACAGTCTTTCCTATTGTAAATGAAAATGCCGTCTTTTGATGACGCGGCATCTAATACTATGGGTATTTCTGTGTTACGTGCTAAATTATAATTATAGATATTCAACACCAAAGCAGCAATGATAAATATAAATAATATGTTGACCTTATACTCTTACGTATTATTTTATTTCATTCTAAATCCTTGCAACCTTTCAAAATTTTTCATACCTGTATGTATTTTTTAAAATATTATATCAGATTTCTTTTAGCTTGGAATGGAAAGTACTTTTTTTAATGAGCGTTGGGGTTCAGCTTCTTTGCATCTGTTGAGTTGTGTGTTTATTCATGGTAGTAGGCAGATATTTGAGATATTAGGCTGGTTCATAAACTTTATTTTAAATTTCTCTTTGCAGCTTCTGTTGCAAACCCTTCTGTTACGGTCCTGGATCAGTTACTGAGCTCTGTAGCAGGAGAATTTTATTTTTCTTTATCTCATTAAAAAAATGCAGCTCTATTCCTGATTTTTTTTTTAATTTTTGTTTTTTACTAAAAAAATAGGAATTCATCTAAGTAATAAGTACTGACTGCTTGAGTGCATCAGATGGAAGTGGAAATTTGCATAGTTTCAAAGAAACTGGCAGTTTGAGATGAGTTGTTTTCTGTGTTAATCCTGGTTTCTTTACAAACCCCTGTGGGAGGGAAGAGGGCGGACAAAGGCCACTTTATGTTGCTGGCGTGTTTGCTTAGTGACTCTGCTGCTTTAGCCCTAGGGAGGAGTTAGAAGCAGGGGAGACAGAAACTACCAGGAGGAGGAGGAGGAGGAGTATGATGTGAGCTCCTTCAGGAACAGAAGAAGGCTGAAGGATGACGCCAAGGTGGGAAAGGCTGGGGAGCTGAGAGGACCAAAGGGACCCCAGCAGATTCAAGAGGGAACACCTGTAGTGGAAGAAAAATGCTGGCTTGGCTGCTTGGAGGCAAAACAGGGTAGCATCAGGGTTGCTCTTCCTACCATGCCCGGGCTGGACTTCAAAGCCATATTTTTATCCTCAGCTGGAAGATGCTGCCTGATCCCTATACATGCCTAGGCACTGACCCTGGGTGTGCCTGCCGTGGGTGTAAGAAGAGCATGAGGCCTCACAATTTTGGCAAAGTATTTCACCCCAAGACAGATAAAGGTTTAGGAGCAACAACAGAAGGTGTGCTGAACTGTGGTTAGTTATAATTAATGAAAGCTAATTGGCTCATGTTTTCCTAGGACTCTGTGTGTTCTCTCTAGCAGCTTCTCTTTATTTCCATCAGTTGTCTTTTTGGAAATGGCCAGGGAGTTTTGAGGGGATCCAGGTAAGATAGCAGCCTTCTCAAAAGGATCTGTTACTTCCTCCACTGCAGCTGCTTTATGGAGAAATTTGAATGGGCAAGACACAGCTGTCCATGAGACTTGTGTGGCTTTGTTTTTATTGTGATCAGCTACTCCATTTTAAATTCATGGCCTAATTTTTTTGATGAACATCTTATAGGCAGGCAAACCAACAAAACTCTTAACAGGTAGTCTCCGGTCTGACAATATGGTAAGCACATCTGTGTGATAAATACAGGATTTTTTCCGAGTATTTAATTTTACTTTTTTCAGGCCTTTGCTTCAGTTTGAAAAGCCGTCTAACTACCATACACCTGAAGATACAGGAGAACCAAGTCAAATATGAAATAGTAGCCACGTTTGTAGGAAAAACAATTTTATGTTGTGAGGAATTGGCGTAGTGATGTTAGCAAGCATTTAAACAAAGTTTTATGTTTGTGTGGGGCTGTTAGTTTTTGAAGCGCATGTCTTAGCAGTCTTCAGGTTACTGCTGTTGAAAAAAGGAGGGTGGTTTTTTCCTTTTTTTTCTGCCACATCACCACTTCCCTTAAGCATCTCCTGCAAGTGTTTGGGCTATGCTGAACTTTTAATATAAGCTACAAGCTTGTACTAGTACTTAGGTAAGTTAGAAAAACTAAAGTGCCTTCTCTATTATTGTACCTTTGTCAAGGTCTTTACATATATTCCCATCCCAACAAGAAGAAAATGTGGGAGAAGAGCAAAGGGTTTTTTTAAAGATCTTCCTGTAGCTGAGGGAGGATTTCCTCTTTTTTCAGGTATCAGGGCTCTCCTCTCCAAGGCCCCTGACCCAGCTGGGACAGGAATGGCTTGGTGTGGAGCTTGGGTGCTTCAGGCTGTAGCGAGTCATAGGTGAGATGTAGACCTTGGTTTGGTGATAGCTGATAGTACCTCTTTGTACTGTTGGATGGAATGGCAGTCAAATTTTGACCCAGATGCATGTGATAGCATTTTGAGTTCACTGAAGTGTAAAATGTAATGAATACTCCAGTGTATGCTGTTAGCGTGTCACCTGGATTGGCTTCCTGGGTTGCATTGTGTCTTGTCCATTGTTTGTCTCCCGGATCACTCTGGGATCCAGGCTGCAGTGGAGTTGTGATCTGGGTCCTTGGTGCTTCCAGTGCAGGTATTTGTGGGTGGCTTCCTCTGAATCAGACTTCATTTTTCAGAATCAGCTGCTGCCCTTGAAGAAGCCCTGCGTAAGTCAGGACACCTGCCGCCTTCTTCCCCGCCCCCCCCCCCCCTTTTTTTTTTTTTCATTTTTTCTTTTTTCTTTTACTTTGTTACTTGCAGGATATCCTGCCTTTTGTGTTTCACAACTTGCTGGAAATGAGAAGGATTTGCATGGCGTCAGTCCTACAAATGAGCATGCAGCTTCGCATGCTCTTTGTGGACTGCATATACCAAGACAGATTGCAAATGGAGTTTGTACAATAGAGCAAGTAAAACTGGCTCCTTCAGTACGGTTTTCTGAGGATGAAAGAGATGCTGGTTTTTTATTTACTTGGCAGCCAGTTTTGGTGTCTAGTGAGAAAGGCAGTGGAGAGATATAGGGCAGAACATCTGGTACAAGCAGAATTTGAAAACTGGAAAGAGTTTTAATAAAAATTCATATTTTTCTCTACTCTGCCTTCCCTTGTTGAGCATGACCAATGTCATACCACTAAGCACTGGATTGGGAATGGCTGTAATTACTTGGAAGCTGTCAACCTACAATTAACCTTGCTCGTCAACCAGAGGTTGGGAGAGTGAAGTGGAGGACGCATTTGCTGTGGGGGACACTCCTCTCGCAGCAAACTTTGCTTATGTGTGCACAGCAGAGCCTGGGAAGCCCTGCAGTCGAGTGTGCTCGCTCCCCATGCAAATCAGCAGGAAGGAAGGAGTTTTGTTGTTGTTGTTGCAGGCTGTTGTGGGTTGCTGTTCTGCTCCTAGCTTTGACTACTCACAGGGGTCTTTGCACCGGATGGCGTCGCACTGATCTTGTTCTGGGTCAGCAGAAGCACCATGTCACCGTTTCAGGAGCACCCTAGCAAAGAAAGCCCTATGCCATTTGCCACCAAAAAATGCATGTGGGTTCACTAGATTCCTAGACCAAAGCAGCAATCTGTTTTCCTGTTTTGGGGAAAAATGGAAGTGAGGGGAATACTGTTGCATTGAGATGAAGATCTGCTTTACAAGGTAATTTTAGGTGCAGCTTAATGTGTAAGAGGGAGGAAGTTTAGAGTAGAAGGACTTGAGAAGGAGAGTAACAACCAGTGGTACAAAATTATTAATGCTGATGATGACCAGGGTGGTGTAAGCAGAAGCAGCCATGTGATGTAGGGAAAGCATGATCTGGAACAGTGGCTGCCGAGCTCTGGTCATGCTGCATGGAGGAGGCTGAGGAGATGTGGTTCACCTTCCAGGCAGAGCCTCGCTGGCTAGCTGGGCTCAGAGGCATGGCACGGTGCAGGACCAGCACTGCTCCCCTGGCAGGATGGAAGGCTCCTGGCCTCCAGGAGTTCCTCAAAAACAAAAGCTGTCAAGAGCATTTCAAGGAGTTTTTCTTACATGGAATAGCACCAGCGGTGATTTTCTAGGATTGGCGCTTTCTGCTGCTATGTTTTTTCCTCGGTAGCTTCAGTGATCCTGCCGTTTCTGTGTTCTTTGACTTGCTGATAGCTGACAGTTTTCACAATAAACGTGTTTCTGTCTAGAGAGCAAAAAAAAAAAGTTTTCTCTAGAGAGAAGAAAAAAAGCAATTTGAGGCTGGGAGAAGACAGAAATTATAGGATGTCAAGAGAAAGGGAAGAAGCCGGTTATCAAAGATGAAAGTCATTCGCTACAGTCAAGGCCTATCTTTTATTGCACTGCTATAACAGAAGGGCAGGCCAAGCGGAAAATGAGTCCCTCCCTTCCCTTGTGTTTTTCAGTGTAAAAGTAGTCGAGACCCACAGCAGCAAAGGCTCTGCAGGGAGGCTGCGTCACTCTGAGGGCACTTCCAGGGTGGCTCAGGATCTGCCTCTGGAGCCACACCTGGTGCATTAGGGCTTCCTAGGCTGCTACTGCAGGGCACACTCTGTATTTCTAGAATTATGTCAAAAGGTTCCATATCAGAGGAGGATCATCACACAGTGCAGGTTGCTGGACGCATGAAGAAATGAGTTAAATTACAGCATCCAGTAAAACTTGAATGACTCTTACAGAGTGGAAGCTGGAAAACCAAATACTTGTTTGATAACCTTTGAAATATATCTATGCTTCTCTTTTGTGCGCTTAAACTTGAACATCAGCAAATTTTGGTAAATTGTCACTTCTAAAAACAATATTAAATATTTATTATCTCTTAACAGACCAGATGCAGTGGTGTTTTTCTTTTAGCAAAATTAGATCTGTATCTTTCACAGGTCATAACACTGGGAGGTTAGCCAGCACGTCTCACCCTTGGCTGGGAAGGGAGTATAGGAAATGGCTGTTGCTGGTTGTGCAGGCATTTGAGAAGACATTTGATTAATTTCTTGTTTTCCTTGTTGTTTCCAAGTTAATGGAGTTATTCAAAAAGCATTTATATTTTTTTTTAAAGTTTGTCAGAGTAAACCATTATAGCTAGAAAGTTCTTTTTACTAGTTACCTAAATAAAGCAGAAACTGGAACTTCCTTTTAACAGAGCATCAGTACCAAAATGCAATGTTAGGTTGATGGTTAATATTACTAATTTTCTTTCTGTGTACAAAGAAAGAAAGATCATCTGCTTTTGTTTTTGGGGGGATACTGTGGCAAAAAATGTACTCTGCGTTTATAGTTCAGCCTTCTAAACTATGGTTGAGTGCTTCTTTTAAATATCCTCTATTTATTAATAGAAATAATAAGATAATTTTTCAGACCTTGTGTCCTTCAATCAATAAAAGGAAATGTGTACATCCCTGTAATTGAAGGCAAGTATGCTATTGTGAAGGGTGGAATATGCGTCTTTGTAAAGAGAGGTGGCGTCTCCATTAACGTTGTGTGACGAGGGTACTGATTCATCTGTTGATGCATTTTGCAAAATGGGTCTGTGTGTTGATTGTGTTTTTTCTTGTTTTGTTTTGGCTTTTTTTTAGTTCAGTGAGTTATGTCACTTGGGCTGCTTTTTACTATCTTTTCCTTTTTGAACTCAGTTATTCTTGAGTTCTTGCCTCAAGACTTCATACAGGTCTCTGGAAGGTGACTGAGCCCCATGTGTTTATTCCTCGGTCTGTTTCAGCACCAAGTGAACCCCATGTGTTTATTGCTCACTCTGTTTCAGCACCAGGCAAAGGAACTGGGCTTTTCTGGTTCCTGAGGAAGTGCCAGACTTGAATTAACCCTCTGAGTTCTTCATTGTAGTCAGATTCTACACGTAATTTTTTCTGTTACACTGTTTTGAATTTTTTCTAAGATGACCTTAGAAGGTCTCTAATCATATGATGTTGGGCACCCATAAGCTTGTAGTTTTCTAGTTCCCATGAATAATTCAAAACCAAAAACTCTTCCCTGAGGAAGATTTTTACTCCGGAGAGGAAATACAGGAAATCTATGAGGAATTTAGTATTAACCCTCTGCCCTCCAAGAGAGTGCTTAGATCCTTTGACAGTGTGAAGAAATACTCATCCTGAAAGCAGTTTTGAAATATTTCTGTGTTTTCAATATCAAGGAGGAGTTTGAATTGGTCATATCAGACTTCTGAGTAGAATTTCCTGATCACTCTAATTAAGCTTCTATGGAGCTCAAATTTTGGATGAATTTACAAGGGGATATATGGACTGTGTGCATCTGCAATAAAGAATATATTTGCTGGAATATAGGAGGTGCTGAAGATCTCTAGACTGGAGTTCCAGATAGAGTGCTTGAGTGAATTTGAGTTTGAACTTTGTAGACCAGAAGTCCAGAAAGCTGAAGAGGATGCTTTGTAAAGCCCTGAGCAAGGGAGTCCTCAGGTTGTCTTCTTGTGGATCCGCTGGTGATAAGTTCCACGTGTTCCCACAATTTTTCCTTCAATAGCGGCGCAGTCTTTTCTGCAGCTTTAATCAGTCCCTTTGGTTTAGAATTGTATTTTCCATCCTTTTAAAACTAGTAACGTGTAGTTTTCCATAAAAAAAAAAAAAGTAATCAGGGACAGTTTTATGGTTCACTGTTTGGCAGTCAACTGTGAGGGTCTTGCTTGTAATCAGAAATGCATTAATTAAATGTTTTTATCCCAAGACTTTGCATGTGGCTTTTTGAACTGTGTCCTAGACCTTTTGATTGACATGATTGACATTTCTGAGTACTGCAATATCTGCAAATGCTGAAACCAGCCCAGGAATTGACCTTGAAGTATTTCTGGCAGAGGGCACTAGCACTTACCTTTGGCTGTGTCTGTGTATGTACTACAAGTAAATAAAAAAGGTAGCTGCTTTGCAGACTGGGTGTGATGTCTTGGAAATCAGACTGAGAAATACTGAACTAAGAAGAAAAAAAATAATCTAGTCCTAATTTGAAATCCATGTTATTGGTTAAAAGTAATTCTACATAAGATTTTAAAATGATTGATGGTCTTTGTTTAAAATAGTGCTTGTTTCTAGTCTGTGTGACCTCTGTTTCCAGTGACTGTGTATTACAGCTTTTTCTGCTAGCTTGAAGAATTCTGTAGTCTGTTTTCCATGTAAATATTGTGTATATTTCATTTGTGATTACATGATCCTTACTGGTTTTTGTTTGGCAAAGGGTTTGTTTAAAGCTTCACGGAATTTCTGTGTGGCTGGTACTATGAGCATATAGAGGAAAGCTGTAAAGATGTACAAGAAGAAAATGTTTTTCCTTGGCCTTGGAAGAACAAGGAGATGTATCTTCAAGGTTACAGATTAATAATAATAATAATGATGATGGATTTTGGCTAGAGTTGGAGGAAGGCTTTAAAGGTGCTGCTCTTGATCACAGAAGGTGTTTGAATTAGAAGAAAAAAATATAAGAAGATTTAAGTATCTTTGAAGCACGCTTAAGAACTATTTCATGTTATCCTCTTCTCTAATTGATTAACTGGTTAATAGGTTTAAATGTGCCAAATAACAAAACCCATGGATTTTATAGCAACTGATCTAAATTGATCTAATTAAGTTTGGGGTGTTTTTTTTCTTTTATTACCTGGATGAATCCTAATGATCTATAGCAGGTTGCATTAAATTCGGTTGTGCCTGTTTCTTGGGAATGTTGTTGAGAAAATAAGAAATTTCTTCAAGAAAGTTAATTAAATAAAAGCACTAAGTGGAAATGACTGCTCAGTGCATTTCTTCTCCAGCTGTATCTGGTCCTTCTCACTCATTCAGGCAATTCCATTTGGTTGCCTTTCTTGATGGTCTTGATATGGAGTGTCTTGACTGCACTTTGACTACAAACAGGTACGTCATACATGGTTTGAACCTGTGATGTCAGCTGTGAGGTCAGTTTCACTCATTACCTTGTAAAAATCATTTCGTCGTTTTGATTTCTGGATCCTCTGAAGCTTCTAGTGAGGCTTTTAGTGGATGAGGGAAAGGCTGTGGATTTCGTCTACCTGGACTTCAGTAAAGCCTTTTAGACCCTTTCCACAGCATTCTCCTGGAGAAAATGGCTGTTCATGTCTTGGACAGGTGTACTGTTTGCTGGATGAAAACTAGCTGAATGGCCTGGTCCAAAGAGTTGTGGTGCACGGAGTTAAATCCTGTTTGTGGCTGGTCACAAACGATGTTCTCCAGGGCCAGGATCGGGCTCAGTTCTTGTTTAGTATCCTTACCAACAACCTGGACAAGGGGATTAGGTGCACCCTCAGTGAGTTTGCAGACAACACCAAGTCGGGGGAAAGTGCTGATCTGCCTGAGGGTGGGAAGGCTCTGCAGGGGGATCTGGACAGGCTGGATTGATGGGCCAAGGCCAACTGCATGAGGTTCAACAAGGCTCAGTGCTGGGTCCTGCACCTGGGTCACCACAACCCCACACAGCGCTACAGGCTTGGGGAAGAGCGGCTGGAAAGCTGCCTGGTGGGAAAGGACCTGGGGGTGCTGGTCAACAGCCGGCTGAACATGAGCCATCGGTGTGCCCAGGTGGCCAGGAGGGCAACAGCATCCTGGCTTGTATCAGCAACAGTGTGGCCAGCAGGACCAGGGCAGTGACTGTCCCCCTGTACTGGGCACTGGTGGGGCCCCACCTCGAATCCTGGGTTCAGGTTTGGGCCCCTCACTGCAAGACAGACACTGAGGTGCTGGAGCGTGTCCAGAGCAGGGCAACGGAGCTGGGGAAGGGTCTGGAGCACAAGTTCTATGGGGAGCAGCTGAGGGAACTGGGGGTGTTTAGTCTCGAGAAAAGGAGGCTCAGGGGGGACCTTTATCGCTCTCTACAGCTGCCTGAGAGGAGGCTGTGGGCAGGTGGGGGTTGGTCTCTTCTGCCAGGTAACAAGTGACGGGACAAGAGGAAACAGCCTCCAGTTGCACCAGGGAGGTTTAGATTGGGTATTAGGAAAAAAATCCTCCCTGAAAGGGTGGTCAAGCATTGGGACAGGCTGCCCAAGGAGGTGGTTGAGTCACCACCCCTGGAGGTATTTGAAAGATGTGTGGATGTGGTGCTTAGTGACATGGTTTAGAGGTGAACTTGGCAGTCCTGGGTTAACTGTTGGACTTAATGATCTTAAAGGTCTTTTCCAGCCTAAATGATTCTATGATGCTATGATTCTGCCGCACCTGGATTCTGTCAGAAATTTCATATCTCTGTGATCTTTGGAGTATTTTTTTCTTAATCCCCTTCTGGGGGCTGCCAAAACAGCAGTTAAAAGTCATTGTTCTAGAAGAGTGTTACCTAAATCATTAAGGTCATACTGGTCAAATCTCGTGATCCACATGAAGTGCCCTATTTTTACAGCTGGGAAATGTGCTCTCAACCATCCTTGACATCAAATAGCTCAAACAAATGCTGGTAATCAATTCCAGAAGCTATGCTGATGGAGGTTCTGTTGTGTTTTTCCCTTTTTCTCATTTGTTTTGCACAAACATGACAACAAAAAATACTATTGTTTGATGAACACTGTATGCATTTGCTTCTTTTTGAAATGTTTAAAAATGTATCCTTATTCTTTGAAGTTAAAAGCTACAATTTTCTAGATTGGTTTTGAGCATCTGGATTCAGATTGTGTCCAGGCATTTGAGGCCATGCTTGTATGTGTTTTGAGGTTTTTTTTTGCAAAATCGTACAGGTAATATCAGCTGGGAGACATGAGAAAACCTGCTGACTTTTGAGAAATATTGAACAAAATCTTCAAAGCTATCTCAAAACCATTAGGTTTTGGAAGGTCTGAGTTTTTAAACCTGAGGCATTAAGAAAATGTCCTTAATTAATGTTTCAGATATTCATATTTCTGCACCAAATATTTTGGTTTTAGTAGAGGGAAACCTTTATGTCTAAGAAATTATTGTATGTTACAAATGAATATTGTATGTTACAAATTGAATACAAGTCTGCTTGAACTGTCTGATCTCTATTGGTTTTCTTAGACTGCATCATTTGCACATATTTTCAGAGATGTGGAGAGCCAAGGTAACAACTTGCTGTTGGCTCAAGGAGGAGTTTCTGCTGTTACCTCTGCCTTCTTGTGGATACATTTTCTACCTCTATCTTATGATGGCAGTGGAGCTCATCCATTTTCTTTTTGAACTGGGAGGAATAAGTAGATTAAACCATGCACTTCAGCAGGGATATTTTTCTGCTGTTGCAGTGCAGTGAGCTGGTTTGCAGATGCTGGGGCTGGTACTGCCTGAGCTGAGGAGCAGGGGACCGAGAAAGGTGAAACTTTTGTCCTAGGGCAGTGAGCTGTTAAATTACCTCACCTGCTTTTTAATTTTTCTTCTTTCCTGAGAAGCTCTTCCCTAAGTTGCAGAGTGGCCTTCATACTTCTTAATAGTTTCCTAGCTGATTGTGAGTGGAGCACTGCGTACTGAGTAGGGGGGATGAGTTGTGCTGGCAGAGGGGAAGGAAGGTTTAGAAGACTTTACTTGGGTTTTGTTTGGTGGAGCTGTCTGGTTTGCAGGGAAGACTAACATTGCACTGATCCTGTATTTGGGAACTTTAAACATTTCTGTGTGAGTCTTGTACAGTTTCCTCAAAGGTATTTTTAGTGGTGACTTCCAGTGTGGTTTTGAAATGATTTGGATTTGCATTTCATATATTGCCCATAAATGAAAGAAATGGTGACATTTTATAGTGTGATGCTGGAGCAGGAGCAGAAATTTTGATATGTGATTAGATCTGCACAACTGCAAATGTTAGCTGTGCTTTTGGCTTAAAGCCCTAATTCAAATCTCCCGTCTGACAAGCAGCGGGAAGATTAATCTCCTCTGGTGAGAGGAATCCATACTCCAGTTTTAGACAAAACACAATGATTAAAGTTATTTGTAGGCTGAATAAGCACAAGCCTTTGTTTGGGACTGCTGAACAGGGTTATGTCAAAACATGCAGGAACAGGACTCACTCGCATTCCTGTTCCTGCTGCTTCCATGTTTCCAGTCCCGCAGCATCATCTGATGGGGAGGCCGTGGTAAACTACCAGCTGAGTGTCTAAGCGGTATTTTACTTTGAGAGCTGTTACTTGGTTAGACAACAGTATCTTTTGGTGTCCTCTCGCAGCAGGGACAAGGGCTGCTTGGCGGGTGCTGGTTGGAGTGCAGTGCCCGTGGCTGTGTTGGGGAGAGCTGCCCGCGGTGGCTCACAGGCGGGGGGCTGCTGGATCATCTTGGGACAATTTAGAGGGAACGAAAGATAATTTTAATCATGCTTTGTTTTTAGAGAGCAAGATCACTATAATTATATAAGCTCTGAAGGGAGAAACTAGGTTTGGCTGATGTTTGAACTCTCTTTTTTTAAAAGAAGCATGTATTCAAAGTATTGAAATTTGGAGCTCTAAGGTAAGATTTTTATGTTGTAATAGCAATAGTCTGTCCTTGGGGAAGAAAGAGAAAAGAATAATTTAGTTTGTTTATTCAAAAAATAAAAAATTATGAGAAACCGTCTTTGCATTGTTTTAAGGCCTTTTTTTTGCTGGTTAAGTAATGCTGTGTGATTGGTAGCTATATATTATATGATCAGTAATGCTGAGTATTAAGGAATGAAGCTTAGATTAAAATGGTGATGAAGCTGAAGATCAAGTGCAGATAAAAAAGGGGAAAAAATGCCCTAACCTGGCCTATGACTGTGTTAGAGCAGCAGTCTACAATTTCTGTCTTTTCATGTGCCAGGAACCATCAGCAGCTGGATGAAGAATGAGTAGAGTTGTGTCTTTTAGTTCATCGCAGGAGCTTGCTCTTGTGGTGAACCTCCTGGTTGTCTGCACTTACCGCACTGCAGGTCCAGGCACCAAACAGGATCCCATTTGGATGAAACCAGAGCGGAAGATGCTCCTTAGAAAAATACCTGATATTCTCCAGCAGTGAACTCATAGTTAGTCTGGGGGAATTAGAGTAGCGATGCTTGGTACAGACTGGAATTAGCAAAATCCTTAAAGTGTGTGTAGTATGGGCACTGGCCCCTCAGCACTGCTGTTTCACTGTACAAATTTGCTTCGATTGTACTGTGTTACTTGCTAACATAGATGTATCCACTGAGTTTAAAACTTGCCTTCCAGATTTATGTCAGGATAACTAATGACTTGAAAAAATGTCTGTAAGTAATATGCTCTCCATTTCTGAAATTAGCCTTTTATTGAGATAATAGATATTCAAATATTTATAATTAGTAAAAAAACCCACACCAAACAAAAGATCAAAACCAGAAATATCTAAAATTGACCATACAGGACTTCTGTAAGACATATTTGGTTTTGAAAGTGTAATACTTTAATTTCTTTTGCCTTACAATGTGTGCAGTTTAATTCAGAACATTGTAAGAAGGGTTAAAAAGCAACAGAATGGAAGCAGTGTGTTACTTAGAGTTGAAAATATTGGTGTTTTGTTTTGTTTGTTCCAGAGATGGAAATATGTAATACTAGCCTCACTGCAGTGTTAAATTCTGGGGTATTTCTTAAAGAAAGGAAACTGAAATGGAAACTAAATATTCATGTAGTTGAAGGAGGAAAATGAAAAAGTCATCATGATAATTGCAGTATCTTTTTATTTAGCAGAGAGCCAGCTTCACTTTGTCTTCTGGTCTTAGATCCCCCCCCTTAAAAGTGTCTAGCCATCAGTTTATCATCAGATGGATGGGTCTTAGACACTATTGATTGACACTATTCCAGTTGATCTAAATCCCAGTGGGTGCAGGCCTTGGTGGCAAGAGGTACACTCTTTGTATAAAATATTTTGCATAGTCTGAAATGAAGGCTCAAGTGCCATGGTTAAATGCTCTCATCTTTGAGCTGCTGAGTCCAATCGGGAAGTAGCAGTGGCAGCATGACAGTACTCGTGCTCCCAGAAATTTTTTTTTCCAGTTGTAATTGCTCAGGAAGTTTTGAATTTAAAAACACCTGACCCACATTTTGTGGCTGAATTTACAACCTGACTAAAAGCTTCCCTTGATTCCACTTCTGGCCTCCTTGCCAAAATAAATAGGCAGTTCTTAGCATGTGACTGTGGTGGTTTGTCCGCTGCATGAGCTTCTGTAGAGGATTTGTAATTATGCTTTAAGGGTTGGTCTTGGTAGCCGTGATTCTGCATGAGTTATTTTCAGTTTACTTTCATGTCAGATTTGTTGAGACCACGTGTGCCTGTGCTTGCTGGGCTTTGGTACAATTCCCAGCCTCAGGAATGGCTCTTTTGCATGTGAAGAGACAGCACTTTGACTGTGCCTGCACCATGAAACTTGCTACTGAAAGCCTTAAAGCTACCCCAGATTTCTTCTGAAAGATGGGTTTGGCCAAGCTTGGTCTCTTGTATATGTCTTGTAACACTTGGACAGAAAATTAATAATGATTTTTCTGGTAATGCAGGTTGGCAATTTTTATTAACTGTTGACATTAACAGAACCTTCTGAGCAGGGATGTACTTTCTTGCAGCATTCCTGTTTAATTAATAAATAATATTTTATACATGGCAGGAATGGGAAGTAATGTTCAGCTGATGTATTTGAGGTTTTAAAATTGGACTTTAATCTCAGTCTTCTGCTTTAGATCTAACTTTTCTGAACAAGAAGTGAGCGTGATGTTCTTGAGCCAGATTTCTTATAACTCATGGTCCGTAAAAGTACGGAGCTATGGGAGCTGCATCAGTCACATTGTGGCTCCCTGAGACACCGAGTCAGTGGGAAGAACAGCCCGTCTGGCAGGAGTATGTTTGTCTTAGACTGTGGCAAAATCTGAGCAAAGGTTAGCTGTGGTCCAGAGCCCATAATCTGCATGACCCTGTCCCAAGGTTTAGGGAAGCCCAAGACTTTCTCAGACCTTGGAGCAAGCTAGTGTCTTACCAAAGAATGGGAGAGCTGAGCTGTGGTCAGGATGGGGCTAACATGGATGATGCTATGGTCTGCAGTTTTCCCTGCTGCTGGGATCCTGTCAGTCCTAATAACAGATTTTGTCTTGATTTGTTGCCTTTCAGATGCCTGGCCTCTAAGCACTTTGCCTTCTATGAAAATACAAACTTCTGGAATAGTACAAGCATTAAAGGTTATTTTAGAATCACAGAATGGTTTGGCTTGGAAGAGACCTTTAAAATATCATCTACTCCAACTGGGCTGCCATAGGCAGAGACAACTGTCACTAGATCAGGTTGCTCAAAGCCCCATCCAACCTGACCTTGAATGTTTCTAGGGATGGGGCATCTACCACCTCTCTGGGCAACCTGTGCCAGTATCCCACCACCCTCATAAAGAATTTCTTATGTCCTGTCGAAATCTACCTTTTCAGTTTGAAACTGTTGTCCCTTGTCCTGTTACTACAGGCCTTGGTAGAAAGTCTCCATCTTTCTTATAAGCCCCCTTTATATATGGAAAGGCTGAAATAAGGTCTCCCCAGAGCCTTCTCTTCTTTAGGCTGAATGGACTCCAGCTCTCTCAGCCTTTCTTTACAGCGGAGGTGTGCCAGCCCTCTGGTCATTTTTCTGGATTTCAGGTGGATTTTATTCTTAAAGCATACATTCCAGATCTTTTTTTTGAGACTGACATAGTGTAAATGATCTCTTTGCAATTACTGTTTTTCTGTGTAATTACTATTTTCTTGCATCGTAGTAATGGGCTCAACAAATTCGTCTTTCCAAGAAAACTGATGGATCTGCTGACAAAACATGTTCTGTGTCACTTTCTGTGGGTAGCTTTTTTGTCCTTTGCTGTTAAGACTATCTTAAATAGCTTTTATATTAAGAGAAAGCTTTCGGTCTCCTCCCTCAGAATTACTTTATCAATGATATCTGTGAACTTGGCAATAGATTTTTTGATTTTTGTCCCTTTTTTTTTTTTAGATTACAAGATTGAGTAGACTTGGACAAGAATCTTCCTTTTTTAGTTACTTGTTTCTGAAGGGGGGAGTTTCTCCTGAGTTCACTGATCTATAGAGGATCATCTGTGTTTCAGCCTATTGCCTATAAATTACACCTGTACTTTTCCTAAGAACTACAAGCAGATATGAAGAGATGAAAAAGGAGATTGAAACTGATAATATAAGCGTTTTTAGGAACTAATTCTGTCTCTGAAAGAATTATGGTTTCTGTACAGAGAAGGATGGGAATAAACAGTTCCTGGATTATACTGGTTAATCTACGGATGCTGATTGTCATTACTTTCTAGTATTTTCTCCTTTAATAAAGTGGCCAAATCAAAGCTGGTACTGTTTGGAAACCTCTGATTTACTTGCTGTTTGTTTTTCTGGTAGTAAGACAGAAAATAGAACTGTATTTTTTTCCAGTATAGCCTCTCTGCAGTTGTCTGAGGTCAGGCATCTGAGGTTTCCTGCAGACCCTCCAGCAGCCTTTGATGCTGCCATCTGCAGTGCTTAGTTTATTTGATTTGACTTGGATCCTGGCCGAGTATGTATTCTTTCTTTTCTAAAATACCAGTTCCATTTTCACTCTGATATGTACTTGGAAGTGATGCTGGCTGATGCTTTCATATTGCTGGACTTTAAAAACAAATTATCAGGCAAATGCATGTCTCTGTTCTGTTATTTATACACATACGTATTTATCAAATTGATAAAAGTCAGTGCAGGTAGCTTTCTTGCTTACCTCTGTATTTACTCACGTATTTAGTTTTGCTTTATTACCCTGCAGTGAGGGTTACATAGCTGAAGTTCACAACTCAACAAGACAAATGGGTTCAGGGATAGTGGCCAGAGTTGTGTGTTGGTCGCCCCTGGGAGTTCCCAGAGTATTTCTAAATCATTCACAAGTGCAGCTGGTGAGAAGAAGTTACAGATAGGCTTAAGGTTACAATTCAGCTCTGGATTTTATCTGTTGGAATTGCAGGGTTGCCTGAAATTCAGGGGCTAAGCATGACTCATCTAAAAGTACAAAATTAATGGTATTGTCGCTAGTTAGTGTAGGCTTTCTTCTTCCACTGTTTTTCTGAAAAATTGATTAAGTTATGGAGAGTTCTTGAATTGCTGGTGAATTCCAAAAAATTCAAAAGCACTCACAAGCAGGGTTTGTTTGTTTGTGTTTTTCATTTTTTCCTTTTCTTAAATTGGTGCTCAGGAATATGCCTCTTATTTTCTTGTGAGTGGATGAACTTTCTTGGGTTTATCTGCATTCATATAAGTTAGAATAAATTACTGGGATTCAGTCTACCTTAGCCTGTTCCTGAATCAGCTTGGAAAGAGCTGATGTAAAATACAATATATGCTTGCTTTAACTGGTACGGGCTGGTTATACCAGGATGTCCTTCTAGCCAACATTTGTGATGGTCTACAGAGGATTAAAATTCTAGGGTCCTGATTACTTACCGTAATGTGCAGCTTCTGCAGTTCAGATCATTCTGATTCAAATCTGCAATTCAGGTCACTGGAAGCTAGCGACCAGATATCTGCATACCAAACCAGTATTTATGGTGAGTGATAGCATTTCCTTTAAATATTTGAGAATGAAAGGAAGGGCTTTCTTAGCTTACTATGTTTTTTTCACTTATGTAATCTGATTTTCTACTTTTTGTACTGGAGCTGAGATCCCTTCTGTTTGGCAGACTCGAGGCCGATTAGTAGCTTTTGTTTTATCTTCTGCACAGAGCTCAAAGAGAAACCGATAGGTGAATAGTCTTAAAAGAGAATAAACACATCAGTTCTTATAATAGGTCACCTGAAGATGAGCAATAGCTTGGCAGCAGGGTGCATTGGGTGGGGATACAGGGCACTTAATTTGACAGTAGGAGAGTATGAGATGCAGAAGATGAATGGGTGGGGAAGACTGGGAAATGACATAACTGGAGGAGAATTTAAACTTCGTTAGCTTAGAGAGAGTCATCCTCAGCCTTCAGGAAGTATTTGTTCTTTCTGATGTTTATACTTGGAAAAGGTGGCACGCGAGGGTGTAAACAAATACACTGTTAAAGTGCTAGCTGAAGGAGTTTGAAGTTACCTGCCCTTGTTGAGGCTGTTCACTGAATATGGTTTAAACTAGTGTGCTTGACCGGTGGTCACACGGCGCGGTCTCTCAGCTATAGGGGTAGTTAACTCCAGAGTTCAGCTTCTTAGCTTGATCTACTCCAGCTAAATCTGCAAGAGAGCATGTCTGTCGGCTCCTATGTGTTCTTTATCATGAGATGCCTTTGATTTTGCTTTGATGCCTTTATCTGCTTGCCAAGTTCTGCCTTGTGCTTCCTTTCTTCCCCTCTCACAGCCTGCTGGTTTCACTAGGGCTGAGTTGCACAGTCTGAAAGAGTTAAGTTGCTTTGAACAACCTCTTTCAAGCTCTCTCTCTTAGCCATAATGGTTTTCTTCTGTTTTCTCTGGTCCTCATTTCTGTTTTGTAATGCTTCTGAAGTAGTGTCCAGACCATATCTGAGGAGTTTGTTCTTTAATTTTAACTTCGGTTGGTTGGTTGGTTTGTGGGTGGTTTGTTTTTTTTTTTTTTTGTCTTGCTGAATTTGACGTGTATTGGGTTTTGCTACTTTTTCTGCTTGTTGCTCTTACTGGCTTAGGTATTGCTGTTGGTTGAAAATGCTTGTGCAGATCCCCTTGGCAAATGTATTCCTTTGTTTGTCAGGAAGCCCCACTCAGGGTATTTTAATTAACAAGAACTGGGACAGAAAACATCTCTATTTTGTTAGTAGGCACAATGTTCTTGGGAGAGCAGTAGCTTAAAAAGCTGGCAGAAGAGCAGGAATCACAGAGGAAACCATCAGACCTCATTGATCTTAATATGAATCGAGTTTAACTTCCCAATGTCGTAGTCCAAAGACCACAACCTCTGTGGTTAGTTTTACAAGCTACAAGTTGTACAAAATTCATCTCAGTCTTGTATAATGGCAGTTGGAATTGGACAAATATGGGCCAGTAAAGTTCAACAGAATTTTAAAACTAGCTAGAATGTTGTTGCGAAGTTAACTAGAACTACATTGCTGCGAATAAGAGCTTTTTCAGCCTAGCTTTCATGATGCTGAGGGGTTTTGTTTGTTTCTTTTGCTCTTATTTTGAACTGTTGCTGCAGTGGGGTGTTACTGCTTAAGTCACAATTTGACAGAGGGCACAGTTCACGTCTTACATCAGGTGCCACAAAGATCTTCGGTGCTCCTGGGGTCTGGTTAGGCAGATGCATTTCCAGAAACCCCAGCTGGGCACAGTCCTTTGGAAAGGTTCGCCCAGAAGCACTTGCTCCTGCAACCCGTGTTGTTGGCAGCTGGAAAAACTTTCCATTGCGGTTTTTGCAGCTAGTGGTTTTGGTTTGTCTTAGTAAACGTGAGATGTTGCTTTTTGGTAGATTTGAAATTCTTGAAGCTGGAACTACTGTTAACATTTTTATATGGTTCCCAAACATGATCTTACGATCTCATGCTTTCTTAATGGGCTAAATTTTTGTTACGTGAGAAATGCATGTAGATACAGAAGTTATAATTGATTAAACATGATGCATTTGAAAAGGCATGAAACAAACATTTCAAAACAGAAAGAGTTCTTGCATGCAGCACAATGCATGTAACACCCCATTTTCAGAATGGTGATAAACATTCAATTGCTGTGAAGGCAATTTCTTACCATTAATTGATTAAAAAAATTGATTCTTTTTAGGAGTTTATGTGAATGGGACAGCCATTTAAATATTTCCAAAGTAGTTGCGTGTTTTTTTCAAAGTACTTGTTCTTACTCAGACCATCTGCCCTGCATCAGTATTTTTCAAGGTGGCCTGGAGGAGAAGAGGCAGGAGCAGGGAGCAAAGCCAGGAGTGTAGCTGGGGTGAATTAGCTTGACTAATTAAGACACAGGAAGGTGGGATGGTTTAGAGTAAGCTATACAGGTCTTCTGCTGATCCTGTCTCTACCACAGCTCCTCTTCTGCTCCTTAAAATTTGGTCTTCCAGGAGCATGGATGTTCCAGGTGAAGGTGTTTGAGAAATGATGTGAAGCATTGCAGGCTTGCCTTACCAAGATCCAGAACATTGGTTTTTTGGTTTTGGTTTGGTTTTTTTTTTTTTTTTATTTGGCAATTTCCACATTTAATACGGAGAAAATAAAACAAGACTTTTCCCCTGCTTTAAGCATGAGGGATTGGCTTGTCTTCTCAAACGTTTTTAGTAGTAAACACAACAGCAAAGTAGGTATTTCTTATGTGAATGCTAAATATAAAGTGAATCCAAATACAAAGAGTGATTCTTACAGAAGTACTATAGAAATCAGTTTCTGGCTGCTCACTATCAAAAACATGTTGATACATGCAAATATGCAAGAAAATGAGCATGCCGTGACAATAATTTCATCAGCTGTTGGGCTCAAATTGTCTCCAGCAGTCAGAGCGTGTAGCTTAAAAAGATTTTTCTATCTAGTAATTCTCAGATGTGTGATCTATTACTCTTTGCTTTACTTGCATATATTTACAAAGTGTATTGGCAATTAACAAGTCAGCATTAACATTTTCAAGGCAAATTGTTTTTGAATATGCCTTTGTACTGTGCTGTATTCCAGCCTGTTTTCTTCTGTCCTGGTTTGGCAGAAGTCTCTGCTTGACACAGTTGCCTTGCTGATGTTAAGTAGGTATGAAAAAACCTACAGTTTGGTATGGCTAAAATAGAATGTGTTAATGCGGAGAAGTTTTATAGTAAATTGAAAAAGTAAATAAGGAATAAAAATTGAATGGGTTTGATTTCAGGGAAACAATGCACTTATGACTGTGTTGCATTTAGTTCAACACCACATCCCCCCCCACACCACCTCCCCACCAACTTGGTACTTTATCTGCAGTTCCTTTGAAATATCGTCACCTGCAGTAGAGTGCGGACTGCTGCCTAAGCTTTCATTTGTGGAAGTTGCAATTAACAGTGAAATAGGGTTGAAAAAATAACTTGACTGACAGTAAAGTAACCACTATGTATCAATGTTTTCCTCTGGTCTGTGTGTTCACAGGACCTTTCCCAAAGCATTCTTATGTGCCTGGTGCAATTTGCAGAATTTTGAGCAGCTCTTAAGCACACAAGTACTAGTGGTGGTTTTTTTTTAAATATAAAATAACCTAAGTAATTCTACTTTTACTGTGATAATTTTCTACTATGTCTATTCTGACTAGTCTGTTTTCCTTGGATTTAACCAACCTAATGAGATATTGTCAGTTGTTTAGTGAAGTTTAATTTTTCACTTGTTTGAACTAGTTAATTCAGCAATCGGTACAGTGCCCTGGTATAGTAAACTGTTCATAGGATAGTAAATAGGATCAGATCATGCAAACGCCTACCTCTGGACTCTGGAAACAAGTTTAAAATTGCATTACTGTATTTTGCCTTCCTGGAATTCTTTCATCAGACGATAGTGTTTGATTTCCTTGTGAATACTCCACAGGATCAGAATGTACTTGTATTACATTATTTTAAAATCAGTAATCTTTAGGTAAACATAAGTGGGATGATAATGTGCCAGCTTTCAACTGAGGGATTCTTAGTTGTTTCATATGGTCAGTATGTTATGTAGATAATTTTTTTGAGAAACAGTATCATTAACATTCTCTAAAAAGGGAATAATAGTGCAGAAAAAGTTAAAGAAGAACTGGCTGGTATTTTTCTTGCTGTTGTTAGGGGAGTGCAGTGTAGTTTTGCCTTGCAATTGTTTGAGCTGCTGGCTACTAGTGTTTAGCTAGCGCTGAATGCTGTTACTGGTAATTCAGGCAAGGTCTATTACTGCTTGCAAATTATGAATATATAAAATCTGACATTTGAGGGAATAGCTATTAAGTTTACCCATTTCAGACGCTTGTTTTATTACTGTCCCTGTCCTGTTCAACTGAAAGACAAACTCCAGTACAGGGTTCCTGGTCTCTTTTTTTTTTACTGACTGTAGAAAGAGAAAGGCCTGCTGGCTTCCTGGTTATAAGCGTAACTTTTGTTAATTCTCCCTTTCATGTTGCAAAAAAGTCTTAGTT
Source organism: Falco rusticolus (assembly GCF_015220075.1). Taxonomy (NCBI): domain Eukaryota; kingdom Metazoa; phylum Chordata; class Aves; order Falconiformes; family Falconidae; genus Falco; species Falco rusticolus. The sequence continues at coordinate 80,810,411 of NC_051192.1, forward strand.
TTGGAGACTGAAATGACCTAGCAACTTAGAATCTTTAATATATGTTGTGTACATATGTACAAATACAAATGTGGAAGATTGCTCATTCTGGCTTCCTTTGTTTGGAAGTGCCGTTCATGTGACTTCTTGTGTTTGGTGGTGCTGCTCTCAAATTTGTTGCCTTAGTGCTTTTAGCTTAGATATGAGTCTTTTTGCTTTCTTAGTTTCCAGAAATGGTGTTCTTTCAACAGCATAGTGAAGTTGATTTCATGTAGATTTGATTTAGATGGATGCACATGGGAAAAAAAAGTTTGTTCCTACTGATAGCTATTAATGAATGGTCTGTAACCAGACTGGGGCTGTATTTTTATGGGGAAAATATGATTTGAAAGTCTCCATCCAAATCTATATTTTTTTCCCAGTTTGTATTCTGTGATATGTGCATTTTAATCAGTAAAGCATAGTTTCATGTTTGAAAGAAGTGCTGTTTTCTTTTTCTAAAGGACTTATATCAGGTAGTTGAACTTTTAACTCTTTTTTCTTTTCTTGTTTTCTTTTCTTGTTTTCTTTTCTTGTTTTCTTTTTCTGTTTTCTTCGTTCGTGGTTTTCTGTTCCTTGTTTTCTTTTCTTGTTTTCTTTTCCCCTTTTTCTTTTCCTTGTGTTCTTTTCTTTGTTTTTCCCCCCCCTTTTCTTGGGTATTTTCCGCCCCTTTTCTGGTTGTTTCTTTTAGCTTTTTTTCTTTTCTTGTTCTTTTTTCTTTTCTTTTCTTTTGTTTCTTTTCTTGTTTTCTTTTCTTGTTTTCTTTTCTTGTTTTCTTTTCTTTCTTTGTTTTCTTTTCTTGTTTTTTTCTTTTCTTGTTTTCTTTTTCTTGTTTTCTTTGTTTTTCTTTTCTTGTTTTCTTTTCTTGTTTTCTTTTCTTGTTTTCTTTTCTTTTCTGTTTTCTTTTCTTGTTTTCTTTTCTTGTTTTCTTTCTTGTTTTCTTTCTTTTTTGTTTTCTTTGTTTCTTTTCTTGTTTTCTTTTCTTGTTTTCTTTTCTGTTTTCTTTTCTTGTTTTCTTTTCTTGTTTTCTTTTCTTGTTTTCTTTTCTTGTTTTCTTTTCTTGTTTTCTTTTCTGTTTTCTTTTCTTGTTTCTTTTCTTGTTTTCTTTCTTGTTTTCTTTTCTTGTTTTCTTTTCTTGTTTTCTTTTCTTGTTTTCTTTTCTTGTTTTCTTTTCTTGTTTTCTTTTCTTGTTTTCTTTCTTGTTTTCTTTTCTTGTTTTCTTTTCTTGTTTCTTTTCTTGTTTTCTTTTCTTGTTTTCTTTTCTTGTTTTCTTTTCTTGTTTTCTTTTCTTGTTTTCTTTTCTTGTTTTCTTTTCTTGTTTTCTTTTCTTGTTTTCTTTTCTTGTTTTCTTTTCTTGTTTTCTTTTCTTGTTTTCTTTTCTTGTTTTCTTTTCTGTTCACCTTAAAATGCTGGACTGGAAACTGGCTATTCAAGGGCTTGTTCAGGAGTAGACTTTATGAATTTGTCTCAAGGGCAATGGCATATACATCAGATGGAGGGGTAGATAATAGAGCAGGTATGACCTGACGGGTTTTGGCATCCAATTTTAATGTGCTGCCTGTCAGAGTCCCAGCTGACAGAGATGGCAAAACCAAAATGTTACAACTAGTTTTGTATCACTTCTCAGGCAGAAGACTGTATTTATTAAAAGTAATTTTCCTGTGAATAACTACTACACTCGTATTTAGATGCTTTCACCCAGTGGCTTCTTTGATGCTTGCAAAGTCCCAGGTATCTTTCTTAATTATGCATTTCCTGGTGCTGGCTGAATTCAGTCACTGCTCTGTCCTGCAAGAGGGTTTTTTTAGCTTGTAACACTCCAATACCATAATTTATTAATAAATCATGAAGTTGGCTTAAGAATATGCAAGAATGCAAAAGCCCATGTAAGTAAGCAAAGCAGAAGCCTCCAGGTGCTAATTGGGGAGGTTGGATCCTAACTTTTGGCAGAAATTTTGGCAGTAATTTCAGGGTTTATTTCTTGTGCGGCATGGCTACAATCTGGAGCCCTGGCCATGCTACTCGGGATGTAAAAAAGTGCCCTGTTTTTAGTGGTTGTGTGGCATACCACTCAAGTGCTAATTTGAACTAGCATTTTAAAAGCAAATGATAGGCTTGTGAAGAAACGAAAGGCTGGTTATATCCAGAAATAAACTCAGCTGTTCAGCAACTATGCCCATGGTGGCAGTTGTACTCAGAGGTCAGATCTGGCTGAAAAAAAGAATAATAATAAAAAATAATCCATAAAACTGTTGTATACTAGATCTGATTTACAGTCTCCCAAAGCAAAGAAAAAATGGCCAACAGCCAATTGTGAGTGAACACAGACGTTGCTTCACAGGATTTATCATATGATGATGGCAACACGTAATGAAGATGATAGTGTTCTGTAGAGTTCATGGGAAGTGGCAAAAGATTTTAAGTCAATAAAAGTGAATGTATCACTTGAGGTTTTAGAACATAAACTTTCTATGAGTAGTTAAAAGAAGTTAGTATGCCTCATGGGGGAAAGATAAAACAAGTTTTCCCATATTGAATATAATGTTTTAAATAGCATTAATTGCTCGAGTAGAATACATTAGAAAACTTTGTTGAAATCATACTGAGCTTCTTGCATACTGAACTGCATTCAGGGGGAAAAAATCTCATTAACTGAGTAAATTTAAACACAAAACGACACATTAACACTGAATTAAATACTCTGACTAGTTTTTTCAAAGTGGCTTCAGAACAGTGCTTCATTTAAAAAATATTTGACTTTTGCATTCTGATTCTTTACTTTAGAATTACTTTATATCTTCTATTATTTCTCATCAAAGCTAAAAGCAAATTGTTTTCTTCCTTGACAAGTAAGATGCTAAGACCAGCAGCATTCTCAAAACAGTCATGGCAAGCCTTTTTCTTCTCTTCAAACCTTTTTGAAGTCCTTGGAGGCAGCAGAAAGCAGGTTATGTGCAGCATGTTGTGACAGATCCTCTGTGGGACAAGAGTGTCCTTTTCCACTTGTGGTTGTACAACTTAGTGAACTGATGATGCTATTTCTTTTCCACTGCTTATGGCAAAGGGGTCTGCAGCCTTCACTGGTTGTGAGATATTTTGGAGCTCCTTCTGCATCCTTCAGATGTGGGAAAAGAAAAATGTGGGACAAGTTTCTTTACAGACTTGTGGAGTTTGCTGCCTGTGTTTTCTTTGCTGCTTGGCATGCTCATTTTGTTCATGCTGAGAGAGGCAAGTTACGCCTTGGTGTTATGAGATAACTTTTAGAAATTTTGGAATCACTAAAATATGTCTGTTTAGTATGTGAATGAGTTTTGGAGGGGAGTAAGAAACAGCCAGGAGAAGTGAGCCTTTCAGGCAGCGTGGAGACTATTCTCGTCAGGGTAAGGACTATAAAGTTGTAGGGGTTTTTTTGTTTGTTTTTGTTTTCATTTTGGTTGGGGTTTTTGGGTGGGGTTTTTTTTTTTTGGCTTTTTTTTTTTTTTTTTTTTTTTTTTTAGAAAGCCCACCTAGTTCACTGTGTTTAAAATGGCACCATTAGCCATTCAGAGTGTGCCAGTCCTGGCAACTTTCCTGGTTAACTCAATAAGCATTGCATACAATCAAATGCTCCTTTTAATTGGGAGTCTGTTTAGCTGCATAACTTGAGGAGCCCAAGGTTTGAGTGCTTTGGCCTTTGCATCTATTTCACTTGTACACTGTAGATTCTTCTGAAACAATTTTTGTGTTGTATTTTTATAGAAAGTAAGGTTGGTGTTCCTTAAGAGGCAGAGTTGTAATGTTTACAGTATCAGAAGTCAGTCTCTCAAAGGGTTATAGTATGGTAAATCAATTGTGACTGAATATATTTACAGATTATTTAAAAGCCATATGCCCAGCCATGTGGAAAGAGTGAGCACGTTCATTCATCTCAAATGGCAAGAGACTGGATTTCTGCTTGCATGCCTTGACATATGCCCATGACAGAAATTCAAGTATTTGCACACCAAATCAGGTACAGACAGGTATCCATTAGTCATATGATCCACTGCATGCAAGTATATATACGTGTGTATGTGTCCATATGTGTGTATACAGATGTGTATATATGCACTCATACTATAGTCTTAACTTTGAATCTGTCTTGTACTTCTAATTTGATTGTGAAAGAGACCCGTCTTGGTTTGTAAGGGAAATAGGGCAAAGAGCTATAGGGACCAGTCTGTGGACACCCCCCGCCCCCCCTGCCCAAACTGATCTGTTCTTGAATCTTCTCCATACTCAAGTCTGAGGGTGTCCTCTGTAACCAAAGCACTGCAGATTAAAAAAAAGGCTGGAAAAATCTTGTCCTGACAGGCTGGCTCCTGTCTGCAGACTGGCTCCTTCCACACCAAATAATAGGAATAAACATAACAAACTAAAGCCTGTATAGTGAATCCTGATAGCTTACTAAATTTATATACAGATTGTTTTTGTTTATTTTTTTTTCTTACAGGAAATACTGGATAGGTCCCACAATGGAGGACGGGAAGCCTGTTTGGGCTCCACACCCAACTGATGGGTTTCAGATGGGGATGATTGTGGACATTGGAACTGACAACTTAACTATTGAACCTTTGAATCAAAAAGGCAAGGTGAGTGTCTTACAAAGGGACAGAGAAAAACCTTACAAAACGCGTTTTACCTGTAGGTCATTTCTTTGCCAATATCTACAATTACATGCAGTTTGAAGGAGTAGAAAATCAATTTTCTATTGAAGTTTGGCTAAGAATCTTTGTTTAACTTTAGCTTACATTGCAAATGAAACGTCCCGTTGATAAGAAGTGCATGATTTCTGTCAGTTACCTGCATGTGTCTTGAGTACCTGCTTGTGAAAGAGGAGGATTGAATCTCTGTAGCAGTTTGATTCAGTACTGTATATTTTCTTTTTCTAAATTAGAGACTGATTAAGAATACACTGTTGAGATTAGTTTCTCTCTTTTCCCTTACACGCATAGAGAGTTGTCCTACAGGGGTGTGCTAGGCTCTGGCGTAGATTAGACCACCTTACTGTGAGATTGTTGAAGGCTGAGAGATGAATCCTTTTACCTCAAGTATCTGGAGAAGTAACAGGATGTCAAACAAATGTCCTATGGAATTACTACATCAACTTAAGGGCAAAATGAATTAGGACTTCAAAGTTACATTTATCCTAGTTAGTGTGTTCCAAGTGCTTCATTTATCATGACACACCTTCAGATTCAGTATGTTGTAATTAAATGTCAGGTTTTATGGGCAGCACCTTGTGTCTACCAATTATTCTAATTTAGATGGTCAGCATCCTGGTTTTTGCTAGCTGTTTTAAAAGTGACTATGTGATATGTACTCTTCCTAACAATTTTGTCCTTTCTCTGTCTTCAGGTATGGAAAAGACAAAATGTTTTTTGTAACTTTTTTCACATCAGCAGTAGTAGAGAATGCTTTGTCACAGGTCAAAAGGTTATGCAGCAGCCCTTCCTTTTGGGGGAATGTTTATAGGCTTTCTTTTTTCTACATCTTGGAGAGGAAATTGATTCTGCTTTCATTAGAAATATAAAGCAAGTGTAACATCTGATTTTTGTGTGTGAGAGATACAGTCTGTAGGTTTAGTAGGAGTAGTATGCATTCCTCAGTTTGAGGGAGAGCATAATTATTCGGACAAGAATATTAAATATTCCAAAGCTATGGCTAAGTAGTCTTTTATTGACTGAAATGATTTTTTTCCCTGTTTATATCTCCAAAGGTTTCTGGTGAGATAAAGAGCAAAAGTCTATATATTGAAACAGAAGCAGACAATAAGGAGATGCCAGAGTTGCTATTTATTTCTAACATATGTTCCTTTCAGGGAGCATATGTAATTTTTTATTTTCTTTTTGTGAAAACAAAAAATGATCCTAAAATACAAATACTTTGCTTCATAACAATCTCTTTTGTCTAGAAAGTTTGTTATTCTGCTGTTGGCTGTTTTCTTATATTATGCAGAACAATTAAGGGCCTAATGTTCACTTATCTAAGGGAACAAACATTTAACAGTTTAAGTGCTGTGGAGATTATGGTCCTATATTTCTAATTATCAAACTTCTTTATATTAATAGAGGTAGAGTAAGCCATTTTCTTGATTACCTTCTCAGTCTTTTCAAGGTGTCATTGGTTTCCTTTTATAGTGAAAAGTTTCTCATTGCTTTTTGTCTTTTTAAGAAGACTCGGTTCTTGTGTGCTTAGTTTTTAATTTAGTACTTAATTTGAAGAAGTCAGGATTAGTACCCATTATCATCAACTTTGTTTATTGAAATGATAGTTCAAAAGTGCTCTTCAGTAAGGAGTGATCTAGCAGCTCCAGAGTTGCCCATGATAATTACAGGTAGGAGAAGAGTAACCTGATCTTGTAAACATATCTGGGCGGTGTAATTTATTATTATTATTTAATCTGGGTCATTAACATGTCATATGTATTTTCTGTAGGTGCTGGTGGCTCACCAGAGATCACAGGCTGGAAAGGAAATGTGTATACATACGTTTGATTATTGCCTTTTAGATGACTTAAACGTTAATTAAAATATGTTGTTAATAACTGCAATAAATGCTGCAAGGAAGCAGTTTCATGTTGTCTTTAAAATCTTCCCTCCCTTCCCCACCCATAGCTAGCTCTGGTGTTTCAGAGTGGCACCCTCTCAGCTCTGCCTGCCAAGCTGTGCATGACACAGCAAATGAGGTCAGAGAACGGATCCAGCTTAAAAATGGAGAAGTGGAAAGTTTTCAGGACAGCAGCAAGCAGTGGCAGGAGGAGGCAGGACCCGAGGCCACGTGGATTGCTTTGTATTTTGAAACCCAGCTACCCAGTCCAAACTGGGTGAAGGTAGTTGGCCAGCACACTGATGTACTTACAAACCAGCAGTAGCAGTTTTGGGTACCACAGCCCATACAGAGTTAACAGCAGCATATACATTTCTGTGCAGAGGCTGGGTGTCCAGAGAGAGGTGGGAATCTCACTCAGCCTACGCTGTACAGAGAAGAGTCATCCAAGCTGCAGGAGTGTGTTATCAGAACTGAGGATGCATGCGTTGGGAGCTGCTCCTGGAAAACTAGATCGTTGGCTTGCAAGGCTGATAAATGCCAGGACTGGAAAGGAAACAGAAACTGGAGAGTGGTTTGCTAATAAGCATGGTCCCATCTAGGGCTGGAGCGCTGCCCTGAGAATGGGCTCTGGATTTGGCGGGGGGCAGGGGGCTGCACAAGCAGTCTGGTGGCTTTTTTTTTCTGGGCTAAGTATAAATGAATAAATGTACTTTGCAACTAAGAATCAAAATGGCCGAAGTTCAGTGTTTCAAGCTAAGAGTTGTTTGGTTGTTTGTTTTTTTTTTCAGTTAGTAGTGCTTGTTTGCACAGATGAGACATATTCTTGTTTGTCTTACGCACTGTACGTTAGGTTGGTTTGTGAGTTGAGAGTAGGGATGTCTCCTGACTGTATCTGGAAGGTATAAAGGGAGGCATGGTTACACATATTGCATTACATGGTAGAAAGAAGATCCTGTTTGAATGGAAAGATATCTTTTTTCACTCTTCTAGTTTCTGGGATAATACTTAAGATCGCCATTGGATTTCAAGGGCTGCTTCATTACCAAGAGGGGGGAAAAAAAACCTCTACAAGAACCCTGAAACACTCTGTTTTATCTCCTGAGACCACTTTATTGTCTCATAAGATTAATAACCTCTCCATTTTCATAGGGCAAACTTGTTCTAAGGTGTACCTTAATGCAAGTCTTCCACCAAATGTCTGAAGTTTAAAATAAATGAAAAAAAAAAAAAAAGGACAACATGGGACAGAATAACTTTGGATAATTTTTTATTGATAAACCTGGGATACCTTGCCCATTTTCCTATTTTAATATATTACGTTTTAATAGTAATTGGCAATACTCAGAGCTCTGCATATCTAGCTAGTGGACTTACCTACATAACAAATAATCACTTTACATAAAGCAGTAGTCAGACTATGACGTACAGGTTTGAAATTCTTTGTTGATGTAGTTGCAGCTAGGCTTCATGTTCTGATCTAAAAAAGTCCAACAGAAAAACATCAGCTTTCAGGTAAGTCTTCTTTATATTGCTTTTTTGTTTTACCACTTCTGAAATGTTCTAGAAATAAATTCAGAATTCACATTGAGTGAAAAAAATAGGAGATAATACAGCATGCATTCTCATTATTTTTTTTGTTGACATTTATCTTGAATCACAAGTCTGAGTGGTGAGACATTGAAAAAGCTCTTCCTTCATCTTCTGAAATAGATCTGGTATGGCTGGCTTTAGACCCATGAAATGTAAAAAGTATCAGCGATTTGTGAAGAGTCTTACAGAATATACTGAGTATCATGTTCATTCTCTCCTGTGGAAAAAAATAATCTTTGTTCGTGGTTAAACTTGGGTTACACATCAGCAGACGAGAACAAGAAGTGAAGTTAGATTTTTCATGAAGCTGTTCAATACTCTTTTTAAACTTTTCCACTCTTTCATGTACAGGGAACTGATTATTTGGGAAACTTGTGTTGAAATATGTCTTTGCCCAATGAGATACACCCTTATTGTTGACAAACTTGCAGAGAAAATTATGATGATGGTATTAACTGCCGTATTGGCAGAGGGAGGAAAGATGGGGTGGAATATCTGCCCTGCTAAACTCTGGATTAGCAGCTGGCAGCTTTCTGACGTAGGTAAAGACATTCAGGTCCTCCATGGCTCTGCCAAGCTCTGATAAATGATATTTTGGAGGAAGGTGCCCTGATGGATGTTCAGATGTTCCAACATCATTGAGCAGCTCCGGTTCCCTCAGGAAAGTTTCTTTTGCATGTTTTCTGCATTAGATCCTGATAGGGGGATGACAAAATATATTTGTTATGGCTATAGATTTCATTCTTTATGATAACTGCGTAGGGAAGGGTTATCATTGTCTTACTGTTTTCCAACTGGCAGCAATTAGATCTGTTCTGAGACATTTTTAAGCCGTCCCAGTTCAAAGGGAGTTGGAATTTGTGGCTGTTTGTGATGGTATAAACTGAAAGGGTTCACATACTGTGTCTATTCTACTGAAGCAAAGATGAAGCAAGTGGCTGTCTTTCTCCTAAACTTTCATGTGAGGTGTTCCTCATGGGGATGTCTTGCTGAGTACAAAATTAAATGAGCAAACATGTTTGTTTATTAAGGTTGTTCTTTATATCCTGTTGGTTGCCTTTTCAAATATGAGGCTAGACTTCTTGTCTCCATTTCCGTGGGTAAAAGGAGAGTGGGCCTGCAGCAGCATGGCAGCTATCGTGCATAATTGGTACAACAGGGTTTTTATTCATTCATAGGTAGCTTAAACAAGCTGTTACTACGGTAAATAAAATAGTATAATTAAAACCTTACCTTTTACAATAGGTATTTTTGTGCAGAGGCTGCAATGTCTGTGTGCTAGGATGTTTTCCCTTCCTTTTTACAACAATGTAAGTTATGATTTCTGGAGAATAAAGAAGAAACAAAGTTGCTTTTGTTACAGATTTCTCCAGTTGGACATGCACACTTGATAAATGCCTGTTTTGTGTAACTGAAATACAAGGGTTGAAGAAAGGAAGAAAGGTCTTGTTTCACTTCAGTATTGATTTATTGAAGAAAAAAAAAAGGCGACAACCAAAGCTACAGTATTGGAGGATACAGAGGATATTATGTTTTGAGCGTTTATATTTCAAGTAGGAATGTTTAAACAGCATATGATAATGACAGCACAGTCCTTCGACTGAATTAATGATTTGTTTTTGAATCTTTGTGCTTCTTTGCAAAACTGAGGAAGTTTTGTCCTTTACAATGCCGTTCCCTTTGCAGTACTTCATTTTTTTTTTAATCCTTATTTCTTATATTGCACAATATTACATGCCATTTTGGAAATGAGCATCAAATATTGCAATAAAAAAATGTTACAGTGGCTGCATTTTTATATTGTACTGTAGTAATGTAAATGCAGCAGCTCCTACGTGCATCCAGTAACAGTAACATTTCCCATGATGATGTAGAAAGCTAGCAACTTAATTTTGAACAACGCACCGTTACAGTGCACTCACTTGTATCGTTGCATCAGGCATCTTTGAAATATATTTTTACAGAATTCTGACAATGTTAATATTTTCATCTAACAGACTTTCCAGGCTGCTATCAATCAAGTGTTTCCTGCGGAAGAGGACAGCAAAAAGGATGTAGAAGATAATTGTAAGTTATGAATTTAAAAATAAATTATGCATTTGAAAAAAACAACTGGATAGAAGAGAATATTCTTTCCTTACAAGCTTCTTTCTTCCTTGTAGTCTTTGTTTTGCTTATATGAATTTATGACCTTTACTAGTCTTTTAAACTTCTTAAAGTAAGCCCATTTTAGATACCATTTAGTGTGGTTTTTAGTTTTCAGTTGAATACTTTAGAGGAACTCGTAGTTACATTATTCTCACATACAACTGTTACTTGACTTCAGATGTGTATCAGATGTTACCTAACTGCATCAGGATCAACTTAATTCAGCATTACGGGGGTTAACTGTATCTTTTATAGTGCAGCAAAAGCATTAGTTGCTTTATCAGCAGCTGTATTGTACAGCATTTTCCTGCATGTAACCTATTTCTCAGATAGCATTGCTGTGGAAGTGCAGGTAATTGAAAATAAATTTTAAGATAACCTTCCCAAAACTGGAGACAGGAATCTGGACTTGTAGAGGCTGCTGGAAAAGGAAATGGATTATAGTGAATCAGATACAGGAGTGCTTCTGAAGAAGGAGTTTTGAGGTGAACTTGTGTAATAAACTGAAGTGTTGATCTACAGGGCTTTTATTTTGTTAGACATTTTATAGTTGGATGTGTAGAAAAAAATACAGTATTCAGATCTGGGTAGAGGGGAGAGAATACCAAGAAGAATGAGTAAGTACTAGCATCAGCTTGTAGAGAACTGTTAAATAAATATTTTTCTGCTGTTGCTCAGCGTGAGCAAATCACAGAGACTCTCCTGTCTTGAAAACCTTAGGGAGGTATTTCTTCTAAAGGTTTCCTATGGTGTTTACTGGTTGTTGAAAATCCCGGTAACTTTGTAAATGGTGGGCAAATGTATCTTCTGCTGTTCTTCATTTAAAACACAGGCTAGGACTTTGAAAGTTGTTTAGTTGATTTAACCACAATTTGTGTTTTGGAATAGGGATTACTATTCATATCCCGTGACAGGAAATACAGCTGTTTCAGCTGTTCCATGAGGAACAAGAAGATGAGACCTGAGGCTTATGATTTATTTTATGTGGTGCAGAGTCGTTAGAGATGGAACCAAGCTGGTAGCCTTGTTTCCAGTTGCTCATATTTTTGCAACCATTGCGCAGGTTGAAACTCTTCAAAGCTGGTATCTGTTTTCTCTGAACATGATGATTGTTAGGGAAACGCAGTTAATCTGTGCATCTGCCACAGTGATTTTACTGAGAAGTCTTGGCATCTCAGTGTGCTAGTCAGGGAACTGAACTTTGGAATGAGGTTATGGCAATAACTTAAGATTCCATCAAAATACTATCCAATTCAGTTAAAACAGTCTTCCTATCAAAGAAATGTAATCTTTAGCTTACTGAGTAAATTATAAAACTTTGTAATCCTTTCTGTATCAAACATTATTTTGAGACTTCTCTAATGTATTCTTACTTTGTGTTCACTAGTTGAAGTTTATTTCCAGGATGTGTGAAACCCAAGTTCATTTTCCTTCTCTGTCAGAGGGCATTTGTGCCGAATATCATTGATCTTTAAGTAAAAAACTTTATGAAATACTGAATGCTTTCAGTCTCTCCTTACAATAATGTTCTGAAAAATCCTGAAAAACTTCTTAATAATACACTTCCAACCTATGGTTTAGTGATTAACTCCCTTCTAGGAAGTGATTTGCTGAAGTATTGCTTTTTTGCATGCTTAGTCTTCCATATCCCAAATGCAGTAGCTGCAAGAGACAACTTTTGAGAATCTAGCTCTTCCTCAGATGTGAATTTTCAGTAAATACTGCAAGCGGTACAGAGACAAAGCATTTACCATTGGATATTTTTTTATGATTCACACTCCTCTTGTGCCCCCCTCCCCCCCTAGATGCCACTTGGTTTTGGGGGGTTATCAGCATATGTGCTATTTTATTTTTTTTTTTTGTGGCCAAGAAAAGGATGGTTTTATTTATTTTTTATTTCTGGGGGGAAACATTTAAAAAAAAATGAAGAGGGGGCAGGGTATCAGATAAGAATCTTAAAAAAAAACCAATTCTACAGGTGCAGAGCCTTGCAATTACTAGATAAAATTACTTTCCATACAAAACCTGCTTTGTTGCGTGCACAGGACAACTGGTGTGAGCAAATTTGATGCTGATATTTCTTAGCTTTTAGTGCCTGACTTCACTTCTGTGAACTTTGTGTGTGTGTATATGTAAATATATGGACTACTAAATGCATGCACATACACTGGTTATATTTAGGCATGAACCATGTGAGTATTCAGAATTCTCTCTGGTGACTTCCTTTGCCTCTGGATATGGATGCCTCTTTTAAAGGATTTATTCTAATGAAGATGCATTTCAAAGTTGCTGACATAAGCCTTAGTCTGCATGTCTTGAGTGAAGGCGGTAACATTCCCTCGGTGAGCAAGCTCCCACTATGCATGGAGTCTGCAGGTATAACTGCTTGAACAAGGACTTGCAAAGAGAGTACTGGGGAGGCACTGAAATTTAGAGTCATTTGTTGTTTAGATAATTATCAAGTTTTTATTAGGATGCCTAACTGGATTGTTTCCTTTAAAACATACTGCAAACTCTTGACATGAAATGCAGTCAGGTGAGACCATCGTTTCTTTGAGTGTATGTAGACCGTTACTATATGGTAGTTTCTGAACTTGATGCTGAGAAAAAAAAATAGCAAACTTCAAAAGTCTGTCCTCCCCAAGGCATACACAAGGAGCGAAGATGTTAACTTTCATTAGAGCAAGCAGGCATTTCGGTTTCTGGTCCATTTCCTTTTAATTTCTCTTTCTGTTGAGATGACCTCATTAAAAGAGGTGAAGGCTGATGGAGGTCTATGGACAGACCTGCAATCTGTGGTCCCAGCATTGTTTTCTCAGCCATGTGGACTGTGTGTGCCTGGGGAGGGGAGAAGGAGAAGTGTGCTGTGCTGCACTCGGTCGCTGCATGGACCAGTGACCATGCGGGTGGGGGGATGTAGGTCTGCTGGAGCAGTGGGGGAAAAGCCACGGTGATGTGGGCCAGCCCTGCTGCTTCATGGAGGTATCATGCACAGGCCCGGTTTCAAGGCTGTTGTGATCCAAGGGGAGGTTTTTCGTAGTGTAAAGATAAAGTGTGTCTTATGCCTCTGGCAACGCAGGGATGTGTGTGCAAGGGATTTTGGGAAGAAGGATGGCTTCTTCTAAACAACCCAGAAGTTGCAGGGTCCTTTGAGAAGCCTGAACGATTCCAGCCATTTGAAGCAAAGTTGTATGTGGTCACATAAGGGAAGGAAGGGCTGTTATTCAGCGGAGCTACGCAAGCCAAAGGGAGGCAGCGAGTGGCTGCTGCACTTGCCTTTGCTTCAGGCTGATCAGGTGTAAGTAGTGCGATGCAGAGCCACAGCCGCTTCTCAGTCCACTGCAGGAAGAATGGTAAAAGATTGAAAACAAAACCACATTCTTTTGAGAAGCTGCCATTATCCTTTGCCAGTATCTTTTAGTTCAGCAGGAGGAGCATTGAAGGAGGTGTTAAGAGCTGCTTACTGAGTTTCAGGCATCCTTGCAGGGCAGGGTGGCTGGGCAGGTTGACTAGGTCCTAAGAACCATCAGCCTTTCTTGCACATTTGTGTAAATAAGCTGCAATATGTTTTTTCTCTGCTGGAGCCCTAGAGAAAGGGCATCGATCCAACTTGGGAAGCAACTTCAGTCATTACACGAGAGGTGCATATGTGGCCCATGTGTGAGGTGCAGTGTAGCTGTTACTATTACAGGCACAGTGCGTACTCCATGAACAGTAGTCAGATATGTACAGCTTTTTAAGCGGCCCTAATACTGTAAAGTTTACCAGTATGGTAGTCAGTCAGTTGCACCTAGACAAAATAGCGTTGTGCACTTAAAATTCAAGTGGTGAGAAAAAGAGGACTGAGCATATTTGAAAATGGAGGCTGTGTAGTGAGTAGGGCCCTCAGCTGGTTTAGGGATAATGTTTTTAATATTGTTACAATGGGAACTGGTAATGACCTCTGTAATTAAGGGTGCTAATGCTTTCCAGTGCTCTATAGCTGAAAACAAGGACGAACTTTGCCAGAATGTGAACCTGTATGGTCTGAAGCTTTCTGTGGGTACCCGCTGCCTTGAGCCGCCACCTTGTAACATTGCAGCGGTGTCGGTTTGGTTTCTTTGAGACTGCCTAGTAGCAACAAAATTCAGAATTGAAACACAAAAGGGTGTGTTGGTGCCTGGCGTTGCAGTGATGCCTGCTGCCGCCTCTAGGCAGTATTTCCCGATCAAATCAGTGAATATAAACATCTAAAAATTGCCAGGAGCCAGCAGTTATTCTAAATGTCAGTTAGGTGGCATTACCCTGGGGACACTGTGGCCAAGATGGGAGAGGGGAGTGGGAAGGAAGGAGACAGCGGGCGCTGGGATGTTGGTAGGCGCAGGCTCTGGCGCTGTGGGGCGGCGGGGTGGGAGACGGGCCATGCTCACCTCAGAGGCCGGCGAAGGCATGTGAAGAAATGACAGGATTAAACTGTAACAAAAGAGAGGGGAAGTAAAATTTTCTTTATCCTAAGACTTAGTTTTTCAGCTGTACATGAAAGTAGTCCTGAGCTCTTAATAGTATATGATTTTTTTTACTTGTAGGTTCCCTTATGTATTTAAATGAGGCCACTCTCCTTCACAACATCAAAGTTCGGTACAATAAGGACAGAATTTACGTAAGTATTACATGTCATGACAAGCAGACTAATGATACATATAGATGTCTTTTCAGAAAATCAACAATACAATTGTTTCCAGTTCTGTTTTTTCCTGTAACAGAAACTAAACAGAAATGGTAACGTTGGAAGGTTAGGAGGCTTTAGGTTTGGGGGGTTTTCTTGCCTTTTTTTTTTTGTTTGTTTGTTTTTTAGGTCCGGTTTTGGTGGTTTTTGTCTTCATTATACCTTGTTTGAGATCTGAATCACATTAATTGCATTAACGGTAGCTAATTTTTACCAGGCAGAGCAGTAGATTTTTCTCTACATAACTGTTCATGTGCAACCATAGCACAGTGTTGTAACACAAAGATAGCTTACTTCGCCAGTAGAGTAGCTGTTAACAAAGATGGTTTTCTTTCTTCATTATTTTTGAACGAAGCAAACAGGTGCTGTCTTTGACACCTCCTAGCTCAGATGTCCATCTTAATCTTTTATATTGCTATCAGATTGCCTAATTGTACTTAATGAATTCTGACTAAATTACATTTTGTCCTTGCCATCTGCCTGGACACTGACAGCTGTGAAATAGAAGAAAGATAAGAGTTTTCTTTCTTACTTTTTTTTTCCTAATAGAATGCTGGCTAGTGATAACACAAAACAGTTCTATGCATTTTTTTAAAGTGTTAAAATAATCAACTTTTGTGTTAGCATGCTGTGACAAAATGAATTGGAGGTAAACCCTTTTATGTAAATATAAACATAAAAAGAAATTATAGTTGTCTTTGTTGCAGTGAACTTCACATAGCTATAAATTCTTTATGGCTTAAGATCAGGCACTAGCTTTAAAATAAATAAATAAAAATGCTCATTTGAATGCTGTTCTAGAAAAATAATAATTAAGAAAGAAACAAATCCAAGGAAGTAAAATTCTACATCTGAACTGGTTATGAGGTAGGATAGTGTTTAGGTTCATAAAGCCTTTCTTCATTGTAAACAAGTACTACTAATATGTTGTCCTCAGTGGGTGTATTTTCTGGAGGGGAAAAAAATTCAATTTATATTTTAACTATATTTGCCCTGTAACATTAAAATACAGATTGAATCAGTAAATTTTTTTGCTTTTTGTTTAATGCTGGTTAATAGTATTTGTCTTGTTACTAAAAGGAAAACTAATATTAGTACTTGCAGCTCTTGAAATGTTTTCAGTCAGTGAAATAAGTGCTTAAAATAGAAACTAAGAAAATTCATACATTGTGTGTGATCCAGCCTTCTATCAACATATTATAGTAGTGTCCAAATTTCACTTGTCTAAGGATACGCTCAGTAACGACAAACCAAATAAGTTATTCAAGCTGAAGGCTTATCTGATTTTCTTCAGACCTTTTCCTGCGAATCTGCTTTTTTCTGTGATTCAGACATCTGTTCTTCCTCGTATGTAATCTGGCCATTATAGCCAAGCTATGAAAATTTTGTACAGAAATCTTAAAAAACCTTATCTTCAATTTTCCTTATCCTATGGAAAGGTAAAAAAAAAGGTAAAAAAGTCTGGGTTTAAGATTCTTTGCCATTTTTTTCTCCATGAGAGAACATTTGCATGCTGTATTTCTCACCGTAGAAACAGCCATAGCTAATTTTCTCTCGGCTGAATGCTTTTATTGCCTGGCTTGAGTGTGTTCCCAGGCAGGATCCTGTCAGTTCTTCCTGCTGAGTTGCTTCCAGCAGATAATGAAAAGTTATCCTCCTTACTGGAGGAGAGTGTGTTATGCTAGCCAGGAGCTTAGTTTATTCACTTCTGTGAAGGAGGTTGTGGTGTCCTATCCTTGATCCAATAACTTGGGCAATAGGAAATTATTTAAAAGGAGATTGGAAGAGAGGTCAAATTCAGGACATACTGCACAGCTCAGTGGTTAGGAAATGCTCCTGAGAGAGTTTCATAGAAGTCCTGAGAAGATAATTAGAGGAACTCTGAAAATATATCTCTTTTTGTATCTGCATTAGCTGGGGAGAATTGTAAATGTAATTGTTAATACTTCGGCTATAGCCTTCAATAGTAATAGAAAATTGATGTTAACCACTTGGTTGGATACTAGCTAATAGTTTGCTCTTAACTGTTTTCTTCACAGACCTATGTAGCCAACATTCTTATTGCAGTGAATCCGTATTTTGATATACCCAAGTTTTACTCTTCAGATACTGTTAAAAAGTACCAGGGTAGATCGCTTGGAACATTGCCACCACATGTTTTTGCTATTGGTATGTATTTAACCTGTATTTGTCTTTTAAAAAACAAACATTAAATACTTTGCAGTAATCTATAAATTTCCACCTGTAATAGTAATTAAATAATTTTAAAGTATTATAAAATAAACCCACTGATTACTAAAATTGCAAATCTTGTTGTCCTTGATAATCAGTTTGCAGAACTTGGAAATCAGCAACCTTAGCAGCCCTGTTGTGATTATTCTGCACCTCCAGTGTTTTTTGTCTAAGCAGTTTAAATATATTATATAACCGTTAAAAAAAAAAAAAAGAAAAAAAAAAAGAAATCCACAATTTACAAGTGAAGAATAACATAATTATGATTGGCACTGTCTTTCAGTGCAGTCATTTCCTTTGCCTTTTTTTATGTTGCCAGAGGACATGCACTGTTTCTTTTTATGTGCTTGTGTTACAGGCAGAAAGTGTATTTAAATGTTATTAATGTGATAAACCTGATTTATGTCACTTTTTTTAAGAAAAAAAAATTGGAGTTTCCAAAACAAATCAGCATTTGACTTGTTAAAAGACTTCTCACAATGCTGCATTTTTGTTTTGTAATCAAAAGTATAAATAGCTGGGGTTTTAGTACCTGTTGCAAACAAGAAACCTACGTTTTTCCAAGTTTCCTTGTCTCAGATGTTACTTGTTATGAAGCACAACTGAAATTTTCCCTTTAAAAAATGTATTAAACTAAGATCAGTTACTGTTTTGTGATTACATTTAATTCAAGAGATTTAGTTCAGGGTGGTGGTTTTTGGTTTATTTTGTCCTGGATATAATTGAGTAGGTTTTTATTTTTGAAGACTAAGCTCTTACATATCCATGTTGGGGAGTGAGCAGCTATCATATAAATTAAAAGGAGACAGACTTTAATAAATTGTAATGCACTTAATTGTGAATATTTACCTCTCATTCCTGAAAATTTTAATTAATGTTCTTACATTTTAATATTTGCATTGTAGCTTAACTTTATGCTTGCAGTTCTCATTAATATTAATTCTTGTCATGTTTAACGTATTCTTTTTAAGCTGATAAAGCATTCCGTGACATGAAAGTGCTCAAGATGAGTCAGTCCATCATAGTCTCTGGAGAATCGGGAGCTGGCAAGACAGAAAACACTAAATTTGTTTTGAGGTTTGTGCTTTTGGACCAAAGTTATTCTGTGAATTGCTTGTGCTGATGCATTTAGTTGACATACAGATGGAGCAAATTACAAGGTAGTCGGTAGGTTTGAGAGACAATTCATTAAGATACATACGTGCTTCTATGTGCACTTTAATATAAGAAATTCATTGGGTTAAACTTAAGTGCTGATGATGATACAGGGAGATGGCTACATACTCACAAAAACCTTAACTCAGTTGCAGTGACACTGTGTAGTTATGGTTTATGATGCAGTCATTTTGGTATTGCACATCTGGTATTGTGGTAGATAAAAACGTAACTAGGCATTTTAACTGTATCCTGCCAGACACTGTAGGTTTCGCCATGAATGTACATTTCTGTTTTCCCTATCTTCAGTGTTTTTATTTTGCTTGAGTATCCAAGGTTTTTAACTCTTGATTTTAGATGACTGCAGGGATTCTGTAATATACTTTATCCTGGTTTACTGAATAAGATTGAATAATGGGATTTATTTATTTATTGATGTTCATGTATGACCAATACTAAGTCAAGCATATTAAACCACATGGAGGCCATATTGCTGATATATATCGGCCTTGCTTCCTCTTCTATGATTTTTAATGTTTTTGACCATATTTGCATTATACCTTAACGGCTTTATGTCACTTTGCAACACTAACTGGAGAACACTGCTCCATTAAGGTGGCCTAATTATCCAGGGAAGCACAGTGCAGGCAGTGTGAATATGCTCCCTTCCTCACCTTGCCCTCGTTTCCCTGTATAAATCTTTAGTTCCCTTTTCCCTGACATCATGTGTTCTCTAGTATTTATGTACAGTACCAGTATTATCTCTTGAATTGTCGTGACTGTCTGTCCTTCATACTGCTCTTCTCTGCCCCTGTGCAACCTTTAGGAGATAGCTCTTAAGAATTACTGCAAGGTGCTGGTAATGATTTTACAGGAGTTGGTCCTGCTAAGAGTAAAAAAAGACAGCAGGCACTGGGAGGATAACTTCTGAGGAGTGCTCTCAAAGGAGGTTATTCTTCCGCTTCTCAGCAAGGGAAGTTCTGATTACACAGCAGGCAAATACCATTGCTGTTCCTCTCCCCACGACCCACCCCCATAGAGTCAGCGTATAAAACATTATTGACTTTTAAAAGCAGGAGGGTGTTTTCCTTGTGTGATGAGAAAGCAAGAGGTACATCCCTGTTAGCGCTCCTAAAGGGTTGTTTTTGTTTTGTTTTGGAAGGCCCCATTTTCAAGAACTGTTTTTAGTTTGTTCCAGATTTCCTTGTAAATTTCCGTATCGTGTGCACAGGAAAAAAATATATTAAAAAAGCTGCAACTTTGGAGCAAGTATGTTGAGTATTTATTTTCAAATTCTTTCTTCAGTTGCTAAATTGAATCTTACCTTAATTATGCACCTGCAATTTCCTATTTCACCATCTCCATGTGGAATTTTTATTAACGCTAATAGTTATGAATCCAAAAAAGGTAGGCATGGAAACAGTCTTTAAGTCAGGAAATACACATGAAGCCCTATGCATTTACTATGATTATTAATAAATAGATAGTACAGTAACGGTTTCATTATACTGATAAAAAAGTGTAATTTCCCTATGCGTGTCTGAAAGAAATTTCTAATGTGTCTTGAAGTATTGAAAAAAAATTGAAAGTCTGCAAGAATACCTTTGTTTTAACAAAAAAGAAAAGTCCAGCTGCATTTATTTTAAAAGATACAGGTATTTGGAACTTAAAATCAACATGCTTTCACGTTAGTAAATGGTTAGGAAGTATGATGCAGAGCCGTGCTAAACCCTGTTGAATTGCGGTAACCTGTCTCATGAAAATAATGATATTTTTGTCTTGCTTTACAGGTATTTGACAGAATCCTATGGTACTGGCCAAGATATTGATGACAGAATTGTAGAAGGTATTGAATTTTCTTCCATTGAAATAAAGGTTCCAATGTTTTAATTTTTTTTTCAAATTTGAAGTGTCAATCAACAGCAACTAAATAAAAGCTAGCATGGAAATACTATCAGATTTCCTAGGGAATAGTTTACTGGTTGTTTACCTTGATCCTGAATTCTGAAAACATATTTTTTTATTTGTGATTCACTTTATTTAGTATAGTGTCATGCAGTCCTTGATCTAGAAAATGTTGAAGTGTGTGTTTGAGTTGAACTTCACACACATGTGTACCCAAGATTGGATTTTAAGCTGCCTGAAACCTGTAAGGACAAGATTGTGTTATCATTACTATCTGTTAGTACCAGGAAAGAGTAATTCCTCCTCCTCACCATAAAGTTCTCAAATGGTCTCAAAAAGTCAGATAAAGCAGGGAAGTTCTTTTAAATTATTATTCTGAGTAATTTTTCTCTTACTACTTTTTTGTCAGAAAGCACATAATTTGAACTAATACTTTCATTGTGTCTGTCTTTATAAGAGACTCTCAAACAAGGTCAGAAGAGCCTGATTATCATCCAGTTGGGCCTCTTGAATGTTGCGTGCACTTCCTAATTGAACAGAAAATAACTTTTTGTGAAAGTAGACATATCTCAAAAACAAAGAACTCTCAGCCAATCTGATAATGCCTCATACATCAGTTTTAGTCTTCTATAGCATGTAGTAGACTTACTTTGGAATTTTGTTACTCTCTGTCTTTTTCTTAAACCAAAAATTTTTACTTTTGCTTTAAATTTTTTTGCTTTCAAATTCAAGCCACTGGATTATACAAAAGTACTGCAGGCTTTAATCTCTTGTTGCTGTAGGTTTGCTTAAACCAATTCCTTAGTGAAATCCACTGTGTGCTAAAGGAACTCATGAAGTGGCCAAGTGTTGGATAATGCCTGATGCTGTATGCCATAAAATTAATTGGTACTTGTAGGTATTCTTAGAAGAGTTTGTTTTGTTTAGTCTAAAACAGCACCTGATGCATGAGTTTTGGAGGTTTTTAGGCACAATTTTAACAAGCATGCTTACAGCATATGTGTTGCTAGAGGAACATTTAACCTATCCAGAAGATCTCTTACAATTTGTTCTTATTCATAAACTTTTCTTTGGAATTCTTAATATAATGTAAAATAACTGAATAGTTACCTAAAAACTCTTTAAGAAGTCAATTTTGAAAGTCACGTTTGCACTTTCATAAGATTAAGATTTAATTTTCATTAAATAAATGAAAATCTCACCAAAACAAAAGAATGAATGCTGCTAAATGATGCATTATCATCCATACTTTATCCAACCATTGTAGTTTCTCCTTCATTCTTTATTTTTTGTAGGAGCAGATTTGTTAATGGTGGTTGGTGGAGTTTTGAATTTGAGTTTCTGCTCACTTAGTTTCCAGTGCGTATTTTTGGCTAGAAGCCTTAAAAAAATCTTGCAGATGTTTTCAGTGGTTTATTGTTAGCGCGATTCAGTAAATCGGTTTTCTCTGATCTTCAGAGCTGGTAAAATGCAGTCTTTCAGAGGCCCTGTGTTTCATAACTACTATGCATTTTCAAACTGTGCATGATGTTCGTGTGTGTGTATATATATGCATATTACATTGCTGCCACTCTTTCTGTATGGGCTTTAAGGTGCTTGAAAATAGCAGCCAGTAAAAAATAAAATCACTCAATCACTTAATCGACCTAATTATAATTTTAAAGGGCATTTTTAAGTTGTTTTTGAAATCAACACACTCTTCTAATACTTTTTTTTGTTTAATTCCCTAATCAATCTAACATGTTGTGTACATGACATTTAAGTGGCATTTTTGTCTGTGGGGTAAATGGGTCGTTCAGATTTTATGAATAACAACTCATTGGGAAGTGTCAAATTGTGTGTTGTGTCATAATAGTTTATGTATCGGTTATTTATCTACTTGCTGTAGAAGAACATCACTGAATAATTTTTGGTGTTTCGCTTCAAATACTTTGCAGTGTTACGTGGTATTTAAGTACTTCATTGTAAATTCCACCACAGTATATCCGGTACAATTTGCAATATTGATTATTCCTAATGGGTAATACTTTTCCTTTAATTTTCAAACTTTATTCCCAGTAAGTACACTGAATAGTTACCATGTTTTGTTCTCTCTTTCTTTTTGGTAGTCTACTGATCCAGTATTAACACTTCCAAAATGTTAATTTCAATCTTTTAAACAGCAAATCCCCTATTGGAAGCTTTTGGAAATGCAAAGACTGTTCGCAACAACAACAGCAGTCGTTTTGGAAAATTTGTTGAAATTCATTTCAATGAAAAGGTACTAGAATTTTGTTACAGTTAACCAGTAATGATTTTTTGCCATAAAATGGAAATGTTAGACTAACAGCAGGCTGAAGAGACTTATTAATCTTGCACCAAATAGCTACTGTCCTACTTTACAGATTTGATTTGTATTCTGTCGTCTTGAAAGGAAAACCAAAGCCACGCAGTACTGTGTTACTACTGGAAAACAGCAGGCCAAGTCAGTAGGAGGCAATTGCTTCCATCCACAAAAGAATAAAAATGGTTCCCTTCATTGCAAAAAGGCATATCTGAAGAATAACTTGCTCTTAAGTGTTTAAGCATTCCTTTAATATACAAATAAGTGTGAGTTGCATATTGGATATAAACATACAAATGTATTTTAATGCTTTAATACTTCAATTATTGATGGTTTTATGTATTTATAGGAAATCTATGGACCTCAGATTAGTATTATGCATGTGACACAAGTAATGGAACTGGCTTTTGTCAGCTTTTGTGTAGCGTATGGTTTCCTTTGCATGTAGTTCTGTTTGGATAGCATATGTATAACACATTCCATTATTAAGGATGACTGTATGTCTGTCTAGCATGTTCAAGTCACAGGCTTTTGTTGATGATCCCTGTAGAGATTACATACGTGCCTCCTCATCTTTCTGACTGAGGACATAAAGAAACAAATTGCTGCAGTTCCTTCCTGCAGAGTTTAAGCTCATCATCTGCTCTTGAGCTTGTGGTCTTTTCTGAACCTTTCATCACTTGGTTCTGAAACTAAACTTCAGATCTTTGGTTAATATTTTAGACACTAAATAACTACGTTCCTTTAAGAGCAGAAGGACTTTATCTTTGGTCCAGTTCATGTTAATAAATTTATGGAAAAGACCCAAATTTCTGCTTGGAATGATGCATTCGTGACCTGTCAACACTTAAGTGTGTTTCATGTTAATTGCTTTGGTTGAAGCAAATAGCACTCAGAGTATCTTCAGAAACTGCTTAAAAGCCTGTTTTAGCTTACCACTGCAAGATTGGCCTGTTCACTTGAGTCCCCTTTTTACAAGACTTCATAATTCACAAGACTTCATTTTGTGGTGACCTTATCAGTTCTGGTTTCTCAAAGCAGTGTGAGTACAGACTGGGGCCTCTTGAATGAGTGAATGACTGCATAACCATGGTCAAACTTGTCAGTCAGCAAGTTCTTAGTTGCTGTAATGGCCATATGCTCAGGAATTTCCTTGCTGTTAAGATTTGTCTAGGCATAGGGAATTTCATTATAGGCCAGATAATAAATGGCTTTTGAAATCTGTGTCAGACTTCTGTCTCGGAAAAGAGTTGCAAGTGTTTGAAATAAAACGTTTGCTCATAATGAGTCTGCCTAAGATGTTGTCCAAGTATGTGTTCGGTCATTGTAACCCTTCCTCTACTTTGCAAGAGTCTCGGTGAAATGTCACTAGAGGATGGTACTTACTGCCATCCAAAAAGTATAAGGGTGGCTGTAGCAATGCTTTTTGCCGGAACTACGGGAATTATACAAAGGATTCTGCTTGTTGGGGTAAAGCACACCCTTTTAAGAGGAATGTATGTATATGCAATACAGGAGCTGGGGGGAGAAGTTAGTAAATGGTTTCTTTTCTAAGCTTAATATGTATTAGGTGTAGGTATATTTTAATCTTTGAAGCAGTGTCCATTGAATTACATGTTGTTAGACAAATGCAAATTGAAAACTGCTGAATCTTAAACAATCAAAAAAGTACTCGGTTAATCAGAAAAATATTTCTTCCTCCTAGAACTTGGTGGTTGGTGGATTTGTATCACATTATCTGCTGGAGAAATCTAGGATCTGTGTGCAAGGCAAAGAAGAGAGGAATTATCATATCTTTTACAGGCTTTGTGCTGGTGCTCCAGAAGACATTAGGGAAAAACTACATCTAAGCTCTCCTGACAACTTTAGGGTGAGTATCAGAGTCACTGCTGATAAAGTTTCTCATGTTGCTATACATGGATTTTTCATACAGATATTATTAAAATTGCTGTTCACTAGCTTTGACAGACATTCTTGTTACAAGAATCAGAATTTATATTTTTTTTGTTAAATCTGTTTGATCCTGAAATAAAGCCGCCTGCCATTCTTCCTTATTGGAAGATTTCCTATGTGTTTTCTCTGTGTCTTAAAACTGAGGAATCTTTGCTTTCCAGAGATGAACTTTTGCATACCCAGCTGCTAGTAATGTTGATACGGGTTCTTCTAGAGTTGCAAAGTGTGAATTTCTTGATTGTGACCTAACTGTTCTATGGGTAACCCATCTTTTAAGTCCTGAAAACTTAGTCCAACCATGCCTTTAGGAAGATGTAGTTGTCCCACAATTCTCTCTCAAATAATTTTTTCCTCATACTTCCTACCAAATATCAGACACGGTAAAAAGGTTGTTGCTTCTCTGTTCCAGTCCATGTGCTTTCACATCACCTGTCTTTTCTACTCTGTTGCACCTTGTTCCTATAATACTGTACACTCTAGGTTGTCATTTGTATTGTTCCAGTCTCTCCCATTCCTGTCGTCATATGTCTGTGTCATTCTTGGTCACTCCAGGTTACGTGATAAGACTCACTAGTCCCTTTCAGCTGAAAGCTTACCCTTTTGTCTCCAATTGACCCAAAGCCCATGCTCAGCTCTTTCTGCCAAGATTACTTATATTCATTAAGCATGATCCTCCCTCTTAGGTTTTTCTTCACCTAATGTAGTCCTTCCTGAGGACCACTTACTATTTCTGAGTTTTGGCTGTCTTTCCACAACCTGTTACTGGTCCAGTCACTCAAATAATGGAGAAGTTAATAAAATACAAATAAAATCAGTGCTGAATGTAATACTCCTAACTATACCTAAATGAAAGTGAACTTCAAGTAAACACTAGGGAAATAAGACTTGAATTGTTGTGCATACTTCTTTAAAAATGTTAGGTTAATGTTCAGTGCAGGGAAAAAGCAGAGTCGGATCTCAGGAGTTCTTAGGAAAGGAAGGGAGAAAAAATAGTGAGTTATGCTGCCAATGTACATCCATATTTGTAAATAGCATACACAGTTTTGTCACCCCATCTCAGAAAGGAACAGTAAAATCTTTGGGTGAAGCAGAGGCCATGGTTGAAAATAGCCTTTTGGATAGTATGGTCCCTTTCATTCAATACAGCGTGCCTGTTCTTACCACTTCTGATTTGTTTACTGTCTTCCCTTCTCCCTATGCTTTAGTCTTATGTGACAGATGTGGTTTCTCCTGATTAACCCTGATTCTCTGTTATGTTTCTAGTAGCAAACTTGCAAACAGGCAGACTTTTTGTCCCACCACTAAGTTCTTGCATTCTTGTTATCCTTTTTTTTTTTAACTACTTCAGTTTAACTTTTAACTTTTTCCTCGAGCGTTCCTTCTTTCTCCTCCCCTACTCTGTTTAGTTTTCATTGAATTGGTTTTCAGAAATGATTGACAAACAACATGGTGATTCCTTTTGCTTTCTTTCCCTTCTTGGCAGTCAAAATTTTTTCTCTTTTTTTTTTTTCTATTTGTCTGAGTGACTCCAGCCCCCACTGCCCTTATTTTTAAAGTCTCTTTTAATTTCTCAGTGTGTTACATCTCAATTATTGCAGTATTTTTTTTCCTCGAGAAAAGAATATTATTGAACTCTTATCCTACCAGTGCAGCTTTGCTGGTACAGCTGTTTCTTGTTGTTTTCCTGATTGTCCCTTCTCTTTCTCTTCAAAGCAAGCTTCTACCATCCCTTTCAGGGTCCTTCTACAGCCTATTCACATCTTATACTGTCATCACCAATTTTACTAGTAAAGTGAAGACTCTTGCCTTCAATCACTCATTCCTGCTATTTAATTACTTATAAATATATTGTTATATTTTTGTTTAGTTTTGTTTTTCTTTTTGTTTTGACAATCCCATTTGAACTGTAAGTATCTACAAATATCGCTATGTGCTTTGTTGAGTTGCATTGAAAAGAAAAATATTTGCAAATCAAATCCTACTGGTAAATACTGGTCAGTTGTTTGCTTGTGTTCTGTCATTTGTCTGCATCTCTCACTGTTTCTTGGCTTATGCTTGGCTTGGAATCTCATGGAAGCAGAATTTTCTGTATTTCTAAAATACACAGAACTACAGTTACATCTGGTCCATGTCATACATCTGTACTGTGGTATCTAGATGATCTTGCTCCGTAAAAGCCCTGGCAGTATTTTAGGACAAGTTTTCTTACTTCCTCAAAGGCATTCTTAGGGGCCTTATATATATATTTCACCAAATACTTGGTTTGTATCTTCTTATAGGTCATCTATTTGTACTTAGTTGTGTGATGGAAACTTGATCTGATGCTTATTAAGAAAGAACTACTTCTGTTCTCTAGAAGGAATTTTTTTTTTTTTGAAACACCCAACAAACAATACTTAAAAAACTCCAACACCATTTATTTTCATGTAATATGGACCTAGTTTTCAAAACTTTCTTCTTTACTGTGCAGTTATTCTATGCAATAGTCTCTTGTATGTTTTAAAGCTAAAATCTTGAACAAAATTTTGAATACAAGTATTTTTATTGTGCAGCCACTTTTCCATTAAAACTTATTTCTTGTCATTAATAGACTTTTAATTTTGGAGTTGAATATGCTGTGTGCCCACTCTTGGGGATTTTTTTAATCAAAACCTCTGCTAATGAAGGTAGATTTCATGGTCAGAATTATAACCTGCTTAAAATCAGGTTGGTGCAGTACAGTACTGAACAGCTGGAGTACCTTTACAGAAGGCACTCACTTGCCTGTTTAATTTATAAAGAGTTTACAGTCACACCAGCCTTACCACACTGTGACATAACTTGACTTCTACTAAGTTTGCAGCAGGTACTTTCATTTCCATTAAGAATTTTTATTGCTTTACTACCCTGTTAGTATTTGAATCCTGAGTTCCTTGCTGCGTGTGAAAGGTCTGCTCTGTGAGTTAAGTTTTAACAGTTCTTTTCCTTTCTGAAGATGAAGTAGATTATGTATAAAGAAAAAACCCCAACAAATACCTTAGAATAATTTTCATCTTTGTATGTACGTAAATTAAAAGAAGTGTACTTGAAGTTTATTAGTTGTATTGCACTAAATTTTCATGTATTATCACTTTATAGGAGATTTTTAGGAACAAAAGTTGTAAAAGGTTAATGTTCTTCCTAAATCCGTATTATTTTTGTCAAGATTTTTTTTTCTGTGCTCTTCGTTCAGGTTTTATTATAAAAAGGTTCTGAATAATCACACTTTTTTACCACGTTTTGTTGACTGTGTGTCTGTCTGGTTCAAATTTCAAGGAAAATACTGTCTTTTAAGCTTCTAATAATAGATGGTGATATTATATGAGGCAAGGTTTGGTGATTGATCAGTGTTTTGATATTAATGCTAATTTTTTTGACAAGAACAAATAATACTTTTAAACTGATTATTTAGAAAAACCCACCCCTAAATTCACAGTTTTGCATTGGCTCTGTTGTGCCACTTGTCACGTGCCTTTTAGCCTAATCAAGTCAAAGTCCAAATTAGGGCCAGCTTGGATTCTAAGACTCAGACATGTTTTGCTCCATGCCTGGTTTCTCTTAACTACACTCACTTGAAAATAGGACCATCTCAAATCTAAGGCAATTCTCATTTTTCACAGAAGTGAAACAGTACTAAAAGACAAAGAGTAACTTAATGCGCCCCTGCCCTTTGACTTAAGTGATCCCTTGGAGTCTTCTCCCCGTGCATTTGGCCATCTTGGCATAGGCGCGCAGTTGCTGTAGGCATGGGATCCAAGACAACGGCACTGGCTGCACCCGCCGGACCTGTTGTCTGGATTTCAGCAGCACTGATGGGGGTTACCGCTCTGTTAGTTCATCCTTCCCCTGCAGTTCCCCGGGGGAAGCGTGAATTTGCTTGGCAAAGGAGTTTGAACAGTTGCAGGTTTCTTACACACTCCTACTCTGAGCACACCCACATAAAAACATGCAGTCATGGATGCTCATGTTTTAAGTTTTGAGAAATTCAAAGTCAGTGCCAAACATTGTAGGTCTAAGTGCCTTGGGCTGTACCACATAGCTTTGAAAGTAAAGCTGCACGGTAAATCTGTACCTGGAGTATAGCTGATGGAGATGAGAACCTGAATTTTTTTCAGATCTTAATTTCTGGAAGACAAATCAGATTGCCTTATGTTTGGGTCACTGGTGTTATAATGGGGTGTTACACTTCAGAGTTTAAAAACCCAAAATCTAGTGGTATTTGTACGTTATATATGATAGCCTCAAGTTCTGTATTTCTCTGCTTTTAAAAATACAATTTCTCCTAGACTTAGTATGTACATTTATTTGAGTTTTTAGCTTTTGAATGAAAGAAATTATCTTGTGATTAAATGTCTCATACATAGGTTATTATTGAATACCGTGCTGGTTCACATTCTCAGCCTGTCACATCAATTTCCACACTCCCTTCTTGAAAAGTATGACCTTTTTCACTTTCCAGCCCCAGTTGCTGGGGTTGTGTTACTAATACTGTAATACAGGGATATATTGTGTTTAAAATGTGCTGTGCATTGCATTCTTACTGGCTGATAGAGAAGACTCTTCAATATTTTGTTAAACAGCAAGCTAACTTTGAACAGTGTATCTTGTCACTTTTAATAGCAAATTTGTCATCTAGTTTTCTTCTGTTGTTAAAAATGCTTTGAAGAGTATTTTATTTTTTAGAATTTTGTATATAAATTTTGATCAAAGTGTAGAATTATCTGTGTTCACCTAGTTGAAAACATCTTCTTTGTGCATGGGCTAGGGCGAAGAATCAGTTCACTTCCTTTAGACAAAGGGCTCTGTCCAAGCTTTTTGGACAGAGTTCTTATTTTCAGCTAAACAAATCGGGAAGAAGAAGCTGGCGATCCCATTTTGCTGGAAGTGTCAGTCATTATCTGAATGCCTGGTCTATTCCTTTTACCATACAACACGAGATGGATATCAGAAGCCAGATTCTGTCTTGGGCTTCTGCTTGTACCATGTTTATAAGCTTTTAATACTCTTCAAGCTTTTTAATACACTATGTGTCTTATTAGCTATAGAAATATTTCGCTGGTGAGGAAAAAAGAGTAAAGTTCAGTATTATGCATAGGACAGAAAACTTATTTTCTTGATTCCTAATTATGATTGTCTTTTTTGTAATTCCAAACTCCATTAGTAAGTTTAGGAGAGTCAAACATTAAGAAAACTTCGTGGAACTTAACAAAATGAATATCCCACTGTGTCAAAAAGTATTTTAGTTGTCAAAATTGAGTAGCTTTCAATAGAAGTTTGTTACTGTTGCACTTCTGTAATTCTGTAGATAAGTATGTTTTCAAGACATTGATTCTGAATACCTGCCATGTTGCTGGTATCATACGATTAAATAAATCTATGTAGAGGAAGCCTTAAATAAAAACATAAGTTTTCCTTCGTTCTGTCTTTAAGTATGAATTTCCACTTTTTTATTGTTACAGTATTTAAATCGAGGCTGTACCAGGTACTTTGCTAACAAAGAAACAGACAAGCAGATTTTGCAAAACCGCAAGAGTCCTGAGGTATGTTGGTATTGTTGGTTCCTTTATATTATTAATTAATGCAGATGGAGTTGAATGTTGATGCAGTTTTACAGTGTGGAATGAAATGTTCATTTTACACATCTTCATAGGTCTGAATGGGTTCTGTCAAAGCTGGTGTATTCGGAACTCTGGTTTCGGAGTACAGTCTTAGAAAGACATTTTAACATAAATTTTAAAATCCCAAGTAGAACAGTATATAAAATTGTTTCCTTTTCATTCTTTTAATAATATAACACTTAATGATGCAGCTTTTCTTCTGTGGAAAACAAAAATCTATCCAAGATATTTTTGATTTATTTTTTTTTTAATCTTACTAGTGCTAGGAACAGGTCAGGAGCAGTAGTTTTTTCCAGAACCATTTTTACTGTCTGGATTTTTGAAGGGATGCTCCAAACTGTTCTATAAAACATTAGTGCAACCTCACTTCCAGCACAAGTATATCCCCCTCCCCAGTACACTGTGTTTTCTATTGTTTTTTGTTGTCCCCTTGCTATGAACTCTTATGGCAGAGCATGGCGATTCCTGAAAGAAAGCGTGGAACTTCAAAACATTTTTTTCCTCTTGCTCCATCTCCATTTATATTTTTTAAAACTAGAATTACTAGAATTTGTAGCATTTAAGCCTTTGAGCTTGTTCACATGAGGACACTAAAGAATTTGGTCCCAATTAATAATATATGTGAATAGGAAGTTGTTTAAACACTTCATTAAACTTCTAAACTAGTACAATTTTCATCTATTTGTACCCAAAGTATGAACTTCTTACTTGCATAGCTGGAAGATGTTTCAAATCTTAATCAAATCCGTACTTGGGATTCAGTAGCAGAGCAGGCTGCGTGCACATGGGAAAAGTACAAAGGTATCTTTACTCAAGAGCTTCTCTCCCCCAGTGACCATGCCATATCTTTTGCCTTTAAGAGCTTGTGCTTGAGCTTGTTACGTAGCTCATGCCTAGCTGTGAGAGACAATACAGGTACTTCCCTTGCTCAGGTCAACATTGTAAAGGCTGCTCCTGGATTTCTAGTGTTTGTACGTTGTAAACACTTGAGCACGTAATTCCAATTTCTTTTGCTTGAATGTAGGCTGTTTTCTATAATCAGGGGTGGTGTAGAGTGTGATGCACAAATGCTGATTTGATATTACTAGGAGGCAGAGAGCTGGTAGATACTTAATTCTTGCCAAACATAACAGGCTAGGAGATAGATGGTTGGGACATTTTGCCTCAGTTTACCTGATCTGCCTTAAATGAAGACTTGTGGTGAAATTGGTGTTTTATGTAGATAGGAAGTATCAACGTTCACTTATTCTTGCTATTGGAAGATGAACCTGAGCAATCTTGTTATTGATGTTATTTGCAGGCAGGTGTTCTGTCATAAAACATGTCCTCTACAGGACTTAATTTGAAATAAGTGTTTGTCTAAACTAAAACATACTGAGAGAATAATTCTGAAAATGTGTATTAGACATTAAGTAGTGGAACATTTGGTGCCACAATACCTGCATGTTACAGCCATGTCAATTTAAAGGCTGAATAAAAGATCAAATTTCAATGATATTTAAACCTAGCCTAGCCACTTAAACAGGAAATGTATTGCATTGTTCAGGTTTTTTAAAAGAAATGTTAGTATTTGCTCTGTCATTTTATGAAAGATATTAAGATTGTTTATTTGAATAAAAGTAGCTGGAATAGTCAATTAATACTTAAACTATTTTTGTGTTTTCCTTATCAGGAAGATGAGGTGATCATTTTACATCATTAAGATGTAGTTTAATTTTACTGATGTGTCTAAATGTTGTGTGAAGTGAATTTTTCAGATGCATGTGGTGTTTTGTTTTGATAAAAATCACTTTAGCTTATTTGACATTAACAAGGCTTCTATTTATTTCATTGTTCTTAGCTGAAAACAAAGTAACTAAAAATGTAGCTCAGTCTGTGCATGTTCAGTTAGTCTCTTGATTGCATGCAGTGTGTTACTATCTACTATTTAAACCCATTAATAGTTAAAATGGCCTTTGATGTATTTAAATGTTAAACTGGTATTTTAAAACATAACTGCTATTCTTCTAACCCATAGAACACTGCAAACAACTTTGCTGTTTCTTAATCACCAGCAAACGTTAACAAGTATATTTCTCTAAATAAGTCTGCTTAGGACAGCAGTTACTCTTCCAGTTCTGATTTGTCCGATATTCCTTTCCCGTGGCCTCTCAGACTTTCTGCCACGCTGTTGCAAGTACCTCAATCTTCCATCAGCTGCTGGGGGCTAGAAGCACTCCTCGTGTGTAACTGCTTCGACAGCTCCCTTAGCCATATTCTTCCTTTCCACTGCTCACTCCTCTATATTCCCCTGTCCTTAGCTGTCACATCCTCCAACTTCTGCTTTCTGAAGACAGTTTGAAGTTTGCTTTGAAGTTGAAGATCATGCTTCGAAGTATCAAGAAATTAAACTAAATTAGGGGTTTTGCAAAGCCTGTATTGTATGAAGAGCTCTCATCTCTTTCTGCTTAGTTTGGCATGCTTTTTTACGCTTTTTGTTATGGTTTATTCTTGACTGGAAATAATAGCTTACATTTACTTTAAAATAATCTTCTGAATTTTGTGTTTCTCTTGTTGTTTTATAGTATCTCAAAGCAGGTTCCTTGAAGGATCCACTCTTAGATGATCATGGAGATTTCAACAGAATGTGCACAGCAATGAAAAAGATTGGACTGGATGATGCAGAAAAACTCGATCTTTTTAGAGTAGTGGCTGGTGTCCTTCACCTTGGAAATATTGATTTTGAGGAAGCTGGGAGCAGTTCAGGTTAGATGAAACATAAATCGTTTTCTGTAAAAATACTGAAAATGCCTCTTGATTGTAAATGATTCCTTTCCATGTGGATTAGTGCTTTAGAAAGCTGCCTTGTGTTCAAGGGTAATTCAGTCTTAATTCACCGCATTTTTGAAGTCAGGTTTGCCTATTTCTTTTAAAGTTGTACTTCCTTATAGGCTCTGAAAGCAAATAGGCTCTCACTGAAATTGTTCAAGGAATTGTCCAGTGCAAGGTTTGATATAAAGAAAAGAGACATTTTGTGACTCAGAATTTTACTTGTATTTTAATAATGTTTTTTAAAAGTCCAACTTCTTGCTAATGTCATGAAAACATCTTGAAATCAGCAACTCCATCTGTAGGGAAAGGTGTTATGTCC
Source organism: Falco rusticolus (assembly GCF_015220075.1). Classification (NCBI taxonomy): domain Eukaryota; kingdom Metazoa; phylum Chordata; class Aves; order Falconiformes; family Falconidae; genus Falco; species Falco rusticolus. The sequence goes on from NC_051192.1 coordinate 80,843,776, forward strand.
TTTGGCTTCCAAAACCACCATCATGTTAGTATTTTGAGAGGCGAGAGGGGGAAAAAGTTACAGCAAAACCACAGGTAATTGTAAACTTCCTAATTTCAAGATGTCACTCACAGGATGAGTTGGTATGAGCGTGGCTGGGACTATATAGCAGAATGTGCAGGAAGGCTGAGGAAGGGGAATGAGTATTTTGGGAACAGTTGTTCTTGCCTTACTACCGAAATCAGCCTCTCTTAAGTTGAGAACTGCTGTTCATATATTCCTGAAGGACTGAAGAAACTCTTGATCAGGATGTACTACAAATGTAACTATAGTAGAAAGGATATTGGGCCTTTGGACTTGACAAGGTGGGACAGAGTGAAAAAGGTGCAAATGTGAGTGGAGAGGCAATTTCACGAGGCAAACGAACAAGGAGAGGGGGAACCACAGATGCTGAGGAACGTCAGGGTTTAGAGAAGGGAAGGAGGACAACAGGAAACTTACTTTCTCTTGAACGTTGAAATTCAAACCCATGGTTTTTTATGGAATAAATTATTATACTTCTAAAGTGTGCTTTGCAAATACAGGTTTTATTCTGCGCTCACCTGTATGTGTACGCACAGGGTGTGCATTTGCACTGCCTCAGGCAGTATGTCTCTTACCGGAGACCCTGGAAAGTTCTGTTGCTGCCTCAAAAACATGGGAAATGCCAAACAAAAGCTCTTTATTACAGGTCAGATGGTGTTTCAGAGCTTCCAAAATCAAGTCATGAAAACCTTACTCTTTTAAGGACTCCTTTCTCCATTTGTTTTTTTCTTTGTTTTGTTTGCTTAGTGCCATTGTAGGGTTAAGGAATTCAAGCAAAGTTTGACTAGTTAGTTACCCCCTTTGGTCCCTTCACTTGCCTGTAGAAATAAATTTTACTGAGAACAGGAAATAAATCCTGACATAAGTAATTAAGTTTTAGATTTTGCTGAAGTGTTTGAGCATTTCAGTTAGGGATTTATGAACCTGTTGTGGCTGGACAGGCTCCGGCACTAAGGCCCTGGTGCAGAGCAGCAGGGGACACGCCTCTCAGCTGTTTACCTGTGCAAAGGTACCACAATTATCTGAAAATGTAAGTGCCAGGAATCCGCTGTGCCAGGCACTTCTGTTGCATAGCAAGGAAGTCTGAAGGATTACAGGAAAATCTAAATTTGAAAGATTTTAAATCAATACAGATAGTTTTTTATGTATTAGCACTTCTGCATTGTGAGATAGTGCTTTCACTGACAAGCAGGTTAGCTTTCGAACAGCCCACATTTAGAACAGTGTTCTAGAAGTGCAGAATTGCACGCGTAATTCCATAGGGTTTGGTGTGGGGTTTTTTTTGTGGTGGGGGGGTGTTTTCTTGGGGTTTTTGTTTGGTTTGGTTTTTGGGGGTTTGTTTTTTGGGTTTTGTTTGGGGGGGGTTGGGGTTCTGTTTGGGGGGGTTTAGGGTTTTATTGGGGGGGGTTGTTTGTGGTTTGTTTTTTTGGTTTGGTTTTTTGTTTTGGGGTGGTTTTTTTTTTTTTGGGGGGGGGGGGGTGTTCTTGTTTTGGAGAACTGACTTTTCACATTTAATATAGAAGTAATTTCCGGAGGCAAACTTTAGTTCCTTTAAAGTTGAGTTGCTTCCAGTCGTCATGGCACGATCGTTACCAGCTTGCTCTCCTACCTGGAGTTCTCCTTGGAAGCGCCAGCCGGCAGCCGCGGCGCTGCCGTTAGCGCTGTAGCGCGGGCGGGCGGGCGGGCGGTAACGGCTGTGGCGTGGCGGTAACGGCTGTGGCGTTGCTCGCAGGGGGCTGCGCGCTGCGGGCGCGGAGCGAGCCGGCGCTGGAGCGCTGCGCCGCGCTGCTGGGGCTGGACACGGAGGACCTGCGCGGCAGCCTCACCACGCGCGTCATGCTCACCACGGCAGGGGGCGCCAAAGGAACGGTCATCAAGTGAGTGCCGCGGGCGGCCGCGGGGGGGCGGTGCGGTGTGTTCGCGGAGGGGCCCGCAGCGAGTGCGGCGCCCGGCACGGCACGGCACGGCACGGCGAGCTGCTGCCGGGGGGAGCCCCGCTGCCCAGGGGCTCTGCCGCCGGCTTTGCCTTCTTACCCACGGGGGGAAGGGGAAAACCGGCCTCAGACCCCCCCACTTGGCCATTTGCAAGTGGGAACTGAGTCGCAGTTGGCGTGAGTGCAGCTGTTTGAAGTGCCTACTTAATGCTTTACAAAGTACAAACCCACAGTGCTACAAGTAGACCTGAGTGCAGAAGGCTACCGCGCTGACACTGTTAGTCCCTTCCAAACAGAAAAAACGTGCTATGCTTTTCCGTCATGCAAGTGATAATTTTGAGATTACAGCTTTTTAACAGGGCTTTGCGTTTTTATTGTTTCACTTTTTTATTCTAAACCAGTTGATCCAAACGCACATTTTTAGATGCTTTGTCTTTGTTTCGTTGTTGTGAGGTCACTGGAGTTTTCTTACTTTTATTTGGAAGAGTGGTGGTTGTACAATGTCTGGCTAAAATGGCCTTTTTTCCAGGAAAAGAACAGCTTTCAATAAGTCACTATCACATTTTATAAGACCTGTTGCATGCCAGTGGGTATGATGTGTGGCCAAAGAAACTAGAGCAGTTGGCTTGTTAAATCCATAACCTACACAGAAATTTACATACCCTAATAGATTTAACAGATACACTGTATCAAGGAATGATAACACTGTGCCTGACATATTTCAGAAGATACTTCGTCTTTCTCGTCATGGGTGCTGCACGGTACTCCCAAGACTGCGGCCCTGTGATAATTGGGTCTGGGGTGCTCTAATGAGGGGGTAGTATATCCACCCTTCTCAGTGTCTGGGTGACCAGCATCCCTGTGTTTGCCACATCTAATTCTTCTGAAATAAAGTTTCAGCTTTAAAAACACCACTGCAAATGGTAATCCAGAAATGTGCTGCTGCTTGCTGTTGCTGGTCAACATTTACTCATAACTGCAAAGTTAATACTGTTTCACAGAAACATGAAAAATAGTGGAACAGGATGAATTTGAGAAAGGTGTGGGTTTTGGGTCATGTCATCCTGTCCCATCCTTTCCCCCTGCCCCCCCCCCAGTAGCTATTAGGAACAGAACACATCACTGTTGAAGTAAACAGTGACCTTAATATAAAAAAAAAAATAAAGAGATTGTTCCTTTTATTTTGAGAAGAAGCTATTATCAAGGTAACTTCCTAGGCACAGAAGCAGGGTACTGATTTCTTTCTGTACACACATGGAGAAGGAATAATTGCAAAGAAAATGTCTAAACATGGTACCAATGATAACATCTCAATACTGTGGAAGTTATGACTCTTGTGAAACGGGGTTTTATGAAGATGATTTCACTACAGTTGCTTTTTCTTTGTGAAAAACCTCTAGCTTCCACCACAAGTTTTCTCCTGTTGAGACGGATCCTTCTAGCATGCAAGCTGTCAGGGAAGTTAGCTAAGCTGCATGCAGCTAAATTGTGTGTTTTAAAGTTTGGTTTTCTGTGTTTTGTATTTTCTGGAGTTAGAGAAAACATCACATTGAAAACTGAACTTGGGTTAAACCATTCTGAGCACACTGAAAGTAATTAGCTGAATGCATCAATCTTTTAATTAGGAAACTAATGAATCTTCACTTCACTCATTGGAAGAATGCATGGGTGCTTCTCACTGACTTACAGAAACAATCAAGTTGTTCTTGTGAATCAGAAATACAACGTTATGCACATTACACCATAAGTTTAATATACGAAAGCCATAATTATCTCTGTTAATGTGGTTTTTATCAGTTGCTTGTCTATTTTATGTCTTTTGAAATTTCTTTCGGACAGATAAATTTATTTTGAAATTTATTACTATTATTTATATTTGTATCTTACAGTATGAAGTGTTTGTTAATGTTTCATAAACTTGTGGACTGAAACAAAGTAACAGCTGATTGATTTAACCTTGGTATGTCACTGTGGCCAGTAAAGGTGGCAGGTGTTAGTTAATGCATGCTTAGGTTATGTCAGACTTATGAGGTGAAAAGTTGATCTTTGAGCACTTGAGAGCATTGGCTTTTTTAGTCCCCAAGGGAGGTAATGGATTTGAGTAATGAAGGTTTCCAGTGGCCAAGAGTTCATTCTGTGCAGGAGAAGTAATCTTGATCTCTACCTAGTTCTAACCAATAATGATAAATTAAAAGAGAATAGCTAGGGAAATACTTTCCAGTGCTCGCTTCCTGATCTCCAGGGTGAAACTGATCTTCCTGGCAAAAAATTGAGCGTAATAAACCATCAGTGACAGGCTTTGCTGCTTGAACATTGTGGGTTTTTAGGGGAATGCAGAAGCTCTTCTGAATTAACTCCTATTCAGGAGTCTTAAGTTTAGCATGAGTGTGGGCTGTAATACATTATTGCCAAATAGCTGATCTTTTGAGGTGTACTTCTAGATCGAGCAAACAAGTAGACTTCTTGGTGGCCTGCTTATTTCTGTAATTTGAAAGAAAGGACGTTCAAGAGTTAGAACTTCATAGTGACTACCGTGGAAAAAGTTACAGTACAGTGACAAATGGTAAGTAATGGCTTGGGAGGGGTTATTCTGCCTTGAGTTAAAAGCTCAAGATCTGGGTCTCTTTGTAGTATGTGCAATGGTGCATTTGTGGAAAGTGATTATAAATTCTTCCTTCCTGCCGCCTCCTCCCCCAGTCATTGGAAACTTGGGGACTCTTAGTCACTATCATCTTGCTGCCTTATCAGCTGATATGAAAAGTTAAAAAGAATTGTTCTCTTTATAATAACCTTTACATGTAGGAAGATGTGGGTCTTGCAGGACAAAGTGCCTCCCGTGGCCAGTATTTTCCAAGTTTTACTATTTGCTCTCTTCCAGACCATGTCTAAATTGACAGCAAGATCTTTGATATAGTCATCCTGGAGAACCTTCATCCGTGTTATGAATAACATTAGAGTAGAAAATTATATATTGTGTAGTACAGATGGTACTCATATTAACACATGGCAGTATAAGAATTGCAGGTTTTGAAAGTTAGTCACATTTTTTTTTACTTAATTCAGGTTGTGATCCACTATAACTGATGATCTTTCTCTGTTGACTCACTGCTTACCTGGTTATTCACCATCTTGCCTTTGTGTTTTTGAATTCTCAAGTATTACCACCACACACTTTACCGAGATCTATCTTGTGTATTTTTCAATTCTATCTTCAATTTGTGAAAATAGTTTTGTATGCTAATCTCATTACCAAGATTTTCTGCTTTCTTAGTTCAGTATGATCAGACCATTTTTTGAAAAGATCCTTACTTTTGCATTCCTTTTAAGTGAAAGTGTTAACTAGAGGTAGAAGAGGTTTGAACAAACAGCATCAATGTCAGATTCAGATGGCACCCCACTGGAAATGCTCTCAGGGAACTATTGACTCAGCCCCTGAGAACAGATCAGTTTTGGCTGTTGTACACATGAAGTGTGTCTGTATAGTTTTCTTTTGAGAACGTTTGGTGGGACATATCAAGCACTAAAGCAAAGGTGTGTTGTAATATACTGCTTCTCTTTCAGCACACCTGAGGTGACCTTGCCAAGGAAGGTTTCTTAGAACAAATACAATTTTTGTTACAGCTTCAAATTCATTTTGGATTAAGGCTGTAAAGATTTTCTGTTCAGCCTATTTATCCTGATAAGCATGGGGTGGTGTTAGCAGTGTACTGTTTCAACAGCCTGCAAACACAAGGAGCTATGTTTTTGTGCCAGCAGATCTTATTTTTCCCCAGTGTTTTATTTGGTGGATGGCAAAAACTAATTCGGAGGACTCCTTCCACCATCTCAAGGAATTAATGCATTAAGCCTCCTTTTCTAGCCTTCTCTAAACTTGTGCAGCTAAAACCAAACACACATTAATAAATACACCAGTATCTTCTTGTGTGACTTACTGGGTGTAGAAGGAAAATGGACTGGACTGCTTTAGATACTTACTAAACAGCAACCAGGTTTTTCTGTGGTAGCATAGTTTAGAAACTGTTTGATTGATATTAATATCAGAGTTTTGACAAGTACAGCGTTTTATTTTGTTCCAGCAACCCAAAGAGCTACTCATTTCTCTTTCTTAGTGTCCCTTTGTGTGCAAGTAGATCATGTGAGTCCTAATAGGTCACAGGGAATAAATAGCTCAGCTGAAATCACTGTGCTTAGAGTATAACAAAGGCTTTGTTCTGCTGGGTGCAATGGAGCCAACAAGGAACAGTAGGAGGGTGATGCTAAGTGCTATCTCTGTGAATTTTATGAAACACTAATGTGCAGAGGACTGCCAGGGAGACTTGACACCTGCACTACATTTATCTGTCCTTGTTAGTCTCCTAAAAAGAGCATAATGATCACCTAGTTGGCTGATGTTTTTGCCATCCGTGTTAAGTGTGTTTACAGAGAGAAATAATGTGTTAGTATTCAAAATCTGGTACAACTCTTAGACTGTAAATGCACTGTACTACTTTCTTAATCAGTTTTTGCCTTTCCAAGAAGACTTTCAAAGAGGACTCTGTCATCACAAAGTAAATGATTTTACAGTGTGAAAAAAATATCTTACATCAGTCCAGCTTCAGCTTCAGATTCTTTCGGAGTATGTATTCTACCAAAATGTGTGTGTGGGTTTTTTTTGGTGGCGGTACTAAAATGTCTGTTGGAAAAACACCGTGGTATTTTAAAAAAAATATTTTCCTACAGTTTTTGGAACTTCCATCTTTTCTCAAATTACAGAGGTACCGCTTATATTCTTTAATTACATAGTTTTTTCACTAGGTAGATTATTTCATCCAGGCCATTTTATTTGTGAAGCAAATAAACTGTATTGGATGACAGTAACTGATGAGTATTCTTCACCTGCTCTCTCCCTTAATTATTGTCAACCATGGGCAAATTATACATATGTTAATTGTGGTTTATTTGTTCTGGAAACTGTCTGGGGGCTGCATGGCATTGTCTACAGGATAAGTCCAGCCCATGAGAGCACTTTCCCCTAGGTCTTAGACTCTGTAGATATCTGGAAACCTTGCTGAAGAAATCAGTATGAAGACCAAACAAGGTTGGGGGTTTTTTTTTGTTGTGTGTATTTTGGTTTTGGGGTTTTTTTTATTTTTTTTTTTAGCCTTACTGAATAGTTTAGAATTTCGAAAAACTTATTCCCTTTCTTCCCTGTTCCTTACAAGTAGCTGGCGGATGGAGGAGGAGAGGAGATGATTAAAAGGAGGCAGGAAAACATTTCTTTGCCTGTTCAGACAAGAAACAGGAGGAGGAAGGAGATTCCTTTGTCAGCATGCAGACCAGAGGAAAGGAGGACCTGAGGGAAAGCAAATCTATGAGAAGTTACTTGTTCTGTAATAGGGCTTTTTTGTATCTACTGGATCAGTGCAATTTCAGCATTATTTTGTTATTCTGTACTTTTGCTGTGCAAAATGCATTTCAGGGTTACATTTTCTTTCCATGTGTTTCTGCTGCATGCTTTGAAATTTAACAATAGGGTTTTGTACAGCCTCTGGAATTCTACGTAATGATGGCAGAATTTGTTATTTTTGAAGAACAGGGCCATTTTATAAATATGTGGTCTAGAAGTATGACTGTTTGCTATGTTGTTTAAAAAAAAAGAACTTGAATGCATAAATAATTTTAGACTATTGTATTATGTAATGGGCCTGCAGCTGACATGTGCGAATTAGTATTCTGATCTCTTAAACGTATCAGAATGGAATGTAAAGGTATCTTCCTTCTATTTATAACATAGGATTTCTGTCAGTACTCATTACCTTAAGATAAGTCAGCAGATACTTAGTGGAAGACAAGATTGTGTGTTAAAGCTAATTACTATCTAATGTAATGTAGCTGCAGCTGTCCTTAATGAACAGAGTCTCTGGTTCCCTGACTTACCGGTCACAATAGAAAGTGATCTCCATCAGTTTTACGTTTCTGCATCAGAAGTATCATCCTTGAAAAAAATACAGAAATAAAAATAATAATGAGTTAGTTTGGTGCTTGTGAATTCTGGGAAATGAAGGAAATGATGCAATATGGGTAACTGTTGTCATGGTTTAACCCCAGCCGGCAACTAAGCTCCACACAGCCACTTGCTCACCCCCCTGCCCCAGTGGGATGCGGGAGAGAATCGGAAGAGTAAAAGTGAGGAAACTCATGGGCTGAAATAAAGACAGTTTAATGGGTAAAGCAAAACAAGGAATTTGTTCGCTACTCTCCATTGGCAGGCAGATGTTCAGCCATCTCCAGGAAAGCCGGGCTCCATCATGTGCAATGGTTACTTGGGCTGATAAAACACCATTGCTCCGAATGTCCCCCCTTCCTTCTTTTCCCCCAGCTTTATATACTCAGCATGACATCCTATGGCATGGAATATCCCTTTGGCCAGTCGAGGTCAGCTGTCCCAGCTGTGTCCCCTCCCAGCTTAGTGTGCACCCCCAGCCTACTCACTTACGGGGTGGTGTGAGAAGCAGAGAAGGCCTTGACTGTGCAAGCACTGCTTAGCAGTAACTAAAACATCCGTGTGTTATCAACACCGTTCTTTTTTCACAAATCCAAAACATAGCTCCCTACTAGCTGCTATGAAGAAAATTAACTCTATCCCTGCCCAAACCAGCACAGCTGTGTAGTGTTAAGTTTTCCTTTCCTGACCTGCCAGTTCTTTGCAGTCCGGTGAACAGAAGACTATCTGGAGGGGGTAACAGGGCAGTTCTGCAGTGGGGACATCTTGAACTTTGTACATTGGGTTTACTAAACAGTTCAGATGAGAGGGATTTTTTTAAACAGAGATTTGCTGTGTGCTTGAGAAGTTTCATAATTGGTTATCCACCACCTTTACTGGAGAGTCTAACCCTTGATTATTGTTATTTATTATTGTAGCACTGGTGGTCCAAGGATGTGAGAGGCAAGGTATATGGAAAGCAGTAATACAGGGAATTATATGGGGAGAAGTGATTTATTTTATAAGCCAACTGATTGAGATATTTGGAAAAAGCATAAGAGCTTTTGGCATACAGCTGTCATCCTGTATTCTTCATGAAAAGGGCTTGGTGTGATAGAAATCTTGACATTACTTCTCCCTGTTCCTCTCTGCAAATTTTATCAGTTTGATTAGCAAAGATGCTTTCCCTGAAAGTCTCTTCTTTTTATTTACTTTAATATCTGAAGTATCTGTATGTCATGGTACAGTGTTATGCAAAGCTTTTGTGTACCTGTAATTGTTCTAAATTACAGGCTGTCTTTCTATGTATGAAATTTTGATACTGATTGGTCAAGAGGTTATCAGTATTTCAGTTTAATTTTTTTCTCCTTATATTTTTTTTATTGACATGTAAAAATCCTTTGGAGTTTTGATCCTTGACAGTCTGATTCTGCTCTGATCTGATTCTCTCCAGGCTGGTGGGACTTTTGCTTTTGAATTCTTTGGCAACATGGTTAGGATCTAAGTGCAAATTGCAAACATACCGTAAAGCCAAAATTTCATTTTTTGTAGTTCTCCCTCATTGTTTCTTAAAACACTTTCTTAAAGCTTTATTTTTGTATGAATTGTCTTATTCTGGAGAATTCTACAGGTGTGCTTCCTCAGCTGTGTACAGTATAACTGTTCTTTATTTTGGTACTCTCATCTGTTGATCCGAAACCTATTAAAAAAACCAACAATGGTGTTGAAGAATGTATTTATCCAGGAAATGAGGTGGTTAAATGTGCTTTGAGATATAGCCATGATAAGCATGTCACTGTTCTACTGAATTTATGAAATAGCTAGATATATATTATTATATATGTAGCTAAAGATGCAGTTTATTTGTCTGATATTCCCAGTTTTGTCATGCATTTAATAGGCTTTGAAGTTGTGACTCATAGGTTTTTTTTGTTATTTTTACTTAACTGCTAAACTGGGATATAAACTTGTAATAAAGTAGTCACAATGCGGAATAAAGGCTTATAAATAAGAGGGAAAGAATAAATTATCAACGTTTAAAAGGCCCTTCTTCCAGTGTTTAAAAAGAATCATTATTTTGGGATTGCATCTAACTTTAATGAGAACACAATCCCTTATCTAAGTTTTTTTTACTTCTGTAAACAATTAACTTACAGCCTTAGTTACAGCATGTATGAAAGCATAAGGACAAAGACATCAGAGCAAAACTGAACTATAGGCTTTAATTTTGGCTGTGGATGTTATCTATCTGGACCTTAGCAAAGCATTTAAGAGAGTCTTCCACAGCAATCTCCTGGAGAAACTGGCTGCTCATGGCTTGGATGGGTGTACTCTGTGCTGGGTTAAAAGCTGGCTGGCTGGCCAAGCCCAAAGAGTGGTGGTGAACGGAGTTACATCCAGATGGTGGCCAGTCACAAGTGGTGTTCCCCCCAGTTTTAATATTTTTGTCGATGATCTGGATGAGGGGATTAGGTGCACCCTCAGTAAGTTTGCAGATGACAGCAAGTCAGGGCAGAGTGTTAATTTGCTTGAGGGCAGGAAGGCTCTGCAGAGGGATCTGGGTAGGATGGATTGATGGTCCAAGGCCAGCTGCATGAGGTTCAACAAGGAGAAGAGCCGGGTCCTGCACCTGGGTCACCACAACCCCACACAGCGCTACAGGCTTGGGGAAGAGCGGCTGGAAAGCTGCCTGGTGGGAAAGGGCCTGGGGGTGCTGGTCAACAGCCGGCTGAACATGAGCCATCGGTGTGCCCAGGTGGCCAGGAGGCCAACAGCATCCTGGCTTGTATCAGCAACAGTGTGGCCAGCAGGACCAGGGCAGTGACTGTCCCCCTGTACTGGGCACTGGTGGGGCCCCACCTCGAATCCTGGGTTCAGGTTTGGGCCCCTCACTGCAAGACAGACACTGAGGTGCTGGAGCGTGTCCAGAGAAGGGCAACGGAGCTGGGGAAGGGTCTGGAGCACAAGTTCTATGGGGAGCAGCTGAGGGAACTGGGGGTGTTTAGTCTCGAGAAAAGGAGGTTCAGGGGGGACCTTTATCGCTCTCTACAGCTGCCTGAGAAGAGGCTGTGGGCAGGTGGGGGTTGGTCTCTTCTCCCAGATAACAAGTGACGGGACAAGAGGAAACAGCCTCCAGTTGCACCAGGAGAAGTTTAGATTGGGTATTAGGAAAAATTTCTGCCCTGAAAGGGTGGTCAAGCATTTGGACAGGCTGCCCAAGGAGGTGGTGGAATCACCATCCCTGGAGGTATTTAAAAAAACACGCACAGATGTGGTGCTTGGTGACATGGTTTAGTGATGGACTTGGTAGCCCTGGGTTAAGGGTTGGACTTGATGATCTCAAAGGCCTTTTCCAGCCTAAATGATTCTTACTATTGTAATGGGACTGCTCATAAATTAGTAGTTGAAATATTTTTTGGAGTGGTTATGTATATATTTTAAATATCTCTCTGGCAGTTGCCAATATAGTTTCTAATTACCTAATAAAAGAGTGTGAATACATCTGCATCTCACTTCTGCTGAGGATAGTGGAACGTTATTTGTTTTTCCAGGTTAGTCTAACCTGGCAAGATTGTTTCTTACCTGGGCCTAGAGCTCAGGTTTCTTTTGTACCTTAATTTACAATAATTGGAACGGCTCTTTGTAAGTTTAGCATCGAATTTCAGTATTTCAGAGTAAGGAATTCTGAAAAATAATATCTGTGTCTTTTGGTTTTTAGAGTACCCTTGAAAGTGGAACAAGCAAACAATGCTCGTGATGCCTTGGCTAAAACAGTTTATAGTCATCTGTTTGACCACGTAGTGAACAGGGTAAACCAGTGTTTTCCATTTGAGACTTCTTCTTTCTTCATTGGAGTTCTAGATATAGCTGGTTTTGGTAAGTATACTTTAAAAAAAAAATAAATCTAGTTTTCTATTATTGCCACCAAAGATTCAGTGATAAATTCTGTAACGGAGAGTGGGAGGATTTTCTTTTTGGTTGTGGTGGGTGAGATGGTTACATGGGCTTAAGAAGATGACAAGAAAGCAGATAAAGCCTTGCTTTCCTGAGATACAAGAGTGTAAAGGAGGTCTAGAGCTTCTCCTGATGACCTGGTACGCTAACACTTGTTAGTGTGAAACTGAGCATCTTTGTAACGGTTTCAGATTCCTGTAATGTTCACATAGGCACACCTTCTGAAGGTCTAAAAATTTAGAATTGCATCTTACTGTGGCCACCCAGTAAAATTAGGAAGGCTATCTTATGTGCGTGCTCTTTTCCCATTCAGTCCTGAGAAGGTCACTGCATACTGACGGACAGGCAAAGGAAGTCTTTGAATTATGATACTGTTTCCTGGAGGATGAATAGTTCTGTTGGAGTTGGACTTTGGGCTCCTGCTTGCACTTGGGAAGTGATGGGTGTTGATGGTTCCCATAAAGCTTTTGTCTGGTTTGGCTCACTGAGCTTCAGAATAGGGCATGTTTTCTGGTCTTAGCCCTGCTAAGGTGGTCCAAGAACAGCGAAAAAAGGAACCTTTAGTGTTCAGGTCTTCAGAGCTATGTTATCCTGTGCCAGCCTGTTCCAGTGTGGATGCATGGTGATGTATGTGTTCGTACAGTTTTACTGTATGGTAGCATCTTGCTTTGGTTTGCTGCCAGACATAACTGTCTCTTATTTGTCTTAGGAATACAATCTGCTTGCATATTTTTATCTGTCTTATGTCCAACTTGAAAAATCTGTCAAAGCTTTTATTTTACTGAAAGAAACAGATATGCATCTGAACACATCGTTAAATATTAGCACTGTGAAGCTTCTCTTATTTACTGTTTAATAAAAGTTCTTGGAACACTGGTTTATCATAGAAGTTTGATTTCTGTTTTTCAGAATACTTTGAACACAACAGTTTTGAACAATTCTGTATTAACTACTGTAATGAAAAGCTGCAACAGTTTTTTAATGAAAGGATTCTGAAAGAGGTATGTTATATTTAATGTTATATTTGAGGATTTATTTTTTTAGTAGAGAGATACTTACAGTAGCACTGCTTTCCATGAGATTGCACATTATGCTTAAATTAAAAAAAAATTAAGTTGACAAACTTTTCCTACTGTGTGACATCTCATTGTGCCAGAAAAGAATATGGCTTTTTGAACACCAACAATCTTTTTTTCTTCTTTTTTACCATTCATTAAAATAAGGCATCCAGATACTGGACAATAGGCCATATCTAATGTGAATATCTGATTGCATGGCCTTGTCATTAAGAAGGTGAAGTTGGAATATTTTATGCCGTGGAAGGAAATTCCAAAATGTGTGTTGATTCATGCTGTATTTAAAAATGTCTCCATGCTTATTTAAAAAGAAATAATATTGGTGGGTAAAAAAAATACAGTGAGTGGTATTTGGTTGTGTTTTTTGGTTTTTTTTAGGAACAAGAACTTTACCAAAAAGAAGGCCTGGGAGTTAATGAAGTGCGCTATGTAGATAATCAGGATTGTATAGGTATGTACGTCCTGCAATGTCAAGCTATTTATTAGTATCCTGGAGGAAGAAAGCTTCAAGCAGAAGAGACAAAATATCCCTAGTACTAATAATGCTAGTAAATTACTAGTAAACTAGTAATGCTCTAATTATGCGTTTAATGACTGCAACCTTGTGAATTCTTCTAGCTTTGTGTAACATTCCAGTTCTGGTTGGTAATAGAGCCACATTGTCCTACAGTGTGTGATAACAGCAGCTGGGACTTGTGAATTTCTTGTGCACTTTCCTAGAAAACTGATTAGAACATCTAAATAGGGTAAATAAAGTGAAGAAAGGTGTGAAGTTGTCTGCGGATCAGTATTCCATGAATTAAAAAAGAATCCCATCCCATTCCCCCACCTTTTTTGAGCCAGCGAGCAAAGAAACAAAATGACCTATAGGCAGCAGGCCGTAGATATTAATGCTGCTTTAAGATTTCCACAGACCAGAGGATTAAGGTGTTGTTTGGTTTGGGGGGGTTTTGTTTGTGTTTCCCCCCCCCCCCCGCCTCTGCATTCAGCTTGTATTCTCCAGACTGGTGTGTTGTGAACCAAAGTTCATCTTGCTTTTGCAGTTACAGTAATTTACTTGTGGTAACTAGTCAGTCCTGACTGAGCAGAGGATCCAGAGTGACATCAAAATTCAACATCTGTTGCAAAACGTCTGGTTCTTCTGAGTTTCTGTCGCTCTGCTGAAGAAGTGTTCACTTTGTCAGAGAAGACTGTACAGTCACTAACTGACTTAATTAAAGACAACTTTTTACAAGCAAGCCTTTGGCTACTTGTGAAAAAGCAGCAGGAAGGTATTTGGAGGAGAGAGCAAAAGCACAGAAACAAGAAATAAGTGACTTCTATGAATACAAACCTTCTCTCTTTAATGGTGGTTTAAAATGCGTATGTGAGCCCGAGTCTGTTCCCAAAAATGTTGTTGTAGTTTAGGGACTGCCATGTTTATATAAAAAGGGTTGCTTCCCCCCTAATGCATGGGTTGGTTTTTTTTGTTTTTTTTTTTTAATTTTGTTTGAAACATACATCAGAATCAAAAAGGGTTTCATGGAAAAGGTCTCTGTCTGTCTGATAGTGGGAAAATGGGTCGAGTTGTAGAGATTGCCAAGTTGTTGCCTTTTCCTGCCATAGGAAAGGTTTGGGCAGCTTACCTAAGACTGTTAGTAGCAGTCCCCGTTTACTATTCCAACCAACATATCACACCCCACCACAGATTTGACATATGTCTTCATTGGACGAGTTATTCTTATATAAGTTAATCAATTCTAGCTTAGTTAAACCTTTTTTTTCCTATTATTGCATAGTCAGAGGAAAGGGGGATTTTCTGCTGCCTTTTGAAGTGAATGAGAAAAATAATGTTGGTTTCTGTCAAAATACGATTTTGTTTAAGGTGTTGAGCCAGTCCTGTGACAGCAGTGAACATGCAGAAATATTAACTGTCACAAAAGAGAAGGATATTATGTTGACGTGGACAATTTTTAAACACTGTGGAAGAATCTTAGAAGCAGTCATTAGTATGTTAGAATGTTTTGATGGAATGGTAGTCATCTCTGTAGCTAAATAGCTTGTTCAGATTTTATAAGCGTAAATTCTTTGCATTGGGGCTGTCTTTATGCTTTAGATGTAGCCTCATACTGTACAAGGTATGGTAAGTTCATAGACATGGCTGTAGTACAAGCAATAGTAATTTCTTCTGCCTTTCCACAGTAAGAAAGTGGGTAGTAAAAATTCCTCTTATAAGAACAGTTGTGTAGATAATATAAAAAACTTTTAAAAGCCGCATAATTCTTGCGTCTAATAGTTTCAAGAGCATGCATTTCTGTGTCAGCTTACAAGGGCTTTTGTATATGTATGTGGAAGGTCAAGGCAATACGCTTGTAAAATGTTGTGAAACCACCTCTGTACGCTCAAGTCTGATCTGCCTTTCTTAAAACAAATGCATTTCATTTTTCTCCCTGGATCCTGTTGTAAATTGAAGTATTTACCTTTTCATGTTTTTAGTTTTGACATGTGGTGAAGCACAGATGAGAAGCTTAAAAAACCCCGCAACAGTATAAGCGGTTATCCTGTAAAGACTGATGGTCATACCACCGAAACATTTAGGCACCTTTTGGGAATTAGATGACTAAATCCAACATAAGACCCAGAGTGAAAATCAAACAAACTCTGTCTGATCTTTTTTCCCCTGTGTTCATTGTGTTACAGTTAGAACTTGGTATGTGTAGGATATTGATTAAATCAACAATTCGGACATGTAGAGTTAATTTGCAATGACTTTTTAAATTTTGTGTTAACAGCTTTCCCTAACATAACATTTGTACAGAATCGGATCAGTAGCATTTTAAACTTGTAATGTTCAGTTCTGATAAGAGTTTAGGTATTCAATTTTTGTACATATATTTTGTTTTATTAACAGATCTGATTGAAGCAAAATTAATAGGTGTACTGGATATTTTGGATGAAGAAAATCGTCTTCCCCAACCAAGTGATCAGCATTTTACTTCAGTTGTGCACCAAAAACACAAGGACCATTTCAGGCTGTCTGTAGGTTTATTTCTGCTGTCTGTCTTGTTTTAATAAAACAGTTCTTGGAACAGTTGATAGTAACACTTCAGTTTAATGAAAACCTTTCCTAAGAAATCACATACCACACCAGTCTGCACAATCCATATTCTTTTGTTAAGGACAAGTTTGGTTATTAGGTTTGTTGAAAAGTTCACTGAAGGCTTAAGTCTTCTAGGAATTCTAATATCCTGCTGAAACTAAAGCCATATTCTTCACTTACTTTTGAAGTTTGTTAACATGTAATGCACGAAAAGGAAATAAAACCACATTTTAATTTAGACTATTTCATATCAGATGAGTTATTTTGTTATTCCTTCCAAACGCTGCTTGCTTTGGAGAATATTTGACTCATGGAGTGTCTAGCTAGCACTTCAGAGATGAAAATAGGGAATGCACAAGGAAGATCTTCTTGTTGTTAATTCTTTAACGTACAGCACTCTCTGGAAGATTAATGCAAATTATTGCAATTTATGTACGACTTCTGTTGAAATGCAAAAAAAAAAAAAAAAATTACTTGCTGAAAAAACACAAGCAAAGGGAGCCAAATAACATTGTCATTAATTTACCTTTCATTACATTTCCACTTAATATTGTTTAACTGGACTGCTGTGCAGTGAAACATTTTTGCCAGTATGTGTACCACCAACTGGGTAGTTGCCTTTTAAAATAGACCTTCTAAAACCATATTTTAATGTCTAATCCTACTGTCTAATCCTACTTATATGACAAGGCTATTTATCAGCTGTGGAATGAATGGTATAGAAATTACTGATTAAAGGCAAAAAGAAAATCAGCTAGCTGGTGTTAGCAGTCCTGGTGACATTTATTTTGAATGTGAGGTACTTAAGAGTGCAAATGAGATTGAAAATAAGTTTTTGGAATATCCGAATTTGAATGGAAATGGTAGTGGTCATCACAATTGTACTGCAGGAAATGTCATTTTCAAAACTTAGTGCTCCTGGCAGAATCATGGTAGTGATGTAAGAGTAAACTTTTTCTCACTCTCCAGTGTAATCCTTGTTTGTAATTCAACTTTTTAATTCCAGATTCCTAGAAAATCTAAATTGGCTGTTCACAGAAATATCAGAGATGATGAAGGCTTTATTATCCGACACTTTGCAGGAGCAGTGTGCTATGAGACGGTAATTTTACTTACGCAACTATTTATGTTATGCTTTGTAGTACTTTTGTATTTTTCAGTGCATATAGGTTAAATAACAAAATTTCCTTTCATCAAAAGAGAAATTCAAAAGTTGGTATGTCTTAGCTTTAAAACTGATTTTGTGAGTGTTTGACAGAATTGACGGTTTCTTTTAACTTCTCAGATTACAGACTGTTTTGGTGATGTATTTTGTGTAAGACTTTGTTATAAATCTATAGGTAACGGTGTCAATATTAAATATATTGATTCATGATCTACTGCAAATCTTGCATCAACGGACGTTTGTGTCTTGGGGAGAGGAATACACTACGTGTTGTAAAAGTATTGTAAAGGGTAGCTTTTTGGAAGCATGCTTATCTTTGTATGCAATCACTGTTTATGGTATAATAAAAATCACAGTTTATACTTCTTGTTTTCTATTTCTACTGGAAATAGAATCACTCATGCAAGAATATAAAATACCTGAAATTTGTACCGTCAAAATACATTCCAGATTCTTCTGCTTTTTTGACGTTCAACATACAAAACCATTGAAACACCTGAAGCCAATATCTAAAACCTAATTTTTTAGTAAAAAAAAGAGTATAGGATAAACAGAAGATCCATAATGCTTTGCTTTTCTGGTCTGTAACTCCTGTGTGTAAGAGGGAAGCTATTGCCAAAGATTTTTTTTGTAATTTGAAAATGTGTACTTCAAAGGCTTGTTCGTTCTTACTTTAAAATACTCCAAGAATGATAATGATTGTTGTGCTGTTTTGAAGTAAGCACACGCTGTAGGTCATTTTACAAATAAGAAAATTGAAGTGTGTGTTGCCTACCTGATTTTCTGAGGTCACTCAGTGAGTCAATATGAAAATAACAAATAAAAGCGGAACACATTTGTTCCAAGTGCTCTTATATTTAACTGTGTACCTCATCGTGGTATGTTAATAATAATTTAGAGTGTCTGCAGGACCAGAGGAGCCAGATATGAGCACATAAGCTCTGCTGTCAGAGCTAGGTCAAATATGAGGTGCCTTTGGTCCAGGTGCTATCCTAATATGCTTCACTTGATTTATTCGCTCCTTCAGGGAGGGACTTACTTGGGCCTTAGAATTTTTAGACTATAGCTGCCTTGTACCTCACCTGTTACTTGTTTCTCTTTCTCACTGCCACTTGTGGCACTTCTCACAATCTGGTTTGTGGTGAGGATGCTCATCCAACTGCATTCATATTCCAGTCTTTTGTTTTCATAGCCCAAGGGAATTTTGCAGGCCTGTGTTTGTCCTTTGATTGTCATCACCGTTAAATCCTTTTGTGGGATATCTTGAAAATTTGTATTTTCTTCCAATTAGTCTTGGCCTACTGTCCTCATAAATATCAAACTCACTATTATAGTTGCACCAACAGCCATTGAGAATTTTTTTAGTGTGAAATTGGATACTGGTGTCTTGATCTCTGAATTCCAGTGTAATGTATTGTTCGTAACTTCTAGAAGTTAGCGAGCAAATTTAAATAAAACAGAGAGGTAAGTTTATAGAAAGCAGGACAGTATCTTTATTAAATCAACTGTCCTTGAATAGTCATAGTGCTACTGAAATAACTTTTTCATTTAATTTTCCAAACTCTGTAGATGCACCAGTTCGTGTGCATGTTAATTCCTATTTCACAACAGATCTTAACTGATATTACGAGCCATGAAAGTATTAAGCTTCTCAGAACAAACAAGTGATGATGTGCTGAGTACTGGAAATGGAAAGAAATGATTGACAAAAACACAGCTATCTTTTAAAAGGCGCTAACCCTTACCTTGGGTTTCATGATTCCAACAACATCCTTCAAATCTGAGAGTATCTTTTCTCTCTGTCATTAGTGTTTCATGTGTCCAATTGAAAAATTGCTTGGAATAATGTATGAATATTTACCCCACATGTTCTTGCTGTTTTTTGAATTAAGTATGTAACTTTGTTTTCTTTAGTTTTCTTTAAGACTTAAGTAAGTGGAGTAGTGAAATAAATGTGCTGCTATTTCTTGGGTTGTCTTTTCAGATGCAATTTGTGGAAAAAAACAATGATGCTTTGCACATGTCCCTTGAGTCTCTTATATGTGAATCCAAGGACAAGTTTGTTCGACAGCTGTTTGAATCCAACAGTAACAACAACAAGGATCCCAAACAAAAAGCTGGGAAACTTAGCTTCATCAGTGTGGGAAACAAATTCAAGGTAACATAATATAGCAAAGTATCGTATCTTGTTGTAGTATGAGCCACTTTCAAGTTACCTGAAATAAGCAGAACCTAAAGGTTGGGAGAATTAGTGGTAACTTGAGATTCAGACAAAGAAAATGTTAAATAGACATTTTTTTCTGTTGAATTATAAGAAACCACTATATTCAAGCTACATGCTATGTGTTTCTGTCAAAAAGATGTTTCATAATAGTCCTTACAGAGATTATGGAGTAATTTTTAAGTCAGAATTTTGCAAAGCCACATGGAAGACTTTATTCAAAAGTTTTAAAGTCTTGAGATCTAAATTTGGATTCTGTGGACTTTAAGGGGTTCTAAATGTAACAAAGGTGTTCCTCCCTCCTATCTTTATTGTGCATTCTAGAAGATGTATCAGTTGGCTACAGTTTGACATTCTCAAAATTCAAAACCTAACCTAACCACTGGCTTTCCTCTTCTAAAATATAGAGTCATGGCTTTCACAGAAAGATGTTCAATGTGCTGAATGTTTCCTTTCTCAATACCGGAATCTGATGCTTCTCCTCATTTTCTCCTTTCTTCTGCTTGTTGTAAAGCTGACCTTCAAACCTTGTCTTCTCCAAATGTTTTCTGCATCCTTTTCTCATTCAGCAGTTTTATTTGAGCTGGACTATTCCAGCTCAGGATGGCTAGAAAGAGAACTGTAGGGGAATTAAGAGATGAAAAGCAGACACAACCGTGGGCTGCAGGTAAATTTTTCAATCTCATGGATTTATTGTTGGTAGAGCTGCTGCAATTTCAGCAAGAGCTCTTCTCTACACATCTGGGCCAGATCCAATGAAGGATTTGCATGCCTTCAAGTCAAGTGCTGCAACATTTTTGGTACGCTGCCTTACCTAGCGCACCTAAAACCCCACATCATGTTCCTGGCTACACTCCTTACACAGTCCCTGGGAAAAGCAGGTATTTTAAACAATCCAAAAACGTTCTTGTAGAGTGGAGCACTTCCAGTAGCAGAAGACCATTTCTGCTCCATGTCAAGGTTAAGTGCTGAATTGTGATTGCAAGATAAATTCCTTCTTGCGTAATTCTGTCTTGTGGCTAGTGTTTAGAACAGTTCTCTAAAAATGCAGGGGCTGAAGAATGGGAAGGATATGGTAGCAGCACTTGCTTTTTTGTGTAGCAACAGTATTCTGCTTTAGGTCTATAGAGTATTCAGTGGTTTATATCTACTGTATTTCCTGTAGTGTGAAGTTATTGTTCAGTCTGACAAAGGGAATTCCTCTTACACCCTTCTGGAGATGGTTTGTTATGTAGCCAGAATTAAAATTTTCACAGGGCCAGGAAAAGCAGGAGACAGAGCCTGACTTGTAAGGTAGTGGCTTTGGTGTTTTACTGGGAATTGGGCAGCCTGCTCTGAGTTTTACTGTGATGTTTATTTCCTCCTCTTCCTTATTGTATAGTATTTGTAGAATTAAACTGTAGCAATTGGTTTAATATAAAATGCATGATCAGAAGGCAGACTGAAAAATGGAAATGCATACAGATAAGCCATCTCCTGAGCAAACCCTGCAACCATGAGTCTGTTGTAGGTGAAGCAATGATCCATTGTTTTTTATAGCTACATTTTCAAAATGAAAGCGTCTGTGGGATCTTTGAGATAGTTTCCACATTCTTACATCTGGGTTTTCAATTCCTCTTGGATTTAGCACCCCACATCCAGTAGATACGGACATGTGAATGATACCATTGTTCAAGGAGGGCTGAAGTAAAAAAGGAGGCATTTTTTTAAGTTAAGCAGCAATTGAAAGGGAACTTTTTGGATTGCCTTTTGGACTTTGGTGTTCACCTCTGCACCTAGAACATGACTAACATCCTCTTTGGATCTGGCCCATCAATCTATAATTCTTTCAATGTTTTTGAGTTTCATGGCATTTTGAATGTATGTGTTACTTCCAGTAATTCATTTAGTGTTACCTTCCCAGACACAACATGTGCTGCTGATGAACACTAATAGCCTTGAAAATTTCACTTCAGATGACATCAAAATAAGTTCTGTTATCTTAGTAGAAATTCATCTCTTTAAGAGTAAGAATTCTTAGTGTGTCAGTATGTCAGTCTCAAATTCTTGTAATTACATCAATTTATTAGATGATGTCGCAGGACTTCTCTTTATGAAATCTTTCACAATTCCCTTCCTTATAACTAATTAAAACTGATTCACGTAAATCAGTTGAGGAAATAATGATTAATTAGGTCATCAGATCTATGCAGAATCTCTGGGATGATTTTACCTTACTGTGGTAATGATGGATTCAATTGTCATAATTCAAAGAGCAGTAGTTTTAGCATTATGTTCTATTCATATGGTCATTTCATTAGCGAAATTTACCTGAGAATGGCTCTGGCTTATTTCTTGTCAAATCACAGAGTATAAGGAAGGGGTATTTTCCCTCTAGCAGAAATGTATTTTGTTGATGGAAATTACGCTGTCCCTTCCAAAATTAAGTATTCCTAACTTAAAAAACCATGATGATTATATTCAAGTAGAGATATGAAGAGTATGTGTAAGTGAGAACTGAGCAGGAGGTTATTAGTGTTTGTCATGCCTCTTGTGGCACTCCTTCTCTCTTTCTAACCATGTCCATGATAAGTTAAAAAAAAACAAACCAGTTTTATTCACCGGAAGGATGACTGGTGGCTGTAGGTGACGCACATCACCCGTACAAATCTCATTTCTTAGATTCTAGGTAATTGAAAGATCTGGTTAAAAACAAACAAACAAACAAACATTAGTCAGAAGTCAGAAATTTTCAATTTTGGTTCTAGTACAGAAAAGGAAGAATATGCTAGACATACAGAATTTTGTCGTCAGTCTGTATACTTAAAGCTTGCTAGTATGCTAGAAGGGCTGGCACAGCAGTAATCTATGTGGTAAAACAGATGCATCTATAAAGTAGAAGTATAGCTGTTTTCCTGATGTGGTTCTGAAATATTTTGAAGTCCCTACCAATTACATTCAGTAGCAACGGTGACTTGTTTTCCCTGATAGCCTTAAGTCTCTGGTGATCCTGTAGACTTGCCCAAGATAATCATAGGACTGTGGTCTTTTCTCATCACAGTATGTTTAAATGCAGCCTCAGTAAATGTGATTTTAAAATTATAGTCAATTGTCATCAACAGAGAATTAAAAATTTGGAAGTTTGGAATTAAAAATAGTTCGTGTAGGTTCATTCACCTAAACACTGACTTAGCTTTAAAAAAACAAGAAAACCCTGAGCATATGTGTGTTCTGTGTTAATTATTTGATGTACAAATATATGCTTGTTCTAAATTAAATTTGGGCTTTTGCAAATTTGCAGTGTATTTTTTTTTTTAATTACTGCTGATCAGTCTCATTTTCTTTATAATTTTACCACATAGCCATTATTTCCTGTATTTTCCCAATAGGCTTGCACTTTTTTTTTATAACTATGTTGTAGTAACTAACTAGTCTATACAGTATGGTTGTGCAATTAAACACAAGTAATTTCCTCAGGACCATTCATGCACAATTGCATGATTTTTGTCTATTAAAAGTTGTGAACGTTTGATTTATCAATTCATCTGATTTACTAACAACAAACATGCATGCAGTGATGCTGTACACTATTCTGTGTGTGTATTTCTGTAGTTGTCATGGTAAGACTCTTGAAATACCTGTTTTCTTTTACAGACTCAGTTAAATTTGCTTCTTGAGAAGCTTCACAGTACTGTAAGTATATATACAGATGCAGGTTCATAATTTTCTGACGTAAGTCATAATCAATTATCTCAACAATATGGCTTACAATAACTGTGATAAGTAATTGCTTTAGAGTTTGCAGTTACATGGCACTTTTGAGATGTCTTGCTGTGCAGGTGACGATTATTGCACTACAAAACCACCACCTTTAAAAAAGTTGTAGAATGAAATTTACATAATTTGAGTAAACAATATGAAATTTGTCTGGGCTGTGATCTCATTTTTTGTCACTTTTACTTCCTTCCATTCACTGTTTATCATTGATGACTCATTTGCAGAAGACCTAGAGATGTTATTTAGAAGTAAGGCAGATGATAATTTATTATTGGTTACTGTTTTCAGATTCTGTAATGCCGTTAGAAATTAAATGTTTCATTTCATTTTTGTGATAGGCTGTAAACACACAGATGGTCAAAGAATGATTCCCCTAATGGGTATTTGCTAATGTAGCAGATGTAATTTGATAGTTTGTGGAATGCTCTGTGTGGTTTAACATACCCATGTTTTAGAACTTGGACTTGTAAGAGCACATTCTTGTTTCTCCTGACCACATGTTCTAACCAGTTCTAGATGTGAGGTTATTCTCTGTCCAAAAAAGAAAAAGGGGGAAAAACATGGAAAACAAATGGGACAGCTGCTGGGGTATATCCAACATTAAGATTTTACTGTACTCATGAGGCTGGTCTGAAAGAAAGATGATCGCTTTCACACAGAACACTCAGGAACAGAGATCCAGTCCAAGGAAAAAGTATGTGGCCAGGCTTGCTGTACTGAGTTTAGCTAAGCCACAACTGAGGATGTGTTGTTAATATAGAGCTCACTTGGCAAGTGCTCTCTGACTCTGAGCTGAGAGATAGAAAAAGAGAGAAAACACTGCAAACAAGGAGTAATACTATGTTTTCTCAGGCTCAGTTTGTTTTAGTTTATAAGGTAGGCTATCATTAGCAGCCACCTGTCGTAGGAAAATCTGAATAATTGGATGCTGTTTTGCAAAAACGTCATCCTTGATGAATGTGAAATGATCAGAGAAAGCAGTGGTGAAAATTGTAGAGATAGTACACATGGTGATGAGAGAGGAGCAGACCGGAATAACATGGAGGAAGGGAGAATGAAGCAGTGAGCCGAAAGAAACTGTAAAAAGTAAAAATGAGAAGAAAGGAAAGTCAGGTTCATCTGGGATGATTCCAATGTCAGGAGGCTGGTAGCATGTCCACTGATGTGAACTCTGGAGGACTGAGGCATTTAGGTGATTTGACTGTAGAAGATAATGAGGGTAGTAGAATCTAGATTGCTAAATCATAATTAGGTCATAGTAATGTTAAGAACAGTTGAGTGAAAACTCAAAAATTGACCATCCAATTAATAGCTTGAGCACTGAGATCTGTTACATCAAGGCTAGAGTGCAGAACTGATGCATGAGAGAAAAAGAACATTGGCATTTCTCTTTTAGAATAGTGTTACTTTGTATCTTCCCCTCCCCCACCCTACCTACCCCATAATACTTAAATTATTAACTGTTGCTTCAGGAGGTTTAGAAATGTGTAGATTCTGCTAACTTCTTGTTTTGGTAATAGGGGTCTAGCTTTATTCGCTGTATCAAGCCTAATTTAAAGATGACAAATCACCATTTTGAAGGAGGACAGATCCTCTCTCAGCTCCAGTGTTCAGGTAATGTATACCTCTGATATTTTTCTCTCTGTTTATCACTTTGGGCATTATAGATTGATTTAAGTTTGAAATATGTGTGATGCAAGCAATATTTCCTTACTTGAATGGTTGCTTTCTAGAAGGTACCTTATTTATGCCGTGTGAACAATTATTTAGATTCTTAGTAACTTAGGTCTCATTTTAGTCCATAGAACCCTAGAAATAATTCATCTGAACAGCCGTAAGGTCTCTTCCTTGCAGGAAGAGTTGGTGTAATTTCCATCAACTGTTTTTCCAATTGATTATGAAAGTTCAGAGACCAGGAGCATATATAGCCATAAATTGGCACATAGATTTATATTTCCTGACCTGGAGCTGAATCCCATCTCTTTGCATTGCCCACAGTGTTAATAAGGGGCAGCAGTTCAGGTCAGAACAACAGAATGCTTTTAGATTACTGTGGCAGTTGAAGCGTTAGAAACGCCTGTGTGCACTTAGAGGCAGTCAGTATTAGCTGAGATATCTAATAATTGAAACGCACCTGTTTTATTTAATTTTATAGATACTATAATAAGAATTGAATCATATTGGTTTACTTTTTTAGATTTCTTTATACCGCTGTTAATTTGATTTGCAGCAGGACTTTGAACAGGGACACTTCAGTGTAGTCTTTCCTGTTGCTTTGTATACTACAGATTGCAATGCTGCATTTTCATTATTCTTGAAATACTAGGCACTTTCCAATTTTACAGCTTTATTTTTAAAGAGTAAATATTTGCAGTTCTGCTTATGCCTCACTGAAGAGCAGAGGGATCTGCTTGTCTGGGAATCACTGCTGGTATTGTCGTTCTTCATAGGGCATTTGTTCATCAAAGTACTTCAGTATTTTTTTCCCTCTTCTGTATTTTTGTACTTTCAGTAGCTTGTGCTTGATTTTTTTCCTCTTTTTAAGTCAAAGATATTTCCATGTTCTGCAGTTGATGTTTTGACAAGCCCATGTGTTTAGCATCTCCTGTTACTGTCACAAAAGCTTACCAGTTTTCAGCGATTAGAAGCATAGCACCATTTAGATTGGAGAAGGCCTTTGAGACCATCCAGTCCAACCGTTAACCCAGGGCTACCAAGTCCATCACTAAACCATGTCACCAAGCACCACATCTGTGCATGTTTTTTTAAATACCTCCAGGGATGGTGATTCCACCACCTCCCTGGGCGGCAGCCTGTCCCAACGCTTGACCACCCTTGCTGGGCAGAATTTTTTCCTAATATCCAATCTAAACTTCTCCTGGTGCAACTGGAGGCTGTTTCCTCTTGTCCTGTCACTTGTTACCTGGGAGAAGAGACCAACCCCCACCTGCCCACAGCCTCCTCTCAGGCAGCTGTAGAGAGCGATAAAGGTCCCCCCTGAGCCTCCTTTTCTCGAGACTAAACACCCCCAGTTCCCTCAGCTGCTCCCCATAGAACTTGTGCTCCAGACCCTTCCCCAGCTCCGTTGCCCTGCTCTGGACACGCTCCAGCACCTCAGTGTCTGTCTTGCAGTGAGGGGCCCAAACCTGAACCCAGGATTCGAGGTGGGGCCCCACCAGTGCCCAGTACAGGGGGACAGTCACTGCCCCGGTCCTGCTGGCCACACTGTTGCTGATACAAGCCAGGATGCTGTTGGCCTCCTGGCCACCTGGGCACACCGATGGCTCATGTTCAGGCAGCCATCAACCAACACTCTCAGGTCCTTTTCTGCCATTAACAGCATTATCAGCAGATTTCTTCAGTTTAACAGCATTTGATGTGTCAGAGAGGAAAAAAATAGCAAATTAATTTCCAAGCTTCAACAACTGCTGTTTTACAGTAGTCTTACAAGCTCACTTTTCCGTGTGTTTACTTTAACAACAGTAAATGAAGCTTAATGTAGTAGAACAAAGTTACAGCATTTAATGATAAAAGAGCAAGATGTAATGCTATAAAATCTTTTTTTCAAAAAGAAAGACTTAATGTAAACAAAAAAAAATTGTCATTGAAAGCAAATATGGAAAAGGTGAAGTTTAAAGACAGTAACCACAAGTTAAGGGCTAACTTAAAAACATAAAAAAATCTGTTGATAGGGTTATGTAAAGCAGCAGGCAAAAACTGGCATGGCCTGGGCTGCTTGAAGTGATTCATACCTTTTACTGACTTTGTGTCTGTGCTTTACTCATGTTCTAGTTGCAGCCAAAATGTAGTAACACTGTTTGGGACATCAAATTTCATCTTAGCATCTGATGCCTTGTATTGAAAATGTATACACAAAATGTTCTGGCACCGTGTATGAATCTGATGTTGCATCTGCATCTCATCTCACAAATACTGACATGAGAAAAATAAAAGCCTGGTTAGGCATTACTGGCTTTTTTTTTCATTAAAAAGGAAAATGCCAAGTCTGCTAAAAAGAAGAAAACACTTAGAAGAAGTATTAGGAAAAAAATCCACTGCACAATTGGATGTTCCTTGTCTCTGAAATAGGGACAGAATTGTGTGGGGTCTTCTCACCTGTTTAGTATTAACTTTTTGTGAATGACCCCATGATCAAGAAACGTTACAGGCTGGATCAAGACCCAGCTGAACTTTATGGTTTAGTCTCTGAACAGTGTCTCATAAAAATCACTGCTTCATTTGCATTTTACTGATACCAGCTTTTGTCCTTGTGTTCCTATGAATTTAGGAATGGTGTCAGTTCTGGATTTGATGCAAGGTGGTTTCCCTTCACGAGCTTCATTTCATGAACTATATAATATGTACAAGAAATACTTGCCTGAAAAACTGGCTCGACTGGATCCTAGGCTCTTTTGCAAGGTAAGAAATAAATTCTTATGCTATATCGTCCTGGACATAAAATGTGCTGTGGGGACTTTCTGAACTTTTTTTTTTTTTAACAAGACAGAATGTAATCTTAACTGTTTTCTGTGTTTCAGGCACTATTTAAAGCTTTGGGACTGAATGAAAATGATTACAAATTTGGGCTAACCAAGGTGTTTTTTAGACCTGGCAAGGTAATGTTTCTTTTGGAGTTTATGAATGTGAATCTTAGAATAATTTCAGTTGGAAGGGACCTCCAAAGGTAACGTTGTTCAACACATTGCTAAAAGCGTGGCCAACTTATTGCTCAGGGCTTTTTGTAAATGCTGTTCCTTTTCTATGAAAAAAAATCAGTTTTAATACTGATATAATTGACTTCACAGTCTTGTTGCTAATGCAAGCTGTATATGCTTGTTGCTAATATATTCCTGATGCAGTGTTTGTATTCCAAGATGTTCTACCAGTCAGTTATGACTTATGTTGACTATTAAAAAGAGCGAGTCAGGGTAAAGAAAAAAAAACTTTTCTAATGAAATCTGTTTATAGCTGAAATCTCTTTCTGTGATTCTGAGTATTGCTGCTGCTGTGCAGAGAAAGGAGATGAAGTAGGGAGCTGTTGTGACTAGAAAGGGGAATTACTGTAGTCCCAGAAATATGTTCTTAACTGTAACAATTACTGAAAAGTAGAAGTGCAGGATTTTCAGAAAAAGTTGCCTTAGTTGTACACTTGTACAAAGTTTAGAAATTGAGAAGTGCTTTCAGGGCTTTATTTTTTCCCAGATACAGAATTAGAAGTGTCTTGAAGTTGTGGAAGGCTAGAGTAAGTGTTCAAGATATAGAGAAACAATTTTTTTTAAATTTTGGCAATAAATACTTTTAGTAATTAACAAATAGTTAAATTATTGTAAATGATAAGTGTTGCACAGCAGTTAAACAAACAGAAAAACCTAGTAGTCACTGCTGTTATTAAAGAATAAAGTGATGCCAGACATACTTGCTCACTTGAATTAATTGAAAGCTGATATGATGACACAGTTTACATCAAAAATATTTTACCTTTTAACTCAACATGCTCTTGAATAATAATAATGTTTAACCCTCCCCGTTCTCCTTTCTTGTAAAACTTTTTTTCATTATTGTTTAGTTTGCAGAGTTTGATCAGATAATGAAGTCTGATCCGGATCACTTAGCAGAGCTAGTTAAACGAGTGAATCGCTGGCTTATCTGCAGTCGCTGGAAAAAAGTTCAATGGTGTTCTCTCTCTGTGATTAAATGTATGTATTTTATGTTTTATTAAATCAAAATATTTGTTAAAAATATAGTAAAGCAATTATTATCGCCTTGAAATGTAGCCAAGAAGATGTATAGCACACGGTTACATACTAAAGTCTGAGTAATTGATTTCAAGATTGGCAAGAGAGGCACTTAAAGCAGAGGTTTTTCAAAGTGGGATATAAGGCCACCACCCACCAGTTGTATGTCTCCTGCGTCCTGTCTACTTGGGTGCTTGCTGAAGCCTGGGTAAACACTTGTACAAAAATAATTAGCTATCACAGATCTTGCATGGGAGACACTTCTACATCAGTAGGAAGGAACAGTAGTTCAACTTCTAGCTGACAACGTGGAGTCATTTAGTTCTGGAAAGTCCCTGCAAGTGGTTGTCATCTCTGGGCAGAAACTGCATTTTTGAAAGCACTAACGTGAATTACAGGGCAAACATCTCCGCCTCAGCAATTACTGCTGATCAGCAAAGAAGTGCCTATCACTATTGATAGGCAGTTTCTAATTGCTTGGCCTGTCCAGTTTACTGTGCAAAGTAGGAATGTGGTCGTGTGGAATAGACATTGGTGCTTGTGGGCTGCTTCAGTAAAGATGTCTGGGAGATTGGGAAAGATCTGATGCAGGATGTCAGGGATCTAATAATAACACAGAGGGTGGAAAGTATACATTAAGATGGGAAAGAAGATCACAAAGGCTTCATGCCTTATGGCTGTGCATTTGGGCCAGCACAGTCGTGACATCTGCCACTGATTGGATACTATTTGTTGCTGTTTGCACTGGGGCAAATGCAAGTTGTGAATTCTTATATAGGTTTCGGATATTGGAAATTGTAAAAGTAAAATAATGGGTTTGACCTAGAAATTTGTGCTGGTCGGTCTGTTTTTTTCGGAAAGATAGGACAGAAAGTCCTGTGTTCAAAAAGTAGAAACCCAGGAAAATAATATGCTGGTTTGATGTGCCTTACTTTTTTTTTAGTGTTTTATGGAAAATTGGAAGCTCATTTTATCCCCAGAATAACGCTGAAATAGATACACAAAAAGTAGAGTACGTCTTTGTGATCACCTCCGTCCTGTAGTTAAGTATCACTATGTTCACGAGCCACGTGCTCGGCTGATGACTAAAACTAGCGTGGAGCCTTAGGTATCTATGCTTTCTCTAGTTGACAGATAAAAATACATTCTTGCATTCTGAGCAACTTGGCACACATCCTTGTGCCTGTGCCTTGACATTATTCTCTGTTTAATTTGCCTCTGGGTCCCAATCTAGATGAAGACTGTTAGAACAGCCGCAGCTGGAGGTTTTGTTTTCTGTTCTTTCATTTCAACATTGCAAAGAAATGCTCAGCAAAGTTGCAGCTACTTTATTATCTTTAGCAGATACTGGATACTTGATTACCCTTCAGCACAGGACTTAGAGGTTGAGCGTTTCCTGCTTGCTAGGTCCAGTGGCTTTTCACTGAGCTTACTGATGTCTGCGGATCTGGAGGGGGGGTGTGCATGTGTGCCAGTGTGCACATGCTTAATCCTTCCTGTTTGTTTCGGGTGGAAACCTCTGTGCTTGGCTCAGGACTGTGAATTCTGTTGTCTGCCGTGTGTTAAGTGTTACGGTCCTAGTGTAGACCTTGCTGTTAGGCACATGTAGTCTACATAGAGTTTTGAGCCATCAAGTGTGTGAGTAGTATGAGTTGCGTTAAATGGTATAAACCATTGAGACTCAGTATCTTCTGTCTATTTACAGTGAAAAATAAGATAAAATATCGAGCCAGTGCCTGCATTAAAATACAAAAGACTGTTCGTATGTGGCTTTGCAAGAGAAAGCACAAACCACGGTAAGGGGATATTCCTTGGGTGAAGAAAATGGATTTTTAATATTATTTTCTTGTGAATGTAAAGAGATTTACTACACTTAACTAAATGTATCTGAAGTCATAGAATGATGCTAAGTATGACTGAAAGAGACTTAATAGTTGCCACGTTCTTCCTCTCTTTCCCAAGGATGAATAGACTAAATCTGAGCCTTTCCTAAGATATGTTTGTTTAGCTCTTTGTTCATAAAATCCTTCAGTGATCATCTAGTTATTAGAAATCCTTAGTTAAGTCCCTCTATATGAAATTTAAGCTCATTAATTTTGTCCTTTACCCATTCACACCTTCCCTTATAGGCCCCCTTTCTTTTTTATCTTAAAAATAATTGTGTGTTCTGTCTATCTTGTCTCCTCATGAAATTATGTCATTCCATTAGCTTTAATCTGACTACATGGAATACTGATGGAAAAAACTCTTCAGTCATGAAGCTCTGCTGACACCTTTTTGCTCTTTGTTAGAGATCCAACTCTCTGTTCTTTAATAGTGGGGTTCTTATAAAATGTTTTCTTTTACATCCTTTGATAGTTATGTTTCATTTTGTACCTTGGCATTTCTGACAATGTCCCTGTATTTTTAAGCTGTTCTGTACTCATCTGTAATGATTGGATTTAGTTTCTGCCTTTTGTATGTTGTTTTCCTGAATCTCAGTTGAGTTTCTTTCTAGGAAGACTGTCCCAGGTTTTCCTAAACTCTTCTTTTCCCCAGACTTTTTTTTCCCCTACGGGGCTTAATGACTGGATTCCCTGCTGTATAGTTGAGCTTTATCTGATTCAGTCCCATTATTGCTCTTTGAGTAAGCGGCACAACTCAACCTTTATCTACTCCAGTCAGAATCCTCCAGTACATTTTACATTACAGTAATCTAGTAGATTTTTACATTACCGGTGCAACGTCAGCATGTTTTGTTACTGAAAAGAAAAAACCACCACCCCATGTTAATCCTCAAAATAAAACCATATTTTTCTATTTTGAGTCAGTGTCTGCTAAACAGTTTTAATTATTGTTTGCAAAAGGCTCTATTGCTTAGGCACTTCATGTGATAATGTTTGAATTACAAGAAGAGGATGAGTTCTACCAGAAGGCATAACTTGTCTCCCCTATCTACCTCTTTAATGTGTGTGGTTAGCGGTGGTTTTAAAAATATCGCCTTGTAAAAACATCTCACTATACAAATAAACTGTCTTACCTTCACAGCATTGATGGCCTGATAAAAGTGCGTACACTGAAGAAGAGACTTGATAAATTTAATGAAGTAGTAAGTGCTCTGAAGGAGGGGAAGGCAGAGACAAGCAAGCAGGTCAAGGAGCTGGAGTATTCTATTGATGCATCAATGACCAAAATTAAGGTATAATAATAACCAGAGATAATAGTTTTTCATTACATTTAAAAAACTTATTTTTCTCTCTATAAAAGACATTTTGATACAGAGGTCTTAATTTTCAGAGGCACTGGGTAAATCCTGTTTAAAATTATTTGGTAATGTAACTAAAGTGAACCTTGAAACTGGGTTGCATATGTCTAGACTTTGGTATTATTTTCAAAATAATATATGTGTTTCAAAATCAGCACTGGATAATTTAAAGCAAAAATGCATGTTGATATTTTGAGACAAATGTCAATAATTTGCTTGTTGCTTTTATTATTGGAATAATGCATGTTAGCAATGTTTTAAATTAATCAGGGCTGAAACATACAAGCATTTATCACAAAGTGAAGAGATTTATATTTTAATTACAAGTTTTTTTCAGACTTGGTAGGAAAGATAATTCAGATTGCTCATTATGCCTCAAGGTCTACAGTTCTCAGTTTTCTTACCACAAAACTACACAGACAAAATGAAAACACTCTGGGATTTATTAATGTTAGAAAAAAATCATTGTATTGAATTTTTCTTTCATGCTATATTATAACTTTCTTAGTGTACTTCATTAAGATTTTTCTTTTTAAAATCACAGCTGAAAAGATGCTAGAGTTAACCTATCAACTTACAGTTCTTTTCTAATAAAAAAAAGATAATTTGATTATCATCATGATACACCCTCAGAAAAGATCAGCAAGCTCCCCATATCACAATTTTATTAGTTATACATCAGTGTGAATTGTGAAGTGAAATTAAATTGTAGCTATCAACGAGGTTTGAAATCATATGTATCAAAGGGTAGTGTTTGAAATATTTTCAAACTGTTATTTGCTACTACTATCTTTTCCAAAAAAAGTCACGGCACAGTTCAATAATTTTTCTGAGTGCTAGCACACGTAGTAAGAAAAACTACTCTGTGCTATGGCATAAAAGGCAGAGCTGTAAATAACCACTGTAGCAGCTGGGAACACCACACAAAATGCACATAGGAGACCTTTAGTTTTTATCTTAGTGTGGTAACAATTACTTTCTGTTGCTTAAAACTGCAAGGTTTAAAAAATGAAGGCATGTTTTAAAGAGAAGTCGTGTTTCATTTCAGTGGTAAAGTGGAGATTACTTTGTATGGTTTTATAAGAGAGTAGTGGATCCCCAGGACTTTAGGAAGAAAGGGAAAGATGTGCTTAAGCTCCCCTACCCTGAAGTGTATATATATTTTAATTATACTGCTCGACACTCTCATTTCACTTAATATTTTTCAATATACATTTTTAAAAAATGAAGTACAAATGTAAAGGAGTATAATCCTCTGTTATTATTCATTTTGCAGACCACTGTAATGACTAGGGAGCAGATACAGAAAGAGTATGATGCTCTAGTTAGAAGCTCAGAGCAGCTTCTGAGTGCACTGCAAAAGAAGAAACAACAAGAGGAGGAAGCAGAGAGGCTGCGACGCATCCAGGAGGAAATGGAAAAAGAAAGAAAGAGACGTGAAGAGGAGGAAAAACAACGAAGGAAGGAAGAAAAGGAAAGACGTCTGTGAGTCTTGAATAAGTTGCTGGTTATAGAATGAGAAGAAAATAGGAATGGTGCTTTAGTGAGGTCATTTTTAATACTCCTGTGCTTAAAGAGGGTCACTTGGATCGTACTCCTGGTGTGCTATGCAGTGTTAAAACATTCCCTTTCCCAGTGGTTTAAGGTAAGTGTAGTCAGAATAGAGTATGGAAGAAATGACGTGATGCAGCTGGAAATAGAGATTAACTTGCAAAGTTTCTTGACTTTACATGTAGTGTCCTGTCATCAGGACTGTACTGACTTCTGGATTACCGTTCAGTTTTATGGAAGATGCTTTCCTATCTCTTGTTCGTTCGCATCGTAATAACGTGCTTTCATTCCCTCTTCCTCTTTTCTAATAGGAAATCTGAGATTGAGGCAAAAAGAAAACAGGAAGAGGAAGAGAGGAAAAGGAGGGAAGAGGAAGAAAAGCATATTCAGGTCAGTGTTTTAGCTTGTTTTGTTTTGGTTTTATTTTTTTAAATTGTTTTCACAGCTTAGGTTCTTTACTGAGTCTAATGGCTTTATTTTAAAAATTGTGTCTCAGAGTCATTCAGTAGTGTTGCTTTAGTAGTAAATGTAAAGGTGAAAATCATGATTAGGGCTTCCCAAGGCAGATCATCATTTCTAGTACACATGCAAGTTCAGGTCTTACGAGTAGAGGTGCATTTGTTTTTAAAAGTTATTTTAAATTTAAAAACACACAACAGTGGAGGATCCTAGTTTAGCCTTTGAAATTTTTGCAGATGTTCTATGTCAGTCAAGTTTGGTACACGTTTACTAGCAGTCACATCTGGACATCTGGCTGTGTTACGTACCATTTAACTGTAAACACTTTCAGAATATTGGTAATAATGAGAGGGTACAGGACTGTCTCTAGTAGCTCATTCGGCTACATTCATGTAGAATAAATACATGCAGTGTAAACACTTCTCCTCCACCCCTCCCCCTTGATTTCTGACACTTCTTACTGATCCCATCATGAACTCTCACTCTGAGTTGTGTTTGGCCCCTGCACCCTTGTTTTTCTCTTGTCTTGGAGATTACGTGTGTGACCTGGGGGAGCAGTTTCAGAGAGAAAAAGCTTCTCTGTACGGCAGTTGTAGCAAGCGTAGGGCTGTGGTCATTGTTGTTTAAAGACTATTTTAAGCCCTCTCCATGACTAAGCAGAAGCAGTATTTTTCTGCTGTATCTTGTTATCCCTGGCGTTAGCCTAGCACTGCTTATCCTCCTTGCATCTGCATACTCTTTCTATCTACCTCATCCTCATTCTTGATAAACAAGTCATTGAAATGAACAGAGAAATTATAGCCTAACTTTGATGAAAAAATGGATCTTTCCTGTGTTACTGAGTCTGTCACCTGTATCAGAATAATAAGCACTACCAGCTTGTAGAAGTTAAACGTAAAAAGAGTAAGCTGCTGTTTGATTAGGCTCTAAATCATTGCTTGGAGACCGTTGCAGATGTGCCTAGTTTTGTGAGAAATTTGTAGAATAAGTTTCCATTCAGGGACAGTTTAAATGAATTCAGCTTTGTCCACTGAGGAAGCAAGATGGCCTGTTGCCAGAAGGTTTAACAACACCGTCTGCCAGCACTATGAGCATCTCTAGGGATTGTCTGTCTTTATGTTTCTTTGTTTCTGAGATGTGAATATCTGCAATGCAGAATGTAATTTACACTTTAAAACACTGTGTTTGGATACAAAGAAGATACGTAATCCAGTAGGGTATTGCTTTCTTCTACATACAGTTAATTACTCATTATCTCTCCTGCTGGTGGTTGCTACTATCAGCTAATCTACAATGGGATTCGTATGATAAAATCTCTGGTGTTACTGCATTGCTTTAGTGGTGCAAATTCACAATGATGAGTGGGAATGACTTTGTCTCCTTTGTTGACGTTTGGGCACCAAGAAAGGTGCTAAGACTTGGCATGTATGACTTACAGAGTATGAATTGGATGGTTGTGTTTTGCTTACTCTGTGTAGAAGTAACCCTGTGTTAAATAATGATGGTAAACCGGAATTACAGTTTTGCTCTGCAGAGGCAGTATATCTGGATTGCTTCTGCATTTCAGTAAGTCAGAATTTTACCATTTGCTTAAATTCAAAGCCAGGTCAAGTACACAGAGGATTTCACTGTTTGTCTTGATCCCTTTTTGAAATGAACCATGGACCTAGATGCAAACAATGCCTGTTGCAAAGTCCTATAATGCCAAGTGCAGAATATCAAGGGAGTATTGTTAGTGCTATGGAGTAGTAAACATATCGCTCTGTATCATCTTGAGTTTTTTTAGTAATTCTAAAAACTTTTGAAGTCTTAATTTTCTTAATAGCTACAAAAAGCTTCATGTGCTGTTTAAATAAGGAATAATTGATTGGTGCTTCAATTTGAAAAAGTAATACAAGTGGTGGACAATAATGATTTGATGACTATATGAAAACCAAGATGCAGTCTGTAGCTTTTTTGCTTTTCGTGGGTCAACCTAAATACTAAGGCTGTTAACTTTTTCAGTTCTGTAAATTTTGCATGTTTTGAAAGCTATAAATATACTACTTGGCATATCTTTCTAATAATTACCTTACATAGCGTTTTGGGTTTGATTGGATAAGGTTAAAGGTGTGTTTTTATAAAACAGGCTGAAATTGAGGCTCAGCTAGCTAGAGAACGAGAAGAGGAAACCCAGCACCAGGCAGTGCTTGAACAGGAACGTCGTGATCATGAACTTGCAATGAGAATTGCCCAGAGTGAGGCAGAACTCATCAGTGATGAGGCTCAACTTGATTTAGGATTGCGCAGGTATGGGGCTAAATAATTACATATCTCTTCCCCTGCTCCCTGCCTCCCCTGCTCCTTACCACCCCTGCTACCCCCCCACCCCCGTCATACTGTACTTATCCCTTTGAGAAGACTATGCATTTGTTGATTTTTTTAATGTATTTTTGTATTAATTAAATGATCTTATAAGTAAAATTTTTCAAATTAACTCATGAAATTTGTTTAGAAATAGACTACTTTTGCTTAAAGACTTTCTCCATTTTGCATCTTGCTACGTCAGTAGTTTAATAGGTGCCTGTGAATACAGCTACGGTTCTTTTTCTTTTTTTGAGCTCTGGCAAGGATGACAACCAATGCAAATTATTATTTTTATGACTCATTTGGAGTAGTGAATGGAATTTCTTCACTGGTAGGTAGTAATGAAATATATCCTTTCAGGTACTTGATGGTTCCAGTAGTATAGTGTGAATTTGTATATGTTTTGGGTTTTTTTTAACAAGAAGCCCTCTTTGAATGCAGAAATAGTAGTTATTTCTGTGTCCTGACTGGCAAGTTTTTTAAAGTGGAATGAATATATTTAACATAAATGGGTTTGAAGTTTGTATGTTGTCTAAGTGTTTTGTTCTATGTTAATTTTTTGATGTGTCTCAAGAAGTGCGTGGCTTTTGGTATACAGATCCACACTGCATGCAAAACAAGAATTCTTTGTGTGTGAAGGATGACACCTTAGAAGCAACTTAGAAGTTCCAGTAAAAATGGTACTTATTGGTCAAATTGTGTAAAGGGACCTATGAACATGATCACATCATTAGTGCTAGTCTACTCAGTTTGTTCTTGTTGAAAGAAGGGGTGTAAAACATCCCAAGTGTTTCCATGAAATTTCAAGCTCCCCAGCTGTGCTCTTTGCTACTCAAATGTTATATAGATGTATACTCTTTTTTTTTTTTTTTTTTTAATAACTCTATGCCTATGTGAGATAGCTGGGTGATTTACTTTTCATGTACAATACTGATTTTTAGACACTTCCAGTAAAATTATTGTGGTTTGGTTCTCAGTACACAATAGCTGTCATATTGTCTTAGGTAAGACTTTAACACGCTTAGTTGAATGTCCAAGTACGTCACAGACATCATTCTGGAGATTTTCATGCTTCCCTTGTTTGGATTTTAGTGCAGTACTTTGAAGGTAAACACAAAGTCACTCTACTGTTGCAACCTGGCAGACTTCTCTTAATTATGAAAGAATTGAGGCAATAGACAAGAAAGACTCAGAGGATTCAGCTTTTCTGACAGTGAAGCTCTAATTCCCACAGTGTTTCCTACTGCTCATGGGTGACCCTGGTATTTGTATTTCTTGTCTAGTCCCAGAATGGATGATGAACTAACCGGCTGCCGGTTTCTCTCTGCTGTGTAGTTAGCAGTAGGAGAATGAAGACTCTTTTCTGAGTGATTGGAAAGTGCAGAATGGTCTGAACAAGTTAAGTTCACAATGTAAATACTTTCTTCAACAAGATAATGTATAAATCTAGAAAAAAGCAATAGTTTTTTCTGCTTCTGTGAGATCTCTTTTCAGCTCATTAGCAGATCTTTTTCATTCCGTTTCTGCAGTTACTTCAAAGAGTTTTAAGTATGTCCAAAAATTGAAGAAAATGCTTTTAATTGCCTCTTTGATTTGATTTTGTTTTGGTTTGTTTAAAAACAAACCAAAACGTTTCCCAGACCCCAGTATCTTCTACTGAAATCCAAGGGTAGATTTCCACATAACTGCGGGAATAGGCTTAAAGGTAGAAACTGTGGGAATTTTCTGAAATGAAAAATATTTATTGGTTTGAACAAAACATGTAATTTAATGGTTTAAACCTAAATTCTCAAGAGTTATTTTAACTGATAGCAATTAAAATCTTGCTAGAGTCTAAGGAACTTAAGTTCTTCCGTCTTCTGGATTAGAGACTTGCGTATTACCGTATGATGCACTGAAATCACTATGACTTACATATGTGTATTTCCATTTTCTATTAAATTCTGCTGTAGTAAGATAAAGCATGTATCACTCCATGCTGAATTCATGGAGTATACTGGTTCTACAGTATGTTCACACAATTTTGTAAAGAATCATTTCATGCTTATACGTTGGCATGAATAAAAGGGTATTTTCCATTGTGCTGTACTACCTGTGCAGTGAGAATAGTAAGAAGAAGGTGATTTTTATGTGCTGCTTTGAAGGAACTCTTGTATTTTGCTCATTGGTTCCTTGTGTAGTGTTGTATGTTGAAAATACTTTATTTCTTTCCTTCTCAATACCTTGCTGCATCCACCATTAGTTTTCATAGATATTTAAAGGTTCGTAAGTATTAGTAGTTTCTTTGAAAAATATACTCATTGACTCCTTTTGAAAAAGAGAAGTTGTTTGTTCTGCCAGTAGATCCAGCATTTTAATTGGTGCTTATTCTGGGCTGAGTATGCTGGACTTCTCCTAGCTTCATGCAATTTTATTACTCACCCATGTGAAATCATGTGTAATAATTTACTCCTAGGTGCAGTGAATCCCTTAACAGAAGTGCTTAGTGCTTAAGTTAAAAAATAGTTAAATAATAGGTAGCTGGTTTTTATTTATGTGGCTTATTGAAATATAGTATAGCATATAGCAACAAAATAAGCTAGCTTCAGTGAAGTTGTTGTATCTCTCTTCTGTGCATTGTGCTGGAACAATCCAAGTAAGTTCTAATTTGTAGCGTATTTATTGCTATGGTGTGTATTATGTGGATTTTCATTATGGCAGTTAGTGTCTTTTCAGAACTTGCAAGAAGAAGCTATCTGTTCTGTTCCCAGAGTAGCTACATAAGGATTGCTGTTATTTCTTCTGATATGCTTATCCAGACATTAAATTATCAGTAGCATGTCTCAAAATCTTTGATTTTGAAAGGTGGGGTGGGAGGGTAGAAGGGGTGGGGGAAGTTTTAGCTTGTACATATTTTCCAGATTATCTTAATTTAACTTATTTTTAAAAAAATAATTTAACAGTCATGATTGAATGAGAAAGGTGAGGAAAAAAGGTCAATATAATCCTCTTTCTCTGTTAATAAAAAAAATAATCATAAGATAGTAAATAAGATGTAAATACTATGACCCACCTTTTCCCACTTCACATTGTGAAAGGTAACTAGGAAGTAGTCTGTCTAACATAAATGTCTTCTATTTGCAGAGCCAATGGAACAAAGCTGCAAATGACTGCGTATGGCATTTTTTTTCTATTTGAATGCTCTAATAGAAAAAAAAGCAATACTAATTAATTCAAAGGAGATTGATAGTCCTGATATTTACTAATACCCCATAATAATTTTATTAGTGTGCATCTGTAAAATTTAAATCAGTTTGCAATACCTTATATCCACTACTTTGCTTCTAATAAAAAAGTTAATAATCTAATATACCTAATAAGATCTATTTAGAGATGATTATATAGTGTAAATTTTTTCACATATCATCATCTGTTTTTCACTGCCCTGTGTGATTTATTGCTCTTAAAAGAATCAAAGCTCTGTTTGTGTATATATATATATTAGAATGGAAAATATTTAAATAAGTAGCCACTTTTTGGTGCACTTTTAATTAGCTTCTGTTTGGTTGGCAAGAGACTTTCAGAGTTGTAAAGGTTGTTTTTATATTCATATGTTTGGTTTATGCTTATTTATCAATTTTCTTATAGGGAACAAATGGCCACAGAAATGTCAGAAATATTGTCTAGGTAGGTGAGAAGACAACACCAAACTAATTATTTTATAAAATCGCACATTAAATGGATTGAAGTGTTACGGAATAAAAAATCATAGAATCAAGTTTGGTGGGTTTTTTAAGTGCTAAGCAAACAAGTAAATTATTTCTTTCAGATAAATTTCCTTAATCAACATCTTTTGTCAGCAGTTATTTTTCTGCTATTTTAATTGGTTCTAAAAAAATTAAATAGTTCATGTACCCTGGTGTTTTATGTAATTTTGGTAATGTTCCTCCAGTGCTCTTCTCTTTTCACCTTTCTTAAAATGATAATGGAAAACTAGGCTCCACATCTTTTGTGTTGAATCTATAGAAGTACTCCTACAAAGTTAATGATGTTATTTAATGATAACTGTTAGCACTTATAGTAAGAAGATATTCTAGTTCAAATAAAAGCAATTTTGAAAATTACCATGTTAAAAGCATATTAAACCCCCTCTTAAGACAACTAAACAACATCCCCTTCTGAGATTTCTTGAATGCTAATGCAAATTTTTATGCACAATGCAGGAGAAAAGGTGAATGCAGGTCTAGATCTGAATACAGTTCTGCTGGAACAGTCTCATACTAACTTGTGTTAGAATACTAATACTCTGTGGAAAGAAATTGTAACAATGTCCTACATATCAGTGAGTAATTAGAAAGTGTATTGTGCAACTTAGGACAGAAATAACCTTTTGACATTCATTTTCTGAAGCCTACTAAGAAGCAAAATTGTTTAGAGAGCTTTTAAAAGTGAATCTGTTGTTACATAAGCTGCTATACTGTGTATATATAGTCTGAAGATGATTGGTCTCTCATGATTGATGAGTTTTGTAGTTGTAGCATTGATAATTGGGAGTACAGCTGTTAACTAAATGTGTTTCTTGCAGTGGTATTTTAAGACTAGGAATAAACAATGTTGTGTGTAATGAAGTTAGCATGTGAATTTCGATGGCTAGATTGTATTGCATATATTGACACAGTTCCAGTGACAACGGCCAATACTTAATGTGAAAAAAAGTCACAAAACTTTGGGGCAAAATCAGAGGGTTTGTGTTTTGGTTGAATTCAAAATGCAGTACTTACTGTATGCTTGTTTAACTATTTATTTATTTTTTTTAACTTTCCATGTACTGGAAACTTCACTGAAGACTGATTTTTATGTTTATGACACATAATTTTGTCAGATTGAGTGCTGAAGACTGACTGTCATGTATCATGCTCTTCTCACTGCCAGACTGTTATGCTTAAAGTCATGTAGAAAACAAGAGTGATCTGCAGAGTGCAGAGTAGTACTGTAATGGAAAGACTAAGCCGTTCAATTGGATTAGCATTCTTAAAGATTACTAGTTTAACCAGAGATCTTACAGCCTAGTTCTGCTGCTCTAAATTATGGAGCAAACTCTTAGAGTGGTGGGCAGCGTTGCTAAATAAGGAAAATCCTTAGGATTTGTCAAATTAGGTTCAAAAAGGTTAGACACCAGGCAGCGGAAATTACATTTAGCAGCAATCCTTTAATGACCTACAGGTATGCCAGTGATAACAAAATATTAAAATACATATTTTGAAGGAGACTGTCTAATAATTTGTTTTACACTTAGTGAGTAGTGCTGAGGGTGCAGAAGGGTTCTTGTCCTTCAGCTATGTACTGACTAAAAGTCAAAGAGGTAATTTTTTATGTCAGAGTTCTCACATACCATAACTGGAAGCTGTGTGTTGACTCAGATTAGTAGCATACATAGGCATAATTAAGATGATGGTGCAATAAACAGTAAGATTCTGTAGTTTTAATTACATTTGAAGAGATGATTCAGTTGCTATTAAGAACATTTGGTTAAACAGATTGTTTTATTCTATGAAATTTAAATGGCATTTGTTACCTTGGTTTTAAAACTGCTATATCTACATAGAGAGATTTTTCACAGAAAACTTATTTATAACCTATTAAATAAAAAGGGAGAATAAACAATATCAAACTTTATAGTACCACATGAGACCTTTATGGAAAAACAAACTTTAAAATAATATTAACTGGATTATAAATACTGTAATAATGTAACAGTTCCACAAAGATATTGCTGCACAAACGGGCTTTAAATGAAAAGGCCTGGTCTCTTCTGGTTTTTTTTCTTGTTGATTTTCAGTATCACATATTGTATCAAGTATTTTGCTACCCCGTTAAAGATCTAGTTTCTTCTGAACAAATCCTCTCAGATCCTGAAAGATAATTCAGTTTGCCTCATGTTCTTAGTCCTCAGCTTTAGCAGAGGTTGGTTAGAAGCATGTGTGTGGTCTTGATTTCCTTAGTGTTTAAAAGGTATTCTGTTTGTCACTAAATGTTGGACTGTTTTGAACTTCGTTTATATCCAAATAATCCATGGGAAGTTTACTGTTCCATGGGGAGAGTTCTTCCACTTCTTATCCATACCACTGTTAAGAAAAAAAAAAAAATTTTTCAGGTTTATCATTATACATATATATTTAATGTTTGTTTCATGGGTAACCTTACACATATGGTTAAAGACGATGGAGATTTTAGTAATAATATATCAATTGCATTTACTGTTGACCTTATTGCATACACTACCTACACGACAAATACCTTTTGCCTTTGAAAAACACTGTTTCTGGATAAGTGTTTTTATACTGGTCAGCCTTTCTTCTGAGAGTGGTCCTTTTATCCTTGGCATCTTTTGATGGTTCCAACCTCACCCCCCAAAAATAAGTATGGCTGTTCTCAGACAGCTACTATAGAAATAGTAGAGAATTAGTTTGATTTCTCTTATATCAGACTTTTGTCAAAGACATGGAATATTTTTTCTAATCTTGGTGCGAGGTTTTTGTCCTAATCCAGTTTTAAACAGCGCAGGAAACACCTTTTCTTCCTTCTACTTGTCTACTTCAGAAATATTTTTCTACACCTGTTTTTCTAATGGAACTAAAAATGTGTGTGGCCACTCGTTGTTGCCCGTATTCTGCATCTTGACTAGTACTAAGAAAAATGTACATCATTGTGGGGTGATGTACACATAAATGGAATATGTGTCTTTTCACAAATAAGTGCTAATAATTAATGACAATTCCTTTTACTCTCTAGGCAAGCAATCAGATTATTATATGATTTTGAACATAAATGATACTTCCGTTTTCTCTTAATCATTTGAACATGTGGAAAATAATATGGCACTTTATCTTTGAATTCAGTCCCTCTGCTGCTGCTTTTCATTGTAATAAACGTACTGCAGTGTGGATCACGTGGTCTGTTCCTCCTGTTTTAGCAATTCCTGTTTCATACTTGAAAAAATACATCTGGTTTTTTTAATAATTGTAGGGGTCCTTCAGTTCAAGCCACAAAAGCTGCTGCTGGTACTAAGAAGCATGATCTCAGTAAGTGGAAATATGCAGAGCTTCGTGATACAATCAATACATCCTGTGGTAAGTTGTTTGGGGTTTTTTTTTTGGGGGGGGGGTTCTGATTTGAGAAAGCAGTCAAGTTGTTGTTGTATGAAAGGTGTTCCTTTCTTTCTCTGACAAAGATAAAACCCTGCTCATTCATATATTCAGGTTTGAATGAATGTCAAATAAATTTTTAAAAGTTCTATTACCCCCAAAAGAACAGCAAACTAAGCTATTTCCCTACTGAGGAAACAGAATTTCCTTTATTACCTGCTTTACTGATTATATATTTATGATGTTAAACTGATTGTGCCATTAAATACATATTTTTATTTTACATGAATTTAATGTCTCAGAATTATGAATTTCCACAAAGCGAATAATAGTTATAATGCTTTACCTAGAATTTGCTTGTTCTAAGAACTATTTTGTTGTCACTTCTTGTTACCACAAAAATCACAAAACACCAAATATGTCATGTAAAGCACAGTGTGAAATATTTTCTGTCTTAGATGTTCAGATTATTCTTTAATTTCAAAATGTGTCATTTCACTGGCAAGCTCACAGATGGGACATGAATTACTCTTCCCCAATATTATGAAGATAGATAAGAATTATTCCTTTATTAAATTTTACTGTTTCTTCCTGCTTCTGATTGAAAGCAGTTGGTTAATTTCTGATTTAAGATAACTCAAAATGTCTCCCTGGATGTAGGAATTAGAAATAAACCCATTCTCTCTATTTGTATTTAAAACCCAAAGTTAGCTCCTCTTTTGTTTTTATATATGCAAGACTGGAGCAATGTTTTCAGCTGAATAGGTGTTGCAGTAATACATGGTGATAATATGTGTTCGTTCCTAGTGAAACCAGTTTGGATTCTCTTAGGTGGCTAATGAAGAAGCCATGCAATCATTCAGTCTCTTAGTATCATGAAATTCAGCAAAATTAAAATATATTTATGAAAGTGGAAAAAAGACCCCAGGTCTGAGCAGTCAAATTGCTGATTTTCCTTTTTTAAATTGCAGAAATAAAGTTCAGCAGTGAAACTTGATCTGT
Source organism: Falco rusticolus (assembly GCF_015220075.1). Taxonomy (NCBI): domain Eukaryota; kingdom Metazoa; phylum Chordata; class Aves; order Falconiformes; family Falconidae; genus Falco; species Falco rusticolus. Next base: position 80,888,447 of record NC_051192.1, read on the forward strand.
TTCTTTACTGCTTGGCTTGTGATACTGTTAACAGCCAAATTTAGTGAATTGAATGTTTTGTTTGTAACATTTCACTGATCCAAATCTCACAGTAGAACAGCTGCTTTGGGGACTACTCTCACTAAGGGAGAAAAGGATATATAGCACTCTGAGAGTCTTTCTGGGCCATAAAATACAGGTCCTGTTGCTGCAAAGAACGAGGGTTTGTTATAACATATTAGTATTACAATGTGATCTACAGTTATTTACCTGTCAATATAGAAAAGCATTGCATAAATACTTTTTCTGACTTTTTGTTCATGTCTTCCTTCTTTTTGTGACAGATATCGAACTGTTGGCAGCTTGCAGAGAAGAGTTTCACAGGAGGCTAAAGGTATATCATGCTTGGAAATCCAAGAACAAGAAACGCAATGCAGAAACAGAACAGCGTGCTCCCAAATCAGTCACAGACTATGGTGAGGAGAGATAATTTTGTGTTTCTAATAATTTTGGTGACAGTATTCTAAAGAAAACATTTCTAGAATGAATGTTGGCATTGCTAGGTTGAAAGAAATTCTTGGGTTTCTAGAGTATTTTTATATTGATTTAAGGTAAATATTTTGAAAGGATTGGAACTGGCAAATACTTTGAGAAAGTAGAATACTTCTACAGCTGAATAGCTTTCCCTGAAACTTTTTCTCATACCAGCTCACATCTGTTAAAAGTAGTTCTCGATTTGCTGATGCAGTTGCTGGCATTTTTGCTAAGTATTCATTGCTGTGCTACTTAAGAATAAGGAATTTAATTTTTCATTTTAGAAACCGTGGTTTGCATTTTGAGACTTTTGAGACTTCATTTTTGAGGTTGTTCATACCAGTTCTGACCTCATAATTACAAATGTTGCTTTCTGAGATCGTGAAAATTCAGAACAGAGAGTTATATGTAAGGTTAGCATAGAAATTCTAAAAATAGTAAGAATCATAGAATCATTTAGGTTGGAAAAGACCTTTAAGATCATCGAGTCCAACCGTTACCTTAGCACTGACAAGGCCATCACTAAACCATGTCACTAAGCACCACATCCACACGTCTTTCAAATACCTCCAGGGATGGTGATTCCACCACCTCCCTGGGCAGCCTGTCCCAATGCTTGACCACCCTTGCTGGGCAGAATTTTTTCCTAATATCCAATCTAAACTTCTCCTGGTGCAACTGGAGGCTGTTTCCTCTTGTCCTGTCACTTGTTATCTGGGAGAAGAGACCAACCCCCACCTGCCCACAGCCTCCTCTCAGGCAGCTGTAGAGAGCGATAAAGGTCCCCCCTGAGCCTCCTTTTCTCGAGACTAAACACCCCCAGTTCCCTCAGCTGCTCCCCATAGAACTTGTGCTCCAGACCCTTCCCCAGCTCCGCTGCCCTTCTCTGGACACGCTCCAGCACCTCAGTGTCTGTCTGGCAGTGAGGGGCCCAAACCTGAACCCAGGATTCGAGGTGGGGCCCCACCAGTGCCCAGTACAGGGGGACAGTCACTGCCCTGGTCCTGCTGGCCACACTGTTGCTGATACAAGCCAGGATGCTGTTGCCCTCCTGGCCACCTGGGCACACCGATGGCTCATGTTCAGCCGGCTGTTGACCAGCACCCCCAGGTCCTTTCCCACCAGGCAGCTTTCCAGCCGCCCTTCCCCAAGCCTGTAGCGCTGTGTGGGGTTGTGGTGACCCAGGTGCAGGACCCGGCCCTGAGCCTTGCTGAACCTCATGCAACTGGCCTTGGCCCATTGATCCAGCCTGTCCAGACCCCCCTGCAGAGCCTTCCTGCCCTCAAGCAGATCAACACTCCCCCCCAATTTGCTGTCATCTGCAAACTTACTGAAGATACACTCAGTCTCCTCGTCCATACCATTGATAAAAGAGATTAAACAGAACTGGCCCCAATCCTGGGCCCAGGGGAACACCACTTGTGGCCATTTTCAAATAGTCCAGCTATGAGGAATTGCCTGTGATTTTTTTTTGGTACTATGAAAAACAAGATTGGAAGGAATTATGCTCTGTTACATAATTCCCTGTTACATTTGGGGCCAGACAAAACAAAAAGCGTTGGTGATAAGGGTTTATTCTTTTGTAAGATATAGATATATAGACATAGATTTAGATCCTTTTGAAATGTGCTAATAATTTTCCCATTTACATCACTGTAAGCCTTGTAGACTTCAGGTTACATTCTTTTTATAAAAAATTTATGGGTCTTGATACTGCAGTTTTTTATTATGGGATGATAAACTTTGCATAGTCCCTGCTTTCTTTCTAGAGTGTCATTCTGATTTCACACATGGATGTTTATCATCAAACAGCGCACTAATGAAAGTGACTGCCTTTTAAATTCAACAGGAAGGTGTAGGAGTTACCACATGTTTATCACCGGCAGACCTGAAAATCAGGTGCCCAGTTTCTGGAGTGATACTTGCAGAGTTTGTTATTACTATTTTCGTGCCACTCCACCCCAAAAGTCCAGTGATCATCTGTTATAAAAGGAATCTACGAAATTAACAGGATCACAGCAAATGGTACAATAAAGTCAGATCTTTCGTGCAGTCTTCTGGTTCTGTGATTTTTGTGTTCCTGGGCACACAGGTAATGGGAGAGGCAAAGGAAAGAGAAGATGTCAAGAAGGTGCTCTCCCCAAAGTCCCATTAGCCTGGGATTGGAGCACTGTCCTGAGCAATGGGGGATATGGATGCCCTTCTTATTCTCAGTGTTAGTCCTTATACAAAGGTGTCTCCTTCCCCTTGGTTCATTTCCTGAGTTATGTGTTGCTTATAGCATTACCTGAGAATTGTGAGTTTTTCAGGGACGTTTGGTACAGGTATATGGTAGGTGAAATCTCAGCCCCTGGAAGAGATGTTATCAAAGAAGGGGTCCTTGTGTCCATACCTAGTAATGCAGTTTTAAGTGCTCTAAGAAAGCTTATGACTGAAATAGCAGGAAAAGGCATTTGAAGCACTTCTGCAAAGTGGTATTTTGCTTTGAACTTGAGCTTGCAAGTTCTGTCTGAAGCTAAATGGGTAAAATAAATATTCATGCATAGCATTGCTGATGGAAAGTATCAAAGAGCAGAGAAATATTTGGATTTGTGCAAATAAAGCTTGGAATATTCATGTTCTACTCACATTTAGATAGACGTTTACAGCATTCCTTTCAGTGTTTTTCATTGCATTTTTTATTTTTTCTTGAAACATGGCTTCATGTTTCCGAAGAGAAGTTAGAATGTTGCTGTTCAGAGAAAGTCACTGATAGTGACCGTCAGGAACTCTCATGAATGCGGGAAGTAGTTCTTCCTATTGCAAATAATTATGCTATATGGGCATTTCACATCTATATATTACTATGATCTGAGAAGGCAGTAAGAAGGAACTCTGATTTCTTAGATGTTTAAGCTAAAAGTCTTTCAGATGTCAGTGGATGTGTGCTTCAAATTATGTAGTTTTATCTTTCCACCTTTTCACTGATGTAGTGTAATTTTACAGGCATCCTTTAATTAAATTTATACATTCAGTATAGAAGCCAACCACTGGTTTGTGTATTATTATTGGAATAGGCAGATTCGGTATTAATAGAGGTCTGGAAAAATTTTCCTTAACAGAAATGTCAAAAATTAAAAAGTACTATGTTAATTAGATAGGAGATTTGTTATGGCAGTCTGTGCTTAGCATGTGTGCAACCAAGGCTTTATAACAGGTATCACAAATCATTGAAGTAATCGATTTCAAAATTAAATCCTGAAGATAGAAGTATTTGGAGATTTATGAAACTTGAGGAGACATTTTATATATGTCAGTGAGCAGAAAATGAATAGAAATATTTAGCTCAACATCTGTGTTTATTTTTTAACTAGAATTTCCATTTGTCTGTCTTCAGCATTGATGAAAAATGTTGAGGTAATGAAACTATAACTTATAAAGGATCAGCAATTTTATGTTTTGTTCAACATGTAATATTTGTTCACAGATTTTGCACCATTTTTGAGCAACTCAAGTAAGTGGGGAGATGATTATTTAAGCTAACTTTGAAGAATAGGAACACTTGAGAGATCTGTACTAACATTAATTAATCCAGTGTTTTGCTACACCTGTACATATAATTTAATTGTTCAAAAAAATTCTATTTTACAATTTGGCAACGTTATTCAGCTGATGGTAATTATATGTTACTCTAGTAATATATGAACGTACTTTACTGCTGATCTTCATGAGATCCTTCTTATCCATTTGAGCAGTCATGGGAAGGGAGAATGAAATAACCTTTTTATGTAGGTTATTTGAAGGTATAATCCCTATTTCCCCCCCCCCCCTCCCCTCCCCAGGCCCCCAAGAAATACTGTGCTTGCTCTGATATTTTTTACTGTCTGCACATGGCTTTTTGTTGTAGCAAAACTCTGGAATCAACTTAATATAACAACTATTTTCCTAGCACACAGACTAACATTCAGGTGATGGTTTCTTTTGAATAAAGAACTACAATTCTATAGCACTGAAAAGTAGAGGCTATACTGGCTGCTTAGCATTTCTGTCCTGTAGATTTCCTCTTGGATTGAGCTATGCATAGGTGTAGACATAAGCCTTAGCAGTTACCACTCTGTGCAAAAAAAGTGTTAGATGATGCTAAAGCACTGGTCTGCTGTGATAGATGTTCAAACAATTTGCAGAAAATAGAATTAATCTCTTATAAACTGTGAACTATATCTCCTTGTAAAATACATGCTTTATCAGAGTTGGTGTATAAAAGTGGCATTCACCTATTAAAATCTCTTGTTTTTCTCCTCTTTGTTTATGTAGACATGGAAATAAAATAGGGGATATGATTTGTATAGTATGTTTTTTTTTTTTTAAGGTTCTGCTCTTCACATTTAGAAAAATTATTTTTGCTTGAATCTAAGTGAAATGAGTTTCAAGGTGCAGTTGCTAGTCTATTAGTCTTGTTCATAACAAATACATAATTAGAAGAGATTGTAATTTTTTATTTAATCAAATTTTAGCTCTAAATTAGCTTTGCTGCTTAATAGACAATGGGAAAAGAAAAAGGAATACATTTTTGTTTATTCCATTTATGCTGAAACATGGAACTGTTAATACTGATTTTCTTTTGTAGAGGTGACATAGATTCACAATCAGAATTTCTTAAACAGGATATATGTAACAGTGATATTGTAAACCACTAAAATAGGATCTGTAATTTTACAGGAGGCAGTTATTAAAGGAAAAGATCTTGCTTATAAGAGTATTTACTATTCTAAACTGATTATTACAGTGTATACATAAAATTAAGAAGGCTGGTCAGTTGACGAGTTAACATAGAGAGTATATGCTTTTATTCAAAAGAAAGTTTCTCTCCCAAGTCTGAAATGTGTGGGACTCTGAGGGACTCCAGAACTGCACAAGAAATGTATACTAATATATATATATAGGAAGCTTTAAGATTTCGTATAACTCTTGTCTCCTCTAGAGTTCGGTCTGTTGATCTTGATGGTCTGACATAAAAAATTTCTTTGAAAAATTGTTTTTAAAAAGAAAGCAGCCAGAGACTAGTTCTAATGCTGGAGTTCAGTACACACAAATCTAGGCAGAAAGTTATGTGTGGTGGCAGTTTGTAATAAGCAATTTGTTGTCAATGTTTCTATTAACAAATTATTCATTTCTAACAGTATTATACACACTTCTGTGTTGACTATCAAAAATCTTCAAGTGGTGCTTTGCATTTTTGTAACTGAAAATGCTTCTTTGTGCTGTGACACTGTGACCTTGTTTTACAAAGAGATGGACTGAACTAGGGCAGTTGCTGATTAATGTTTCTGTTGATAAGCAATTTTATATGGGGAAGTTTTACCTAAATACTGATTTTAAAGCAGAATGTGTTATTTTACTTACTCTGTTTTGTCTAAATGTACCTGATGCCACTGAGCAACCTATAGAGTAACCTATAGATACAATAGTTAATGTGAGCCTTTCCTCACCAGTGTTGTAGCTGTAGTGATTAAAAGAATGCATATTTTATGAGATGGGAGTACTTTTCAGGTTTTTTGGACTTCAGATGACCTTGTATTCAGAGAGAATCTCTGGTTTTGGGGGGTCTGGTTTGGGTTTTTTTGGGGGGCGGTGTTTGGTTGGTTTGGTTTTTTCCTTTTTTTTTTTTCCTTCGCTACTATCAAGCAAGTCGTAATACATCTTTCTTGTTTTCTACTTGTTTTGTTTGCTTTTTTTTTTCCCTGTGTGTTAGCTCAACAGAATTCGACAGCCCAGCTACCAGCCAGGCAACAAGAGATTGAAATGAACAGGCAGCAGCGCTACTTCCGCATTCCCTTCATCCGTCCTGCGGACCAGTACAAAGATCCCCAGAACAAGAAGAAGGGTTGGTGGTATGCGCATTTTGATGGGCCATGGATTGCTCGACAAATGGAACTTCATCCTGACAAGGCACCCATTCTCCTTGTAGCAGGTTGGTATTGACAGCAAAATTCAAGTGTTGAAAAGGGTCAGAGTTGATAACTAACTTCAGAAAAAGAGGGTAATGATACAAATTTCCCAAGTTGCGTTGTCTTGTTTTCACCAGCAGTTCTTGTCTGGGCAGAATTTGAGGATTTGGGACGGCTGTTGATGGTGGCCAAATGTTACAGAATATCAGTTGGAAATATAACTGGTCGCGTGTTTTACTTGTACATGTACTTTAATGTAGGAAATAATAGACAGAGTGGGAATCCAAATGTAAATAGTTTTATCACTGAGTGTCCTCAGATGATTCACCGAACTCAAAACAGCGTGAAGATAAAAAGTCACAATTTATCTGGAATAGTTCTAGTCGTCATTGTATTAGGTTTTAGTTAGCTTTGAAAAATTACAGCAGTTTGTATCAAAACAATTTGCACACACAATATACTGTCGTTCCATAGTAAAGTGCTAATAGCAAACTGATGCTTTTACCATGTTTATGCTGCCTAGTATGGGAGAATAGCTTTTTAATCTTAAACATTTAAAATAAAAACTAAACGTGGCAATGGATAGGTAGAGATTTATCTGGTAATGAGATGTGTCCTTTACTGGAGTATAACAAAAGGGGGAGAAAACACTGGAGAAATGCTGTTTACAGTTCTGTGTTTCAAGTTTTTATTTTTAGCTTGGGGACTGCAGAAAAGGCCATAACCAATTTGTTTAGCTTCGTAGTGATGCTTTACTAGCATCAAAAGTTCATTTGTGTTCTGCTGATTATTTTTAATAGAATTCCTTATACAGCTTGCCTGTTCGGTGTCAAAGCCCATAGCTAAAAATAGCATTGCTACCATGTATACCACATTCAGTGGATTGCGTTTAAAAAATATGATTAAAATACAGTGTGTGAGCTGCACTCATCGTTTCATTAGATTCTCTGTGTCAGTCCCATTTGGGAAACATTGTTTAGCATGGGAGGTCGAGAGATTAAGAATACTGGCTACTTGATCAAGTCTTGAGTTCTTAGTTGCTTTGCTACATTTAAACAAATTAAATAATAACAGCAGTTCACTGTAAAACTGAAAGTGTGTGTAAAACAAATGCAGGTTGTCATCCCGTAGTGGATTTAAGGAGACTGTATCAAGATGCGGATCCTTTCTGTTCCTTTTTGCTCCATTTTTAAGGACAATTTTGTCAGTTGCAACATCTGATACTACTTTATTCTGATAGTGCTTTTCTGCTCTGTATGTAACACAAAAAAAAAAAAAAAAACCCAAACCCAAAAATAATCTGTGTCTGAGGACTGATTTCCCAGTAAACTCTGGTGTATTAACAAACTAGAGCTTGACAGAGGAAATATAATTAACAAAGATCTAATCTTTGTTAATGGGACCTTTGATGATGTAAGAGCTTTTTCTTTTTCCCTTTGCCGTTCCAGGTAAGGATGATATGGATATGTGTGAGCTTAATCTTGAAGAGACTGGTTTAACTCGAAAGCGAGGTGCTGAAATTTTGCCGAGACAGTTTGAAGAAATTTGGGAGCGCTGTGGAGGTATCCAGTATCTTCAAAATGCAATTGAAAGCAGACAGGCTCGTCCTACGTACGCTACAGCCATGCTGCAGAACCTGTTGAAATAAATGGTCATTTTGCACCGTAGCGTTTGAGATGAGAACCCTTGCCCATGATACAAAGGGAAGAGTTCCTCTGCGCAACAGAGGACGTACACATTCTAGAATCGTATTAGAGATGTTTAATATAAAGTGAACAGATTTTATTAATCATGTGGTTTGTTAATTTGTACTTTATGATGTTTAATTTGTGTAGTGGCCTTCACTAGGTATGAGGACCTTGAAGAAACTTCAGTGTAGTTTGTTGCATTTTGTTTATATGTTGCGTTTTCCTTATCAGTTTCTGTTATAACTCTTCTAAGCAATTTGTCTGTACTTGGGTACATATTACAAAGAACTGTATTGCAACCACCTTTTTATAATGTCCCCTCTTTAAAACACTGAATAGTTGGCTTCTAGTGGTGACCCTAGTAAAGAGGGTATGCTGTTACTAATAACTGGAATTGTGAGGCCTTAGCTTTGACTTCTGTTTCGGAGAAGTTGGAGTATACTTTTATATAATCTGAGACATTTTTATGTCCTGATTTGAAGGCTGGTTAGTGTCTGTACTGACTTTTTCAGAAACTGATGGGAAATCCTCCTAAACTTGAGACCCATAAAGTCCTATTTAATGCATTCTCTGTCTTGGTTTAAGAGAAGGGGTTTTCTGTACATTCAGAGAAGAGCATTCATGTATGTCAATACCGTGTAATACTGGAGGTACTCAAAGAATGTACTGCTCATTAGGGCTTATACCACTTCTCCCTTAGTTTCTTTTTCTCTTTAAGTATAAATTTCCTTTAGACCTTTATTGTTCTGACCAGGTTTCCATTAGGAATGTTTGGACAATTTGTTTATCCAGCTAGTGTAATTTCAGTATATTATGCAAAATTGTCCAAGACTTGTATCTGGAGGCATGTAAGATTAAGGATAGCATAAGGGAAATGTGTTCAGCTTTTTGGTGGTGGTATAACTTCACTGAATATTGAGGCTTGAGCCTCAGATATCCTGTTTATTTTAATTGTAAAAAGATGCATAAGTTCTGTACCTTTTGTTAGACCGTGTAAAAACTTGGTCCAGTAATATAATGCATCATCCTAATACTATGTGCTGATGAAATAGCTACAATTTTTAGTATACTGGAATATGGTAGTGATTCAGACACTGAGCTTTACCTTAATCACCTCTATCAAGTTTCATAGCTTATAACTGTTCCCATATTAAGCAGTTTCTTTTGGGAGGTTTTGTGGGTGGGAACTATTAAATTCTCGCAGTTTTAGGATGCATCTTGTTCACTTATGTGAACACAGTTTCACTGTGCTGGCCATTATATCAACAAAGTAAACTTGATTATTTATTATCTCTCTAATAGGATTTTGAAATACAAGTAGCTTGATATCTAACTACTTACTGAACCTGATTTCAAAGTGAAGCCTTGCTCTATGAATTGATAAAGTTTGCTTAAGCTATAAAATAATTTCTTCACTGTTTACTCAGTTTGAAACCTCTCGGAAGCTTTATTTTTTTAAATGCATAGATACACTTAATTGAACTTTCAAGGGATATGGCTCTGTAGCAAGAAGGCTACAGAAAGAGAGAGCTCCTGATGCATACACCTTTGCTGACCTTGGGTTGCGGCTGCATGCCACAGTTTGCTTGTTATAAATGCACTCCTTACTGTAATACATGTGGAGATATTTGGTTAACACATTAACTCCATATGAGTCCACTGCATCAGGGAATCTCAGCTTCCACTGTGTACCTACTCTTACTTTTTCATCATGTGATTGCGAATGAGAAAATGTTTTCTTTTTACCCAAATCCTTCACTGAAGCAGTAATTTTTGGCTGGAAGGCAAAAGCGGTGGATCAGACTGCTGGCTAGCAAGTTGTGTGCAAACCTGTACAGTGGTGAATGAATTGGAACCAAAGTTTCAGAACTTCCAGCCTCTAGAAACTTGGCACTGCAAGAAGCTATGGTCATTCATGCAATACAAGGAACAAAAATCACTGAACTGATAGGGCTGAGACGCCCTACCCTGTATTTATTACTATCTGGATTTAGCTTCTTGACTTAACACATTCTGTCTCAGTTTAGAGAGAGAGAGGGGGGGGGGGGGTAATATAAAAGAGGTCATCTGAGACTGAACATGGTAAGCAAAGAACCTCAATACTTAAGTGTATGTGTATATGTATATACACATATACATGCTTAACTTTTTTTGTGTATGTATGTGTAAACGTACTTGTGGGGAACTAAAAATTAACTGATTTTTTTCCAGTCTGTCCCTTTGATTATGCCAGGATGTCCTGGCCTGGCATCAGAAAGAAAATTTATTTTTCAGAATGGGGTGTATGAGAATGCTTGTTAACTAAATTACTGAAAAATATGACCTGTCGGGAAAATAAAATTGACTTTGAAATAGTGGAAGAGGAACTGGTGGCTGGATGTTCTCAAATGAGATGTTCCCACCTCTCTGCATTGCTCCAGTGGTATGCCTGAGGCAAGCAGAAGATGCATTCAAAACATCAGGATATTTCCGTTTGCACAGTAGCAGGCTTGCTTTTTTGTCTTTTTAAAAATTCTTTTCAGCAAAAGCAGCATCTGCTTTTACTTTTACTGATCTTTTTGTGCACAAAATTAATTCTCAAGTCATTTCAGATTTTTTTTTTTTGACATGTCAGACAATGTTCAGCTGCTTGCCAATTGTTTCTGTAGTCCCATCTACCGTGTCAGATAATTATACTGTTGGTGGATTTGGAGATAAAATAAAAAAGGAGAAGAGGGGATTGATCTGTAGGATTGCGGTATTGCTTAATGCCCTTCTGATCTATGGTTATAGAGGAAAATTTCAATTGTTTTTGGAAGCAAAATGATGAGGTAAGCATGTTGGCTTGGTTCTGTGTGTTTGATTTAAAAAAAAAAAAATGTTCCTGCCTCTCAGTGAAGCTGTCCGTTATAGTTGAATTCTTCTGCATGAAACACTCCACAAAACAAAGGAGAGGAAGAGAATCACCGTGCTAGGCTACATTCCTGACTAGGTGACCCAGGAATATGAATTTTCTAGAGAATGCTACTTCGAATATCACAAAGTCATTAAATACTTGTCTTTCATCCACTGATAAGATTGTTTTTCTTTACTTAGTTGCATCCTTTGGGTTTTTCTCTACATTCTTTATTTAAAGTATTTAAATTACCTCCTAATACTGTACTGAAAATTTTAAAAAATAAATACATTCCATGTTGAAATGTCAGTTGTATCTCGTTACCATTTTGTCTTTAAAGATTTAAAGCATAATAAGTAAGGGTAAATTAAGTTATGAGAAGGATAAAAGGAGTTCTGTGCTGCAACTGTCTGGTGCTTTTCTATCAGATGTTTATGGTGCTTAAAGCTACTCTAGTAGAGGCTTGGTCTTTATTTTCTAAGGTAAGTGTTCCTCTAAAATAACATCCTGATATTAAAAAAATCCTGATTTTGTTACCATTTATGTCTCATACGTCATTTCTCAGTATTTGTTGAAACAAGTATCTTTTTATTACTATTTTTTAACCTATAGTGCTATCACTTCCAATGTATTTATCGTTTGCTGTGCTGTGTACTGTTTGCATCTTTTCCATTTTAGATATAACACTTGGTGACTAGTGAAACCACTCCTGATGCTTCAGGTTTGTGGGCTGCAGGAAAAGCTTTGTTTGGGGTGGAGATGTGGTGTCACTTTTAGTTATGGGGGTTTTTGTTTGTTTGTTTTGTTTTTTTATAAAAAGTGTTATCAAACTTTCCTGTCTTAAGGGACAAATCAGACTGTTGGGTTGGTGGTTTTGTTTGTTGTTTTTTTTAATTTAAGAAGAGTGAAATAATTCAGACTTTGATATCTAGGAGATGCAATTTTGTTTCACTTTCCTTATGGCTTTCATCTCCAACTGTAGCTTTACATCAGTTTTAAGATAACATGATGTGTTTTAGTGTGAGATTAAATACCAGCTCAATTCTCTGTGAAATTTTCAAGTAAATATTTTTATTATATTTTATTGAAATACAAAAGGCTTACGTCCAGCAAATATATTTGGTAATTAATAGTTGAGAGTGATAAATACAATAATGAATAATCATTATTAAAATACACATTTTAAAATCACTTATTTTTTAATCTGATTATTGATAACTAGCATGAATTGAAATGTACTAAACACATACAAAAATACATTTGTAATGGAAAAAATGAATGCTGTCAGCATTCTTAATGCATTCTTAACTTACATGAGCAATAGTGAAAAGCTAACATTTGTTGGCAGGGGTGACTTCTGGTGCCCTGCAAGAAGTACTTTTAAAGTAGAGTTTTATTCTGAAGTGTTATAAAACCACATCTTAGGTTTCTTTTTTATATTTTTTTTTCCTAGTTAAATTAAGTAAAAATACTTTTTCAGCTGTAAAAACTCAACCTTGTATTCTTGGTGCATTGCCTTCATTTGTACACAATCACCAGTTTTGGTGGTTCTGCAGGCAAATCTGTGCAGTTAATTGTTTGGAATTCATAAACAGTTCTTTTGAGTGTACGTAATAAGGTAAACTAAAGTTCGGTCTTCGCTGTGGTAACTGTGTGGTACAAAGTAAAAAGAATTGTCACTAAAACCAGCTACTGTCCTGAATACATGAGAGTTTCACATCTGAATGAGGAGCTGTCGTCCAGCGTAGTCGTGAATGTTGCAGAAGCTCAGTTTGAGCTGTAAGTACAACTTGCGATATGCACCGAGCAACAAACAGTGCCTGGATATGATACACAGGTGCAGCATATAGATGGAGATATACTCAAGAAAAAGATGTTCAAGGTAAAGTAATGCTCATACCTGAATCAGGATTGTGGATCCATAGGGCATGAACTCTTAAGCCTATTAAATACTTAATGGCCACCCATTGTCTGCTTAGATTTCTACAAACACTAATAATAACCTCTAAAAATTGTTTGTGTGTATGTTGAGTTTAAAGTGTACGCACTTACGGGCAAGACTGTAACCTGCTTGCCTCGGGGGGTGCTCGTGAACCTAAATCTCATGTTCTAAAAAGATGAAACTGCAGGTATTGTGCCTCAGCAAAAGGTCTGAAGTTTTGGGATAACCTGGCAGTTTAACCAGAAGTTAAGCAGTGAAGTGTATGTGTACATATGTGTACATAATGTGTTTGCTAGCAGAAAAATAGGAATCTGATGTTCATAGAAACGGTTAAAAAAAAATAATCCCAGCTTCTGTGTGGTTTGCAATGTGAGCATTGCAGGGAGAGAATGAAAACGTTCCCAAATGCTTTTAATGTGGCCTTTGGTCAATGACAGGTCTTATTTCCGTGTCTGCCAGTCACAGGAGTGTGTGTAAGGAAGGTTCATAAAAAGGTAGAGGAATGTGATAAAGTTTCCCTGACATTTTTATCGGAATGGTTACGACATACAATATTGGAAAAAAGTCACTTGTCAGCAAAATCTATTTCTAGCACTCAGCCCTTAAATAAAAATACAGTTCAGGTGTGTAAGCACTGGATGCTTAATGCAAGCATCTTAACACTGGTGACTTCTTACTAGGCAAACTTTAGATATGGTCAGCTTGTTCTTATTTAATAAAACATTTTTTTTTTAATGTGTACTGTTTTTAAAGCTGAAATGTTATATCCTTAGAAATCCTTGAATATTTTCCATATGCATCATCAACCTGAAGTCCAGTCTTGGATAATGAAGACCTCCTTTTTTGAGTACCTGTAAGAGAAACTCTCATAAGACATTTGAATAGCTTTTGTGAATTTGAAAATGCATTATTTATCTACTGCTAATAGGCAAGGCCTCACTAAAATCTGTTGAGATAATGTCCAGGTCATTGTAAGAAGAACTGAGTTAATCCTGAAGTTATTTTTTACATACTAAGTTACTGAGTTCAGAGTAAAGTTATTATTTTTCCTTCGTGGTGTAACAGTGCTGTGCTTCTGTGTGAAATAACAAGCAAGTACCGCTGATACCATCATAATCTGAAGACCATGTTTTTGACTAAAATAATTACAGTGCGGTGTGCTAGAAAAGAAGTCATATCTAAAGTATCTACAAGCGTCACACAGCAGACCTGGGATAAAATGATCTTTGGGATGTTCAGCTTCTATGCATAGTTTTAAGTGTAAGTGTGGCAGCTGTGCCATGCGAACTTGTGAACGTATAAAACCCGACGCCTGGCATTCTCAAACTAAGAGCACACCACTTCCATCTCTGTGTGGTATTTTAGGTGTTCTTTCCTCTGTGATCCTGGTAATGAAGCACTAAATCTCTGATATTGGTGGAGGAGATCTAACAGGCTAGCTTGTATTGTTCTGTTGGTTTAATCCAAAATACTGTTTGCTTGATGATCCAAGTGACTGACGTGAGGATGAAACAAATGGCAGTTTCGTTTTTTGCTTCAGATTTAATGTCAGTTATCTTGCTTGGTGGTTGAGAGTCAGTTTTTCAGAGGATCATGCTGTGTGTTAGTTACTGGTTTTGATGAGCAAAGAATGATGCATTTTACATATATCTTGGGAATATTTGATAATGACTTTTAGGCTTCATTCGAATTACATCAAATGTAGCAGTCTTTGTCCATACCAATTACATTCAGCTTTATGAAACAAATTATTCTACCATCCTCTTACCCAGTGCTACGTTTCCAATGTTTCTGGGCTATTTTGTGTCAAATATTTCTGGATTCTGTAAGGCAGGGGTCCTCAAACTACGGCACATGGGCCGGGTATGGCCCCCCAGGGTCCTCAGTCCGGCCCCCGGTATTTACAGACCCCCCCCGTGGGGGGTTGGGGGGGAAACCAAGCAGCCGCAGATGGCCTGCTGCCACTTCATCCGTGCCGGCCCTCTGGTTAAAAAGTTTGAAGACCCCTGCTGTACTGTTTTATCTAAATTTGTTAAAACCAATTTTCTGTGGTATTTGTTGCAGTACAGTTCTTTTGAAAGATTAGAAAAGTTTGTGAAGAATCTTTAGAGGAGATCCGTTCCCTGCACCCCCACCCCACCCCACCCCCACCCAAGGGTTAGATCCATTACTGAATTTTGCCAGATAACATCTTGAAAAAGAAGCCCACTCAGCCATGCCATGTACTAGCACAAATAAATGATGTTTATAGGTTAGCATCCATTAGATCAACTGAAAAATAACGGATTTCACAGGTTGCTTTTCAGCTGTGAGGGTCTTACGTCAAGCTGTGTGCTTTATTTCTCAGCACCTTTTTCACAGAAGAGGGAACAGTCAGCGCGGTCACTAACAGGGGCAGCAGGTGTTACAAAAGTTGCGTTTTGAATGAGGTTGTGTCTTCAGCTTTCATCTCAAAGCCACAGAGAGCACCTGTGTGGGGGAGGTGGGCAGCAGAGCGTCGCATCATTTTGGAAACTCGGGCATGTTTGACTGTCAAGCGCGGTAGGCCAACTGAATGTGGACTTGTTGGCCTTGTGCCTCAGTCTGAATGAGCTGATGGGCTTGAATGCGTAAACTCCAGCTCATTGTTGCATTCTGCCATAGCCCACAGAAAGGTGACTGCCCCAGTCATTTTGTCACTCGTATTGCACTACTTGTGGACCAAGGCACACCAAGTTCCCAGAGACCTGACCATGTAGAGAGGCAGCTGGGGTTTTCAGCTGCCTGCAATAACTTGTGTTTTCTACTGAACTCAGAAGGAAGAGCAAGTTCTTCTCCTGAACATGAAATGTTGTTTGTTAGTACCTGGATGACTAATTGGGTAAAACCCCAACCAAAGGAAACCCTTCTGATTTTGCAATCATTTTCCGTGTAGTGACCCTAAACTAAACTGGAGACATTTTTCATGCTTCCAAGGAAACCAAAGGTTATTTTGGCTTCTACTGGAATTTTATGCTTATTTTCATATATGCCTTTAGAAATAAGACCTGTAACTACTGGAGATAATATGTCCTAAAAAGCTGTCACTGCTGCCATTACACATTGCAAATTGGAATTGAAAGACTGGAATTTTCAATTTGGCATAAGAATCCTCAGTATCCACCCCCTTCTGAAAATTCAGTTCAGATGCCATATTCTGTGTTAAAAATCCTAGCCTGTAAGGTGTTTTCCACCTTGTGTTATGGAAGTGGTGCTCTTAGTTTCAGCTAACAAAAGCTGTGTTTGTTCTACGTACGTTTTTCTTCCTCTATCGAATTTTTCCAAATGATTAAAAATGTGTTCAACACTAGGGCTCATTTTAAACTTAAGTAATGGTTAAAAGTGGCCCAAAGCACCTAGCTTTTCTTAAACCCATTTGTGGTTGCCTCACTTCTCACTAAATTTATTCCCTTGACTAGATTTTGAGAAAAGCTCTGACAATATACTTTTGACAATTCAAGTAGAGTCTAGATGATGCAGGCCTGGTTTTCTCCCACAGATGTGCCATTTTATTCCGTTCATAAAATATTTAGTGTTTTTGTAAGCAGTAATTTTAAGTAGATCAGCTGCAATGGAAGTTATTGTTTATTGCTCTACAATTACCCACAGACACATTTCTTTAAGATGGGTGTAAAATACTAATTGCAAACATCATTTAAAGTTCTCGAAAGTAGTCACAAACCTTGGTTTTGTCTGGCTGATGCTGGAAATTAATTTCGGAGACTAACTTGTCAGTCTTGGCTTTGTGAACTGGTCTGGTGACCTACAACATTTAAAAAAGAAATCAAAACACCAGATTAATTATTTCACTAAAGCACAAAAGGCACTCAGATAGGAGGGACCACCAAAGCCATGCAAGAGAGCTGTAAGAAAAGCAGTTCTAACAGTCCTGTTTATGAAACCTACACAGCAGTAAATGTGGAAAGCAAATAAATTAATTAGTATTTTTAGTTCTGAAATAGCCAAGCAAGTGGTTAGAATCAAATGTGATTTAGTTGTAGGATTAATACATGAAGATGGACCTGTTATGTGAGGTGGGGCTGTATGTTGAGGGGTAAAAAAAGGATTTCCATGCATTTTACCTCCATGCTGAATTGTGTTTTCAAGTTCGTGTAATGCTTCGTGATCAATGATCTCTGTGGAACTGACACAAGCACTTACACTGCAAGCCGTTTGACAAAAGCTAGTTATCGGTTCATCATGTTCAAAAACAGGGTTAATCCTTACAGCATTTTCTGAATTGCAGCTGTTGAGAGTAGCACTTCTACAATGCAGAACATTTTTGTTTAGGTAAGTTTTTAAATTGCAAAAGAAAAAAAGGAATATTTTGAAATGTGAAGAAAAAGATTGTGAGCAGCTTACTGCAGATTAGAGTTTCTTTTGCTTTTTCTTCTTAACTTAAAAATTAAAATGATGAAAAGAAAAACAAGGCTTAGTAAGCCAAGTAGGAGAGGTTTAAAAATGAAGGGTTGTATGGGTTCTGGAGCAAATTTTGCACAGCGCTGTCCTTGGTAAAGCTCGTGTCTACGTACCGGGCATCTAAAATAGGGAGAAGAAGAGGATAATGTACAGAACTTGAAGGCAGAAAATATAGAGTACCTCAAAGGAAAATCTGCAATTAAATATAAGGACAGTACTCCCAATACAATTAATTGTTATGTATGAAAAAACGTGATTGATAATAGAGGAAAGATAATATTCTTAGATTCGTGAGAGTGAATGTTATATAAAAAGACACCGATATTTTCTTTGCCAACCTCCAGATTTTAAGGACATGATGCATTTGGAACATGTCTGGCAAATTTCTAGCCCCACGGGTGAAGATGAAATAATATTTGTGGCTTAGAACCTTACAAGTTCAGGTGTGTTTTAGAGAAATATCTAAATACTTCTTTGAAGCCGATGTTCTGTTCATTGGTGATTTCAGTCTGAGTAGTGAGGTTTGAAATAAGAATTCTACTACAAATAGCTCAGTTTAAACAAAGGAGAAGATGGCCCTATTCTACATAAGAACACCAGGGTTCCAGTCAGTGGAAAAACTAGCGTGGTTCTGAGTAAATTCACAAGCAAAAGGAGCGCTTGACTGAAGCAAATAATAGGGCATCATTTTCTCTCTGCAGACTCTGCAAGTTTGCACACACTGTCAGTCTGAGACTTGTGGTAAGCTTGTTCGTACCTTGCTATAATTCAGAGTTTCATTTATTATTTTTAATACTTTTATCATTCCAAATTATGGTTTGGTGGTAACTGTACATCAAATCAGAGCTTTTCTGAAAGAGAGAGGTGTTTTTTTCCCTCATGCTTTGGTCTTCGAGTAGGCTATACCCTTTTCTACTTCAGTAAAGTTTCGAAGAGGACCGACCTCCTTAGCTCGCAGGCTGATTTCCAATACAAAATACCGCAGCTGCACTGCTATGGCTTTGCAAGTCAGAAATTTAGCAGTACCTGTGGTGAATTCAATATAATCTTGCGTTATCATTTCTGCGATGCCCGCTGCAGAAAATGAGTAACAGCAGTTATGTTGTTACAGTGAAATTATCATATGAGTAATTTTCCTCAGTAGTCTTATTTTTTGACATCAGTCCGAAGTACACTAAAGGACATATTGTTAACGTTGTAATGTCAGTATTAGGGGTGAATAAACTAAGAGCAAGTAATACTAAGAGCAAAAATTATAACTTGTCTGCTGCTTGTACACGTGGCTGGTCAAGTACCATGTGCCAGTCTAGTATACAGTTTCACAGTGCTCTGGGTAGTCAAGTCTTACCATGAGGTGAAATTTGATACTTTTAAAAGCGAATTAATATGTTCCAGTACTGTGGTAGTTCTGAATATGTGCTTAACATAATTTCATGTAAAAATCCTTACGGAGTGTGTTTGCAGTTAGGAGGAGCTGCTAATCTTCAAGTCTTTCCCAGAAAGCCCTGAAAGCAGCTTCAGCCTTCATGTGCTTTGTTGGGTGGTCGAGAATCAGAATAGTGCTCATAGGTATGTTTATAAGAATATAGATTTCCTTTTTAATAATCTTAGAAAAATGCAATTTCTTAAAATACTACTATGTAACCCACGGTAAAACTGTGAATGTGTTTTTTCATTTCTCCAAAATGTATTTGGAAATCTGAAAAGAGCGCATGGTTTTGTACGTGTCATCTCTGCCAATGATGCTGAATTTCTAATAAATTTCTAAAGCGTCTCTAAAAAATAAATAGATCATGATGCTCTGTGTGTACTAACAGGCAGAAACGGATTTATCCACAGTGAGACTATTTATACTAAAGAAGGGTATTGCAATGTAGATTAAAGTGTCTGAATATTGAGGTCTTGGCTTGTTAGCATAGTTTATGCTGTTGAAAAGTATATACTCAGCCCTACTTGTTCATGCAATAGGCATATCAGGGGTCTGTTAGCAGCATTCATCTTAAGCACCATTTATTTACCTGCAGACAGCTCCTCTTCCTGGAACTAACTCGCATTTCCCACCATTGACGCAAAGATGTGGTTCAGACTCACACAGGCTCCGACAGGGTGATCCGTCTCGGCTTGCATAACCAGGTTTACAAAGGCAGTCAGCCTCTTTTGTCCACTCGTTCATTATGCACTCGGAAAACTCATCACATGCCATGAATTTGCATTGGTCTGCCTGATCGGCTGTAAACGATGCGTAAATCGTTAATTCATGCATTACCGAAAGTAACTTGGCAGGCTTTGTGTCAGCTAGAGAAAACAATTCACATTTACTAGCCTGCTATTTGTGCGTTTAATAGGAGGATGTCATCTAGCATGAAAAGACACGGGTCCTTCTTTCTGGAGATAACACAGCAAGCATGCGAGCTTATATTTACTTCTACATTTGTCTACCTCATCACTATTAAGTTGTGACTTCACTTTCATCTCACTGACAAGAATTTTCACATTTGGATATTGTTGTCCCTTTTTTTACTGTAAGTGCTAGTTTTATACTCATGGATACTGTTACAGTCTTATGTATGTGTAAGAAATCGTTTCAGCTGTAATGATCTTAAACACATAATTGAGGACATGACAAGGGTAGGGAGTTAGATTATTGAATATTGCACAGTACTATGAAGACTGCAGCCCAGAAATACTGGCATGATCTAGAGAAAATATGTGCTTGCAGGTCTTTTTTTTTTTTTTTTTTTTTTTTTTTTTAGGTGATGTGTTAGCCTTGGGAAAACTTGCTGGGTTTTTTTTTAAATTTTTTTTTTTTTTTTTTTTAGATATTAATAAGGGATGCCTCTGTGAGATTAAGGGGAAATAAGCCCGCTGATGTTGACAGGAAGGCTCAAATCAGAGAGAGCTTAAAGTCCTGAGTTCAGCTGTCACACAAGTCCACTCTTTTCCCATTCTCTGCTTCTTACTAGAAATGTGAAAAAAAGACCCAGGAGTCATTTTAACGTGGTGCTCAGCCCAGCTTGGGCTGATGGGATGAGGAGGGGGAGGGCTGCACCACCGACCTTGTCATTTTCCTGCGCACTGCGTGGTAAAGCCCAGCATAAAGATGTTGGGATATACTTTGCTCCTGGGCTGCAAATATATGTACATGTAAACTCTAACAACTGGGCATCAAAGTAATACAATAAAATACAAGTAACTTTATTGTCAGGCAAACCTTTGGTTATCTGTAAAATTATATATATATATATATTCCAAGTACTTTGCCCTAGTCATTGATACGACTGATTAGGAATTACAAAGTTTAGTCTCTAACGAAACAAAATGAGCTGGCAAATCAAAAGGGGATTCTTACTGATTCTTTTCTTACCCCACACAGAATTGCACTCCAAGCAAAACCAGAACGCTTCCAAAGGAAAAACGGTTAATAAAGGAGTTTGTATGATTGAGTACTTGATTAAAACAGTAACAGCTGCATTAACTGCATGTTCTCCTGCAAGTCTCTCCCCAGTTTTGATGGTCACAGTTTACCTTTCTATCCGTGGAAAGAAAGACTGATACTGCTAGTGATATGAAGAAATAGTGTGAAATAGGGAGAATAAACATCGATTGTGATTGTATGTGTCTGCTCAAGGAATGTAGGTATGGTGACTGGTCATGGGTGTGGTGTCTGGTCACGTAACCATACAGCTTTAAGGAAATACCTACTCTTCTTCCTCTAACAAAGGGGCTATTTATAAAAAAGGATGAGAAACATTCCAGTGTTATCTAGAGGGAGCACTAAATCTCCTCGCTAAAGAAAACCGGATGGTCGACAAGGACATGAATTAGCTGCAAACCTGCAAGACCACCACATTCCAGGCAAAGGACTGATAAGCTAATTAACATAAGAAGCGAGAGTAAGCGGTTTAGGTAACGAATATGTATAGGCGTCAGTTGAACATTCATTTGTTTTATTGTATAAATATGAGATGGTTCGTCACTTCGGACATGCGCGCTTGTGGTGGAGGGATCCTCCGTGCATCTGCGCGCAATAAACATACCTACTTTATAACTTTTGAGTTAGAGAGTTTAATTCCGTACGTCACTAGTTAGGAGAGACAGGCTCCGTCTAAGCATTACCCAGGGTTGTGTGCAGTTTTCAGAAGCTAGAAGGTCTTGGCACATTTCTGTTTGACAAGCAGAGCTTGGCATGAATATTTTGCTGTGTTAGTGTCATTTTTTGTAAGTTTGCACAATGTGGTCTCACTTTCCTTAAAGTGTTGGGCTAATTACCTGCCATACTTTGTCATCTTTGCTGTATTTTCACTTTGTTTAGATTACAAAAATAATGCAAGCAGGTATTTTTAAAAGCCTGCCATGTTATTCTTTATGGTATTACTTATGATCAATGCAGTCAACCCTTTGCAGCTGCTGAACCTTGGTATATATTTTGGACTGTCAGTTCCCATCAGTGTTTCAATTTGGTATAACATCATTACCACTAGATGGCTCTTACTTTCACAACGAATAGAAATTTGCTTAATTATCTTAATTTTCTAAACAGATTGGGGTTCTTTTGTTGGTTTTTGGTTTGTTGTGGGGTTTTTTTTTTTGGTTTTTTTTGGTTTGTTGTGGTTTTTTATTGTTGTGGTTTTTTTCCCTCAAGTGAAAAGACCGTCGGGCTTTGAAACAACTGCTTGGGAATACACTGGCTTTCTAAACATAATTTCTTCTATTTTGACATTTTATTACTGCTCATAAGCCTTGAAAGAACAGCCCCATTAACAAACTCATTGTGACACTGTTTTCTTGAATTAATGTTGAAATACCACATCAGTAAAGCAGCTGATATGGATGACAATGAAAGATTTTTAAATTTTTCTGTGTTTGCGTTTTAGCAACTTTACCATTTTAATTTTTATTTATCAAAAATTTACTAGCAAAGCAGACAAGGTATAGTGGTCCAAAGTTCACTCTTTCCAGGGAACTCATTTAATACTTTATTCAGCAAAATATCAGTATTTCATGTCAGTATTTGATAGTTTGAACACTGCGATTTTGTTAACTTTCTTGACCACCCACTATCTCTGCTTTTAGTGGCCACGAGAAGGTATGTGAAATGAAAACAGAATAGGAACTGCCTGCATAAATTGCAAATGGATTTTTGTTCTGGAATTGTCAGTTATGTACATAAAAAGGCAGCTGAACCAAATCAGTATTGTTCTTCTCCATGCCAATGAAATTAAATTTGGCTCTGAAACAGTTACCAGAACCTGAAAATAGATCTAGGCTTCAATTTTATAAAACAATGTAGATTTTGAAAACTCTAAGCTTCTGATGTTACAATACCATCCAGATGTATTACTGTCTTTTTACTGTTTAACAGACAAAGGTTTATTTGAAAGGTATTAATCCAGAAAGGATTCTGTAATTACAAATCTATGGAGTGCTACATATAGCCATGCTGTGGTCAGTGAGTAGCTGTAGAATCAAATTATTCCTAGAAATTGCCTCCTTCAGTCCTGAAATCTGTAGCCCTTTAAAAAAAGATTTAATGAAGCTCTAAACTATGGTTTGCTTACAGCATTGCAAAAATTATCAGAAACTATATTTACGTACTTGGGTGCACAATTTGCCTAAGTCACTCCTGTAAACGGCACATGAGCATTCTTTACACCTGTCTTTGTTCAGCCCTTATTCTAGAATGGGTTTTAAGTTCACTATATTCGTCTCTGAAAAGCAGTAGGTGTACATGCACAGACCAACACTTCCACCCAGCATTTCATTATAGTGTGAAAATATGTCTGCAACGTAATTTGCAACATTGGACATTAGGAAAAATTTCTGCCCTGAAAGGGTTGTCAAACATTGGGACAGGCTGCCTAGGGAGGTGGTTGAGTCACCATCCCTGGAGGTATTTGAAAGACGTGTAGATGTGGCACTTAGGGACATGGTTTAGTGGTGGACTTAGCAGTGCTGGGTTAACGGTTGGACTTGATGATCTTAAAGGTCTTTTCTAACCTAAACAATTCTATGATTCTATGATCTTCTTTTTTCTTATTACTTCTGCTCATTGGGAGGCTATTGCTAATATAGTTATTTCCAAAACAGCAATACTTCTGAAGCTCTAGCAGTCTGGAAAAGATTATCTGCTTGGTTTTGATTTTGCACATACACTAGTAATGCAATCTTACCTGGCTCAATATCCAGGGAATAGCTGTCAATCTCTAAATTGAGGCGTTGAGCTGCAGCATCACAAAAATCTTCCAAAACGCAGTGTACTGCTTCTGTGATATTGTATGGCACTGTCCTGGCAAATTTCATTTTGCTATTCACAATCACACTTCCGTTCCTGAAGTTAAGTATTTCCAGGTGCTTAAAACCTGTAAGGTTGGACTGGAGGTATGGAAGTAGCTGAAAAACACAAATTTGCCTTTATTTTAACTTACTGTCAATGTCTACCTGCTATTGATTTCTCTTATAGTCACTTTTCATTATCAAGTACACACACCACACACTTATGTCTTTGAATTTAATACAATTGTTAAACTCCACCACCAAATTCATTTTTCTGTTTAGCACTATCTTCTTCTGGACTCTTGCATATTTCTGTATAATGTATTGAGATGGATGGGCAGCAATTTTCCCTGTAATGAAATGCACAGCAGCTGGGGAGTTTATTCATCTGGAAGAGAAAAAAATCACCTTACTCAAGAGCCAACTTTAATTATTTTCAAATGTTCAATCCAGGCAGGTTAGAGCATAGCATAATCGGCATGTTACTGAGCTGACCTGCTGCCCTATTGTACCCGTAGAGAAAATCCATATCTAATCACATTCCCCTTACTAAGCTATTATATAGTTTAAAAGGCCTAATTTTAAATCTAGCATGTAGACACAAGCCTCGGATGTATTCAGCACTGCTATACTGTTGACGTGAATCTAAGAAAAAGGCAAATAAACTACATGCCAGGTGTATATCTGGAGTCTCTTGAATAAGTAAAAACTCCCATCACTGGCTTCATAAACTCTTTCTTCGTACCCCGAGAGCATGCCAGGCTTATGGATCCTTTAAAAATACAACTTATTAGACTGAATTGTAGTAGGGTCTGATATTGTTAAAATACCGCGCTCTTCAGTGTATTTCTTTAAACTGTGCCTGATTATTGCATGTGGTGTTCATGTTGATTTTTCACCCACCAATTGCATGAACTGTTGTTCTAGTGCTTTGTATTCCAGCGAGCTCCTGTTGAAGAGGTCATCTGAAAAGTGCATGTTGGTTACCCTCAGGCTGAAGAAAACCACTAGCTCTTTGCCTTTGGCCGCGGTTGTCATGGAGCTGGTAGTTACATACTTCGGCGTAGGAGCTGGGGTGGCTTCTGCAGGCTCAGAGATATAACCGCTGCCGTGCTCCACTTCATCTAGCGCTGCTGTGCTCATCACAACGTGGTCTAACTCGGCAGCAATGTCCTGCACTCCTGTCTCAGCGCCATCGGGAGGAACGCTCTCAGATGCAGGCACTGAGGAATCCAGTACCTCAAGGGACTGCTTGATGATCTCAGTGTGGCTGTAGGATGGGCTGGTTGCTGCAGGCATTGGTGCTGACGGTAGCATATCTGTAATAACATCTTCAGGCGGTGTGGTAGAGAGATTGCTCGAACCAATAAAGAAAGGCAATGTTTCGTAAGTGCTTTCTGTAACCAAAATGTCATCGCCTGATGATTCTGGTTCATCCATGATCTTAATTGCTGCAGAAAAACAGGGGTAAAACAAATAGCTATTTTGAAAAGCAAGCATAACAAACATCAAGCATGGAAACAATATTCTTGTTGTATTTCCACTGAAACATCTTTAAAAACAAGATTTAACACTATCTAAACTTGAAAATATTATTTCCATCACCAAAGAAGTACTGGAATCAACCACCTCATCCACATGTTTGAGTGATGAGATTTCTGTGGGTGCTGTGTTTATATAAGAGTTACACTTGGTAAATATTTCCTGAGCCATTCCAAAGTGCATTCTCGTTTTGAAGGCACATAATCACAATGTCAGTTTGTATTGACTGAAAGAGTAGATTGCAGCTTTAAGCTGTCTGTTCAGATCAGTTGTAAGCTAGAGTCATTCTGTTCCCCTTTGTGAGAGGTTACAGCTATTATTTGCTGGTAATCCTAAAATGTGGTTACAAAAAACAGTACAGCCTCTTCAGATGCAAACCGTCAATTTACTCCAAAGATAACTGCACCAAGTGAAAGCAAATTCAAGCCTTAAGAAATCATCTGTTGCACCTGAAGCAGCCATTCGATCCAGATGCTGAACTTTTATGAGGTCCCCACTGGGGCTTGGCACATGTCTAGGCTGTGTGATAGCTGTAACTGAAATCCAAATCTAAAGCATGATGAATGAGACTCTGAATTTGGCTTGCAGCTACCTGAGCACCATGCCTTCACAGCAAGTGATGGCCTCCAAGGAACAGACATCTACCCAAACTGACAACTTTGTCCTTTTCCAGTGATATACATATGTGGGTCCTTCATGTGGGACATGCCCCCTGCAAGCAAAACCACTTATCAGCCGATAGGAAAGAAGTTTTTCTCCAACTAATGAACTCTTCTATTCCCTACGCACTAATTTCCTCCCAGTGGCCAAGGAAAGTCCTAAAGCAGAGCGCAGTTTTGCATTGGGCGTAACATGGACTGAAGAAGGTGGCAACTATTCTGTCCATGGCATAGGAGTTGCCCGTGAATGGTCTTTGCGTCCCTTTCTGTTTCCTTGCTTCTAAATGTATGCAGCCCAATCTTCTGCTTATTGTATTGCTGGTTTGTGGAACAAATGTACATTTTTCAACAAGGACAATCTTAATAAGAGATAGCTATTTTCTTGACACTGTTAATTTAACGGCATGTACTAGCTGTGTGCTTCCCCTCTGCAGATACAATGCCTTGATCTAATGTGGATTATTTTCTATATAGCCCCATTCTTGGGGCCACACTTCTTAAACTAGCGAAGAATTCTTCTAAGGCACGTATGTGGTTTTACTAGAATTAGATGCTTGAAAAAAATCTTCTTCCATCTGGTTACCACTTTGCATAGACTTATGTTAAGAGCTGCTACATATATTCCTCCCCCCCTTTAGTATTTGTTTAATTATGTATGTTGTAGTACAGATATGATGATTCAGTGATAGTAGTGTAAAGAGATAAATAAAATGCATGCTAATAAAATAAGTTAATAATATAAAAATAATGAATATTATAATATTAAAAAATAAGATATAAAATACTAAATAGTATCAAGAGTAATAAAACACATAATAGACCAAGCAGTGTTTAAATTATTGGAGCAGGCTGTGAGAGAGCTAGTTTTACTTTTTGGTTCTGCTTCAATCTTCTTAGAAGCCTTAGGAATATGCCTTTGGGTAGTATTGCTCTCACTTCTAGGAGGCATTTAAAAGCGAGATGCATCCTTTAAGCCAGCCATCTTTGTTCCCTTTTTAGTCAAGAGAGACATTTATCTCACTTGAAGAAAACCATCCAAACATATGCTGGATCTTTTGAAGTACCTATTATCATTCTGTTGACTTCAGAACATAGCAAATTTATGTAAGATGCCTGGTTTCCTCCTGTCATAATTTCTGCTACTTAAATCAACCTCTTAGTTCTTTGTAGCATTATTGAGGTCCAGTGATTTCTGTGATTTCTCTGAGGTGCTCAAGTATTGGACTAAGGACTATTAAAGTTTTCTGAAAAAGGGAAACACTTTCCATTGTGTCATGGTTTGACACTGCCAGAAGGGCGGTGTGGTTCTGGCTCTGGTGAAGAAGGATCAGTGAATTTTACTCTGGGATACCAGTAACATGGTGTTACTGGAGCATCCCTCTCATTCTCGGTTCAAAGGTTTTTCGTTCCTTACAAGTGTTTTGCATGCCTTGGCTAAGGGAAGCACTAGATTTTTTTTTTTTGGTCTGTTCTTCAGGGAAGTGAACTTCTAGAAATAATTTCCAAACATAACCTGGATATGCTGAAAGATCATTACTGCATCTGCTTATTTATGCAGTCACTACATCAATCCCTAGTGCATGTTATTCTGTTACAAATAAAGCCGTCTGAAAGCACAATGCATTTTAAGACTTTTTTTAACAGGTATTGAGTAACATGTTAAATTGTATTTCAGCAAGGTGCTGAGAAATGTCAGGCAAATTCTTGCTAGAGCAGAGTTTATCACAGCAGCAGTGCATGTTCTCATAGCTATGCACGAAAAAGCATTCGAGAAACAAGGTATGGACTACTCTGACAAGGGTAATCAGGGAAAGGGCACCTTCCACATTTGCTACTTTCTGGATGGACAAAATACTGCAAGTTTGTAAGGCAATTACCTTGCAGGATGCTCCCCCTCTTTTGAAGACCAGGTTATTAGTTACTGTTACATGTTCTTGCAGGATTCCTCTGTTATCTTGCAGTTTTAAGTAGAACAGCCATCAAAGACAGTTCCTAAATTGTCTTGGACAGCTGATGATTATGGACATTTTGTAATACTTTGACATATTGGAACAAATCACTAGGGGCTGGGTGCTGCCAAGGTTTTCCAGAGACCACGTTTTAGGGGAGGCAACTGCAGAGCAGGGACATGCCACAGCACGTGCCTGTTTTGCCCTTAACTCTAGCTGGCTGACGGTATGTTATTGAAGATCACTCATCTCTGTCAATATTTAGTATCCCTTTCCTGTATTGGATAAGGCAGATTTTTATAGTCAATTTTGTTGCCTTCATCTGCATGCATGAAAATGTCTTCCCCGAGTGCCTCATTTTAACTGGCAGAATATTTGGAAACCAGAATTATTTACATGACAAAAATTCCCACTTGGTAAGAGACTGTATTTCACCTATTTGAGGTTTGATGTTTAGGGTTGAGATCTAATCTAATATTTATTAGTGAACTCATTGAAATCAATTGAACTGTGTAGCATAAAACCTGAGCAACAGAGATCAGGATATTTAGCTTTACTCTGAGGATCGGGATTGCCCAGTCCTATGGCCCTTAGGGGAAAAGCTTTCTGCCAGATTATAAAATAGTTCCTTGCCTTTCACATGCTGAGCTCCTCCCACCTCCCTCCCACTCTCCCTGGTGGCTGTCCATAACCAAAGTGTACAAAATAACAAGTGAGCTTAGAGCGCTGGTAATTCTGGAAAAGACTGAAGTACACTGCTAATATGAAGCATCTGTGTTGGATGGGATGCAGGAAAAGACCAAGTGCTGCTGCATTATCCTTTACTGCAAGGCCAAACTGGGGTGGTCTGGAAGCAGAACAGGACCACAAAGTGGGTGCAGCAAATTCCTATTTAAAGTAGCACAGTTGTCCTTTTATTTGTTGGTATTTATGTGTTGGTATGTAATTTGCACTGCTGGCAGTATTATACAAGGGCTACAGTCCTAGTCCCTCCAGTCCTAGAGTGCAGCCAAAAAAGAATAGCAGACTGCTGCTATGGAACCTGGGGTTGTGCACACCGCTCGTCACACCAAATGCTGCACCACAGCTTGATGCCCTAATACTTTGTTGAGAACTTGAGATGCTTTTCTCTTGTCATGTCCTTGTGTTTCTTGTGTAATCAAGGATATGGAGAGATTATAAAAAAAGAGCCTAGTGACGTTCTCTGTTTACAAAGCTCTTGCTGTTACTTGTTACGCTGATAAGGAGTGAGAGTCACTTATTAGTTAAGGGAACTCAGAACAGATTTCTTAGCATTAGTGCCTGAGGCATTAATGCAGGATGATCTACTCATGGGATGAACCTGCAGCTCCACAAACCAACCTTCTCTCAGCATGACGACATACACTCTAGCATATGATCGTGATGGTATTTGTTAGGCAGATTAGATTTTAGAAAGAGATAACTACAGGAGAAAGAAGCACTGAAATGACTTTGAAATTGCAGCAAGTTCGAAGCAGAATAACCATATACTTTATGCATTTGGCATATAGCTGTGTCTGTATATATAGTCTATACGTGCACTACAAAGGTCTTCTGGCATCCTCTTATTACAAGCAGTCACTTAAAATGCCTTGAGGGCATACCAAGATGGTCTCTGTGCACGTAACATCTATTTTCATAAGCTGCCAGTTCTTACCAGCCACTGTCTCTCCAGCTTAGGCAGACAGTGACTGACTGCAGAGGTGGTGTTAGTCCCCTGCAAGGTGGAAGTAAATGGGCTCACCTCAAGGCTGCCGAGTGCTTGTGAAGCACAGCACCAGTCCCAAAACCAGGGGTTACTGACTCCTTCTGTTGGTTGCACTAACACATGTCACGTTACTGCTGCAAGACTTGCCTACACGAGTGACATGTTGAAATCAGCAGCAAAATGATTTGCAACTTGTTTTGCCAAGCTTTCCCACTGTTTATGTGAGAATTTGATAAAAACAATCCTAAGGAGTTAAAAACTATGGATGAAGCAAAGAAGACCTAGACATTTCATAGAATCATAGAATGGTTTGGGTTGGAAGGGACCTTTAAAGATCATCTAGTTCCAACTTCCCCATCATGGGCAGGGACACCTTCCACTAGGCCAGGTTGCTCCAAGCCCCATCCAGCCTGGCCCTGAGCACTCCCAGGGATGGGGCATCCACAGCTTCTCTGGGCAGCCTGCGCCAGTGCCTCACCACCCTCATAGTAAAGAATTTCTTCCTCATATCAAATCTAAATCTACATCTACCCTTTTCAGTTTAAAGCCATTCCCCCTTGTCCTGTCACTACATGCCCTCGTAAAAAGTCCCTCTCCAGCTTCCTTGTAGGCCCCCGTGAGGTACTGGAAGGCTGCTATTAGGTCTCCCTGGAGCCTTCTTTCTCCAGGCAGAACAATGCCAACTCTCTCAGCCTGTCTTCATAGGAGAGCTGCTTTGGCCCTCTGATCATCTTCATGGCCCTCCTCTAGACTCGCTCCAACAGGTCCATGTCCTTCTTATGTTGAGGGCTCCAAAGCTGGATGCAGTACTCCAGGTGGGGTCTCAGGAGAGCAGAGTAGAGGGGGAGAATCACTTCCCTCAACCTGCTGATCAATGGAATGAAAAAAACCCAACCCCTCTGCATTTAAAACATTGGGTTTGTATATAAGCCCAATATATATTGGTTTTCAGACTAGATATAAAGAAGAAATGATGAGGGTAATAAAACACTGGAGTAGGTTGCCCAGAGAGGTTGTAGAAGCCCAGTCCCCGGAAACATTCAAGGTCAGGCTGAATGGAGCTCTGAGCAACTTGATCTAGTTGAAGATGTCCCTGCTTATTGCTGGGGGGTTGGACTTGATGACCTTTAAAAGTCCCTTCCAGCCCAAACTGTTCTATGATTCTATATGTGCATATATATATATATATATATATACACACATACAATTTTGAAATGGAACATAAAATATGCTTAAACTGGTTCATCATAAAGCAATTTTGTAAAAATTCACACAGTTTGCCTTGTAGATGAGAATTTTAGAGCAGAATACTAGAAGAAACATAGACAATTACTTTATGAAACCTCTAATGCTACAAACACCAACAGTTTAGACATTCTTAATCTCAGCATATTTAGTTTCAGCATACAGTTTGGTCTACAACACTATCATTCAGGTGTAGGAAATCCACAGAGCACAAAATAAGACGCTGAATGCAAATATACCCCCAGAGTAACCATATTGAAGGTTAAACAATGGCATGGAATTAAAAAATGTTGAAAGCAATAAAAAACTCAGCTCTAACTCAGCTACCACTTACCCTCCCACAAAGATGTTCACTGAACTCTGCAGATGTTTTTTTGTATTACATGGATAAGGCAGGAAAATATTGTACTGAGGAGAGTTTTATATCTAAAATTAAACTGCTGTTGGCAAAGATGTGTAAACACGAAATTAAGAGGCAATTTCCTGGGCACATTGCTATATTAAATCTTTGTAATAAGTGTGCTGCATGCAGGCATTTATTCCCAGCTGAGGGAGTGAAATAGAAAGGTTTGACTTATCAGAAAAAAATCAACTGCCATTTCAACAACTTTATTTTAGGTATATAATTAGTTGGTCCTCTTATATTTTTTTTAAGTGAGGGAAACCCTCCTAATTGACCATGAATAAGGATTTATTGTTTGGGAAAGGTCAAATTCTCATGAGACATTTTTCTAGTGGGTTTGCATTAATAAGCAGGCCCAGAAGGTTATGCATTAAGAGGTCCCAGCATTTCATTGCATTCATGAGCTTAATAAGCACTGACATTTCCTATTGACAACAGACAAACTTTCCAAGTCCACTGATGGGTATTGTTCTGTATACAGAAGTTACAGTATTACAATGTTTATGAATATATTTGCATGCATGCTGACTGAAGAAAGTAACTAATGAAGGAAAAAGTGTGCAATTAAGAGAGTGGTCCATAATGCAGGGTCAGAATCTCCTTATGGGCAGCTTTGCTGATATAAATACCAGACTGGTACAGCAAGTAGCTGGATTCAAATTTACACATTTTGTTGGTGCCTGAAATACAACAAAATCCCTGGATGCAGGACTATTGTATATAAACAAATAGATAAAGTGCCAAATTTGCGTTCGAGATCTTTCATTTTAACTAGGGCACAAGTAAGATGAGGATTAAAAGAATTAAGAGAAGAGGATCATTAACCTAACGTGTCACAACAAATGTCTTGCAGCACATAATTACTGATTAAGTTTGTCTTTTTAACTGTAAGGCTAAGCCAGAAGAGCCAGCACAATCTATGTCATTCTGTCTGTGTATATGAATTCTCCAGAAGTCGGGTTCTGTGTCCAGTGAAACCAACAGAACTCCTTCTCCAGTGAACCTCAGTTGAACCCCATCTCTTCTCCAACTCCAGTCCTAAAAATTCTTGTATCTCTTGACCTTTTTTCCTTAGCATCCTCACTGAAACATTTTTCACAGAACAGCCTGATAGCTGCAGCTCTAGCTCCACTACTATGTAGTACTCTGTGTAACTTATAGAAGAAGCCTTCAGTTTATTCTCAAAATTTTCATACCTTGCAACTGTGCCTCATCGTCATGTTGTCTCCACCAAAGATGCATATAAATGTCATTCTGACATGGTGTCACAAGAGGAGTATTTTCTATCCTAATAAAATACTACTTAGTAATTATAATCTTCTCTCATTATTCTCAGAAAAATCCAGATCTACCTGATATGGAAAGCTAAGAGGAAAACATAAAATTTGCAAAATCAAGATCTGAAAAGCTAAAACACTGCAGAATTCAGGGTGTTGAGCAACTACAGCTTCCTAATCTTGCCTATATTCATTATGAAAGAATCTTCCATTTACTTCTTTAGTTGGCTCGGCACACTAGCAATAAAGCCCGCCTTCTACTTGGTAACTAGACAACCTGGACAACCCTGTTTTACTGTCTCTCATCCTTAGCTGAGTACTTTGACTGGGGCAACAGATTGTGTGTTTGATTTGGGATGTTTGCTCCCAGAGCTATGACATGGCCCCCATCTCACTTTGGGATCTGTACCATGATTCCTTTTTTTGGAGGTCAGTAGAACTATATACTTCTGCAATGAATGAAGACGTAAAAAGCAAAGAATTCTTCACTTTTCCTCAAAGATGCATAAAGATTAAGAGTAAATCATTAAGAATAAAGCCAAGACCTGACTACTTTTGCTCCCTGCAACTTTTCCCTTGATGCAGCTACTTCTGTGCGGGAGAAGCAGAATGGTGCAGCTCACAACAGTCTCTCTGCCCATAAACTTTTCACTGATGTAAATTAGCTGGTCTTACTCAACTCACACAAAGTTTTCAATACAGAGAAGGAATTTCCTTTATGGGATGTCTGAGGGTTAATATTTTCATTGATCTGACCCTCTTTGGGAAATGCAAGCTCCCTTAGTCTTCATGGAAATCAGTCAGTAGCAAAAAGGAGTCACATCTGCCTTGAGCAATTTCATGTTTAGTCACTGTACCTGTAAGAGTCCACTGACATACCAGTTTCTTGTGCAATTAGAAATTAATTTGTTCTTTGATTATAATTTTCACATGCATTGGCCAAGGCATGGCTGAAAAACAGTAATTTAGATAACCATTTTCTGTTTTATTAAGGAATTCAGTTAGCTCTCTGCTAATGGGTCTCTCGTTAAAGCTTTTGGCATAGTTTTTGATTAAGACTATATCTTTAAAACTTTGAAATAATGCAATAAATACATTTAACGATTTAAAAAAAAACTTTTCCAGCTTCAAAGTAGTCATTTAAGTACAGCAGGTAGAAATACAGCTATAGATATAAAATTAATTGGGCAAGCTTACTTTATAGACCTGTGTCAAATTCATATACCGAGAGACTTCACTGTTTAATGACTGTCTTTGACATTCTCATTTTTCAGCAGTTCTAGAGGATTAAGCATTTTAGAAACACAAAAGTACTTTGAACAGCACAGAAGCAGATAGTGTTTAAAGCATCCCCAAAGCTCTGTGTAGCAGTGCTTGACTTCATTTTGCACTGAAACTGCAGTGGAAGTATCTGTGGAAGAGACTGGAGAGCAGTCCATGACAATCCGTTAAACTTGGGTCTGAACCATCACGCCGCTACAATCCCTCCGCTGACTTCAACATCTGCTGCACCTGGTTATGGTGTTTGTTCTGCCTAAGTTAAGACTCAGAAAAGATGCAGAAACATCCATTTGCCTCAGCCCTCTTCTGACTACAGCAGAAGAAAAGGCAGTATTTCCATAATAATTGCTTTAGGCAGTTAAGAGTATTCACACTCATAATTAAGGGATTACAAAGTTGGATGTTGAGGCAGTATTCCTCCATTTCATAAGAATACTATACAAAGAGGTGTATAATTAGATACCTTGTATAGACAGTAGGTCAGTGGTAGGTTATTTCTCTAACTTGACAAGTCACTTTTACCATTTACAGGACCTTTAACTCTTCTGCTACTCAGATTGCTAGATAAAATAACATGCTAGTGCTCAAGCGCTCTAAAAGTCAGTTTTCTAATTAAAGTCCTTGCTAAAGAAATGATTCAACTGAGATTAGAATACTTTTGTGAAGTAATGGAATTAGTAAGTACATTTACAATGAAAATGTGTTAAAAATGCCAGAGGCTGCTGTGACTATCATTTATTGTAAGCTATTTTGTATTAAAGTTCTGCACTATTTGCTACCATAGTAAAGTCATATTAAAACAGATCTTAAACAAATAACCATGCTAACCTGAGAAGTCTGGACTTGATTGGTATTCCATTCAGTGAATTAAATAAAAGAAGCAAAACTGAGCAGCAGTGAATTTACAAACATGAATAAAGTCTGCAAAGGAATGGAATCAAAGCTGAATAAGAAACGTCTCACTTAAAACCATAGCTTCAGGAGGATTAGCCGTTCTTATTGCTGTTGTTAACTGTTCTACAATTAAATTGGAAAAAAATATTTAATGAGTTTAAAATAATGAAATCTGTGTGAAAATAACCTAAAGCTTTACAAACACCTAGAAACATAAAGAAGCATCCATCTAAATGTTGCAAATACTCTTGCATGCCACTGTAACAGTTTTGTAGCACCCCAGATGGAGAACCTGGAATACTACTTTTGATTTATTCTTCAGAATTATTAGGACCAAAATGTGTCAGGTTACAACACCTATCTTTCAGAATTGAAAGTACTCCCCATTCCCTGCCCACTTCCTCTATTTTTATCAACTGTGTGATAGAAAAAAAAAAAGATCAAATTTTCGTTGGTGATAGGACCATCAGACAGTTTCGTGGTATTGAAGTTTATTAGTTTGCAAAATGGTAAAAACAAAAGAGAGGTCACGTGATATAAATTCAAGTAATGTGTTGACCCAAGGACCTAAAAACAGAAAGAAAAACATGGAATTAGAAAGTTAAAATCCATGACACTCTTAAAATCTTGTCATTAGTTAAGCACTTTAACAATAAAAATGAAAACATTGAATATAATTTTTTTTTCATACTATATAGTTACTTGTATATGAAAACCATGAAATTAATGGAATGGAAGTCACAGAATGAGGAGTGTTTTGTTACTCTAACTGTTGTGCTTTGAATGTAGGTAATCTGTTTTTTCTCACAGCTTTGAAATGGAGCAAATCACTCCATTTTTTTTTTTTTAAACCATATTGCACTGGAAGAATACATCTCAGTTTTAGTGATATTAATAATGATTTTGGGCCTGATGCTTTCAAGAACTGCTCAGCATAATTTTGATTTTTATTGTTTCACTGTAGAGTGTCAGCGTCTGATTCTGAAATGGGGAATAAGTTATTTAATAGGAATAAAAATGGAAATTTGGGCTTATCTTAACCTAAGACAAGTTTAGTCAGGTTTTGCCACTGCTTTGGACTACATATATGTTCAGGGGAAAGGACTGAAATATATTATTGCTGCAGTATTTTTCCAACTTCAGCCCTTCTGACTTCTAGAAAAATAAAACAATGGCAAGTTTCATTGAAAGGTACAGCTTAGGAACTGAAATCTTCAGGTATGAAGATGTTTTCTCAGACAACCCTTGATGGGTTTTGTTATGCCAACAATACCTTCCTCCTCCCACTCTGCCTGAAAGCACATCATTCCAAATTGCACAGCAATAAAGATGATTATTAAATAAATGTTTGGTCATATATAAAATTTTGACTGTAAACTCAGTTATCTGTTATTGACACCACTATTCTACAAGTATTGTACACTACAATACTTCAATTAAAAAAAAAAAAAAGCCAACAAAACCTCCACCAACTGAGGAAGAATGAAAAAGAAACCTAAACATGTAAACACAATAAAATGAAGGAGAAACAAATTATTTTGCACTGAGGTTTAGTTTAATCATGTTCTTACTGGTGCACATAATGATTGTACCATTCTATAGAACAAAATTAAAACTTCTGCCTCCTGATTTACACCAAGGTATCATTGCTTGAAATTGTGTTTAGTACTTTCTTCTACATACCTTTCTATAAAGTTGCATTTAGAAAGCGATGTTAAGAACTTATTGGAAAAAAATGCATGTTATCTTCAAACAGAAGTCAGAACGTATTTTTTTTCTTTCTTTTTTTGTAAATTGCTATGTGCATATATATGAGATCTATCCTGGCAGGAGTTTTGCTTATTCTAGATTTTCACAAACACATTAAATTTAGTATAAACATTCTTGAAAATTTGTCTCCATTTACGATTTTCATGTATTTATGTTTGCTAGTTTTAATTACTATGACATCTTTCAAACTGAAGCTTAAATTGGTATTGGCATCAGTGCCATCCATGGAAGGCATCTCAGGTATGGCCGAAAGAATCAAAGTTGGAAGATCAAGCTCTCCCTGTAGGTAAATATATAAAACTCCATCCAGAGATGCAATTCACAGCACTCAAGTTACAATTTGCTTGTAATAGTCTAATGCAGAGAATAAGGGGATATTAAAAATTCCAGGCTGAGCTGAGATGGACTTTCTTACACTGGAAGGATACTGAATCTTCCAAAGAGAGGACTGTAATTTTAGAAAATCAAAATTTTAGTACCATTTGATCATAACACATTACTTCTTGAAGCCAGCATTTCTAGCAAGATCAAGGATTTTAACAAGTGAGGGAAATGCATTTTTTAGGGTATGTCAGTCTCAGGGGTGCCACTTTACCTGACATTTGTTCCAACTGGACTACCTGACATGTAAACTTCATTAGTTTCATTCATTTATGACCTGGCAAAGGGTATTCTTACACCCCCAGCCTAGAAGGCTGTATTATTTGTCTTAAAGTATTTTTCTTATTTTACTACTGCATTGGTCACATGATTTTAAAAGCTTTTATTCAGGGCATTAACATATTAAAGTTATTTGTGATACTGGCTCTTCAAATTCTGAACTTATTTCTGCCTTTTTATATTCCGGTTTTATTAGAGGATTTGAACTACTGTATTTCTATCTGAAGACTGTAAGCTTCCTGGAAGAAGTTTTTCAAAGAAAATTAATTTTCTGGAGCAAAGTGCAGTTAGACCACATGCAGCAACAGCTATGTGTCCCTCCTAGAGGGAGAGCTCCTTCATGCACAGTAAGAAAGATGAAGAATTATGGGCGGGTTGTAGGCTTGTCAGGTTTTGAATGTTATCATATGACAAGTACTCCTTCACTTCTCTCCCCTGAGTGTCTATAGCCCTTGTGGCTGCTGCTGTCTTCCTGGGCAGCAGGTAAGAAAACTTCCCCATTTTTCAGCTTTAGATCTTGTCTCTGCACACAGGCAGGAAGATTTGGTTTCAAGACAAGATGGGATCTGAGACTGAAATGTATGAAAGTGTGTATTACATGTTACATCTCACTCGTAGTAGAGGGTTACCGGCAACCAATTAAAATATTAAGTTTTGACTAGCGGAGTGATTTTAAGTCAGCAGTATTATTGTGAATTTGGAGGGAGGGAGAGGATTACTTTGGAGTGAAATAGCACTGAACATAGAAGGGGTCAGTCATCAGGGGAACATTAATAATAAGAGAAGTTATAGCATTTAGGAAACAGGTACTGAAGTATATTTAGCTTTGAGAGTCTAAAATGGCACATGTGAGGTACATGAGAATTAGCTGCAGGAGCAATGGAGGTGACTAGCAATGTACAGTGGTGACTGTGTGAAAAAGAAACCCCATGTGTGTATGTAGACTATGAACATATAATAGGTGTGCACACAATAGGTGTAAACAATGGGACAGCAATTGTGTCTGGGGGAGAGACTTAAGAGTAAAAAGTATGAGTGAACAAGTGGCAGAACACTGAGGTATATCGTCCTACTAGCTGTATAGCTAGAGAATGAGGTGTTACATTTTTTCATTATACAAGTGGCCCAGATGATTTGCCTCTGGATAAGCAAATTTTCTTAGCAGAAATATAAATTGTTTTCTGTACCTCACACAGTAATTTCAATGGGTCATTGGAACTACCAATTGGATATAAAGTAAAGTTTCGCTTGTTTTGGTTAATGTGCATTTATATTGCATATTTGAGGATGTGTGAATAAGAAATCATATTTGAAGGAAGCAAAGCTTAACCTTAAAATAAAACTGAACTGAACTGATTGGATAGCTTAATAATTTAAACAAGTGACGTGTTAAATTGGGATGATAGAGAGTACTCTCTCTCATACTTTTTGCTTGTATTAGTAATTTCATTTTAGCATTTTTAAGTATGTTTTGAAGAAGCGATGCAGGGTTTTTTCTACCCAGATTGCTCCTGCTGTTCCCAGCACTGAGCAGAGCAGGCTATCAAATTTTGGCCATATGCTAATCACTTACTCTAATACGTTTAGAACTCTTCACGATACCTGTAGTACTCTGTGTATGCAGAACTAATTTTATCACAGTGAACATCGTATGAACTTTTTCTTAAATCTGACGTGTCCTAATACGGGCCTGCTGAAACTTCTGCATTCAGCCTCATCAGTGAACAGATAAATTTTAGGCCAATCAATATTGCATAATTCTTGAGAAAAGGACATAGCTAGACTTACCTGTTCATTTCTCCAAACATCAGTCTGGAGTAGCATGTCCATGAAAAGCATTCGTTGTACATCTGAAGCAGCAAGCAACAAATGAAAGGGCACAGATAGAAGCTGATGGGGGAGAAAGTTGAGAAAATCCTGTCAGTTTATGGTCAAAGAAAACATAAAAACATAAAAACATGCAAGGAAATAGGAGAGTGCTTACCCTGTATAACTGTTGACGTGAAAAAACTGGTGAGCATTTGTGGCACAGAGAATGGGTGAATTCCGATCCTGGGAACTTCCACAGCGATTCTTGCAAGACATAACGGTTTTCTTTTCCATGGTGATGCCAGTTATGCCAAATAGAAAGCTATGCTAAGCATAGATTGTGCTTAGGCAGCTGGGGATGAACCAGAGGCAGAAAGAATCCCCAAACATGCAGAAAACCAAGGTTTTCTAGATATTGTTTAGAAATCTTAGTGATTGAGAGTGCACAACAACCTTGTTGGGCAGGAGGAAGATATTACAGGGTACCATTCACAACAAGGCTGTGTGAACATGAAAGCAATTATGGAAATTAATGAGGATTTTATCAGTTACCCACACAGAGATGTGACCACCATCTACTCTTCATCAGTGTTTTTTTCTTGCAGAAAAAAACCCGTGATACACCCTACAGAGTTGCCTTCTCTCAGAGCTTTTCTTGAGATCCAGGCTGGTGAGGCTCAGAGGTAGTACAACAATAGCTGAAGTATTCTATTGCTAGGTTTTGTTCTGTGCTTCTGGAATAACTTCTCCAGAAATAATGCTTCCTCCATGATGGTCAAGATTTTGGGATAAGCATTTACCTAGATTGCATAACTTGCTAGTAGCTACAATTAAAACAAATACAAATTTAAATTCTTACTGTTTAGGAAGTAAAGACATAGCATTATTGTTACATCCTTCGTGAACTCTTTTATCTGCTTATACATTTGTATTTGGTTTATTACTGAAATTTTCTCATTTTTTGAAATAACAATCTGTCTAATTTGTTGCACAAGAGGCTTCCTTTCTGAATGGTCATATTGTTTTAGATAGAGCCACAGGAAGACTGCAATGAACGGCAGAAGAAATTTAACCATACAGAAGATATATTGATGAATTAACTCCGGAGGGGGAAAAAAATACCAAGAAGAAAGAGGAATGCTTTGTGAACAGGTGTGTGAACAGGTATAATCTCAGACAACAGAAAAAAAAGCAAGGTTTTTGCACTGGTTGAAAATGGGAAATCAAAACAGCCTAAAATTTGAGAGTGCCACAGCAAAACCTTTTTGAGCAGTCAAATGTTTAAACCACAACATGTGATCCAGCCATTTCAGAACTTTTCAGTGAGAGGTCTGGACATTTATACCAGGATTTTTTTTTCTTTTTTTTTTTTTTTTTCTTAATTCTAT
The DNA here is from genome assembly GCF_015220075.1 of Falco rusticolus. Taxonomy (NCBI): domain Eukaryota; kingdom Metazoa; phylum Chordata; class Aves; order Falconiformes; family Falconidae; genus Falco; species Falco rusticolus. The sequence goes on from NC_051192.1 coordinate 80,928,708, forward strand.
TGCGAAATCTCAAAACAGAATTTGAAATTCAAATGTTAAGCTTACTTTAAAGACAGTACTTAGCATCTTCCTAGTAGTTTTGGGCTACTTCAGGGGGTGGAGTAACTACTATCACCATTTGGCAAGCACAACTGCCTAATCATCACTGCCCTGCTCTTTACTGCCCATGCACAACATTACTGTCCGCAATAAGCACAATACTGTCTGAAAGAAGCTTCACACCTGGTCCTGGCTCATTCCTCCCACTGGCTGCTCAAGCCTGACAAATCCCATCCCACACAGCCTAAAACGACACCTCTCACTAGTTTGATTCTTTGCCCATCACCTGTTTTCATTCTGCTTTCCCTAGATGTTGTATGCAGATGTTTGTGTACGTTTGTATGTGTGAGGCTGAGTCTGATTATCTTTTTGGGAGCTGTGAAAGAATTTTTTTATTGCTTTTCTTAGTGACCTCAGGTAGGCGCAATTAAAGTAGTCGGTGTAGGTTACTGGTGTTCAATGTTCAGAAGTCTGTAGTAATGTTCAGCCTGCAGTTGCACACATTTGATAATCAATGCAATAAAGTCCATCTGTGAAGCATATAGCTGACGGGGATACCGAAAAGAATCTCGTACTATTTTATTTCTGGTAGCCAGCTCTTCCTTTTGTGGTAAAAAAGAGTAAATTTAAGGTCCTAAACATGCAGTGAAGAAAAATTAGCTTCATCTTCTGAACTGTAGGGTGAGGAAATGGATGGAAATTTATGTAGCAGAACTGCAGGCAGCTGTTTAGACCCTAACCCTCTGTCCAACATTACACAACACCAAGTAGTTTCTGCTGTTTCACACCAGCAACAGTTCAAAGGTTTGTTGTTGTTTTTTAAATCTTGCTAAGAAATGCAGCTATGAAATGCAGCCAGGCACAAAGCGTGAATAATTCTGTACCTGTTAGTGAGGAATTCTACTTGCTGCATTAAAATTAATATTACCAACACTGTTGACTTTAATAAAATCTCTGTTGTAAATGCTGTTAAGTCCTGAATTTCCAGATCAAATTCTGTAAGTTCCTATGAAATATGCAAAATCTAGGGAAAGAAAATAATACAGGGGATGCTATACACAGTACTGCCAGAACTGAAAAAAACCTATAGAAATAGAAAAAGCGTTAAAGAGTATATACTATTTACTCATTTAAGAACTCAGTAAATAGATTTTTAACATCTCTTTTCTGTTATCCATGCAGTATGTTTTGTGTACCATAAGATTTTAAGCAAATATAATAACTACAGCATCCCTTCTTTTTGGGCAGGGAACAATTATTTTTCTTCTGCTACTCAGCTGCAGAGATAATGATGGAATTCTTATATTGTAGTGCTTATTTTAAACATAGCTTGTGTTCAACAAGGAGGAACAAGATAGTGGTCCTTATTTGGGTGGAAGTTCTTTTTTACAGCTCTATATATTTAATTCTGTTTTACAGATTGACAGGTTCCAACCCAAACATGCAACAAATAATTTCTTAAAGTAGTGTTTAAAGGGTCAGTATCACATGCTTACAGGATCAAAACTGCATTTACAGAAGGTCTTCATCTCTTTAAGCAAACTATTCCATGCTCTGTGAGCACAGGCAATAATGGCTTTAGGAAGATGAAAAACCTTTATGTATTTTTTGACCAAATCTCAAATTATACGAGAAAAAATTGTTGAAGAAATCTGTGTCAGTAGGTGGTGAACTTTCCGTTTGTATTATCCTTCCTAAAGTTTCCCTTGGTCCTGATGACATTGAAATTCATTTAAATATGCAATATATTGTCTCTGAGGATCACTTAGAAACACAGAATCTAATCCCCATTTTGAGCTGAGGTATCGAAGTCTGTGTGCGAGTCAAATGAACTGTGGTCCTACACTGTCACTGTGGAACAATCAAGCAAGCTTGAACCCTGGAGCCAGAGAGGTCCATCTCCTGTATCTCTCCCACCCAGTGAAAAAGTCAAGCACTAACTGTAATAAATTGTAATAAACAAATTCTTTACAATTTTAGAATGAAACTAGTATTTTCAGCCTAAGTTGCTCTGCATTTCTGGTGGGCCAAATACCCTCTGCTGCTTCTCTTCAATCATTTGAAGCTGTTAGGCTACAAAGTTTTTCAGCTATTTAGCAAGCTGCAAAATATGTGGCTTTATGCGGTTTTAATGACACCAAATCTCTAACCCAATGAGAATGAAAAATGCATATGACTCGTTTTTTCCCCTGCAAATGTAATACTTTACCACAGTTATAATGAATGTTATTTAAAGGTATGCTGTACTGTTATTTAAAGGTATGCTGTGCTTTTATCAGTAGCACTATAAGACCTCTCAGCATGCATTTGAAAATAGTTGTGTTTAACACTTTTCAACATAAACTTTCTTTTCAGGAACATTTGAAAATTGATTCTTATGAGAAGTGATTTTCTAATCTAAGTCATAAGGTATTTGTCTTTCACTTCAGAACCCTGCGTATAAAGGCCAGACTACAGGATGGGAAGTTCTTATTCAGTACATAAACTACCAGGTGCAACAACTTGACCATGTTATGCTCTTTGCTGTCTGTCTGGAGCAGATTAGTGCATGATCCCAAGTGGCCGCTTTTACGTTCTTTATTCTTGAAAATTATCTTGTTATTTACTGGATTCAGAAAGAAGAATGCTATAGACTATACACAGTACATAGGCACTTCCCCCCTCTCACATTTTTGCTCTGTGGGCTCATTATGAAGGGTGTATCCCCATGTAGCGGGGTGTTTCCGATCAGCTATGTGAACGTTGCCTGTTTGCCTTACGGGATGTGGCTGGGCAGGAGGGATGAATGGGCCCTGCCGCCTCGCTGTTTCTGGGCATGCTCGGTCAGGAAGAACATCCTGAAAGGGGGAGGAGGGTTTGTTACGATCACTCCAAGAGGTTTCTGGAGTGCAGGGTGGGACATGAAAGGCCAAGGACTGAGCAAGGAGGGAGCTGGCAGAACAGGGACAGAATAGAGCCTCCTACAGGAGCAGGGGACTTTCCTGCAGCAGGGAGCAAACTTATGAGCTTTGAGGATGATGTTCTTGGGGATCCAGAAACACTGAGTATGCTTGTGCAAGCTAGTGCATACTGTGGGAATTTTGCCCTGAATTTGTTTTTCTCTGCAGATTTTTTAGTATTGCTTAGAGACTATGTGGGGACTTCAGAGAATCCTGCCAACTTCGATGAAGTCCTTACCTGCCCTCTACATTTCTGTTGAGATGGTCAGTCAAAAATCTGAGACAAAGCACATCTGAAGATTCATTCAAGAACCAATTCCTTGCATGTGTTTGTAGCAACCCTAGCATCTTACACAGCTAGCACAGGCCTCTTAGAAATGTAAGTAAAATTAAAGTTTACTGACCTAATGTTGAGATGGTGAGGCCAAGCCAGGGATCAGGAGAGGGAGCAGACAAACTGGGACAGATGAAGAGCAATAGCTGGAACCATGACTCTTGCTGCTTTGCCAGTGGAGGCTGCTGCCCCAGAGAATCCAGTTACCTGTGCATTATAGTTCTCCACAGCATCTAGAATGGCTTTCCAAGCCCCCGATGGAGGTGATGGAGGCATTTTGCTGTTCTAGGGGAAAGCGTAATTTGCCTGTGCCTCAAAGCTAACCTTATCTTTGTCTGAAGTTTTTTCATCTGCAGAGTCAACACTTTCCTGATAACCGTGGGAAACATGACTATCATGTATTTTTCATTTTAAAGGTTAAATTATACAGACTTTTCTACACCCAGACATATGTATGTACATACATTTTTGATATAAGTGTTTTTTCTTATTTATCTGGATGCCTCTAAAAAACCCTACTGTATGGATAAAACTGAATAAACAAAATAGGAAACAGGAATTTAAAAAAACTTTTTTACATTCATCAGACCTGTAGATATGTAAAATTCTTTAGCCATGGTATTTTTTGCTTGCAATAAATTATTTCATGATACTCTTGCTGCTATCACCCATATCTATCTGTAGAACCCAAAGTAATTTACCTTCCATGTTTTAAATACTGATTTTTTTTTGTGTTTACTTGGGATTTCCTTTTTTTTTTTGCTTGCCCCTTTGAATTTTTACTGTAATACCCTGTACAAAGCATGCCTTATCCTTAGGCATTTGTTGTTGGGTAGGATTTTTTTTTTCTTTGACGACCTTGAAGTCAGGTGCATCAGGATTTTCCTGAATTGGGCATTAGAAATGTAAATTTTGCACCTTTGATGGTCCAGAAAAATTTCTGTCACAACTGAAAGGAATGCTTACTGTACACATGGCTGTATGTGTGTGTAATAACAACTGGATCTTTCCTATTCTCCTACGGAAAAATCTTTTGTGTCTTACCTTGTCCAGACAGACTATCTTGGTCAGCTTCCTTGAAAGGTGTTTCTGTTATATCAGGCAGTTCTTTCTTCTCTTCAGCTTCACTGTTCTCATCTCTGGCTTGCAGGAGATTAGGTGGAGTAAAGCTACCTGTGGTATCAGCTGCTGATGTGGTAGCCTGCTCCACTGGAGACTCATAGCCATCGGTGATTAAGTCATTGCTAGCAGAATCATCTGCTGGAGGAGGCAAATAGGAATCCTCTGATTCTGGAGGACTGCTAGTGCTACCCAGAGCACTGAAAGGCACTGTGAAACTTTGGTGGTCAGTTGTGATATCTTCTGCGTCTGGAGGAGATTTGACCTGAAATTGTTCTCTGGAGGGTTTGGTAGGGAACACAGGTTCAGATGAAACAAAATTATTAAACTCTTCAGGGGCACTGACCTCTCCACTTAGCACAGGAATTCCAGTTGTAAATTCATTGATCAAAATGTCTCTGGTTTGGTCCACTGTTGCTGCGCTGGGGTAACCTAATGGGAGTTCCACACTCACGGAGTCCTGAAAAAGTTTTTTAAAAGCAGCTTTCATTATTATGTTTAACTGTCATTGCTAAAAAGGCCAATAATCCTTAGTCACGGGAGCTTGCAAACAGCTTACTCAGCATGAAGTCATGGGACATATAAAATGTTTGGCATGTGCATGTGATCCTAATCATATTGCCTGTAATTTTAAAAATGGTCAAAGAAAGATGAATTTAACTATCCCTGTCAATAGCTCTCCTTCTGACATTGAAAAGTACTACTGAATTGGTAAGGCATTGTTTACTTTGTAATTAAAACTGGAAAAGGTAATCAAGCAGCAGCATTAACCTGTAAATGCTCTGAACAGTATCTCTGTTGCCGTATAACAGTACAAAATTAATCCTTACAGCATTTATAAAAGGCAGTTATGTATTTTAGCGTAAGAGCCTTTGTCTGTATATCTATGTACACCTTAACACTGCTTAATTTTATTTCTTATGGAGAAATAAATAAATAAATGTAACAACCAGTACAGACTTACCAAATCAGGGCCTTCCAGAGGAATAGTTACCATGGCCTGGATATCATTATCAAAATCACTAGGTGGTATAATAGATTCTGGTAGGGAAAAAAAGAAAAAAGAGAGAGCACACAATATTTCAGCAGTGGCACACTGAAAACTGCTCAAAGCTCATAAACTCAGTAAAAACCAGTATTAAAGCTATTCTCCACCAAAAAACCCCAACTTTAAAAAAAAACCATGTTAAGAAGAAAGGCATACATTTCTATCTAAACCAGCAATTGTGAGGAAAACAGGAATTTTATATGCATTATTCTTTGTCCCTTTTATTTAGTATAAATGGGATAGGTCTGCAGACAGCTGAACAATGGATGAACGCTTATAACCAGCTGAAGTATGAACCACTCAGTTAAATTTGCATGGGCTGTGATGACTCATTATATTGTGTTTACCCAGAGTCCACACCATTGTTACTTTTGAGAATTTTGACTTTGGTGCCCAGATGCTCCCTTCAGCCCCTCAGAGGAGCTTTTTAAATATATCTGCATGCAAACTGTTTTTCTAAAACTGGTTATTAAAAATAAATAGTTGGAAAAAGTTGATTACAACAATTATTGTTATTCTATTCTATATCAATGAAACTTTTTCTTGGGACTTTAATCTACATTAAAATATGTCCTTTTATTCTTACAGAGAGTATTAGTTCATCTAAATGTATTTTTTTTGAAACAAAATGTTGCTATTCGAAAATGAAACACTGCAGCTAAAGTACTTTGTGTGTTTTAAGATTGTTTTGGTAAATATATAAAAGAAAAAATATTCTAAGTTATTTTCCCCCTTTTTAACTTACTTCCCCAAAACCAGGGCTATTCTAGCTTTGAAAAGATCATTGATGGACTAGAAGGGGATATTTATCAGGTGGTTTACTGAACAGGCTGCAGCCCTTCAGCCTTCTGCTGGAGGTCTTCACACCTAGCTTGTCATCTACACTCCCTCTGTGTTTCAGAGAGCAAAATGCACCTCTACAGTGTGTTTCACACCACCAATTTTAGATGGGATCAAATGCTTTTTAAGGTGTCCACTCTCTGATATCACTATGAGCTTAGATGGCTTGCTTACAATCGACACAGCTTTCAGAAAGCTAAATTTATGTTAAAGGAAGCCCTCACTTTTTGTCATATTAGAGAAATGAGACTGTCCATACTGGGGAATTAAAAAGATACAGTGAATATTCATAGTCTTCTCCCCACCCCCCTTATTTGTCTTAACGTGCAAAATATCCAGCTTTTCTAAACAAAGAACCAAGGAAAATAGATCCTCCAACATGACTGGCAGTTAGGCTGTATAGCTATAAAATTTAACTCAGATCTGCGCATCCTTTGGGTGCTATGCAACACTTTGGAGAATGGGACACATCAAATGAAAACGATCTGTTAGAGAGGCAAAGGAGACCTTACTGAAATTGCATCAGTTTGAAAGGGCAAGGTTCAGACCTGTGCCTGGCACTGGCCTGCCCACTGACCATCAGTAAACTGAAGTGTTCCGAGGTCCATTGGCAGAGACTGGTCTTCATGGAGTGCTATGGCAACAAGTTGCTGAAGGTCTGTTACTGTGAGTTTAGTTCCTGATATTTCCCTCTCTTCCTTTGGAGAAAGTGGAATTTTCTCATTTTCAACCTTATTAGATCCAATAGTTGAAATGTCATCTGGTGTGCTTTTGGTTTCTGAGCCATCTCTCTCAAAGTTTACCACATATCGTGCTATAGTGCTGCTTGATCTGCAAAGGGAAGATGCAAAAATGCCCCGTGCAGCAAAATTAGTTACTGGCTGAGGACTGATTTTACAAACAAACAAAAATATATGCAACCACAACTTATTAACTTCTGTAAAAATAATGCAGATATACTTCTTTCTAATGAGACTGTCACTTTTGCTATACCTAAACCTTTTTTTCTCTATGCAAAATTTTTAATAAAAATTCTAATATTGAAGAAAATTATTAAAATGGTCTAAAATAATTCAGTTTAATCTGACTACTCAGAGACCTGTAGAACTGGTAATATAGTTTGAAGTTGTTGACTATTCGTTCAAATAGTCCTTCAGGAGTGTTACTAGAAGCCATAACCACCTATTAATTATGCAGAAACCAATGAAAAAGGATTAGACATTTCATAAAACTAAGGATAAACAAAAATTATATCACATCTGGTGCAATTTTTTGCTCTTTTTTGAAGAATAGCATGAAAGTTAGTTAATATGGCAAGCAAATAACTTTTCATAATGGGTATCTTTTCCAAGTCCAAATGAATGTGTATAGGTTCTCCCTAGATGTACTCGTTTAAGAGAAATCTCGAATTTTCACCATTATGAATACAATATTTTTCATAGATGCTAAATTCACCTAGTTAAAATGAAAAATAGAGTACATTGTAAAATATTTGTACTCCTCTATGTTGCTTTTTATAACATCAAATAACTGGAGAGAGAGGAATTTCACTTTATCTGGTGTGTGCTACAGATTTACATTTATATGACATTGCAAGAATTCAGGAAAAGCGTTAGACAGTTCTTCCTTTTAAACTACAAGTAAAAGAGAAATTCTGGGAAATGCTAGACAAATTATTCCCCAGCAACACTTTTAAGCAACAACAGACTCTGTAGCTGTTTGTATTACCAGTCAAAAGCTCCCTGCATTTAATCAGGCTAGTAACTGGTCTCTTTGCCGCTCTATCTGGCCTGATAATGGAGATAACAAAACAAAACAAATACATAATAATTGAAGATAATGTGTATACGGGAATACAGTTAGGAAACAGCAGATCAAAAATGAAACTTTAAATATGAAGTTCCCCTATTCTTTCTTCACTTTCAGTTTATGACTAATAGAGAACTTTAGTCGTCTGGATGTGAATTTTCTTAGGTCAAACAATTTTCTTTTCTTCAGAGAGATCCTGACAATAGTTGATTACATGAACCTTTCAGGATAAGGTAAAAGCTGTCCCTGTTGCTTTATATCTCAGATTTTACACTTAGGCAGAACACAAATCAATTCACTTTGTCACATCAAGATAAAGAACATTTATTGATGTATCTATCTACACCTAATAGTCTATAAAATGATTAATCTTAATTATAAATTACAAATTACCCATCTTTCTCCTTCTTCTGTCTTCATTTCATCACAGAAGAAAGGGTGTGATAAAGGATTGCAAAAGAAAGAAAAACAAAGATTCATGAATACTAGTAAATCAGTCAGTTATACATCAAAAACACCTTTTACCAATTTATCTTATCTTCCGTGTGTAATCTATAATTTTTATCTCTGTGTGGAAATGACAGCCTACTCTCCATCATTTCACTTTTTCCCTTCCAAACAATGGGAATCTCCATGATCTGAGCGGGGAAACAGAAATTTTACTTTACCTTGATAGTTTGAAATATTTGCTTTCCTATTTCCCACTACAAATGGTGCAATCTGAGCACTGTCATTGCTAATCTGTATCTTTATGGTGGCAATGAACACCCACATGAATTTATGTCTTTTTTCCTGCTCTTTATTCCCTTTCAAATTTATATTATTTCTTACTATTAATAATTAGCTTTCCCCTTGATTCTTTACATAATGTGCTCTTATCTACAGAAGAAAAAACATATCAAATACTCAGATTTTGATCCCTCTCCTTCCCCTGCAGATTCTCCATTGAAAAGACACGCAGTAGCTTGCATTAGTAGTAAGCATACAAAGAAGCTAAACTGAAAAAAAATGGCAAGACAGAACACAAATTTGTAGAAAAAAATGAAATATTTTTAATTGTTTGGAACACCTGGGAAACACCTACTGGCTAAATTTTATATATGTGAACATGTAGCCTCCTGCAACCTTCTCTTGCCAAGGCACCTTCACTTAGATCTAATTCATAGATCAATGAAGGGCACAGGATCCACACACAGAAAAGTAGCCACCTAAATAATCATACTCCTAACTCTCTTCACCTTGTCATTTAAGTAAGTCCTTAATACAATGTTGCTAGCAAACAATTTCAAAGGATTTATTGATTACTTGACCCCTCAGGGAATCAAAGCTACTTCTGCTTAGTAATTCAAAACCTCATAGTCTCACGTGGGGTGTGTTTGCACTTCTCTCCATACTGTCTCTGTTGCTCCCAGAAAACTATTTCCTGTTTATAGTGATAAACACCCCACTATTCTATAGGTCTCTTCGTGTTGGAGGGAAAGAAAGAAGAGGAGAATTCTAGTAGCCAGCAGAAAAATTAGCCCCATTTTCTTACTTACTTAAATCCTAATACGTGGATTTCTTTGAATCCTGGAAGTTTCTCAAATATTTTTTGCATCTATAGAAAACCATAAAATCATTAATTCAGTGCAAGTTCTACAGCTAAAAGGAAAGCACAGGTTGACTACCTAAACAATACTTTTCATATTTCAGAAACAGCTTTAGAAAACAGTCCTCTTTGTGGTATCATCATTGCTCAACTTAAACACAATATTTGGTTTGCATATGCCGTCTTTATTACCTGTTAATAGGGAAAATGAAGTACAAAGTACAGCTTTTTTTAGTAATGTAATTATGTAAATCAGTGATAATCTAGTTCATGAGTGAATCAAACAACACAAATTAAATGATTTTCTCACTTTCAGCAGTTTTGGTCCATGAATAATTTTTTGATTCAAGTCACCTTAACTGTAAATCGCTAGTTTTTTAGAAATATTAATCAGATGCAGATGGAGTTAGATTATTTGACAAATCATTTATAAACAGTTTTAACTATCTTGTACAAATAAAACAACTTCATATATTTTTAATTCTAATGTAAACAAATGTAGAATTTCATGGTTTTGAAAAGAGGAGACAGTATGAAGAATTAAAAATGAACAGAAAAGGTGAAGCCTCTGTATAGACTTTAGGATAAGTGGTTTTACCATTAACTCAAGAATTAAGAGTGTTTTGAGATCCAGCTGACTGATATTTTAGTCTTTCACAATTAGCAACATTTATATAGCTATGTGAAATAAAATATTTTCTGCACATCTACTATGTCAGAGGAAAGGGATTTTTTTTTTAGGCACACAGTTCCATAGTTCCTTTCTGATTCACTTCCTGGTCCTGTTAAGTACCAGGCAACACATCATCTTTCATCTGCAAGCACAGCCTGTGGAGTTGAGGGATTTTAGCACATGAAAAGAAGTGAAAGAGCCTTTTGAGGAATCAGGTCCTTTTAATTCAGCATATCACTGAAAAAGTATATAAACTAATGTGGCAATCTTTCCTCTTCCTTAGCTATATCATTCTGTACAAATACAGCATAAATTTGAAACTGATTCATTCGTGTATGAGAGTTTGTCAGAACCGGTAGGGAATGGGTGATCAGACTCACAGCTTTCTCTGCATCTCTAATGTAGGTCAAGTGAAGAAGAGTAGCAGAAGATCAGCATGTTATCACAATATCAGGTATCAGACACACTGTATAAGCCTAGATGTCTTTTTCATCAGAGCAAGCACAAAAGAAGATAATGTCTAGAGCAGGAAATGGCCTGCCATCTACACTCCTCTTGCTCATTTCTCACAGGAGGACAGTAGGAAAGGAACTGAACTAAATCATTTTAAGCTTGGTCTAACTTAGCAAAAGTAGTGCAGAAGTAGCAATTAGACTGTGGGGAGATTCTAAATGTCATCCATGTGACTAATGCTCACTGGAAGTAACAGACACTAAGGGCCTAAATCATGAGGATGCAATTTATTTTCCTAAACTTGGGCAAACACTGTAATTTTAGATGCCTTATGGTTGTCATCTGCTCAGTTGCTGCTTCTGAAGAGTACAACTCTCATATTTGAGAGGCCCTTGCAGATTTTTGGATAACCTGGGACACCTAAAATGGCACCAGATATCCAAGTTTAGGTAACTGAATCCCCCTTTAGCCATGCTATGCCAGCTGACTGTTGGCATGGGCTCTGTTCAGTCTTTTCTTGGTTTGCTTTATATCATAACGAAGCTGATGCTTTCTTTTCACTGTATGCATGTATGTAGCTTTCTGTTTCCTACTTTCACCAAATGAATCTCAATTTACTGAGTAGTGTGAGCATCTGAATCTGCATTCCATTTCTCATGTGATTTTAAATGTATGTTGTGGTATACAGATGTACTTCTGAATATTTGCAGTGTAATGCCTGCTGTAACTGCTCTCTTACCATGTCCTGGAATGAATTACAAACTGAACTTGGAACTCCACAGCCTTAACCTTTGCAAAGGCTTCTCTGGAATTTGTACAGGAGCTCCTGTATCTGGACAGAGGTTTAATTCTGAATCTAACCTCCTCACTCTCACCTTCTGAGTGCACTTGTTAAACTGTCTTGTATCAAGATTACCCTCTGCCTCCTCCATCATCTGTCTTTGGAGGAAAGCACATCAGCTTTTTTTCATGGTACTGCACTACAAATAATTTTCTATTCAACACTGCATGTCAAGAACAGCTTCGGATTCATTAAAGCAACAGATAAAACTTGGTGAAAATGGAAAATAGCAATCAAGAAACTTTGCATTTCTCCCCATCCAACTGATGAAATAACTTAGAAGTCAGATCGCTGAATTACATCATTACATGTGTAATAAACAAAGTCTGCAGGCAGTTCAGTTTAAGAATAATACTGGAATTCTCCAGAGAAGCCACTTTTTATTAGCTCTGCCAACACATCCTTCACCATTTTTCTGTGCATATCCGAAACTGAACCAGGATAGTGAAACAGCTTGCACTAAGGAATGATCATGAAACTGATGAGAAGCTTTATTGCTAAGAGAATCTTTTGGGAACCTCAAGTCATTAACAGCTATCTATTAAATTGATAGCTGAACATTCAGTTAATATTATTGATTATATGAAAACACTGCAGATGTTCCAGTTCTTACAGAGACTATGGTAATGCACAAAAAAATGACTGTAAGTCCTTTCAAGAATAGTTCAGACAACAGTAGCTAATGACTATTAACATTTATATTACATTTCTCATTAGATTTATTACAGAAATTAAATTATGACAAAGTACTGTCCCTGAATTCCTGATTAAGCCCGAATTATATTCCCAAAGTTATTCTGCTCATCAGTTGTCTGAGGCTCTACTGCTGACGTGGCCTAAATGAAGGGAAAAGCTGACTATACATGAAGGAAAACTGAAGGTCTTGAGACAATCAGAATTATCTCTTTCTGTTTCATGGTGAAGGTATTTTCATAGTATGAATCTCACCCAAGGTACAAAGCCAATATTCACTCAGCCTCCTTACCTGTAGCTGAAATTTGGCAGCTAGTTGTTGGTACTGTGGGGAGTTGGGATCACTAAGTTCAGGTGTGTACTCCTGGTCAGTGAGAGTGACACTGAATTCTACCATTTGCTCCACAGGCAATTCTGGGACTGTGTTTGTTCCCAGCTCCTGGAAAAGAAAAGGAGAGTGAAAAAAGGGGAGAACCAAAACTAAGTGATTTCCCCCCCACATTTCAATATTTAGTAGGTAGAACGGTTGCCTTTTAAACTCACCCCCAAAATACCATTCTGAACCATGCCCTACATAAGTCAAGGGTTCCTAGCCACATCTGTTGACTTAATTCTTCTGCCTTGCAAACAAGTTTCTATTACTGTGACTTGAGAATTGCCTTTGATATAAATGAAGAGAATCAAACCATTTCTTGCACAGAGTGATACCAAGTCTTCTTATTTCCATTATCATTAAAGTCTTATAGCTTTAGTTGCCATTTTGGAGGAAAGTGTGTGACATGAAGCAGAGTGGCAGGTAAATGGTAAAGGCTAATTGGTATTCTACCCTCAATAAACCCATGGTCAACCAGAGCAGAGTGCCAGATGCTCTGTTACTGTTTTGTGTTCAGACATTCACATTTGGTTTTTCCTGATAATAAAGTAGGATTAGCCCTACCTGTGTAACACCTTTCCTGTACAGTGGACTTCACTGCTATTAAAAGCACTTTTCGTTTGCTGTTTCCTAACACTATTTGCAGTTTTGGTCTATGCTTAATAATTTTTTCCTTTAATAATACTAAACTCCAAAAGCCAATTCATTTGTAGGGTACAGCGTGCTGGCCACGAGCAGGATAGCCAGTATGGGTGCATTCAGAAAGATTTCCTAATTCATCCTAGATACAAAATTACACATTTGCTAATTTTAAGATCAGAATGTATCTCTCGTCCCTTATTCACAAGCAGACCTAGACTTCAAATTTCAAGTCTTGGAACACAAGTACCTGAAGAGGTGATGCATAGAAGACACCCAGGAAACTCCTGCCTTCTGCCAATCTCTCAGTCCTTCTTCAAAAATCTTGTTACTAACGTTAACACATACAATGCCTACATTCCACTGCCAATGTGTTTTATTACACAAAAAAGGCTTTGTTTTTTTTCTGAATAAAACTTTTCAGGGTTCTGTAAAGTTTGTCTGTTAAAAATACAAAGATTTTGGAACACAGAACAAGTTTTTCTTTACTGCAAGTACTGCACATACATTGCATGTTTATACTTATTAGCAATACTTACATATTCTGTATTCTTTAAACAGTTTTTAATATTTTTATTCGCTCAAAGATGATTCTACTGTCAGCCAGGATTTTTCTATCTTTGATAAACAAACAGAAGAACAAGGTAATGATCAAGAAAAGACTGTCCTAAAAGAGCAGCAACCTCATCAGCCTGGGATTTCCACTTCTGCTGCCAGGTGGGTTGTCACGAGGCTGCTAGAGGCATCTATCACATACATAACACCTAGGTTTGCTAACTTCCAAGAAAAAGCAGAACAAGAAATATGTGCAATTACGGTGTGTCAGTAATACAGAAAATACTTTAATATAATAAAGAATGAGCAAACTCAGGGAACACTTTCTGCACCCATTGATTCTGCATAACTCAGCTCTGCTAAGTCATTACTTAGGATGCCTCACTTTTAGAGGAACATATGTTTTGTGTTGTATATAAAAATATGGCTCATCAGCTAGAGAAAGAGCATTCTGTAATGCTCTAACCCATAAACAGAAGATTAAGGAATACGCACTTTATGCATAGCTGCCCTACGACTTTTGAGGAGCCAGCCCTTAGGGAGCTGGTCACTAAGGACTGGGTCGAGAAGGAACGAGGAGACCTATAACAGAGGAAGTGGTTAATGCCAGTCTCCTGGTACATCTCCAACATCACAAATAAGTGATTTCCAAACCACTTTTTACCTCATATTTTATCTGCTTTTTCACTCCAGCAGCTATGATACAGATAGGAAATACACTGTTAAGACTATTCAGATTATTTTGCTTTCTCAAATCCTGAGGATGTAATAATTACATTACATAATAGTAAAAATAGCATTCATCTGGGATCCCTCAGGTGCAATTCCTGGGCTGGAGCTGAGAAGCTTGCAGAGAACAGTAGTGGTTTGCCAGGGGTGTGATGGCCGAGGCTTCAGCTGGCATTTCTGCCCTCAAATTCTTGGCAGCAGCGGCACCGAGACCTTAAGTTCACTGAAGTGGGGAGGACACTGCATAAGCCTCTTCCTACAGCCAGCATGCACAAACAACAAAAAAATCAGCCAGACTGGCTTTTTCAGGAGCTGCTCTAGAAGGGCAAACTTTTCAGAAACTGAAAAAAAAAAATCTCAGAGTAAAGTAGAGGGGAAATGCAAGGCACCAGCTCCCACCTGGGGCTCCTCAGCAGTCGGGTTCACCCTGGGCCCTTGTGAGGCCTTGGTCTCCCTCCAAAGGGAGGTTCCAGAAGGTTCCCTGAAGCCACACAGCTGGATCAAGATGAGAACTCCCACCTTGCCACCCCCAGGCACAACAAGCCCGGGCAGGGAACGTAACAGACCCTCCTCCCTCCTGCCCCCACCTCAGGGGCAACCTGCAGCAGCTGCTGTGAACCTGCAGGGGAGGGGCTGCCCCTGCTGCCATGCTGCACGGCTGCTCTGAGGGGACATCTGTGGGGTTCCCCTGTCTGGCTGCTGGCAAGAAGGTCTGGTCCTATCACCTGTGTGGAAAGCTCAGAAGGTACGCGTTTTTACATTATTTAATGAAGAACAAGGTTACAAAGTAGTGCAAAACAGGCAATGGACCTCTCAGAGGAGTGAAGGCTCTGCCTAAAAGCTGGTTGGCATGGTTTTATACTTTCTAACATGTTTGCAAGAAACATCACGCACTATTCCAGTACAGGACAGATGCTAATGAAACTTCAGTCCTGCTAGCAGTAACAGAGTGGACAGCTTGTGGTTTATAACCACTAAGTGTTTATAAGGTTTCCCCTTCTTTTCTGCTGGCTGAGCTCCAAAAGAACATGTGGGTGAAAAAAATGGGATAGCAAAACAGGTGGCCCTCACCTTTACAGGAGTCTTCGTGTCGTTAACAATTTCGTTGAGCAGCGTGCCATTAGGTACTGGTGCATATGGAGAGAGGGATGTGCCAGGGGAACCTGCGAGGGTTTAAAGTAAAATCAGGCAAGAACAGGTTTGCACACCAACAATTTATGGCATGGGTAAAGCTGCTGCTTTTATATGCAATAGATGGCCTTTCCAGCTCAAAACATCAGTAGCATCCATGTGTGTGACTGAAGGCAAAGATGGCACTGACTATGCATCAATGAAACTGGGTGAATTAAATAAGAATATTAGATAATTTCCTGTCATATTGCATTATATATCATCAAATGTCTAAGCTTGATGTTGCTAATTCAGATCTTTGTCTCAATGGTAGCCACCTTTAGGGCTCAGTGTAAAGTAACAAGAGGCTTTGACAGAGTTTTCTAGCTAGAGGTAAAATTACCATGCTGGAAGTCGCTATCAATAAGGTTCTGTCATATTTGGCCCTCATAAAGGTATGTGTGCAAGGTGTTTCCTCCTTGAACAAAAAAGCTCATTTTTAAAGATTTTTATTACTGCATAAATTTCTAGCATAATTTTAAAGAACTGTAGTACACAACAGTGTTAGAAGGTCTAAACAAAATAATCTTCTCAAATGTCTAGCATTGCTGTGAATTTATGGCTAAAGTAATTATTTTAATCCATCTGCTTATTTTGGCTAACACAATGCAGCAGCTGACACTGAATGTTTCATAACTGAAGCAAGATTAGTGCTACTATCTACAGGTGAAATTAGGAAAATGTATTTAAAGACCAAAACAAACTAGAATACTATACTTGAGTAGCAGACATGCTGTAAAGAAATAAAAAAATACTTCTTAGGTTATTTTGCTAAAGCATTTTCATTGTACTTCACTAAACTTGTCATGCTTCTACTGCATTCATTAAATTACAGCCTTCTAAGATCTATGGTTTTAGCAATTCTATTTAACGGGTAGGTGCACAGCAAGCAGATTTGGTTACCTGCAGAAACGGAAGGAACATCTTCCAGCTTTTTTCCACCTGTTTTCTCTGTCGATATTTCATCTTTCCTATCAATCAAATAGAAATGAGTGATTTAAGGATCAGCATGTTGTACCGGCAATGTCAAAGGTGTTAAAAAAAAAAAAAAAAAAAGTAGAAATGTCCCCTATATTAAGTGTACTTTAAATGAGAGAATTTACATCTAATGGAATATTTGATAAGCTAGTTAAGCAGGCAATGGAACAGTAGATGGTATTTTATATTCAACAGTTTATGTATTTCCCTTCCTCTCCTTCAATATGGTATTTGCTCTTACAATGAACAAAAATACTGATTTGATACATTCTTCTACCAAGGACTACCAATCCTGTCAAGTGTCTGCTCATGAGGTTTTATTACTGATTTTCTCCAAGCAATCAAAGTGATGGAGTCACAGCAATTTAATCGGTGCGCAGGTCTGCTTTTTCTCATTTCAAAGTCTATGAATGGTTGACCACTGACTAAAATGGAAGCAAGACTTCTTGTACGTTGTTAAACCAACTATTGTCTCCTTTGCTATAGCCTATCCTGTTAAGATGAGGGCTTTAGGCTGCTTCTGATTTTAGACCCAATGAATGTTTTATGGTTCCAAGGGTATTTCATATAGTCTGCTGTGAGGAGAGGATGGGTAGGCTTATTTTTCAGTTGTCAGCCTGCATTATAATGTTGTAAGGGCACTTCCAACAAATGAAAGTTTCAAATCAGGTTCCTGGATCAAGATTATTATGAATTATAGCAATGTTTATGTTTGGATCTGGATGTAATATTCATGGGTTAATGCCAACCATGGGGCCTGTGGCAGACAGCTGAAAACTCAAATAAAAATATTGTGGGTGTGATGTACAGATTGTCTGCCTTGCCTCACAGGATTTGTTTTTGTATTGTCGATATTATTTTCTGTTGTTTTACAGTCATGTGCTGATGAATAAATTTTGTAACTGCAACTGTTAGCTTGCCCAAAAAACAGAAGTCGTATGTATCTATAGGTACATTTTATAATAAATATGTTACAGATTCCTGCAGTTAAATCTACAGAATAATTTCTGCTCTGAAACCAAATTCTTATTCATTTGTAGCTTTTGGAAACATTTAGATTCTTAGGTAAGACTCTTCTAAGTGACAACTTGAAAATTTTCTTTTCTGAAACTGGGATGAATAATTTCAGTTCTTTCAGATTCCGAGTAGAGTGTGGAGACAAACAGTATAAAATAGAAAGCCCAACTGTGGAAATAAATGAGGATAGGTATTTCAACAGAAAATCTGAGGAATTCTATTATTAAAGGCAGTGCATGCAGGTGAAGTGCTTGTGAAAACTGATATGAGTGAAAGAAGTAAGAGCACTGCACATTTGCAGTGTGGTGTTAAGTGAGACAACATGAAACTTATAGCATAGACAGAAAAGATGACTGGGTGGCATTTCTATACAGGACCAACCTAAATATTTAATAACATAAATATAGAACATGAACAACCTCTGATTTACCACATCCTCTGCATGTCTTGTGTGGTGAGAACTAAAGTATATTTGAGAAGTTTTCACAATGTTAACTAATTATGTGTTGTGTCTTAAACTGCAGCCTGATCTCTCTACATGGCATCTACAGAAGATACAAAATGTTTCCCAAACCACACAGTAGTAAAGATGAAGCCCAGCAATGCATAATCGTGACTGCTTGTATTTCCAGCTAAAATACAAGTAATTTCATAGAATTTACTTCACCTTCTGAATTGTGATTAGGGAGAACTGTACTGTTCACAAAGAGCATAAGAACTCTGAGATCAGTCACTTGACTTACTGCCTTGCTGCTGCTGTTTGCACTAGACTGAGTAAAAAGACTTCACTTTGGACTTCCAGGGGAGTTTAATTAGGCCCTACATTATTAAATACATTTCTGAGAAAGAAGAACACTCAAAGTTCCCATGTCATAATGAACACAGATACGTACGCCCTCTGTGATCATGAGACAGTATACTTTAGGAATGGAAAAGATTATTTGCTACAGATGAAAATCTAAAAAAAATCGAAGGAAAAAAATAATACATCAATCAGAGAAACTGTGGATGGTGATTTGTCTGGCTGTACTGTATTATTTATGTGCAGAGAGACAGAGTTCAGTATTGTAATTTAGTCCTGCCATTCTCAGACTTCTGAGCATTGCCAGGAGCATATTTTTTCCCCAAGAGTTTATGGAATAAACCATCACATTACATATCATGATAGTGTTAACTAAAAATACAGGGGAAAGCTAAAGTGAAGGCAAAGAGTTTTCATATTTTTGCCTAATGTAGCCTCCCAGATCAACTTTTGTTAAGCTCTCTCACTTGTCTGTTGAGAATTATAGTAATTGTGGGTGATCTTGTGTCACAGTTCCAGTCAACACCAGTATAACACAAAGCCGTGGCTCTGTCAGGGTTTTATGCTCACATTAATCTAAGAAGGCATTCTGTGGTGCCTCAAAGTGAATGGGCAAAATCTGGCCACCTTCATTATTTGTGATTCAATTACTGTGTACCATGACCTACAGTATACACAACTCTCACAGCACACACCAAATACACCACAGTTCTATCTGTTTATCTGTTCACATACATGCACATCTACACATATCTTTCTGAAAAAAAGGCAGTAACATCAAGTGGCAAGGATCTACTTGTGCTACTTACCTTTCCTGGAAGGTTCTATGTTTTACTCGCTGCGAAAAGATTAAGAAAAACAGCATTTTACTAGTGGGTGTATCCAACCATTGAGCAGAAGCCTGTTAGCTCTTTCATTTACTGTGCTTTTATGTTTTCCTTCTAACACATGCCCCCTCCTCTTCCTGAGCAATACTTTGCCCTTACATAAGCAGATGGGGAGGGACTTGGAAGTCTCCCTCAGTTTTTCTAAGCAAATGTCAGTAATCCTTACCCGTTGGATTATTTCCAGGTGCTCTTGAGAATTGCTGAAATTTTTGCCAATGTCGAATATGCAGAAGGTTTCCCTCTGGCAGGCAGTTACCCAGTTCTGATATTCAGAAGTATCAGGAATCCGATCCAGAAAAATACGAAAGGCTTCCCACACAGCTTCCTGGCAGACTGAGTAAGAAGAAGGGGGCTGGGGATGGATGCTTTGTACCAACAAGTAAACTTGAAAGCCTTTTTAAAGTGACTTGGGATTTCAACATTTTACTGGCCTTAATAAACAAATCCAGCTTCTAGGTGTTTTTAGATTCTTACATCTTTTAGGTATTTTTGAGTTGACAGTCATTTATCTTTGTGCTAAAGGATTAACTGTCTTTAAGGACTGCTAATTTCTCTCATTTTAAAAGAGAGATTAATTTGTCCTGACATCAACATCATCATGAATAAGGAGAAAACACAAAGCACACTTCCTTCACCTCAAAAGCACATACAGACAAAGATACATACTGGATGTTATAGTAAGAGCAAACAGGGAGGCAGAGAAAAAAAATATCTAGCAGTCATATTTGCATAATGATAATTTTAACTGTATACAAAGGTTTTGTACATTAGTATGGTTCACTATGCATAAAGCAAGATAAACAGAACATATTCAAAATTTTGATGTTGCCCACATATATACAAAAATATTTTAATGGAAAAATACTTTTTAAATGCAGCAGACTGGTTTGATTATATTTCAAATTTTCAATGAAATCAGTCTTTTTAAAATCTTAAGGATATTCTGCAGCAGGTACCTGCTTTTGGGTTTCTTTAAGCACCACTGGAATAATTGAATTACTTAGTATAGGCAAAATTCCTTTAGAAAGAACATGATTTCCTTCCTCTCTGCACAACTGTATACAATCATTTGTTCAATGTTAAATACCTCTTCCATGGTGATGAATCACCCAGTTAAATGCCAGGCTACATCAGACAAGATTAACAGGTACTGTGGCTGCAGAGAGAACTGTAGTGTTCTGCATCATTTAGGGGAATTAAAGTGAACAAAAAGAGAATAAGACAGTGAGGGAGATTTTGAAAAGGCAGTATTCAGGAGTGGCTCTAAGGAAGCTTCACTCACTGGATGCAAACTGACTTTACATGAGATTATGTAAAATGCATAATATAATAATGGAGACTAATACTTTTACATATTCTGTTTGCTCTTTATGCAGGAAATATGTGAAGTTCAGCTTTAGTATGTTACGAAATACATTAGAATGCATATTTGGGTGTGGTGTCCAGCTTTTTGATCTGTTTTCTAGCAGTCAGAACTCTGTCAGCCATTTCTGGGAAAACTTGTAGAAGTTCTTGCTGCAAGGATGTTTCTCTCTAGCACTGTGAGTGAGGATCAGGACATGTACGAGTATGTGAGGGAGGGGAAAAAGGAGCAGCAGCAGCTAGGTTATAAAGTAACTGCTCAGAAATACTTTATAGAGTTTAATTTCTCTTTATGATCCTGATAACACAGGTCTTAAATATGTCTGCAGATGTGCATTTTTGAGAATTGCAGATGGCCAGGTGGGGCTACACTTCTGAGTGCATTTTTACCAACATCTTGCTGACGTGTCCTCTTTTT
This sequence comes from Falco rusticolus, assembly GCF_015220075.1. Lineage (NCBI taxonomy): Eukaryota > Metazoa > Chordata > Aves > Falconiformes > Falconidae > Falco > Falco rusticolus. The sequence continues at coordinate 80,950,014 of NC_051192.1, forward strand.
TTTTTTGAGGTTGAAACCATTTCTAAGAGACTTTGGAGGATAAACTATGTCCTCCTCCAAACAGCTACTGACTGCCTAAGTATACTAACATGCCTTTGGATTTCTGTTAAGATAGCAGCCTTTCCCCACACCCAAAACACTTGGGTTTCACTTAACCTGCTTTGCACAGCCTCACACTAAACATGGAATGAATTCTGGCTGCACCTGAGTCACGTTTAAAATGACTGAGTGGTCCAAAGAGATCCTCGAGCTAGCACAGAGCCAGCCGGGAAGTGCTGTTCTGTATGTACATTCCTGCTTAACTGCAGAAATGTCCACTTAGTGCTTTGGGTTTGTGTGGCAAAGTTTTGGTAACAGTGGTGCTACAGGGGTAGCTTCTGTGATAAGTTGATGAGAACTTCCCCCACATCCCATAGAGCCAATGCCAGTTGGTTCCAAGATGGACCCACTGGTGGCCAAGGCTGAGCCCATCATTGATGGTGGTAGCACTTTTGTGATAACATATTTAAGAAGGGGACAAAAAAACCCCCTGTGCAGCAGCAACTGCAGCTGGAGAAGAGAGAGGAGTAAGACTGTGTGCGAGAAACAACTATGTAAATACCAAGGTCAGTGAAGAGGAAGGGGGAGAAGGTGTTCCAAGTGCCAGAGCAGATATTCCCCTCCAGCCTGTGGTGAAGATCACAGTGATGCAGGCTGTCCCCCTGTAGCCCATGGATGCCCACAGTGGAGCAGGTATCCACCTGCAGCCCATGGAGGACCCTGTGCCAGAACAGCTGTGCCCAAAGGAGGCTGTGACCCTGTGGGAAGCCTGTGCTGGAGCAGGGTCCTGGCAGGACCTGTGGCCGCATGGAGAGTGGAGCCCAGGCTGGAGCAGGGTTGCTGGCAGGGCTTGTGACCCCATGGGGGACCCAGGCTGGAGCACTCTGTCCTGAAGGATGGCACCCCATGGTAGGGACTCATGCTGGAGCAGTTTGTGAAGAACTGCAGCCTGTGGGAAGGACTCGCACTGGAGCAGTTCATGAAGGACTGTCCCCATGGGAGGGACCCCACGCTAGAGCTGGGGCAGAGTGTGAGGACCCTGCCCCTGAGGGGGAAGGAGAGGCAGAGACAATGTGATGAACTGACCGCAACACCCATTCCCTGTACCCCTGTGTCTCTGTGGGGGAGGAGGCAGAGAAAATCCTGAGTAAATTTAAGCCTGGGAAGAAGGAAGAGGTGGGGGGAAGGTGTTTTAAGATTTGGTTTTATTTCTCATTACCCTACTCTGATTTGATTGGTAATAAATTATTCTCCCCCCCCCCCCCCCCCCCCCCCCAGTCAAGTCTGCTTTGCCTGTGATGTTAACTAGTGAGTGATTTCCTTGTCCTCATCTCAACCCATGAGCCTTTTGTTATAAATTCTCTCCCCTGTCTGGCTGAGCAGGGGGAGTGACAGAGCAGCTTTTGTGGGCACCTGGCATCCAGCCAGGGTCAACCCACCACACAGGTTGTCCTCTGCAGAGTCTTTGAACTCAGTTGTGTAGGATAACCAACATGGCTCGGTGGCTGCTAGAACTAATGTGTTTTCAACAAAGCCAGTTCTGTTTATCTCGTCTGTCGCTATACCTTCCCATTCATTGGTGACTGTCTCTGTCACTACTTGTTGATTCCGCTGGTATTGTTGGAGTCAACAAAGCCAACTGTAGGTTTGTCTTTCTGAAAATATAAAGTACACTCATTCAAAATAAAGGCACACACTTCAAAATGTTGTATAAAGTTAAATGCTTTTAGAGAAGGGGATTTTCAAACAAACTAGAAAAAACATTTTTAACAAAAACTTGCTAGCAATTTAAAAGCTGTTGCCTTTAGCATTTTACTTTGCAAAGTTCATTACTGTGAGATGGGACGTGTATTTTCAGTACTTGATACCTGCTTTGACTTAGAGGGAGATAATTATCTGCATTTATATAAAATATTGGTGCAATCTGTCTCTCTGGGTATGCTCTAAACTTGCTGTAGGTATGCACTCACCTAGCTGTGTAAGAGCACCTTAGTAATACCTCGGGAACAACCTGTCCTCCCAATAGAGCAACTGCATGTGGAACAGATGTGGTCAGATTAATAAAAAGGAACAGGCTGTCTTTTGAAGAGGTTTAATCTTTATGAGCTAGCAGTTAAGGCTACTTTCTATCATCTTTCACAATTCTCTAGCATGTTTTTCTGAGCAGTAATGACTGAATAAAGACTTATTATCTGATGAAAAATAGTCCGTTTACCAGGGTTTAGATAAACATGACACATGGCCAGTTGAGGAAGCAGCATAGCTGATTCCATGCATGCTCCCAGTTTGCCCCACATGAGGTGACTTAAACTATGGTGTGTTATTTCAGAGTTGGTATGGAGTCATAGTAGGCTCAGGTTATCCAATAGCAACTGACTGAGCTCCTGTATCTGAGCTGCTTTGTGCTGTGTGCTCGTTCCTGAAATTACAGAATATATACATGTATATGTCTGTATATGTCTGTAAAAAAAAATAATAAAAATTGTGTAATTTTTCTTACGAAGCAGTAAAATTCTCTAGAGGACAGATATGATTCACAGTGTTGCTACAATGCTAAATGTGTCATGGAAAATGGAGAGTTGGAAGTGATCTAGACTGTAGATATGGAAAAGAATGGACCTAAAGGTACGCCTACAAAACAAAATGAAGGCAAGATCGTCCCACAGGTAGGCACAGGCTGTAAGACTCCAGTATGACTACCAAATTATCTTTTCATGGAGGTTTATACTATGGCTACAACTTCAAGGATAATGTTTGCATCCACACGTTTTCACTTCTAACTTTTTTTTTTTTTTCATTTATCACTTTCAGCAGGTAAATTAGCATGCTGAGGTGGGAAGGCAGAAGTGTTGGGTTCTGATCTTTCCTAGAAAGAAAGGTTATTTTGGTTTTAATGAAGGACATAGTAATGGAAAATGTGCAACTATTCAAGGGAGCAGAAGTACCTTTTTCTGAATGAGTGTACAAATTATTCAGCTGCAGTTGTTTTCTTGCTTACTTTTTGAGAAGTGCTCCAGCTTCAATTGAAGAACAGGATGACACCTACTCAGGGAGTTTTGTGAGTGTAGGACACTCTGCTGGGAAAGAGATGCAAGTGTAAACCTGCTTGTACTACAAGACTCGCAGAGCCCAATATCCCAGCTGATGTGCTGATCTCCAAAAAGGTTCTAGTATTGGCATCATCAGTTTTTAAATGAAAATGTCATCATTGCCATTCTTTGAGTTCCAGTCAATGATACAAGACTGTCCCAGGATATCTTGTTTTCAGCCTAATCTGGGACATGACCTGTGAGTTTTAGGGATTTTCAGGATTAATGAGCATTTAAGAAAGGCTTTTTGGATCAGCCTCTTTAACATATTTCAGAATTATGTCTAATACCCATTGGGTTGGAATTGAGTCCCACAATGGATACGAAATATGTATATATGTATAGGAATGGCTACAGACATTGGTGTAGTTTGCCCATGTTGCCTATAGCAAGTGGCTGCTGAAGTAAAATTTTTGCAGCTCTACTCCAGGTTTCATGACAGAAAGAAGTTGATGATTCCCTGAAAGAAAGCTGAGGAGCAGCCAAGTTACGTAATGGTTGGAAACCAGTATAGAGGACAAATAGATAAGCAAAGTTGATTTTAAAAGTAGAAGTTGCCTTAGATACTTGCATCCCAGAAGTGCTGACTAGGTTTTAGAATTAGCTGTAGACCACAATAAAATGCATTTTTCTAATACAAATTGGAACAAACATAGAATAAAACACTGGGAGAAGCAGAAGGAGGGAGAGGGGAAATACAAAATCCAGGGGGTTATTTGCACCGTGCTCTGTAGGGACCTAAAATTAGAGTGGTAAAACTCCAGGCTCTCTAAAGCCAAGGGAGGTAAAGAAATGGCGAGGGGGGGAGGAGTTGATTGGGAAAGGGCAGAAAAACCATTTTAAAGTTTTTAAAAATAAGACTAAGGTCTTTGCATAAGCTGCTGGCATGGAAAAACACCAAAAGGGCCGTTTGTAATGTTCCACTTCTGCCACAGACTTCATATAAATAGATACACCAACATGTGCAATGACCAATGAGTAGTTCCATTACTTGTCTTGAGCTTGTGGGATTAATTCTGAGTAGCGATGATGGTACTTGCTGCACTTTTGAGAAAGATGGTACATTTTTACACAGTAGCGCAACAATGATTTGGTCTTCACGTTCTGCCATGCTGGAACACTATGCAATCACACAGAGTTCATTAGTCCTTTGAATCCATTGTTTGATTCTGTTCTGGTAACTCTGTCTTGAACCATGCTGATGTACATGTAACATTTGATTATCTACGTAAAAATAAAGCATAAAGCAAATAGCCCAGAACTAAAGAACAAGATTCTGGAAAATTACTGTGTTTTCTCAATCTAAAGAAATACTTTCAAGGAGGAAGTACATGCTACAGTCATCATCTTACCTCTTAATCTATAGTAAGCTTGGTGACTGGCTAAAATTTGCTTCACTGATTCTTGTGGACAAACTTTCACACCAGTTGAGAAAAAGGATGACCTCTTTGTTCGGTGCTTTGCCATGTCAAATATCCGCCTTATAGTTGATATCCTGGACCTCTTTGTTGTCCTTTCTGTTTTGTCTGTCCCTGAGGCATCTGCAAGATGTTTGGCTTCACCACGGTTTATTTTATTAGGGATTTCTGGAAAAGATAAAAAGTAAGCGTGTACGTAAACATATATTGCATAAGCAATTTATGCCCATGGAAAAATGGGCATAAACCTGAGAATTCTTTGTGTTACATTATATTGGTGTCAATGCCCTGACTGAATTAATGTGCTGAGAAAAAATGTCCTGTGGTCACCTGGGGGAACTGGAACTCAAGAGACGCGGTAAGTAATTTCCTTACATCTCAACACATGATCCCAGGACACACAGGGTAAAAGTTTCAGAAGCCCTAAATCTTGTTTTCAAAAGTGACTTTGGGTTAGATTTGCAAAGGACACTTAAGTGCTTGACTTTGTGCTGCAGCATCTCATTTGTAAGCATATCACCCTGCAGGGAAATTTACAGTACAGTGATAAGTAATGGTCTGGAGCTTGGGGAAGGTGAAGCATATCTGTATCAGCTTACAGTGTAAAAAGGTGTCTATGCTAGTAGATAAGTAAAATGAGAAATAGTTGTACCTTGAACCTGCGCTCTTTGAAGACATTCTTATCTTTCCTTTGAATGTTAAGGCACATCCTCCTTCACATCAGGTTCATAGTCTTGAACCCATCCCAAGAACTGGACCTTGAAATACTTTCTTTCAAAAGCTGAACAGGAGGTTGATTGTCTTTGGGGAAAGAAAGAGCTGTTTCCAGTCTCCCTCTTTTACTCCACAGTGCACTTCTGTATCCTTCCCTCATAAACTGAAGAACTATTCAGAACAGACTGCAATTATGTTTCTTTGCCACTGGATGATAGGTGTTGTGAATGCTCTGGCATTGTATCTCAATAGATCTTTAACTATTCCTGGCAAAGTGGAACAGCTACAGTAGGAAAAAGTGAAATCAGTGAGTGGGAGTTGAAGGTCTAGGCTTAAGTTTTACTTATGGAGCTATTCAGTTATGAAAAGTGGAAATGCTTCTAGGGTGTCAAAATACCCTTAAGCATAGGAACCCCCATCTTAAAAGGCACGCAAAAATTCAGGACACATCCGGTTCCACTTTCTAAGTATTTGTGATACAGTATTATGTGACATAGCAGCTAAATTTAACGTAAAAATATTAATGATAAAAATAGCATATAAGATACACATTTAAATGAGCTGAAATACAGCATTTTGCAGGATCATGTGACAGGAGCAATTAGTATCTTTTATATTATCTTCCAAAATTTTACATACATATTAATAAAGATGTTAATGTTAATCTGGAAATATCTTTTTTTGGGTTGCATTTTCATACTTTTGATACAGTTTTTACAGATGAAAAATAAAGAAAAATGTAAACAATACAAGACATTTTCAAAGAAAAGTGTAAAATTTGTAGATAATTGGACAACCTAAAGGAAGAAAATGTAGGAAAGACATGGCATATGCATACCTGAATGCTGATGAATCAACTGAAAAAATTACTTTGAAGAATGGTTAAAAAACTTGTAAAAGAAGAGTAAAAGGAAAAAATAGCGTTCAAAAGGATCAAGTTCAATGAGAGTAATGCTATCAAAAAAGTAAGAGTAAAAAAGTATCATTTTGCTGGAGAAAGAAGAAATGTCATGCTGCATATAGGAAACACTATCATGTTCTTAGGCAAATCAAGAGAAAATAAGGAAGGTAAAACCACATTATCTCAACAGTTTTGAACTGTGTTAATTAAATGTTTGAAGAACAGTGGGCAGATAAATGATAAGAGAAAAGTAATTGAAAAGCATGCTGTTACAAAAAGAATAGTATTTGAAGTAAAGAGTGGGAAAAGTTCTACCATATATGTCAGTATACATATATTTCTGTGTATCTATGTGTATGTCTCAGTTCTTAACTTCAGAATGAACATCCAAGGCTTACTGTGTAGATATCATACTAATGACATACATATTATGAGTTAGCTAGTACTCTGATACGGAGAAAAGTCAACTGTTTGATTATGGTGAATATTTTATGAAAGACAGGAAGTTATACAATGAAGGCAACAGTTTGTGTTGTACAAAAACACTAAGGTGATTGTTATTTCTGTGCAAAGCAAGCCAGAGGCAGCAGCCTGTAGACCTGTAACTAATAGTTGCAAGGCAATTTAAAATGATTATGCAGTCATATAATGTTAAATTAAATTAAATGGAAGTAATTTTCCCACATATAATGTTAGATCGTGAGCCATAAACTGCATAAAAGGAATTTCCCCTGTGAAAACATGGCTCTGGGTCCATCAGAAACCACAAGTGGCCAAACACTGAGTCAGCAGAGACACTGGATTATTTGAATGATATACGTATGGGGTGAGAGCAGAAGATCCAATGCTATTGACATCTCAAAACAGACTCCTGAAATCCTCTAGAAGAAAACACCAAAAATCTACATGGAAAATAGCCAGTTAAAAATCTATTACCTTTTACAAGGTATATTAACTATAATAGACCAGCTGCCCAGGCAGACTGACCAACTGGGGCAAAGGATTTTGTCAGTAAGCTCTTTGATAGCTTTTGTATAGAGCAGAGGCTTTTCTTCAAGGATTTGCTTCTTCACCAGGATTTACCCCAAGTCATTAACTTGAATTAAGAATTACACTATTCATAAGAATGACAAAGGAGATTCTTATCAAATGATTGTTGTAATGATTTCAAACTTTCTGTGTTAGGGTCACTGTTTGGACTTTTTGGTCGGAGAAAGTGACCATACATGATCTACTTCCAGTTATTACTGTTCTGCTAGCCTGTTCAGGCCAGGTTTTCTCTTTTCATCCCTTGCCTTCAATTTCCACTTTTTTGTGGGAGGGATTTGTTCTTAAGTATGCTTACTGTAATAGGTTTAATTTCATTTATACCTTCTGGTTAGTAAATTTCCCTTACTAGAGTAACTTCTATTATCATCAGTTCTTGAAATCACTTTTTTACTGAACTTAAGCAAAATTTGAGTTGGAGAAAGTATCAGCCCCTCTCTCCACATGATTGTGCAATACTTATTTCCTAATATTTACTGAATGTGAGTGGGAGAAAACCTGTCTTCTGGTACAAACATTATTTGTTTGTAATTCTTCAGACCTATGATTTCCCCTGTGTCTCCCAAATGGTTCAGCCATATACTTTACTATAATATGCCTTCATCTACAGCTTTTTAGGTGCTTTGTTTTCAGTGTCCTGGGTTGAAAAAATTATCTAAAAAGACCTGTACTATTATGACATTGAACTCATGTATATTAGCTGATCCCTTTTTTTTTTTTACCATGCAACATAGTAATTGAGTAAACTGGAGTGGTGCAAAATTTACAGGTGTAAAAAAAAAAAAACGAATTGTTTGATCATGAAAAAAAAATTCCCCAATAATATTAGGCTGTTTTACTTTTCTTAAAATAAGCAATTCTTGTAATTTTTTTTGTTCTTGTTCTCTTTTCTGAAACAAGCATATGCAACTAATAGATTTAGCGTAATAGATTGTTTGCCCAATTTGACTTTTTTTTTAAATTTAACTCTATTTTTTTACAAAGGTGATTGTTTCAGTTTTGGCTTTAATAGGTATGTCTAAGATTTTTTGTTTTCTTTGACAGTTCTAGGGAAGAAGGGCAGATAAGTGCAAAGTCTGGTAAAATTTTATTGTACTTTAGCTTAATCTCCAAGGTGCCTTAAAACAAGATTTAACTCTTCTTTATTCTCACATGAAAGAATCTGCATTGTTGTCCCCATTTTCCAGGTGGCATAGTTGAGGAAAAAAGTTGAGATAGTTTTACCAAGGTGATCTACAGAGTCACTGTCAGCCATTATTAAAATGTGGAGTTCCTGACCTCTAGTCCTGAACTTAGGCAAATAGAACAAAAGATTTTCAAAATATGATAAAGCAATTTTCAAAGTATGGTACAGCAATAATATTCATACGGGACCTAATCAAAGTGCTTTGACATCCATACAGGTGTCTCAAGCACATACCACTGATCTTCAGGTTTTGTTTTCAGGCAGATAAATGGTATTCATGTCTGAAATTAAAAATCTGAAATCCTCGGAATTAGGGCAGGCCTCTGCCCTGTGTCTCTTGAGACCTGCATTATCAGATTTATACCCTCACTAAAAAAAACAAGCAGGAGAAATAGATTTCAAAGGTCAGAGGTAAAAACATGTAATCTGCATGATGAAAAAGGAAAAGTACATCATTACTTAACTGGATTCTAAATAAAAGAGTTAAAAGCCATTCAGATAATTGGTCAGCAGTTGTTTTTTTTAATTTGCTTTTATGGACACAAGAGCAAGAAGCTTGTATTCATAACTTTTTTGTATAACTGTAGTGGATGTTTTCTATACAGCTTTATCAATATATTAATAGTATTACTTCTGGGAGGCCTCCAGTTTTGGTGTGGATTGTTTAGGGTTTTTTTCAGCAGTACAGGCAATCTCTGTGTAGGAACTTTTGCTTATAGTGTTAATTTGGAAGTAAATTTTTAGTTTTATTTGACCTTAGAAAATTAAGATGTCATCATATACAAAGAAAAGAACTTAAAATACGGTAACTAAAGGTTTAGGCAGGAAAATTCAAGGGCACATCAGGACAAAACTGTTGAAGTCTGAATAATTCATTATTAAAATCATCACAAGGTTTGATGTATGAAAAAGCAGATTAATTTCAAAAGTAAGTGGTTGTTCTTAGGATAGAGATGACTGCTTGTTTGATAAATAAGACACATTACCTGCACAATAAAATAATTACTAATTAAAAGACTAGGCTTATTTTAAGGGGCGCTGCTGAAATAGGACGAGGAATGCTTATCAGAGAGAGTTAATTCAACATAAATTGATGATGTGATCCAATTAAATATACATCGGGGCCAACCGCCCCTGTGTTGATAATTCAATCAGTAACAAAAGCAAGGATGACTAGTGATGGAAAGTTGATCCTGAGATCTCTGAAAGGGGTGATCAGTGTAAGCACCAGATGGAGCATAGAGTACAAAGAGAAGCAGTATTGTAGACTCTTTGCTTAAAGGCAGTTTCCTCCTGTCAAGGAAATAGTGAGGACCCCAAATTCTAAGGGCACTTGCTAGTGACAGACAGGTTGCTCATGACATGTTCTCTCCTCATAGTCCTTTTTCAGCCTTTTTTGTGCTGTATTTCCTCAGTTCCAGTTGCATGGGAAAGGTCTGACAGGATTGAAGTGGCTTAGATGAGCAGGGACAGATTAAAATATGGCATGGCTTTATCATCAAATGCAGCCTAGACCTTGCATATGACTACTGGGAGCAGCACCTACCTTCTCCCAGAGAAGCATGCAACAACCTATATCTTCCCATGCAGATGTGGAAGTAGAGGCCCTTTCCTTGTATTCTTGCTGATGCTTGGGGATGCTTTGCCAGTGCTTTGTCAGACGCTGTATATCTGACTGTGTTTGCATTACGTTTCCAAGCTTGTTTTCACAACTGTGAAGGCTCACAGCTTCAAAACCTTGGCAGTATGGAATCCAATATTAGAAACATTAATACTAACATTTAATCTGCTCAGGTCTTGTCTCTGAGAGCTCAGTGCCCTTAAACACAAGATGATATGTCTTGCTTGTACTTATCTTTGGGTCCAACATATTCTTTAACTATTTTCATTGTATGCAGTGAATGATCTTTGAGAGGAGTTACTGAGGCAACTGAGCCCCAACAGTTGTTTCATCCTGGTGGTTAGTGGGTCTTATCTGGAAGCTAATTGGGGTAGCTGAGACACAGGAGATAACTCAGTTTCAGTCTCCTTCAGATTTAGTGTACTTAGCCAGTGAACAGCTGGGCTAGTATCCAGTGTTGTGGGGAAGTTTTGCTGAAAGATAAGGAGCTGACATTGATGACCAGCTTCAGAAGATGATTAACAGTGGCCAGGTCAGTATGCCTGTGTTCCTAAAAGAGAGGAAGAAGGCTAAGGCATTTCTATTAAAAGTGATTAATTTTAATTCCTCAAAACGGATGTTGACAATGAGGTACTTGGTAATTCCTGTTTGGTACGTTGGTTTGTGTGAATGCCATTCTTAAATGTCACTAAACAGTAACATTACCTGTGGAATGAGGTCTGGGTATCTAACTGGGGCAGGGTGCTATGGGGACCATGTCCAGGCCTCCAGTTTGGAAGACCCTGTGTTCAATTGACTGACGTCCACTAGCAAAGTTCCTGCACAAGTGCCATAAAGCCGGTGTGTACACACAGCACTACAGAGCCTTTCACATACATACTAATACGTTGTGTTACGCAAGACTCTGCATCACCTGAGGTGTCAGGGAGGTGCTAGGCCCTGCCTGTGCAATGGGGACTTCGTACTGGAGACAAAAGAAATCTGATCTCTGTATCTCTTCCTTGGATTCAGCATGACAAAACATCACCTGCACATGTTTACAAGCTGTGCTCAAGCTCTCTATGACACAGGAGAGGAGCTCCAGGGTCCTGCTTAAAAGGCAAGTTCTTTAATTTTCAACCTTTTAAAGACTATTTTCTTGTTTTGAATTAGAATCCTTTAGTACCAAGGGATTTTCCTTCTTAAGAATTCAGGAAGGTGATGGGTTTTCATAAATCCTACTTCTTGGCAGAAATACATGATGATGATCCTTTAAACATTTATGGAAGATGAAGAATTTAGTTACTGTTAACATTATACTCAAATAAGGCAAGAAGCATTTCACCTGAAATGCTGTTCTGTTATTTGATATGGTTTGCATCAAAGGATGCAAGAAAATGCTTTAAGTGTTTGAGTAGTTCTTGGAGGGATACATCCGATCTGCAGTGATGAAACACTTGAGCACCTCTGCTATTCATTTTCTAATCAGTCTCGCTCAAGACATACAGCCATCCTCTGAGAAAGTCAGTGAGACAGAATAAGTCCCAGCAATATTTTGCCATGTGTTTCAACAATTCAACAATTTTGACAGCATGAGTCAAAGAGTTTCACTGCAGAATGTGCTTACTGAGGTAACTATTTAAATATGATAATGATTGGGATGGTTGGCATATGAGAAAGTTTTCAGGAGACAGAAGCCAGAGTACCATTTCTTTACTTATGTAATTTGAAGTGGTCAGTTTTACTTCACAGTTCAGGGGCACTCATCCTGCAGTACAATCTGTGGTCTCTGGCTAATTGACTCCATCTCATTTTGACAAAGAGTGACTTGGACTTAACCTTACTTAGTTGTATGTCAAGCTGCATAGACCAAGTTAGATTGGGAGGACATTTGGAGGTCACCTAGTTCAATTCCTTGCTCTAAGTGTGTCCAGCTTCTGAGCTAGATGAAATTGACCTAGTTTTGAGAGAGAAGAGGAAATGGAAAAGATCTTGATTAGAACTGTCTTCATTTTGTGCTGTGACCACAAAATCCCAAAATGAAAGATGAGTGCATTACTGCTTCCTACCTGAAACTGCTGGGGTTTCTATGATCTATGTTGACTCATATGTATGAAAGGTACACTTGGAGCATACCCACTCAAACGAGTATTTCAGGTAACAGGATTACCAAGATTGTTAATATACAATTGGATAAAGTCTGAGAGAGGTACTGAAATATTCGGTGGCCAATGAGAAGGTAGTTTTGGTTCTGCACTGAAGCAGAAAATTAAAAGCCAGTAGAACCTCACCATTGAAAAGATAAGCATGGTTGCTTCAGCACAATTAGCTACGTAGCTGTGAGTCTGGGTTCTACTGATTTGCAGATGTCTGTGTGACTAGACTGTTGCTTTGAGAATCAGCCTGCTAAACTCTGCTGTTGTCCTGCTTTGACTGCAATACTTCTTACTGGTCAGGGCTTCAGTTTCTATGTTACACCTCAGGTCCTTGTGCTTTTGTGAAATGAGGATGACAGTGTCACTCTGTCAGCTATATTGTAAGGTTAAAACTGCTGGTGTGCTTGCATAAAATGATAAGGCATGGTGCAATTATGTAAGGGTATATAAACACACCTACACTGTGGCAGGTGTCAGGGTACTCCCAGATGATCATTAATCTTACATTTTCCAGATATGTTACTATTCTGAAGCATCTGTCCAGTAAACAGCAGTTAATAGTGACTAAATGCCAGTATATATGTATATACAAGCAGACAGATAGATATTTCTTTTTAGGAAGTGTGATGTTCAATATCACACATTCCTAAGGAGAAGAAACTTTTTGAAGCACAGCTGGGTGTGCAAAGCTCATGAAATGTGCACAGTAGAGTACCTAACTCCTGATAAAAATGGAAGAATTGTAAAGAATGAGCAGAAGACTCACTTGAATTCCAAAGGAACTGGGAATAGAACAGAGATAAGAAAGCAGAGGGGAAACCATATATTTAAAATATTTTTAAGCATCAAAATGCAGTAAAATGCATACACATTTTTCCTTCTGGGAAGACAACAGTGTGTTTCCTGCATTCGATGAATGTTGCTTAGTGCACTGCTGAAGCTACTAGGACACCACAATTGGCTGAGATTTCTAGCAGGTTAAGACTCCAAATAAAGTTGTAAATTAATGTCCTGTAGAGGGAGAAAACCTTTTATTATTAATAGTTATTATCTTGTCCACAGGTGTTTTCAGAGAAAATATCCAGCACATCTAACTGTTCATTCACATATAGTTTACTAATCGCTATGATACAGGTGTGATTATATCTGGAATTAATCTTTAAGATTGAGTGACAATATTCTAGCATTTTCATTCAAGTTTGGCTTTTAGCCAGGAAATCTAATCCAGTGTTACCTTTGTTTGAGAAGGGGAAAAAAGAAAGGTTTAGCATTCATTTGTTTAGAAGCATAACCAGGAAGGCTAATTTTAACTTGTAATTCTTATTCTATGGATGAAAGTAGAAAATAATTTTAGTGCAATAAGCAGGTGTCTTTTTTTTTCATTCTTTCTTTGAAGCTATATGTTCTTTGACTTCCCTTTCCCTTTGGCACAAATTTGCTTAACTCTTTTTTTTCAAGGGCAATTATAGTAATGAAGATTTGCAACACTTACTACTGAATTGGAACAGCCGAGCGGGAAGGGGTAAGTCAGAATGAATTAAAATGATTTCATAGAGCACACAGAAAGCCTTTGTGTCCTAAAGAATGGCTAAGTAAATAGCAGATATTTGCTTGCTGAATAAAAAATAACACTAAACAGCCTTGAATGGTCTCTGGCTCCCTTACATTCTCAGTATAAAGTACTGTGATGTACCCAGCATCAATGTATAATTTTGGGAGTTCAAAGCTCCTCTGTATTTTGCTAGTTCATCTGGGTTTCCAGTGGTTTACAATTCAAGTTAAAAATGAATCTATTATCATATTTTACTTGTAGATTTTTTTTGCTGTTACAAAGTTTTTATCCCACTCACTTTCCCTTCCCATTGTTAGAGAGTTTGTGCCAGGACAGTGGCAAAGACCTGAGTTCAAGTTCTGAGATAATATCCTGGATTCTGGCCAAAGATAAACACTTTAAAATGTTTGGTTTGCTCCCTACAGTTTCCTGTTTGTTTAAGGTGGAATTTGAGGTGCTCCTGGACAGGCTCCAAATGACTGGGAGAAGGACTCTTTTCATCCTAAAACAGGGATGGGGAGGAAGGACCAAAAGAAATTGCTGAGCAAGCCCCACTTCTGTTAACTCACATTTTGTTAAATATAGATGTAAATCATGCATTTGAATTTAATATGTTTTTGTTCCTGAAGGGGGAAAAATTCAACTGATTAACCCTACAAATATTTAAAGATAATTAGCTTCATGTTTTTTTCTTTTAAGATGGAAGTATTTTTTATCTTAGTCTCTTATTTCCCAGTCTGTCACTGTTAACATGTACTGCAAACTTGAATAGCCATAAAAGCCTCAAATAATCTATGTTAGGATCACTAACGAGTCATTAATGTAAGTATTCAGACTATTAGGAGCCTGTATACTTTTGAACATATTTTTTGTAAGTATCTGACCCTAATGCTAAGTCATAAAGTAACAGTGCTGGAAGCATCCCCTGCTCTGCTAAAAAAGTTTCTTAACACAAGCATTAAGTTTTTAAAGATATGTATTCATATATTTGAGGTAATGTAGCTTTAAAATATTATATATGGCATGACTACATGGCAATAAAAAAATATTGTTATGCATTTCCAAGTACAACATGTAGTTTATAAAACTGGTGGGAAGGATTTTTTCTAATTATCATTCACATGCATGTATAGAAAAAATGTTTTTTCCCCTGAAATCCATCAACAATGAGAAAATTCCAATACTGATACATAAGCAAGATGCTATGTGAAGTTTATTATTGGTCATTGTTTCCTGAGTGTTGATAAATGTTCTGTACACCCAGTCTTCTGCTACATCTCTTAGCGAGATAATATACAGTTCTGTATTCCTTTCTGTCAAGATAGACTTCAGCAAAATTCTGGGAGGTTTTTATGGGAAATGTAAAATACAATCACAATTTACAATGGGTGAAACTCTGTGACCCCACTTTTTACATTATCACTTTCTCGGTTCATAATTATAAATGTGGACTGTAATGATAGCATCAAGCATGCACAAATTACCTGGAATTCTTTCTATTTCTTTTCATCATAGGATATGCAACTTAAATGCAAAAGCACTGCATTTCGATATAACTTTTCTTCTTGTCATATGTGGAATATCACTCATTTTCTTTTTTTTTGCCACATTTCCAAAATATCATTAATGATTAAATTACACTGTTTTCATGGAATTAAAAGCAAAATCAAAGAGCAACAGAATATAAATCCAGTGGTAACTAATGTTACTTTTCCCCCAAGGGTTGTTTCAGTACTGTAATTGTCCACTAGAGAAGTTTTACATCATTTCAGTGAGATATAAAAAATGTGTTCTTTATTTTTTTAAAGAAAATCTGTGCAGAGAAGCAAGACCAAAAAAGGAAAAAAGTGTAAATAAAACTTTCCAAGTATCATTAACAGCAGACTGTTTCATACAGTCTCTTTAACAAATATTTAAATATCATTGAGGAGACTTTTATCATTTTACATTCTTTGCATTTAATTAATATGCCTGAGACTGACATAAATAGGATATCATTGACATGGCAAAGCATTAAGCAGTTGTAGCATTGGCTTTTAATTCAGTTATATAAATATCAAAGCATGGATGGAAAAGTTAGCAAGAAACTTTCCCCGAAATTAAACATGTTCCCAAAAGCTTTAAATGTATTAAATGTGGGACTGAGCAGGAAAAAAATCACGTCACTGCCTTTTCTTTTTTGTTGTTGATGAAGGTTTAAAATTGCTGTGACTTTAATGTTTTCAAAAGGAACAATAGTCAGTTGTTGTACTAAGCACAGTTTTCTGTATTTGTGTTTTCTTGCAAATAATTTTACAATTATTATTACAGTAATCCTTACTAATACTGCCATTTCTTGTATATTTGCCAGTATGGTTTATTCCTCCAGAATTTGCATATCTAACAGTTTTTGAAGTTGTTTCTGACAATGAGACTAGTAAATACAAAGATATACTTTACTACTTTATCTTCATTTCAAGGATGACAGACCATCTTTAACAATGTCAGCAATTAGATGTTCTTTCAGCTATTTTACCCCTTTCATATAATTGTTCTTGAAATTAGTTTTTTTCATAACAGAACATATGCTGATAAATAGAAACCAAATGACATATATCATATAGGGATTGTAAAGCCTGGGAAACAGGTGTAAGAAATCTTGCCAGCGTTTCCTGTTTCAACTTTCTAGCAGCATTAGTAACTACTGTCTCTAGCTGAATTGTCAAAATGCCAAATTGCAAACAAAGATTTCTGTAATGTGAAAATACCCCGATCTTTCAATATTTTTTTTAACATATGCAATGTATATAGACCTTTAATGTATGAACTTACCTCTGCTTCCCTGAACTTGGAGAGCAAGGCAAATGATCAAAAATATTAATCCAGTTTTCAAATGCATGCTGTCTATTGATCATTCACAGTTTTCAAGATCAATCATGCAGGAAATAAGAATATTTAGGTCAAGTAGAAGGATTTTGTTTTCTTAACTGAAATCCCCAAACGTCTTCTCTCTTACTGTTTTTCAGGTATCTCCAGCTTTGAACTGCATTGAATTGCAACTAGGCAAAGAGTGCAACAGGTGCCAGAATGCAAGAGCTGGAAAAAAACCTCAAATACACACACTTCTAGCCTGGGGTACTGGAGTGGTAAGACAAGAGTGACGAAGTTTTAAAAAAAAGCAGAGTCTGTTTCTGGAATAATCTGTTTATCTGCTGCTCAGACATAATCCCTCTTACGGTCCAGCTGGAAGAGCTTTCTTCATCTTATTAACCTTCTGGAGCAGCATCTGTCAACCCCAGAAGACTTCAGCAGCACCACGATAAACAACGGAAGTCTCTTCTAGTGCCCATTGCCTTCGAACATTGATTCTTTGGACATTCCAGAGGCACAGCATGTGAGCAAAGGCAAAATCACAGGGAGAGCTAATTGTGCCATTTCCCAAACAGTGAACATAACCCCCCAGGAACTTCCTTTGAAGAGGAAGACAGCTTTTTCTGAAAGAACATATTATACTCAGCTTTTCCACCGTGTATGTCTTGGAAAACTCTCCCTTTTCATACCGAAAGGTTGCTGTTGCAATGTTCCTATCGGAGCAGTGATGATGATGTTCTGTGACAGTGGTGAAATGATGAGTCAGCAGTAAACTGCAGCATGTTCAGGGCTGGCACAATTTGACACCAAACTGGGAGTGGGGGAGGGAAGGTGCTGCATGGAGAGAGAATAAGAAACAGTGGTGGGAAATGCTGTTTCAAGCACATAGCTACAACGAGGCCAAGAATTGGCAGTGAGTGAAAACACTGTTCAAACAGCTCTGTTCCAGTTTCCCAAGTAACTACTCTGGTTACATATTTGGCATATGTAAATGTTCCATATTTATTTTTTATTTTCCAGGATATTTTTTACTGTTGCATTTCACCTATAAAAGCTACCAGGTGGGCATTTGGTCTGTCCCCCTTAGAGTTTTTTGTGCAATTGTGCTTTGACATAGGAAGTATCTAGACTGGCAGCAAGAATCTGTAAGTGCAAGTTACTTCAAGAACAGCCTTCAGCTGAACCCAAACAGTTTTACTTAGGATTTAAACAGTCACAACCTCTCTCCCTTCCCAAGATTGCCTAATTTTAGCTGCTCAGACCAGCTAGTAGAGAGACTGAGTTGGGACCAAATAAGAGCTACTTTTTTTGATTTTCACAATCTTTTCCTGATTTTCAGTGCTCATTTTAATGCTATATATACATATATATATATAGTTTCATGCACACTGTTTTATTATTCTAACAGAAAAAATTAAAAATACCTTGCCAGCAGCACAGTGCAATGCAACAGTGGAGATGAACAGGATTTCTACTGGAGAAAATTTGAATATTACATAAGGACTGTTCTTTAGCAGTACCAATATTTGTCTTTACATATCTTATCTATCATAATCATATGGTATATAGCGTATTCAGATAAGTGCTACGTCTGAACCAGGTAAGCTTTAGCTTTTATAAACATTTATAAGCATGTTATAGTTGAAAGATTAAGTTCCCCCCTGTATATTATTTTTAGTTGCTTCAGCTCTCAGTCTGCAACAATTGGAAGTGTAGGGAATTTTTCTGAGGGTGGTGGAATCTGCTGTTTCTGGTTACATCTGAAAGTGCAGGGTTGGCGAAAGTCAGATTATTTCCTCTGAGCACTCTAGGTACCAAACTCCCTATGGAATGTGGTAGGAATGTGATCCTTTAATTCCATTAGGAATCTAATTTAAGCATCAGACTACATTTTGAAAATGTGTAATAAAGAGATTTACTTAATTACTATGCATAGACTTGCCAGTAAAGCCTGAGCAGGAATCAGAAATCCTTTATGAAAGCTTTCATTTAAAAATGTATTTTTGAGCCCTGCACACGGTGGAGAAAACAAACATTTAATAAAACATACTCTTATCTTTCAGAGATAAAGGAACAGGAACAGTCCTAGAACACACAACAATATTGTTTAGCATCTAAGTGTGACTTAAGCAAAATATTGAGCTCCATAGGTAAACTATGACTAAAAATTTGTAGAGCAGGAGTCTGTATACCTTGAGATGATTCTTAAATCATTAATATTTCTGATTTCTGTTAAGGCATTGCCTTATATGTATTTCAATTTAATTAAGGAATTTTGTAACTAACCTTGATAACTGCCACAGGGGAAGCAAAGAAGAATGATAAACATTAATTAAAGCTAAAGCAATATTATCTAGGGACCACTCCATCTCTAAGTACTGTGGTGTTTAATTATAGGTCACTGTTAATTAATCTAGAAGTGTTTCTTCTAGTTGGTTTGCTGTCAACAATAATTATATATTGTTAAAGAGGTGATTAAAAAAATCTTACTGAAATTCAATAGTGCATTACAAATATACCACCAAGACATGGGAAGGGCAGAACTGTATGCTAAAATACCCATTCACTGGGGATAAGTGCGTGTAAATGGGTTACATCAGACCCTTTAATGGTCACCTCAGTGTATCAGTGTACATATCTAGAATGATACACTGATGTGCTCTTGATATATGACTAAAGCTGTTTCCTTTTCTTGCAGAAAAATGACAGTTTAAGGCCATCAAGGAGTCTGTTTAGAAGAGTTTTGATCTAAATTGTTGGCAAGTCTGGGGCTGAAGACATTGTCACATAAAGGCGATGTAAAAGCTGCTATCCATAGTGCTGAGTTTTAGATACCCTACATAACCACGTAAATCAGGGTGTCAGCCAACTTGTGTTACCCATAAAAGGCAAGTCAGATTCTATACCATCAGAGTCATAGTCTATACCATCTAAGTTTGACTTCTGGTTTAGTTGTCCTGAGTAGTTTCTCCTACTGGTCTAGCCAACTCTTTTCCTTACAGTTTCCATGCTGTGTTTACCTGAGAGACCTGTCTCACCCTGAGGAAGGAGAAATATATAATTAAGTAGTACATTTTGAATAACCTCATCTTTCTATGGTTTTTATTATTTCCATAGTGACCAAATTGGTACCTGGCAGCCAGCACACACCAGCACAGCTTTAAGCTTCTGGTGAAAAGTGAGAAAACCTGGGTTCTTCTGCTCCCTTTTTTGCTGTTGAGTTTGGCCAAATTGAGCCTTGCCTGTCTCTCAGCCTCCATATCTGCAAATGGAGGGGATGAGCTAGAAAAGCCTCTGTAGGAACAAACAAGATAATATATATAAGCAACACTGACTTTTTTTCCTCCTTTCGCATGCATTAAAATGTAGATAAATATTGCACATATTATCATTCTAAATCTTAAAGCAATATTTTATTTTTAGATGTTGTGTTTGACTATCAAAGTTACACATCAGCAGTAGTCCTGTAGTAGACTTAAATAGTTTGTCATGAAGAACACAAATTTTCTTTTTGCTCTTTGAGGTTTTCCAGTTGGGCAGTATTTGTATTTTGCTCTCTGTTGCTGCCCATCCACCATGTTTTCTCTTTCTTACTGAACTGGTACAATATTTATATTTAATCTGTAAATAAAATCAAATAAAAAAGAAAAATAAGCACAATTTGAATTGCAAGAAATAGCCAATAACAGGTATCAGTGACCCAGGAGTTCAAAAGAAACCTGGAGATTAAGGTTCTGAATTGCTGAATGTGCAATTGAGTGTGTAAGTGGGCCTCTATACCAAAGGAAAGAGTTTTCAGAAAGGTTTCATTACAAATCTGGAAAATTGTATTTTAGCAAGTCTAAATTCTGTACTAGGCAAATTGATAGAAACTATAATAAAAGAAATAACCACAATAACAAAAATGTTCTGGCTGATACAATATCCTTGGACAGCCAACAGATTTTCATGAGGTCTGCTCTTAAAGAAGCTAAGCTGTCATGGGGTAAAAAGAAAAATCTTCAGTATTAATAGCTTGATAAATGATGAGAAATAAGGGTGGGGGAAAAAAGCATTTCAAAGGCTAGGTGTTACAGTTAGGTTTTGTGCTGGAAGAAGTAGCAAATGATAAGGTAACAAAATTTGCTGATCGTACAGAATTGCTCAGAATCATTGATATTTACTCTAACAGTGAAAAGATGCTGTGTCCTCCTACTGAATGTGGATAAAAAAGCTGCAGATAAAATATATCCATGGTAAAAAATAATGCTATCAATCAACAGATTATTATTTGCTCTAACTCAGTAATAGCTATTTGGCAAGGAGCATTTGAAAAAATAATTTTCTGATTAATAGCTCAATCTTTAGCAGTGATCAAAAGGAGAAATAGAATATTAGTGGTTTATAAGAAAGAAGGAGACAGGAAAGCATTTTTTTTTTTTTTAAATAAAATAGTATAGCATACATATTTAATGACGCTCTGGTCCTGCAATAGCAACAATACCTATTAAAACTAGAAATGTTAATGGGATGGTGGCAAAGACTGTCAGAAGAATGGAATGGTTTCCATATAAGGAAATACAAGACAGGCTAGGACTCTTTGGCCTGAAAGAGAGCTGACAGAAAGATTGAGGAATTTTTTTTTATTTTTTTTTTTTGTAATGTGAGAACAGGAAAATACCCTATTTAATTTTCTATTTTCTACCTTCTTCCCTTGCCTTTTATGCTTCTGGTCTCTGCAGCTTGCTGGGACAATAAAGTTTCCAATATATATGCATTTTAATAAAATTTACTTTCTTTATATGAGAGTAAGAAGGAATTTGTCAAATTCATGAACATTAGGCCCATCAAGGGATGGGATACATACGCTGTTCCAGTTGCAACCTCTTGCACAAAGTCCATTAATCACTGATTGTCAAACACTGTAAGGGCAAGTTAGGAACTGGAACATTTTTGCTTTCCTGTTCCTTATGCTATTTCCTTAACTATTTACTGGCTATAGATGTAGGTAGATTGGCTGGGTCTTTGATCTGACCCAACATGACTAGTGTTAGGCACTGAGCTGTAGTCCCTAACTCAGACTAACCTGCCATTAGTCACTCTTACCCAGTAATTATAACAACTCCTGCCCAAACTGAATTGTGCAGCAAACTCGCCCCTTTTCTGTGATGCCTCTCTGCTCCAAAACAAGAAGCCTGCTGCTCTGTGCTGCAGTTGCAGCAAACATTGTGGAATTTTAGCCTGAATACAAAATTGAAGCAGGTGATACGTTACTGCAGTTCTTTCTTTGCCTCCTTTTATGAATGTAAACTGAAACCTCTTCTGCAATTGAAAGATACCTCCAAGGTTCCCTGGGGTCTTTAAAAAACTTTGCTGTTTTGCTGTTACTAACACAGTTATGAAGTCCTAGAATCCCTTATTATTTAGAATGTGTAAAAGTATTGTGTACATTCATTTACATGATGAGTTACAGATATATCTATGATGACTGTGTGACCCCACCCTGTCATCCATGCTTTCTTCTGAAACTCTTTATACTCTACACTCGTAAAAGGATTAATGTATTTAGATGCTGTTTAGTGTAATAAGGGAGATAAGGGTATGAAAAAAGCATGGTATTAACTGAGTAATTATAAGGAAAATACCCCAGCCTGGCTGTTGCTTCAGAATGATCACTGATAAACAAATTATGGTCATGTTGATAGTGGTATGATCTTTCTTTGGTTTCATCAAACATCTAAATGGGATTAAAATTACTTTTTTTTTTTTTTTTTTTCTAGTGAGCAGCAATACAGCAAGCTGACCATTAGCTTCCAGTCAATGGAGATAAAGACTAAAGTACATCTGCTCAAACAGCTTATCAAGTACTTGCTTCCACACCAATGCACAACTTCCTGTTATTCGTGGAGCTGCTTAGGCTCCTATCAGGGGGAGCTGTAATGAGCTGGAACATGTTTCTTCCCATGCTTGCCAGGTTGTTTTTCTCTTGATGCTCGGAAAGGATCTTTCTGGAGTTAGCTGATAGAGTTAACTGATGGATTTACTATTCACAAAACTGTCCTCAGCAGTGTAGCAAATCAAGTTGAACATTGTAGTTATCAACAATAAAAAATTCAAGCTATCAGATATGTCTCTGTACATGAACCAACCCTGCAGAGATGTGGTCTTTTATAATGTGTTGAAACAGGAATACCTGGTAGCTTAGTTTCTTTTTATGGTAATGGGAGAAGATGTTTAGTAGTGAGTGAGCAGGCAAAAAGGAAGCTATCTAAATTGTTAGGTGTGCTTGTATCTTTATCCTAGTTTAGTTTTTCCCTCTTTGAGAGATTTGGCATGAGATAATAGTTACTCTTTATTGCTTAGCCTGATGCTGTTCAGTTTTCTCTTTCTCAGTTTTTCTTTCAATTACTCCTTGTCATGCACATGGCTGCATTTGTTCATCAGTATTTTACTTCCCAGATTTACCATGAGAGATGTTTAAAATTACAATATTTTCTGTGCACAGGACTGGCAGGCAAGAGTTTTTATCTCAAGAAGAGGTCTTGCAAAAAAATCCCAGTAAGTACACCAGTGTTTTGTGACACTGAAGCTGTTGGAAGGAGAGAAGTTAAAAACCCACCCAGAAAGATAAAAATGTGTGCAAATGTATGGAAATAATTATCTTTATGGTACACAACATATATATTTCTTTAAACAGATCTTAACCGTTTCTTACTCTCCTTTTTCAGGAAGGATGGGTATTGCTTTTGTTTTCAGCAAGGAGCAGCTGACAGTTAGGACTCTTATGGACCCGACCATACCCTGGAACTTCCTGATCTGTATGTGATGATAACTGTCATTACAAAGTTAATGGCTTAGTTAACAACAGTGGCAAGTTATCTACAATGTAGTTCCAGCAAGAGTAAATATCCAAATTTAATTCCAACATTTTCTTAACAAAATGTAGGAAAATTGGAAGTAGTAGTGTGGAACTTGCATTTAAATAGACCTGGCAAGGCTTGGAGACTTATATAAAAGTTATTTAAACACTGCTGTTATCTATACTATTGGTCTTTTTGCTTCAGTTAATTTTAGTAATAAAGCTACAGTGTTTGAACTCAGAGAAATGCTGTGAAAAACCTCTTCTGTCAGAGATGCTTTGAGAAGCAGGTTATATGTCAACTTTACAAGTATTGGCCTCTCATCTAACAAGCTTGTTCTATGCTTCTGATAGATTCCTATCTCTTTTTTTATCCAGCTGACAGTATCATACTTGTAATTGTTTACATAGTGGATTCTGTGTATATGCAGAAGCTGCTTTTCCCAGTGCTGTTGCTGCTGGATCCTTCCATGGAATCTCACACAGTTAACTCCAATGTTGTGGTTACCACCAGTAAACTCCTTTATGTTTTATTCAGTATAACATTAACAGTGTGATGTAGCCGTTATCCAAATCTTGCTTTGTTCCTTGTGTCACTAGTCACCTTATCTTAGACTGTTAAATAAAGTTTTATTATTACTATTTACATCCTTTCTGAATGGCTCTGTGCTAATTGGGCATTATTCTGCATCTCATAGCCACATTTTTGGAAATGCAGCTGATGCAGACTAAGGGTATGGAAATACTTACTCTAGTTCTTTTAAACTATGTTCCAGTTTTTGTTTGTATTGCTCAGCTGCTTTTTCTCATTTTGATATCATGGTATTAATAAGCTTTAAGGGTAATATCAATTAGATGAGTTCTTAGTGTCCATTCTAAACAGAAAAATTTTAAATATGTTTTGACTTTTCTGTGAAGACAGGTATATCTTTATTGTTTCCAAAAGTAGTAACTGTAAAGTTCTCATATTTAAGAATGCCTTTTTCACTTTCATGAAGCATTAAGCAACTTGGGAAGTTGTCATATATTATTTAGTAAGGTTGTGACCTTGCTTTTCTATGAAGTTGCTAATTGCCTCTCACTTCCATTTATTTTTCTTCCTTGCAGATTTGTATTTCTGGAAGTGTTTGCAGTTTCAGTGTACTAATTTACAAGGCCAAATGTATTATACATGTGTTACTTTGCATGCTGAATAGAGCTGGGATTGTTTAGCTTTCAGAAGAGAAGGCTTGGGGGAATATTAACATTTTTAAATACCAGATGGGAGGGAGTAAAGAAGCAGCACCAGACTTCTCAGTCTTGCCCAGTGAAATGAGAGGGGGCAATGAGCAAGAACTGAAATACAAGAAATTAATTTTGAACAGACTTTTTTTTTTTTTTAATGTAAGGGTGGTCAAACACTGGGACAGTGATCTCCAGAGAGGTTGTAAAGTCTCTGTTCTAGGAAATACTCAAAACGCAACTGGACACTGGGTCAGAAAATCTGCTGTACACAAATGGTTTTGTTCCTTCTCCTTCAGTCCAGCATGAACACTATATATTCAATATTTCTCTGATCTTTTGTTCCGCTCCTCACCAAGTTGTTATTTACCCAAGCACCATTTTTAATCCTCTGCCCTGGTGACCATCTGGCCTCTTGTCTGGTCTCTTCTCCCCAGGTTTCCATCCTCTCCATTTCTGCTTTCTCTCCTTTCTGACCTTCTCATTTTATCCCATCTCCTGATTTCATTCTGCTTCTTTCCACAGTTTTCTCATCTTCTCCATGTCCTTGGCCTGAAGTTGCTTTCCAGCCCACTACGGTGCATTACTTTGGAAGCTGAGGATTACTTTGGAGTGGAGGATTGTTAAGGTGTTTATTATAGTTACCCCTGGTTGGCAACTCCAAGGTAAGAAGGGAGAAGCTACTTATTTTATCTTAAGCAATACTACCCTCCGCTGGCAGTTCCTCTTTCCTTCCCTCTGAATTCCACTAATGGCTCCTGCCTTCAAAATTCACAAGAGAATTATCATTAGAAAGGTTGAATAGCTTATGTTTTCATCAGGAAAAAAACACCACCAAGCAACCCAAACCCAGCAGCACTGTACCTTCTTTCTACCCCCTACAGTAGATTGTGTTAACACAAGGGTTTATTTAGCTCCTTCTCAGATGTCTTTTTCATTCCAGCTCCTCTTTCTTCATTGTTATCTTCAGTTTCCCATGTCACAACACAAGGACCTTTCTGGAGGCAAAGCAGGTTCCAAAAAACAGGCCCTGTTGTCAGCTACACTTGGTGCTCTGCTCAGTGCAGAGGATGTGCTACATGGACCTCCCACCTCAGCCCTGAAATGACTGGGCAGTGAACTGGGGGTCCTCAGCTCTCTGATCTGGAACAGCAAAAAAGAGGCACCCTCTGGGATGCATCACCTTTTTGCACCACAGCAACTCTCAACCAGCCAGATGGTTTTGGAGGAGCCAGCTCAAGGCAGATTTTGGCACAGAAGTTAAAACCCCAAAGCTTTCTGTGTAGCAGGTATGCGAGACGTACTATGGGCTGGATGAGTATCCTTATTACCCATTTATGGCTGCCTCTTTGCAATGAACTTGTTAGAAGCAAGACAAGAAAGTGCGTCTGTCCCTATACCTCTAATACCACAAACACCAAACTGCTTTTTGCAGTTCTGGTTATGAATGCCTTTTCCCTGCGCCATGCAGCCACCTTCTGCAACCCTCTGAGCTTCCTTTCTTACAGACTCTTTGAGCTCAGATCACTCCAGCCACTTTCTGTGAGCATCTCTTCCTGCCCTCTGGCCATTGCATTGTCTCTTTCATGCTTTAACATCCCCTGTTCTCTGTCTTTCTGTCAACTAATCCCTTGCTAATTAAACTCTGCCCAAAGGACAGGTAAAAAAAAGTAGCTGAACTGACATGAAATTTGCAGTCTGTTACTCCTCTTGCTCTGTTTGTATATTTAATCCTTCGCTCTAGATGTTATCTGCTTGTCTGTTTAGATAAGAAGCTGTTGTACAGTAGGGATACTGTGTGTGTATTGTACAAGCCCCACTTTTATAAGCACTGTGGTAGCAAATACAATAAATGCTACTCTGATTTGAAGGTTATCAAGAGGCTGTTGTTGCCATGCCTTGAGGGTGCTAGTGACAGCTATTTTACTGCTGTCTGTTTGAGATCTGTTTGGGATCCTGCTTCTGCAAAAAGGTCTTACTTGTGAAACTGACCACCTTCTCAGCAGGTGGGGAGCTTTTTTGGAGCTCAGATGCTTTCCTGGGTGCCAACTTCCATGAAAATGTTCCAGGAGCATTTTATAGATTAGTACTTAAACCAAACAAGCTTCATTGACCCATCTTCACATGTGAGGACATGGGGACACGTGGCACCAGGTCACAGCTCCAAATTACTTCCTCAATCAGCTTTAATAGCTTGGGAGGAAAGAAAATAGTGTCTTTGGAGGGATGGCACTGCTCTGTTTCTTCTGTTTACCACAGATGCCTCTGGTTTCAGTTTGAATGAGCATTTTTTAGAACTTCTGTAACTTGTGTAGCAACACCCGAAGTCCATCTGTGTTTACATGCAGCTAGTGGTGGAACCACAGCAGCACACACTCAGCATTGCCCATGAAAGTGAGGCAAGGAAAAAAAATAAGCAGTCAGGCAGTGCAAAGCTCCATGTTACTTTTTTTCCCTCCCCCCCCCCCCCCCCCCCCCCCAAGGACTGAATTACCTAGTTTAAAACAAATGTGGCCATCCTTATTTGAAGCACAGAATATGCGGAATCCCAGATTAAGGTCTGTGGTAGCATCTCTCATGGGGAGCTCATGCAGGGTTTTAACAGCTGTCTCATCTTCTCTTACAGTCTCCACATGGGTAAGTGTGCTTATTATATGTGAAGAAGCTCCTGCTTTCTTGGGACCTAAGTTTTCTCTGAAAATAATTTGTGGGTTATCCATGAGGGCCATTTGTTCAAATACTTTTGAAACGTTCATAAGTCAAATGGCCCTGGTCTGTAGGAATTTTGTCTATAGGGTGTTTCCTTTACCCTAGGAAAATGGTAAGCATATGATTATCTAGACTACAAGAACAAGGTAAAAGCAACATTCTGTCCTACTTTCATGTTGAAGATAATGTCAAATTCCTATTTATCCTCATTTTTCTTTCTGTATATTTTTCTCTGAGTCTCATTTTCATCCAAGGCAAATATGTCTACACATCTTAGTGTTGAAATTGGCCCTCGGTTCTTAGCTGGAAAGCTTTTACCTGTTTTGGGAAATCCAACACCTTTTTAAGAACAATGCAAACTAATACTTCACTAAGCTGAAATTCCTGAACTGGTGGTGTTGTGTCTTCTTAATAGTAATGAAATCCAGACAGCTGATTTTAAAACAGAACAATACTTATTAAGAAGTAACATTTTTGTGTGTGTGTGTGCGCTAAGAGCTTTCATGAATGAGCTTGTGCAATGGCTGTGGTTGATCTGACTTTTAGATCAGGATTTCAGGTCAGATATATAGGGCAAGGAGCAATACACATTCTTGATAGTCAGGCTTTCCAACTGTCAAGTCAGGCAGTTTCTCACACTGATATCTTCAGGACTGTAGCTTCAGGATTAGTCTGGATTTGGGGTCAGACATCTGTCCGTTCTACTCCTGCAACACAGAAATGGGACAAAGTTTATACCACAGAATGGATTATAAGTGTGAGATATTCCCTTTCACTCAAAGCCTAACACTGTGTTAGGATATGTGGCCACTTCTTTAGAAACATTGCATGTGTTTTTAAACTCTGTGCTGTAAAAGTGTAACTTATCTAAGTCAGTAAAATCTCCAAAGAAGTTAGACAGTATGACACATGAAGGTTAGAAAAGAGAAGTTAATTTGCATAGAGTAAAAGACTGAGTGCTTGGTGTTACAGAAGCGATTAGAAAAAAATCCCACTGTGATTAGCAAAAATCCCTCATGGTGACCAGGTTTTCATCCAGAAGCATAATGTGAAAGAGAGTGTAAAAACCCCAACAAAACTACACAATAAAAAGAGAATGGAATGCAAATATCACAATGAAATAAAGTGGATCATGAGGAAGAATTAGAGAGGGGAGAAACAGGAGGTCCAGTAGAAGCAGTTTTTTATGACAATGTGAGAAATAGCAGTGATGGAAAGCAATGGAATATGGTGCTATGTATAAACATACAAGAAACAGAGGTAATTTTTACGTAAAATAGCCTAGAACTTTGCTAAACCAGGCAAGAGGATGTGAGACATGGACTGAGATCCAATCTTACAAATATTTTACAAATCTGTGAATAGGATCACTGTCAATATTCCTATATCAACTATGAAAGAGATCTAGTGTATTCCACATTCTTAATGTTATTTTTTGAATCTAGAAACAAGCTTCTGCTGCAATATGACAGTCTGATCAAATTGTCATAATTTGTAATAGCCTCTTATCAGTATTCATTTTTCTAATGCAGTTACGAAGTCTTATCACATATGTAACATAAAGATTCCTGATAACAAAGGTATTGCAGATTAAGTAACATGTTAAAAAAAATTAAATATATTAGAAATCCCCTAACAAGACTTTTGGAATTGATTTCCTGTTGCACCTTGGAAACGCTGCGTACCCAGCAGATTTCACAGCAAAATAAATAAATGAACAAAACTGGTGAAAAAAAAAAAATCTCACTACTGAATTTGTAGAAGCTGTATTGAAGCCATACGTGCTGCATGTCTCATGGGAACAGACTGGGTAAAAATGGAATTCACTGTGAGGAAGCGTGCTGATTGCATATACCTGGATCTAGAGGTATAAGTGATTTACTTGGCAAAACCAACGCTCGTCTGTAAAACAAACTATTGGCTGCCACCACTAGGATGGCTGAGAAGTATAAAACAAAGATATGTAACTTCTCGTTCGGTGTTACAGAGCCTACCAAAAGGAACAGAAAGGTTTCTGTAATACGTCATCGTTACTTCAAACTTGGGTCTTTATTCACAATTGAAGAGAAATGTTTTCAAATTATATTTTGCTTTACTGTAGGAAAGCAGTTATTGTCACGTAAATTGTTATGTATTATGCTGCATGCTTAATTTCATTGCACTGATTAAATTATATTACTTTCCACAAAGAATTGTGTGCTGTAGAATAGCTGTCAGTTTACGTGTTTTGTAAAAGCAACTGTAAATGGGACTTAATTTTCTTCTATGAATGCAGACAGTTCTATTGAAAACTTGCAGAGATGGAAGGCAGGGCTTCTGCAGAGTGGGAAGATAGCTTCTCCTTCCAGAACATTGCACAGAGCCAGCAACATCAGATAAGTACCTTATATTTGCATTACTGATTCTTCTCGTAACCCTCTTAGTAGGCTGGATTTGTGCTTTTTTAGTGAAAGTGCATTGCCTTGCAGCTCTTAAATTAGCTTTATTCTAATTCTTATTAACACACAACAGATGGAGAGTTATAATCTGAGGAGTCCTGTAACGAAGTGTCCCAGGTGTACTCTTAAAGGACTTGATCCCCTCATGTTTTTGACTTGAATTCTACAAAATGGTATATAATTGACTAAAAGTATGCAGTTTCACCAAAACTACTGATTCCACTTGTGAGCAGAGTGTAGCAACATATGCATGTGTTTGTATGACTGAGGGCCTGGATACGTACTTTTCTTAGCTAATGTTCATAGTTTTCTGCTTCAACATAATGAATGTATGTCTTGGACTGTCAGCTACGATTTAGAGATGGATCTTAGAATGATAAATAATTGGCAAAGGCATGGTATAAATAATACACCAAACCAAACTAGCTATTTGTTTTGGGTTCTGGATTTGGATTTGTTTTGGATTGTGACTGGATTCTGAAAGCAGGTTATAGTTTCATAGACACCTTAATATTATTTTTTACACAAGAATTTAAATGCATCTGGCCTTTACAAAGGTTGGTACAAATTTAGAATGGTTATGCATCATGGCACTTAGGCACTTTGTCAGAACCTCTTTAAAAATATATAGCTCACTTATGGAATTTTATACAGAATATACAAATAGTAAAAAGAGCAGCAAGTAAAACGTTCACTAAAAATTGTTTTGCTGACACTTTTTGAGGGTGGGGAAACCTACACAGTCCTGCCCATGTCTTAACACATAAAGCAATACACAGGAAATAATAGGAATACACATCTTTTTTAAATTGCAGAGATTAAATTTCCATTAAAATGCCATCATTTATTTCAGTGCTGTAAGAAAATAATTAGAAATGTTGCTACAGTTGTTGCCTTTGTTACACTCACAGAGACTTCATTACAGGGGGAAACATTTAATATCAGCGAATTCTGATGCTTCTGAATGTATTTTCCACTTCATAATACAAAAGGGCTTCGTGAAATTTACATGACAGCTACTGAAGCGCTAGGGAAATATGAAAATATTGTGCAGCATTTGTTCAGTTTGCCAAATGATAAGGCAGAAAAGCTCCTTTTCTCCACAGTTTTTGCAAGCTTGTTTCATGTCCCCAAATGCAGAGAGGATACTTTGATACTGAACATCAGCAATGAAAATTCCACTGTTTGTTGAGTGCACTGCAAAAATGCATTGCTCCTGTTGATACGGCAGATAATATTGATTCTTTTGACATAATACAAACTAGCCTGGTCTGCTTTAATTGTGCAGTCAGTGCCCCTGTTGAAGTTGTTTATGGTCTCAAGGGAATCAGTGAGTAGTATTTTATACCCATGTTGTATTTTATGATTTATTGTTTAGTTTTTTAAGGCTTCTTAACTAATACTGAATATGAGGGAGAATGGTTATAAAATTGCTGAGTTCAGAATTCCAACTAATGAGACACTTCAAACTTATGAGCAAATCAGCAAGTTTTCATTCCCACAGAATCTACTACATAGTTCAGGAGACTGCATGTTGCACAAGGGGGATAGGTAGAGACTAAAAACCAGCTGTACAAACCCACAGGTTCAAGTGGGGAGGGAAAGCAGGATACAAAGGTGCTCACGGCACATGAGCAAGGCAGTCTAACAGCTTTACCAATGAGAACTAAAGATCAATCTAAACTGGACAAACTGAAGGGGCTGAATTAAAGCATAGTTGAAAATATCCTGTCCTACTGAATAAAAGGAACTGTGCTATTTAACTAGGATTAGCCAATTGATATTTCTGGATATGTAATCACCTGGATTACCTCTGTAAAATGGTAGATAACAGGCCTTGTTAAAGAGGCCTGTTAACAGATTAGTAACAAGCACAATTACAACAAGCAGATTTCCCGGAACCAATCTAGTTGAGATCGAAGTTGTTTACCAGGGACTACACCTCACACAGAATCCTTCACAGTGCACAGGGACATCTAATGACTGAATCAGAGACTGCAGCTAAGCATACTCAAGAAGTAAGTGTTCAGAGGAGAGGCTAGGGTAGGAGCAGGCAAAGCAGATGTTCAGAAAGTTACCTCACATATATGCAAATATTGCCTTACAGAATCCAAAAAAATTTGAGTGTTATCTGGATACAAACCCTGAATGAGGCTGTAACTGAGATAATCCTGACTGACGCAGTATTAAAGCTAATTGAAACAACTTAAAACCAACAGTCCACATCCCCCATATTTTTGCCACTGAACAGTATGTAGTTTTGAGATGACAGAAAGTATCTATATGTAAAACATCAGTGTATTGCTCATACAAGAAAATTATCTCAGCAATCTGTTTAAGGCATAGGGATTCAAGGAACTGTAATTAGAATAATATTCTGGGAATTTAGAAAGCTGGATTGAATTCTGTGTTCATCTACAGACTTGTGTGACCTTCAGCAAAGTCCTTGGGTCAGATCCCTAAGGCTGCAGTCCGGGGGGTTAGAGGCTTAATAGCCTTTGATGATCTGGAGATTTGTTGATCAGTCTAACTCATTTCCATAAAACTTTCACATGTCAAGGCAGTGTTGGGAGGATGAGCATGTTAAAAAGTGTGCTTTTATGATAGTAAGAGAAGCACCACAGGCACTTCAAAACTGGAAGGCTGACTTGTGCAGTTACTGACCTTACTTGTAGCTTCAAAAGGTGCATGCAGATGCTTGACTGAATCATAATAGTATAGACTTCTTTTCTTGCATAGGAGAAAAAGTTTTCTTGATGTTTTTTCGATACCAGACCAGATAACTTCAAGTCAAAATTGATGAACTGAACAAAAGCACTAGTAAAGAAACTTTTAGCTGATCAGTTCTGGTTTTATCAGGAGGTGACTCTTCGGTTAGTGGGACTTGTTATAAAAGATTTCATGGAACTCTGATACTATTAGAGACTACCTGTCATTGCTTGCTTAACTTTAATATCTTTCTAGGATTTATGTAACTCCCATTGGCCAAAAAAAAATAAATAAAATAAAATCCCTGCCGGATTTTCTCTATGTTGAATATGTCAGTGGACTCTGGGGACATCTCATACTTTATAGGTCTTCCTGTTGCTTTTAAATCATTTATGTAATGTTTCTTTATACTATTTCTCCTTCCTTATAAAAATCTATTTGAAAATTTCTCACCTGAGGAGTGAAAGCAAATTCCTGCCTTTGAACTTTTTCTGTTTTTCTTTCTCTTATAAAATGGATTTTCAGAAGTAATCTTTATCAACTTTTCAGCACTTCCTGAAGCATGAGTGATAGCTTATTTGTAGAAAAGGGCTGGTTTAAGTTTGTTTACATAAGAATGGAATAGGAACCTTACTTTTGCGTTCAGAGAGATTGTTTGAATTTACCTGCACTGATCCAACTTGTGCACTTTTTCAAACTTATCCCTCTAAAATTATTAGAAGCCTTGCAAACACAGAGCTATAGACACAGACAGCAGAAACAGTATGAAAGTGCATTTATGATCTGGCTCAGAACTATCAGTTTGTCTACATGGTTCATTATTGGAAGACAAGAATGAATGTAAAAAAAAAAAAAGGAAACTATCCAATATATTATTTTCTGCTGAGAAGTGTTGAATTGATGGCAACAATGGTGTTCTACTTTCCTGATAAAAATTTTAAAGGTTTAGTTACACACAGTGGTAAATATGTTCAGTTTCTTTGTCATCGGAAGAGACATATCATCTTATATGAGAACAGAATTTGTCCCAATGTATTTATACAAAAATATGAGTTCTATTGGCCACTAGAAACCATTATTAGTCAGATCTAATAAGTTTGTGTATGAATCTATAAAAAAACCTTTAGGGGAACTCCTGAGGGAATTAGGAAGTCAAATAGGAAGATGGTAAACAGAATTCATGGTTGATAAATGCAATGTAGTTAGTGTTAGAATAAAAAATTGGAAATTCTCGTATCTCTCATTGTGGTCTGCATACAGAGCCACCCATATACAGAGACCTAATCATCACTGTTGACACCTCAGTGAAAACTAAGACAAGGCTAGAGAATACCCCAGGTAGAAGAGAAATGATCCTGAACTTGTATCAACTTTTCATGTAGCTTAATGTGTTGCGCTTACCGGAATACTGTTTTCGGTTCTGGGATCATTCCTTTATAATATTTTTTATATAACCTTTAGTAAGGCATGGAACCATTCTTTTCCTGTTTCCTTTCCAGAAAAATAATCTGATGTAAAAATGATTTTTTTGAGGCTTAATTTACGGATGCCTGATAACTATCTTGAGGCCTCTAGCTGGAAGGTGATATAATAGGTGCAGAGTATTATTATTATGTTACATTAACATTTAAGATGGCAAAGATTTTTAATGCTTAAGAGACACCATGAATACTGATTGATTCAAAATGGTAATCCACAGTCTGAAATTCCTGTGAAACAAGTTTTCTGTTCATCCTGCACCTATTGTAGCCCCCAAATGAGATAAATCATTCATAAAATCCTAGTTCCTCTGATGAGGCACCTGCTGAATATAAAATTCAAGAAAGTACTTTTATCTGGGCATAAAAATTAATTTTCAAGCCAATTTTTAAGTGACTGAATAACGTCTATCATTTCTATGAGCTATGAAAAATTTGAAAGAATTCTGAAATTCTTACCTCTCCTGGACAATCATGCTGAGAACTAGTTTGAGAGTTTCCAGTCTCTTTTTTCTTTTTTCTTTCTTTTCCTTTAAATACAGGTAATTACTCTAATACTACTCATAAATAACAACTATTTATAAATAATATATATATTTTTTTATATATGTGTGTGTGTTATATAAGGCAGACTGCATTGCTTAAGTGGAGAAATCTGCTCTAGACTTTGATGTTTCTTTGTATTTCTTATTACAGAAGGAGAGCTCAGTATATTAAATCAAATTTTTAGCTTATGTCCAAGATTCCTTTTTAAAAGAATGAATTTAATTAATTTCCAAAATTATCATGTTCAAATTAAAACTCTCAGTATTTGGATATCTTTTTTAAATATTTCAACATTTTCTTCATTTAAAAAAAAAAACAAAAACAAGATCTAAATAGACATAATGGATCAGGCCAAATATTTTTCTTGATTTGTCTATCTCTCACCACTGTAGCGAATGGCAAATATGTAGGGACAAAGTATAAAAATAAAGTAGAAGTAGTAGTAATTCTCTGCAGAACTATCTTAACCTCATAAATTATGCTTATGGGCTTCTACTTTTTCTTAAACAAACAGTCAAGACCATCTTCATAATTAAGCAAAGGATTCAGATTGAGAATAAAACATAGACGATGAGGTTTCTGAATGTAGGATTCTACACAGTAAAGTGTCTAAGACATTGTCAGTGGAGATCTAGCCAGCACAGTCAGAAATATTCAGCTGATGATTAAGAAAATCCCTAGGGATTGATTCAGTTTACCCATATATATGTTGTGTCATAAGAGGTGCCCAAAGGCATCCAAAACATCTGTACAAGACTGACACACCTGACACAGTGCCTCTGCTAGACCTGTGACCTTCTGGAACAGCAGCTGGAGGCCATGTACATAACGCTGGATTCTTTCAGACCTGAGACCTCCAACCATGAAGTGGCAGAAGGTGCTCAGGTCAGTTTCAGATGAAAATTCCAACAGTAACATTTATGTACCTTTTCAGAGGCCACAATGATGCTCAACACAACTTGGTCAGCACTAAAATGGCTGTCAGTAGGCAGATGTGAAATAGGTTGACTCCTAAGAAGGTTTTAGAATTTAGGGGTGGATAAGCGCCTCACAACCTACAGCAGTATTTTACATAAGCCAACTCATCAAGGGCACAGCTTCATCAGCTGGAAGGAGTGAGTTTTTGGTATGGCTTGGTGTATTTCTTGCTACTGTGTGTTGTTGGGATATATGCCTGAGAACAATTATGTAGGGTATATTGATGTAAATGCACCAGGTCTTCTGCAATATGTTTAGACAGAAGCATTTGAGAATCTGGAGCTAGGCTGTAGCACTCATACAATGGAACTGGGGACTGCTAACCAGGTTTCAGTTGGCAGCAATGACAAAGTGAGTGTATCGGATAGAATACCAATGATCTTAATTTATTGACAATAGGAATAACTTCTACTTTGAACGGGTTATGAGGTTGAAACATGGACAAACACAGTCTGTAAAGCAGTGCAGGCTTATTGTAGAACTTGTGCTTGCCATTACAGGGTCATCCTGTGCATATGATCAAAATGTACAGAATGTCAAGTCTCATGTCTTGAATGCGCCTTAAATGAACTGAGTTCATTGAAAAGCAGGCTAGAGTTATTGTATCTGGATAGAGGTGTCCATACTGCTCATATAACAGTTAATGCAAAGTTCAGAGAAGGTGGAAGGTCAAAGGCAATCCTTAGATGGAAAAATATTAAGAGTATAACTAACTGTTCCTGGAGGTAGGCAGATGGACCGTTAGCTTTGTAAAAATGGTGGACACCTCTAGGTGTGTGTGAACTGTGTTCCTTGCTCTATATCCAGCAAAAGCTAAAATTAGATCTAGGAACCTCAGGGAAAAATATTCCTGTGGGCTCAACAGGATTTATGCCTAGAGGCATCTATATTTACAGTTGTAAATATAATTAGAGAATACTCTGATTTAATTTCTTTTTGTGTCATGCTTTCATTCGTGGCCCATAGCTTGGAGACAGGTAAGTCGGCACTGAGTAAGAAGAAAGCTCCCTCTTTCTAAATATTGCTAGCTTGGTCTAAATATTGCTGATTTATTTTCTGCTTCTGCTACCACCCAAATTAGGAGATGCTGCCTAGGAATTTCTTGAACTACTGCACATTTGAGAATGTGCATCTAACTCTTGCATCTTACTTTGTTACTGTTGGGAAATGTGGCCACCTCCTTTGTTAGTAACATGTCCCAAGTTCAATAGAATGTGACTTCGTATGTGTCCTCATGCTTCAATAAGAGTTTAATTTATTGTTTTGAAATTTTATTACATATCATGAAGTTGAAAGTTTATGTAATTTAGTTGATAGGAATTAAAATACTGGCTTAATACTTCTTAAATATATGGGTAGAATTCACATCCAATTTCATTAAAAGAAATGGAACCCGTTGCAAATATAATTTTGAGCTTTTCATCATTGTCCAAACCATATTAATGTTCCTAGTTGGTCTAATTGGGATGGCTGCAATGAAAGAGCTGTCAGACATCACTGGAGCTCTGTTTAACTATTTTCCTTTTAAGCTACTTACAATGAAAAATGTATATCTGTTTTAGACATTTGTAGCACTTTAGAGATTGACTATGATCTTAAAATATATTAATCAGTATAAATATAATAAATATACTTCTTAAAAGATGTTATATAGCTGTAGCTATAGCTATGAATTACTTAGCATGATGCTTAAGTAAATTGGTTTTTTCGCACTACAATTAAAGATTTAACGAATGAGCAGTATCTGTTACGGTTTTACAAATCTTTACACACCTGCAGTGATTGCTGCTACGTGGAAGTGTGCCACCTTTAATGTGGGGTTCTCTAATGTGGTATTTGGAACTCTTTAGTACTATAACCCTGATACATGTTTGAACAGAGTTGTGGAATGGTGTGGGTTGTAGGAAGTCTTTGAAGGTTGTGCAGTCCAGCGTTCCCATCAAAACAGATCCTTTCTGAGGAGGTTGCACTGGGCCTATACCAATCAAGTTTTGGATATATCCAAGGGTGGAGATTCCACAATCTCTCTGAGCAACTTCTAGGACTTAACCACCTCCATAGTGATTTTTTTTTCCCTCTAATATCTTGTTGGAGTTTCCCTCGCTGCAGCTTTTGCCTGTTGTCTCTCATTCTTCACTGTTAACTTCTGAGATGAGTTTGGCTCTGTCCTTTCTATACCCTTCCAGCAGGTATTTGTAGACAGCATTAGGATCACCCTTGAGCCTCTTCTGTTGAATTAATAGGTACAAGTAATTGTGTGAAGCTTTGTTCAAAGTAAAATATGTTCATCGGATTTTGTTGACGCTGTTGGTGCTGTTTTAAAGTGAATCTCTTTGAAGTTCTCCAGGCCAATCAGACTCATAGTCTTAGCCAAGGTCCGACTTGTTGCCTTACCTCAAGGAAGCACTAACACAGTGCCGTCTCCCTTCTGTTATTCATCTTGTAGATTGATATGGTGTGTTAATAACCTCTCCTGAAAATATCTAGGAAATAAATGCCACAGCTCCTTCTGTTTTTGTGGGGATTAGTGTTGATTTAATTAAATATGTTTGCATCTCTAACATTTCATAAGCCACATCTTGAGGGGAGCTAAGGGTCTACTGCACTCTGACTTCAGTTGAGTTTCTCACAAAGATGTAACACACTGGAGCTATGTCTCACCTGAATGATGTCTATCCCTTTAAGAAATTACTGTTTTTACAGTCCACTGTAGCAGGGAAGCAACTATAGGAAACGCTAAGCCTTTGAACAACTGCTTAGACGCTGGTCTCGCCTGCGTTGCCTGTTACCTGTTAAAGAAGGCTTTGGTCTGAACTGTTGAATTGTTTAAGCAATAATATGACTTGGAAGTAATTTATGTTGTGGTAAACCTCTCATCTGTTAGATCTAGAAAATGTCTGCATATTTTTCTTTTAATTAAAGTTTCTTAATAGCATATATAGAGATTATATACATACATTATCTATTATTTTCATGCCACTGAAGGAAAATTCATTATGCAGATGTTTCTATTCTAACATAAGTAGATGTGATTTTAATAATTTCTTGAGATTGTTTCCAGCCCCTTGCAAAATTCCTGGCTTCAGGCTGTTTATTTTCTTGTGTTATACATTTCTTAGTCATTAAAGGGTAAGTGAAGACATCTCCAAGTCTGGGAAAACTGGGAGCTGGGTGAAGTACTTATCCACATTTTGTGCTTTTAGAATCACATTTTAAAAACACCTTTTTGATAATTTTTCAGCAAATGTTATATGAGTAAAATTTCTTTATGCAATTATTTATGGAAAGTGGAGTTTTGGTTAATGAAATCACTTTTTTTAAGAGAGTAAATTCTAACTTTCTATGATGACTAAAAATAGCACGATTAGATAATCAACTTTTAGTTTGAAAGATAACATTATGTTGAGGGGTTTATGTGATATCCCTGTGTCATAGAAGAAGAAATTTGTCAAGTCTAGTTCATGCTTGTGTTCTTTCTTTTTCTAGTTTTCTTTTCAGGGCCAAGACTTTTAAATCCTCAGCTATGTAACCGAACACTGAAATGTCACTGTTTACCATTTCTTATGTTTGGTTGTTGTGAAATTGAGGTGATGAGACATTTCTCTGGGATGTGTCAAGGACTATTGTTATGAGATTCCAGATTGGTTTAGATGATGATTCGGAAATTATTGTTATTTTCCTGAATTTGAATTCATTAAATAGATGAGAGGGACATAGAGGCTATGATGTCTAGCTGTGACAAAATTTTAGTAGTGTGCAGCTGTCTTGGAAGAATAGATCATTTAACTTTATGGCTACTTATTTTGTGCTGTGTTCGAACCTGATCACAGGTTTGCAGTTTTGGATGACATACAAATTATTTTCAAACACACATGCCCCCCCTTAGCACTTAATAAACTGGGAAAATAAATGAAAGGTTGTAGAACTGAAATCTATTCCAGTATTTTTTCAGAGATACAGGGTGTGTTTTCTGAATGTTGGCTCACACCTTTTAAAACATACTTTTAATAACTTGCTACTTTTCAGTCTAAGTTTAAAAAATGTGAAGAATAACCTTTTCTCTGAAGAATTTGCAAGAAGAGATGTAATAGGCAGAGGTCAGTTGAATATAAAACACTGGCTTGCTGGAACTTTATAAAAGCCAGTTCTGCTGCATTCTTAACCCTAGCAAGCTTTTAAGATTAATCTAAGTTTTTTAGTTCACTAGTCAGGTGCTGGTGTTTTATTTTTCACAAGGTCCTTGTCACTCTGTGTGC
This sequence comes from Falco rusticolus, assembly GCF_015220075.1. Lineage (NCBI taxonomy): Eukaryota > Metazoa > Chordata > Aves > Falconiformes > Falconidae > Falco > Falco rusticolus. The sequence goes on from NC_051192.1 coordinate 80,989,739, forward strand.
TAAAAGATATGAGAAGTAGTACAAACATTGGAAAGAAATATTCAGCATGACCCAGCATTTAAAAATACCAGCTATCATTCCCACCCTTCTTTTTCACTAGCTTTAATTTATTGTTTGAGCTACTGTTTTAATAAGTTTATTCTACCATTAATATTAATTATTGAGTCCTGACAATGTGCTTAATCTTGCATAGGAATGCAATTGTGACTCCTAGACAGTACAAAAGTTATAATATACTGCCAAAGAGTCAAATCATGAAGCCTTTCTCCTCAAAGGAAAAACAATATCATTAGATTTCTAATTTGAATATTCTTGCACCAAAATGGTTTTTAGTTTGAGCTTGAGTTGTCGGACACTTATGGCACTAACTCGTTCATCCCAAGCCATTTTGTTACAATGCTAGGATATACTCTGAAGAATGCCTGCAGAACCTATGCAGTAGTTCTACTTTTCTAAGAATTTATATTAGGCAATTTTGTTTTATCACTGCAGATCATATACACATAAGGTTTGCCTCCTTACATCAGACCTTGTGTTCTTACTTATGTTTGTTAAATAAATTATTAAAATTCAATAACTTGTTAGTTATTAGTGCTTATGCAAGTGAAAGCTGAATCAGGATCATTATTTCCCTTAAAGGTTGCTGAAGAAATGTATAAATTTGTTTCATGATTAATATGTATTAAAAGCTCCAGCAGTTGAACTGTAGAATTAGATAATATTCTCAAATGGCAGGAGTGGAAAAGTTCTTTGTTATGTCTGTGGAGCTTGAACAGCATTTAAATAAATGTTGAAGTCATTTGTATGGTTTTCAAAGTAAAAAGTTTTTCATCTTTCTGAATATGAAATACGAATGTAATTACTTCTCCCACATACAAAGTGCAAACTAGTTTGAAGAATGCACAGTACACGTTGCAGTATTTTCAGAAGGGAGCTATGATAACTTTTTCCTAACACATGATATCAATTCAATACTTTATTTTAAAGATGTCAAATTTAAGTATGCAGGGAGCCCTTTTACCTTGGTTTGGATGCAAACGTGAAGTCAAATCTAAGTATACGTTTTAAAATGCAAATGATGACATGTTCAGGTTTATATACCTCTACAACTTCAGAGCCCTTGACAGTTCAGAGAACTTGCCTGATGTATTGCATCCTCCAGCATGAAAATGAACTAGTAGAGAATGGCAAGAGCCAAATTTTTTTCATACTTACTAGAACATCTCGAGGAAGATTTTCAAAATATGATTTTTAATATACTTCTCAGCTGCTGTGAGGAAGAAACCAATGCCGCAACACTGTCATTAATGGCAAATTTAGTGTATATGTGGAGCTATCAGGAGAGTTACACTTGCTTGTCTAAACCGAGCATAGCTCTATTAATGTTGAAGGAGCTGCTGGGGAAATACTGAATGTTGTATTGTTACTGATGAGCGTGTTTGAAGACTAAGCACAAATCTCTTTGGTGTTAGAAAATTTCCCTTATACTTCCTAATAGGAAGATAGCAGACGTGAACCAGAGTGTCAGACTAAACTAGGGGAAAAGCTGACTGCATCGAATCATCAACTGAAGAGCTCCATCAGGCAAAGTGAAGGATCCCTCAGGGCCTGCAGAGTTTCAGCTGCATTGGCTTCTGCCACAAATTGAAGTATCGGGGAGAGATTGGAGTTTCTTGAAATGTTAATAACTGTTTGAAAGGTTGCTCCCTCCACTTAGCTAAACCAACATAACAGTGGCAAGATATAACAGTTCTTGCAAGTCTGTCAGCTGACATTTTAAAGTGATATAATTCTTACTACAAAGTCAATTAAGATTTATTTTTTTTATGAGAGAAGGAAAATGTAGATATTTTATAAGCAGATTCCTTTGACTGATACGGGAAAGTGTTTGTATTGCAGGCCAAATATATGACCAGCATTCAGAAACCTTTGCTAACATGCTGTGTTCATAGTACTGAAATAACAGTTTGAGCACTCCTGCTGAATCAATAAAGATCTAGGAGGCTGATATAAGCTGTAACTAAAGGACTGAAAAATTTTGCCATTGGACTACAGGATATACTTTATCTATAAAGCAGAACAATTAGGTTGAAAGCAAGCCCTCTGTTTTTGGTAATAATATGTAGGAAAAAATATGTACAATGACTCTGAGCTGTATTTTATTTCCCTCCCCACTTATAATTCCTGACAACTTATTTAGTATTAATGTCATTTCATGTCATTGCCATGTGACTGTATGCAGGCCCACGCTATCTTACCAGATGTAAACCACATCTACACATGTAGCCACAATATAAGAACAGAGCACACTTTTGGAAAATTCACCCAACTTCTGAGTGTTTATCAGCCTTCACTAAGCTGTGTGTTCATTATCAGAATGGAGTGGCCCAGTAAAAACTGTTAACCTCTGAGAAGCATTTGGCTGTTTTTCCTCTTACCTTGCTATTACATAGCAGAAGACATCCATAACATCTGTCCTCTGTCTTTTCTTCCTAAGGCTGTACAAACCCATTTCTTTCCATCATTTTTATACAACTTGTGCTTTTGTTCCTGACCATCCTGGTGGCTCTCATTTGACTTGTTTGTGTGTTAATGTTTTTCTTGCACCCTGGGAGACCAGAACTGGACACAGTATGCTGCCTGTGGTTGCACAAGTACTGAACGCAAACAGAACTTTTGATGCATTTAGTGGCATATGGAGCTTACCTTTGTCTATACAGGTAAGTACATCAGCCTAGAGTTGAACAGGTCCTGCACTTCATGCTTTTAATTGCCTGAAGACAAAATACTTAACATTCGGCCTAGGTAAATAGCTGCATCAGCCCCTAGATGGTTTGGAAAATATGCATAACTGTAATAATTATTTTGCCCTTTCCCTTTTCTAGCACAAAAAGAAGCTAAGTCTCTGTGTAGTGAAAGGCCTTTTCTGAAGTCAGTATCACACAGTGATGGTGACTAAGTGTTCCCCACTTTGCTATGGCCTGGACCTAACCACTACCTAAGGGAGACAAAAAAAATCTGCAAACCCAGTTTAATTTTATTTTCTAAATTCAGAGTAACTGTTTTGTTTAGTAGTGATGGTTGCGTTTTTATAGAAACAATTTTATGGCTTCCTCTCATAGAATAAACTTTATTTTTTATTTCATACTTGCTCAGCACTATTGACTGCCATCTTCCAGTTAGTACTAGCTCTCATTTCTCTCAGTGATGTTGAATTTGTCATCATATGCCTTTTGATTGAGCCTTTCTGTGGCCATCTTTGCAAAGCCATCAGAGAAGCTGTTTGCTGAGGAATTATTTCTGGGATAATAGCTACTTTCAAATGAAATCATACAGGCGGCTGTATCTTACAAATTATCAGTTCCAGGACAATATTATAGAATTCCTATTTCTCATTAGGACTTATGTTTTATTACTTGGTAATAATTAATCTGTATTAGATGTGAAGGAATGATTTTCAAATGATTAATAAATGACACAACTATAAAATACACTTGACTGTGATAATCATGGGCATGTAGAAGGCACTCATATTGAAATTCTATCTAGTAAGATGACTGAAGCCACACTTCAGGCATATGTATATGCATGGAAGCTTATTGAAAATGAGAAATTAATGTATTGATCTCAGTAACCTCATTACAACCTGGGAATTGACAGAATCCCACTGTTATCTTCTCTAGATGGTGAACATGTAGTAGAAGGGAGGAGGTTCTCACTGGTTTCTTAAGCTAGCATTGTGTCGAACTTTTATTTTCAAGTCCTTATGCTCAGAATAGCTTACAAATTGTGAACTCTAAATGAAAAAGGATCAACCTGGAGGGTTTTCTGCCTTTTATGTGTAAACTGCTCTGTGCCAGGGTCCACAGTACAAGCAGTGATGTTATCTGCTTGATACTAATGCATTCTGAACTTAAATGGACCTGCCCGGAAATAATAGGAGCTCAACACCACATTTAATATGACATTATTTAAGGGCACTCTCTTGAATCTGTTTATCTTTGTCCAGAAAAACATAGAGGCACATACCACTCTCATCTCACAAATGATCAGACAGCTTCTACTTTGTTTAGATCAGTGACTTGCTATTGAAGTTCTGTTAAATTTGTTCATCAGTGAAGCTATTATTCAGTATAAGTGGTACAGACATTTAACAGAGAATTTATACATTTGTATTGAAAGCCAAGTATTTAACATACTATTTAGGATTAAAAAACAATTTTGCAGTTGATCTTTATGCATTAGAAGAAGTACTTTCACTGCAAGAAAAAAACTGTCAGAAAAAGAAATTCACTTTGTGTTGTGTTCCACTTGTGTTTGTTGAGGAAATGTATATTTGAATGAGAAATCTTTCCTCCCAGATACAACTTACACAACTTCTCCTTTTGCTGTTGCTTGAAAGGCAAATTCTCGTGCTTATGATATTACATTCTAATACTATGGCAGACTGTAATTTCTCAGATAAACTTGGATTGACTAGAAGCGTAGCAGAATTAATTAGAAAAAGAGCTTACTGAAAAATAAGCAAACACAAGAATCTTATTTTTAAATTGACAGTTAAAACAAGAACCCTAAAAATCATAAGTGTGATTCTATAACTTGCAGGTCAGGGGAGAACTGAATTTCAGTGTCTATTATTTCATTATACAGTTAATTTCTGTGCCTTAAAATCTCTTATTGAAGCACTTTGTGTGAAATTCATACTTAAGCTCAATTGTAGTGAAGGTTAAAATGATGAAAATTGCTGCTTAGTAGGGTGGCTGAAACCACAATTTTGCCACCTTGAGCTCGCCATGGGAGGGTATTTTCCATCTGCATGTGTTGAATGTAGCTCTACTCACCCCAGACACATAAGAAAAAGGAACAATGAAGGATAAAAAAAGGGTCAGAGGTACAGGATTGCCGCTATATGAGAATATACTAAACATTATGATCTCACAGCTCGTAAAAATAATACCTGGGAATACTTCCTCTTTATTTCACATAAGCAGGAAGGGATATCCAGCAAAACCATCAAGCATCATGTTCAAAACAAATAAAAAGATGAGCTGCTGATCAAACACAATTAAATTTTGATATTTACTGCATTGGGATACTGTATAGGCCAAAAGACTATACAGGTTTTAAAAAAAGTTGGATGAATTTATGAAGTAGCTGTTAAACATGATAGTCTGTCTACAACTTCTGACTGAAGAAGTCCTTCAACATACTCTTTTCAGGAAGCTGAGGAGTCCACTAGGGAAAAGATGAATCTTTAGTCACTTGTTTCTTGTATTCTTTCCCTAAGCATGTTCCCTGGCTTACAGGCAGAAAGAGTGTGTTAAGCTAAGCAACATTTTTACTTAGTGCTGTGTTCAGATGTGTGGTTTTTACCTAACAGAGATCTTGGCTGGCATGATTTTTTTTAAAGCATATATCTATCCGTACAGCTGCTTCTTTCAAAGGCTTCACTGCTGTAAACACAAAGGAAGGCTGAAATGAAATATTGGTAGAAAGACAAAATATCTATAAATAGTTATACTGTAGAATATTAATATTGTTTTCTTATACTCTTCAGAAGTGTATCTACAATTGCATTTAGCTGAGAAATTTCATGTGGAAACAGAAGTTACTGGCAGAATATTTTTAACATATTCCTGTTTTCTTCTTCTTTTTCTAATCTGCCCACGAACAGTAGTTCAGTATTGTCCTTTAATTATAATTTAGTCTAGTTTTCCTTTGCCTTTGAGGAGATGCTGAAAACCTGCAATAGTGAAGACAAAAAGAAATTAGAAAAATAGGAAACTGGATGGTTATATAAAAGGTGCCTGTGAAAAACATTACAGAAAAACGTTTTTCTACTGAGAGAAACCCAGAGAAAGCTAATTGTACCAGAAAGTACAATTGCCAGAAAGTTTTCGTTGCTTAGGCTTCCACTCGTAATTATTTTGCACAGCAATAGACAGACATATGGAGAGTCTTCTGTAATGCTTCTGGAGGATGTTTCTGACTATACGACATTTCTTTCTTAGGTCCTGTTCTCCTGTTCTGGGCTAGGTTAGGAGGCATGAAGCTGTGTCAAAAGTCAGCTACTTTATGTGTATTCTTTGCATTTACATAATAATATATGCCCATAATACACATTTATGTGTATTATTTATGTTTCTTTTTCTTTCTCAAGGAAACTTTCATTGTCTGCTAAAAAATCTTTAGTAAAGCAACTGAAACCCTTCTTGATTGAAGTAATGCTTTTTCTTGTAACGTACCATGATGGGCCATTCCAGAGGCATCTGCTATGAAATATTCCATATATTTCACCAGGTTTCTCACCTAGCTATTAAGGACCTTAAATCTTTCCTTTTACTGGGATGGAAACTGAGCTGCAGCACAAATCTTCTTGCTTTATATTGGCATAATAAGAGATGCTGCTTTGAGGAGAAATTGCATCTTTAAAAAAATGTCGACATTTCTCTTGACAGAAAGGTCGGCAGGAACAGTGTCATTACAGATATTTGCAGAAACCTGGATACTTTCATAAAATCCAATTTGACACAGGATTATAAAATAATAAAGATGAGACCCTGTGAATTGAAGATGTGTATGCACCTGGAGCTGCCACAAAAAAATGTACATTTTTCTTTGAAGTATACTTTTTGCCTCATTTTCCTAGTATTTGGTTGTTGCTTAGCTAATGATCCCCTCTGGAATTAAAAGAAGTGCTGATACTTTGTTGACAAAGTACGGAGGAGATGTACCTATGCATAAAATCCCTTCTGCCTGCTGATGTTACTCTTAAATATTGCAGTGCCTAAGAGAGAAGTTTCAAGTTCAGAAGCATCAACAAGTGACTAGATTCCCTATGTAAGCAATAAAGAAATTTGGGTTGGTTTAGGGCAGTCTCAAAAAACCACACAGTGAGCTAGGTGAATGCAAATACCGCTCAGATACATGGTTTTGAATTCCTTCTCTCTGAACCTCGTGGCTCCTCTTCTTTAAAACCAAAGAATTGAGTGGGAACATTGACAGCCAGTGCCACCACTGTGCTGCTTGAATGAAAATTATGACTACGCTTTATGTCAGTGCTCTCTAAGAGCACAGGTGTGGTGCCTACCTTTTTACAGAACTGACTAGTGTTCCGACTTCTCCAGACAACTGAAAGTGGGACTTAGTACTACCTTTTCTTGCAGAAGGCCTAGAATCTGCATGGGCACTCTGAACAATGGATTTATTACACAGAACATGGCTGGTCCGTTTTCAGCAGTGTTCAGATCATATGGGTTTTTTTTAAACTAAATTATCTGCTCCTGATTTGGGTTGTGCTGAATGACATCAGGTTTTTTGATTTGTATTATGAATGTTCATAATATGCTCAATACATTAGACTAGTGATTAGTCGTTCCACATTGTATGGTTATTTAGACAGTAGTGATCATGTCAGCAGGACAGGTGCTCCAGAACTGGTCATAGGGCCTGTGTCCAAACTGTCCAGATTGTCTAGTCCTTTCACCGCTCTTGAGGATATCATGAGGTGCCCTGGTTGACACAGTGAAAAGGAAGGCAGAAAACATTACTTGTTCTCTCTCAGCCTCCCTCTGCCATGAGTCATGTCCTGATCTTGAGTCAGGTTTCTACTTAGATGATCCATAGGCACCCGTTCATAATGTACCTCAGATGTTCCATATAGCACATCAGGAGCACCCTGACCATTGCCATATGTTTCCAGCTCCTGTCTGTCCCCTAAAGTCCATCAGATTCCATGCACACACTAAATGAACATTCAGTCCTCTTGGCCTCTGGCCTAAGCCTCAGACCATGTGAAGTCTTCTTCTCAGGGAGGACTGAACAGTTTGTCTGCCATTTCTTTTGTTAGTGGTATTCTCTAAGAATAGCTCCTAGGAACGTTTCTTTTTGCTCCACATCTGCTGGTGAATGCTGTATGTTAGGCCAGCTTTTGTGCCCCTGGAGAAATATCCTGTTAAATATGATGTTAATAGTCAGCCTTTGTCACAGATGGAGTCATGCACTTCTCTTGTAAGACAGAAGCAGCATTATGTTTATTGATATAAAACAGCAATTTAACTGATTTAAATTGTCAAGAGACCCTCCTGTTGGGTCATGAGGTTCAGAAAGGACCCCTTCGTATTCTGAACTCCTCAGAGGGGAGTTTAGGTGCAGCTGGATCCAGCCTTAGTCCCAGACTTGGTCAATATTTATATTTAAAGATTTAAATGTGCACAATCAATCCTTCATGTCACTCAGCTAAATTTTCAGTTTAGCATGCTATTAATCACTTGCCAAGAATCTATTCTGGCAAGGAAACTCTTAACCTCAAAAAATAACCTTGAAAGGTATCCCTACTCAAAGGGAGATCCTGGCATGCAGCCTGCTGCTGTGCAGGAGAGCTGAGTGGGCCCTGGACTGTCTACTATTTATGCTGTAAGATAATTGACTTGTAGTCCTATTTGCATACTGAGTACAGAAGTTTCTTTCAAACTTGACTTGAGTTGGACCTTGACCAGCACTATGGTTAGGTGGGTGCATTGCTTGTTTTATCCCTTGGCTATTGCATTTTTATCTGTCTGCCCCAAACCCACTTTGAGTCAGATGCAGCTATCACCACCAGATGCAGCCATTATGACCCCCTGGTGGTTATCTCTTGAGCAGGGATACAGGAAATAAAGATCAGACTTGGGTTGTGGGGAGGGCAGGAGCACACTGTCACAGCCTCATGTTGTCACTATATCCGCGCCTTCTGACCTCATCATGTCCTTCTGGGGAAGGGCAAATACTGTACGTATCCTTGGAAGCACATGCATTCGTGTAAGAATTAGTTACTCGTGTAGCTGTTGTGCTGCTGTTTATGTAGGTAGCCAAGAGGTTTGTTCTGAGATGGTATATCAGGAAATTCACCACTGGATCGTGGGTGAAAAATGACAAAGGAGATCTCTCTATGAATGCTGGGCTCTTTAGATATCTTATCTAGCTCTTGCCTTTTTCTGGCCCCACATCCTATTTGCTCTGTCCTCTGAAAGAGGTAACAGGACCATTTTCCAGGGAAACCACTTCATATCCCAGTCTCTCTTATCCTGGGACCCTTTGTATTCACTGCCAGGTCGTTATGTCACAGTAGGGGAAGGATGACTCCTGTCCATCCTCACTGGCCAGCAAATTCCAGGTGAGTGTTTCCAGTGACAGCAGAACTGGTAGTTGAAAAGTATCAACAGAACTGGGGCTGCAGTACTTCAAGATTTCAGAGCTGTACCTCATAATGGATTATAATCATGTCTAGAATTAATGTTCATTCATGAGGACAATTTAGGAAAAGGAAAGTTCTGCATGATAGTTGCTCAGATATCATTGGTAGAGCTTTTAAGTGCAATTTTAAAGGCTGGCAACTAATAAAGGGATATGCCATATATTTTATAAGTTAAAAGTAAAAGAAAAGCAGAAAATAAAGCTATCATGAGTTTCTATAAACTTTTCCCATTTGTGGAAGTTTCTTTTAAATAATAAAATTATTTAAGTTCTAGTCTATGACTTTGAGGGCATACAGAGAACTCTTTGTGTCACTATAGAGAATGAATGAAGATGATTTGGGATAAGCATTTGAGGTTTCCCTCCCACTGTTTTAATATCTGTGTAAAAAAAATCATGGAAAAAAATCTGACAGATTGTTACACAAAGTATTCTTCTCTTGTTTCTGGGATCCGTTGTCTACTTCTGCCAATGTATGATTAAGCAGAGGGAAATCATGTCCAATGAACAAAAGGATTATATTTTTAATATAGCAGTGTTTGAGGTTTAAACATATACTCTACCTATTTGTCTATATGTTTTTCTCACACTACACTTGAAGAGTTTTAGCAACTGTGATATGTACAGCTAAGGAGGAGCACCAGGGAACAACAAAGATTAAAATACAGAGGCAGAGAAGGATTGAAGGATCAGATAGTGGGAGCTGTTGTATATAAGATTTACTTCTGGAATTATTTGAGATGGAGAGGAACACAGAGCCAGCACCTCTTATTATCTAGCAATCTCATTATTCAGATAGAAAATCTCTGAGCAGCCTAAGTTTCAGCAGTGCTTCCACCCACTTTTTATATCATTCATTAATTACTACTCAATCAGAAAGGGTAATATCCTGGCCCTGGTGCACTAAATCTCCTCCTTCAACAAGATTCTAATAAGAAAATATGCCTTTACTGAGTCCCCAAGGCTAAGATTTTCTGCCCCCTTTACCAGAAGCTTCTTGAAATAATAGGTAAGAGATACTAGCTGTTTTAAATCAGGTTTATTATGTGTGTACAATTTCTTTGCCCATGCTGATGCTGACAGTATTCAGGGGTCCAGTCCCTGCTTTCACACGTCCTACAGAGGGTCACGGAGTTTTAAGTGGACATATAGACCATCAAATTTTTGCAATTTTTTTCTACAGATGAGGAATAAAATCAATGTATGAGGTTTTGATTTAGAGATAAGCAGTCGTCTGGGATCTGATTTGTTATAATTTGCTGAATTACGTCATTGTGTTTGTACAATGTTAACACAGTACAATGTTAACATTCTTCAATGTTATGCAGAGAATTTCAATGTCTGGTTCCATTAATATTCATCCTGTCAAACCTGGTCACCCACACCCACTGCAGAATAATGACAAACTCCATCCTTAGACCTAAACAGGACAAATAATATGGTTTTGCAAAAAAAAAAAAAAAAAAAAAAAGAAGTATATTGTCTGTATTCCTGACTCAGTCTTACAAGATAATAATGTAGAATCAGTATGTACCTAGGTATGTCCATATCTTGGGAAACCGGTAAGTATGTTGCACAGAAGTATCCTGAAAATAAGTAGTGTGTCTTTGACACTGATCCCAGCAAAGCAGTGGCATCAATCTGTGCTGTGGAGCACAGTAAAAAGAGCAGATTAAAGAACAAAATTAAAGGTTCTTTGCACTGTTTTCTTGTCAATGCCCACTGCAGTTTTTCTGGCTGAAATCTGGGAATGAAATTTTTAATATGCAGATTGTTCATGCTGGGATTATACATCTTTCATTCCATTTGTCTCTGGATACAAAGAGGATGATTTTCATAGGTAAGGTTGAATGGAATCTGGCAGTCTAAGCAGAAATTAAATTACTTCATCGTTTATTCACCTTAAAATTATAGCACCTGCTTTTTCTGAGTACAAAAACAATTTCCCAGGACGAGACACAAAACATGATTACAATTTAAAATAGATCTTTCAGAAAGGTACCACTTTGTGTCAGCTCATTTTCTGTTCTGACAATGTTCAGTAACCACAACCATGCAACAAGGTAGTCTGTAAGTAAATCTCACTTCGCTCCTGTACACCTGCTACGCTGAAGTATTTTCTCAACTGTAGGGCCTTTATTCACTACTATTTCTCATAACTGAATTAAAATCCTTACATAGAGAGTGACAAACACAGTTTTCCTGCAGAAAACATCACAAAGACCTGCTCCTTTGTGAGCGTTTATCCATATTTTCTTTTGCAGGCTGTTTGCAGTGGATGTCCTGGGACCCTGCGTGAAACACAATTGCCAGCTTCACAGTTGCTTCACTCCTTTTCTGACTGTGCAACAATCTTCTGCTCTCTTGACTTCTCCTCTGCTTTGTTTTTCTATCTTTTTTCACCTCTCTGTTCTTTCATTTCATTGATCCACACTCTAGTAAAATCCCATACAGAGAAACAGTCCCACCAGCACTCATCATCCCCATCCCAGAGAAAGCACCAAAGTGATAGCATGGTAGTTCCCATTTTAAGTTATACCATTTTACTGTGGGTTTTGTAAGTATCAACTACTTAAGGTCCACTTGTTTTGTTTTGTGAAGTGGCTTCCAGAATGGAATCCTATATTAGTATGACTCTTACGATCCGTGTAAAAAAAGGGAACAAAAATCTCATGTTACATTCATGAGATACTCGTTTAGACTTGTGCTTGGCTCATGATTAATTATGCAAGGTAAATAACTAATTTATAAATTAAACGTGTATGCAACTTTTTAATGTATATAAGTAATTATTTCAGTTGTTCATATTTTATTATTTCCAATGAAACTATTAAAATGAATGTTATTTTAAGAGTAAATGAGTGTAAAATTGCAGATGTCTTTGAAAGAACAGACTTCATTTAGACAGGAGGTGGTAATTGAAATAATTGAACATCACATTGTAGTTATATTTGTCTCCTGCTTCTTTCTTTTAACAGTCACAAAAGAATATGGAATTAAGTCCTTTAAACTTTGAGATGAGATTAATGTCATCTCAGCGTACCTGAGGCAAAGATAATAGAAGGAAGAGAGCTTGAACATGGGGCTTCTGTGTTCTTCCTCACAAAACAACCTCTGCCTGAGCAAATCTTTCCAACAGGATTTTCTTTTTGGATATGTCAAAGCCAAGGCTGCATAGTGTCAGGAACTGGCAGGCCTCAGGACAATCTTTTCCAAAAATTTTGAAACACTTATGTCTCTGCAAGGCCCTTTCCTCGGAACGGAAGGGGCAGGGCTGCCCCGAGAGCCAAACGCCTTCCCTGTGATGGCCCCTCGCAGAGCTGAGGGTCAGGCCTGGGTTGGGGGGGCGCAGGCTGCCCTGGCCGTGAGCCTCTCCGACCCCTGCCCAGTCCCTGGTGCCTGCTCTGCTCTCCAGGACAGCATCTGAGCAGACCAGACGGCTGTCACCATTTGTCTCTGGCAACAAAACCTGTTCGGTTTTTGCCAAAACTTTGGTCTTGCCTTTTTTCCTTCCGCGAACCCTTCTTGTGCTGTAACTCTCAGCCCCCATTGCTTTGCCAGTGCAGCTGCACTTTAATGGTCTGGCTAAAGGAACCTTCTAAACAAGGGTGGGTTTCTTCCCCTCCATGCAGCGCAGGCCATTACCGCTCACTGGCACATGATTTTCTGTTTTCTGCAGAAATGTTTCTGCAGCTAGAAACACTGCAGCAGCACCCTGTGCTGGCTGGAAATAGAGGATACAGTGGTTCAGGGCCCTGCTGAGGGTGTGTAGCATGGGGGTGACCTCATGAAGAAGGCATAAGCAGTTTAAGGGCACTAACGATTGTGCGATCATTGTAGGCCCCTATCTGAAAGCGTACGGCTGAGACTGAACACGTAGGGGTGTGGAGAGGAGGGGGAGTGGAGGTTAGCTCTGGGTCAGGCAACAGGGTAGGAAAAGACTGATTTTGGAATGAGGTGGGGCCTATGGAGGTTACAGCAAAATGGAATTAAAAGGGGAGCCATGGGATCTCCCCTTGGGATAGAGAAGAGATCCTGCAGACTAATTTAACAAGAATTATTAAAACTTCTGTGCTTATTGCCTAAGTTCAGGTAGACGCCTCCAGCTGGACAGTACTGCAATCCATTCATCTTTTTCTCGTATTGGGTGAGGTTTCCCCAATTTTCTGACTATCGCAGGGTATCCTGACAGAATTTCACTTAAACAAAGTTTGTGTAATACAGATTTATACTGCATCATGTTGTATCACAGTTTTCTTGTCTAGTTCATACAGCACAGAGCTCATGTAGTAGATTTAAGATACTGACAAGTTCTCCTCTCCTGGGAAGGTTGAGTTGCTTTAAAGTTATTAAGGTTTCAATATGAAACAAGAAATGGTGCCTTACAAAGAAAATAATCTTATCGATTTTGTGTAGCTTTTTGGCTGAAAGGTTGTTCCAAAGACAAGAGAAAACACTTCTGAGTAAAATGTGGAAACTGAGAAGAGAAAGGATATTTCTGCTGATTGTTACAGTTCTTGCTTTTAGCCACTTGTCTAGTAACTCTTGTTAAGAGGGAAAAAACAGAGGAGAAATTGGAGAGTTTAATGGATAATTATCAAAAAGCCTCAACGTAGTCCTTCCCGACTCTACTTGCCTGCCATTTTTATGTGGAAATATGTTGGGTTTAGTAACATGTAACAATCTGAATTATAAACAGTAAAAAAATCCCAACCCTTTTTATTGTAATCCTAGAAAGCACAGACCCTCTGTGAGATCCTAGTGGTGTTGTATTGGGGTCTTCCAATGCCATTGTACTTGAACCTATTCCACCTCTCTTCTCAATGGTCCCATTCTGTGGAATGTGCATAACTCTGCACTCCTCTCTGTGTTCTTTGGAATATAAATACATTACATTGAGCTGGAAAGACAAAAAGTGACTAGTCTGCCAGTAAAGTGGTAAAACACTTTTTTAGTTTGTAATAGTTAACCAGCATTACCTGTTAATATAGCTAGAATGGATGTTAAAGCACTTGAAGTATACGTCAGCTTCAACAACAGCTGTGAAATACAAGTCTTGTTTAGATAAAATTCTCTATTCCCTTCAACTAGTGAGTACTTCTAGAAGAAAAACCTAACTGACTTGATTTAGGTAGTTTTGAGGATGATAATGACACTTAACCTCATTGCTGGAAGACAGCTGCAATAGCCCCATTACAAAGCTGAAAAAATTTGTGTCATTCACATGTTTTGTTGAGTAATATTTCTAGGATTTTACTAATCATGACCTCAAAAGACATTTCAAGAGAGATATTCCTGGTCTACTAAGCCAATATATTATTGAATGAAGACAGAAGTATGCCAAAGAAAAGGAAATATTAGAAAAAGGATAGGAAAAACAGGCAGGAGTTGTTAAGCGCAGGACCCCCAAGTCTGCACACCATTCAGAATTTAGTCACAAGCTGTGGCTTCATTCTCAGTCTGAGCTGATCTACTGTCAATGCCTCTGAAGGACTAGGTCTATAAAAGCACAAACTGGGCTGAGGAGTTTCAGGATTTAATATGGGTATGGTAACTATTGACGACAAAGCTTACAGTAAAGTCCAGTCATCTACTGTGTTTCCACAAAGGAGTGCCTTATAACCAGTTTCAAGACAGATAAGCAGCCTTAAACCATTATGAACACACAGCAAAAGTACCTGCGAGTGCCCTCCATGCTAAACATCTCCTATTGTTTGTAGGATCCTTCAGACCAGGGTCATGCTGACCTAGAATCATAACAGGTGGTTTTGAGACCAACTTGTCAGAGAGCTTTTAAACCATACAGTTTGTACCATTCTGTTTCACTTGGGCTTTGGCTGACTTTCATAAACAGGTTCACTTCAGTGGTGACAGATTTTCTTTTCTAGTTTGGCAGCTTAGAAGACAGGCCTTCACAGCACAACATTTTACCTATACTCAGCATTTCTGAAATCTATGTTATAAGTTTCTGATTTAAAGCACAGATTTGGAGCTTACACTTAAAAATGAGTTGAAAAACTGGGTAATATGTAGGAAAGAACCAGAGAAATTAGTTGGCATCTGGAAAACTGGGTTACGCTCATGAGACTTAAGGAAACATCTATTTGTATCCTAAGGAAAGGCTAAGAATTGATTTGACGCCAGTCTACAGGGAAAAAAGGGAGCAGATATTGGAAGTATGGAACTTTTTAACCTAACAAAGAACATAAAATTTTCCATTTATTATTATTGGAGTACACAATATCAATAAGATGGCATATTATTTTTATCATGAATGATGAAGTAATTTTTTTTTTTGCATTTGAATCTTCTGGCCCTGGTACAACAGAAGCATGAAAAATCTTTCAAACCTTTGTAGCAGAGACAGAAATGTGTCAAAGGAATAATATCTGGCCTGATATCTGGTTCAAGCATTGATTTCTTTTTACTGGACTGACCTTAGCTGGCTAAATCAGGAAGGCAGAAAAGCTGGTCACGGAGAAAGAGCCTGAATCTTCTTTGTAAATTTTTTTGATATTTGCTGAATACTGTTTTTAAAGTTACATGTTTTGCTACAGGATTATTTTTTTATTTAAATCTATGGAAAAGTAGGAGGAAGGAATATCTTAAATCATATCGTGTGCTTTTCTTTTTAAAGGCCTGCAAGGATATACTTCCATGAGGCTCTGTGTAGAAATAATTGCTTGAAATTTCATGTATGCTTGAAAATTCAATACAGAAATTATACTCATTAAATCAAACAAACAACTCCCCAAACCCTTCCACACACGCACAGGTTTGTTCACCCACACTGGATAAATAAGTGGAGAATCTCCCTTGCTCATCAGAAGAATTAATTTATATGCCTCATTTGGATAAGTTACTTGTGCTCCAGGCATTATAACTAGAACAATACATATGTTTACATCACAGGTTCCTTTTAAATTTTTAGAGTTCAGTTATAATAGGGACTTCTGGGAATCTAGAAATTGGTAGCTTCTGGCTACCCTGCAAGATTTTGTAAATTCTTCATGTCACACAGTCCACCCAGATTCTCTGCATCTAGCCCTGCATGACCCAAACAAAAAGTAAAGTGGGTTTTCTTTTTCTGCAGCATATACGGACAGTTCAGCTAAGGCAGTAATGAATCTACAGGCTACCTACCTTGTCCAGCTAAGGTACAATTCCTTGCAATTATTTACAGTGTTGATGAGCATAATCTCTAATTTACTTGCTTGGATCTCAAGCTGCCTGCTTTCCCTCCTTTTCCTTGTAGGCAAATATAAACCTTTATGTAAACGTTGCTAATTAATCTGTAAAGGTCAGCAATATGGTTATAGGGCCCTGATTTAGATCTCACTTACTTCATAACACTAATGTTACTAGGGTCAATCTTGGCTTGTACTATAGCTTCAGAGACCTCATTGTCAAAGTGTGCCTACATTAGGGTCCTGGTTTGGGCCAGGAGTGTTCTTTTGAAGTGTTTCTCAGCTGGAGAGACTGGACAGGAATTACCTCCTTTCTGGTGAAATTAAGTCAGAATATGAACTCCAGGAACTCCATACCTTACTTCAACAGCTAACTGACTGCCAGTGGGACCAGTGTAGGGCTAGTTCACAGTAAAACACCCAAAATGTGTATCTGTTGCTAAGAGCAGGTCCTCAGCACTAATTGTTTTACCTATAAATCTGCTTCTGGTGGCACCTCTGCCTCTTGCTAGTGTAAATGTAGCCTCAACAGTCCTCAGACTTTTTTATTTTTATTTTCTGTGATATCTTTGTATGACTTGTAGTAACTGAAACTACTAGAGGCGAAAGACACAGTTTGATAAACCTAGCTGTAGTTAGCACAAGCACTTACTGCCTCTTTTTATATGTTGCTGATGCAAAAGGGATAGTTTTAGGCTACTGATGATGTGAATGTCCATATTTGTAGTTTTAAGGGTGTGGAGGTGCAGGACTTATAAAAAGGGTTATGTTAACTTTGAAAGAAAACTTAGGAAAGCATGAACCCATCCTTCTGTACACAGCCAAGAATGACATCTTGCAAACCATTCCTGACCAATATTTGTTGAACACAGAAAGACATAGAGTTTCCAGTTTTATATTCCAAGTTAAACATGACATTCAAAATGTTACAATTTTTTCCTAATAAATAATTCCCACAGAAACACAGGAGTTAAAAGATATATCAGCAGAGTTGTATAAAACTTTTTACAGCATTTCCTTACAATCAGAAGGAACTGGAAACTGGTCTGAGCAGGATACCTTAGTGAGTATGTAGCTTTTCTAACTTTCATGTTGTATGTTTGAATTTGTTTGTTTTTTTTTTTTTTTAATTTCAGCTAAATAATTATCCATTTTTTTCAGTCACTTCATTTTATCATTCTCTCTCCTTTGCTCCTGGCACACTGTTGTACAATCAGAGGAAAGGCGTTTTGTTTTGTCCATGCTGTTGACGTGCGGAATTAGACTCTATAACTCGAAAGTTATAAAGTAGGTATGTTTATTGCGTGCAGATGCACGGGGGATCGCTCCACCACAAGCGTGCATGCCCAAAGTGACGAACCATCTGACATTTATACAATAAAACAAATGTATATTCAATTAACACCTATACATATTCGTTACCTAAACCCCTTATTCTCGCTTCATATGTTAATTAGCTTATCAGTCCTTTGCCTGGAATGTGGTGGTCTTGCAGGTTTGTAGGTGATTCATGTTCTTGTGACCATCTGATCTTCTCCAGCAAGGAGACTTAGCACTCCCTCCCTCTAGATAGCATTGGAATATCTCTCATCCTTTTCTCATTCTTTTTAAATAGCCCCTTTGTTAGAGGAAGAAGGGTAGGTGTCTCCTCAGAGCTGTGTGCCTATGTGACCAGACACCACACCCATGACCAGTCACCATACCCACATTCCTTGAGCAGACATATACAATCACAGTCGATGTCCATTGTCCCCATTTCACACTATTTCTCCATATCACTGTGACATTGTGACATAATATCTTCAAAATTCTCTAGCCTTCCCAGATGTTTGGAGGAAAGGTTCTCGTTCTGTCAAGGGGAATCTTTTTGCAGTGTCTGTGAAAACTGAAATTGGCAAATCTGGCGGAGAATTTTTGAATTTCCATAGTTACAATGACCAAAAAGAAAAGGTTTGAAGAGTGTGCAGGAAAAAGGCAAGCTCATTAGCTGAGTGTAGTCTGTTCTGCACATCAAATCAGACAGGTTCTACAGCTGAAGAAATGATGCATGCCTCAACTTTTTTCCCTCTCATTGTAGTCAGATACATCTGGACACTATTGATATGGAGAAATAGTGTGAAATGGGGACAATGGACATCGATTGTGATTGTATATGTCTGCTCAAGGAATGTGGGTATGGTGACTAGTCATGGGTGTGGTGTCTGGTCACATAGCACACAGCTTTGAGGAGACGACTACAGTTTTGAGGAGACACCTACCCTTCTTCCTCTAACAAAGGGGCTATTTAAAAAAGAGTGAGAAAAGGATGAGAGATATTCCAATGCTGTCTAGAGGGAGGGAGTGCTAAGTCTCCTTGCTGGAGAAGATCAGATGGTCACAAGAACATGAATCACCTACAAACCTGCAAGACCACCACATTCCAGGCAAAGGACTGATAAGCTAATTAACATATGAAGTGAGAGTAAGCGGGTTTAGGTAACGAATATGTATAGGTGTTAATTGAATATTCATTTGTTTTATTGTATAAATGTGAGATGGTTCGTCACTTTGGGCATGCACGCTTGTGGTGGAGCAATCCCCCGTGCATCTGCACGCAATAAACATACCTACTTTATAACTTTCGAGTTATAGAGTCTAATTCCGCACGTCACTTTGACATGAAGTAGACCACAGTGGTGAGGCACTGGGTGGACATTACCCACCAGGCACAACTCCTCTTGTAGTACTTCATCTGTGGACTGCACACAGGCTGCCTCAGATCCATGCATTTGGGGAAACATGATGTGAAGTCACAGGGCAAGAGGAAGGTCCCATGTTGTGATGAAAGGTATGGAGCTTGCAGTGGAAGAGCATGGGATGTGAGCCTGTTGTCTAACTGTTGTCTGTGACATCTGGTATGTCTGCACTGAGAGTATGATTATGCAGCAAAATGGTGTTGTAGAAGATACATTCCTGGAACAGATGAGGTGAATGACGATGTCTGTACAGACAGTTCTGTTACTGCCTAAGTCTGAGTTCTGGCATTTGAATGGCAATGTTAATAATGTTCTTTTAACATCGTTTTTTTGTGTATCATTACTTTGCAATTTTGCAGTCTAGCTGTAGTCTGAGACAATGTATTTGTTTAGTTTGTGTAGGGCAAGGCCTCAAGGACGAGAGTCTGAGCACTGTTAGCCTGATGATTGGAGACATGTTAGGACTTGTAGGGCATAAGCCATGGGAACAAAGGAACAAGTTAACAGCAGACTCTTGAGCCATAGCAGTTGAGATGCCAACCCTACGGACAAAAGAGGGACATACAGCAAGATAAGGGAACAGATAGTGCTGATAAGGAACTTTGTTATTCACGAAAGTCGAGTAGAAAGAAAACCCCTAATCTTAGAATAAAGATTGAGGCTAAGATAAGATAGACTAATCAGTACCTATTGTTTAAATTATGTGTCTCAGAAGATAGTCAATCTGTGTAGTTCACGCTTAAGATTTAACCAATCAGTGTCTAACATGTAGAAGGTAGAAACGTATATAAATGTAAAAGAATCACTAATAAATCGACATCTTGCTTGCATCAAGCTAGGTCCCGTCTCTTCATTTGCCACAAGTTTGCTTCAGGAAGATGGGAACCTGCTTGTGATTAATCCGGTGGGCTTTTTTATCTTCATCCAGTAAGGAGTATGATTTGCCCCAACAATTTTGTTTGTCTCTTTACCTCATTCCAATACATTGCTGTCTTTCCAGATATATGTGATGTGAGAAGCAGCTGTGCAGGAACTATTCCCCCACCCTTCCCCCATTCTCTCTCTCTTCCAGAGCAGGCTCTGACAATACAGATAGCCAGAATAGCATATTCGTCTTTGCAAACATAGATCAGAGTCTTACAATCGACACAGGTAGGAATATCTCAGAAGCTTTTGATCTTCCTTATGTAATTTGCTCTCTTTCTTTAAGGTGACATCCCCTGGGTGTGGAAAGGGAAGAAATAAGGAGATTGGTTTGCACTTAACCTTGAAAAAAAGAAAATCCTCTTGAACTTGCCTTTTTAGATTCTGTAGACATAGAGATATTGAAGAGCTGAAAATATCATTAAAAATATGACGAAAGACTAAGTTGAGAGTTTGAACCATTCCAGAAGACTGCCCTCCCCAAAGAGATGAAGTTTGAGGACTTCAACTTCAGAGAAACAAATCTGCATGTGAAAATTTCAGACTGAGCAACAGGAGAAATTCTATTAGGTACAACAGAAAAAAAAACCAAACAGATTTTGGGATTAGGTGGCTCTGTGATTTAACTGGGGTTTGAATTAAGATCACTAAAATCACCCTGGATGCAATTTAAGTGTGATGCTGCCTTCTGTCTAAAACATAAGATCTTGAACATCTATCCCTGTTCGTTTACATCATGGAACAGCTAACACAGTGCTGGTGTGATTTACAGGCTGCACTTTGCATTGGAGAGGGGAGGTCCAGTGACTGTTGGAAGTTTGGGAGGGAAGTGTCTTAGCAGTGTCCATGGCAGAGCTTGCTTAGGGCCTAATTAAGGCAATATTGTCAGGGATACCTGCTATTCAAGGAAATTCTATTTATCTTCTGGTTCAATTATGTAGACTTTTTCCCTCATATTCTTAACCTCTTTAGATCACTGTGCTGAAGAGTCCTGGATCCTGTCCTATGCTGCACATTCAAGTGCTTGTGAGGTTCAGTGCCCATCTGCTGATTTGTCTTTAAATAAACTTTGAGTAATACTTTTAATTTGTTGTCTTTGAACACTGAGATTTTTAATGAAAGCTTTGGAAAAGAGATGTTCACATCTAACATTCCAGTCAAGCTGTCATTTAATGCTTTTTTGAAGACAACATGCTTTTAGCTAACTTCATTACTTGGTTCCTGATCACAGCC
The DNA here is from genome assembly GCF_015220075.1 of Falco rusticolus. Classification (NCBI taxonomy): domain Eukaryota; kingdom Metazoa; phylum Chordata; class Aves; order Falconiformes; family Falconidae; genus Falco; species Falco rusticolus. The sequence goes on from NC_051192.1 coordinate 81,011,052, forward strand.
CATAAAACAGAATCAGCATCAAAAGACTTGTGTGGCCATTTGAATTTCATAGCCTTGAGAGACAGGATTGGTGTTCTACAGTATCTCTGTTTTGTTTTCCATAGTATACCTCCTGGAAGCTTAGAAATAAATGCTCAGTGAGCCACAGAAGTGTTTAAATTTCTGCAAACACCAACAGCTGGTATAAATAGACTAGTTCACAAAGTGTGCAAAATATTTGCTATTTGTAGCCTTTGTAAAAGTTCATGCCACGAACCAGTGCAGAGCTCAAGGACCTGATTTTAGAACGACATACTTAGACCATGAGTTACAAGATTTGATTCATGCCGTTGCCTTCAAGCAGTGACTGGCCATGCTAAAGGAAGCAATAGTTTGGACTTTGGCTTGGGAGGTAGGGTAGGAGCTGCTTTTATTGCAGGAGTCCTGACTTTGTACCTTAAAGCGTCCACTCTCAGGCTGTCTCATAAAGTGGTTTCAAGCCCAAGAGCTGATCCTGTTAGTGTTTCACTGTGAATTTATAATCTGATCTGCACAAGTGGACTCCCATGACCAGTGGCTGAAAACACTTCTGGAGAGCTCTGTGTGGATAGTGTGTAAGGCCTTTCTGTAGAGTAAAGGGCTTTTCTTTGAAGGTTCAAGTGTATTTGTATACTATATCCCTTGAAGTTTTTGAGGCAGAGGTGGTGAACTATGGTTCAGATCTCTGTACATTCTTGGAATATGGAGTGTAACTTTACCATTGAAACATCAAATGCATAATTTTGCCTCTAGATTTCTTCTTCACAACAGTTTTCTATTGTATGGTCTATTTTTTTTAACGGAAAGTATGTTTTAGATAGTAGTGGAGTTAGATATAAATATATGGGAAATAGTATCTCATCAGCTAAAACATCTGATCAGCTGGCAGCTGCCACAGTCCGCTCTGGCTGTTGCTTTGGAAATACTGCGGGCTTGCCAGCTGGCTGTCTTGTTAGGGTCTGGAGTTGCCTTGCTTTTTGTGCAACATTGAATGATTCTCTAAAATAATTTCAATGGGTATTGCTTATGTTTTCCTTTTTTACTACTTGCTTCAGCTCTTTGGGAAGCCTTCTTTATTAAAATGTGTGTACATATCTCACGTGTTCCACCTAACATGGCACAAATGCAGAAATATTTACCTTTAAGTCACACCCACCTAGAAAAAAAGGTGGGCTATGGCAACTCCACTGAGAGTCACTGGGAGCCGTGTCCCTCAGCTCTTCAAGGCATGCCCGTGGTGCAGTGGAGCCCAGTAGAGGTAACCCAGAACTAGTCTCACCTGACACCTTTCCACCAAACAGGAGCTGGAGGCAACGCAGCTATCTCGCAGCAGTGGTGTACTTAATGCTAAACATCTTATTTGCTTGTGAAGTGTAGTTTATTCATTTAACGAAGTGTCACTGGGATACCCCTGTACTCCTTTGGGACCAGTAGCTAAAATAATTTCAATGTGTCTGTCTGTGCCATTCTACCATACAGGGAGGCTTGGGACTTCTCTGCCTTGCGTTATTCTGCATTCACAGTCCCCCTTTGGTAGCTGCAAATATTTTGTCTTCTGAAGTCTATCATGTGATTGACATAGGGTTCAATTTGATAATTAAAAGATTGTCTGCAAATTCATGCTGGTCAACATATTGGTTCCTTCAACACTTCAACAGAAAAATAGAAGTGATTCTTTCTGTAGCCTCTGTTGGTTATACAATTGCTCTGGAGCCACACTGCAGTCTTTTGCCAGTGTAGTGTATTGACCAAGCTGTGGGAATGCTTCTTGTTTGTCTTCATTTGGTTTAATATGGGTCTGTTAGGAAAAACAAGCAAGTGCAAAAATTGCAGCTGAGCCTAAGATAGACATCTGCAAACCCTTACAAGTTTTTTTCTCAATTGCTAACTAACTAAAACCAATAATATTTTCAGATATCTGAGCCAGTACTGAACCAATTTTTGTTCAATTTGCTATCAATAGCATCAAATTGCTATTTAATGATAGTGAAATATATGTGTCTTAAAATCCAGATTGGCAAGTGTTTTGCTCCAACTGTCAAAATAACAGTGCTTTTTCAGACATATCTAGATGGCTTTCTGATCCATGATATAGATAATTTAAGGTGATTTTATTTATTTAAGATATTAAAAATTAATTTAATGCAAAACTGTTTGTGATTTTTGATTTGGAGTTTTCCAATTGGTTGGGAAAAAAAAAAATCAGGAAAAAATGAGTGGCAGGCAGTGCTTTCCAGTACTTCTTAACCAAAGATTCTTCTGTAGCCCTTTTTGTCAAAATTTTCCACAAATTGTAAGCATGCTATCTCTCATGGTCTCTCCTGTTACTCCACTTGCAGAAAATGCATCTTAGTCGAGGCACTGACTGAAAACTGAGTTTTGCAAGTCAGCTATCTATCAGCTGTAAAATAGTTCTTGCTTCCTTTCTAAGGCAATATCTATCATACTTTTCTATTAAAAGTGTTGCTGTCAAGAAGAGGGATTGAGAATAATTTTAATGAGAAATATCCTGAAACCTCTTGGTAAAGACACACTCTTGGGATACAAAGGTTCAAATTCCATAAAAAAGAACAGGTATGTGTATGAACATGAGTCTCACCTCTGACTGAAAGGCCCTGTTTTTGGGCTGCTTGGAAAAAAAAAGAAAATGCCAGGTTTATTCCATCAATTCTGTGAATATCTTCTCAGTCTATCCCATTGATTGTTAATATTTAGGTGTTTAAAAAAATGGGAGAAGAGAGACTCGTAATTAATCCTGAAATAATAAAAACCGCTGCTTTTTTTGCTTTGTTGAAGAAAACAAAGATTTAAATTTCCAAGCCAAATAAATATTTTTTCCACCTGATATTTAATTGCCATTAAAATGAAAAATAATTTGCTGGAAGAGACAGAATCATAGATTTACGAGCTTGTATGGGAAAGGAATTTATCAATAGGAGAAGTAGATAGTACAGAAGATAGTCTTGAATATTCTTGATTTCAGAATTAGCAGGAAGAGAGATATGGAGATGCAGCTTGAAAAGAACCATGCTGTTTCATTCATTCTAATTTGCAGTGTCCTCAGGATGGTCTGGTCAAAACAAGCATTTCCCAGCACATTGTGTAATAAAGTACATTTGTGGCTCAGCAAAGTTCCTTTGTAACTGCATTAACAAAAACACGTATCTCCACCATAGTTACAAATAATGCAAGATTATTCAATTTTTAACCATTAATCTGAATTTTCATAGCACTGAAACACATTAAACAAAGATGCTTTAACTTATTCAATACTGGAGATTTAGTAAATTATATATGAAGGTAATTTTATCTAGACTGTGATAAGTAGCCGAACTGTATCTTGCTTTTTGTTTGTTTACCCCCTTTTTTTCTTTTCTTTTTTCACAGAACAGCTTATGTAAAGTAGTCCTAGAACAAGTCTTAAAACCAGGTTTTGACTATGTGCCACCACCTACTAAGGAACATAATTGATGTGGGTACAAATAACAGGATTTTGACTTTTAGTGGGATAAGGTAGATGAGGACATGTGATGCCAGACATATTTGATGTCAGAAATTATCCTTCTGGACATAAACTTAAGGTTTGGATGGTGTTGGTTCTCAAAATTTGGCCCTAAATCTTATGCCAAAAATGAATTAATTAGGTAAAGACCTAATAAGATATAACATTATTTATAAATTGAGTATATATTTGAAATGCACACTAATATAGGAATAATTTTGTCTTTGTTTATTTTAACTGAACTCAGAAAGATTGCTTTCTGCCTACTCTTCCTAGATGGCAATAAGTTCCTCTGTTACTATGTGTGCTGTACTTTTGTAGCACTAGCAAGTTGGTCAAACCAGATTTGCAGTTATTTGCTGCAGAGTGAAGAGCTGTTTTCACTTGAAAACTTCTTTATTCTTTCAGTTCATCTGAAAAGAACCTTTCTTCATTGAATCAGCCTCATCTTGCTGAATGCTCTGTGTGGCAAATAAACAGGCTATCTAATGGGCCTCCTACTTTTGCAAAACAAGACTGATGTTAAATCACTTTTTTTTTTACCATGTTTGATTAATGCACCCCTCCTATGCACCCTGTAGTCTTAAAAGTGTCACTATCAAGATCAAGTCTGATTAAACCGAATGTTAAAACAAAGCACAGTTATGTTGATATTCATTTTGGCATTTGTAACTAAGTTCCCCGTATGAGTGGGAGAATGGTCAAATGACAGAAGAACATGGTATGTAGAGCTCACCCCAATTATTACCTGTCAAAGCTACAGCACTGTATAACTCGAAAAAGAGTTCTGAAAGTTTGTGACCACCATGGGGGAATGGCACTGGTAATATGCTTCATGGTTAACAAATTGAATACAGGGGGTAAAAGAAAGATAACTAATCAACAAGGTCCACTAGATATAAACTTTCCACATTAGCTTCTCAAGTTTAGTTATATGTACAAAAGCACTTTTTGAAAAGGTTAGAAGTAAAATATGGGCACCAAAATATGTCCCCTTACATAGTGAATAGCTTAACATCCTCTGTCATGCATTTTTTAATTATTTTGTTAGTGCCTTTTTAAACATACAAAACAATACAAAATATCTCGTGTATTTCAACATGTGGGGCCAACTGCAATTTTTTTCCCCCACAACATTGCTTTGTTCATATTTTCCCATTCTGGGCCAGTTACCACTTTGGCCTGGCTGTTGAGCATAATAGCAACCTTTTGCTGACAGTGCAGTTGTGTATCTTTGAGATAGCTTTCACTTAAAATGACGATGCACATGTGCCGGAGAACATTACAAAATAGTATTTTATATCATCAGTGGCTAATAGGCTTTTGATATTAGCCACCTGTTTCTTTGTTACTACCTCATAGTGCTGTCCCAATGCAGTGAACTATTCAAATTTCTTTTTTCTTCTGGGATTTATGTTTTCTTACAGTGTTCCTTACATTAGCAAAATTCTTTTCATATTATTAATACAAAACTTCCATTGCTTACATCATCTATGCAGCAGGCAAAAGTGAGCAGAGAGTATTACAGAGTGCATAGAGATATCTACAAAGACTTACTGTGTAATTTTGACATCCTTCAAGAATAACGAATAACATGAGATGCAAGGTAGTAATAAAAGGAAGTCATGGGAACAATACCATATGATTATTTACATATGGTAAATATCTTGATGGATGAACTTTAGAAACATCAGTAAACTAGACGTAATCTTTCAGATAGAAAAAAATGATTACATCAAGGTTTCTTGAACTACGAGCAATGAATCAGGGATGAACAAGACAGCACTCTTCAATTTATAGGAAATCAGAAAACTATTTTTGGAGAGACCGTAGGAAAAATGCCAGATAATGAGGAGACATTATAGAGGGTACTGGAAATTTTATGTATATACATATTTCCGAAAGCATTCCTGTATACAGGGGTCAGGTGACAAAAAACAATGAAAAAGAGATTTTGAGAGTTCAACAGAAGGAACATGAATGGCGTGGCAAAAGGCAGAGGAGAACATGAGAATTGGAAAGAAGGGTAGCAGGTGATTGAAAGTAGCATATGGGCAGTAACATACCTATGGAGTATTGAAAATCAAGGAAATTAATATGAAGCAGATGCAGACGGTGATGCCAGGACAGGGCAGGTATTTGTGAAAGGGGTGACTGTGAAGTAAACAAATGGATGCTTGCACTCAATGAACTTGAAAAAAATAGCAATAGCTATAGCAATAGCAAACCTAGAGAAAAGGAGGTGTACAAATAACTAGGCAAGGACAAAAAGTGAAGTTTGATAGTAGAAATTAGATAACTGTGGTTTGAATTTTTAAACGTGATATTTGGTGCATAATATTAGCTGTAGGAAAAGACTCCTTGACTTGCTGAAAACAGCAGTACTTAAAAACATTGTACAATAATTTAATATTGCAAAAAAGTAATTTCTGAAGCAGTCTGATGTTGTAGATGCCCTTAGCTGAACTCTGAAGAACCAAAGTGAGATTTCTCAATCCTGAAACACTCATGTCTGCATCACGAATTAAAAGACACTATCTAGCTGGGGACAGTAGCAATGGTAAACGCAAATGAGTGAATTATACTTTCTATCCATGGTTCAGTGTTTTCATAGGTATAAAAATAATGTAAAATGCAGGGCTTTTGTCAGTTAATCTAGATGCTCCCTAGGATTGTGTTGGCCCAGGCCTGCATAGGGTTAAGGCAAAAGGCAATCCTTGTCCCCAAAAGTATATGGTTTAACCATATCTGTAAAATGGGAGTATCATAAATGGGGAGTATGGTACATGAAGACAAAACTGCTCACCTAGAAAGGAAATATTTTAAAAAGGATTAGCAGCCTAGATGTTCTCAAGCTTTTTGTAAGCATCGCAGTAAGGCACAATTTGAGAGAAGGCAGCAGGGTGGCTGTCCAGCTGCTGCCAGCTGCTGCCCTGTACAGGCAGTGTCCTGGTTTCAGCTGGAACAAAGTTAATTTCCTTCTTGGTAGCTGGTGCAGTGCTGTGGTTTGGATTTGGTGTGAGACCAACGTTGATAACACACTGATGTTTTTAGTTGTTGCTAAGTAATGTTTATATTGTAAATCAAGAGCTTTTCAGTTTCTCAGGCTCTGCCATTGAGAAGGCTGAAGGGGCCCAAGAAACTGGGAGGGGACACAGCCAGGACAGCTGAGCTGAACTGGCCAAAGGGATATTGCACACCACAGAAAGTGGTGCTGAGAATGTAAACTGGGGGGAGCTGGCTGGGGCCTGCCGCTCGCTGCTCGGGGACTGGCTGGGCATCGCTCAGCCAGTGGCAAGCAATTGCATTGTGCATCGCTTGGTTTTTTCCCTTTTGGATTTTATTCCTCTCTCCTTCTCTCTCCCGTTTATTATAATTGTAATAATGATGATGATGATAAAAATTACTTCAATTATATTGTTCTTTTCTCATGGTTAAACTGCGACAGTTAGTTGCTGGCTGGGGTTAAACTGCGACAGTCCTTTGTGTGTTTATATCAAAATAAAAGAAAGGTACTGGTGTATAAATGGCACTTCAAAAGAACAAGTGCAAAGCTTTGAAAATCAAACTGCGCATAGTAGTGGAAGATTTTATTCTAGGATGGTCAAAGCAGAGGCATTGCTTAGAGTATTTTAAGCAAGAATTTAATTAGAAACAGTCTGCTGGAACTCAGGCTGCCTGTGAATGCCTGACAGCATGTGCTCCAGGTCTTGCTGTTGTCTGTGATTGTCTTTGGTGATTCCTGATGCTCAGTTTATGTGTCTTTTAAAAAGTCTTTAGGAACTAATCTTTGAGTACTGAATAAGACAAATAGGTTCTGAATAGACTGTGAAGGACTTTAAAATGCAATCAGATACTCTTCTAGACGACATCCACCTGAGAAACATGCAGGAAAATAAACACGTTTTTCCAGGGGGCTCCCTTGCTTTTTTCCAACATTTGTTTTAACCATACAATTTGAGGAATACTCAGCACTTCATGAATTTTAAGAGCGAAAGGGACTATTGTGTTCATTTAGTGACAGTCCCTAGGCTGCACAAAATTACTGCATAATATATAGCATATGTTGAACAAAAAGGTATGATTTAAAAACTAAAAAAGTACTTGAGAATCCACCTGTCTCCTAATATTTTCCCAGTGATCCTTTAGGCTTGCAGTTGAAATGTAAACCTGAACCTGAACTTTATCTTTTGTTGTTTTCTGGTTGCTGGATACATTTTTAAAAGTGTTATTGTAAGGAGCTATAAGCCAGGAATCTTTTACTTACATGCACGTGTAGATGCTGATCAAGTCATATCTTAGTCTTCTGATAAACTAATTAGAGCTTATTGATGCTTTCACAGATTGGTTTTCCATATCACACGTTATTTTGAAGACCTTTTTTGAATCCATTCTAACTTTTTACCAAGTAATTTTTAAAGTGCACACTGCACAGCATGACATAATATTCCAGTAATGGTCTCACTAATACTCTTTACGGAGATAAATACCAGCTCTTCAGTAATCTTAGTATTTGCTGGCTTAGAGCATCCAGAAATCACAGTCATTTTCTTATGCTATCACTGTGCTGAATGCTTAATTAGCTCATTTACTATGACCCCAGAATCTTTCTCAGTGTAAATGTGTTTCAGAATGTGGTCTTTCATTTTGCTCTTAGATCTTGTTTTTATCTCTGCAAATTGCATGGTTTTCAAAAATATACATCTTCTGGAACAGATTACTGTGAATAAAAGTTCTATATACTGTTCCTTGGCACTCCGCTGATTTTCATGTTATTTTCAGACTGCATATGTATAGAATTCAGCATTTATTCACCTATTAGACATCTTTGCTGTTGTTTACAGCAGTAAGGGAGAATTTATATCCACTAGTGAGATAATGAAATGCAGACAAAAACAATTTAAAGCTGTGTGGCTGAGGCAGCTGGTGTTTTCTATTGTTTGCTCTGTGGCAGATATTACTGCTACAAAAGGCAAGATTGGCTGAAGCATACATGAACCAGTTCCCGAACTGAAGCATTTACAGTCAAGCACTCTAAGGCAATTGAAAATGAGTATCAGTTTACATGACTATGCTGCAGTGGGTTTGGGGCTATTCCACCTTCTTGTCCAGCAACAGCATCAAGGAATGTACATGGGTGGGTATCTTGCAGCAGAAGCACCTTTAGCTGTTAAATTGAATCCACCTACATTCACAAGTCAAAACTGCAAAATATACAGTTGCCATCTTTAGGAATAATAATGTAATGTGCATCCTTCACTACACATGTTCCTTTCTATCCAGAAGGTTTGCAGGAGGGTAATAGAGCTTCATATGCTTTTGTTCTGGATTTCACCACTGAGTTGTGATGCAGGATGGGAACAGTTTTTGTGAGGAGATACTGATGTACAGTGGTAGAATATGAGCTGAGGGCATGGGATTGTGTTTGGGCTCTGTGGATGAAAATAGTGTGTTACTGTCAATGCACCTGGCTTTGAATGCTCTCTGCATACAAAAAGACTTTTTCCTGTTGCATTAGAGACAAAGAGTGTGTGTGCCTGAAAAATAAGGCGTTAACTGCCAGGTGCAAAGACAGGATGTTGCTGGTTGAATGTGTTGTCCTTTAAGTGCTAATAGAGTGGGCCTTGAGGTTTGGTTCATTAAAGACTGTTTAACTGCTAGGATGTAACATGAAGGTGCATAAGAAAATCATGGCTTCAGAAGGATGGCCAGGAAAGCTAGGTGTTTGCATGTGTCTGCATACAAATGCTTCTCAGAGTCCATGTGACCTGTATGTAGGCTGTACTTTTCAATTCTGTGTGCACCAGAATTTGGAATATTAAATAGTCAACTTTAAATAAGAAAATGGAGGTTTTCAATTCACAAGTAATATTTTGGATATGTGCAGCCAGCCAAAGGCCAAATTAGAACACTGGTGACCAACTATGGTAATAACTCACTGCAAATATATAAAAACATATGAGATTTAGAATAAATGTGTCATATAAAACTTTGATATCTTTGGTGAATTCAGATTAAATGATTCATATAGCCACTCATGCTAGGATTTCGTGACATGATGACGATACTTTAAAAAATAACAATGACCAACGAATGCATAGCATTACTAGTAGTTACTGGACATTAATTAATTTGCAAACCGTTTAATGCAACACCTAGCAGATGTAACATTGATGTGGTAGTTTGTTTACAGCTGTTTTTATAAGATCTAAGTTTATACTGAAAATATTTTTCTTTGCACTGGTAAAGAAATTATCACCATCTTGTCTGGGGATCCTTGGTGAACAGGCTGACACATTTATTTTTGGTTTTTTTCAATCCTATTTGGCCTTCAGTAATAATAGTGAAACAGTTAGACAATGTATGAAGAAGAAATTACAATAAGAAAATGCTATATAAAACAGGATGTTAAAAAGAAGCTAAAGAAATAACTTTTTTTTTTTCCTTTTATGAGACATTCTAGCAAGTGTATGGACTTCCATGGGTAATATCTCTTACAGTTATGTTGCATCAACTGTCATGAAAAGTCTCCTTTGGGAATGAGTTTTAAAAACTCATTCAATCTGTAAATGGCCTATCTTGGAGTAAATTGAAAACAATACTCTTCCTGTACTAGCACACTTCAGTTTTCAAGAATAAATTTTTCTTGTACTTTTTCATATAGAACTTTATTCTCCTATGTACAATCACATTTGTCAGATATTTTCGTGCTGGTGATTGCATGCCTATATAAAAGTCTTCCAGTGGCTCAGTAGTGGAAACAGCTGAGCCAAGAGTTTGTCCTCTGGAGAATGTGTTTGTCTTGTGCTGCTCTTTGTTTAGAAGCATTGCAGTTTGGATAGCTTAAAAAAGGATGATGGTGGCAAATATGCTTTGCAAAAGGAGAGAAGCAGGAAATGAAGGTGTGATCTGCTGTGCAATGTAAAGCTGGTTGGTACTGGGTTTATGAATACTTCATACGGCATGGGCTGTGAAGTAAAATTATTGAACATGGTTATTACCTTTTCTTTTATGAAATGTTGTAGCCTGTCCTAATAATAGCATATTGGAGAGAGAAGAGAAACAGCAATATGTGAGAGGTCAAATAATAGACAGTGGCTTACTTCCAAACTAATCTGAAGTGAGTTTGGAGGTTAGGAAATCTAAATAGTTGAAAACTCTTTGTAGAGGAGGGAAATAGGAAGGTTTTCATACACATTTACAGAGACCTGATGCAGTTGGTAATGATAGTAAGCATTGCAGGAGCTGGTAAACTTTAAGGAATTAAAAAATGTATATAGACTGGATATTTTTCTTTTCTTTGCCTTTTTTTTTTTTTTAATTTTTTCTTAAAAGTTATGGTTCTTAACATAATGCTCAGCTTTAAGAAGGCCTTTCTGGAAATTTGGTGGTTGCTGCTCAACCAGATGCCTTTTAAAGTGGCGTGACAGCCTTGTGTGTGTGGCTGTCAGGATGCTAACAGCTAACATTTCAGGCTGCAGCAGTCTTGCATGGCATGAGGCAGTGATGGGTGCCTTGTGCAGAAATACATCGCAGGCTTGTTGGTCGATAAATAACATGTCATTTCTATAGCAGGAGCATATTTCAATTAAACTGCGTTACTGTGTTTGTATCTATGTTTCTTTCTGTTATAAGAGATGTTAAATATAAATCTGCTTACAGCTATGCATGGTAAATACCGATTGACACTCTGCATCAGCAAGAACCGTGCATATGGACACAGAGCAGAATGAGATAATTAAAATCAGCTGAACAGACTTAAGCCTGAATTTTGCCATTCTACTTAAAAGACATTGCCTTTTTTATAGAGTTCCTGAGGTCCCACAACAGGGGTCAGGAAAGGAAACCGGAGCTTTTACAGAGAACTTGGAATTCAGGCTCATTTCTTGTCAATGGAGTGCTTACTTCACATGTTTTTAGATGGCAGCTACTCCGCCATCTGGGTATACAGCCTCCATATTTTCTGCTCTCACAGGTTGTAGCCAGACTTTCTTTTCCCCAGCTGACTCCTGTTCACTCTCTTCACTACCTCATTTCTTAGACTCCTAACAGCAGTGTTGTGTGTGGCATCTCCTTTGCTTCTCTCTTCCCCAGCTGCCTCTTTTCCCAAGGCTCCTTGTGTTTTTCATCTTTACTGATCTTTTATGAAGCAAAAATGGGCATAGATGTATGGGAAGAGTCTTTGGGAGTACAACAAAATTATGGGATTAGATTTACTGTATTTTAAATGAATAATACGATAGAAGATGGAAGAAGGTTTGAAGGCAGTTTTGAGAGCCTGTTTATTTATTAACAATCAAAAAAAAAAAAAAAGAAAAGCCTTGCTTATTTTTTTTCCTGTTTTAGTTCTGTTTTTCCATATGTTTTTCTGTGCTTTCAAATGCTGTGTTCGTTCCCTTTCCCTTTTCTCTTTCCCTGATTCCTTCCTGACTTCATTACAACTCCTGACCCTGTATCAAGAGAAGCTTTCATTGTAGTGTTCCCATTGTTTCAGGATCTTAAGATCTTGGTTACTTTATTCTGTCAATGTGTTAATCACTGTGCTTTCTAGTCAGACATAGAGTTGCTACCCACAACTGTGTTGTGTTTTTTCCATTTGTACCACATGGACTGCAATGAAGGCCCTCAATCTGATTTGCTCATTTAAACACAGCTGTAGTAGAAGTTTATTACCATTATGTATCATACAGATTCTAGCACAGGTCATGGTCTAGGACTACGGTTTCTGGGTACTAGTGTAAGATAAACTAATTACATGTAATAATAGAGCTTCAGAGGGTGCAGCACGTTATCCTTGCTCTCTACCCTGGATTAACGGAACAGGCTGCATACACAAATTTACTGGGAACTGGTGAGTAATGATTTGTCTGCTACTTGACTTTACAAAATGACTTCTGCATTTCCCAGTTTGTAGCATCCATATTGTTAAAACTTAAATTAAATCAAATCACTTAAACTCTGACTAACTCACTCCTTTTAGCAATATTCTGGTATGTTTTAAAAGTCAGAAAAATTAAATCAGTATTTATAATAATGATTATGTTATTTACTAAGATTGTGGGGGTTTCTTGGTCTTTATTTCAGCAGGAGGAATGAGATTCAGTGTGTGTATTGGGTTTGCATGGCAAGGTTTTGGTAGCAGGGAGGTTACAGGGGTGGCTTCTGTGAGAAGCTGCCAGAAGCTCCCCCATGTCCAATGGAGCCAATGTCAGCCAGCTTCTAAGGTGGACCCACCACTGGAGCGGTGTGTTCCTGAAGGACTGCACCCTGTGGCAGGGAGCCCAGGCTGGAGCAATGTGTGAAGAGCTGCAGCCCATGGGAAGGACTCACACTGGAGCGGTTCATGGATGACTGTGTCCCATGGGAGGGACCCCAGGCTGGAGCCGGGCAGAGTGTGAGGACCCTGCCCCTGAGGGCGAAGGAGCCTAGTCCCCATTGCCCATCTCCCTGCACTGCTGGGGGGAAGAGGTGGAGAAATCAGGGGTGACAGTAAGTCCAGGAAGAAGGGAAGGGTGGGAGAAGGTGGTTTAAGATTTGGTTTTATTTCTCATTATCCTACTCTGATTTTGATTGTTAAGAAATTAATTTTCCCCAAGTCAAGTCTGTTTTGCCCATGATGGCAATTGCTGAATGAACCACAAGCATTCTGTTATATTTTCTCTCCCCTGTCCGGATGAGAAGGCCAGTGACAGAGCAGCTTTTGTGGGCACCTGGTGTCCAGCCAAAGTCAACGCACCACAGTGTGTCTCCTTGAAATCCAGATATTTTTTAAAAGTATGAATAAATACATCAGCTGTTCAGTCTGGCTTCTTATGTGCTAACATGATCAGCTGATCTGTTTTCTTTTTTGTCCTGTCAGAACTATCTTTTTTTTTATTGTGATTCATCCACCTTTTTTTTTCTCCTTATCTTAAAACTGTTCATTAAAAGTACTCCCTGAATGCAGATTAATGGCTTGTTATGATTTTAGCCTGATCAGCTACATATTTCTATTACAGGGACAGAGACTATTTGCAAGAGTAATAGATATTGCATAAATCGCAGGGTCAGATCATTAACTGCAATTGTTATGCCTCTAATATTTTATCTACTTCATCACTCATCTGTCAATGAACCTATCTCAGCTAGGAAAACTGTAATGCTCCAAGTCTCTAAGCAGCTTTAAATAGCTGCCTTATCTTTTAAAAATCAAACTCAAATGTCCCTTTGCTAAGGAATTTTACCTCCAAAAAAAAGCAGGTCTGAGTACAGGAGGGTGTTGTTCAATCACGCAAAAGTGGTGACTTAAAATCTTGTATCTATTAGCCCTTCAGACTTTATAACTCGTGCCAGTAAAAATGCCTGGATGTCCAGTGGGGCTATGCAACTCAGCCTCTGGTTCTGTAAGAGTCTGAAAGATGGAACAGTAAGGAGGGTTGTTTGTGATAGGAAAACATGAGTTGTTTGAGTTTTGTTTGTTTGGTTGTTGTTTTTTTTTTAAGAAACATCTTAAGTGCACCTTCTGTAATTGTCTTTTCTTCAAACTGCTTTTCAGTAGAAAAGCCTAATGTTTTTAATACTAATGATTTTCTCTCTGAAATGTTCTAACATTTTAGAATAGCTTTTTTTCCCCCTGAAACATGTAAAATACTGTATCAGAAGTATTTTCAATGCTTTCTGGGACTGTCTGCATAATTCCCAAGTAGGTTACGCTCCTCTCAAAAAATTATGGAGATATTTGATCAAACAAAACAATGCTTCTTTACTTTAGGAGTATATGTATGAGTGTATAACACACATATATTTTTATATATTATATATAGATATACACACACATCTGTATAAGCAGGCTGAAATTAAGGCTGGAAACACATTTCCATATACTTAACTTTGCTTTTTAATAATGCATGTATATATATTATATACTGTACACTAATCAAACTCTCCTATGAAATAAAAGAAATAATAATTTTATTAGTAGCTTTATGATCCATCATATAAAATCTAGTTCTTGACAAAAATTTCCTATTGACACCTATTTTATAGGCAAGTAACATCATCCAGAAGACTGTATTCTATTAAATTTGTCTCCTGGTTTGTGGTTTCTAGGACTTGAATTTTATGTTTTAGGTTAAATTAAATTTCTTAACACTGAATTCAGGCGCTGCTGTGAATTATAAGAATTTTGAAATATCTGGGTTGAGGATCACTTTCAGATGGAAACATTTCCCAAACAGAGTAGTTTATCTTGCTTCTTTCCCTGGACGCTGATCACCTGGTACATGGAGTGAAGCAGGACTGCTGTGGTAAAGAAGCTATACCTCTTTAACCAGCTTGGTGCTTCTAGACACACAGAAGATAGGAAAGTAGCTGATGGTGAATGGTAGGAGAGCTATTTGTAAAGGGATGTTTTTAAAGGTGGTGGAGATGGAATTCAGAGCACTGCCTCTTACTTCGCTAACGAAGTTAAAAAAAACCAGAGCAAAATGTGCAACCGGAAGTGCCTGTTTTGTGATGTGGGGATGAGAGTGGGTAGATTGGGAAAATTGGAATAAGGGTGAGCATTTGTACTGAAGTTGAAAACCTTGACATTCTCCTAAGTATCTTTCCTATCATGATAAGTAGGGGTGTGTAAACCTTTGACAGGTGGAGGAGTCAATATTTTGAATTGACATCCAGACAGATGGACTGGAGAGAATAACATAAAAGCTCTGGGCATTTCACTACTAGATTAGATATCCTATAATAATTTCCATTTACAAAATTAGTATACAAAAAGTGAGAGTTCAGTTTAAATGTGAAATCATTTACTTTTTTTAACCGAAAAAGGAGTCTTTTGTCTGAGCTGTCACTGCAGCATAATATATCCTACATTTATTACGATGCACATTCAGTCACTTTCATTTTTTATTTTCTAGAGTTAATTAGAGTTTTAAAGTCTTTTGTATACTTACTCCCCCACTGCTACATAATTGCAGCTTATAATGAATTATCTCTGAATTTTTATTGGTTCCTGTGGCTTCTCGTAGTTTAACAGATAAACCTGGAAATAGGAAGCACATGTTCCACATTGTTTAGGAAAAAATTAGCTTCTCTTGGCTTAGCCATCTGAAAGCTGTGTCTTGTCTACCCTTCTTAACACCTCCTAGTTAATGGACAGGATAGTTTGCCCCCATCATTTGTTGGGGGGCTGACCTGAGTCAGAGGGACACAGGAATCTCTCCATTGACTGTTAGAGGTCTTATAGAGCAGTAGCTCGGGTGTTTTCAAAGCCTGCACTTCTTGGTTTGCTCAGGCATAAGTTTCCACATTCCATTGCTCTCTAAGAACCTCCCTCAAAGAACTACTGTATCATTACTGAAAATGTGAAAATGGTTGAAAATGTGTATTTCTGTGATGGATACACAAAATATGGATTTCTGTTGTCATCACAGGATTAAATACACGTTTTCAACAATTGTCACATTTGAAATTTCCCATTAGTCCTGACCGTTTAAAAAAGGTTAAGAAACACACAATCAAAACACTTTTCTGCTCTCTGGCACACAACAGTCATTGAATCCTTTGAGATTCAAATTCAGTTCTCAACCCAGCAACTTCCTTGCAGTTTTTGTAGATTTTTCTTGGATATTGTTCTTATGAATTTGGATTCTCCAACAGAGAAAATGATGAGTTTTTTCCTGTGGTTGAACAGCCGTTTTTTCCTGTGGTTGAACAGCTGTTTCTATCTTCATATAATGTTGAAATGAAAATTTAGTAAAACTCTCTTTTGTTCTTTGAAGGAAACACAGTTTACCTCTACAGACAGAGAAGGGGAACAGTGTTTCTAAAGAAGATATATCCTTCAGTGGAGTTTGCATTTTGGAAAAATGTTATCTGAATACTCAAACATGATTTTCTAGATGTTCTTAAACTGTTTTTTTTGTTTTTTTTTTAATATCTAAATGAGTTCCTCTTGCATTCTGTTCCATTCTTTCCTTCTGGTAATATGTAACATAGTATGTGTTATTTCCCTAGTAGCATGCCAAGATGATAAAATTATCCTCTATTTGGAAAATTGTGCAGAAGAAATCTGAAACCTCTCACTATTATCAAGAATAGAAAGATACCTTCAAAAAGAAACCAAGTAATGGATTTAAGTATAAGAAGGTTTTTTATTTTAATATCCTTTCAATCAGTGGATTCTTTGACTAGCAGAAGATTCCCTAATTGGGAGAACACCTTGTTATCCTGCCCTTGGAAGCAATAAGAACAAGAATATAATTTAAATATTTCTCTGAGATTAGTAAGCATACAAAGCCTCACTGTAAATTAATTGCAAGTATGTCTTTGAATTAGAATAAATTAAAGGAGTAATAACGAGTGGTTTTGAAAGTAATGGATGGTGCAAAACTCTCGTTATTGGTGTCTTTGTTTAAACCTTTGCATGACTTCTTATTCCCATCATTTGATTCATAGCTGAGAAACTCCAGCACCAGCCCAGAAGAATGTTTCCGTTATGGGAAGGTGAGTGATAGCTGAAGTGGGGGACTTCAAGCAAAGTTGGTGCTTGTTATGAATTGTTTCACAAAAGGGAGTTTTCCTTTCTGGTCAATGAGAGACTGAAAACCTGGCAGCTAGCTTTTGATAGCATCAAATGCGTAAAGGCTGACAAGACAGGCACTAGAGAAACCTTTTCCCAACACTGGCCTTTCAACTACCTTCACTTAAACCAGAGAACACTTGCACTATACCTCCAAATAAGTCTCTATTTGCTCTTGATTTGTGTAGCTGAGTGCCTCACCCCACCTCATCCACAGCCCTGAGAGCCCTCTGATGACAGTTGCATCAGACACTGATATCTTAATACAGGTATTCTGTGCAGGTCCTAAAACTCTTCTCTCCTCTGTGCCAAGCAGTCCTGCCTTACTGCTATGAACAGAAACTGCCCCATTTCTGCATTCTTAGAGGCTGCTATCTACCTGCCCTAGGCTAGCAGCAAGCGAGCCAAAGTATTCCCGATTGGAATAATAGTAGATGCGCACCTTACCTGAGATCCCTTGTAGGGACCTGTGTTTGCACAGCAAAACACAAACTAAATAAAATTGTTCCTCTTATTGCTTAAACCAAAGCCAGTTCTAACAGTGAACTTGTTCAAAATCTTTGTGTCACAGACAAAAAGGTTGATCAAAGTTCATCAAGGTGTCACTTTGGGGAACTTCTCAAAAGAGCCATTCTTAACTCCTTTTTAATTTCACACCATGTGCCTACATTCTTGTTAAATTACAGGACACGGCCATTATGACTCCATGATAAAGGCAGAGCATCATATTCTGTTGATTTAAACATAGAGACATTTGTATTTATGGAAGAAAAAACAATTTTATTCTTATAACTGAATTATTTCAAAGTCAAACCAACTTGTCTCATAAATGTAATTTGAAATTATCAAATCAACTTACTTCATTCTGCTTAGTCATAACACGTTTCAGTCCTAACAAAATGATACATAACAGGCTCATTACTCTGCTGTCTAATAAACAAAGATGATTTGTCTTCAATATCAAAATTAAATCAATCATATCATCTTATCTAGTAGATCCTAGAAGAACGTTTAACTTCTTCAGATTAGGTCTTGTTGACTAGAGCTCCATATTTTCTCTTTTCTACTGAAAATACTGAAACATTTAGTTTTCTACCTACATCTCAACTATGTACTTAAATTAGAGTATCTTCCAAAAATAAGTGCATCCAAGCATGCATTTAAACATGGCGTTTTTTAGATCCAGGGTAGAAATGGCATGTGTTTTGCAGAGCTGCTGCTTGGGAGTACAGATTAATATTCATGCCCAAATTAAGGAAGCCTGATACAGGTAGCATCTCAAGATACAGTCATGCAGGTTGCAGTGCTCAGTGCAGTTCTGCAGAGAGGAGTTCCCCAGTAGACTTCTATGATGTTTTGCCTTATTCCAGTTCATGTGAAGCAGACACGGTTTCTGGCCTGAGACTGGCCAAGGCATTTAGTGACCTTTTGCTCTTTCTGAAGTACTTGTTCATGGGCCACGATCTCAGTGTGTTTGAAGATGGTGTTACTAGTATTAAAAAGTTCTGAAATAATTTCTAAATAGCTTTAGGCAAACCAGCAGCAGTTTGTCTTCAGTATTATCTGTTTTATTCATATGAAGGCTGTAGGTCTCATCTAGCACTGTTGCCCTTATGTGACCGTGGTACCTACTGAAATTATTGTTAACTGACACTGGTTTAAATGAATGGGTGCAGACAGGAATTTGTAACCTGTTTCATTGTGAAAGTATTTTAGCATTGTTAAAATGTTAAGTGTACATGTCTTTCTTGCTGGAAATGCTTGGCCTTGTGTGAAAACTTGATTTTTAATATTTTTTTTTTTTCTGGAGAAATTCCTTCATTAAAACAATTTCTCTTTAAGATAATTTTTGTAGGAAGTCTTAAAAAAAATAAGATTAAATATTTAGAATTATTTTTTTTTAAAGGGTTTAAAAATCAGAGCGATACGCTTTTCTTAAACAAATGTATCAGCAGGCAAAGAAAAACCACTACTTCAGCCTTCCTTTTGAAGTTGTTATGTGTTCTCAGAGTTGTGGAGGATGTCCAGCTTAGTTCATATCACAATCAGTTTGTGCTATAGAAGGGCTATGAAGTTTTACATTTAATTGTTTTTCTTTTTTTTCTTTTTTTAAAAAAAATCATTTTAGTGTATGATCCTTTATAGCAAGAATAATTTAAAAAGCAATATATTGATCATAGTGCTTATTTAACTTTTATATTTTTCTTCTTAAATTTCTTCAAAGGTTACTAATAAAAATGCCAGTACTATGGGCTTTTTTACTATTGATAACTACATACCCAACCCTCAGTGTAATGTGATGAAGACCGTAAGGAGGGCTTGTGTGCCTGGAATACCCTTATTTTTTACATACCAGTTGGTGTATAAAAAATTATTTCCACCAGCAAAACTTGTTTTTCTTATCACCTTAAACTGCCATAGATACAAGCAGATTCAATAGATTCTTCCCTAAATGTTATGTGGCAGTATATGTTTACATACAAAAGGGATAATGCTAAATGAAGAAAAAACCCATGAGTATGGAGGTCTTCACTGTTGTTGAAGCCAGAGATTAAACTGCTAATTTTTCAACAGGAAGGATATGATCCTCCATTTCATCAAGCGTCCTTCCAGCAGTAAAGGTCCACACTGATTTTCAAGTGGGAATAGCGAAGAATGTTCATGTTCACAAAAATACTAAACTGTGAATAACAAGGTCTTGTCAGAACTGACTCCTAGACTGATATGGTAGATTATCCCCAAATACACTGCATGCGTTTCTTGCATACACATTTACATTCCTCAGATGAGAGCAGAACAATTTTACCCTATTGCAATTTCACCCTCTTATTTTATTACTTTTCTATAGCAATTATATGGTTCCTGTATGAAACACTTTCTGATATGACTCTCACCAGCTGAATGCAAGAGCTTTTCCACTTACTGAAGATTATTCTCCTTGCATAACAAAAAGCAATTGCAGTCTTTTAAAACAATGATCTCTTGTACTGAATAAATGTAATGAATGTAGTTCTGACTTAGTCAAAATTAAATAGCTATTTTAAGCTATTTCAAACTTACTTATATCTCTAAAACTTAACAGTTGGCCGAAAATGTATATCCAGATTTTGCCAAGCAAAATTACCACTTTTACTACCTATTCTCTGGCACATGATTTTGCAGGTTTATTGGGTTCTTTATCCACTTTTAAATTGTTAGAATTTCCATCATCCACGCTATTGCATAAATAACAACCTGCTTTCTTTGGCTCTAAAAACACACGTGGATCTTTCTTATCATCTGAATATTAGGACATTCACATCTGATATGAAACAGTGGGACTGAGAATTCCTTGCCAAAACAGGCAATGAGAAATTGGGTCCAACATGGGTTTCTCACCCCAGCGAGTACGGTTACCATGGCTCATCCCCACAAAAATGCAGTGCCAGCTCTGCAAAAAGCAGTGCCGTTGTTCTGAATATTAAGAGGTTGTCTGTTTCTTGCTGGAAGAACTAGAAAGCTGTGTAAGAAGGATCCTGCTTTTCATTTCAGTCATGACTCCAACGTGGTGGGCTTTGTCACTGGTAGCTAGCTTTGCTACCAGGCTGCTGGAAGTTGCTGTTCGGGATTGCAGAGGAATGGCATGCTGCTCCTCTGCTGCTGCTTCAGGAGGACTGCAACTGAAAGTTCCTATGTAAAGTCATTTGTAACACTGAAGTCACCAGATGATATAATTAAAAGCCTGTTACTTTCTCATTTTAAAACTTTCTGTACGGAGTGAGGTATTTGGGAGCCTTTTTGCTTTATATTTAGATAAACAATGTAAACAATGGTCTTTTTTTCTTTTCTTTTTTTTTTTTTTTTTTTTTTATGGGGAGGAAAAGAGTGCTGCCCATTTTGTTTCACATTTATTCCATGGAAATAGGTATTAATTATTTCCAAGCTTTTCTTCAGGTATTACCAGCCCAGCCTGTCTGAGCACCTGCTTGATTACAGTCTTAAAATAATTGCTAAGACTCTTGAGAAATGTGGTATTCCAAAACAAATTCTACAATGTTATTATATCAAAGGCATACAAATAATTAAATGAATCATTATTTCCCACCTAGCATTTTTGCAGTTACTGAATAATAAACCCATCTGAATGCAAGAGGAGAAATCAAGTCAATGCACTTGAAATTACTAGGATTCATTTGGATTGAAACAAAAGAAAGAAAGAATGGTGGTGGTGGTTAATATAATCTTAGAAAATTTCTTTTATTACACCTGATCTTGCTGCTGTATCGCCTTTCCACTGGAGCTAAATCCATGCAGCTTCTTATTTATCGCTTGGCTGCTGGTAGCCAGTGAATTCAGCCTGCACAAATCTAGCTGCCAGACTCCTTGAGTTCATTTTCTTTTGCTACTGAACTCTGCTTTTGGCCTCAAGATCAGAAAGAAAAGAACTTGCTTGGTCACACCCAAGGAAGGTGTGAGATGGGGAGTTGTAGCACCTGAAGTCTGAGTCCTGCTCCATAACGTATTTGCTCTTAAGGCAAACTTCTTATTTTGCCCACTGGTACTAACGGCCAGCCTGAGGAGTGGTAAGGTAGTGGTCACAGCTGTTACTGAGTTTGGTAGGATTAGGGGTGCTTGACATCTTCCAAACCAAGCCCATGGGTATTGGAATTACAGTCCTCCGAGCACAAGAGGAGAAAAATACCTGGTGCCATAAGGCACTGTGTAGTCCTGGCCATGGAGCAGGATGAAGCTGTAGTTCCAGTTTCTCCCTGTCAACCGTATGGTTGTGAAACAACACAGCAGGGGTCCTGCAGATACTGCTTTGGTAGCAGATTTTAGAGAATGTACAATCACTCTGTCTCTGATGTGCACTAGCTCTATCGCAGTCAGTTTGTGTCCTCTCACCGTGTAGCTCCCTTCACCATCTCTACCAGGAAAGGCAAGGCCAGTCCTTGCAGTAGGAGAACGTGCAGTTCCACCCTGGTAGGAGAGGGGGAAGCGAAGGGGCGCCAGGGCAAACAGCAAAGGACGGCATGAGACCTGAAAGTAACTTCAGGCATGAGTCTCTGCTGTGGAAGCAAGATTTCTTCTGCTTCACATCAGGCTAAACCCCAGGAATTTCCAGTTGGTTATCCCTCAGTTAATAACGGAGGGAGATACATCAAGGTGGAACAGAGCTGAAATTAAAAAATTGTTACTAGATCATGTAATAGTGGCATGAAGGTTTCTAGGTATCGACTATGATGCTTTGTAATTATAAAGTATCTTCCACAACCCAGGCACTTGTTGCACTCACATTAGAATCCTGAAGCAGGGCAACTACGCAACAGCTATAATTTTCAGCCAAATAAATACCATAGGCAGTTTCTTTACTGGAGGAGACCAAGGCATATATGTTTGAGGTTTGCCTAAGGTCAAGCAAAAGATGCTTATCTAGATTTTCAGTGATTTTATTTTAACAGAATGGTATATAGTGACATATCAAAAACATGTAACGTTTTCTACTATATTGGGTTATATGTGGTATTTCTCACCCTTGTAGTTGTCACAACCATTTCCAGGCCTCCAAGCCAGAAACATATTAACTGTGTTCTAACTTAGCTTTCCAAGAGTGGATAAGACACATTCTGCAGCTCCACATGATTTGTGGAACAGGGGCACCACAGCGGTAGCATGTATGGTGACATAATACTTATTAATAAAATGCAGCATTTATATATTTTAACAGAAGTGACCGGCATGGCCCGGGAATTAACACTATGTGGCAGGAGGAAGTAAAGAGCAGATGCAGCCTGAAATTAATTAACAACATCGTTATTTTGATCAGCCATTAAACTAGAAGCATTTATAGAAAGAAGTGGAGTCTGTGTAAGAAAAAAGATGACAAGAATGCACATTGATGCCATAACTTTTGGCTGCTGTAGTTTCGCACAATAACTATCTGTATAATAAGAAACACTGTAATATGCTGGATATTTCAACTGAAAAATAAGAACCATTTCATCATATCATGCATGGAATATAATTTTATACATAAAAAAGGAAAAACGCAAAAATCTGAAGAGAGAGGAGGTTAGCCACATTATTTGCCAGTGACTATCAGTGAGGTACTGAAAACATTTTTATGCAGAAAGTGAGCCATTTCCAGTGTATTTCTGAGTTGGATAATGTCACATTTGCCTGAGTAAGTTATTATTAGGCTCCCTCCTGTTTGACAAATGTATTTAAGCTGTCAGATAGTGTCTGAAGGCCGCCACTCACTTCTTTGTTTTTAGTCTCAAATTACACATGGCATTTATTGTTAAACTCAAGGTGCCTCCATGCAAAACCGATTCACTCTTTGTGACTGCGCACTTTCTACCGACTGATCAATAGATAAGCAATTTACATGGCCTGTGGCTTCTAGTTCAGTCACTGGCTCTTAACAGAAATCACTGCCTTGGAAGCTACAAAGACCTTTTAAAGGATTGAAACAGTCATACATAATTAAGATTTTCTGCCCGCATATTTATGCTTTGATACCAGCACACAGAGAAAAAATTAAAACCTGCAGGGATTTTGCTTCTTTCATTTTAGAAAAAGTACTGGTTTAGTTTATGTATTTTCATCGCTCATGGACAAACAGTTTCTGTGCTACTTGGCTAGAGAGAGCTAGGGGGGAAAGGAAATCAGTGCAATACTTGTAGAAAATGTAACAGTACTAATACCTCTTTGCACTTCCCTAGGCAACTTTGAATTTACTCCTTGCTGAGAACTAGTGGATTTTGTACTGGGATATTGGCTAGGATTCATTGGCTGCGGAGGCAAGCAGTTGGTGACTTCATCCTCTCTTGTTTGTGGTCTATAGGAAATTGCAGTGTGGGAATACATCAAAATCATAAAACTTTGTATCTTTGTTAGGGAGGAGGAAGAGAGAAGAAAGATGGTTCACATTCTCATGTCCACTGTCCGATATTTCCAACTGCTGACAGAAGACTAAAGAAAGTTGTCTTTCACACTCAAAGGATTTAGTGAGGTTTGAAGAATGCTGTACTGCTGGTAAGTTGTGCTATGTCATATTAATAATCTTTTCAAATTACTTTTACAAAGCTGAAGTTAGGTGAAATGTCCACCTACCATATATTTGATTTTTCCCAGAATTACTTACATCCCTTTTCATTGATTAGCCTCATGATGACAGCCTTCTGCATGAATTTTGGTGTAGCAGTATTCAACCATTTCCTTACTGTGAGGGAGGAAATAGTTTCTATGACTCAATAAACAGGTATTCCCCATACTTGGAAATTATTGCGCTCTCTTGAAAGACTGGAAATGCTTGACCAAATCTGCTTGGGATCAGCACAGAACTGAAGCTCTCACATACACTGGCTGAATAAATGCAATTGGGTAAAAGGAAACAGCTCTGAATGAAAGACCTGGCTCACTTTTCAAAGGCAATAGTTAGATGTCCTGTTTCAGGAGGGTATTTGGGTCTGGGAAACCTCAGGTACCAGCTGCCTGGAGAGAGGCTGGAGTAGAGGGACACACACTCTTATGTTTCAATGTAGGTAGTCTCTGTGGCTCCTCTCCTCTGACAAATTTTAGAGTGCTCTTCATCACTTGAAGCCCATATGCAGATTCATTTGCAAAGGCAAAATGTCACAAGCTGGACACTTGATGACAGTGAACGCTGCACAATGTGCAGAAGATCTTTTTGTGTGCTGTATCCTTATCCCCATTGCTGTGTAGCGTCCAGTCTCATTCACTCAGTGCTCCAATGCAGGACCTTTTTTCTATTAAAATCTTCAAAGATTTTCCTGCTTTGCAGTCTGTACCCTTGTCATGTAAGATATAATATAATGAGCTTTAGGAGACCAGAGGCTCTCATGCTCAATAAATCCTTTGAGACTTGTTACCATCTGTCAATCTGCCAATTTATCTGCCTGATAAATCTTCTTACTTAAGGCAACTTAGAACTTTTCAATAGGCCACTTGAACTTACAACATCTTTTAAAAAATTGCCTGAAAGGAACAAAAGTTGATGAAAATCAGAAGATAAATAGTTCTGTTCCAGTGGGTGTTTTTTAAGTAGCTTATGTCTGTCCCAGTTGCTGTCATGGAGCCACTGGGCATATACTCCTTTGCATTTACATTGGGCATTTAATGATTAACCTAGACCTTGTACAGCTGAACACTACGTTACCAGCTATTTGTTCTGTTTATTAGTTGTATAAGATTTTAGACATGCATTAAGCAAGAATAAAAATCGATATTTCAGCATGGAATACAGTAACAACTACTTCATATTTGACTAGCTCGGAGCACGACAGTATTTTACTACAGTAAAATATATTCTAAAACCTGGAATAACTGAGAGCAAATGGTAAATAAATTCTGTCTGAAATTAATCCAGGAGATGACCCTGCTAAAACAAGAGTCTAACACAATACAGATTGCTGTAGTGCCACAAAAGAACTAAAAGTGGCAGTAGAAGCAATCATCATGTAATAAAGATGGTGTGGTAAATTTTATGAATAAAAAAAGCATATAAAAGGTCAAGGTTATTATTTACAAAATGATCCAAGAAGTGCTTTTTTCCTTGTCTGGAACCAGAGTCATGCTGTTTCTTTGGTTACAGGTGACATGAAGTGAAAACCAAATAATTAGAAAAAAGTATTAAGGAAATAAAAGTCGTTTTGACCAATTGAAATAAACTCTGACTAATGCCAGTGAGCAAATTCTTCAGCTGAATATCCACAAGAAAATACAGAACTTTCATCTGGGAGGTGGTGGGGAGTGCATAGCAGCACAATAGCACACCTCTGGGCCTTCCACATAATGGCTGGCACACGAGCAAGGATCCTCTCTGAGCTCAAGAAATCCTAGAAACTGATCAAAACCTTCTTGCTTTGAGGTAGAAACTATACACATATTTCTTTCTCTTCTGTAAATACTTTGCTTATTAATTTTAAGAAAATTTAATCTGCAAAAAAACCCTTATTTGTGTTTCAGGAATATTGTACATAGTTGCAATGATTCAGTGTGAGTCTTCTTGCTTTGCAAAAACATTTCGGTACTATGGTGATTTATTTTGTATTAGAAATGTAAATTTTGCGGAAATGTGTTGACATGTTTCCGTTGTAACAATGCATGGCCTAGTTTTGTTTTCAGAAACCACTGAAAAAGTAACTGGGAACAGGCATGTAAAGCAACAAGAGCTGCAAGTGATCTCAGTTTTGTTAAAGGGACAAAATAAGCCTCATGTAGCTTTATGTTGCTCTTTTTGTGGTGAGGTTTGGAGTTTATTTTTTTTTTTTAATACTCAAGCAAATGTTCATTTACAAGTAGACATTTCCTTTCAATGTTTTTCCACTAAACATCGGAAATAAATGTGGGAGTTGGGTGGTCCCCTAAAAGTTGGGGTAATGTGTAATATATGGGAGAGAGAGTGATGGTTTTAGGTCCAATCTTTATTAAATATTGCATCCCCTTGGCTTCTAGAGAAGGAGTTGTGCTATCTTTTCTTTGTACCCTGTCTCAGTTTGGATGACTAATCCTTTGTTGTCAAAGCGCTTCCTGCTCCTGCATCCATTCCCTCCTTCCAGACTCTCAGCTTGGCTGCAAGACTGGATGCACAGAAATTTTCAGTGGTTTTGGACTGTGGTACCTAATAGCCATGGAGATGGGAGCGCGCCATTTCCCTCCTAGGCTGGGATTAAATTCCCCCGTGGTCTCAGCTGTGGCACGTACACCTGTGTTGAAGGGCTTGGAAGTGACTTTTGCAGTCACAAAAGCAGTTACTGCCATAAGCACCATTCTTATCCTTTTCAGCAGGGGTCTGTGGTCTGGTGTGCTGCTGTTACCGATGACCGGGATTCTTTGACTTGTCATTTTCTAGGAAATATCACCATTAAGTGCATAGCAAACCATCACTGTTTGCTCATGAAGATGAGACAACTTGGGAGTGCATTCAGTCGTGTGTATTTTAGGGCACACAGCATTCACCCTCATTAAGACTCTCCCAGTGTTTGCGAAGTGTGAATAAAAGCATCAAAGCTTGGTCCTTTTCCAGCTGCACACTGACATTAACTGTTGTCAAGGCAAGCTCAAAGGTTAGATGGCATTTCTGCCTGCTGTGCTGCATTGATCTTGTTTTTATGTTGTTAAAGTAATTACAATTATGTCTGTGACAACAGTTTGTGAAGCCCCTCAGATGTAGAAAGGAACTGTCTATACAGATGAACAGTTGTGTAAGAGACACAGAGAAAGAATATCAGAGCCAGAGAGAAAATTATATTCATTTCACTAATTGGTTTATCTGAGATAATTGCTAGCAATTATATGCAGCAATTCTACATTTTAAATGGCAGCAAAGCTACTGAGGTAAACAGGTATTTGTTTTTTGGATGACTGATCTACTGATAAATAAAAGATGTTTCACATGCTGGACCATGGTATCTTACAGCATCAAGAAACTAACCAACAGAAAGGGAGGAGGAACTGGCTAATTGCAGGAGCTGTAGGAACTGAACACCTGCACTGCTGGGATGGACAAGATGATTCAGCAGTTATTTCCTTAAATTATTACCCAATACCTTACCTATTATTATTATCCTTCAAAATTAACATACAATTTTAATTTACTCTTAGAATGACCAAGTCATGTTTTCAAATACTTCTGTACTCAAAAAAAAAAAAAAAAAAGATAGAGACAAAAGCTGAGTATTTATTGGTTGCAATGCAAATACTACTATGTTTTTCATGTTATATGTCAGGTGTCTGCTACAGTTATCTCATGGAGTTACTCCAGTTGTTCATCAAACCTAGTAAATAAATTACCATGTAGCAATGTACTGTTCAGACTGCAAAATCAAATAAATAAGAATAAAAAAAATTCTATGCTGTGGGTTTTTTTATGAGTCTGGATGCTTTTCACATGCATACAATATATTTTAGTCCTGATTTCTATGCTTATTGTAAATCTGTATTATCATTCTTTTCAAATGTAGCATATTGTATGCTACTTAAAACTATAGTATATTTCACTTTAAAATGTGAAAGATATTTCACTAACTAAACACCATATTGACATTTATCTTTTGAATTTAATGATTTTCTAGTCCAAAGGTATCACTTTATGGTAAGGATTATTCTTTCTACTGTAGTTTTGACCTTGCAGTACAGGATTCACTACAGTCTTTCTAGAATAGCAGCAAGAACTTTTCAAAGTGAAAGTCTTGGTCTTCTCCCTGTATAGCAAAAATTTTATTTAAAAGAAGCCCACAAAATGCGCACGTGTGCATGCACAGACACACACAGAGGATGGGTAGAGTGCAAACATCCTGATTAACCAGTAGGATGCTAAGTGGCGACCCAGTTAGCAGTAATCCCAAATGCTACCAGAGTCTTCCTTTTCAATGCCTTTTGTTCTTCCTTGCTTGCATATAGTAAACCGATGCCTTATTAAATGAAAGCATGAACGAGCAAACTACAAGCACAATTTCTATCTTTCTTATTACTCTTTCTAAAATATTCTTTATCACATAAATAAAAATAAATCAGTGTATGAAATATTAAATATCTGGTAACATAGCGGAAGAAAAGGCTATGTCAGGACAGGAGGAAGACAGATACCTGACTGTCCTTAAGAACAGAAAAGATGTCTGAGAGACAAGGACACATCCAGAAGTATTAATGAGCAGCAAAAATCATCAGAGAAAGGTGAAAAGGTTTTCAAATGTTCATGGTTATCAAAAAGATTTGGTATTTGAAAAGCAATGAATCTGATGAATGAAGTGAAATGAAAGAATCTGATAATTTGTCTGACATAAACCCCTCACTTAAGGAAGCAGATTTACTTGTAATGAATAATTTTTTGCTCATTTAGTCCTTCAGCTCCTACATACTCTTAAAAAATAAGAGTTTTACTGTAACTACCTATTTCTTTTTTCTCAGTCCATGACACTTGTGCATTACCTTCTTACTATAGTTCAACATAAAAAATTAAAAAAAAATAAAAGGTAGATGCCTCTTATTTTCAATGCTGCTTTCTACTTCATGTTTCCCCCTATTACCTGTCCAGTTTTATCAGATGTCTTAATTTCTTTTCTTCCCCTGGGTGCCACAGTTTGTTTTCCTCAAGAAGCCTGCTAATGTTATTAAAGGCTGCCCTGTTTATAGAAAGTCAGAGCTAAGCCACAAAATACAGCCTCTCCTGAAAAGCCAGAGGTTTACTCGCTGAGCTGGGCTTTCTGGTCCACCTGGGCTGCAGGCAGTGGTGCAGGGAGGGTAGTTGTGCCTCACCTCTGGTTTTGAGTGTGCCTGGAACGTGCTGGAACAAGCTTCTCTTGCAACAGACTTGAACGCTGTCTCATTCTGAGGGGCATCCATCAGCAGGGCCCTTGCCTCATCCCAACACCATGGGCACCTCAATAGTGCACAAAGTAAAAGATGATTGGGGCAGCAACTTGCAGCCTCTGGAGGTGGATCCTTCTCTTGTCATCTTACTTTGCTGCTTAAGGTCACGTGTAATGTCAGACACTCTGGTCCTCCTGTGTATGTGTTGGTTTTCAGATTGATCTGGACTAAACCAGATGGTTTACAGGTGGAGAAACTTGTGCCAGGCAAGAAGAAAGAGTGGGAATGTTCAAGGGAGGAGTACTGACTTGAAATCCAGCTTCACCCTTCTTTCAGGATACAGAGGGTACAACGACGTGAAGCCAGGGCACGTGCTGCATGTGAGCCTGCATTGGGGCCCTGCTGACAAGGCAGGAGAAACCCAGAACTTTCAGGATATTTACCTTGTAAACATCTGGATTCAGAAGTCATTCCTGTATGTGCATAATTTGAACAACGGAGCCTCAGTATTTGGACCTCTGGGTAAAACTGCAATGCAGATGGCAATCATGCCTTGCTGAAGGATGAACTGCACGGTGGAAAACCCCCACCATTATCAGCTCCAGCCTATGTTTTTTGCACAGTGTCAGGAAAGATATGAACATACTTTTCTGAAAACAAGAGGGACTTTCTGCCAGGAAACATTTCCTCAGTGATGACTTAAGTCCTTAGGACAAGCAATACTAGTTTTAATTAATATGTAATGCGATGTTAGGAAATGTGTTGCTGCGTTGATGGGATTTTTCTTCTCTGCTCTTCAGTGTTCTACCACCAACCACCAGTTTCTATATTGCTGTGGCAATATATTACTTTTTATTATTATTTATTGCAAGATATTATTATTTGTGCTTTACAATTTTTCAGATGGCCATAACCATTGCACATTCAGAAGGTCCCTTTTCAGTGTCTTTATTCCTCTCTATACCATTGTTTTATTTTCGTTCGAGCCTCTTTCTATAACTGTAAAACACCAGCCCTTTTAACACACCAGCAATTAATGCTGCTGCATTACAAGCTGTCCGTAAGATGATTCTGCAGCTGAGTTGTGGTTCACCTTGGAGACCATAGCTTCACAATGCTTCTAGACTCCAAAAGCAGCGATGCTGTTGCAGAGGAGGAATACAAACACGATCATTTTCATTATATTCTTGTTTTGAAAATTATAACTGCTTAGACCCAACCAAGGTAGAACAAGATGCAAAACAATTTTTTTCCAACCAAATTTAGTGCACCTTTGCTTCTGTCTGTGCACAAGATATGCATACAAACCTCTGTCCATTTAGGATCAAAGACTTCACTCTTCTCAGTCTCTTCTTTGACACTAGCACATTCACTGGAATATACCTAACTCATGAGGAAGACAATTAGGCCACTAGATAAGCAGTTATAAACAATTATTAACACAAAAGTAAACAGCCTTACTTTAGGACTTGCATAAGGTTAGGAGCAAGTGTATGGAAGAAAGAAAACTCTGCAAGTGAATAGCTTAATGGTACATGGTATAAAGTTGAGGATTTTATGGAACTATCATTTATGTCCTATGAGAGAAAGGGAATGAAGTCAGATGTCACAGGAAAGTCAAGGTTTTGATGGTTCTGAAGGGAAGAGATTTTTTATTTGCTTGCTCATAAATATTACAAACCTAATCATTAAACAGTGGGAATTCATATTTCGTTAGCATAAAATGGATCATATTGGCTATCACTAAATCTTCAAAAATTGCTGGAATATTACTCAGAGTTTATAAACCTTTTCTGGAAGGACTTCACAGACAGACAAGACAGAAAAGGGTAAAGGCACTTAATGTCAAATCAGCATTGTCTGTTCCCGAATTGCAGACAACTCTAAAGCAAATAATCTCAGAAGTGCAGAGATCAATGTATTAATAGATAAAGCACAGACTGGAAAATAGAAAGATCAATCATTTAAACATTCATCTACAAGAAACAGGAAAAAATACCTGTCATTAGGGAGGACATTATTCTGGCCAACATATTCAGGAGGGCTTATGCTGCCAGTATTAGGATTTTTCTGGAAAGCTTAAAAAAATAATTAAATAACAAATTCTTCAGGCAAGAACCTTGCACTCAATTCCTGTTCAGATGAAAGTATTTTTTTACAGAACTGATAATAAAAGATTACTTAAGTGCAAATGGTCCAAATTTGATTAGATTTTTTTAAAAGAAATTAAAATCAAGCAATATTCAGAGTTTGAAAGGTCAAACTTCACAAAGCAGAAAACAATATGTCAAGAAGTCATTTGTGAAAAGAATTTATAGAGAAAAATGGGAAAGACATTAGTTGCTGTAGCCTTTTTTTTTGGCTTTTTCTACCATAGTAATTTCACTTCCATATACTATTTGTGTGTCCTGGCAAGTTAATCTACATTTACATTCACAAACAAAAGGCATGACTTCATCACCTGCTATATTGTTAGTAAAAGACCTGCAATAGGCTGGGTTCAACACTGATTATGGCAAATTTATGTGGACATTGTGATCATTCAGATCCACAATTACTTTCCAATAATTCTTTGCCTTTTGCAAGTTTGAAGTTTACTTTTTATTGCTGTTAAAACAAAGAAAAAATTTAGCTAAAATGAATTAGTATGGTGAAATAGTGTTTTGATCCAGGTCAATACTTTGCTTAACAATCAAATCGCTTTTATCTACTACATCAATATTTGGTCACTAATACCCTGCTCCTACTTTGATCATCCCACAAATACTCCACATAGTAATAAGTAGCCATTTAATTTTGTCAGAAAAACTGACCATATTTGTCTGGCAAGTTTTATTCACCATACTTTGCATACTTTAAGAAATATGGTTCAGTTAGGTTTTGCTTGCCTAATGATAATTTATCTCAGTATGTTCCCCACTTCCATTAAGAGAAGGTGATATGCTTATTATATGATGCTTTCTGTACATTTTCTCTTAAAGTCTGGTGCTGCTTTTACCTTCCTAAAGTCTTCATCTGTGATTGCTGTTTAGGCTGCAGCCTCATAAACACATGTGAGGATACATGGCTTTATTTGTACTACTAACTTTAATTTAAGATACCTCAGACTACATACAATTTTGAAAGCTTGTAATATTATGATCTACTGAAGACACTACACTTACCCCAAACTATATCCTAGTAAATTGCAAATATACCATCGTCAGGCACTCAGTCTAACCACAACTGCGGGGGGAAGGATTTGTTATTTTAGTTTACTGTGAAGTCCTGAGGAGGAAACCTACTGGCTGTGAGGGGAGAAAGAGAACAGGTTGCAGCAGACTGCTAAAGCAGCGGGGTTTTTCTTTCTGGGAATGTGTAATAGTACAATGCTCAGGTGGTGTGTAGTCACATTTTTCAAGTCTTAGCAACTTTGCTCACTTTTTGGGTTTAATTTCACATATATTTGATTTCTCAACAGCCCTTAACAGTTTTATTCTCTTGCTGGACTTCCAGTTTGGAATTTTCACATATGGGGGGAATATTTGCTAGGCAGTTTCTGCAGAGATGAAATATGTATGAATTCCTGGGGGGAATGCCAGAGGGCTGTTTCATAGAAGATTCCTTGAAGCATGGAGGGTAAGTGGGAAAAGTGGTAAAGAATGAAATAAATGCAAAGTAAATATCTGAAATAAATAAGAGTGATTTTTGTCCTCAACATGTCAATATATATGTAAAGGACAGTTTTTGTCTGTTCTCCATAGACTCCCTTTTCTTAACTGGCTAGGGAGAAATGGTTAGAAAAGATCTCAACATCTTCATAATATATATTAGGAAATAAAGAAAAGCACTTCCAAAATTATTTTTAAGAAATAATTAACACTGGATCAATGCTTACTGTATATTTCGAACGTAGTGTCAGTATACGTCAACAATAAGTATCAAAAGCTGTAAGGGCCCTTTCTGAGAAAAGTCTTTGTTCCTTGTCTGGGTGCCAGGTTGCAGAGTGATTGTGCCTTAAAATGTAGTGAGGAAACAACTGACACTGAATCTGGCTCTGAGCTCACTCGCAAATCAGTTCTGTGCACACCTGTCTGCAACGAGAGGCTGCCCAAAGCCTCCCTCAGCTTAAGCACTGGGGGAAGAAGAGATCTTCTGAGATGAGCATGGAAGGAGTAAACAGCTTGGTGGAGTGTGAAATGGCTGCAAAGGTGCTTTGCTGCGCATGGGCACATTCCAGGGCAGAACCTGGGTGGGTAAGCGATAGTATATAACCAGCACTTATGTATGCAATAAAGGATCTCACGAGGGGTCTGTGCCCTCATATGTTACAAAATGAGAATACACCATGTTTCTGAGCAGAAGAAAAGATTCTCATATGATTTTCTGCCAGCCCAAGAAATAAAAGTCAAGCCCAACTGAAGGGAAACAGGGTGATTTGAATGAGGCTATCTCAAGGCTTTAGACTGGAGGCAAGGTAACACTGTGTTATGGAAGGCTTTAATTCTGGTGTAAGTAAAATAAGGTTAAAAGGTAAAATGTAATAAGTTTAATTCACACCAAAAGACTGTCAAACATGTAAAGTGACAGGAGAATAAAGAGATTGGAATAACATGACAAGTCCTAAGCATGTAGGAATAAGACCTTGGGGAACGTCCTGTTCAGATTCTGCCCATTGATTTAAGTAGGAGGACAATTTGGTTTCATTCCATGAATAGCTTGTTGAAGCACAGTGATGGGAAAACAGACCAAAACCTTTTAAGCTGATATTTGTGGCAGTTCCAAAGATAAAATTTCTCACCAACAGCTGTGTGAACAATGTTGGAGGCAGATAAGAAAACTGTAAATTAGCTAATCCATTTTTGTGTTTTCCTTTGAGGTGGGCAGGACCAAATTGATGAAAAAGATGGTACAATTGTATTTCATAGTGGAATGTATGTCAGCACATGACTATTCACATTCTTCTTTGTATAGCCTGAACGTTAAGATGCAAAATTGGAAGTTGTTTGCTCACATGTATAAAAGCTTTCATCAGGAAACAATGTATTAACAATATCCATTAATTAAAAGTAATAAATGACAAAAATACCTCCTAGACCTTTCTCTTGGAGAACAGGACTACAGGCAAGGTTTTCACAACTGATATCTGTGGCAAATAGGTAGGTATGGATAACGCTGAAGAATCAAGTGGTCTCAAGGACGTAGGGCAGATCACGCAAGAGGCAAGCTGGAGCTAAAACCCTGCCTGCAGAGAACAGGCCTGCTTTCAGTTACATTGCAGTTGAGCTTAGATAAGGTAATAAAGAAGCTTACCCAGCAGGTGCCTCTGTTATCACTTTCATACAAAGTCTTTTTACACTTTCTCTGCAATACTTGTGCTTACTCCACTGTCTTTGCCCTCCTGAATTCGGTGCTCAAAGCTACTTGCTGCAATTGCCTGAAAAATCAATCAGCAATTGCTGAAATTGCCTTCTATAGGTGGAAAAATGCTGTAAACCTCAATGACTGAAGAGAAATTTTTTCTCTGTATCTCTGCCAGCTCCCTCAGGGAAGCAGTACTTGCCAGTGCTGCCACCTCCCAGGAAAATCTACACCGTGAAATGGAGAGTGGTGCAAAGACCCAACCTAGCAGAGACCTGTGCTGTGCAGATGTTGCATGGGCTCATGTCTGTGCCTGGAGAGGTTGTGTTAGACAATGTTGCACCTGAGCTAACAAACCCTAACCTACGTACACTGTCATAGTTTCTTTTACTACGCTCTTTGCAAAGTAGCCATGGCAGAGAGTGGAGAATTTGCTTGCTGGTTTATTTCTCTGGAAATTATTCCTGAAAAATCCTTTGGCAGTAATATATTTGGAAAGGCTTCCTGACGCCCAGGCTGTACTTCCAAAAGCAGTGGTGGACAGTATGCCGTGTCTTGAAGCATCAAGACAGTGTTGATAACCCATGTCACCCTTGTCATTTAAAGTACATGGTTCTTTGGCAGAGGAACTGGTGAGAACTTGTGAGAACTTCAGCTCTGCTGGTGTCTGATGGATGAAGGCTGACTCTTGCACTAGAAAAGACATCGAAGAATTAACAATTGTCCTCATTTCAGCTGGGATACAGTGATTTTTTTTCTTAGTACCTGGTGCAGTGCTGTTTCGGATTTGGTTGATAGCACACGGATGGGTTTGGTTGTTGCTGGGTCATGTTTATACTAAGTCAAGAGCATTTCAGTTTCTCAGGCCCTGCCAGTGAGAGGGCTGGAGGGGTACGGGAAACTGGGAAGGGACACAGCCAGGACAGGTGACCTGAACTAGCCAAAGGGATATTCCATACCGTGGGACATCATGCCGGATATACAAACCGGGAGTAGAAGGAAGGGAGGGACATTTGTTATTATGTCATTTGTCTTCCTGAGTAACTGTTATGCATGATGGAGCCCTCCTGTCCTGGGGATGGCTGAACACCTGCCTGCCCATGGAAAGTGGTCAAAGAATTCCTTGGTTTGCTTTGCTTGTGTGTGTGGCTTTTGCTTTACCTATTACATTTATCTTATCTCAACTCCTGAGTTTTACATTCCTTTCCGATTCTCCTCCCCATCCCTCTGGGTGAGGGGGAGTGACCGAGTGGCTGCATGGTGCTTGGTTGCCAGCCGGGGTTAAACTATGACAACAATATAAACTATGCAGCAAACCAAAACATGGTCGGGGATCTTTGCTTGTGTTTATACTAAAGCCACAAGGTAGATGTTGAAGTGTTGTTCCATTAGACTCCACACAGATGAGTTGTTAGTATGCTTTCCTTGGTATGGGAGTAGCTTCAAATTATTTATTTAGATGAAACTACCATGTGTTGGGTTGGGGGAAGGTTTATTTGCAGGGTACCAGCTGTGCTGTGCCAACTGGCCTCAGCACCAGAGGATGGTCATGAGCCTATTTTATATTCTAGTATGTGCATAAATTTTAAGAAACTGTTCTAGCATCACCTATAGCTGAGTTAGGTTACACTCATCTTTGGAGTAAGACAGTTTTGTAAATTATTTTGATTTGTGGGGAAAAAAATCCCCCTTTCCTATTTTTGTTTCTTAACATTGGATAGATGTTTCCAAATGTTCATTAAATACTTTCTCAGATATATTCAGCCTTCCTAATCTATTCAGTAACACAACTATTTAAGCTTTTATTTGAAAGCTTCCAGGACTCTCAAGCAAACTCTAAATACTGTGGTGTCAGACTGCACTGAAATTAGTGGGGTTTTCCTATTGCCTGTGTTTCACAGGAAACTTTGATAAGGATAATATATGTATGTCTAGATCCTGCAAAAGGAATTGGAAGGCTGTAATTGACTCTTGTTTTCTCAGTCCCTCACCCCTGCAGAAAGCAGAGTTTCACACCAGCTGTATACTTTATTGTACTGGGGAACTTGCAAGATTCTTTTCAGCAGAAGTTGCCAATTGCAAAAAATTATGTTCAGTTTTATGAGCAGTGGCCACTGGAGACAGAACTAAATTAGATTTGTACTCAAATCCCACAGCTCATGCCTTTTTAGGAGAAGCTGCTGCTCGGATGGTGATAGGATTTAAATATGGTTATTTATGGTATGCCAGAAATCTACTTCTGTAAACAAAAGTAGTTTCATGTAGAAGAGCAAAACCAGGCTGTCAAGAAGAAAAAATACAGAGGCAAACATCAGTCCCTGTAATATCCATATTTTCTAAATAATTGTATTAATAATTTCATAAAGCTTCACAAAATTCTGACAGTTTTGCAGACTCTGATGTTCAGATTGTATGAACTGACTAAGCTGGTGATCAATAGCAACCTGTGTCCTTCCAACTAAATTAAAATTTTTGAATAGGTATCCTGCAGAAAATTGAAATTCTAGGAAGCAGGGGACTAGTGCTGAAGCAAAAGTTGTTGCCTGTTTTCACTCCCATTTAGCTAAAATTCCAGGAATTTTTCTGTTTGGATGAAAAGTCCCAGCTCTCTTTGATATAAATTTGTTTATTTGCAAAGAAAGTAAATGGTCTCCTTTGCCTGAACACAGGGTCTAGTTTTCTTACAGCTCCAGGGATCTTTCAGATAGCTTTCTGGTCAAGACCTCTCTTTCTATTTGTTTTTCTCTCCTTTTCCCTTTCCTCTGCTTTGTTCCCCCCTGAAAACCTTTTTTTCTAGCTTCTGTCTTTTCTCTTATGAACACACCAGGGGCACTTCGGTCATCAGAAGGTGCAGTGGGAGCAGCGTGAGGCTCAAGCACTCTTAGTAAAAACAGGCCTTCAGAAACTTTCACTTTTAAATCTCAGAAATGTTGGCAAGTTTCTGTTGGTCTTACCTATGCAAATCCTGATTTTGCAAAGGCTTTGACTGGAACCACATGGGGTGATTTTCAACAGGGTGGCAAAAGGCACATTCTTAATGAAAAAGCTCAGCCCCGCAAATGTCATGGTCCTTTTGTAGAGTCAGGGGCCAGTAGAACCCTTTCTATAAGAAAGGATAAATGCTTTTAATATTTAAACAAAAATATAATTTCTTCTGGATGTGTTCCTAGCTGAACTAATCTCCTGGAATTTCTCCATTCAAGTGTGAGCTCAAGCAAACATCTGGTCTGGAAAATTTCTCCCCATTTAGCTTTTCAAGCTTAAAAAAAAAAAAAAAAAAAAGCAAACAAGGTGTTACACCGTGGGAAGTGTCTAACAATATTACTGACAGATGGCGCCAACCAATATGCATAAGGGTCAATAACAATTCTATAATGTATGCGTACACAAATGCAGCTCAGTGGCAGACTCCCAAATGGACTAATCACATGATTTGTAGGCACTCTTGGGCAAGCCTAATGGGAAATCTTGCTCTTTGAATCAGTCAAAGTGAGAGCTTTTACCACTACATGCAATGTTTGTTGGTGAAGGGTTTTTCTGAAAGTTGATGAGTGCACTGTGCATACAAGCCTCTCTAAATCACTTGGTCGCTCTTGTCAAGAAGATAACAGGCTTTACATCCTAAAGGAGGATTCTTCTGCTTGTATTACTTCCCATAAAGACATAAAAGTATGTCAAGTAAAGCAGCTTACAGAAACCTGCCCTTCGCGTGGTTTTTGGTTTCCTTTGGTAGCATAGTCTGTGTAACTGGTTGTCATTTCCCTTGTTATCTCGCAGGTTTTTCTTCTTCATTGTCTGGCAGTGAAGTTGAACAAGTTCCACTTTGTCACCAGATCTCTAGCTATCATCTATTTTATCCATTCATTTGAATCTAGACTTTGCTTCAACAGCTGTGACAAAGGATGAGGGGTAACAGCTTCCTGAACAGCTTCTCTTGTCTGAAAGAAAAAGAGGTGAGATGAGCAAAGAAAAAAGAAGCCTGCTACCTGACCTCAATGAAACTATTACTTGTTCTGTAGTTGTTTTAATTAAATGGTCTTGGGACCCCATTACTTGGGGTAATGGTTATTTTTCGTGCTTCTGTCTCAAAAACTGTTCAGAAATGCTGAGTACATAATAGCCTCTTCCAAATCTGTGTGGGCTTGTTGGTGGAAAATGAGCTGATGTAACCAAGATGAAAGTATTGGAAAATATTTTCATTTAAAAACAACTAATTTAGGTAAGATAACTTAAATTGCTTTTTATGGCCTGGATAATTTTTTGCTACGTCTTTATAATGCTGTAGCCCGGCATGCTGGAACTGTATTCAGGGACAGGGTCTCTGTGAAGTCTTGCAATAAAAAGGAATCCTAAGGTCCAGCTAAACAGGTTACCCTGTAGTAGTGTAAGTGGTGAATGTGGATCTTGCTACTTCCATTACGGTAGCCGCGTGTGTGCATGCCCTAGTTCCCTAAATAATGTAAGATAGCCCTCCCTGAAATAATATATATGAGTAATTATTTCATTAAAGTTTTCTATATCCTTAAAACTAAAGTTATATTATATAAACATGCATACTAATAGCCTATGGTTTATATCAACCCAGAATTTATAGGAATTATTTTCTTCCTTTAAACTTCCTTATTGACTAGTAGGTTAATGATGACTTATTTGGAAGTATCAAAGTCAAAGATGCTTACAAAAAGTTGCAAAGTACAGCCACTGAGAAAATTTTTTTTGATAAAGCCTTTCTGTTGAAAATTTCAATTAGTCAAACCTATAACCTTTTCATGGGAAGGTACTGGTTTAGATTAATTGCTCAGTGATGTTCTTTTACTTTTTTGATTGCAAATTGTTGATACCTCCTTGTTTTGATAATTAAAAAATAGAAACCCCATTTTTTCTGATTTGAATTTTTTCTTTTATATTACAAGTTATTTTATACCAAAAAAGTAATCAGTCAACAGTAACAAAATAACTTAATTGGCCTAAACCTCTATTTCCCAAGTTTTATTTGTCAATATTTCTGAAAATTAATTTTAGATGCTGGTTTGAGATGCAAAGGTTCTTTGGCAGATCTTTTTATTTCAAAGCTTTTTTCCAGTAACCTACTTAAGGATGCTAGGAAAGCTAAGCTCTTTCAGTAGAACTTCTTACTAGGGACTGGAGATGCACCTACAAGTAAGAGGTACAAGTCCATTGGCTGTACTAACCCAATCCTAGGTTAGCTGCACTGTGAGAAAAAAAATACACAACTAAGAAAGATGAGAAAACAAGTTTGATATGTCTCAAGGATTATATCTGAGAGAGGCACCAGTGACAGAGAACATGAAAGGAACTAGATCTATCCTACAACTCTGCTTGAACATGATCCTTAGGTGGGCTTGTGTGTAAGAATTTCTGTCCTGAAGGGTGAATAATGAGATGTATTTGGAGTTTGGCTCCATTGGGAAAATATAATTAAGGAACACAGTAGACCAACATCAGAATAAGAATAAATGTTCTTCCCCAGAGTTT
This sequence comes from Falco rusticolus, assembly GCF_015220075.1. Lineage (NCBI taxonomy): Eukaryota > Metazoa > Chordata > Aves > Falconiformes > Falconidae > Falco > Falco rusticolus. Next base: position 81,051,284 of record NC_051192.1, read on the forward strand.
TGAGTTCATTCACTGTGACATGAGGGTAATACTTCTTAAAACATATGAAAATCAAGTCTGTCACGTTTCAGATATTGTATAGAACTTAACTGCAGTATTAAAGGCTCTCATCCTTAATATTAATGACCCACTGAAAAGGGGTCAAGTTGGAACACTACTGATTAAATAGCACCTGACTTAGTTTTAGCTAAATTAATACAAAGAATGACCATCTTTTCCTGTTGCCTTGTTTCTGCACTTCATATGGTATTTCCTACCATATGCTGTAGCTACGTTCTCTTTAACATGCTCTTTTTGAACACTACTGTAATATGCATATACTTGAGTAATTTACTGGTAAATTTAGCTGCTGATTTACTGGTGGGGAAAAATGGAGTGCTAAATGAGTTTTTGTTTCTCCCCATTACCCTGACTCAGTTATAGTCTGGTGCTATGGAGTATTATAGCATCCACTTTGCAGCTGCACTGCACATCTCCCTTCTCCATTCAGTGAGGGCTGCAATGTGCAGCAGTCAAATGAGTGTTGTGCCACCCCTTTGTAGCTACTCCACGTAGGAAAGCATTTTAGTTTCGATGTCTTCTGCTGGGGTGCTCAAGTAACAGAACTTCATGTTTGTCAATAAAAATTCCTGTATTTTAGGCATGGGTCTGACTCACAACCTATTGAAAATAATGTCTTTGCTTCGTCCTTGGACAGACCCAAAACTAAAACAGAACTAAAAAAATTCTCTGTTAAAAGCATTTCAGCGCCTGAACTCTGGAACCTTCAAGCCTACGCACGAAGCTCTGTTACTTAAGCAAAGCAAACAGCTATGCCAGATGGTAGTTAGAATAAGCTACTCCTCTGCGCATGGACTAGCCTGAACGCAGGAATGAGAAAGAGGGTTAAACCCCCCCCTATCTTACAAGCATATTACAAAGGCAAGAGATTAACACACACAATTTTTGAAGGACTTGCTAGGTATGCCTACGCTGTTCTGAAATGGCGGTCCCAAGAGGAACACTAGGGCCTGCAGGTAGCTCGGAAGGCTGCCTCCCGCACCGCCTGCGCCTGTGGAGCACCGCTGGGAGCCCGGGGGCAGCCCCAGGCCATGGCAGGAGCAGTGCTGCCATGGGGGCTGTCACATGGCTGATCAACCCGTCCTTGAGCATCACCGGGGGCAAACTAGAAGGGGGATATTCCCTCCCCTTCCCTGAAAAATGTTCATTTCTGGAAGCAACCACATAAAGAACAGTGAGGCCCCAGCAATACTTTCAGTCCGTGGAAGGGCGTCTGCTGTGAGAAGGGAATAATGCTTCAAAGACACAGGACATCCAAGGTTATTCTTGATTCCTTGGGATCAGTTTGGCCTTGAAATGAAATTGCTCCTTATTCAACTGACAAAATAACTCTAAGGAGATTGCTGCAGAGTTTTTGGTGCTCTTGGTGTTGGCTGACACCATATGATTTTCAGAAACACCGGCAACTGCTTTAATGGAGGACATGAACAAGTGAACTGAAATTACAACTCTGTTACAAATAAATCTGAGCAGTAGTAGTGCCATTCCTTGTTACCTCACAGGCATTTAATTTCTGGAGGAAGAGGCAGTCTGCTATTCTCTGTGTCGAACAGCGTATTCCCTGTATTGCTCGATAAATTTTCACAGAATGTCATAGCCTTCTCAAGCTCATCCAAACAGTGTTTGGTCTCCTAAATTTGTGGCTAGACTGCTGCTTCTACAACTCATTGAGATTTCTAAAATATGTTGGGGCTAGCACGAATAACTAAAAGAATACGGTTTCATGTGAGACAGAGTCCATTAGGTATTTTGTTTGTACATGTACTAGTGTTGTCCAGAAATTCATGACCATATCCATTTTAAGGATATTGCATTATATGCATTATTAATGCATTATAATTGCATTAACTATCCTGACATTAGTAGGAAGTGATACTTTTACAAAACCCCAAATGCTAAAAAACTGTTTGCTGAAACTTAATCTATTGTCAAGTTAATGTTTTGTTCTGTGTTGTTATTTTTCTGCAGAGAAATTACTTTCTGTGCTGTGTTTAAGTACTACCAGGTCTCATTCTCCTCTAAAATGTATTCATGTTATTGCACGGGTACTGTTGGCTGTACATTGTACGTTAACTGTTGTGTACAGCACTGCATGTGAAGCTGTGTCAGCCACTGTCTGCCTGTGTATGGAGACCACAGCAACCTGTGTGGCTCTGAAATGGTTTGAAGTCTTCTTACAAAGAGTGCATATTGCTCCGTAAATACATTTCACATGAAGGATTCTAACAGAGTTCACCAGCAGTACAGTGATGAGTCAGTGAGTTTAGGGTAAGAAGTTTCTGTTTAGATTTATATAAATAGGATCACTTTGAATCTCAAAGACGACTGGATTCTTGTCGCGGTTTAACCCTGGCCACCAGCTAAGCCCCACGCAGCACTCCCTCCCTCCCTCCTGGTGGGATGAGGGAGAGAATTGGAAGAGTAAAAGTGAGAAAACTTGTGGGTTGAGATAAAGGCAGTTTAATGGGTAAAGCAAAATCCACACACATAAGCAAAGCAAAACAAGGAATTCATTCACTGCTTCCCATGGGCAGGCAGGTGTCCGGCCATCTCCAGGAAAGCCGGGCTCCAGCACACATAATGGTTACTTGGGGAGGCAAATGCCATCACTCCAAATGTGTCCCCCCGTCTTGCTTATTCCTCCAGCTTTATATACTGAGCATGACGTTCTATGGTATGGAACATCTCTTTGGCTAGTTTGGGTCAGCTGTCCTGGCTCTGCTCCCTCCTGGCTTATTGTGCACCTGCTCACTGGCAGAGCATGGGAAACTTGAAAAGTCCTTGACTTAGAGCAAGCACTACTTAGCAACAACTAAAACATCGTGTGTTATCAACATTATTCTCATCCTAAATCCAAACCACAGCACTGCGCCAGCTACTAAGAAGAAAATTAACTCTATCCCAGCTGAAACCGAGACAATCCTGAAATAATTTCTGTGTATTTAATGGAAGATAACTGAAATGGAAGTGCATTGAGTGACTTGAAAGTAGATCCAACTACAGTTAGATCAGCTTGCCAGGGTTCAGTCTGGGGATTGGGCTTGCTTTGATCAGGGAGTTGGACTGGATGATCTCCATCCAGAGGTCCTTCCCAGTCTACATGTTTCTATGATATAAATAACATGCAGAAGTTAGACAGTTCAGTCACGAATTACTTATTAAAAATGTGTTATTCCTGCAGTAGTCAGCTCTGCACTTCTGTGGGAGCTAGGATTCCCTGAGTAACGGGAAGGTGTGGGTAGCGGGCTGCATTGCAGAGCAGCCGTGTGGGCTGTGTTCCTGCACTGCCCTGCAGCTGCCCCTGAAAAGTCACTCAAGCATCTCTGCATCGCGCTTCAGACAAAGACAAGGAGCTACCATAAGCTTGGCACTGTGTTCTAGCAAATACACCCCACTGGAAGCTGGAGTGCTGTGGGTGTGTGGTACAGCCAAAGCCACACAGCTCTGCCTGGAGCAGCCTGGATGTACTTGGTGCTCTGGCTTCAGCTCAGTGCCAGCCTTGTAGGATGGGAGCTGGCTCTCTGCAGAAATGTGTACGGGACCGCCTGTGTACAGGTTTCTCCAGCAGATCTAGAAAAAACATGAAGACAAATCCTATCCTGCGTTGTGCTGGCAAAGAGCCAGCTTTGCTCTTTGAGGTTTATTGGCACGGGCTCTGCTCCGGGCAGACATGGCATTACTGCTCGTCAGCCACAGCTGGCAGTGGAAGCAAGATAGCCATGTCCAGCACTGAGCTGGAGTCTGTAGAGAGCTGTGCCATGTGTCGTGCTGTTCGTGGCATAATGAATCTGTGCTGCAGATGAACCGCCTGTGATAATTAGGTATGCATGATAAAAGCCTCAGCTATTTATTTTATGTTTGTGGCAAAGAGAACCCAGGCTTGAAGCCAGGCTCCCTGTTCATCCACACTGTCCCCATGCTGGATAATCCTCTGGTTCCAGCTGACTTCATCTTCAGGTAGAGAAGCTTGGGCATGGAGCATGCAGAGGGCCTGTATGGCCTTCAGCAGTGGGTGCTGTGAACATCACAATCGCAGATAATTTGAGCCAAATATATTGTTGATGTTGCATGTAGGTATCAAGGCAATACAGGCTTTAACATTTCTGAATTGTCTGCAAATGTAAAAATGAGTTTTAAAGCCTGGACTAGTCATTGTGACAACCAACAAGGAGTTAGAAGAGCTTGTTGAATTATTACATTTGGTATTGACAATTCTTTTTTTGCAGCTGTTACTCCTCCTTGTTTCAGTTTAATTAATCGGCTTTGAAAGCTGTCAGACTGACTTGGAAAGGCAGAAACTTCCTAATATATGAATTAAATGAGGAAAGGGAGGTGGGATCTAGTAGTTTTAAAATCAAATAAACCAGAAGAAAACAGTTACATTCCTTAACTGTGGGTAATACATTCCTGGTCGGCAAACCAGTTTTTGGACTTAAATCTGTTCTAATCAATGACAAAAACATTTGTCAGGTTAAGAATGCAATTCTGATTTCAACTTCAAATGGAATGTGACATAAATCGCAAATTGATCAGTTGTCTATAATTAAGTTCTTCAACATTTTCAATAATTAGACTGCACAAAACATAAGAACTTGAATAAATCTATGCCACATAATCACATAATTATATTAGCATATTTTGCAGTAAGAAGTAAAAATAGGATTTAAAATAGTTGTTTAAGTGAAAGCTTTTTTTTCTTGATGCTTTAAACTATGCTTGGAATCGCTATAATTAAAATCAATCTCATTTGGTTCCTTGCATAGATGGATAGTAATCAGTTTTTCATTTGCAGTTTCTGTAGATCTTTCATGTTGCAACAGAGATAGAAATCCAAAACATAATTGTTACTGTAAAAATCCCCAAAGCTTATGGAAGAGCTCAGAAAAAAAAAAAAAAAAAAAAAAAAAAAAAGGTTGTTTCAGGCACTAAAACTAACTTTACTCTTAAAAGTTCATTTTGGTTTCAAAGTGCCGGCAGTCTTAAATTTGCATTTATTGGATTTCACTTCTGTTTGAATGCTAATGCCTGAGGAGTCTAACTAACAAATCTTGTTTGCTTTTAGCCTTTTTATTGCCAGCTGTTCAAGAATCAGAGTTAATGAATCTTTTGAAAAGTGTTACAATCATATTAATCCTGAATAATCGGAATGTGATCAAATCTAGCAAACAATAATGAGGTTCTAGAATAAAATACCTTTAAAAGCTTTAATATAGCATAGCAATTTGAAAGAACTCTACTTGTATGATCTAGGGAAAATATAACTTAATAACATAAAATTAAGGATGTTCATATTCAAATCTGAATCACAAACAACTCGTGAAAAATAAAATCTTAAGTAATAGCATTTGATGTTTATGAAAAGTACTCAGCAATTTTGATCTGGATCTTAATCCCTGGAGAATTTAGCCCTCATTTTCCTCCTCAAAAGTTGATCAACATGTAAATGCAGGTTGTAATCTCTATTGTTCTATCTACTTGTATCAATGATTATTCTATACTATTGTTTGGCACCGGGTCTAGCTTTCTTTTTAGAGAAAACTGTGTGAAAGAACTCCTGGATCCTGTAGTTATTGGACTTTACACCAGGCTGATAATTGGAGTCAGAGCGAATCCACAAGGAGATTTTGCAATAATAAATATGTGTTGGGAGCTTATTTGCTCCTGTTTGTAATCAGCTGCAGTAAGGCAGACCTGACCCAAAGCTGCTCAGAAGTATCAGAAAAATTAATTTGGTCACCCCAAGGATGGCGAAGAAAGGCTTTTTTGTCCTCATCACCAATGGCAGTGAAATTAAATTTTGTGTTGACAGCATAGTTTAGGAAAGCTGGGAGGGGGCAATGGTGAGGCAGTGCAGAGCCGGTGCCCAGGTAATGCGGAAAAAGCTTTCTCTAAGCAGTCTGCTACCAGAGGCAGCCAGGTACTTTGTGTCTGTCTAGGGCAGACCCTGCCCATGTGACAGCTTTAAATGTTTATTTGGAAGAGATTCATTCAGACCAGTGCAATGAAAATGTGCCCATATGTCAAAAAACCAAAGGTTGTGAGGAATTTGCTACATATTTTCTTTATACTCTTTTCTGAAAGGGGGAAAGAAAACTGCTGACAATTTCAAGAGCTGTATTTCAAGTCACCAGTTATACTAACTGAGCTTTTCCAGCGTGGGTGCCTGGACATATACTTCTGTGAAGTACAGTAGCCAGAGTTGTCTAGCATTTTCTGTAATCTTCGGGTTTTGGTGGTTTGTTTGTTTGTTTGCTTGTTTTTACTTTTCTTTTCTGTTATTTCCTAGGTGATAAAAGTGTCAAAACTTTTTTAAGAAAAGGAGATGGCAGGTGATGTCTAGAATTTCACACTCAGGTTTTATCCTGGATGTAGGAAAGTGATAAGCAAGGCAAGTGACAGCAAAAATATTTAGCAATCTCTTTCTTTCCTTTGCCAAAGCATTGCTCTTTTCCACTATTGATTTTCTGTCCCAGTCACTGCTGCTGACCTGATCTGCATGAACAAGAATTTGTTGTTTAAATAAATATAACCAAAATGTTCAATATTAACAGTGATGGGAAAACCAAAACCTGATACAATAGAAATATTCTTTTTATTATTAATATTTAATCTTTAGATGGAAAAGATGAAAGTTTTCTTTTTCCTCTGCTTAAGGAAGCATCAAGAGTTAAAGAATATACCTTCATTTGTAGGTGAAAACAGCACTGAGAAGTCCCAGGTGCTGCACCTCTCAAGGGGGCTCCGTTCCCCAGACTCAGGAACCCTTGGGAGCAGGCAATGCAGAATATGTCTTTACTAATAAGACTGTTGAAAGTACATCAGTGAGTAAGGAAATCTTTCAAGCATCTTAGAGCCCGAGCAATTACTGAGCTCATCATTCTTTATGAAATCCATTTATCTTGAGATACTGAACTAAAAGTATGAAAATATCATTAAGACTAATCTCAGACAGTGTAGTTATTGTTAAAAACCTTCTAATATATCCTCAGAAATAAATAATGACTGCTGTTGTGGTGAACCTTAACTTTCTCTGGATTTAGTTTTGTATTTAACTTTAAAACTTTCAAATTACACCATAACATTTTACATTTCCTTGTCTTTATTTTTCCCCTTTTGCTGATTAAACTGCTGGCTTATCACTTTCCTTCTCTGAACAGTTCTTCCCTTTCCCATTGCTCCATCACTTTTTCTGTTGCAATGCTTTCAGGCATGCTGTTATCCTACAGGTATTACCTGGTTTTGTAGAGTTGAGCATATTTTACCACTCTGCATAACCACACTGATGGTAAACTTGCAGCATCTTGGATCCTCACATCTTCTCATCGTTTGAACTTGCATCTCTTTTTAGCTATTCGGGTAGTTCCTTTGCATATTGTGTTGTCAATAAACACAATACCTAGTGTGGGGTAGGTACAATGCAACAATATTAGGCAAATACTAAAAGAAATAGGACTGACTTCTGATTAAAACTGGCTATGTATGTCTTGTTCTTTATGTATACAGGCTATGCAGGTGCCTACTGCTATACCTTCCTTTCCATGCATATGCTTCTGTTGTTGTTAAACCAAAATGTTTGGAGAACAGGGCTAAGGGAAAAGGTACCTTTGGGATAAGACTGGAGTGGTGGACAAAAAAATAAAAAAAAATGAACAACTTGTGGGGAAAGGGATGGAATAATCTTCTGATGTTAAACTCTAAAGTCATCAGAGACCATCCAATGCCAATAGAAAGCAGAATGAGGACTTCCTTTCCCACAAATGCTTTTGTGCTATAAAATTCCAAGCTTTCCAAGACGTTACTTCTACTGATAGTAAGATCATTCCAGCTGAAGTTATATACATAAAAAACAGTTTAGCATTAGCTAAATTAGTTAATTAGCTTAGCTAGCTGCAGCCATAGCTACATTACTAGTGCATGATACATAAAAACCAAATAATCTTCAACCAAAATGCTTTTGCATGTTTGTTGATTTTGAACAATTTGTTCCACACTAAGGTGAAGCTAAAGTATCTGACCTGCAAGTTCAACATTTTACTACTTACAGGCAGAACTGCATGGTCTGTGTTTGCAAAAGCTTGGAGTTCTGTTGATTCCATACACTCTCTGCATACTTCATACGCCTCTACATTTGTGAGTGCAGATTACTAAATTGAATACTTAATACAATAATGTAATTTTAAAAAGAGAAATATGCAGTATTTATCAGCAACATTTTAATGAAATATTATATTTTAAAAAGTTACTTCATTCCAAAAGTCTCAGAACTAAACCATGACATTTGAATTAGGAGATATAATATATAGGTTTTAATGTATAGGTTAGTAATGTATTAGTGTCAAAGGATATAACATACAGGTTTTAATACCAGAAGGACTGCTGAGACTGTGAACACCATTACAGATGAAATAAAATTAAATAGAATTTAATCTTCATCTGTCTTGACATGATGACTTTAAAAAAGGAGACAGATATTCTGGTGCCAGTGCATAATGACCCTCAATTTAAAAACAAATGTGTTATTTCTTTTTTTAACGTGTCTGGCTTTATTTTATATCATTAGATCTAGTTGTATTTCTTTTGCTCCTGTCTACCTAAACAGATGTAATTGCTCCCCTAAAACATTTCTATTGACTGAAACTACTTTATCACCTAATGAATCAGCAAAGCACTAACCCACCTGCTTAACATAAAGGATCTTGAAATCAATGGGACTTCAATTAAATAGATGTTTAAGGGCTTCATTGAACAAGGACCTTGAGTTGTCACATCTCAAATAGATGATATATTTTTTGTTACCTGTCTACACTGTGGCTTGCCCTTATCACAGAAGGGATCAATCGAGTGTCATAGGTTTTCTGTGTCACTGCTAAAAATAAGTGAGTAACCTCTGTTTCTCTATGCCATACTGGAATTTTTCTTTACTGCAAAATTTACTGGTTCATTTTTATTGAGTTTAACTTTTAAAACTACATGCAGCACTGTATTTGCCCCACTGTTCTCTCTGCTTTTTCAGATTGGAGTCGTGCGCGCTAAGCTGAGTGTTGGAACGTTATCAGTGAAAGGCCAGTTTCTGGGATTGTGGTAACTTTAGTTTTTGTTTTACTTTATGTGTCTTTTGTTCTACAGTGTAAGGGAAAACCTAGTAATGTGTAGGAAACCCTGGGACTAAAACAAACGTTTTGGTTTTAAATGGATTTTAGACTGTGGAGAACCAATGTGAATGTGAGTGTGCTCAAGAAATGTGAGTGCCTAAAAATAGGCATCTAGTGCCATTTTAGAGGATGTAGGGTATTTGAGAGACCTATATGAAACTGACAGATGCTCTTAACCCTATGGGAGATCCCTTGTGTAGTACATGGCATCCAGATTTTTCCTCCCCCTGACACTGGATTAACTTGCCTAACATGCTTCCAAATACATCTTGTATCAATAATTATTTGTCCTTCAAAGCTCCAAGCTTCCTCTAGGAAAATATTCACAGCAGGATACTAGTCTTCATCTGAAGCTCTCGAATTTGACACCTTTACTGCATTTGCTCATATGTAAACTCAATTATAGAAAAGGTCTCTGTAGGACCTTAATGTTGTCTGGAAAATAACAACTGGTTTCAAAGCATTATTGATGTATTAGAAAGATTAAAGCTGACACATAAACCTGTTTAAACAACAGAAATAAATTTTGAAAAGCCTTTTATAGACTGAGTTTTGTGACAACTACTGCTGCTCAACTAGCTCTTTGTTCTGAGTTTAGCTAAATGGGATACTCAGAATGACCTTTAGCACCCTTGTTTGTTTAGATGTGGCTATTTCAGCAGCTGTCTAGCCTTATTTTTACCCTTTTTCTCCCTCCTTGTGCTCTAATTTTTAGAGAGAATATGTTACATGTTGTTGGCCAAAATTGTATGTTCCTACCATTTTATAAATGGTTTCACTACTTCAGTGCCTAAGTCCAAGCATTGTGCCTGCTAATTATGGGCTTCCCTCTTTTTGCTTGGGGTGAATTCTGTGAGTAATGTGCAGTTTCAAATATGTGTACTTTATGCCACACACCTTTCATGCACTGCTTCTACTGGGTGTTCAGAAATAGCTCAGTTTCAGTAACCAGATTTTCATCTCTCAGAATACTTTGACTGGGTCTGAGTAAGAAGTGCTTCACAAGACAAAAACATCATAGGAAGAAAAGCCTGTTCTGATATTTTTCAAGCAAGACCACAGTTACCAACCTCATTCTTCCACCACCTGCTGGAATTTATTAATAAAACTTCAGCCAGGAACAAACACTCACTATTCAATATCTACCATTACTTCAGATCAATAGGGAAGGGAGAGGGAGACTTTTGCGCCTCGTTACCACCTGTCTGTATTTCTGATGGAGAAGAACATCTGATCAAAAATGATGGAAGCCATGGACACAGAAGTATCTCGTATTTCATTTTTCTTTTTCCTGTCTGTCCATTATCTGCCTGTTAGGCTAGCCCAAGGAACCACAAGAGGATCTTCTGAAGCACTTGCTTGTGCCAGTTCAGTGAGGGGTTGGATGAATGGCTGATCGCTGAGGGAATGACTGGCCACAAAACAGGAATCATGTAACCAGTGCCAATGCAGGCTTCCCGTGTGCAATCCACTGTTACAGATTAGCTCAATGAGACAGAGGGAATATGCATCTGCAAAACTATCCTTCAGTAAGGGGGTGAATGATCCAGTGAGAGCACACCATGAATATTCATAACTTGGGCATGATGAACTGCATAGAAGCTGCCAAATCATTTCAACAGCCCAGAGGACTTTCAGAAAACTATGAGAATTAGCTGCCCTCATCTCTATTGTTATGAGGTTACTAGCTGAAGACAAGAAGCTTTTTGTTCTCTTTGCAGTCCCATGAAGACATCATCTTCCAAGGAGTCTGTTCCATGGGAAGCTGACATTTTCTTTAAAACTTTCCATTAGATAACATCAGATGCATCTCCTAACTGTTTTTCGGTTGTGGGTTTTTTTTTTTTTTTTGATTGTTTGTTTGGTTTGGTTTCTTTGAGGTTTTTGGTGATCCACATGCCACCTTCAGATTGTGCAGTAATCAATATTTGCGCTTATGATTAGGAAGAAAAATTTCCAAATGTGACCTAACTGTAACTGATGCAATGTGGTCTCCTTAAGCCTGTAATCACATGAAGCAATGATTTGAGGGTAGAAATTCACAGTTCCTGCATCATCTCATTGAGTCATCATAAAAGACACTGAATAGAAGCGAGCTTTTCTTGCTCTTGGATAGTGGGGACCATCTCGACCATCTCCAATACCTTTCTTTTCCTTTCTGTCTCAATAGTGACATACAGTAGTGGCATAATGCGACCGGGGTTACTGCAAACCTGCTACAGACTTGTTACGGTACGTAGCATTTCTCTGTAGACACATACATTTTTAATAGCATTTAAATGTGCTGCCTAATTCTTGGACATTTGTGTTTGCATGGTAACGGTCACCTGGGATCTCACTGATCGTCCCAGGCTCACAGAGGTGGTCATGTATCAGCCTAGGCTGCGCACAGAAAGGCACACATGGGGGATGATTACGCCGTCCTTTGTTTGGCAATGGGCAGTTTCTCTGTTTTCTCTGATATTCTTGTCTTGTTCCTGTTACTTTGGTTATGAATAAGCTATGCTGATTTTTTGTACAACATATTTCTCTTAAACCTCTGTTGTGTTATGGGTGTAAGCACACAGAGACAAACACAAACTTATTAAGAAATTTTCTTTTGAGAATTCTGTGGGTTAAAAATGTTAGAGCTGCCACTGCTCCAAACATTAACTATGATAATGCCAAATCATTTTTAAAGAGCACTGAATGAAGACTATGTTAGTAATCAGAAGGAAAAAATAAAGACAGATGGATAGAATTGAAAGACAAGAAGGTAGGGGGAGAAGGTGGGGAAAGGAGCAGAAGATGCAACACAGCGATTTCCCCTTGTCTCAAAGTGGGAAAAGGTTCTTTGCATAGGAGTTAGCAGGGCTCACTGAAAGAGCTTTAAACTAGATTTGAAGGGGGAAAGTGATAAAACCAGGCTTGGTAGAGATAAGCTTGGGGGCAGCATGCCAGTGTTTGAGGGACAGTGTGCTAGCAAGGTCCTTCAGTCTCCTGTCTCAGTGGAGGCAGGGGATGGAGATCCATGCAGCAGCAAAGACACAAGGGTTATTGATGTGTTAGAAATCACAGAAGTGCTTGAGAACGGTCATGTAGGAATTAGGGCTTCTCCCCCCAAAAAGGTGGAGGGATCCATAACACAACTGAAGTGCATCTACACCAATGCACGCAGCACGGGCAACAAACAAATGGTGTTCCCCAGGGCTCAGTATTGGGGCAAGTTCTGTTCAATGTCTTTATCAACAATATGGACAAGGAGATTGAGTGCACCCTCAGTAAGTTTGCAGATGACACCAAGTTGGGTGGTGGTAGCTGGGGAGTGTTGATCTGCTTGAGGGCAGGAAGGCTCTGCAGAGGGATCTGCTTGAGGGCTGGATCAATGGGCTGAGGCCAGTTGTATGAGGTTCAACAAGGAGAAGTGTCAGGTCCTGTATTTGGGTCACCACAACCCCACGCAGCACTACAGGCTTGGGGAAGAGTGGCTGGAAAGCTGCCTGGTGGGAAAGGGCCTGGGGGTGCTGGTCAACAGCCACCTGAACATGAGCCATCGGTGTGCCCAGGTGGCCAGGAGGGCAACAGCATCCTGGCTTGTATCAGCAACAGTGTGGCCAGCAGGACCAGGGCAGTGACTGTCCCCCTGTACTGGGCACTGGTGGGGCCCCACCTCGAACCCTGGGTTCAGGTTTGGGCCCCTCACTGCCAGACAGACACTGAGGTGCTGGAGCGTGTCCAGAGCAGGGCAACGGAGCTGGGGAAGGGGCTGGAGCACAAGTTCTATGGGGAGCAGCTGAGGGAACTGGGGGTGTTTAGCCTGGAGAAAAGGAGGTTCAGGGGGGGCCTTATCGCTCTCTACAGCTGCCTGAGAGGAGGCTGTGGGCAGGTGGGGGTTGGTCTCTTCTGCCAGATAACAAGTGACAGGACAAGAGGAAATGGCCTTGAGTTGTGCCAGTGAAGGTTTAGATTGGGTATTAAGAAAAAATTATTCCCTGAAAGGTTTGTTAAGCATTGGAACAGGCTGCCTAGGGAAGTGGTTGAGTCACCATCTCTGAAGGCATTTAAAAGACATGTAGATGTGGCACTTTGGGACATGGTTTAGTGGTGGGCTTGGGAGTATGATGTTAACAATTGGACCTGATGATCTTAAAGGTATTTTCCAGCCTAAATGATTACAAGATTCTGTGATTTGAAAACATCACCACATTTCCCCCACCAGACAGTATTAGAAGTTGCTGAAAAAATATCACACAATAATTAAAAAAAAAAAAACCACACAGAAAAAAAACTTTAGATTTTTTTTTACCTCTAAATTGCTGGTTTTTCCTCCTGTTAGATCAGTGGGATTCCTATTGCAGTTGGAAGAGAGCATACATTTTTTGCAGTTTGACAGCTGTAATGAGAAACAAAAATTGGTAATTGAGTTCAATTTCCCTGCCTTAAAAATTAACTGGAAACATAGTAGGAATCTTTCCTCATTGATTCAACTTACTTTAATCTCAGTTCAAGCTTGTGTGCATCTTCCAATGCTACCGAACTCTCTTCAGGGAAAAAAAAAATAATTTCCTATCCCCAAAGCATTCTAGGAGCTCTAAACTTTCCTTCTGTACTCAGATATACCTATTTTTACAAAAGACTGGTCTGTGTATCAAGGCTGCATTGCCGCTTGCTGTAGGAACCTCCTATGTAACTGCATTAAAGCAGGGAAGCAAAGCTTACAGATAGAAACATCACTGGTTGTGGTTACCTTCCGACAGGTCAAATTGATATAATGCCACTTCTGAAAGGTTGCCATAGAATATTTCCTTTTTATTTGGAACATTCAGCTCTTTGGGGACGTTTCCAGTTGTACCATATTGTGCCTCTTTTCCTAGAGAGCTTCACCTTTCTGTACTTTTTTCAGATGGAGCCATTATGATTGAATAGTTATTTAAAAATAGTTGGTGCTGGGTTCTGAAAACATCAGGATTTCTTTTTGTCTGATCTAATAGTTACTAAATACCAAACCTAATCACATCAGTGAATTTGACCTTGTGAATTCACTGAGAATTTGGGTTTGTTTTAACACTTTCTGTTCCTATGGACTTCCATTATTTTGCAGACTTATGTGAATGCTGATGTTACTGGTTTTATGCAAACAGTGAGTAGTTTATCTAAAATTGTTTAAGAATGTTTCATAGAGAAATTTGAACATAACTCTTATGCAGGCACCCCCATGATCCCTGAGTTGATAAGTGATTGAAGAGTTTAGAAGGTAATTCAGTTTTTAACCTGAGAATAAAGTAATTTAGCTGGCTTTAACTCCTCAAATACTCTTCTACATAAGTGGTTTATATCTCCTGTTTATCGGAAAATTTCATAAGTATTAATTGTATCAAGAGTGAAGCTTATGTTATGGAAGGCTGATATTTTTGTCAACATTTTAAAAGGGTCTTTCTGGGCTGCCTGGTTTGGGGGTTTTTTTTGGGTTTTTTTGGGTTTTTTTGTGGTTTTTTTGTTGCTTTATTTCCATTTAAATACTGTTAAATTGTGCCATTCTAACCTTCCTTGGTCACTCAATTTGCCAAACTATATAATAATGAGCAGTGGGGGTCAGGTCACACCGGTGCTTGCAAAATAGCTGTTCTGGACTAGTCACATCTACTTTTCATGTGTGCTTGGTGAAGGCAATGCTTCTCCTAACAGCTCCCCCTGATTCAATATATTAATTATTAAGCTGCTGCTGGCATGACTTCTGGATGCTTTTGGTCTGCCTTGCTTATTTAAAACACATTTGCTCCTCCGAGCTATTCTGCGTCTTCTCAGTCGTGCCAGCACTTCGGCACTTCTGGAGTCTCAGTTCAGTTATTTTTTCTGGTAGTTTGTTTAGCCATTGCTTTCGAGCTACTAATCAGTTTCCATTTTACATCTAGCTGCTTCGGAAATCATATTCTTTTGCTATTTTGAAAATTAATTTTCCTTGGTCCTACTGTCATGCTAGCTTCAGTCATGTATCAATAAGTTACTGAAGCTCAAAGTTGTCACCTTTGCTGTTACCACACAGCCTTATTTCTAGGTACTACTTTTTATGTGTTCCTACGATTTTA
This sequence comes from Falco rusticolus, assembly GCF_015220075.1. Classification (NCBI taxonomy): domain Eukaryota; kingdom Metazoa; phylum Chordata; class Aves; order Falconiformes; family Falconidae; genus Falco; species Falco rusticolus. The sequence continues at coordinate 81,066,561 of NC_051192.1, forward strand.
GTTAATTCCAGGTATGTTACACTTTAACTTGAGAAAACTCAGGCTTGTCATCTGTCTTGCTGTCCATGCTGCTCCCAGCCTGTCTGTGCTACTGGTGTCCCTGTCTTGACAGTGTCTGGTACCCATCACTTGTTCAGCTGCTGTGCTGAACTCACTGTCTCTTGCTGCAAGATGCAGGTGGAGTGTGGCCAGAAGCAGGAGGGAAAGTTTGAGGGCATTTTTTTTTTTTTTTTTTTTACATAATCCCATGCACCATGGGAAAAGGAGGAAGGCAGTTCCTCAGTGCTATCATTTCAGGCCTGAAATTAATTGGCTGCATTTCTGCATCAGCCATGGCAGATGGGTCTTGGCTATGTCTCAGCCATACTTACTTACTATGTCCTTTTATCCCCCTGAGGTTCTGGCAAAAAGACATCAGCAGTGTGTCCTCCAGGCTTACAGCAGCTGGTTGCGGGCACAAAGCTTTCCGATGTAAACGGCCATCTGTGACACCCTGTGCCAAAGGCTGTGCCATTCCCAGTGCCCCTCTTCTCCGCATGCACAGGCAGAGCATGATTCCCTGAGGCCTTTTAACAGAACATAAAAGGAAGATGGCAGGGTGTGGGGCAGACTCCCAAGGGGGTCTGCTAGTGTGTTCCTGAGTCAAGGGGGTGGATTTCTCCATCTCCTTTTCATGGAAAGTCCGGCACCAACAACTCCTCACGCAGGTTGCTCAACTGCCCAACCTATGCATGCTCACTATGACACCCAGACTTTCTTTTCCCAGCAAAAATTCTCCCAGCCCAAGTAAAACTCAGCAAGAAGTGCTGTATTGCTACATCTCTGCTGGCTAGGCGTTCTCAAATTAGGATTTGGAGACAATATTCTCCCTGTGATGTATTGTAAAGAAGACACCAGAACAAAAAAGATGCACATGTGACTCCTTCCTACAGACCAGGAAGGTGTAATATGCTTTTCCAGATGCAGCTGAACTGCCCTTTTGTGCCTGGATGATAAATCTCATTAATTCCTTCAGAAAATGACCATCTCCATCTACCAGTAAATTGTACAGTGCCTCAGCCAGGATTTCCCAGGCACTGGAACGGGATTGCACAGGCTGAACAAGGGCTCAGATGGCCCCTTAGCATGCTTTTGGCCTCACCACCTCGGGATTCCCCAAATGATTTCTGACTGGGAGTTACCACAGGTCAAGCACCGGTGCCAGTCGGTAGTTTGGAACAATTCATCTTCTGGAGAGTGGTAACATTTAATTGTATGGACACGGGCCAGTCTGGGTCACCCAGTTTTACGAACCTGACTGTTCCCTGGCTTCACTGGTAAAGGATGGTGTTGGGGGAAACATCCACTTTACTACTTGTAGTCTGTATGTCCAAGGAGGATCATTTTGGGACAAATTAAGTAGGAACAAATGGGAACTGTTCACAGATTTCTGAGGGACACATCTGTTTGTGCCAGAGGCAATCATGAGTGAGAAAAATAGGTGGATATTATGAACATGGATCCAGGCTAACGTGACAATAAATACATGACCTAGGATATTTATTGTGGCTTTTGTTACATGAAGGCCTGTCAACTCTTGGCTTCAAAGCCAATCTCATCATACATCATAGTTTAACCTCCTGGGACAACTTGTGCTGAAATCCATTGCCTGAATGTGACTGTCCAGACTTTTGTGGCTACCACTCTAGGTACCTGCAAATGTCCTGAAGACCTTGGGTTCTATCTGCTTTCTGAGTGTCTTAGAAGCTTAACAGTATCCTAAATAAAATGTCACTAGATAAAATTTTGCACAACTGATCAATGTCTTTTACCCCCTCTACTCAAGTGTGAACCACTGTGTTCTCATAACTCACTGAACAATTCAGTATTGGTATACCTTTAAGGACACAAAATTCAACTCAGCTTTTAAAATATAAGGAGAAAATTTCCCTCCCACCCCCCCCTAAATATGCTTTGGGCGTTCACAAATAAGTGTTGCATATAATATTAATCTCTTGTGCCAGAAAGAATCAGAGTGCGTTGGTGTGTTCGGCCTTTTATATTTCCCTTTGATTGCTTAAATATGCCACTTTAGCCCACACAACTCAGTAGGGATCTTGCTAGCTTCCAAAAAACTGGAAAACCTTGCTGAATGCTAATTTCCCACGTGTATGTAAGAACGTACACACTAATTTGGAATTTACATTTGTGAAAGAAGAAATCTGTATTCAGCAACAAAGATGAGGGACATCAATGTGAAAATGAAGCCAGGTTTTAACAACTAGAACTAGAACTTTTGATAAACTGTATAATTAGAAGAAACTGTGAATCTAATTTTTAACACAAATGCCAGGGAGAAGCCTTTGTCCTTTGGCATCAAACCTCCTCACCCAATCCTCAAAAGCGTATACATATGTTGAAAGGATTGCCATGGATTATTATTAGGGACTTTAAGATATGAAAAAGATAGGACAAGAAAGCTCCCAGCAATGTGCCCATGCCTTGCATTAGCCAATGAGAACTCCAGGTAACATACCATTGTCGTGTAAATATGTGCTCTCAGCATCCCTGGCAAAGGCAAACAATTACCACTGTGTTTGCAGTTTGTGTTTAAAGTGTGTAATTATCTTTCCAGCCCTTTACACAAATGAGTTTCACCGTAGTTTAAAGGTTCAATGAACATTTACTGACATATATAAAATCCAACAGCTACCAGAACAAGTCAGTAAAATAATTTGGTATGTTCACATGTTGAGAGATTTTAATCTAAAAACAGAAGAAAAAGACTTCTAATCTTTCTTTTGTTAAATGTAAGATCCCAGAATGTTTCTGATATTTTCCTAATATGAACACCAAACATAAACACGGACTAAAGGCAAGATGAACCCCGAGCGTCCACATGTTATTTCTAGGTATTTTAGACATTTCTCTGTAGAGAAGAAAGCTTGTTCTAGTGAAATACAATGTGTGAGCTTTCAAAAAATTTGAATAGATATAACTTGCTTTTTATGCTTAATAAAATTAAGTAAACTCCAAGTTTTAAGCCTGAAAGCTTTTACTATTTTTGGTATATCTTGGCTATGGTGGGCCAGTCAAAACACAAAGCAGAAATCACACAAATAAGAAAATCATAATCTTGTAAGAAATTCAAAGTCATATTTTGACCAAGAAGGCTGAAATGGCTTTGAATGAAAGAACAATTTTTCAATATTCATTCAATCCATATTTCCAAATTTATTAGTGAATTATCTAGCACGTTCTCCATTGTCACAATCGTCATAGTATTACTGGATAAAATTGAGTTTAGATTCATATCTAAAACCCTTTAGTCATTGTAGTTCAACTAGAACAGAAATGGTTAAAATGTAACTTCCCTTATATTTTCTAAAGTCATGACTTGAGTTTGAAAGTGGGTAGTATCTTTGACTGTGCTGAATATTACCTTACTTTGTTATAGCCCTATAGAAGTTCCTAAGATTGCTTTTGAAGGAGGGTGTTATTTGAACAAGAACAAGAGAGGCAAAATTCTTTTGCTTTTGTAAAAATTTATAGGCTTTACCCCAGTTATGAAAATCAGACAAGGTCCCGTAAGCAGGACACATGAAAAGAATGCTATAACCTTATGCTTACTGTGCTCAGCAGGACACAAACAGGATTAGCAGCACTCTTTATGAGAAAAACTGACATTAAAAATGTGATTGCCTATTATATGTTGAAAGGGTTACTGTGAGAACTCAGAAATTATTTCTATTGAAGAATGTATTTGAGTTTTGCTTATTCATGTTTGCAAATACATTTTGAATGGATTGCAACGCTTCAAGAATATTAATTTCTCAAAATTACTTATCAACTTGTTAGGTATCTTTTTCTCACTTGAAATCTGGTGGGTTTTTTCTGTGGTTAAGTGTTTTTTGAAATGTGTATTTTACTAAAAAGGTGGAATTATTGTTTCACTTTTCATAGCTAGCAGACTAGTTTGCCTACCTGTAGAACTATAAATGAAATATTATTATGTTATTTTCTGAGAAATATTCAAAATAGTAAAGCTCAGCTGCCTAAAAATTCATCAAAGAGTATAAAGTTTATGAACATATGAAAATAAAAGTTTAAATTAATGTGATCACACTGTGCAGTACCCACCACACTGTAATTTTGGCTGAGAAACAAATGTCACAAAATCCTTTTCTTTTCTCCTTCTGCCTTCCTCCCCTGCAACCTGGCTTCAGAGTAATTTTAATACTGGCAATTTTCTCTGATTCCACATAGCATTTGGGGAACATCTGCATTTAGACTTAACACCATATGGAATAGACTTGGTCCTACATTACGTTTCAGTCTGAAACATATTGTGTGAGTTTGGTGTATCAGGAAGTTAACAAGAGTTTTGTAAGAACTCCCATGTAGGTTGGTCTACACTTGGAACAAGCGGACAAAGCAGATTTTGCATTATAAGCATTCAGGCCAGAAGGCCACAAGGGACTTCTGTAAGAAAGCAGATGAAATCTGACTGTTCTGAGATTCACTTTCGAGATTTAGTTCTCATGCTGCTTAAAAACTTGAGTGATGGCAACAACCCTTCCCATCTAAAGCCAAACAGTTGTTGCATAAGATCACTAAATTGTGGATGGAGACTGAGTTGGAATCCTAGTGATGTACCTTGGATTTCCATTGTAACCTAGAAGTTCAACCTTTTGGATTCCAAATTCTTCTTTTTAATCTATATTGTTTGCCAAAATGTACTTTGTGTGAATATGAAGTGGCCAGATATGGTATTTTTTTCTGAATTTGCTAAAAGTGACTAGTGATGTTGTATTCCTAACCACAAGCACTCTTCAGATGACTGAGTTTCAGAACTGCTAAAAGTCATCTATTTTGAATGCCTCCAGATAGATGCAGAAAATAAAATGTCCTCCAAATCACTGAACACTTCAAACCACTTAGATATATCTAGGTACTTCGGCAATGCTAATGACCAGATGGTAGGCAAATATGAAATACAGAGGAAGGTTATGCCAATGGAGAGTGAATTCATTCTAAGATAAGACTATACATTTAAAAAGGGTGATAAAATACTTAACTCAATATGGCATGATTGATTTATCTTGATTTTGTTACTTGAGAAAAAACCCAAAACAACCTTAAAACACAATAGCTTTATGAAGAACAGTGGCCAACGGTAAATGCACACAGCTCCTACTGACCAATATTTTAAATATGTCCTCTATTGCTTAGAAATAACACTTTAAAGTGTTTCCTTCTAAAATGGAATCAAATTGCAATACAAACACCATGCCATCAATTTTTCTCTCACTCAATTTTCAAATGTTTATCAACTATGCCTTAATTATATTCTTACTATGTAGGACTAATTGCAAAATATACACTTAAAATTTGTTACAAGCAATTAAGTAATTGTGAACTGTGTGCACATAATTGGAATTTTTTTTATAAAGAAAATATGGGATGGAAAATTTATGGATGTGGTTTGCTATATTTTGAGTATATAATCCACTACTGAAGCTCATTAGTGTATTTGCTCTGCTTATTTGCATGCAAAAGTACAAGTGGTGGCAAAAATATTATGTAGATTAATTTAAAAAAAAAAAAAGCTGACCTATTAGAAATTGTAGATGTCAGTATTGTGCAGTCCAGCAGCATTGCAAGAGCACAGGTGCATTTACAGATCACTGGAACAGTGGTCAGGTTAGGAGAACTAGCTGGAATGTGTTTTCTTGAGCAGTTCTATTTTACAACAAAAGGTTTTTCACCAGCACATTCATTTTAATGACATCTTCCACTTGAAAACATTTCCCCAATTGTCCTGGGTTTTGTACTTGCATTTGGTAAGAAATTAAAATCAAGATTTTACACCAAAGGAGAACATGGCCATTTCTGAGAAAATGGGAATTCTGAGCTGGAAGTAATGGGTGGAAGTTTTCAATGGCATGAGCAGTTAACTGTGTTTCCATGCGGTGATAAGAAGTATTTCAAACCTCCGGTGAGCCCTCTTGAGCTGCAGTGACACCGCTGTGACTTTGCCGGGCAGCGGGCAGCTGCCACTCTGTGACAGTCGGTACTGTCGCCCCCATTGCCTGCCAGAGGGAAGGAATGCCAGGTGTAACGGGCATGGATCCACTGTGCGGGGCAGGGCAGTGCTCTGGTACGATTTAATTCCATCTTTGCCACGGTGATTAATTTCACTTCAGGAATGAAGTAGAACTGATGTTAGCAGATTCATGAGTTCAGAAATCCTGCACAGAATCACTTCCCATTTTATGTCCCCATCATTTTCTCCCTGGAACAATTTTCACTGTGCCACAGTGAATGAAGGAACCCGCAGTACAATTCTGGTTTGACTCTATCCCTCCTTCCCTACTCTCTTTCCCACCGCTGAAAGCGGGAAGATACATTGGGAAGATACTGTGAGTTCACAGCTTTCCTGGAGGGGCTCCTGTTTAAGATGAGCTGTGTACAGGCTGCACACCAGAGCCAGGAGAAAAATCAGCACTGGTTTTGCCCTTTCTAAGCAATCCCTTTTGCTTTTTCTCTTTTGCTACATGCCTTCTGAATGGTACTATGCTGTGCAATCTGCTGAAATCCTAATCAAAACTTACTGTGCATGAAATTCACTTGCAGCGTATTAAGTGCCCAACTGAGCGTGCAACTAGGTTCTTTGCCCACACATCCTGTGGATAAAAGCCTGGTGTTTGAGGGAGATTTTGTTCAGTTCTGATGACTTCCATCAAAAAAAATGTGTTTCTTACAGTGGTGGATGGCAGCAAACTACCCTCCATCACCAACAACCCTTTATTGCCCTGTGCTCTAGTTCCTGCCGAACTGCTGCAGCTGGCATTCTGCAGCCCAACAACTGCCAGGTGCCAGGTAAAGGACAACTTTTAGGGCTGGTTTCTAATAGGAACTGGACTCTTTTCTTTCTATTACTGCTGCAAGGCTACTGCATTGTATTAGGAAAAAAAAGTGAAGCTAACTTTTCTCATTTTATTAGACTATGACCACAGAGCTCCCTGGAGAACTACCTGAATGTTGTGTGTTACCATCCAGACAAAACTTTCTTTTACATCTTGGTTGTTTGTCTCTTTGTTCCATAATTGCTAGTCTCTGTGGTGGAACAGGGTCATGTTGTACCCTTGACACATAGAACTAAATCCTTAAGGATTCTCCTTAAAATCAATGTAACATTCAAGGGAAGTAGAGGTAGGCACTGGAGGTCCAAATAATCGCCTCTAACCGGTGTGCCTAAAACTTCTCAGGCCTTATCTAGGGGAAAGGTATGGAAGCTCTGATGTCTCCATGTCTTCTTTAGTGTTGGAAACTGGTTCAGAGTTTTTAGTGTGCTCTCCCTGAGGTCCCCTTTGCACCATGGTCACAGGTGTTAGATGCCTTTTTATCAGTACTGTTCTCAAACTGCATGGCATTGCAACCTTTGGAGCTAGAAGCATTGTTACTGTGAACAGCATATGGAAACGATGGAGACAGGAAATTTTTAATTTTGCTGCTTATTCTCTGCTTACTAATACTGTACTAATTTGCTGAAACATCATATCCAAATGCATATAAATTCTTCCCCATTCTTCACAGTTCTGAATGACAATTCAAGACCTTGTAATGTTGCTGCCTCTACTCAGAGGTCTTCAGGTTTCATGGGTTTTCTTTTGTCTCAAGGTTAATATTCTTCAGGCTGGCAATAGCAGAAAGACCTGGCAATTGGAAAGAATGACAAGGAACGGGAGAAAAGGCACATTCATTTAAAATAAATGCTAGATGAAGAAACAAAGGGTTAGAAAGTGTGATGCACTTCACAAGGCTATCTGTATCCGTTCAGCAGAAATGACTGCTGAACGACACAAGGAAGGATACACTGTGCTGTGTCTTGAGAAGTATTATAGAGTGGTGTGTGCTGGAGAGATGCTGTCATAGCAAATTCTCCCTGATCTCTCTGAAGCCTTTCTGGTGACTGGCACATGCTCATCTATGTCTGCTCTGGTGTGCCTGAGAGCATGCAGGCTGTGCTGCTGCTCTGAACAAATGTGTATGTAAACAGAAACATGCAAACAAGAAGATGGTGAAAATGCATATCCAACACTGCAGAAACATCGTCCTGGCTAATTATTACCATGTATTTCTCAAAGCAGGGACTTGGTCTGAATTTAAAAAAATACATCTGTTGAAGTAGGACTACTCAAATCTAAACAGTTATAAAGACAGATGATAAAACTGTGTAGAGGTTTGAACACATAAAAATATATTGCAAGATATGTGCTTGATTGGCTTCTCTCCAACTAACACCGTGTTCCTAGCACTCACTTAAGATTATTGTTCACTAAATGTCTCTTGTTTTTTTATAATGAGGTTCCTGTTCCATAATCTTTGCTACCTAAAAGTGTTCAGTTTAAGCAAGTCATAAGTCTCCTAATGTCCTTTTAAAGTCAGTAAAGATATCATCCTCTAAAGATGCCTTAATCCCACCTGTTTCACAGAGGGGTCTTCAATAGCTAGGCTGTCTTAGACGCCAGATTTTCAGATAGTAAAACTGGAAGAGAATGCTACTGTAATTTTGCTCAGATATGTGTATTCCTTTTATTGTGTTATGTAGCCCTGTGTCTGATCTGTTGTTTTTTCTCTATTTTTGAATCAGTCCCTTCTGGGATGACAGCTAGTCTATCAGCAAACAGGGGATTTGGGGTGATACCACCACATGTCTAATCAAAATAATGAACTTGTTCCAAAGGCAAGAGAAATTTCCAGGAAAAGGAAAGGTTCACACACATCACTATATTGCAGTTACTATCTGTGTTTTCTTAGTTCACCTGCGCATTCATAAAGTGGCAGAATCACAGTATGTCTGGGATAGAAAGGCACCTTTGGAGGTCATCTAGCCTGCCCTGCCACCCCAGCTCAAAACAGAGTTAAAAAGAGCAGGTTGTTTGGTCTCTTGTCCAGCTGGGTTTTGAATATTTTCATCTTTTATCAAGAAAAGTTACACTTTCTTCAAGGATGTATACATTACCAGAATGCCATCCGAGTTGGCAACAACGAGATTTTTCCCACTGACCCTTTTGACACAAAAAAAATATCTATTTTCTTCTATAATAACTTTATGTTGAGCAGGACCTTCATTTAACATTGTATTAAATAACAGGGGCACTCTTAAAATGTTGTTAATTAATATATCAGGCACTGAGCAGATCTTTGCCTATCAGCGGCAGCTCCCCACTGTGTTGCATTTTGATTTTGGAATTCATTTAGAACTCCTGTCATGAAAGAGCATCCAAACCAAAACTAAATTTTATTTAACATCATTTATGATCACTTTCAAAGCTGTATGAAAAATTAAGAAATATATCTTATCTATCCATGCACTAGGGAAAGTAATTATGTTAATTGCATATTGTATATAATATCAGTTATAACTTAGCGAAAAATGATTTGTGTGTGTGTGTGTGCAGATTCTAACACAATGAAACTTGATTTACATAATATGCATGCCACAAAACATAACTTGTACCAATTATTTTTTTTAAAATTATGTATTCTGCTTCAGAGTAAGATTACTAATAAAGTAAGACTACTAATATTGCAGCACTATAATAAAAACCTAACTAATATATGGATAAGTCTTCCTTATCCATAGAGACTAATTAGAAACCTCCTTACCGCTATCTGGCACAAGACATCCCAGATAATTAAAAAAGTCTACCTTATAGAGTTTTTCCGTTGTTTAAACACATGGCTGGATTCAAATGTACATTGGCTTAATTTTGTTATGAAATATTGACAGCAGTCTGCAGGGAACTTGTAAATCTTGCTGAAATCTGATGTGGCATTTTCCTTTAGTAGAAGGCACATTGAAGTATCACATACCACAGAGGGCAATGGAAGGTCATGGCAGGAGGGTCAGGCTTTTGAATACAGCCCCAGAGCTGAAGCAGCAATCATACATTGGTCTTAGGGAAAAATTGGCTTGAACGTCTACCTTTCGGAAGCCCTTCTTTCAACAGTCCAGCTGATTTGAATGTACTGGCTCATAACATCATAATGTACTTCAAACAATGCCTGTCAAATTGTAAAAAACTGTAAATATACCTAGGTGTGTAGGAAAAACGGTATCCTCTCAGCGTGACACCTAAAATAGATCTGCACATTTACACTGGTGCTATTTAATCAGTAATGCAATATGAATTGAAATGCAGATTGCTGTTTCCACACTAGGGTTGCTATTTGTTCCTTTCAAAATCTTTTCAGTTACTTCAAGGCTTATCTTGGCAATCTGCGGAAATTGTTGTCTAGTTGATGAGGCTTCCTGTGTGCCGAGAGAGACACACACATAGTAAACAAACCACTTTGTTTAATTTAGGCAGTAAGAATAGGGTGAATTTGCCTGAAGAGATGTCTTGCGTTTTACAGAAGGGGCCTTACGCCAGACACCTAGCTTTTAGATGTCATAAGTGAGCTGATACGAATTGCAAACGCTAAAATATAAAATAGTTTAGCAGATGAAATATTATGCTTCTTTCCTATTGATCATGATCACACAATTTGATCAATACAGAAAAGAGGCCCATTTGTTTTCAAGCTGTGTCTTTAAGCAGAGCCAGTAATCCATAAATTACATATAATAATTACAAATGAATTTAAACATGACAGCTAAGGTTGTATTTCCTCCCAGACTTGCTGTGCAGGGGAACACTCAAATCTGTATGGACATCACAGCACCAGACCAGCAAGGACCTCCAGAGCCTCAGTGGGTTACTCTGCTCCATGGCAAGGGTCACTAGGTCTTTCTTGACCATTCCTGTCAGGTGTTTGTATGAGCAGTTCCTAAAGATCCTCAGTGCCAGAGCCTCAACAGCTTTCCCAGGTTGATGTACTCCAGTGCTACACTACACTTAACATCAAAGAAACTGCTAGTATGTAATCTAAATCTTCATGCTAATTTAAGCCAATTACTTCCTGCCCTCTCCACCACTGGCACAGTCAATTATTTTATTTCTCCTTTCAGCAGCCTTTTACGTATTTGAAAAACATTGCGTGCCTCTTCACTATGCTTTAATTTAACTGTTAGTAATTTAAGCATCTCTGCACTGTTCTGTTCGGTATCTTGAACTGTGACCTGGGCTCACGTTGTAAGTGGAAGTGCGCTGCTACCATGGCTACGGCTGACGTTACCTGCCAGGCAAGCTCAGCTTTAGTATCTCATTTATAGTGACAGTAAAAAAGATCAGAGTCCAAATGTGATGAAATGTTCACTTATAAAGCAGTTAATATGAGATAAGTATCAAGACAGAAGCCCTTCACCTGACCTTGCAGCCTTCTCCGTTTTGTGGACAGTACTTTTGACCTTTGAAGGATAAAGGAGAGTTGGTTGCAGAGCCCCCTCTTTACCAGCTCCTGTCCCACCTTCAGGTGCTACCCAGCCCAGCTCCGACCCTCCCCACAAACACCCAGGTTGGAACTGCTCCAGCTGTGGTTGTGCTTCAGCATTCCATGGCCGCTGGAGCTGGGAGCTGGTGCCGTTACAGTGCGTGGTCCTCCCTCTTCTGTCTGTGCTCCCCAACAGAAAATAAAGTTGACAGGTCCCTATTTGGAGAGCTTTTTTAAAGCATGGCTACATGCTTTAGTTACTGAAAAAAACCCCCCAGTTCTATTATAAATAAATAAATAGATAGATAAAGAAATAAGTAAAGAGCCAACCAAATAGATAAATAAATAAATAAATAAATAAATGAATGAATGAATGAATAAACAAATAAATAAAGCAAATCCCATCCCATTCACCTCTGCATATCCACATGCTGTTTAGGTATCAGTGAATTACTGGCTTTGACAAAGCTAAGACCAAACCTCTATTTTTAATTGTGTGGATGCATACAGATTAATGTATGACATTATATTTTGTATTTGGACTTCTAAATGGTGAAAAAAATGTTTAAGTCATCTATTTTGTGCAGGTAATGGACTAGATCTTCAAAAACCTGTAGATAACATAGAACTTTAGAGCTGTTAACTGCATAACAGTTGGACTCGATGATCTCAAAGGCCTTTTCCAACCTAAATTATTCTATAAGGTAGAGAATGAAATAAATGGATACGTTTCTCTGCTGTTTGCCAAAATTAATATTTTTTTGTGAGTCTCTGTCTGGTGACTAGCTCTAAGGTGACTTCAATATAAATCAGAAATGACCGTTTGCCCTTGACTATGATCAACAGCGTATCTTCATGACCTGTCACTGTACATGTGGTTGTCAGGGCTCTTGTCTTTTAAACCAATTCTCAGCCTAGATTAATTCACTGTCATTCAGCTTATGTTATGAGCACAATAACTAAAGTTAAAGTTTGCTTTAGACAGCGCCAGAAGGATACTGAGAATGTATTTAATTAAAATCAATTCACGTTGCAGTAATTATAATTTGGTGTGTCCTTTTCTCCTGAACCAATTTTCCTAAAGAAGATGAGGAGCTCTAAAACTGGATGTTATTTTCCTATTTAGATAAATTATTTAAAATTGCCTTGAATTTAATTTATGTTCAGAGCTCACTGCAACACATGCATGTTCTAAGGCAACTTTTGTACATCTTTGCTCTCATGATGTGCATTTAGCAGATTTCCAGCTGGCAGCTAGATGCCTTTGAACCCTCAGCAAGATTCAGGCTTAGTGGGACCTCGGTGGTATAACATCAGAGCAGTGGAAGCGCAATGCATCCTTTTCCAACTCATTAACAGAGTTCAGAAGGTTTCAACCGAGAGTTCATGTCAGTATTACAAAGTCTACAATTGCTGTGATGCTCATTTTCTGCAGGCTCTGTCTGATGATGACAAAGTTATTTTTTTAAGCTTAAAAGAAAAGACGAACCTAAGTAAGCCATGAGGGTAGGTATAGCCATTTAAGGTGTACATTTTACATTTGATGTAGGGAGAGGGACTGCTGTGCAGTTGTGGTAAGCCTCCATTCCAGGGCCTTTGGACTCATATAGGCAGTATATTATCAGCCTGTCCATGGGTGTATAATATTGCCCATGTGCAGTAGGAAGAAGGAACATTCCATCAGATCTGCTGTTTCTGAATTTACAGCTGATGGAAGTCAGCAGTTATTTTTAATAATTAATCTTTGTGTCATATGTGCATCAATATGGTAAATACAATGCCAGTTTACAGAGAGGTCTGAGTATACTTTTTCTTCAAAGGAAATACATGAGAGAGAATTGAAAGCTTACTTTCCACAGATGTTATTCTTGAACATATCAAAAAAGATGTTAAAATGCATGATACAAAAATCCTTCTTTTTGTTTTCTTGCAAAGCCAATCAAAAACCCCTAAAAACTACTGCTAGGTTACAAACGTGTAAAAAATTAGCAAGGAAAGGAAAGCTTTCCACACTAATGAAAGGCAGAGATTTTCTTTGACATACACCCAGATTCAGAAACCAGTCTAGCTGCTGCCCTGCCTCTTGTTGGTTCTCATTGTAAAGACACCCTGGAGCAGTTGATATGTAGCCTTAAGCAAAAGTCTCAAGTCAGGGGTCTCCTACAGGGTTTTGAAGGGCTCAGAAAATGTTCTGGTGCTGGAGGGTGGAGGCTGGGAGGTGGCTGGGAATGGCAGGCTGCCGGGGAGGCTGCGCTGCCTGGCTGGGGTGGGCACCTCGGAGCCCCCCTGGGGCAGCACACATCGGGTCGCATTTGCTGTTTTCCGCACGACTGATCGCACTGTCCCTTCTCCTTCTCTGCAGATGGGCCAGGCCTGCAGTGTGCCTTCTGGTGACATCGGGTGACTTCTCGCCTTTCAAGTTTATGCACTGAGGCAAGGGGAAGAATGTAAAACTCCTTACTCTCAGGTCTAGTGCTGTGACCTGGTGTTTCAGGCTGAATGCCGTGAAATGTGACTTACTGTTCCTCCAGATAAATAGGTGGTGTTTCAAAGAGTAATGCCCTAGGTTGTTTTTTGTTTGGGTGTTTTGTTTTGGTTTTGTTTTTCTTTTGTTTATTTTGAAAGTTTCTAAGGGATCTTAAATTGATTTTCAGTCATGATTATCTGGGACATTTAAAATAGTCACCAAACTGTACTAATTGCAACATAAACAAATGAAATAATTGATGTTCCAGAACATAAACATTAAAATAATGCATTGCTGTTCAAGATATCCTTCTAGCTTTATCTATCTCCTGAAGGAAGATACTGAAGGAAAAGATCTCATTTCCTAGGTGAGCTGAAATACTGGTATCTTTTTTTCTAAAGTGTTCTTTTAGCTTTCAGGGATATGGTAGCCATGGCAAGTAATCTTTTCTTTCATCCTTCAGTAGCTTCTGACTAATGTATGTGTCCCAGAGTGGTGTCTTGGTTTTGCCATCACAGTTGCTGATGGCAGACAGTTTTTAACAGCGCTGCTATATCAACATTTACCATAGATTAACATAAACGTAGATTATTGACAGTTATACCACTTGATAGGGCTTGAAGTGAAAGGAGGTCTTTTTTGTGGTCTGATTCTACCACTCATTTCCCCAGAAATCCAAACACCATGAGATAAAAATTTAAGTCTAAGATTTCTCGTCGCCCTGGAGACTCAAGCTACAGCGGAACAAGCTGTCCTCTCTTTTTTCCTACCTCCCATCAGAACAATACTTATTGTTTTCTGCTGTAGAGCTTCATGAACTATGACATAGAGTTCAAAACAGCATTTGTAGGTATAATTGCAAAATTGAAAATGTGACAGATGAAAGGCTAGTTGCACTGTGGTTGCATGCCCTCTAGCTGATGAAATTGTCCATTTCATCACATTTTCACCAGCCCATCCCTGCAGAGATTTATATTTGCATCTTCCAGGATGACTTAAAGCCCATGTTATCTTGTCTTGTGTGTGCAACACCTTTCTCTGACTGTCTTCCACTTTGTAGAGGCTAAATGTTCTCTAAGGCAATAAAAAAGAATAAATACAGCTTGGTTAGGATACAGTTCTGAGAGAGACTTTGATTCAAACTTCTGGTCTGAATCAAAACAAGGATTTGAGCCAAGATTTGTCACCTTCCAGGAAAGTGCTTTAATACTGAATCATTTTCTTTCTCACTGGCTTAATGAATATTTAAGTAGTCCATGCAAAATGGAACAGAATTAGTGGAAGAGACTGTGAACAAACCTCTCTAGGGTACCTTACAATGTTGTAGCTCGGTCATTTTTGAGGAGACATGGCTTCAAATCCTCACATGAAACAGAAAAAATTGCATCTGCTTCCTACAATTTGGGTGAATATATTTTTGTTTCCTTATTTTTTTTATTTTTTTTTTTCCCCTGAGTGCCACCAAATAAAAAATCTGGGCTACAGGAAAACAACTAAATTTGGATATTCTACAGTTAATTATTCAGAAATTTAAAAACATCTTACATGAAAGTTAACCCACATTTGCAACTAGTTTAGCTATTCTGAAAATGTTGGGTTGTTAAGCTTTTTTTTTTTTTTTTTATACAAATCATCTGCTTGGAAAAAAATGATGCCCTTTAGCCAAAAGAGCTGCTCAGGTCTCACAGAAAAATGTAATGTAGCACTGGCAAGAAGAGAAGTTTTATATTTATCCAGTTGAAGGACAAGAATGAAGCAGTGTGATGGCTGATGTGGTTTCCAAAAGGGACATGTCAGTTCATGAAGTACCAGATTATACACAGAAAGATGATTTTTGTAATGGTTGGATGTGGCAGTTGAGTTCATTTTTCCTGAAGGGTCTGCAAGGATGAAGCAGCTTGAGCTTCCTGGGCAGCTTAAGTTGACATAAGTCTGCACTGAGGCTGAAAAAGCAGTCTCATCCTCTTCTTGTCCTGGCATGGTGTTCCTACCCTGTCTCTTGCTCTGACATTAGTCATCCCACAAAAATAGTCTGAATGTGACTGACTCACTGGTCTGAGATTAAAACAGGTAGGATTTTTTTTCTTTTTTCTCTAGGCTAGTTTCATGTTGGTTTGCAAGTCTTGTCCACTCCATGGCTGCATAATTCCTAGAGACTTTTGGCAGATCTGCTGTTTTAGACTGGCTTCAACTAGATGTAAAACTAAAAAGGGAGGGATAAAAGGGAAAGTTATTTTTGAGAAATGAATGGGTGCCAAGAATGGACAGTTGGTGCTGGTAGAACTGCACAATGAAGCAGGGGCACAGTTACCTGTTGCCCCTGTGCATCTGTCTGCAAAGGTCTCCAAAGAAGGCAGTACATCCCCTTGTTTTTGTCACAACTATGTGTCTTACTGTGTTTGTATGAACCTCAAGTCAGATAGATATTATTACCCTTCCCTAGCTACAAGTCAGGGTATTTGTTTAAGTGCTGCAGTTCTGCCTGAGCATCTCTTATTTAAAAAAAAAAAAAAGAAAAAAAAAAAAGTGGAAATACATTCTCCAAATGCCTGAATAAGGTGACAAATAGCTTTTTTGCTTTTCACATCTCTATTCACCATAATGAAGTCGTTCAAACTTTCTCTTCATAACTGGTAGGTCCTGCAGGGACACCTATAAAGCAGTCAAACTTAATTTATAACCTTGCATAATTAAAGATACTACAATGCTTCTATTAGGATTCATAGTTTTTGCAGCTGGTGTATCTTTAGAAATGTAAGCGTAACATTTCAGTGTCTCTGTCCACACATTTTTAGAGCTTAATCAATGGTGAAAAATGTTAGAGGTATAATACTGCTATTTATTTAATTATTCAATGTATTATTTTTCACGTTCATCCAGTACTTTTTGTACTCAAACTTCAACGTTATACCTAAACAATAGCAACTGTTGCTATGGTGTTGTTCTTGCTTACAGAGGGACATTGTCTACCATAAACTATATTTTTAACCTTCTCTGCTACCAAGAGGAAAGCGCCTCCTCACTTTTTTGGTGTGTGCAAATGTATTATGTCTCTTGATGGATACTGTTAATTTGATTTTTAGGGCTAGAGTGGTTCCAGAACTGATTAATATATTTGCATAAATGTTCAGTCTTGCACCTGTTATGGATGGGCTGTGTTCATTATTAAAATAATGAGTTCTGAAGGAATCACTCAGTGTTAAAGAATCTCTTCCTATACATTTTCTGCCATGTTTACTTGTTATTTGTATTCTGGTGGCAGGCACCACAAGCTGGATGCTGGCTACACATTCAGGATGAGTCTGCCTGTAAAGGGACAGAGCTCACAACCAGACTCCTGCCTCCCTGGCACAGAGAATTTCTAGTATTTGGACAGTCATTTCAGAGTCAATGTTTTGGTTTAAAAATATTGAGCTAACAAAATGCTCTTTGAAATAGAAGGCGATACACATATACCACAAACATTAACCTTAAGAAAAAACATTCCCAGCTTTTACTAGCTCTTCTCGTGTTGTTCTTGAAGGCTTCATTTTGCAGAAAAGGCAATGAAATCTTTGGCTTAGCGGAGTTTTTGTTTTCTTAATATGATAAGTGTCTTTTTCAATGCATTGAATAATAAAATAGATCGTCAACTAAAACATCAACATAACTACCTTATTTTTAGGCTTCATACACCAGATCATAAGGACAATGGGAAAAAACCAAAACAGAAGGGGTTTGCTTGTTACTAAAGCTTGAGGCCAGATTGAATGGTTAGGCATATAAACATAAATCTGGAGTTATTATGCTCTCAAGAGCAGTCAGATTACTCCAGATTTATCCTTTGCTACCTGAGATCAGCATCTGACCAAGGATTTTTTTCTCTAAGTACATTCTTGTAATCAGCACTGTCAGTGAAAAGGAATATTGAAAAAGAAAATGTCAAACTGTCAAGGTTTTGATAAGTACCGTGAACAAATGTAAATCTTTCTATCAGGCATTTTTTATTTTGAATTAAGGGGGACAGAGACCCATGGCTGACTTCAGCCTGCACTTGATTTTCTTTCAGGCTATATCATAAATACTGAAACAGTAATTTAAAATAATGCCTACTGTTGAACTTGGACCTTCCACGCTCCTTTTCCCATGAAGATATTTTCTATTACCTATACACAAAAGGTGGAGCAGCAGTTGTAAAAAGATTAACACAGAGAGAGGCTAGAGATGCACCTTTTCTATAGCAAGCCATTTTGTATGAACGTTTTTTACTGGAGAAATCTAGTGATGTGTCTGTAGCATCATGCCTGAAATGGTATCTTAAATAGATAAAAATTTCCTTAATACATTTTTTTTTTTTAAGTAAGAAATATAGCAACTTCCTTGCTATGTTTCCAGATCTTCTCTACGTGATCATTTATATTGCACCATTATAATGAAAATCCCCACTGCTGGATTCTCATACCAACTGACTCATATTTGCATCTGCACTTTTAGTTGGACAGAGCTTTCATTTCCTCAGGCTGACAAATGTTTCCATGGTCTCTATTCTTTCTTCCTTTGATGTTAGAATCTGTGCTCAATTCATCTCTGTTTCAGGAATTAACCAGTCTTGCTGTGGTTTTCTTCCTAATACAAACATTCTGTTCCCTAAAAGCCTGAGCTCTGCCAAAGGCATTGTATTTCTTCTTTTAGGCTGTACTTCATTTATTTGTTACTACTATAACTTGATTTTCATATTGACATGTGTTTCTTATTGTTTTTGCAGTCTGAATAGCAAACAAGGACTTTCCAGTTAGCCGCGATAGTTTTGTTTCTCTTTCTTAATACTCAAAGAAGGGAAGAAAATTCTCCATGTCTAAATTTACTTGTCTAGGAAGAAAATTTTTTAAAAATGCTTCTTTTATGGGAAATATTTCCACACTATAGAAATTATCTTGTAAAAACTGATAATTCATAAAAAAATCATGACAAAATATTTATTTTCAAAAATTTGTAGTATATGCTGTATACTTTTTGGATCTCTAAGGGGCAGTTCATGGCCCTTGATGGTGTGATTCAGATGACTGATCATAAAGTAGATCTTCAAGAGGTGTGTGTAGATGACCATTTTAGGAACCTTGGGAATCTTCTCAGGGAAATTACTGTACTTTCTTGAGGATTGCTGAAGAAGTCATGGAGACTATAAGTGAGAAAAGGCCTCATTTCAAATGTGCATCGGAATAAAATTTAAGTAAAAACTAAAGAGTTGGTTCATATCTAAAACAAAAGGGGAAGTAAAGATGAAAATTATTAAGAAAGGGTCCTGAAGTTTGGCTGTGGAAAGGGACATGGAGACTGCAGTGACAGTAGCTTCAGTTGAGCAGAAATATTGGAAGCCAATCGGGAAGGTAAACAGCTGCAGAAGAGGAAGCTGGTGGGTTTGTTGTAGGCAGTACATCACAGGGTTTTAGAGATGGGGGGACACCTGGAATGGAACCGGAGTTTGAGAAAGGGGTTAGAAAGTAGTATGGAAATTAGGGAATTTCCTGAGTGAAATTTCTGAACTTTCTGAAAGAGAAAAAGGAAATGTAGGAGAGTGAGAGGCTGAGAAGAAGGGTGTTGGAGGGGAGCAACACAGAAGCAATAGAAGGAAAGAGGTTGAACTGATGACTGGGGAGGAAGACAGTTAAATATCCAGTGTAGAGCTGAAAACTACTCAAAACAGCACAGCCCTGCCAGGGCATGTCTGAAACATATGGTGTTCCCAACAACCGAAGTTTAAGGAGCAGTTCCTTAGGTTTGCCAGTTTACATTAGAAGGCTTAGCTCTCAGGTTTATTGTTACCGGACTGACAGAGGTTTTTAAGAGTCAGTGTTTCTGTTAAAGACACGATCACAGAGGAATTAATTAGCTCTGACAGAAGTCAGTTTGACAGTGGTACTCAAGAGAATATGGTAATCAAAAAGGAAACAATGACAGCAGACACAGCATCATTACTCCTTTTGCAAAGCATTAGAAAAACTTGTTCATTGACACATACAATGAATCAAGAAGTCTTCAACCTCTTGGATGTAAAAGCTCAGCGTATAATATGTCATTGCTCTGCTGGAGCAAAAGTTGAATTTTTTAATAGTCTGTTCACAAGATGGATTAATGATTGGCAGAGAAACAAGGAACACAGAAAAAATAATTCAGAGAATTAAAGAATCAAAGTGAGTTGGCTCTGGTGAGGTAAACAAATAATTTAAAATTTGAAGGGGAAAAGAAGGATAAGAAATAAGGAAAACCACAAATATTAACTTGGAGCAAAACTAGCAAAATATGTTCTTTCTTTCCTTGTTTGTTTCTCTCTTCAACTTCTAATTCAATTGAAGGAGATGTCTAAGTTTATTTAATTTATTTTGGTTTTCTAAACCAAATCAAGGATGATATACAAGTTAAAGCTTTTTCATATGGGGTTGTTTTAGATCTACAAATGATTGTTTCTATACATGTGATGACTGAATTGGAGTGTATGTGCACTGGACCTGAAAATGCAATAAAAATTTCTTGTACATGTAAGAACTGCACTTTAAAAAGGCAGTCTCAGGTAACCCCAAGAAAGAATAACAGATGAACACAGGACAAAACAGATTCCCATCAAATTTACTTTTTGGCAAAGAGGCTGTCAATGACATTGCAGTTAAAAAGCCATATGATTACCTTGTGCTCTGCTTTCAGATGGTTTGGAATTCATGTAGGGAAGAGACATGTAGTAGATCTTCAAGTATAAGCTGACATGAAGCCCACTGTAGATGTGTGTCCTTTTCAGCAGCAATGTGTCTTGCACAATTCATGCCCTTAAGCTTCTCTCTTTAAACAACTGTGGGAAAAATTACTTTGTGGGGGAATTAGAGAAAACCGGAACCTAATAGAAGCATAGTATTACAGAAAGCTTTTTAGGGTAACATACAGCTATTGCTTTCAGGATGGTTGGCATGCACAGAATCTACCACTGCTCCCTAAGGAACACCCCCTGCCATCCCAGCACCTGCTGATAGGAGTAACGGAGAGTGGAGCAGGGTGGAGACCCCATGGCCAGGCTCTGTTGTACTCCCTGCAGGAATGGGAACTTGATGGTACCGCATAGCTGGTAAGCTGTTTAGCAGTTATCACATGAATATACGAGATGTCTGCTGCTGAGCCACCCATTGTAGTGAAATTACTTTCCTCAGATGAAATATTCTTATTGTAATGCTAACACACACCTCCATCCCAAAGTTACCTGCCTCCAAGGTACTACTGCACCTCACTGGACACACAATACAAATCAGTAACAAAAATATGTATGACTAGAGCCACTTAAGCTCCACCTAAATGTAAAGAAAATGGACTGGTCCTGGACTGAAATAAGTCCAAAAAGGGCAAGGGTGGAATTGCTGTCTACAATCCCGAATTACCACACTGATTCAGTGTTTAACTATATGTTAAACGCACCTGTGCACAAAGTTAGGTCAAGCTGACCCACTCTCTATGGATGAAGTGACTTCTAATCAAGGGAGTCAGCCTTGGGAAGGATGAGTGACAAAGAACAGATGGTGAAAAGAACACTGTTATCTGAGAAAGGAGCATTCAAGCAAGAAATTTCTGGCCGCAGGAGAAGAGAAGCTGGTAAGGTGTTGTAACCCCCATACATCAACAGAAAATTAGTTGAAAGTAGGACAAAGGTAATTGTGGTAGTGGGAGATCATGACCTCTGACTCAAATAGTCCCCTTGAAAGAGAGCAAAACCCCGCTTGGAAAGCATGCGTAGTTAGTGAAAAACTTCAGTAGCGCTGCCTGAGGATGTGTGCTAATTTGCATTAGAAGTGAACAACTTGTAATCTACTCTGTGTATGAGAAATTAATATGCAGTGTACTATGAAGTATAAAAAGTTGACAAATGAGGGGAGAAGTCAGGGAAGACTCCATCATAACTTCTGGGATCAGTCGACAGGCTGAACCTATCTTCTCCCCCCTAGGGATGCCTATTGGGTAAGCACTTTATTCTATGACTGACTCATGTTAGCTGTTATTAAGTGTATTGTTTTAAGCTTGTTTTGCAGTCAGTGTACTATCACCAGCAATCTTTGAACCTTACTCTTTCACAAACTTATATGTTGTATAATTAAAATCTTCAGCCGATGCTTATTTTGTATAAGTCTCTGGAGATTTGAGTAGTTGTTATAAGGCATTTGACTCAGTGATGCTGTCAGCGGAGGTCCCTGAACAGGTCAGTCGAATCACCCTCCGATGCAGTGGGCTGTCAAAACGCAGGTAGCAGGCAGGCTGGTCAGACAAAAGGGTCTTGTCTTTCCTGGGAAATGACAGGCTGATCAAATATAAGGGGTTCAAGGAAACCCTCCCTTCTTAACATGACAGCACAGAGGAGTTTTGTCCTGTCATCCTTTAGTTCCATCTTAATGCTTGTCATGGGAAAATGGCACTGGAGAGCTACTGATATTTCTTACGTTTCTGTTGAGAGATTCTCTTTCTTACCTTTACATTAGTCTGAACCTTACAAAAATTGTACTGTTCTGCTTTCATTTCTGTGCTATCAAAATATCTCTAGGCAAACCAAATACTTTCTAATTTTAAACTCTCAGTGCCTTGCAATGGACTTAATCTGTTAAATGATCCCTTCATCTGCAATGCGTTGAGGAGGGCTGCGCCCCGTAAGTCGTGGGTCACCTGTTGTTCTTAGGGTTTATCTTGAAACAAGCATCACAGCTTTGTTTTGTGCAAATGATGAGCTGCCTCTGCCTCTGAGCATTCCTGGGCCACCAATGCAATCTCAGTGAGTCCGATGCCTGCTGCTGGTGTGCTCTGCCAACACAGGTAACAAAAGTGCCTCAGAACCAGCCAGCAACCAAGCAGGTAACTAATAACCCAAGTAGCAGGGAGTGATATTCAGGGAAAAGACATTCAGAGCACAGACCAAAATGACTCCATGTGAAAAGAAGTCATCTAACTATCCAGAGTGATCAAAACACTCTCAGTGAGAAGTCCTCTGAGCCTTGCAGGGGTGGAAGGAAGAGCCAGATGTGCGGGTGGTGCTGAGAGGGTGACTTGGTTCTTACCAGGACACCAAAGCAAATAATGTATACAAGGCTGGTAGTAACATTGGTCTCAGCTGTAGATTTAACAGTTATTATGAAACCTGGCTTTGTTTCCAATAGGTATTTCTGTGCCCAGGGATGTTAATTCTTCTTGTACATTCTCCCTTAGCTGTTATTAGTCACAAAGTGTCTTTTTTCGCCTTAGGAAAGAATGAAGTTCTTCTTAATAGTATGTTGTCTTGCACTTTAGGTTATGGTGGATTTTTGGAGGATTTCTCTATAACACACTATTTGAATGTGAATCTGATTTTTCCCAAATTTGGGGAGTATTCGGATCTCAGTTTTGCATAACAATTTAGTGAAACACTGAATGACATAAAGTTACTAAAATCAGCCGGCTCTTTTGTTTTTTTTTTTTTTTTTTTTTTTTCTAAAACTATCACAGATCAAATTACAAGGTATGAGTGGGAAAGGAGGGAAGAGTGAAAAGAAAACAATAGTGATATTAGACCTCTGAAGGAAGTGAAGCATTTCTGACAGAGAAAGTGGAGGAACTTTAAAGACAAGTTATTGTAACAAAAAAAAAAAACCACACAAAAAAACCCCCAAAACCAAAAATAAAAAAGAGAGAAGATGATTATTGGATGTTAGTTTCTCTCTCAGTATGTGCTTGAGTTGATCAAAAAATGGTTTGCAGATAGAGGCTGTTAAAAAGATCAGTAATACTGATCATAAAAAATGGATTTCTCAGATATAAAGAGAGGCTTTGGTCCAAAAATCAAATTGAAAATTAAATTATAGAAAGAAGTAATATAGCAAGATAATTGCCAATATGTTCAGATGAGATAGCAGATAAGAAAAAATTATGCAGTAAGAAAATGACAATAGTATATAGAAAAATGCTTTTTAAAAAGTCAGTATTTTTATTGTCTACAGGGAATAAAACCGCCTTTTAAGAAAATTATCAGATTTTCTGGCATAAGAATTAAATAATGGCTAGATAACAAAGAGCTTGTACAAAGACCTATTTAAAATCCTACTGCATAGAGAAAAAGCCTAAATATATTACTGTCATCCACAAAGCTAAAAATTATTATTTGTCTCCAGGCAGGACACGGGCCATGAGTTTAGGTGTCAGGTTGGAGGCAACGAAATCAAGGCCTACACAAGGTAGATGTAAATGCCTAGTGCACTGGTACACACCTACACGTGGATGCTTAAGTGTAGGGATCTTAATCTTGAACTGAATTTTTCCCTAGATGCTTAGCTTAGAACAGCCACCCAGATGCTCAACAGCATAAATTGGGTGAGATGTATTCTGGCCATAAAGACTGAGTATGATTTTGCTGCGAAAAGCCTATACTCCAAAACCATGAGCTTAATCCAAATGCACCACTTCTTGTCTGTCGCATTCGACACTGCTTTACTTAATGTGTGTCAGACTCTAAATATTTAATTAATTCTAGACATGCTGGCTATTCATATATAAAACTAGTATTTGCATGGACTTTCTAGTATAATAGGGAGTCATTCCAATCTAGGCACTGTAAGATGATGTGCTTTCTCTTTTTGACTAGCAGCTGTTGTCTTCCATGTCTCTGGCTTTGCAGTTGTTCTAGGAAAACTATATTTCCTTTTTTTTTTTTTTTAAAGACTGTCTTCTTACTGTAAGACTACCATCCATGATGCTTGCAGCTGGCAGTACAAATCTATACCCAGTAAGATGCTGGGTGCAATGGACGTAGACAAAGCATGCAAGATCAACAAGGTGGACATGGTAATTGTGTTTTCGTTCCAAATGTAAAAAGTGGTTTTTGAGTAGAAAACTAGATGAATACTGTAGGTCCCTATAACAGTGAATAGAGTAATATTCACAGGGAACATGTGGCACTTACGCATTAATGTTCAATACATTTTTATACTAAGTTGGGAGGAGACTGCTAACCAGTACATATTGAACCTGAATAATTTTATGGACCGCATTGCATAAGGAATGATTTGCCCAATAAAACGTAAGTTTAAATGTAACTCTGTGTTTTCTAACTCAGGGGCCTGAGGTGAGCCTTTAAATTGTTTTTATACATTTCTTGGATACTTAATAAACCACTCTGGCATAGCTACAACTTCCCATTTCTTGCAACTGAATGGACAACAGCCACTACTTACCAAAACTGCAGGGCTCCTTATACTTATGTATACGTAAAAAAACCAATTCAGAGCCCTGGCATTAGTTCTGCTGACTGCTGACAAGAAGTAAATGAAATTTTACACTATCAGATAAGGTGCAATAAAAAGAAATTGAAATATTAACTAAAACGGAAGTATTTACAAAATGCTCAGGAAGATTTAGTCGTGCAGGCATCAGCTGCCTGAATAGTTGTTCTTGGTTTTGTTTCTCTCCAGTCTTTACTTTCATCTGCACAGGCAACAACAGTGCAGGGGCTGTTTGTAAATGATGCTTCATTAGTGTCATGTCTATTCATGCATATATTGGGTCTAACACAGAGATGGGCCTGGAATGTAGGGTCCATCTGGGAATTTTGGAGGCTTGGTATCAGTCTGGGCAGGTCCTTCATTAGTTTTCAGTAGAACTTGCTTGGTATTGTCAGTTGTATTATACTGGCAACTGTATCGTCTTCAACTTGTTCTGCTCGCTACAGTACTGTCTGTGTACTCAGGTTCCAGGTCATGGAGCCTGCCCTTCAAATCTTGTTTTTATAACATGCTTCCTCCCACAGTCATCATACATGACAGAACACCATTTACAATATTTCACCCTTTCTTATTTGTCAACTTGGCTATATTAGAGATATAATGAACAATTAACAAGGAAATAACTTACCACGACAAAGGAAGTGTTTGGGGTTTTTCTGTCGTTTCTAATTTTCAGGAAAAAAAATTACTTGATTAAAGGTACAGTGTAGGGCAGCATAATTCTAATGAAGTCCCTTTAGTTTGCTGGGGGTTTTTTTTAGACTTTTTACTTTGCATTGACCCACCAGAAACATTGATATTTCAGAGGCATCTGAAAAGAAAGCATGGCATTCCAAGTCAGTGTGTAGGATTTTCTGAATCTGTGCAGAGGAGATTTTTAAAGAAGCTGGAAGGTCAGAAAAAAAAAAATAAAATCTGTCTTATCCCAAAGGTGAATCAGAAGCTGGCTATCCCAGCCAAACTATGGTGAAAAAATCTTTCGTATGCATGGTTTGCAAACTCCACTTTACAGAAGAGTAGCTAAAATATGCAAAGATGTTGGTAAGTGATGGTAAAAGTGCAGCTCGACAGCTAAATTGTAGACCTGCAACCTCACTGTCCCATGCCCACCTCCCCTGAAGCTCAAGACCCACCAAAGTGGAAGTGAAGAACATGGTCATCTTTTCCCCATTGCTGGAATAGACAATTGTCTGACACAGGTAGTGTGAAATGTGAAGGCCACCGTTAAAAAAATTAAAGAAACCCTATGAAACTCCCTGTCACACACACCCACACCCTGCCCCATCCTCTCCCTCTCACACACATTGCCCCATTCTTGTTACATTCTCCCAGAGAAAAGGCATTTGCAGACATAAGGCTGATTTCTGGTGAATTACAGTTATTGTAAGTGTTGTTTAGAGAAGAAATTATTTCACATGTGATAGGGACACAATTCTAGTTTGATATTGCAGTATAAAACAAGAAAAGGAGAACTTTAAGAACTGTGGCAATTTTTGTAGGGAAAAAAAATGCCTTTCGTTTTTGTTTGTAATAGATCCTATAGGCTGTGTCCACTTGGCTTGTATATTTAGACATATTTTTCTTTTGTATGTCTTACGCTGTGAAACTAATATACCTCTAGCTGTGAAACTAATATGGAGAACCTCATGAAGAGATTGAGTAACTGAGAATTCAGCAGTGCAAAATACTCTTCCACTGTAATATAACTGATTTTAGATCCTGGCTGTTATCTAGAAAATCACCACAGCTTGACTACAGAGTAGAAAATTTGTATTCTCTGTGACTGAATACACGAACAATTATTAAGGTTAATTCAGAACCATTTTGGTACCTGAGAAGACAAAATTGTACTTGTGCCTAAAAATACTGGTTGTTTATTTTTTGGGGGTTTTTTTGTTTGTTTGTTGTTGGGTTTTTTTGGTTGGTTTTTTTTTTTTTTTGTAAAGCAATAGTACTAGGTTTTGTCAATATTTTTCTTCTGTAAAAAATCCAGTAATGATCTGTGAACACATTAGAATTTGTTGTTATTTTTTATTAAAAGGTGATCCTTTCATAGCATATAGAGTACTGCCTTATATACTGCTAAAACAGGGAAATTCAGGTACCTTTATGCAGTCAATAACTGATAAACTTGTCTGAATTCAAAACTTAGGTCTGCAGGAGGAAGGATATTGTTTTAAAATAACTTGCAGAAAATGCCATGTGATTGTCCCTGTCGATGGCAGGAGGGTTGGAACTAGATGATCTTTAAGGTCCCTTCCAAACCACACCATTCTGTGATTCCATGATTCCATGATTAGTCATATCCTAATGAATATTTATGAGCTGCAGTCTGAAAGGCGATCACTTTAACATGATGCCTCTAATACGCAATAAAAATAGAATAAATTAAGTATGGCCCATTAGGTCTAAGTCTATATAAAAAGAAGCGGTTTCTCTCTTACAATAGATTAATTCATGAATTGATTCATCTGAATGAATAAAATTATATTTATGTGTAAGTAAAGTAAGTGAGAGGAAAATTAGTACTTTGAATTAAAGAGGATCCTTGGTATTACAAATGCTTTGAATAGATGGCAAAAAATCCATGGTGATAGGTGAAAATAAGATGAGGGAGCAATAAGTTGGTTATCGGTGCAAAAAATCATGAAAGCACTAAGTTCTCTTCTAACATTTATACATCAGATTCATAGCTTTTAACAGAGTGCTTTACTCCCACCAAAAACCCCTCCCAGTCCAACACTGACTTAAATGACAGCATAAAGCTATGAGTATTTGTTTCCTGGAAGAAAAGGTATATGTAACTTGCTAATGTTAAAGAGATTTATGTGGACAAGACACTAGTATAATGCTGAGAAAAAGTCTTCCATCACTGTAGTCAGATAAGTGAAATAACAACTTGACGTTTTTTTAGTAAGCACTGTTAGAGAATTGAGCTACTGTGGTAGCAGAGGGAGGGCTGCGCCGAGCTTTGGGCTGCCCAGTGCAAGCAGGGCACACACACAGGCAACACAGGTAAGGTAAATGGACTGAAAGCTGGACGGAAAGCTGGCTGAACCGTCAGGCTCAGGGTGCATGATCAGCAGCGCGAAGTCCAGATAGAGACCACTGTCTGCACACTAGAGGTGTACCACAGGGTTTGAAATTTGCACCAGTACTGTTTAATGTCTTCATTAATGATCTGGGTGATGGGAACCTCAGCAAGTTTGCAGGCGGTACAAAACTGGGCAACGCAAAGTCCTGCACCTGAGGAGGAACCCCAAAACGTGCTGGGGGCCACCCAGCTGGAAAGCAACTTGGTAGAAAAGGACCGGGAGTCCTGCTGGAGAACAAGCTGACCATGAGCCAGCAATTTGCTGCAAAGGCGGCTTCTGGGGGAGGAGAGGGATCTTATCATTGTGAAAAAATACCTCTTGAAAGATGGCAAAGAAGACGGACCAGACTCTTCTCTGTGGGGCCCAATGGTAGGACAAGAGGCAGTGGCCCAGCTTTTGTGATCATTTGTGTGTGGGATGTTTGTCATGTTCTTGTGCAGGCTGGCAGCCCTGGTGCCATTAGGGACTGAGTCAAAGCAAACTGGTTTATTTCTGTAGGAGAAAGAATAGCATAAAAGGAATACCACAGGTGGATGTCAGAAGTTGATATTTCTTCAGGACAACCTGTTGAAAAAACCAAATCACAGCCTGTCACTGTGAGTTCTACTTATTACGGAATGCAAAACGATATTGTTTGTATTAGAAATATTGGGAACATTGTGTATATTATGTGTGAACCTTGTTTATTGCTCTGTAATTTCCATAGGAATCGGTTACATCTTTGCGTTCAAAGAGCTTTACTGGAAAATGTCAAATAACATAGAATGAGAGCTAAACTAGCTGAATACCCATCAACCATGTTTCTTGAAAAATCTTGTTGAATTTTATCAACAGCTTTAGACTTACTTTTGTTATTGTTCACTTACGAGTTTCTGAAAAAATTCTTCAGGAAACAGTCAGGTGGAAAGTAAGGAACAGAATCAATATAATTTTAATAATAGTAATTTCCTAGAATTTACATACTTAGGTCAATGCAGTGGTTTTAATTATTATTTTTTGGTGTAGATATGTGTTCTCTCTTTCTAAATGTGTAGTAGCTGGTAAAGCAAATAGTGTATTAAAAAAAACATCAGCAGGCATTAACCTAACTAACCTTGAAAAATACTGCTATCAATGTGTAAAGGTCAATGCAGAAAACTACATTTTAGACACTATGATATGTTCAAACTCTGGGAAAATAGCAATGTTTCTGTTTCCTTTGATATCAGCAATCATCCACTAGATATTTGAATTTGATACGAATTCATCAAGATTTAATGCATATGGCAAACTAAATAATCCAGATGTAAACCTTCATGTCGGAATATTCTAAACTTGAATTCTGCAAGCTATATACATTTGAAGTTCTATTGATCTTGTGAAAAGTCACAAATAAAATGCAAAATACAGATCTGTGGTGTATGGTAGAGTGCAGTCTGTCAAGTAAAGATGACCGGCTTAGTCTCAAACAGCACCTGATATTAAAACTAGATCTAGGAATTAACACAATTAGAAAAAGAAAATTCTAGGAGACTACTCAGAACTAAATTATTGAAAACAGTCCATGTATTCATGCAGTATGGATTAGTTACATTTATCTGTATAACACTTCCAAGTAAATATATCTTCATATTAAATTTTTTTCCTTTTTCTAAGAATTGTCTGAAGGCATTTAATAGTCATAATGAATTAAATCTGACTGGTTCAGTTTGCAGGCTGTGCTGCAGTGGCAGTGGTCTGCATTGAAGGGCTGGATCCTTGAAAACTGCTGATGTTTCCACAATGTTTACATAAAGCAAACACCATCTCTTTGTTTCTGCCTGATATATTACTTAACATCCTGTTAAATGGTACCCTAATTGTTTTAGTAACTGATGGGTCAGGGAGTATGTGATTTAAGGCCAGGTTGGGAGGTCATCTAGGAGTAGAAAAAGATACATCTACAACATACATATATAATGTACTATGGAAAAAAAAATTGATAAATTGTGTATATTTGGACTGTATTTTGAGTTTAATGTAACTTTGAATAAATTGTGCCATTATTAGCTTCTTTTCCTTCTTACTTGATGTTGCATAATGTGGCAATTAATAAGGATACCTAGCAGTCCCTGTCTTTCTCTTACTGGTGAGCTTGATGCAGTTGTTTTTGATCAAGAGAGATATACTGCATATTCAGAAAATTGGAGTATAACGTAAACCTGCTGGTGAATTATTCTTTAGAAGGGTTTAGCATTCTTGAGTTTATCTGGTGCACAGGCAGGGCAAACAATGATCCAGATAAATTGAAATTATTGCTGCCTGTCTAGGTTGTTTGCAAGTACAAAACTTGTATTTCCTTAGGAGGTTTCATGCTTATATTTCACTGGCAAAGGAACTCCATCTTGGTACTGTAAATACATAATGGATTTAAAGATTTTGCTTCCACGTATAAGGTCTCTTACAGTCACGCTCAACTTTATGTGTGTGGTTGCATTCATTATTGCTCAAAGCATAAACTTCTGTCTAACTGGATCAGCGTGAGAGAAGATTAGTTTTTAACGTTCTTAGGGAATGCAGTTCGCTCAGACGAGTTGCTCGCAAACTTTTAAGGTTCAATAAAAACTTAATAGGATTATAATTAGCTGTGCTTTTTAACTGCCTTGCAGAGTTAACTGGGAATTGCTCTTTTGACTAAGAGCTGTCGAGTTGCCTTGGGAAGCAGCTGCCTTGCTGATGCTGGGGGTGTCCATGGTCTGTGTGCTGCCGTCGGACGCAGCCGGGTGAGCTGCAC
Source organism: Falco rusticolus (assembly GCF_015220075.1). Classification (NCBI taxonomy): domain Eukaryota; kingdom Metazoa; phylum Chordata; class Aves; order Falconiformes; family Falconidae; genus Falco; species Falco rusticolus. The sequence continues at coordinate 81,097,485 of NC_051192.1, forward strand.
TGACTGCTGTAGGGGACAGAGGAGCATCCTCAGGACAGCAGGTGGCAGTTCTTCCTGTGGTACCATTCCTTGAAATAACCTGCTCGTTCTTGCAAGCTCCTATTTTGCTTTTCAGTTTTATAGACTAGCCGTGGTGATTTGAAGGCTGAGTCTGCACATCTAGTGCAAGGCTTTGTGGTACATCAGAGAAAGGCAAGGGACAGCTGCAGTGCAGCCTTCTTTGCCCTCAGAGCAGGAGTAATAGAGTTACTACTTCTTTTGTTCTCTGAAATGTATGGAAAAATACATCTGTTTTGTCCTTCTGAACTATGTACTTGTCCTTTGAAGGTAAGCACTGCAGACTTTTTCAAAGTGTATCTCATCTGAGTGCACAAACCCCATGTAATCGGTTAAAAAAATGACAGATTACCTTTAGAGACATTTTTTTGAGCAATGGTAGTGCATTTGAGGAGCATGTTTGTTTATGTACCTTTGACTTAGTCTTTCAGTTTTTCACCACAGCCAAAAGTGTGAGAAAGGTCCTTAAAAAGTCTACTAAAAGTGAAAGCTGAGTTTCTCTTGACGTTGCTTATTTATCAGCTGAGTACAAAGTCAATAAATACTTCAGAACTAAAACCAAAGAAGCTGACAACACGTTCTTTTTACCCTTGTTTTGTTTTCTGGATTAGCTCTTTTCTAGCATCTTGTTTGCTCAGAAACACAAGGATGATAGGAATTCATGTTTAGAACTTTGGTTTTGTTTAAAAGAAGCAAAAACTTGTTTCACTTTTTACCTCATGAAGCCAGCAGGGAATGGCAGACTGAGTGGAGATTGTTCCTTTTCTAGATATATGAATCCTATACGGCAAGTAACAAGGTGGCCTACTACTCCTTTCAAGTTGAAACTTTGGGCTGTGTATTATTTACAATGGAAGAAGATAAAAAAAAATTGCAGCTTTAGACAGAGAAAAGAAACAATTAATGGCAGTAGCAACAGTATGGAATGTCAAAGGCTTTTGATTGGGTAAGAGTGGATATAAACATGCATATATAGATACAATAAACAGATATAAAATAGATTAATTTTATTGGTACTTTCAAAAACTTTTTCAAGGGAAAAGGGGATCTTGCAGGAATCCACCATCAATTAATGTTTCCTATTAAGTACTGTTAGGAAACAATTCTTATGCCCTTAGATCATGGAGGTATAAAGTTTATGCTTTCTCATAAACATTTATTTTAGAGATAGATTTGATGCTACACATCTGATATTGGTGTTACACATACAACTTTCCAATACTTTTTTAGCCTGGCTAAATTTATGTTTTCAGTAATATCAACTGACAAATAATTTCACAGTATGATAGCACATTATATGGAAAATGATTTTTGTATTGATTATATATTTTCTAGCCACTTTTTTGTATATATGACTAAATGTTCTTGTGCTCTGAACAGTGCAAATGGAAATTTCTGATAGAATTTCTGTGTAGAAATCATAGTTTTGCATATTTTATCATGCTTGCTTCAGCTTTCATTAGTGAAAAGAGTTAAAATTTTCATTTAAATATTCAATCTTGTGCCTTTTTTACTTTGCATTGTGTGTTCCTGGAGAACTCTCTGCTGCTTCATTAACTTTGAGACTAGGTGATGGCATTCCAACTGAGGGTGAGCCACTGCTTGCTATTATTGTATGATAAAAATTTTGGAATTATTTTTTATCCCATTCTTCAGTAATCTTGTTAAATATTTCCTTTGTTTCTGATTACTGCTTCACACTGGGTGAAATTCTTAACTAGTGTTTAATAACGTTCATATCTTTCTAACATGCAATCATTACTTTAATACCCTAAATGTAGTTAAAATATTTAATTGTTTCACCTCTAACATTTGCTTTCATTGGTATGGACAATCATTTGTCATTATGATTCACTTCACTTGCTCAGGTCTTTTGAGGGCTTTTCATGTTGCTTTCTGATCCTAACTGAACTATTCTATATCGCTACAAATTCAGCTGCCTCAATATGCCCACTAGCAACATTCTAAATCACTTACACGTATATTAAAGAATAAAAGTTTTAATTATTAATATAATGCTGTTGAATCATCTAATTTCATTACCAATTCTTACCTAGTCATTGACTGATGACTTTTTTTGTCTCTTAGCTCAAGATTACTTAGCCTTTTTAGTAGCCTTCTGTAGACCACCTGTCAAGGTCTTCCAGAACAGAAAATACTTCCAAGAACTTAGTGATGTTAAAGAACTGAAAACACATTAGAGATTTTGTTTTTGGTCTCCCTCTCCACTTTTACTAATACTCAAGAGTTGTTAGTACAATCAGTATGTCAGGAAAGGGAAAAAACTATCTGATTAAGAACTTAATATAAAAAAAAAAAAGATATAGTTATGTAGGTACTGTAACAAATTAGATGTTTTAATGGGGTTATAAATTCACATTTAAAAAATAAATGTGTGTATAGACCTTGCATATCATTGCAATCTTCTGACAACTATCATATATCTATACTAGAAGTATCTTCATCAAATCCATGAATAAGAATTGCACCTATATTTATACTATAGAATAAAAAAAACCAGGTTAGTGTGGTCTGATTTCAAATGTTTCTGGCACCTTTCCAAGAGTATGGTAGTTAACTTTTTGTGCCCCTTTTTAAAATTGCACTTGAGATCCTAATACTAATGAAGCCAGTAAAAGTATTTCTGTTGATTTCATTTGGGCTAGCGTTTCATTCTCTAAGCTTAAAAACAGTAGGAGTTTTATATTATCAGTCAATTTCTTTTGTTTTAAAGAACAGCGGTGAAGTAGATACAAGGAGTATTACTCAACCCTGAAGAAGAAGAAGAAGAAGAAGAAGAAGAAGGAATAGTTAATAAAAAATCAAATACAGAAGATAGCGACTGAATGAAGAAATACATTTCTGCATACACACATGTCATTAGAAATGTTATCTATATCTGAAATATAACAAACACAACGTACAGAGAAATCTGAGAAGACATGAACAAAGAGATTCAAGGTACAAACACTTCAAAAGTGTTTATTTTGGAGAAACCTCTGAGTAATAGAGACAGAAAAAGATAACTCCTGTGCTTTTCCTCATTAGGAACTGCAGACTGAGTAAGACTGCCAGAACAAGAAAAGAAAGAACATACAGTCCTTTAGCAGTACTGCTTTTTTTCCTCAACGTGGGGAATATCCTTATGTGACACCTTCTGCCCCTTTTATGTTTTCTGAAAGGACTTATGTGATCTGTATCTTATATAAAACCCTAGCAGATATTTCATATTGCCCAGAAACCTGAGAAGTTAATAAGTAAATTACTGCTTTTCTTCAGGGAGGCTGATTGAGATTTCTGTTAATCTTCCCTTGATATTCTTTTTGTACTGAATGACATTAAAATTATTGAAGGTAATGACAGAAAGTTCATCATCTCATGTGCTGGCATGAGTGTTAACAGACTAATACAAATAAGAAGTCATTTTTTCCCAAGAATTTTAAAATAGAAATTAGATCTGATAAAACAAAGAACAGGAAAAAGGGGAAGGAAATGGGGAAATGATAGAAGAGTAAGATTGCAAACTAAAATAGACACATATGTTCAACACAACTTGACACTGAGCATCTGTAAAGTTTCCTACACTGAAAAATATGATTTCTCTGTAGCATGATCTCAACCTTTGTTTCCTTGTAAAGGCATGTAGGTGAATTGCCTAAAATGCTGTGCTAATCAATTTCCCTTATGTCTTCAAAAGATCCTTGTTATGAACACTGTGGGGATTTGATTTTTCTTCTTCACTGATCTTCATTTTGATTGAATTAACTTAAGAGTGAGCGTGCTTTTTGGTCTTCTGGCTTTTCTGATGAACACAGTTCCAAGTCTCCATCCTTATGTGTATGTTTCTTATAACATGTTTAGAAGAATTTTCTGATTAGTTCTCATAACTTTTAAAAATGAGATTAGTTTGACCTTGCCTGTGTATTCGTTGCTTGAGTACAATTGGGAAATAATTCACTTGAAGCCTAAAAAACTCTTTTTTTGATTTTTTTCCCCTTTTTTTTAATATCACACTTTGTTACGTTGCAGGTTTGATAACAGAATTTCAAATGGAAATACTAAGCACTTTCCTGGCCCTGAGGCTTTTCTCTTGCTACACCTCCTCCAGGTCATGTATTCTTTAAAACTAAAAGGTATTTGTTGTGAAGTGTTCCTATGGCTCAAAACTGCCTAAAAAAGCAGTAGCACTATAACTTAGGAAGGGGGGCAAAGCAAGCCAGAAATTCCTCTGTGTGAAACAGCAGTGGGTGGAGGAAATCATCAGCTGAGGGTGTTGGAACTAGGGGAAAAAAATCCCAACAAATCTTCAAGTAAAATACATGGTTTAACCTCATCTGATGACACAGTTCTGGAATGAAGATTGATCTAGGATGAAGGAACCATTCAGGGCCAAAATGGGATTCCTTCCAGTTTAACATTGCTGACAGCAGAGTGCATTTTATCAAGGAAAGAGGACTGACAGAAGCAAAGAGAATTTTTTACCATTTGAAAGTTTTTAGGCACAAAGATGATATGGCCTGTAGAGAACTATATGATAACAAATTATTTGAAACATAAAGCATATTTGAGTTCCTCCCCAGCAGCAGAAGCTGTGGCAGAAGGTAGGCAAAACCCTAGATTGTTATATTTATCTCCTTTGCTATTTTCTTTTCCATTATGGCCTCACTCAAAAATGTAAAGAGTTCATATCTTGTAATTATTAAGATCAAAATGATTGTCTAATGAATGTATAGCCAAAGATGACACCATTTCATTAAGCACTGAGCAGCTGCTTCTTGGAGTGGTGAGGACTTCTGATTGTATTCTGCTGGAATGTCATTTGATGTATGGCAAAAAAAGTAAAAGAAAGTCAACGGTATTTCATATGGAAGAGTAGAGGGGTCAGTGATGACTGGATTTAAGCCAGCAATTAACAGGATAGTAAGATGACTTTTCAATGTCCCTTCAATGAATCCAGAACGTTTTCTCACATTCTTTTAAACTTTATTGTACTATTGTACAATATATTTTGTACAAAAATATATTGTACTATTCAAATAGTTTCACTTTCGGACTGTAGACATAATGGGACTTCACTAAGTCTTGGAATAATGGCAAAGAAATGATCACAATCAGCACTAAAAACAATAGGCAGGAACCAAATGCCATGATGTGGATGCTGTGAGCATCAATTCCTAGCCGTGTTGACATGGTGTTACTTGTCAGATATCCAGACTGGTTTTCCTAACCATGTAATATGTTGTACCAGCATAAGCTGAAATCACCTCAGGTTGCTATTTTTGCCCTTTGCTTATTACTGTGAAGAAGCCCAGTACTGTTACCAATGAAATTTGTGCTTTCTAAAATTTTCTAAAAGGAAACCACAACCCGAGTGCAATTAAGTAGATACTGCCAATGTATCCTGGAGTGAAAGCTGGCTGACAACCTCCTCTGTCTCCAGTTTTGATGAGCGATACACTTCACTCACATCCATCTGCTACCTCTTTTTTTCCCTTTAGCAAGGCCTGCAGAGTCACATAAAAGATCCAGGCTAAAAACATTTCAGGACACATTGTTCAGTCATCACTTTGTCACTCTTACACATAAGGTTTACGCCAATTTTGATCTATATCCAAAGTCGTAAGAAATTACACATATTACAATTGCTCAGCATGACACCAGTTTATGCTGGCAAGGGCTGGGGGCGTGTTACAGTTCTGTGTGAGGTTTTCTAACTAATATCTGAGCTTTTATAGTTGCTTGCCATAGAAGCTTACATTCCTTTAGAACTAAGATTAAACTGAATTTTATGTTTAAAAATAATAGTAAAAAATGTTTAAAGACAAGTGCCAAACTTCTCACCTTGCAGCAGATAAGACTCTAAATGAAAAATTTGCTGCTTCACTTGGGAAACTATTGGCGCATGAAGCTAATACCCTAAACAGTAGGTGCCGTATTAAGAAAAGAAACATGCTTTTCTTCATACAAAAGGATCTGACAGCACCCTGGCCAACCTAGGAAAAGAATTAGGCTAATAAATTAGAACTGCTACACATCTGAATAATGCTTCTATTCTTGCATACAGCCTGTCCTACCAAGCAGCAGAATTAATGCCTTTATAAAACCACTAGGTTTTTCTTCCACCTGTCTCACCCAAAGGCCCCATCTGATCGTGAGGCTTAGAGAACAGCTGTCCTGTGTAGCTGGCCTGTAAGGACACCGTGCCCGGTTTTCAGGCATGAATGGGAAGACAGGGTATACAAGAGTGGGTCTAAAAGATATAGAAGTGAAAACCAGCTGACATGCACAAGGAAACAACAGGAAGATTACTAGCAATTCAGTCTTTATTTCTTCCCTTCATGACTGAACCCTTGCCTGGTTGAATGAACACAAATTCATTATATTCTATAACTGACTTTAAGTCCCAGATCCAGAGGATCAAGGCTACCATGGCACACTGGATGTTCCTCATGTCTTCTGGGCCAGGCAGGTTGTCATCTCCCAGCTACTGGAGCTGACCATGCTCTGCCCAATGAACAGTTCAGGATCACTTCCAACATGCTTGCCATATGCCACACAAATAGTTACCTTGCAGGACCACACAAGTTGCAAATTATGTGGGTTTCATGGTAGATAAATTTGTTTCTGGATCTAAAGGTCTGGCATACAAGAAGCACTGAACTGCCGCTACATCCAAGGTAAACCAAGGAAGCAGTATACCTTAGTAAATATACTGAGTAAAAGAAGACTGGTTTTGTATTTGTGGGAGGGAAGTGTAGCTCAATTCAATCAAAAGCATAATTGAAACAATCTAAAATTAAATACATTTGAAGTGTGTAAAACTCCCTGCATCTTTAGCACAGGTGCAGTGACATCTATTCAAGTCACTTTCAGTATTATTCTTTGTGAGCAGATGGCGTCTCCAGCACTCTCTTGAAACATGCTCTAGCATTATTCAATGTCTTTGAAATAAAAGTAGTGTTAATGATTAAAAATTGCTAATTTTCCAAAACTTTTCCAACAGATCTCAGAGTTTCTATGCTGTTTGCCACAACAGGGTTAATACTTGCAATGTTGAACTGTCACATTCAAATCCAGTCTATTGCAATGGTGATTCTTGCAGACATCATTTGTAATGAATGTTCTCTTCAGACCACTCTAGAACAGAGAACCAAGTCTTCTGGGAAGTTTCATTCTTCTTTTTCACCTAAATGTGAATACATGCACCCCAGGAAATCTGTTTTTTCCTGCTTAGAAGGGGAATGTTCTAGTGAGACACTACCTGAAATGGCCACAAGTGACCTGGAGAGTGTTGATACACTCTCTTACCTTGTTATTTGAAAACAACAGTACAAATAAACATCTGAAATGAAACACATTCACAGAGTACTTCTGAATCCTATGGCTACTACAATTTTGAACTCTGATTCAGATCATCAATTTAGTCAGATTGAGAATATGGCACTCTTAAGTGTCTGCATGTTGGGAAATGGCTGTTCAGGCATGCTTGTATGTTAATATTCATGTCTGACACTATTTCAGCTGTTGTTGAAGAACAGTATCATAAGTAGATTCAACTGAATTTGTGTACTCTTTGTTACACTTCCAAAATCCATCAATCAAACTTCCTGCTGGGTAGTGCTTTTTGACACATAGCCTTAATGTAGGCCTCTGAATTCAAAACCACTGGAAGCCACCGTTTCATGGGTGGGTGCTTACTTGTCTCCAAATTCAGCTTTATGGTGACAGCAATGAACGGGCTGTCTCGTAAAACGTGTTCAATAGTGAGTTATATAACATATTGAAGAAAATTAAATTCCTGATCTCCTTACTGAGACCTGCAGCCACCTGAGCTGTTAATAGTAAAGAAAATAAATTATTGTAACCTAGAAGAAGTGTGATCAAGTTTCAGTTCTAGAAACTGTCAATTTTGACAACTTCCAGTACTGAAGAGGGAGAAACCTGTTACTTCAGACATTTTTACAAGCAGGCTATCTGCAGCTTTCAGCCGAAAATAGATTTCTAATTTCCAGTTACTCACATGATTCAGGTTTGTAGGCTTATAAATGCAGCAAATGAATGCCTATTGTGGTTAACTGAAAGTACAATATGAGGACATATGTGCAAGAAGGTCTGAAGAATGGATGAAGACTTGCAGCCTTGTCTTTCAGTCTGTACTCTGGAACTGGGACTGCCACTGACATATGCTTAGTCACTTCCACTCCCTGTTCACATTTCCCAAACAATATAAAGGCAATGAGCTCATGATTTGCTTTGCAAAGCACTTTGAGATATACTGATAGGAAGTGCTAGCATGCAATGTGTTATTATCTTTCTTGATGACAAGAAAAGCTTTTGAGATCAACTTGGACAGTTTTCAAACAAGTCTTTTTATGATTTAACATGATTGTAATGAAGTTGATGATGATTATAACGAAGGTGGATTTCCCTTCTCAAGGCCAAATCACCATGAATAATTATTACAATTTGCACAGAAATGGAAATAATGCATTTGAATAAAAGGCTGGGGCTTGCTAAGATATGTATTTTGTCCTTTCCTTCCTCTCTTTTATTTAAAATTACTTAATTTAAAAGAGAAATTCTGGTTTGTGTGCTACAGTTGAGCTGTGAAAAAGGAGTGTTCCTCTTTCCAACTTAATTCTACTAGGCCCAGGCAGCAAGGCATCATGCGTCTTCATGCTAAATAGAGGTCATTTTTGGTGCTATAGGGCCATATGAAACCATGCCAGCCTCTACATCCCTACAGTGATGCTGTCACAATCAGAAACAGCTGCTATAGAAATTTTGTGTAGGAAGCTGTTTCTCATGTCTTCTGGCTTATTTACCTGCAATAAAATTCTGACCTCGCTATGCATTTTTTAAAAGTTCCTTTGAAAAGCCAATTTCTAGGCAAAGAAAATGCAATAGGTCTGATTTCTTGGTACTTCAGTGATGAAATTCATCCAGTCCTATACAGCAAATTTTTATCTCCACTTGGTAAAGAGCTTAAAGGCCTTGAGGAATTTTTCTTTATTGGAAACTGCAATGGCAACAATAGGTCTTGTTGAATAAAGAGATTATTGAGTAGGGAGGACCTTGTTGTTTGGTGTTCTTCAAGGACTCATCTTGCTACAGATCTTATCACAAGTTTTCCTTAACATGCTGGTGCAAAAATCAGGAGTATGGTGGTAACTGACAATGGTACAAACTCAGAGCACTATTTATATAGTGGGGAACTGAATCTTCATAGGTATGATAGTTGTAAAATTGGAAGGAAAAATAGTTATATGGTGATCATGATAGGGTGCTTAATAAAATTGAATAAATTTAATTAAATTATTGTTATATAAGGAATAATGACTATATAATAAATTATTCCTAAGTTTTAAAAAATTAATAAAAATTTACATTAAAATTAAAGACCTCATCACTTTGAACTGATGAAAAGTCCAGTAATGTTATTTGATAAATATGTCTATGAGTGACTAAGATGACAAAATTGTAGAAAAGCCAAAGTTATCCTAAAACAGATAATCTCTGGGGAATAACAGTATCACTTTATTCAGCCTTGTAAGATCTCATGTAGAACGCTATAAACAAGATAAACTAGATAAAAAAAGGCTACCAAGATAGCAAGGAACAAAGATCCTATCTAGCATGAGGAGATTAAAAGAGCTTTTCTTGTTTCACTTCACAAGAAGCTCTCCAAAACTGGACATGATTACTCTTTGTGAGTACAGTGTAGCATAAACATCAAGAGAAGAATTTAAACTGAAAGTCTGTACTACCACCAAAACAGCAAATATAAACTAGCTGTTCAGAATTTTGGGTTAAAGGTTATATCAATATTTGAATTACGTGAACAATGTGGCATGAGAACCACTTTCCAAAATTTAAAAAAGCAGAAGTAAAATAACCAGTTTCACAACACTGATGGATACAATTCTGGAAATTACTATATGATCTATAGTTTATATATATGATTATACAATATATACTGTATGTGTGATGCATGTTATAATAAGGGATAAGACTTAAAGTGTCTACCACATACCTATTCCTAACCTTTAATACTCTAGTTAATACAATTTAAGCACACAGTAAAGTCTTATTATGCCTTTAATACATTAACTTGCTTGATGGTATTGCAGTAAGCAAATGTCAGAAACTGGTTTAATACTTTACTTGTATACTTGACACATGCTCATTTTGAATGCAGGATTTGCTTGTACTCTCATGAGTATAAGGTAAATAAAGTCACAATGTGTTCAAAAAACCAAAAACAAAACAGCAAAGAATTTTTGGCTGTGGAACAAAATGGGAAAATTGACTATACTTTAAATGTTATGGTTTCTCTCTATTAAAGTTCTTTTTTCTCAGTGCTCACTGTAGCTGGTAGGGTGTATTGAAAGGAATAATTTTACTTGTCAGTGAAGGTGAAACCTGAAGAACACCATTGAAGGGCTACATAGTGCTGTAGGAATTGCTGTATCAGTTTTTCCAAGATCTAATAATTTCTTGAATAGGTTTCTCTTAGTTTGTTTTTAATCCTTACAGCCAGTGAACTCTGCAGCTCCTAAAAAACAACTTACAGACTGCTGAACCAGTGGATCAACATGACTATTTTTGTGTTATGCACTGTAGTATGTGATTGTTAGTGCATAATGGCTGCATCTGTAGTCACAAACTGAGCTGTTGCAAGACCTGTTCTCCAGCACAGAGTCCAGCTGGTACAGAACAGCTAGTGTCTCAGTCAGCATCCATCAGTAGCCTCTCAGGAAAGACAGACATACCCAAACTGCATTTTAAGAGTGGTCCCCAGCCTGTGCTAACTTTTCCTCTATCCACAGAAATTGTTTGCAGTAGAATATAATTGTTTTGGCCCCAAAACGGCCAGAGACTGTTCTATCAGTTTGGATGGCAGAGGGGATCACACTGCAGGGCCCAGGCCTCAGTCTCAGCTGTGGTTAAAGTATCAGTGCAGTCAGAGCCTCACAGTCCTGTTTGAGGCAGGCTTTTTATGTCCTGCCTAAGATCTGTAGTGGTGGTTAATTTAACTGATTCTTATGTTCCCAGTTGCACTACAGCTAAATTTATACAGTCTCCTTAAGAAGTCTTTACGAACTGCTTACCTTAGCCCTAATACAGCCTCAAGGCTCATCTCAGCTAAGACCATTCTGTTTCATATTAATGACTTCACTTTTTTAATAGTAACTGGTTCACTGAAGCCTCGTGTTTCCAGTCGCTAATTGTTACACCATGTTTACTGGAGTAATTGATTGGAAAATATGACTTGATTGCTGCTGCTGACTTACTGTGTTCTGTAACACTGCAGTGCTTGAAACATAGCAGATGACTTTGTCTTCTGATGTGGATGGTGGTACATTTTTCTTAGGCCGAATTTAACTCCTATATCAGCATAAGTAAACAGCTGTACATATTTTGCTTGCTATTTCCTACACAGTAACATTAAAAGAAAGAATGCTTAGAGCACATGAGCATGAGATTGCACCACTACTAACAAAACATAGCATGCAGCTATATAGATTAACAGAGTGGTAAATACTGTAAAATGACAGCAATGTGATTCCTCTTGTGGTTTGTCAGAAAGCCCCTACAGGGATGAACTTGAGTTACACTCCTGTCACTGAATTCTTTGTGCATACAACTAAATATTTTCCCCTTCACCCTTTATCCTTCACTTAACTTCCAGATAGATTACTTCCCCTTCTTCCCCACAGGTATGTAATCCTGACCATCTGCTCCCATCCATTATGTCTGTGATCTCCTCTCTGACAGAATAAACTCTAATAAAAGGAATTAAGAGGCTTAGTTTTTGAGCAACTGATAGTAACAGTTTACCGTCAGCAACCATTGCTGTAATTATGTGTTTGTGCTCATATTCTGTTCATGTTATGCTAGTAAGAAGTGTGCTTTTGAGGCAAAAGATAAAGAGACCTTATAACAGTTTCATTATAAATACTTGTGTCATGTGTAGCTTCTCAGCTACAGACAATATGAACAGTGCTGAAAGTAATTCTGCCACTATCTGACCGCATGCAGCAGAGATATGGGATGGAATCAGCACCCTACTTTCAGGAGTACAATTTTGCTGTAGCAAGGAACTCTTCTTGCTTGATCTTCTTTCTTCAGGATAGGGGAAACTGTCAGTTGGCTGTGTCCTCACCTCTGGGAATGCAGAGGGGAAGAGAAGGGGTTAAACAAGAGAGGGCTTATGGGCTTGAATTAAAATCTGAAGTTGTGGTGCAAAATGCATGTTACTGCTTAACCCGGAAGTTGCACCCTTGGTTCTTACATTTTAATTGTAAAGCTTCTCAAATTTTTTGAGCTTGTATATGATAAGTGGTTTATATATATATAATAATGCTCCGGGGCTGAGCATTTTCACATGTACCTCAGGCCAAAACCCAAACAGTCCTTCCACTTCCAGTCACTCCTTCACTCAGTACCTCACAGTAACTTAACATAGTCCCAGAGTAGCTGAAAATCCTACAATATGTTTTTAAAAAGTAGGAGGCTTTGGAATGGTGTTGGACATTGCTTATCTGATAGCAAGTACTTACTTTTCTGGGAAGTAAAAAATCCTGGTTCAGTCCCCTTTTCAGCTAGAGGTACAAAATCATCTCCTTGGAAGAATGTCTCTTAGCTAATTGCAGCTCTGATGGGTGAGTCAGTTAACAGTGTGCATTACTGTATAACTTATTACAGAGGAAATTATGGCATTACCCCCACATCCCTCTTATAGTTTCTTAGTGTCAGAACTTGCCTAGAACCTTCATTTCTACTGTGTAGTGTAGGAGAGGTGAGGCCCCTGAAGAAGCAGAGAGAAGAAGGGGCCCGGATGAGGCTGGCTGGAAGAGGAGTCCAGAGAAGGAAGAATTTGGTTGCAGCAGAGGCAAGAAGGTGGGTGGACTGGCCAGGAGAAGATGAAGAAACAGCACAGACAGTAGGTGAACTTTTGAAACCTTGTGGGGGTTTGGTGGTTGTGCCAGGGCAAGGTGTGGGAGCTATTTATTGAATTTAATCTGGTGTGGGATGGTAGAAGCCTTGTTGCAGCTGGCTGGTTTTGATAGTGCTGTGGCAGGGTAGAGTCCTTTAGCATCAGGCTGATCCATTGTGGGGGCCCCCCAGGGCCACAAGTCCTGTCAGGACTGTGCTCCAGCATGGGGTTAGTGTTCTCTAGGCACATCTCTTTGCTTTGGCATGGGGTCCTGCACGGGCTGCAGGTGGATACCTGCTCCACCGTTAACCTCCACGGGCTGCAGGGCACAGCCTGCCTCACCATGGGCCTCACCACGGGGCAGGGGAATTTCTGCTCCAGCGCTTGGAGCAGCTGCTCCCCCTCCTTCTGCACTGGGCTGCGGGTCTGCAGAGCTGCTGCTCTCACGTGTTCTCACTCCTCTCTCCTGCTGGTGCAGATAGATTTTTTTTTTTTCTTTCTTAGTATACTATCACGGAGGTGCTACCACTGTTGATGGGCTCAGCCTTGGCCTGTGGTGGGTCCCTGTTGAAGACAGCTGGCATTGGCTCTGTTGGACATGGGGGCAGCTTCTGGTGTCCTCTCACAATAGTCACCTCAGTGGCCCCCCTGCTACCAAAACCTGGCCATGCTAACACACTAAAATAAGGAGATATTTAAATATCCTATTGTAAGTCTAATTGCTTTTACCTTATGCAGAATTTCTTTGAGTTAGTTTCTTGCCTAATATTTAAGCTACTTAAGTTACTTCAAGACCAACACAATTTTATTTTCTTTGACTTTTTATGGTGCTTAAATGAAAAGTAGAGAAAGTTGAAATTCTCAGCCTAGATAAAGATTGTGTTATTGATGCAATGTATTATCAGGCTTCTGAGGCAGATGACTACAGTTCAATATCTATTTAATCATTATTCTACAGCAACAGGAGAACAGTAATTATTATTTCACTTAAATATAATCAGATCTATGTAATCTTTGATTTTTCTAGGCGTCATAGAGATTTTATTTCTCTGAATAACCCATCCCAAATTATTGGTAACTCTTATTTTTTTGAAAGATTATCTCCTACAGTTAAATCACACTCTTATTATGAAATGGTAAGATAAATGGGACAAGAATACTTTTGAAAATACTTTGAAAACCTCCTGCTTATAATTTAGATTTTTTGCTAGAAATGGAAATGTTCACTTCATGAAATCTCCAAATTGTATTTATAGCCATCTCCACTTCCTGAAATTCCCATGCTGGACAAGCATTTGACTAATAATACAATTATAAATATCTCAATACAAATTTAACGAAATAAGATAGGAGATGGTAAACATTTCTTTCCTTAGCAGACTGACATTCTGTAGTTGCAGGACATCATATTTCACATTTCTATTATCAATATATTTAACTATGTTTCCAGTGACTTTCAATATTTTAAATAGTTGCCTACTTTTAATAAACAACAGATGCATGAATAGTCTATGGTTGTATTGGCTTACCTATATATGAATATTCAGAGGATTAGAAGTAGTTTTTCCCCAGGAGTTACTGAAGTGACAGGAACAGCATTTGTTGGAGTGATTAAAGATGTTACATATCATTTTGAACTGACTCAGAATGTTTCTAGAACTGTCAGTGTCCCACTTCTATGTAATTCACAAATTAAATACCATAAGTTACTTTAATTCTTTCCTTCTCTTCCCAACCACATAAACCCCTGTTGTGTTCCAGTTCTGTGAACATGAATGGAGATGGAATGGATCTTATCCAGAAATTTCAAATACAGTAATTACCAAGAGTGTATGATGACCACACTTCAAGGCTTAACAGGTCTTCAGAATATTCCCTATAATACGAATTCGCAATATTTTGTTCAACTAGATTACTGCAATCACCATGTGTAGATAGCTGGTGTCAGAAATGGAAACAAAATTAGTAACCTTTATTTAGGATGCAGAGGAAAGCATGGTTTTCTTTGCTTCAAATCGCTTTAAGCATTATCTGTGGGATGGCCATTTTTCTCAATGATAAATGTAACACTGATAATGGATTTAGAGAAGTATGTCACTTCACCTACATACTGCAGATACCCTTGGATTAACCTAAGACTCTTTTTGCATTAGAAATTTTTAATGTCCTCAAAACAGAGGTACCTTTACAACAGGCTGTTCTTTCACACAAAAATGTTAGCATTTTTAATCAGCTCCTGTTGAAAGCAAATAAGTACTTTTAAAACTGTATCATATGCTGATTATTAAGGATTTAACCTGATCTGCAGAGGGTACAGGTGACCAGTGACCAGGTAACTGAAGACTCTAGATAACACGAAGACTACACTGATTACTAGAAATCTTGCTTAATTGAAAACTATGTTCATTAATTGCTCAAAATTCTGTGTAACAGTAAAATATATTAACTGCTGGAAATCATAGCTAACAAACTATGCTGATAACTAACATTTTTTTAAATGTAATAATCAAGTTCTAATTATTACAAGCCTGTGACTATTCCTCCCTCTACCAAGGATCCCTAAAAGAACCTGCCTGTCCCTGTAGCATTGGGTGACAGTGTTCACAGGCTAGAGGAAGATCTACTCTCTTATAGGTTTCCACTGGTGTAGGCCAATACTTGTTGCTGTTTTTCCATCACCATCACTGTGTAAAGCTTCAGATTCTGCTATGTCTCTGTGGGCTTTTTAAATCCAAAAGAATCTCTCCTGCAGCTACCTTAATGCACAGTCTTTTTTCCTTCCAAGGATCAGCTGGTTTATTTTGAATGTAGATATGCACCCAAGTGATGAGAATCATCCGCTTCCCAGTGTGCTCTGCTCTTAGTTCTCTCTCGTACATGGGAATTGTCACAGAGGATCAGTGTATAGCTAAACATCAGCTGCATCTAAAGAGCAAGAAACTTTTCAGTAGGCATTGAATTTTACATGTTGCAAGAGAATTACCTGGAAGTCTCAGTGTGAAGATTTATACACTACAAAATTTCTTGCGTATCTATGAAAACCCTGGATATTGTTATCCAGACATTTTTTTTTTAAGGTTTGGTCTCATTGAGATTTTTGACCTCAGATTTATACATGGTAATGAATTCCGCAAGTTAGCATTGCATTACAAGACATTTTCAGTGTTTATTGTTTGCCAGCACGTACTTTGTATTGCTTTGTGCTACCATGTGGTGAGATTTCTCCTATTCCATGTGGTGAGGTTTCTCCTATTCCTCACATATTTCCTTCCTCAATTTATCTCCTTCCAGTTCAGCTTTATTCCTTTTCAGTCTGACGCTTTACCAGCAGCTTTGGGCTGGTTCCCTCCTTCCACTAAATCTGCCCACACACATGAGAGAGGTTGTAAACCTTATGCTCTAGCACAGTGAATCTTCTGACATAGATCTAGACTAATGTCTCAGGTTGCAATTCCTGCATCAAAGCCAATGTCAGTGCCATATAAGACATCTATTCCTCTTTGTTCCAGCAAAAAATTCAAATATACATAGCCTTTAAATGAACTGGTTGATTTTGAGCTGGAATAGAAGAAAGAAAAACCCTGTTCTCTAGGGAGGAGTCAGACACTGGTTTATGTTGTGCTTAACTTCATTTAGCCTCCAGCTGGATCACCCACACCAGCCTTACCCAACAGATGACAGGGATATGGAAACACTAGCAGAGGTTGCTGTAACCAGGCTGAAGAGCTTTAGGATCACTAAGGTCGGAAGGGACCTCCAGAGGTTTTCTGATCCACTGCCCTGTGCAAAGCAGGTCCAGTTAGAGCAGGCACTCAGGGCTGTGTCCAGTCCAGCTCTAAGTAACTCCACAGCCTTTCTGAGCAGCCTGGCCAGTCACTTGGCCACCCTCACTGTGGGTGTCCCGTCCCCCCCCATCCTGTATATTGAGTTGGAATTTCCCACGTTTCTGCCTCTTGTACTGCCACTGGCACCTCCGAGCACAGCCTGGCTCTAGTCTCTACCACCTTCCCTTTAGGTACTTGCACAGTTGTAGGATCTTTCTGAGCCTTATCCTGTTTTGGCTGAAGAAAGCCAGTTCTCTCAGCCTCTCCTCATAGATCCTGTGTTCCCATGCCTTCTCAGGCACTTCCATAGGTCTGGTGTTTCAGTTTCTCTTGTGTAGTGGGCAGTCCAGAGCTGGACCCAGCACCCTAGATGTGTCTCACCAGGGCAGAGGGAAGAATCACCTCCTTCATCCTACTGGCTATGCTCTTGCTAATGCAGTCCAGGGGCCTGTTGACCTTTGCTGCAAGGGCATATTGCTGGCTCGTGTTGAGCTTGTCCGCAACATCATGAGGGTCTTTTTCTGCCCAGCTGCTCTTTAGTCAGTTGACCCTCAGCCTATACTGCTACATAGAGCTATGACATCCTGAGTACAGGACTTTGCACTTGCCTTTTTTGAGCTTCATGAAACTTCCATCAGCCCACAAGTGATCAAGTTCCCCCTGAACAGGAACCCTGTCCTCCAGCTTACTGGCAACTCCACAAAACTTGATATTGACTATAAACTTGCTGCAAGTTCAGATATGTTAATTACGGTTGTGTTGATGGGGATAAGGACAGGTGCAGGATCAGGCCTAGGTTAAGCTTACACTGTAGATATAACCACTTTATGATGCATCTTTATCATGCCACTGTGGAAAGTCTTATGAAAGCTCACTTGTACCTTTTCTTGCTTGCTCAGTTGAAGGCTAAAGTCTGCCTTCTTGCTGTTAATTTAATCTCCACTAACTCTTTCTGTTCAGCTTGACTTTCACACAAATCATTTAATTGAAGTGGTCTTTTTCTACATTTTACACTGACCTTCTAGCTAAGCTTGCTGGCTTTTTTCTTTATTGTAAATGTCCTCAATCTTTCAGCCACTTTTGATATGACACTCTTGAGTTTAGGACTCAATGCTCTTTCCAATGGCTTAC
This sequence comes from Falco rusticolus, assembly GCF_015220075.1. NCBI lineage: Eukaryota > Metazoa > Chordata > Aves > Falconiformes > Falconidae > Falco > Falco rusticolus. The sequence continues at coordinate 81,115,437 of NC_051192.1, forward strand.
CTGGAATGGTGGCTGTGGAAAGATGGAAGGGATATAAGCAGTCATTTTAATTTAAAAAGGGCCAGAAAAAACCCAAACATCCAGCACTTTGCATCCTAACTATGCTGGAAACTAACTAATTCTGCAAACTCAAGCCATTCAGAAATCTGCTGGGTATTTTTTTGTATGTTATACTATGGCAGGCAACAAATTTTATCCAACCTAGAGACTGAGAAATTTTTTTAAATGTCTGAGCCCTCAGATTGTAGGTCTCATGAATGAAAATCTCATTTGGATTTTAATGCTGTTATATGATTCTTTTTGAATTGGTTATGAAGGACACTCATTGCTATTGAATCATTAAAGTGGACTTTTGTTAACAATTGTGTCAGGTCACTGGTTTTGCATCAGAAGCTCTTTTCCTGCAATGTCAAAGCTACATCTTTTATAATGATAAAGTATTCAGAACAGAGTGAGGTTTTTATATCCCGGATGAAGACTAGGCTCATGCAGAGATGGATGACAGCTTCCAATTTTTCTTCATTGTACTACCAAAAATCCTGCAGCATCCTTTGTATATGCAGAATTTGACAAGTATTTCTATATAACTTTACATATCTACACTGTGAGGTTCAGCTGAAAAAAGGGGGTGGGGGTGGGATTTGTTAGTATTTTATTATCTGGCCTCAGTAGAAAATTGAGACAAACGCCTCTAATTCCTGAGAGTTAAGATACTGTATGTAAGAAGCATACAAAAAACCTCTTTAACCTGTACAGCAAGAGCTCTTCTCTGAGCCTGGTAAGACAAAAAGACCTTAAAAGAAAAATTCAGTAAAGCAGTCAACCACACCTTTGTTCATATAATCCCCAGATGTTGCTGGATGGATAATCTGCCATTATTCCCTGCTGCTTGTAAATTCCTTGCTGTAGTAGCCTATGATGGCATTCATCTCACCCGCTACACAGAATATTCATCTGAGCTAGTTGTTGTAAGGTCTGTTTATGGTCAGCAGAGAGAAATGTGCCCGTTTCATTTCACGTATTTTTGGTGAGATAACATCATTCACTGTCTGGAATAACTCGTTTGTTCCAAAGGAAGCATCGATCAACGAGTGCAGGTATAGCTATGGATACAGCATTTTGTCCCATCAGACAAATGTACAGATAAGTCCTATCTCTAACTACTATTATGCAATACTTGTTTTTTCATGTGTAGAACTTAAAGTAGACCTGCTTATCCTGGAGTGGATTTTGGCTATGAAAACCTTGATTTCATGGAATTTCAGCTGTTTTCATAAGTGAAAGCTTTATAATTACATGTGAAATGTGTCACACAGCTGGTACCTGACAGTTTCCTTTCTTGCAATAATAAGGTGCATTGATCCAAACAACCCAGGACATGACATTGCTTAAAATGATATGAGTAATTGATCCTTAGTTCACTGCTTTTGTTCATCAAACTTCTTATTCTCATGAGGGAAGTATCTTTTATTTTGTCTTTCAGCTTTCTTTAATAGAATTGTTAGAGCTCCCCAAATCTACAGCTGTGTCATAAATAGCAGCACCTCAAATGTGAAGCTGCCTATCCTTTGCCATTCATGTGTTTTTTCCTGGCTTGAGACTATGCAGAAAATACATTTATTGCTGTGGATCTGAGAACCCTCTTGCAAGAAGGAGAACTTTCAGGCATGGCATAGAGGGAAATTTTCCATCTTGCTGAAATTCTAAACAAATATAAAGAGCAATACTGTGGTTGGCATCTACTCAGTCTGGTGAAAAGCTGCTAATGCTGCAAGAATTGTGTATTCATTGTTTTAAAAACCCATACAAGAGCAGAAAAAGGTGTGTTCTTTTTTACATAACAGATTTTGGTGAACAACCAAAATATTGATTTCTCTGTGGGATATTTGTAAGGTGGTCTCTACTGTGGACCACTGGATCAGTGGACATGGCTTTGATTCAATGAGCACAATCTATTTCTGTGTTCTCAATCTTTTCTGCGTTTCTTTTTCTTTACAAAACAATTAGTGGAATTTTGGACTTAATTTTCTCCCTGTTTTTGCAATTTTCTGCTTTTAAAAAATCCACTTAACTATGGTGATTAAGAAAATGCATTGCTTTTCACTAAATTAGTATTCATAACCTATTGAAAGTGCTTTTTATTTACTACCATTAGTATTAACATATAGAAATATTATATGTTGTGCTCTGAAACTTTTGAAGCTACTTGTCTGCTTTTGTTACTGAAGGAGAGAGCAATTTAGAGCAGTTCGTGCCTGGGAGAGTAGAGATGAAAGAAGTCAGATACTAATAAGTCTCCTGTTTCAGCCTGTGAGGCTATCTGAGAAGCAGCCCAAGCTAAGTGGAACTTGAAGAGCAGCAGAAGAGGTGAAGTGGAAGAATCCATGGGTCAGGGAGTTAAGATATCCTATGCATCCTAGCTTTTACACAGGTTAAAGATGTTTCTGTTACACAACTTGCTTGTAAGTGTTCTAAAAAGAAAACAAAAGCAAAATGTTTACACCATCATTATCAGGTAGGTCATCCAATTCTGCATCCATGAATTAAATTCAGGTCCTAACATGATGAGCTGGAGCAAGCAATGATGAACCAAACCAAGCATTCAGGGCCTGTGGAGCCCAAAATCTCAGTCTGGCCACTTTCAGAGGGACTTGTTCCTTAACCAAACCAATTGAAAATGTGTTGAACTTTCAGTATTCAAAGAATATTTCTGGAGTTTATGACTGGTTGTAAGTCAGATAAGGCACCTAAAAGATTTCAGAGAAATTGTTCTTCCAAACAGACTGCAGAATTCTCACTGAGGACTGGATTCATGCCGTATCTTAGGTGCAGTCACTCTAGGTTTTTAATGCAGCCAGTGGAGAAAGGTGCACCTCCAGGTCCTGGCTTCGATCTTGGTTGGGTCCTCCCAAGGCCCCACTATTGCCTATTCAAGTGTTTTCTATTCTTTTACTATAAAGGGAGGACAGAGTGACTTGGCTTCTAGTTGAAGTGAGTTGGGATGAATCCTGGCCCAAATAATTTATTTGGCTTACTAAATAAATGAGTACCTTATGTTTCAATGAATTTTGAGGAAAACTGCTATAAGAGGAGTTTTTCTTAATAATATGAGATGTAGTGTACAGAATGAAGCGTAATCCTGAAGAATTGCTTAGAATATGACCATCTGTCTTCTGGCAGCAGCCTGTGGACCTTGGTGATGGCTGCAGAATGTCCTTATTACTGTTCAGTGGGAAAACGCTGGCAGGCAAGCCTGCCCAGGCTAGTAAGACAGCATAACTTAAAAAAGCCTTTAGAAACATCTGACATGTATGCATGTGTTATGTCTCTAAGTCTATAAATAATCATGACATCAGTAGAATTCTTGTATTCCTCCTTTAAGGATTGTAGTTGCTGACTACAGATGCAGAATTCTTGTTTTATTCTATATAAAATTAGCATTTTTATGTATATTTTTTCTTCTCAGGGTAATTATCATGTCATGCTGCTGCATATAAGCTTAGCGCAGCATGCTTCACATTGAGACATATGGAAAAAAACCAGTATGGATAAATACAAAGATATCTGTTTCTTTGGAATTAATTTCCAAATGGATATAAGCAGCTTTTTTTGGCATAATACCCCTTGCACGACTATACCTGTTTTGTTTTGTTTTTTTTTCTGGAGCCTTGTCTTGCTTTAATTATTGCGTTCTGGAAGCTACATAACTTTTCTGGCATGAATAACAGTGGCATAAGGTTTTCACAGATGTATCACAATGTCAGACAAAATCTCTCTATACAAATAATCATACCACTTTTGTACTGCTTTTCATCTGCGTCAGCTTCGCTGTTAATCTTTGCACCCTTTATTGCTCTGGCACCATTTTGACAGATTGTTCTCTCTCTTTGAAAGTCCTTATATGCAGTCAGGTAAAACTCACAACTGTTACTGGTGGCAGGTTCAATTACACCTTCAATTACAAGGTGCACCTTACAGCTGCCTTTGCTCGCTGCTTCTTTGACCCTCTTGTCCTATGAAGAGGGGCACGCTTGGAACTGCTGAACAGAGGGTGACTGTTCCATTTGGCATATTTCAGATTGAAAAGAAAGCCTGAAACAAATTTGATAACATTCAAAAAAATGCATTTGGAGTTGATAATTATTTTATTTTGACAAAAATACTCTGATGTTGCAATTTAAAATGTTATGGTAGAGTATACCATATGAGATAGCGCAATTTTTAAAAAATAATTTCATAAGAAAATTGCAAAATATTTTGGAAATGTCTCAACATTTCCCACTTTTCTCTCCAGAATGAAAATTCAGCAGAAGCTACAGCATGTCATTATTCAATATGATTACATTTCTCAGTGGACAAATACTCCAGCTAAATTTTCCAGCTAACTTTAGGCCAAACTGAAGAGAAATTTGTGAAAAAACAAGTTCTATAAGTAAATATCGTGAAAAATTAACTTTTTATCTAACTTGCAAATAACCAAGGGGAGCTGCCAAAGACATTTGAAATTACTTCATACTCAAGGGCTGTGTCAGGAGTCCAGGAAGAAAATGTTGCCTTGCTACTCGGGCAGAAATCCAACCTGAAACTGCTACAAAAGACATCTTTCAATGTCTGTATCAAATGCTTTGGTGCTTAAATGCTAATAAACTGACTGAGCACTATCATGATAAGCAAAATCCAGTAGACTTCCATGTCTGGTGTTTTCAGCAGGCAAGCAGTCTGATGTCCTGACAACAGACTACCTCCCTAGAAATCGGAGCTTGCAGCCATGGTCGTGAAAGGAGGTAGCCTGTCTCTGCTATATCTACCAAACGATGCCACCCTCTTCTGTTATTTTCTAGCTGGCAGTGTCAGCTGGATTTTGCCTCTGGGAACCAAGTAGACATGTGAAACCACTGGTGTCATACGGCTGTGAGTGTACTCCATGCAGTATTATTCCCAGGGCACATTTAAGCAGAGATTGGCATAGTGCAGGTGTTATGACACTTTAACTTTTATAGAACAGTCTTGGACCAGATGTGGTGGGACTTGCATAAGATGTTTACCATGTGTGCCCTGCTCTGAGTAGTTTCTGGTCAGCCAGGAGTGAATTGTCCCAGCAGATATGAAACTCAGATATGAAAGTAGAAGGATGAGTCCAGTGAATTCCTGGCATACTGTATGGCAGCTGTCCTACTATCTGGCAGCCACATTGTCCTGTGATGCTTTCAGCTCCAAGTTTCCTATCTCACCTAGCTGTGCTGGAGAACAGGCAGATACTATACAGAGCTGGGAGATCAGGTAGCCATGAATGCAGCCAAATTGCATTGAAAGTTGTTGCAGTGAAAAGGGACTGTACGAAGACAGGGAGGTCTTCTGGGAATGCAGCCACAGCTGTGGTTTGCTTGTTTCCAGAGCTCTGTGTGTGATCTCAAGCTGTGTTTCTCTTCAAACCATCACTATTGAGTCAAGCAGGGAAGGTTGAGGGGCATGGTGGAGGAGTGTCAGATAAGGGGTTTGCAATTGCTAATTCTTCACCGTTATACCATGTCTCACCAATGCCACCTTCAGTGAAATTCCACTTTCTGTTTGCAGTGACATTGAAATGCTGCACAGCTGTTAATTTCTTCATGTCTTCTAGGAGTTTTTAACCTCCCAGAAGGGGAGGTGCTGTCCCAGGGCACAGGATGTAGAAAACCATGTCTAAATGTGTCCTTTTTCATTGCCAGGAAGGGTCTAACTTCCCTTGGCATTCTTTACTGTGGTGGTGGAGTGTGCTTTCAAGGGTTAGGAGTGCCCCAGGTCATTGCTTCTTTCCCCATGAGGCTGCACTTTTAGCTCATCTGAGGGTTGCATGTGCTGCCTAATAGGAATCAACTGTATTCACAGGTTTCTCACTTTGAAATGGTGGAAAACAAATTAATCTTTTACACAAATTTATGTTGTCACCTGTTCTTACTGAGGGACTTCTGGAAGCTAGTGTGCTTCATGCAGTCTGAAGTTCTCTGTGCTCAATATACACCCATACCAGCTTGACATTTGGTCCTGTCTGTCCTCATTTTCAAGAGGGTGAGCTTCAAACAGCTGTCCAACAAACATCTACTTTAGTGTGTGCTGAGTACTTTCCAGGCTTCATTGACTGCACTGAGTAGTAGCTCTTGATTCAGAGTAATAGGTGCTTAGACAGCTAGTGCACACATCGAAAACTAGTTTCAGATGCCCCAATTCCAGTCTGGATCTCACCCAGAGTTTTTCAATAGCACATCACATCTTTCAGCTTCCTGCCTTGCCCTGCTAATGCTTTGGTTCCTCATGTCTGTTATAACAGAACAGTCACTACCAGATGGGTGGCCTGTGGTCCAAACAGGCACAAAATGACAACAGCTCTTGACACTTTTGCTTTTGGTCTAACTATTGTAAGCCTTGTTACTGCTATAAACATCCTTATCTCATCTAACAAGAAAAAACTTTTTGCACTAGTAGACAGCTGATAGTGATCAGATGACAGAGTAGGAGCTGATACTTGCACAGAATGGAATTTCTTCCTATATGCTTTACACTTGTATAATAATTCTAGATCTCCTTGGCTCTCAAAGAAGATAATGGAGAGAACCAAAAGGCCCATATCCTTTACAGGAATTTGAATGAATTTGAGACATGCAAAAGGGAGAGATGAAGATAGTTAAATTGTCTGTTGGCTTCCCCATTAAATTAATGGGTGTGAGATATTTATCTATATTTACATATGCATCTTATGTTTTGAATAGTTAGATTTGGAAAGGCAGTAAGGGAGATGGTAACTTTAGGGACGCTTCACAGCAACAAATCTCTTCTCTTGAAACGAATGAATGTCCTTAGATTAGTCATTTCATAATGACAGCACTTCAGAAACTAAGTAAATGAAGATCCATGTCACTAACTGTTCATTTATGGTCATATTACGTCTGTGCCTGTGCTTCAACTCATTCTAGTAACCCAAGGTGTTTCTTTCATTAAGAATTTCCTATGAGGTAGTTATCTAGGGCAAAATTGTGATATAGGTATGGAGTGACACAGAAGACATATCTATGTGACATAGTAGTATGCCTTTAATATATTTGGAGAAAATAGAGACTGTCATGTGGAAGCACCCTGTGGATATAAAGTCACAGAATCATAGAATGGTTTGGGTTGGAAGGGACCTTAAAGATCACCCAGTTCCAACCCCCCTGCCATGGGCAGGGACACCTCCCAGCAGACCAGGTTGCTCCAAGCCCCATCCAGCCTGGCCCTGAGCACTCCCAGGGATGTGGCATCCACAGCTTCTCTGGGCAGCCTGTGCCAGTGCCTCACAACCCTCACAGTGAAAGATTTCTTCCCAACATCTGATCTAAATCTGTCCTCTTTCAGTTTAAAGCCATTAGCCTTTATCCTATCACTATAAGCTCTTGTAAAATACAGATATCTATGAAAATATTTTATATACAAATCTTTAAATGTATTAAAGAGGATGTAACTGGAAGATCTTGACATTCGCAGAATAGACGAGGTAGGAAGGCATCTCTGAAGATTATCTAGTCCAGCCCTTCTCTTCAAAGCATAGTGAGCTAGAGCAGGTAATGCAAGGCCATGTTCAGCTGAGGTTTGAATATCTCCATGCAGGTGCTCTCTGGGCAACCTCTTCCAGTGTTTGACCACCTGCACAGTAAAAAAAACCCACACCCCCAGTTTTTTCTTATGTTTAAATGGAATTTCCTGCAATTCAGACTGTGGCCATTGTCTCTTGTTCTTTCCCGGGCCATCACTGAGAAGTGTCTGGTTCCATCTTCTTTAATGCTTCTCATCAGGTACTTATGCGCACTGATAAGATCCTCCTGAACCTTCTCTTCAGGCTGAACTGTCCCAGCTCTCTCAGCCCCTCTCTTTGCATTTCAGATACTTCTGTACCTTAATCAAACCCATGGCTTCCAATGGGCTCAGTCCAGTATGTCTATGTCTCTTCAGTACTGAAGAGCCCAGAACTGGAACCAGGCGTGTCTCACCAGTGATGGATAGAAGAGAGGGATCACCTCCTTTACCTGCTGGCAATGCTTTCCCTCATACAGCCCAGGATGCTGTAGGTCTTTGTTAAAAAAGCATATTGCTGGCTCATGGTCAGCTTCTTGACAACCAGGACTCTTATGACCTTTTCTGTCAATCTGCTTTCCAGAGAGCTGGCTCCAGTATGTACTGCTGCATGGGTTTGTTCTTCCCCAGGTGCAGGATTTTGCACTTCACTTGTTGAACTTCATGAGGTTCCTGTTGACTCACTTCTGCAGACCCTTGAGGTCCCTCTGAATAGCAGCACAAAACTCTGATGTATCGGCAACTTTTTTTTGATAGTTTTGTGTCATCTGCATGCTTGCTGAGGGAGCACTTTGTCTCATTATCCAGGTCATTCACAACGCTGCTGAACAGTATTGGCACCAGTATTGACCTCTGGATACCACTAATGACTGTCTTTTGGTTGCACTTTGTGCTGCTGCTCACAGCTGTTTAATAAACCCTGCAATTCAGACCATTTTCAATTTGTCTTAACTGTCTGTGTATCTAGTAAACGTTCCAGTTTTGTCAGTGGGGATATTATGGGGACAGTATCAAAAGCCTTCCTAAAACCAGGGTAAACAACATCCATTGAGCTCATAATCTCATTGTACGAGACTATCAGGTTGGTCAGATGTGATTTCCCCTTCATAAATCTATGCTGATTACTCCCAATTACTTCCTTGTCTTTCAAATATTTGGAAATATTTGCACGGTTATTTGCTTCATAACCTTTCCAATGATTGAGGTGATGTTTACTAGCTTCTAGTTCCCTGGATTCTCCTTCCTGTCCCTCTTGAAAGCTGGAGTGATTGTTTTCTTCTAGTCCTTAGGGACCTCTGCAAATCGCTATGACATTTTGAAGATAATTTAAAGTGGCATTGCAACCAGGCAGCTTCCTCAGCATTTGTGGCTCTATCTCATCCTGTCCTGTGGACTTGTGTGCAGATTGTTTAAATGTTTGCTAACCTGATCTTCCTCAGTCTTCCTTGTTGCAGACTTTTCCATTGATCTAAAGGACCTGTGCAGTGTTCAGAAGTTGGCATACTGCATAGGATTGTTTTAAAGGCTAATAACTTGAAAAGGAAGCTATTATGAACACACAAACACTCAAGAGACAATATTATAATTAAGATTATCAGAAGAATCTTAATGCTGCCTCTAACAAACATATGTTTTGATAAGTATTTACACAGTAAATACATCATCTCGAGTTAGGTGGTTCCATGTCTTAAGTATCCTAAAGTTGTGCAGCTTGCTATGGCATCTTGATCTACGTAAACTGTGTGGAAGTCACCAGTGTGAAATGTATGGATTAAGTTTCCTATGAACTATCCCACAGATGGTTTAAGATGTTGTGGGAAAAAAAAGTTGAATTATGCTGGAGACCATTAAAATAATGTAGAGAAACTAAGAAAGAAACAGAGAAGGCGACAAAGCTGATCCATGGAATTGGAACCACTTCCATAGAGAAAAAAAACTCAGTACAGTTGGAGTCCTTGGCTTGGAAGAGGATGAACAAAGATATAAAAGCAGCCTATAAAACATATGGAGGCACTGCATGTGGAATGGTGATTGCTTTGTTTTGTAATCCAGGAGTTAGTGAGTACCCACTGATTGCTAAAGTAAAGGAAGCAGTTTGCAAGCAGTGCATTATTACATGGTGAAACATTGCTTTTTCCTATAAAGTAGGACAGTCTTTACATAAGACAGTGGCAGGGGCCACTTGTCCAGACATAGCCTGATTTCCTTCCTCCTTGAGAAGTACTTGGGCATAAACATAAAATTGTCTTCAGTTTCTATTTTGCTATCAATTTATTTTATCTTCAGTCTGCTTGAGCTTACAAACTCCAAATGAAAACACTCTGGAATTAATATGGTCTTCGCTGCTATTTTCTTCTACAGTTAATTTCTTACATGGCGTACAAAAGAGGGTGAACATTTAGGTTTGGCTGAACAAAAGAGTTTACAAAAAAGTGGTAAATATCTTCATACATACACCTTGATACTATTTTGTGTAATTTAAAAAATGAAAACTTGCATTCAATTTTAGTCCTAGTACCTTGTCTACTCACCTCATCTAAAGATGTAGATGTTGCTTCAGCTGAACACAGCGACACTGCACATTGAAGATGTTCTCCCACTCCTGGCTCTTCTGGAGCATGGCTCCCTGTGCTTACTTGAGCTGCCTGCATGGGAATGCCTTTGGGAGCACCCCAACATAATCCCTGGGTTCTCGTCCCAAGAACACAACTCTGTCCATTGCACAATTGTTGCCTCTTGATGTGTAAAATCGGTTCCTTCAGTTCCTGCTGCTGGCTTCCTCCTGGATATGTGTAGGACCTGTCCCTGCTCCTTTGGTTGTAAAAGGGAGGAATTTATTTCTTTACGTGTATTTTTTGGCAGAAGTAGATATTATTTCACTGCAAGAGTCATTCAGGCAAAAATCAAAATCACAGCAGTAGATTTGTTACTATCCCTTTCAAAAAGCGAGGGCTGAGGAGAAGCGGCAGGGCTGAGTTATGGATCGTGTCTCCTAGACTGAAATGGTGTTCCCAGGAGTGAGGGCTAGCATGATTTTGACGATGCTACAGTCATGCGTTCTCAGTATATACTGGAGTTTCTGTGCTTCATGCTCTTCTCAGACATATTTCACAGTATAGCAGAATGAGCTGGTCCTAGGGATGATGTAACACATCAGAGCAACAGAAAGAAATGACAGCTCTGTCTATTAATGCAATAGCAGCTGGTGGAATAAGTTTTAAGTATACTATGATGTTGTTCTATCCTCTTTTAACCTTTATTTTAACCTCTGTGTAATTCAATTCCGTGGAAAGAGGCATCAGAGAACAAATTAGTATGGTTGCAAACAAGGAAATCCTTTACCTCCCTTGTCTCGTTCTGGGACTTTGAGGCTGAGCATAAAGAAAAAGACCAAAAGGATTAGTGGGGGGTGCACGGCTACGGGAAAGGAGGACCTTCTGCCATTCTTCATAAGTCAAACTAATTTGGATCATAAACTTCTGAACTGATCGGAGTAGGGTTTTCTGAACTGGTTCAGTGCACTCTGCCAACCACAGACCTTTTTGTTGAGTTTGCTACTTTAATGTGATATTATTAGTGAGAAAATATTTATTTCAGGGGTTTCTTCATATGTTTCTCTTGATGCAGCATCTTTGGCTCCCGGTTGCTTATTGTGCCCTATAAATGTCACACTACCCTTCAGAAGCGTACCTGCTGACTGTGGCGACTGTGTGGTCACAGCAGTTCTGGTGCCGTTGCATGCTCCAGCTTATTTATCAAGCCCTTAACTCACAGAAGCTGATCATCTGACAGATCATCTGCAGTTGATTGAAAAGACTACCTGACAAGAAGATAAGAAGAAAACACCCCGTTCTTTTCCTACCAATGTCTGCTTAGATATTTTATATTTTTGCAGTACTTCACAAGGCAGTTCACAGGATAGTTTCTTCTGAGTGTAACCTTGAAGAAAAGGTGCCTTGTTAATTTCTTTGCTTTTTCTTAAAATTGAATGTTTCATTCCATTTCTTTTTGTAGTGTCTAAAATCATCCAGTCCTTTTCAATTATTTCTGCCCTGAACTAAAATCGCCAACACACAAGTGTTGAGGAAATCTTCGATAGTAGTATGTTTTTTGGTATAACCATTGTTCACAAGGAGGGGGTTTAGGAGCTCCTGGGAGAGCAGTTAAGAGTTTAGAGTCACTTGACAAAAGCTGTCTTAATTTACAGAGAAAAGTCCTTTTGCAGGGAACTGGAGAAAGAATTCCTCCTTCACTGGGAGTGACAGAAAAGTAAGGCAGACTCAGCTCTGGCTGTTGTTTAATGCATTTTCAGGCTAAGTATTAGGTACCAACCCATCCTATCCTTCCAGCTGGGTTTAAAATAGGCTAATGAACAGTGCTATACCTCATTTTCACTTTTTAGATCTTCAAATGGATTTCTTCAGGTATGCAGACAGGATGGACAGTCCCATGGGTAACCATCAAAGCCAAAACCAGTACACAGCTTCCTCCTGCTGTATATATTGAAAGAGCTGCTATAGATTAGTCTCTGAAATGGATTTCATAAAGCAAGTTCAGAATGTTAGCTGGAAGCATAAATGCTCTTAAAGTTTCTGGAATTCATGCTTTCTGAAGCATCAAATGATGAGAAATTACAGCAGAGAAGGACAGATAAAACAACTGCTCCCTCAAAATCCAAAAGTTAATTCTTACTCACCAACAACAGCTTTCACAAAACTGAATGGAGAGGAGTGATTAAATAGCACACCTGGCCCCGAAATATTATTTCTTGGTGTTATAACTTGAAAAAGGATAACTACAAATGGCAATTGTGGTATAGTTACTGTACAATAAATACTGCTCCTGTGTCAGCACCTGCTGGGCGAGGAGAGGGAGGAGACTAAACAGCCTTCATGTCATTTACACAGCCTAATTATACATGAGCTTTAAATCCAGCTTTCATTCCGCTTTCTATTTTCATGTCCATTCAATTTCCAGTGAAAAGTTCCTTGTTGAAAAGTGTTCTTGAGAGAAAAGGGGGACATGATTAAGTAGGAGTGTTCAGTAACAGAAAACAATATAATCTCTCCCCTAAACCTGATTAGTTATTTTTCCCTTGAGTAGCGCTATCTGTGCTCACGTGCTTTGCAATCCAAGCCATAAGGTGTAGACAGTGGCCAAACACCAGTGCAGGACCCCACTGATGCCATTCATAGAAGACATAGCCTGAAAAGGCTCTAGGGGAGATCCTCTGGGGAGCCTGAAGCTTTGGCCCATGTTTTCCAGGAATCCTCTTTCTGAGCTTTCTTAATGGTCCAGCTCCCAGCCAGCTCCCGCTCAACCTGCTGGCCAGTCAGCACAGTGTAGGAAAGAAGCCTAAACACGTGCATCTTAAAATCTGTGGTGACCCAATGAATTCTTTTATCAGCATGATTTTGTACAGTGGAGATATGTAATCATAACTATGTTTATGCTTATTTTGTGGTGATTTTACACAAGTTTCTGTATGTTCAATTGTTTTTTTTCTGAGCAGGCTGTGTATGCCATAGCAGACACATCTGGGATTTTGATTCAATGCTGCTGTATGGGAATGTTTCGTATTTTACATATTTCATTGTTTTCATCATCATCAGTAATGTAAAACCGAGATGGCAAAGACAGAAAGAACAAAGGACAGCCTCTAGGGACAACCTCCTCCTGTATGTCAGCTTAGAGAGGGAGCCTTTAGATAAGGCAGTCTGGTCCCCAGGAAGCCTCTTTCCCTACCTAGAAAAAAAATAGGGGTCTGGAGCTTTGGTGCTTCTCAACCAGTTGTATGAGAACCATATTGGACTAAGAGGTGAAACATGGAGCAGCAGCAACCAGGAGAGCGCGTGAGGGCACCAGACTGCAGGAATTATGGGCCAGCCGCAGTCATCTAAGGTTTCCCTCACTCCTCTGGGAGCCACCAGGATTCCAACCAAAAAACCTTCTCCATCCCCAGGGAGATATGAGAGCAGCACTGAGCATGGAAGGGGCATACATTTACTGCTTTTTGAGTCTCACCATACATCTTAACATCAGCAGGTGAGCAGGAAGCTATGAATAGACAGATGAGGGACTCTTCTAGTGGGTACTAGTACATTAAAAACCAAAAAATAATAATAAAAAAGGAGACATAGGACCATAAAGGATATTGCAGAGCTGTCAAATACAAGGTATTATCATGGCTTTGAGGTATATTATCGAAGATGTCAGAGATTTTGTTGACATTGTTTCTTTTCAAAGATTAATTTCTTCCTTTGTCTGCTATTGCATTGCTGTCTGCTTGCATCCTTAAATCACTGGAGTGTGTCCAGTCTTGCAGTCTTCTATCAGATACCTGATGCAAGCCGGAGGCTGCCGAATATTCATTACTGGTAATTGGCTAAAGCAAATGGTGACACGCATAAGCTGCTTTGGTAGAATTGATTTAAAATACTTGAACATAGAAATGCAATCACATGTGGTTACTTTTTTTTGTGTAAATGTTTGTTGTGCTCAAAAGAGCTTTGTGGGCAGCCTGTAAGCATGAGAATTCCTGACAAACTAATCTATACCCAAAGGTTATTTTTTTATGCAGCAATTCCTACAGAAAGTTAAACATGAACAGATAGACGGTATTTTGAAATTTTGGTCCAGGGCCTTAAAAAATGAATGTGTAAGTAACAAATGTAAATAGTTTGTATCTATATAAATGTAAAAATAAATATTTTGTGTTATTGGCATAAAAATAAGACTCATGTATACAAATTAAACTCCAGTATGGCAATCTCTAAAAATGAACTTAAACAATATAGTGATACGGACAATTAGATACCATCATCAAATCCATTATTAACCTAAAAAAATGTGCTGAGAGTATCATGAAAGACAGACAAGATATTTTTCTGCCCCAAGTGGGCATATATACTGCACGGGAAAGTTCATAAAAATACAGCCTTCACTTAGCCTAGTTTAGTTATTAATTATTTAGTAATGTACTATCGCCAGTAGAGAATGAGCAAAATTAAGAAAAGTGAGGTTTGCATAGGCAGGACTATCTGGTTATTTAAATGACACAGAAGCATGTTGTGATGGTTCTCTTCAGAAATAAGCTGACAATGAGCACTAATATGTCACAACATATCACAGAATGATTTCAGTCCACAATAACCTCAGACATAATGATTTTACATATGATAATTAATGTTGCAATTTGCATATAGTGGATTAATGCTTAATCTGGGTGATTACCATACGTAAACCATGCATATCTCCCCTACATTCCATCATCTGCTGATATTCGGGCACCACTTTATACTGGTCCCCAGTGTGCAGTGCTCACTGCCGTGATCAGCAGTATGAAGTTAAATGCTAAATCCAAAAGCAAAGAATCAACAGTAGCTTTACGAATTTAGCATTCAAATCAAGATATTTTAAGTTATCAGAGTCTGAACCGAAAACACTAATTATTTGTATCTCTATGTGAAACTTTCTGCTTTTGTAAAACAGCTAGATATATTGAAAACCACTGAATATCAGTAATTTGAAAAACACTACCCAACTTCAGGTTTTACACTAATTTTATTTCTGTCAGGGAGAGAAGTAATATTCTTGAATTTCTTTAAGACTTAAAAAAGCTAAGGTTTGTTTCTTAAAATTTTCTTGCAAAAGAACTTGGAAATACATTTTCCAAGAGAACCAAAGGAAATCTGTAAGTAACATTAACAGGAAATATAATGATGGTATACCACCCACATATTTGATTGACAAATGTATTTTGAAGTTTTTTATTTACTGGTTGGAGTGGTGGGTGATAACTGTTATGCATGAAAAACCTAACAGATTCTGGAACTTTGAAGATGTCATCCTGAAGGTCTTTAGTATTTTAAACAGTTGTCTTAATATTTTTTGTGAGGTCTGGAGAGATCTGCTTAAGGGGTTTTTGGTAACATATGGAGTTCTGTAACTGTGATTTTGGGATGCATGCACATTTTGTGGTTATGATCAGTCACCGGTGTCTATAATGTCTATCATCCTAGAATTTCTATCCTTTATTTCAAAGAATGGTATTAATTTATATACCAGAAAAATTATGGGTCCAGGTATGTGGCAATCAATATTCAAATCCCTTTTCTGTGCTATTTACATGTTATAAGCCCTTGAATAGTTTACCTATGACTCCTCTGAATATTTTAGGTGTGACTGTCCTCTTGTTGAAACTAAATATTGGTGCTTAAAATGTTACCTCCAAAATGCAGTAAGTAACATATTTTCAAAGACATCATATATTCCAGAAAAGTATTCTTCAGGTAACACTGTTTCTTTCTGAACATTTTACTCTGGGGCAAGAAGTCTTACAAGGATGAGAAAGCAATGAAATGCATCTTTTGCATTCACCTAACTTTGGATCATGATATATAATGTGCTTCAGGGACTTCAGCCCACACCTGAGCTCTTCTAAAAGGAGACAGAAGAAATTTCTTTTCTTCTTGTGACTTGTACTGTAATGAGAGCAGTGTTGAAAATGACTTTTTAAGAAGTCTTGATGCAGACCTGACACAACATTGTCTGTCCTGAAGTCCATTGTGGGTCTTACAGCCAATCTGCAGCATACAACTTCATGTTTCAGCCTTCTCACTAATTGTATCTGTGAAAGCTCAGTAAGCTCTAGCAAGGCCAGCAGACAGGAAAAGAGCAGCTTGCTCTCTCTATCCAGTGCAACACTATGAATGAGAGAAGCAGCAGTGACATACCCCTGTTTACAGACTCCCTGCTTGCAGAGAACCTTGCACATTCTTTGCATCTACTCTAAGGAAGCTCTTCATACCTGGAGACAGGCAACTTAAAACAAAACCCACTCAGGCTCTCTGTTACCTGAAATACTGTTCTCCCTATGAGGCATCACTGGTGTTCTCTTTCAAATCCATTGCTCCTAACCCATAGTTAAAGAAAATTAGTTTTACTTTAAAAGTTATCATTTTTTCCTGATGTGAGTGATGCAATAATTGTCCTTTTGCAACAACAAAAAAGTTTAAGTCTGTGTTTCCACTTTGAATATACTGTTTCCCTTCCTGTGAAGGAAAACAAACACCCTTCAGAGCAGCTGTTATTCCAGGTCCTTCAATGATTATATGAAGATATGCTCTTTAATTTTGTATGCAGTGTAAACACAGTGTATAAGCCAGTACTAAATAGACACAGATTTAAGTGAAATGTTTGGAAGACTTTACTCTGTTCATTACTGTAGCGTGGAAGTAGTCAGCCTAAGTTTGGAAAATAACTTACTATTGTCACAATGTTTGCAGCTGGAATACAGTTGACTCAAATTGCTGAGAACAAAACTGATTTTGGAATATACTGCAGAAGTACGGCTTGTTCTGTCGAAAATGATAACACGCTGAGAAACTGCTGACTCTGTAATGTCATGTATGCTCTTCTGTTTCTTTCTTCGATAACATAGTCTTAGCAGTTTTCCTAACTATCATTTTCTTCTCAAAATGTCTCCTGCTGTAAGGAGAGTTGCATCCTGCACTCCAACTCACAGATTTATGATGCTTAGAAAAAGCAGAATGCTCAGAAAAGTTTGTGAGCTATTTGTTTACTTATTTATTTCTGGTGCTTACATAATTAAACTGGTCTTGATTATTTTTAATATGATGAATTACAAAGATAAGTGTAGCATGCTATATGCCCATTCATTTCAATTACAAATGCAGCATAGATCTTCCTTACTGCCTGTGGTGTAATTTCACTAATATAACAGTAGATTTAAAGAATGCAGAAATCAATCATCTGAAGCCTGCAGAAATGTGATCAAGTCTGGTGTGAACTATTCAAGCTTTTCGTTCCTGGTTTTCTTTGGTTTTGAAACCAGAGCCATAACTATGACAGAAGCTGGTTGTTTTGCCCTAGAGTGTCCGTGATTCAACTCTCACCAGTAAGATCAGGAAATAAACTAGCCTGACTCTTCCCAAAAATGTCTTCTGATATTCTTTATTTTTTTTTTAAGTATAGGTTTGTGCACATTTTCTTCCTTAGGACATTTTCTTGGTTGCATTTAAACAGGTTGCGTCCTGTCTTCTAGTGACCCACATGTTCTTGTTTAAAAAACAAAACAAAAAAACCCCAACCACCCACAATCCAAACATTGCCATTTCAAATCCTCAATTAAAAAATGTTTCTTGGAGATGAATTTCTCCAGAACAACTTAGACATCAGTTCCCAAACTGTTATCTTCATTGAAAATCACTCAGGGGTATGGATACAAGCCTCTGTATTCACTTGATTAAACACTGAATAGTCAGGTCGAATTAAGTAACTTAAATACAACTTTTCATACTTTAATCACATGCATTCACCTAGGGCAGAGTTCTTAAACTATTTCTGTTGTGTGGAAGACAAGTCATTAAGGATCATTTTGAGTACAAAGTCTCCCTTTGTAAGACTGTTTGGACTGCTTTTACATTCCAGTCATAATCACAGTATATCCCTGAGGCAATTAGTTTGCTTATATAAAATAAATGTGATTTAGCATTGGGAAAGGAGAAGGCATGCTACATGGGATGGCAAGCCCAAGAAACTTGGTAATTTTTATGTTGGCTTAGTAAACATATATTCAACCTCCTATTCAGAGAGACAATATTACTGAATTATTAAGTACTAGAGTGACCATTCAGGAACCAATGTGACTAGTTACTCATCATTAAACTTCTGGATGGATTTCAGTAAGTCCCTTCACAGGTCCCTCTCTCTTTCTGTCCATTGTCTTGAGCAAGGACCGTATGATACACAGGGTCCTAAAATCAGTAGAGATTTATTGGCAATGCTGTAAAACAAAGTTTTAAATATTTTGCATTTCCAAACCACTGTTCCTTTGTAAGGCAGATAATGTTCATTTTGCTATGCTTGGCTATTGGGAGTGCAGTTCCATTACTATTATTTATTATTAATGTTTTTTTGCTATCCTATAGGGAGTATCTAAGAATTCAGTAACATTTGCCATTATGCATTTAAAAAAGTAATTAAAATTCACCTGTATTATGGGCACCTGAAATAGCCAATAGGCTTACATGATGCAAGAGTGCTTTTCTCTTAATGTTTGAATTCAGATAGAGACCTAGGCATACACCTCTTAGTCCTAAAGAAATAGAAGAAATCTCATTAAAAGTTAATGGACAAAACCAGATTTCAGTCAGCTAAAAACTGTGAAGAAACTTAAATACCAAAGATTATTTGTCTTCTGGAGAGAAGCTGGATGTGTATCTCACTAACAACAGAAGGGAGACACAATGTCTCTGGGACAATGGTTCTTCTGTGAGCGGAAGGTAGATGATGAAGCCATTTATTTTGGTGCTGTAGATGGACCAGAACAATAGTTTATAAAACCACTTGGAGGGTGATGGTAATTATTTTGACACTCCAGCCCAAGAAAATATGCCAGCAGTTAAAGAATGCTCTTTTTGTTTTCTTTCCCCCAGCCCCCTCCTCTTTATTCTGTCGTTTGTTTGGTGTACTCTTGGCTTAAGGATGCTGAAAAAGATATAGACAGGAATAGTAGCTTTTGAAACCGTTTGTTTATTCCTTCATGAGTATGTTCATTTCCAGCTACTCTCAGGCCAAATATGATAAATCCTTAATTATAAAAAGAACATTTTCTTATTCTTACAGCAGAAATGTTTATTTGAATATGATTTTAAAAATCAACATCCATAAAAAACTTTATTACTTGCTAATGTATTTTCATGTGTTATACAAACTAACCAAATTAACATGAGTGTTCAGTTTTGAGTAATAGCTATTACAAATTACAATACCATGCACTAGAGTGCATTCCCCTAGATCTGTAAGCTGTAGCATATTCTCAGCCTTTAAGAATGACTCATTCTGTTTCCTTAGTACTGAGGCTGAAAGCTGGTACAAACCCTGCACCCATCATTTTTTGTTTTCTCTGAAATCAAAATTAAAGCAAAGTCTTGATGTATACTTAGCTAAGAGGCCTTTATCAGAAGACTTAAAACTTGCAAGGAACCCAAGAGATCAGCAGTACTCAGCAGTGTCCAGTGGCATCTTAAGAAACTTTTTTCTCCAGACACCTGCCCCTGCTCAGATGTATCACAAAGCCAAAAAGAAGCCAAGTGACTTCCATTGCTTATTTTGAGGGCAATTTCTGACATTCGCTTTGTTAATTAAACTCTGAACTAATTCTAGCATTATACCCATGTATCCAGTTTTAAGCATGAGATTTAATACACCAGACTTAACTTGGTTTGATGACTCTTGCTGAAACAAGATCTCTGTTTAATATAGCCGTTTTGTAGAATACATAACAAACCTCCTTGAACTCTGTGTTACAAAGTTTAAGTTCTTCAGCCTGTGTTTTTTGAATCTGTAACTAGCTCTTGCCTTCATTATAGCTAGCAGAACTACCTGAGCAGTGAAAGAAGGCATAAAGAATCAGCCACAAATGACAGCAGCAGCACAGTTCTTTTCTCCAGGACACGCAGCACTGAGCATTAATTTGGCATCTCTGCTTTTGACGTACAACCAGTAGCCCTAACTCTAACCTTAATTATAGCCCAGTGTTCCATCTCTTCAGGAAATATGTATATGAGACATGGGACTTACCTCTTCCTACTCTCAGGCCCATTAGCATATAGCAAAGCAATTTATACCTTATATTACCCTGTCCTAATTCTTAGTGTAATTAAATGCAGGGGAGCTATACCCAGGAATGAAAGACCTCATCAGGTACTGGCCATAGCTGACACTAAACCTCTGCCTAACTCTGAATATCTACGTTTTTCTGTCTCTGGATTAGCAAATCCTGACAACATTCCTAACTTTAACCTTTCCGTTCTAGCCAAGGGAATTCATCTCCTCCAGAAAAGTGAATACGGAAAGTTGCACCTACTTTTTTGTCATCACCTAGAGACACTTAGCACCTAGCAAGGAAAGGAACTCTTCAGTATTTAGACCATAGAATCATAGAACCATTTAGGTTGGAAATGACCTTTTTTGGAAGACCTTGGAAAAGACTGAGGGTGCACTTGATCCCCTGTCCAGGTCATTGATAAAGATATGAAACAGAGCTGGCCCCAATCCTGAGTCCTGGGGAACGCCAACCAGATGTAACTCCATTTACTACCATTCCCTGAGCTTGGCTATCCAGCCAGCTTTTAACTGTAGAGCACAGCCATCCAAGCCATGAACAGCCATTTTTTCTTCCTTTAGATTTTAAAATCTAAACCCTAACTCTTACTTTCAACTTCATTGTGCCTCAGGGATCCATTGTGAGTAGTAGAAATGAAAAAAATACTGTTCATGAGAAACATCTACTTCCCTTTGAACTCTGAAAGGCCATTCAGCCTAAACCTTCAGTGACGGGTTCCCAAATGCTACCCTTAGCTGTCAACTTGATCATAGCCAGAGAACCCACTTCTGGAAAAGTAGATATGAAGTGCTGGACAAAAGGGCCTTTGTACTCTTCAAAAACTCTAAAAGTCATTCAACACACAAGAAGAAAAAGATCTCCGCTTTTTAGACAACCTTAGACTAATCCTCACCTTCACTGTCTTTATAGCCAAAAAACCTATCCGGACTCTGAAAAAGGGGTAATTTATTGGCCATGACCAACTCTCCTTGGCCTCAGTGGTGGAGATGATACAAAATCCAGACTTACAATAGCATCTTCTCCCTCTAGAGGCCAAAATCCTGTCATCTTCACTTTCATTCCAGCCAGCAGAGCCATCTGTACAATAAAAGAAAACATAAAGAGTTAGCACAACCCTTTGTAAAGAGATGACCATTTCAATTTCTGTCTCCATGGGCTACAGAGCATAAAAAATGACTTTTTCATGCTTTAGATCCCCACCTCCTAAAACTGAAGAGCAAGAGGAACCAGGCTGACTCTTTTCGCTTGTTGGGGACAGGCATGTCACACATACTAATTTAAGATCTGCTTGGTTTCTCTTTTATTTTCAGACATACTGACTCCATGAAGTTATTTTAAAAATATTTTAAAGCTACCCATAATTTGCAGGCACAAAGCACCTCCTGGAGCCTACCCGCTGAGCACTGCGGCATACATGTTGTACCTGTCTAGTGCAGATAACCAAAACATGTCTTTTGCATGGGTACACCGGCAAAATGCTTAGTGAAAGAGGCCATTGTTGAAAGCCACTGATGTTCTGGTATCTGCCATTGTAAAGAGATTTTTGCAGCAATGACTTACAGTAGATAAGACTGCTTAGACTATGCTAGGTTGATCTGGTGTTCAGTAATATTCATTACTTCCTAAGATCTTCATGCTTTATCCCGATGTCTCTGATCACTCCTCTTATGCTCCAGTCCACGTACAAAAACATGAAAAAGACAGATTGGAAGTTTGAATGTTAATGAGAAAGTTAGTGCAGAAGTAGCAAAAAGGACTCCTAAAATAGAGCCTAGCAATCACCAGGAAGCAACTTTATTTCTTCAAATATATATTTTGCCTGCCATACAGTAGTGTTGAAAGTAAATTGATTGATGTTTTAAAGTGCTTTCCGTTCCTTTGATGGAAGTTGCTATGGAAATGGAAAGCATACTTATTAGGTATTTGCTATCACTTTTTGTTAAATCTAACTCTTCTAGGTTTTCTTTATCTCAGAGCGTTGCTGCACTCTTCAGCATCTGATGTCGTTAGCCGACCCACAACAGGAGCTCTCTGATGCTGCTCTGTATACTCACTTGCCATTCTATACATTTTACCTGGGTTTCTAAATGGCAGAGCTACAAACTCAGAGCTATTTTCAGCATTGGAGAACTATCTGGCAGTCATCCTAGGAATTTTCATAACGTGTTAAGGAGTTTAAAGGTTGAAAGGACGCTCAATCATTATTTTAAATATCTATAACATATATCACAATATATATAATAATAATTTGTAAATGTAGTTAAAGTATTAGCCTCCTGTAACAACTGCCATCAGATAAGCTATGTCAAGGCATTTGGGCCCTGGAAGAATGTGCATACAAATATACACATAGCACCCTTTTAACCCTTCAGTACTTTATGTTGCTGCTATCACTTCAGGACTGTCTTTTCTTTTGCTGCATTATGACATCAACAGTTGACAGAAGAGAGGAAGGCATCCATTTTTGTTCTTGTTTGACCCTTCTTACATGTAAGTGTTCTCCTTGTTACAAGTTTTCAGTTTTTTCCAATTCTTCTCTGCACTTGAGAGAAGAAAATCACAATTTAATCATCCAGAACAGCGAAAGGATTTGCTTTTTTCCCCTTGTGTTATTTAATGTGTCTTCAGGAGAAAATTTTTTCCATAATGCCACCAAGAACAACAACAAAGTAAGACTTAAGAAAAAGAGTCTAGCTGTTTAAAAAAGCCTAGCTTACCTCTCTGAGGCACAAACTGGAATAGCTTCTCAGCATACCTATGCACATGTATAGAGAATAAGCCTCCAGGAACACATGAAACAGGAACTGAAACTTTGCTGGGAAAACAACTCCCCCCAAAATGAGTGCCTGCGTTAGGCATGAACCACTTCCAGCTTTGGAAGGAAGCAGCGCTGACAGTATCACTAATCAGCTTTAACCTTACTAGAAATATGTGCAGGTGCAGCTGATTTGCAGTCAGAGCTTGTTGGGGAGGTGTGGATGGCACTGGAGCAAAGGCAGGTAAAAGGCTCTTTTTCCCAGCTAGTGAAACTTTCCTTTTTGAAGTCACTCTTGTCTCTCAGCTCTTGGTTGCTTCCTGTTGGTGCATGCCCTTAAGAAGATGTTAATGAGTAAGTGAAGATTATGTTTTGCTACTGCTTCTAGAACCTATCCTAAGTATGAATCAAGAACTCACATGACTTCCTTGCCTATCTGTTAAAAATCTTACGGTGTGGGGGAAATACAAGTGGTTTACTATCTCTGCTGCTGAAACTGGCAGTTTCTTAGCAGTAAAAGCAGAAAGAAATAAACCCATTCACAGTGAGGGGACAATGCAATAAAAAGTGACCTTCATCTGTATTACATTTTCTTTAAAGCTTCAAGAGAAAAAGAAAAATCTTGCAGCTGGCTTGTCACAAACAGCCTGTAGGGCTGTGTAAAGAAACTTACTATCAGGATGCACTTCTGCTTCCAGGTTTCTAAACGCTTTTATATTTTAGAAGGTATTCAAGTCTTACATGGAATTACATGGAGACTGCTAGAGCTGGACCACACTTTTGCATCCAGACAAAAATAATTGCAATCAGGTTCCCTAATGTTTCTAAGCAATGAACAATAACTCTGAAATAATTTCCAAGGCAGAAAAACAACTATCCTGTAATTTGTTATGGATGTTTGTAGCCTTGTAAGAATTATTTAGGAAGGAGTAAAGTCCTTGGCAGAAGGGAAAAAAACCCCAGAACATTCCTAACAATTCAATACCATTTCCTTTAAACTGTGAAATTCATAAGTGTATTGTGTATTCTACGGGATTGATCCTGAGCTGTAGTTAAGGGTCATCAGGGCAATTCAAGAGAAAGGCAGGAAGGGGGAAGAAGGACTGTGGAAAGGTTACACAAAGTTTACTTAGTGCTTGCTTTGTCGTGTGTTGAGCAGATATGAGACCGTCCTTCTCCATGTATCTGAAAGGTCTTGTTTCCTTTACAACTGATGAGAGAATAAAGGGGCTGAAGAAGCAGTCAAGCTCAGGATTACACTTGGCACTCTCATGAATTCAGTCTGCATCTTGGTTCCTGCTGCTTCTTTTATCTTATTTTTTGGGGTGACCGGGTGGGTGGGAGATTGCTTCCCCTTCAGCCCTTTTTACACACAGCTATGTTTCCCCTTTTATAACACCTCTGGTAAAGAAGGAGCAGTGGCTCTTGTCCTTCTTTTCTCTGATAATCTTTGCTTGGGCCCAATCAGCATCCATGGAATGGAAATGGACCGATCTTGCTTACTACATCTCCTATCCTGAAAAAAATTTGGAGGTGGGGGCCGGCACTGTCCCATCTTTATTGCTGATGCAGTTTCTCTTATAGCCTTGGTAATACCTGTTGCCTACCTCACTGCTGCTCTGGTTATTTCTGACTTATTCTTAGTAGGTGTTTGTTGGATAAAAGCGTACAGCTGGGGCCCTGTGTAGGGTGATGACATCTTGAGTGGTACTTGGTTTACTTTGAGAGAAAAGATGTTTTACACAGCACACAACCACAGCCTACACAAGACAAATATATGGGAAGGGTCAAAAAATTTAAAAATATTTATTTCTAAATTTGAGTGATTTCAGAGTAATGTTTTTTAAGTAAGTGACATACAAAACAGTAAATCTTTAAATAAATTCTGTTTATGGTGATGGTAAAAAGGGAAAATCCCCTCCTTTTCTCTGACATAGTCAGGAAAACAAGTAAATCTTCACAGCAAATGCTGTTAATAGGGAGGCAAGATACTTTAACAAGAAGTAACATATCCAGTCTGCTGAAATATCTATTTTAGAACCAACAGGTCATTAAAAGTCGTCCAGATTTATTTCTCCTGTCTCTTTTCAGCATCAGAAGATGCTGAATGACAGAAGTTGGAAAATTTAACTGTTGGCATCTTTTTCAGATATAACTAATTCGTAAAAGATGATGGAAAGGTATATGGCATTTGCACACTGAGGGTCAGTACACTGCAGTATTATACTACTGATCTGCAATTTCACTTGAGTTTCTCCATCATTTTGCTATAACTCCTTTGAAGTTTTAAGCTCTAGAAGCAAATGACCCTAACTTTGTTCTTCTGTGAAGCCACTGAAGTATAGTAATCAACCTTGTTGAAGGTAAAACCTCACACCAATAAAAGATGTGAGCTAACATTATAAAAAGTCCATGTATACATTATAAAAAGTCCATGTATGGAAGAACACCCTAAAAGTTGAGATAAAAAAATATAAGTATTTTCTTTCTTTTCATAAGGCATAACAGTGAGGTGTTTTTTTTTTTTAATAAAATGAGATCTTTCAGGTCCAATAAAAGGTTTGGAGTGCAGTATCAGAAAAGGAGATACTGGAGTAAAGAGTTAGATGAAGCTCTGCTGCTGGCAATACTTACATATGTGTGTACCTTTATTTGCCTGAGTCCCTCCACTGGTAGTAATGGGAAAGTATTTCAGTGAGTGATGTCAAGCATATTAATTAGTAAGTAATGTCACTGGACTGTAGCGAGCAGGAAGTTAAGGCTGATTTTAAGTTTCAAAACAATAGCTGAACACTTGTCAAAATATTTTAGGCTAGAAAGCTCCTTGATTGGTGGTTCGTATTCAACAAATAAAAAACACTACAAGGTGCTATGGCTGCGTATAACTTCAGAGGGAGATACTTAAGTCAGGACTTTGCCTTTGTTAGCGAGTAACAGATATGAACTATTTTTCAAAGATCAATAGAGTAATGAATACCTTTCCCCTAACAGTAGCATTTCCCTGAAAACAGGTTTTGAGTTTTTTGTTCATCTTGTATGCTATTTGTCATACAATGAATGAGAATATTATCTTTGGTTCTATTTTTACCATTATAGATGGTACTTTGAGCCAAAACAGCTCTAAAGGATTCCAGTAGCTGTGACTACTGGGCAAGGTTAGCATTTCACCTGAGAGAGTACAATGAGCAACAGCCTCGCAGGCGTCATTTTACAAAAAGAACTGTGGATGTACTATGTCTCTCTGTTTTTGTAGAGCTAAGCACACCCTTAAACAAATGATGAAAGGAGTCAAGGGCTAGACTATATCATTCAGGGCTTTCTTAGTGCAAATGTAATTTTTTTCTATACGTGCTGAAGGTGATCTTGTCCTAAAATGTGGACTTCTCAGTACCCAGTGAGACATCTGAATTGATTCAGAAAGATGCTTTCTTTGCTTTCATCTTCCCTAGCAGTTGTTTCTTCACGGTGCCTACAGAAGTTGCCTGAGGTATTTTATCTACCAAGTAATATGTGCAAGAAATAGAGACCTATAAAATTATGGTGCTTTCCATCTCTACTTTGATAAGAAATACCTTTGTGCCACCCCTAACTGAAGGCTGTATTCATCAAGTTTATAAAAGCTCTAGATCAGACGAATGACTAACACAGACAGCTCTTAAATGCAGCATGCATTTTCCCAAAGCTTGTCCCTTTCTTTAATCCAAGAGGTAACGGAACTTTTACTGGGTATGAACTTTGGTGTGACCAGCCTGTCTTGAATGTAATCTAGAAACTATCATGGGTAAAGCATAGGGAGTAAAAAGAGACTCATAAAAACCTTACATACTCGTGACAAGGGAACTGTTTCTATCAATAATGGTAAGGAACCTGTCCAAGAACCCGTTTAGGGTATTTATTTACTTGTATCCTCGTCTGTCTTTGTTGCCGCATTTGTGACACTCTTACTCCTATTTAGGTAGCAAAGCATCCCCTTGTCTCAGAAACAGTGTGCAATTAAAATTTGTGTCTCACAGAAGTCACAGGCCTCTTAGTAGAGGAAAATATTTTAGTATACTGGCTTCTATACTGCTACTGAGAGAAGTTAACTTGTATGCTAACATAACCTAAATATTTATTATTTATTATTATCTTTTCAGGTATGGAATAAAATCAGTCACAGATTTAGAAGCTGCTACAGAGTATCTCAGTTGAAACTCAGCGTAACTATTGTTTCATAACAAGATCTCTTGCTTATTTCTTAACAAACTCAATTATTTCAGGAGCTAACAGCCACTTAAACTACACAGTGTTGATCCACCTATTTCTGAATACTAAAATTTGACGGGGACCAAGGGAAAATTTTTTCCAGAGACCACCTTCAATGATATTCATTGGGCAAAATTTCACCCTTAGCACTTGTCCAAGGCAGCTGCACTGAGGCACCATGCCATTTTAACATGCATTCAAGTATGGTATGTCCTTCCAAAGACACACCAAGTCATATTCAAAGATTGAAGCAGGACTGCATCTTATTGCAGTAATTTATTTGTTCTTGAAACATTTTCTTCAAAGCATCACCTATAAGTTATAAGGCTGTGCTTTCACAGTGTATCTCCTCCCTCTCTTCTGCACTTTACTCGGGTCTTAACATAAACCTTTGGTAATTTCACAGAAAAAAAAAAAAATAACTGAAAGACTCCTGATCATTATATCACAGCAAATGCTGTTGTTACTTAGGGGAAAAATATGTTCACCAACTCTGCTCTTGCATTCCTCATTTTTTTTTTTTGTTTGAAGGTATGTAATGCAGGTGAAAACAACAGTGCCCAATCTATCAGTGTGGTATAAAGGCAGTAGCTACACAAGTAAATGGTTTCTCTTACAGTACAGCCAGGGTCCCTCTTAGCCCTTTTTGAATTCACTATAATTTGCTTTGCTTCTACAAAAAGAGAGATGAAATTGTTTTTTTAAAAATTATTTTTTATTTGCTTGTGTGTTTGGGTTGTATTAAAAACAGTTCATTGTGAAGGGAACTTAGTGTAGCAATGCAAGCCCTGGCTTTTGCGATGATCTCTGATGGGACAGTGTACATACCATCCAGTAACAGGCTATTAATAGTCTTAGAGTGTAAGCTATTCTTAGTTATTGAAGAACAATGTCTACTATCAGGGGAAAAAAAATCCATTTTAACTAATTCATAAAAAGATGTTCTGGCAAACTTCAATGTTCAGAGATGTATTTTATGACTACTGACCCGAATTCAGCTATTCAAAGATTGTATATACCTTTTTGTCTATTGCTATAAATATATGGTTTATTCACATTCACTTGTGAAGAGTGGGAAATCCTCCCTGCCACTGATCACTAAGGATGGTCCAACTTGAGAGAGTCAAGTGAAAGACACAAGTACTATTGAACGTCCATCAACATGTTATTTCAATAAAAAAAGATTAAACCATGGCAGTTTTATTAAGCAACATTAAACCACTGTGTCATAAGCAGGTTATACTCTACTACTTTACTGCACCAGATGTTCCTGGCTTTATAACATCTCAGACACTAGCCTGTACTGACAGGTCCTTAAACTGCCTCAATCAAGTTGCATTTAATTTCTTACTCTAAATTTAAGAGACAGTGTTCAGATGTCCTTGGAGAAGAAACTAATCAGACAGGTAAAAAAACTTATTACAGTTTATATGAAAGCTGTGAGTTATTCAGTTTGCCTGGATCAGACTTTATTCAGTTGTTGTTGCTTTTAATAAACAAAAGGAAAAACCCAACAAAAATCACTAGTCGTGTACTTGTCATTGTGTATCCCTGCTCGCATTACTCTGCAGCTAGTTTTCCTGTTGCCGTTTTTATTTGGAAGCAAGTAGTAAAATATGGCTTATTCTTTGCTTTTCCTCAGGATGAGAACAAATTTAAAAATGAACAAAGAAATGTTGCAGCCTTGACAGCTGCTACTGGATTAACTAAGTTAATTTTTGTGTATTTATTAACTTCTGCCTGTTTAAGAAAGCAAATGTAATTTTTTTCTGATAATTTCAGTGCTGGGATTTCTAGTCTAATATATTAAGGTCTTATTCATTCTCATGAGCTTTAACAATTAACCAGTTTTGTCGAGGGATTCTGAATATAGTTTGCATTAAGAAAAAAAATCCTACACCCCTGCTTCATTATGTAATTATTCATAAATTGGCCTGTGGACATTTATGTGAACAGAAATTTTGATTGAAACCAGGCATTAGTAAAGGGGTGTGTGTTTTGGCCAACAGTAACAACTCGTAACAGTAGAAGTTTCTGTAAAAATATTTACAGTAAATTAATTTAGCAAAATCTTGCAGGATAAAACTGCAAGATACCTGGAGAAAACAAACAAACCAACAAGAACAAAAACCCCATCCTCCGGTGAGCTTTCAACATATGGTAAGGATTTGGCTGGTAAAAATGTCTTATCTAGCAATGTGAAAAACTTTGAATTTTTAATTTTTCTTTTTTTAAAAAAAAAATTTTCTAACATACTATCTTTTTCTACTTTCTTTTAAATTGGAATTATATTAATGTGAGCACAACGATTGCAGAAGAATCTTTTTCTTGTTTTAGACTATAAAAAATTTCAGGTGTGGATACAAATTTTCCCTTTGGGCAGGTTCTGCACTGCCAAACATTAGAGATAATGAGACAGACGGAACATGGAAGTGTCCCCAGCATCCCTGCACATTAGTATTTGCACAGCACCATTATGAAAGAGCCATGAAAGAGCCAAGCTCTACTTTTAGTTTCAATGGCTTATATTTGGGAATACTTGAATAAATAAAACGGTATCAAAATGTGCAGTTGACTGTACTGTAACAGCAAAGCATAGAGGCTTGTTGGTTCTGTTTGGATAAGCATAACATTTATGTTTATTCATAGGTGGTCTAAACTTCCCAAATCTATCTTTTGAAGGAAAAGTGTATAAATAGGTGAGGGTGATCCTTAAAAACATTTTCAGGTCTAATTTTCCTTCTGCCGAACAGAGGAATGACTGATGATGTGTCCCCTCCTCCTTGCATATTTTTTTGGTGAGATGATTAGTAAATAAGTTCAGTTGGTAATAGAAACCAATAGTCCACTGTGTTAGTCCACTTGGGCAGTGTTTAGTTCACAGTTTTCAAAACCACACAAGGATTTGGGTACGAAGTGGGAGAGCAAATAGGGACACACCTGCTGATGATTATATGCTTTCATGAGAGGGGAGAAAAAGACATTGATAGATGAAGTGATTTTTTTTTATTAAACTGGTAATGACTAGTATTTTGCACTTTGCTAATTTTTTCACGAAGATTTTAGGTTTTCATAACCAAATGAAAGAAAAAAACAGAAAAGCTTTGCATTAACAGGCAACATTTAGATAAAGAAAAAAGTTCTTGATATTGTAATTAATGTACATTGCAGTTGGGTTTCCTCTGTTGAACTTTAACGTGCATATGAAGCTGTGAACGCAATGAACTATATTGAGCACTTTTCAAGCATCTCTTTCAATTTTCATTTCCCTTCACTTTTTATGGGTAAAACTTGGTTATTGATTCAAAATTTAACTGCTGAAATAAAATGTGTACTATTCTATTACTGAACAGTAAACTTCAACTTTAATATATAATGTTCAGATTTAATGTACTTGGTAGCATATAGTCCTGTACATTTTGTGTATGCTGGGAAGGGTTTTAGATACAAAAGTTAAAGGAAACTCAGTGCCATGATTCAAACTAAAAGAAGGATGTTCATTGAGGATGTTGAGGTAAAAAATAACCTGTGTGAAAGTGGTGGCAAAACTATTAGGATCATGATCCTTAGTAACAACAGCAGCAGAATTAAAATAGTCATTCTGCAGCAGAATTAAACACACAAAGCAAAAAAATTAGATTTTGGAAAAGTAGACTCAATTATCAACTGGTAAACAGAAGTCCCTGAAAAACTGGTTTAAGGAAAAAGAATCGAGGGAACTAACATTTTATTAAGAGTTCAATAATTCAGTTGCACAAACATAAATTTGCCATTGCAGAGGAAAGACACGTATAATAGCAAAAGATGAGAATGGAGGCCAGCAGTTTTAGAGAAGAATATAGCTGGCAGGACTTCAGTGTGGCAAGGGGATTAGTTCATAGCATTGATAAGGCCTCCTCTGTTCATAAGTTCAGTCAAAGAGACTGTATCTCAGGAAGGGTAAGTCTCTTCTGACTTGAAACTCAAGTATTCACCAGAACTAAGACCTGGTGAAAGCAATAATTTTCTGTGGCCTAGAAAACTAGGACAAACTAAATACTGGATAAAAGGAATAGCTTAACATAAAGAAAGGAAGTTGAAAGAGGTAGGTAATTTTTCAGATATGTTAAGAGCTACTGCAAAGAAGGAATATATTTCCCTTTCCATGGTAGAAAAGGCAAAAATGAATGTGTCTGAGCTGCAGTAAAAAAAAAAAAGAGCATGGAGATCTAGAAAAAGAATTAAAAAATGCTGCCTCAAAGGATAGCAAAGCACTAGGGAAGATTATGTGAGCACTGGTAGAATCTTTGTCGCTGGAGGATCTTAAGACCACATTGGTAGAAAAGCTGTTAAGGTGTGGATTGGGACTGGTCTAGATGACTTTGGAGGTGCTTTCCAGCACTGTAATGCTGCAACACAGCTGCCCAGGAATTCGCCAGCAGCCCACCAAGGCACAGCCAAGTCCCTACTGTTCAGCTCTGCAATGCACATTCGGTGGCCCATGGGCTCTCAAACACCAAGAACGTGCTTTGTCACAGTACTATCACAACAGTATTTGTACCACAAAATAACTTGTAAGAAGAGAAAAAACATTTCAAATGGTAATGCATTTCAGTGAGGAAAGCAGCAACACAGAATTGGGAAAGCATGGTGATAATTGAAGGAACAGTTCGAGGCAGCTGCTGGAAGCAACCCATTAAAGAGAGCACAAAGGCAATAGATTGAATAGTGTGTTGCCAGGAGTTAGAGCATGATTTGATTAGATGTGTTTTTCCAATAATGACATGTTGTCCGTGCACCTCTTTGAATCACAAAAACTGTTGGCCAAACTGCCTGTGGCTTGTTTATTCTGTTGTTTGCTGAGCTTAAATCAGTTTCCTGCCTTCTAACATGCCAAGCTTGAAATCCAGATCTCTTCTTTATATCCACCTCTGTTTAGTTTGGACCAGTATGAAGTGTATAAATTAGAAAGGAGAAAAAAAAAAAAAAAAGGAATATTCCTGGAATGTATAAGCATTTTCCTCAAAGTACTTTATTAAAATAATCATTGGAATAAAGTGCCGCCATAAAACAGAAATTCAGGCACCTAGAGTCCACGATGTTTATTCTGAAAGGAATTTTATTTCAATGTTTTGTGCTTGGGTTTTTGTTCCTTTTTTTGTTTGTTTGTTTTGTTTGAAAATGGAAACAGACCATTACTATCTATCTTCCATATTGTCTCAGGAAGGGAATTTTTACCCCTGTTATGCATTACTCCTTCCCCATCAGGTTTTGCTAAATAAAAAGTATCCCCTGTGCATAAGCATTAACTTTGATTCTTTACAGGCAAACTCCTAGAAACACACAATCAGGGATTTGCCCATTAACTAGGTTTTAAAAGAGAGGGAATTTTTTTTCTTTTTCAAATGCATTTTTCTTAGCTGAAGTTACATGAGTTACGTTACCTAAAACTTGAGACAGGAAGCAAGTTTTACTGCAGGTCTGCTCTTGCATCAGTGAATGAATTATTTTTATTCTTTACCTTGGGTTGACCAATTCTAGACCAGTGTTTCAGGAACAGTAATAGCTTAATAAAGGTGAGAAGTGAAGGGTCTCAGCTTGAAATTTTGATTTCAAGCAACAATGCCCATGTCAAAAATATCTGAAACTCCTGTTTTTTCCCATGTGAAAAAAGCACTGTGACAGCAACATAAACAATTCTGTGAAGTGTGTGCATGTTGTGGAGCAGCTTTTTGTAAGCATATGAGCAGTTGTTAATTATGCTTGCTTTACTTGATGGAAATCTTGGCTGCCACATGGCAGGAACAAGTCACAGAGACCAGTTAAAAATTAGTTGGCAGCAAATTAGTCCTTCCTTTTTCAGGGAAATTATTAATTCCATTCCACTGGCCTTTGAGTCCACTCCCAAGTACTCTCAAATAATTCCTCTGTCCCATACCACCTAGCTAAGTAGGGAAAAAGCAGTATTTATTTAAAACCGGTGCCGGGAACAAGAAATTAGACTATTGTTGTTAATGATTCCCTTGGGCTCCATGTTTGTGTGAAGAAAAAGAGTAGAAATTAAGCCAATAATAATAAAACTCAGCCCTTGCTTCTCTCTGAAGCACTCAGTCTAAGAAATTCTCATATTGCTGTTGTAAGTTATAGAAGCAATAGATAGCACTAGAAGTCTTAAGAAGGGGATATTTTTCTCTTCTTGCTGACAAAGAATGTGTGAGGACTGCATCTGCACCTCCAGCCCCTGCATTGCTTTTGCTTCCAGTGGGCTGGAAGAAAGGCTGCTGAGCAGGGAACTTGCTTGAACTTCTTTCTTCAGCTTTTTGTGGCAGCATTCAGCACTGAAAAGGATAAATATGCTTAACTAATACATAAATTCAAAAACAGTATGCAAAAATTCAGAAGCCCCCTGCAAACAATGCCTTTTAATTTTTTATCTAACACTATTTAAATGAAAAAAAAAAAATATTTCTGCTTCTTAAGCATTTCTCTAATCCTGCTGAATTGTCCTCATCTGATACAGGCTTCAGCTGTTCATTTCAGAGCAAAATTTCCCTTTTTCCTCTTGCAGAACAGCAGTGACAGGACTGAAGTGAGACAATTGGGAACTTTGAGTTTTAGGCGGTGTGAACAGGTTTTGGGTGTTGTGGGAATGAGTGAAAACAGCTAGTACTAGTTTTAATGAGTTTATTCCGTAAGTGTGGATGAGCTACACGAGCACAGCACAGCTTGGTGGTTAGCAGCACAACTTCAGAGCAAACATTTTTGGAGGCCAGCCAAACCAGGTCTCTGCTTTTCTCTGTAACTTCAAAACATCTATGTAACATCATCTCGTACTGGACGTCAATACTGTAACTCCTTAGAGAAAGGGAGCACTCTAAGTAGTACCCACTTATGGAAGTGTTTTTCCTTCATTCCACTGGTGGGTTAAAATCATGCCTTTGGGTTTGTTTCTGGAGCAATGCCAATCAGAGACACTGAAGGATGGCTTCAGCTTGGGACAGGCTTTTGGTTGGGTGCCTTGGGGGTTTTATGGGCACTAATGCTTTTTGAAGTTTAGCTGGTCTGTCCCTCATGTCTGGTCCAGAGTTTAACTGATAACTAGATTTAACTCTAGAAGAAATTTATCTCTGTAAGATTAGCAGATATACTTCGTGGGGAGGATGTTTGTTTTGTTGTAGTGTTCTACATTAGAAGAGTACAGTCTATCTGAAAATGGTTTCTGGTGAATTCCTGGTATTGCAGGCAAAAGAAGGTGCTGATGATGCTCTTTCACGCTGTCCTCGTGGCTGCTGCTACTGTGCTTTACTATTGGCTTTGTATTTGCTATAGGCTACTCTGGGCCACAGAGTGGATGTTTGCTGGATGCTTTGGAGTTATCGACTCCTTTTTTTTCCACTTTTCTGTCAAGTGTATACTTAAAAGCAAATGTAAAAAACATAAAATCTGGACATTCTGAAGTTCTTTGTACTGCATTTCTGTCTTCCAAATCTCAGGTAAATAGGCAAGTATTTTAATTTCTGTACCTTTCTCTTACTTAGGTTTTGTTTTCCACTTTCTTCAGGCTTCTTACATATGATCAGCATATCTCTGTAGTCTCTATGGTGTTAGTAGGAACAGAAGAATTGTAGGAAAAAGGATTTAGATGTGTGGGATGAAAGTTACAGCAAAAAACCCTTTTAGTAAATATGCTAATTTAGGCCGTTTGTTACAGTTCACAGGGACTGTCCACACACTGCAACAAGCAAGTCTTTTTTTTCTCCCTCTGCCTTGATTTTTTTAAAATTTTGAGTGTATAGAGCATGGTAATAATTCATTAGTGTAAAAAGGAGGTTTCTGTTTGTAATTTAGCTTTCATCAAGAAGTACTCCACTGGTTTAGCTGAAATTGTAACCAAAGTCTGTATGTGTACATGGGCTGACTTTGAACTAACTGTGACTGGTACCGAGGATGGTATGCCTGTGGCATCCTGGATGTAGCCACCTAAATATAGAGATGGGCTCAGAGACAACATTATGTCTGGGAAGGAAAGAAGAATTAATGTATGGAGGACTCACACTTGCACATTGGATAACTGTCCTGTAAAATTGGCTCTGCACACAATTTTAGGTGGATTTTAGCTTGCACT
Organism: Falco rusticolus; assembly: GCF_015220075.1. Taxonomy (NCBI): domain Eukaryota; kingdom Metazoa; phylum Chordata; class Aves; order Falconiformes; family Falconidae; genus Falco; species Falco rusticolus. The sequence continues at coordinate 81,150,777 of NC_051192.1, forward strand.
GAACTACACAGCTGTTCTGTTATGGGCAAAAGAGCAAATCAATGTAAGGCTGTTTTAAGTCTACAGAAGTGATACATGCACCTTCTGTGTTGTAGTGTGCATATTATGACTGTTGGTTACTGACTATATTTTTACTTTTTAAGAAATGCATGCTCTCAGGGAAAAAACAAAATGTCCGGAGCCTGAAGAACAGCCAATTGAGGTTGGATGGGCAATATTAATGGAATCATCAAAGAGATATTTGTCTGTCAGAGTGTGTAGGTGACTTTGCAGGTTAGAAACTCCACCAGGTTTTGAAGGCTGTGGCTTAGAAATTACTCCTGAGAGATTTTCCAGTGGAAAAATGATACAGAAGAGCCAGGTACTACTTATTTTTTAAAAATAATTAGAAATAAAATCATTAGATTCCTCTGGTGTTTTGATTTGAAGTGTCAAGGCATATAGACTGCTTCAAATATAACCATGAATAAATTTCCTTTAGAAGTTTGGCATACAGAAATGAGTCAAATGGCAGGATACTTTTTATAACTGACTGACTATAAAACTGCATGTAGATTTTAACCAGAAACAGAGGTCAGAGTCTGTATCTCATTCTGTTCTGCCCACACAGTTACATACCTTGTAGTCTTTTCCATTTAATACTTGATTTGACCTCTTTGTACTATATCTGATAGTGACTGAGGTTTTTTACTCTTTTGGATTTAATTAGGAGGTTTAAAATTTAATGCAGACTCCTAAATGTGTAGCAGCTGCCTGTGCAGTCAGAGCGCGGAGGCAATATTTTCTTTTGACTTAGTGTGAAACAGAGGACCCGACAACACAACATTCAGAGTAATGAAAGAGGACCTCCATTAGCTTGCTGAAGGGTACCCAGGGCTAGGTAAACACCAGTCTGCTGTGCTTCTGGGGCAGATCACCTGCGCGGAGGGGTGGCGCGCACCAGCCGCATTGGTGCATGGCTCTGCAGCAGCTGCGCAGCTCCCACTCGTGCTGGCACCCATCTCACGCTGCTGCCATGAACTCTGCAAGTGCACAGAGCACCAGGTTTCATCTCAAATTGTCTGATGTCTCCTCTTCAGAGATACATTTCAAGGATGTTTTGATGTCTCAATATGATTATTTTAAGTGGATTTATGTGGTGACTTTTCCTTGCCTCCCTCATCGTCTCTGGAGTTGCCTGCAGCTATGCCGTGGTGCCAAAACCTGTAGTGTTTAAGGTTTCATTTACATTAGAAAGCCTAGGACTGTACATAACTGGGACTTCTAGGCATGATACAACTATATGCTACACTTCAATAGACTTCTAGTTGTGTTCATTGCATGCAACAATCTTGCAGGTATCCTTTTGAGTTGTTATAAAACCTATTCATGGTATCTACAGCATGAACACGTCAAAACAGTTGACAGCATCCATCCACTCTGAATTTACTGTTGCATGTAGTGGATTTCAGGATAGGCAGCTTCTGAAGATGTTGTACCTGAGCGAGTGTGGAGAGCACAGAGGTGAGATTTCCCTGTGGTACCTCCCAACCTTCCCATCATTTTCCCAGCCACTCCTGTGTGATCGCTCATGTCTTGGTTCAGTATGTCTTTCCCCAAGACAGCCACGAAGTCTATCAGAAGTTTTAACCTACTTTTTAATGAATATGTAGTAATTACTGATAAACCTAAAAATGGGGTTTGTGGCATTGGAAGAAAATACTTCTAATGTTCATTTTAAGCAAAAGACTAAATTCTTCATTGACATTTGTACTTTGTTTTGGCTGTGATAAAGCATTTAATGTAGCAGATGTCTTACCTCTTTGGGCTCTTGGGTGTCATGTGCTATTTTTAGCGGGTCTAACAGGATCTCAGTGTAGATCTCATTGATATACAACGGTGTAGATCACAGGTAACAACAGGCAACAGGGGTTTGCCCTGAGAAAGGCAACATAAAATGTAGCTGGGTGGAGCTGAGAGGGAAGTGGGGGGTGTCTTCAGCTCTGGTGAGACGGCAGTCATTCTGTGATGGATCAGTATTTCCCTGTTCACCAGTGAACAATGCGTGAAAATCCTGTAGCTTCCATCACTTTTTTTCCAACCACTACTGTCTTTTTGTGGAAATACAAAACAGTTGCCATTTTCATTTAAAGTTTTATCAAGAGAAATTATATCAGGTTAAAAAATGAAAGAAAAATGAGAATTTGCAAATGGAAAATTTGTAAGGGTTCCCCCAGATTTTGGGGTGATTGTGTCTTTATTCAGTAACAATGTGAGCTTTCTGAGATAGTGAATAAGAGAGGGTGTCAGCGTGCTGCATGGGCTGGCTCCCCCGCAGGGTCCAAGGAGTTGGGGCTGAGGGTGGGAATGGGAAGGCTGAGGAGTAAAAGGGTCATCCCAGACCCTGCACATGAGAAACCCTCGTGTAGCTCCTCCTGAAGTGCACTGGGCTTTTTCAGGAGAATTTTTTCTCCTCCTCTTGGAAATGAGAACTTCTCCTGTGGCCACAGCAGTGTTCCATGAGTGGGGGCTCCCTGCTTAGCTCCAGTGCTGTGTGGGGAGGGCAAAATGTGTGCATGGGCTACACCGAATAGGCTTCTGAAGGGATATCGCTTGTTTGTTTCGCTTCAGCAAACTGGGCATAGTGTCCTTAAAAGCACAGAAGTAAATATGTGGTTCTCCTGCATCTTGGGGGAAAAAAATAAATAAATCTTTTAAGTAGATGAACTTTAAACTAAAAGCTTTTTTTTCAGTTTAAAGAAGAATGGTCTTCAAAAACCTTCCCAGTCCCCTACTCCTTTCATGAAAGCAGCACTACTCTGCTTTTCCCGACAAACTGTCTTGGCGAGTGTCTTTTTAAATAAATTTTTTAAAAAGAAAAAATAGAAAACCTCAACTGGAGAAAATTTCAGCTGTTTAACTTCACTATCCTATGGGGTATGCTAAATGCCTCAAGCTTCAGTAGTATAACCCATTTGTACTTGTTCTATCCTTAGTGAACAAGCACTTTTTCCTTGATTTGTTGGTAGCGTTTTACACAGTTGATCCTCTTGTCAAAGAAAAATGGTATGAAAATTTCCCTTACCATGATATCCCCACAGTACCTTATTGAATTTTTGACTGGTTTGTTTTCATAAACCTGTCTAATAAAACAATCCTTGATTTCTATTAGTTAGAGAAAGAGTGCTCATAAAAAGCGGGGGAAAAAAATCCTGTGAAAGTACCTGCTAGCTAATTTCCAACCTAGCTTTTAAAAACTGCCCTTTTCCTCCAACCTGTTTTTCTTTTGAAATGTAAGTGGTAATCTGTATTGGAGTAAATGGGAAGGAAAAGGGTGGGAAGAACAAATATGTGTCAATGAGATTTAAAACAGAAGAGAGATCCCCCTTTATGCCAATAGATTTACTATGAAAACCAGTTCCCAGAAGTGGTTGAAAGACTTGACTAATATAGCTTAACTGATTGTTCAAACAAAAAGAAATCTAAAAGCTAAGATATGAAGCTGTATTTATTGAGGTTTGCATAAAGTTAAATACTGTCAGAAGGGATTCATACTACTAACAGTACTATTAACATAAGACTGAAAATAGCTTTCCTTAAACAAAACTGAAAAATTATTAAAAAAATAATGTTATTTAAAACACATGTGTTATTCTTTTCATACTTTGTTTAACAAAAGGAAATAACTTCTTCCCATAAGAAAATTTGTGTTAATAATTTCTACCACCTATTTTAATATCTAGTATGAGAATTAACAGATAAATATATCCCTATTTATATGGAATATGAGTGGTCCCACAGTGCTGTTATGTCTACTGCTCTCAAATATTTATTCAAGAAGTGCTGCCTTGCAGCAGAGATGATAGCATTTATCTTCCACGTTGATTTCTGTGATGTAGCATTCTATAATAGGAATGTGATGACACACATTTTGTTACCAGAGGCAGAAGTGAAACCTTGTTTTTCTCAAAGTTTTGACATAGTTATTTTTAAAAAATCCATGGAATTTAGATGATTGGTGTTTTGTTCTAAGTTGGGAAACAAGGAACAGGGAAAGAGTATTATGATTTTTAAATAATTACTTGAAAAGAATGTGTTTGTTTATAACTACTGTGTAACACAACAGCACTTGAAATTGTTGCTCAGGGGATACTCTTTCTATTTTTCTTATATTTGTGATGGAGTTGCAAATATTTATAAGACAAAACAGTAATGTAACAGAAGTAATTTTATATGCTTGAAATGTATTTAGACTGGTCAGGTGATGCATTTAAATTTGAGATATGAGCTAGCTGGTAACTGTAGTTAGTTGCCTGGAATGTTTGTAGTAGAGCTGCAAGACAACAGGGGTGTAAAAGACTAAATTTGGTTTAGTTTTAAAAGCAACTTAGAGTAATTTTTCTTTTATTTGAGTACACTTGAGGGAAAAAATCCTTATAATGAAATATTCAGTTCAGGCTCTTTTGGTTCAATCATATACTGATTGGTTAGGCAAGGCAAAATCAGAATTTCTTAAGGAGGAAAATGCAACCTATTTTGTGAAACAAAATATTTTTCATGTACATTGGTTTGGGATAACTTCAATTATTTCATGTTTCAGCAGATAAGTCCTTTATCTTCAAGAAACATTGAACCACTCATTATTAATCTTGGGTCTATACAACCAACAGCAGAAATTCCTCGATTTTCAGGGGAAAAAAAGACTAGATCAATATTTTCAAATTCCTTGTGCTATTTTTAGTGATGTTTGTAGTTCCTGAGTCATTTAAACAGTCCTGAAAATCTTTACCTGCACAGAAATTATTTTTCACTCTTCATTATAACTTTTCCATGTATAAATGAGGGTTGTTGCCCTTATAAAGACCCTTCAGCAAAGAAAGAAGTAAGGGCCTGGAAGCAAAAGTAAGTGAAGGAGAACGGCCCCTGCAAAAGAGCAAAAATGCTCAAGATTAGCTAGGTGACAGTGAGATTTTTGACCGATGCTGTGTTCTTTACTAGCAATTAGCTTAGTCTGGAGCTGCATTATTGCTAGTTGGAACATGCTTTTATTGCAAAGGAACTAGAATGCATTGTTGGAGGTCATTGGCAGTGAGCTCAAAAATCACAAATAGGAGACCATTTAGAACAAACTTCAAATCATAAAAGGTACCACAAAGCTTGGGCATATCAAGTGTATTTCTCTACTCAAATTACTCAGTTACTGAAGCAGAAAGCTATTCTAGTTTTAATCCTGCTGATTGCAAACAGGAACTCAGCTTTGGTGCTTTCAAAACAGTCCTTCCCTACTGCTGTTAGTCTTGCTGCTAGTTTAGCAAGGACTCACTTCATTCCTACGACATTGACTCTGTCAGAAACTTGCACCCACCAGTTCTCTATAATCCTTAGAAATGACTCTGAGTCATTTTGTTTAGACACTAAACAAATTAACACAGGACTTCATAACTCAGATGTGGTTCTGTCCCACAGAATTCTTGAAAGAATAGGCAAATGCTGGCAACAACATACAAGATTTAGGTGAGATACACTTTTTTTTTTTTTTTAAGTCATTATCGGTTTATATGTAGAGCAAAGATTTTGACAACATTTTGTTAAAAATAAGTTATTCACTGGTGAAGTCAAAAGAACACTTTTAAACTAAAACCATAAATAATAATTGAGTCATGCATGCAACAACTAATAAAGATATTTTCATTATGGAAGTGTGATCAAGTCAAGCAGGGTTTAAAATCTATCATCACAAACCGTTCTTGTAAATATACATGGTAATTGTCTGCTAGTGACCACATCTTAAGTGAAGGTTATTTTGCTATTTTTTTTCAACAATCTTTTTTCCAGTGTAAGTGGAACTTTACACAGAGATACATCATGGAAGTTAGCATATTTCTCCCCCGTTTGTTTTTGTCTTTCTCCTTCTCTATTGAGTACATAATTGATATCTTAGGAAAAATTGCTCCTTGAGGACCAGCTTGAGGTCCCTGATGACCATTTGAGGAGTGTTAATTTAGATATACAGAATGTGATTGACCAGTGACATCAGTCTAAAAGGGGGGGGGGGGGGGGGGAATGTTTCTATGTATTTACATAAAATTCTAAGCGTTCTGAACAACATGTCCAAGTTCCTGCAGAGTTTAGTGGAGATCAAGACAGTTTCAAAGCACCCAATAGCAAAGATTAAACCGCACTGAAAATTCATTCCGGTCTAAGAACATTAGCCACAAGAAAGAACAAGGACGGGAGAAGAACTGAAATGTGTAAGCGGGGCTAAGGTAATGAAAAAAGTAGTATGTAGCTACAACGGCAAAGCCGCTCAGGAGGTGGTGCCTTGCCATTTCTTTGTGGTCATCAAATAACTGTAACTTGGTGCACCGTTTCTCCCCATCTAGTGGTTGCTCCATTTGGAAGAGTTACATCTACAGCTGTGTGTTGGCCTAAAAGGTGGAAGCAGATCTAAAACCTTTGCTGATTTAAGGAAGATGAGGTCAGTTTGTTGCTATATGATTCTTCCCTTTCATGCTCATTTTAAACGTTCAGAGGCACAGGGGATTTCTCCATACACATGCAGAGTGCTGGAAGGAAGTATTCAGTAATAACCAGAGGATTTAGCATAAATAGAGTTTAACTGTCAGAGCGTGCACTGTTTGATAATCTATTTAGTGGTCACAGCTCTTCTTCCAAAAGACTAGATTGGAAGGGGGAAGGGAATAAAATCAAGCTTGTTAGAGTCCAGGGGCAGCATGCCAGGCTTGAAGGTGAGATCAACAGCACAGCTGAAGTGCATCTATGCCAGTGATTGAAGCATGGGCAACAAAGAGAAGGAGCTGGAGGCCATCGTGTAGCAGAAAAATTATGACGTAATCGCCATCATGGAAACATGGTGGGATAACTTACATGACTGGAGTGCTGCAGTGGATGGCTACAAAATCTTCAGAAGGGATAGGCAAGGAAGGAGAGGCAGTGGGGTAGCCCTGTATGTCAGGGAGTGTTTTAACTACCTAAAGCTTAATGGTGGTAACAATAGGATTGAGGGTTTATGGGTAAACAGGGAAGGGGAGCAACAGGCAGAGTTGGTGGGACTCCTTATTACTCTCTATTGCTTGACAGGAGGCTGTGGGCAGGTGGGTAGGCCTCTTCTCCCAGATAACAAGTGACTTGACAAGAGGAAACAGCCTCAAGTTGCACAAGGGAAGATTTAGATTGGATATTAGGAAAAACTTCTTCCTTGTAAGGGTTGTCAAACATTGGAACAGGCTGCCCAGGGAAGTGATAGAATCACCATCCCTGGAGGTATTTAAAAAACATGTAGATGCAGTGCTTAGGGACATGGTTTAGTGATGGACTTGGCAGTCCTGGGTTAATGGTTGGACTTGATGATGTCAAAGGTGTTTTCCAACATAAATGATTTTATGATTTTACTGCACAGGATACATCTGTCTAGTGCATTGGTATGAATTAAGGTTGTGTAGTGGAGGTACCTGGGTCCCTGCCTTATTTGATAAGGAAGCTGAACATTAGGCAGAGAATAAGGGAGACGGCAGAAAGAGAAAAGACTCAGAAGTTTAAGGAAGATAAATGTAAGCTTGGGAAATTGGTTTTTGTCCCTGCCTCTGCCACAAGCTTGGTATATGAGCGAGGGCAAATTTCTTAAGCAGAAATCTTCAGAACTGGACATTGAAAGTGCTAGGCAACCAACTTGTGATACCTGAAACCTCTTTTAAATAATTGCTGACTAATCACAGCTGCAGGCAGAGCTGCTTGGAGTTGTGCTTTGAATATACAAATTGCTATGAAGATTTTTTTCTGTTGCTTAAGGACACCAAAGTATTTCAAACCTACTACTTCAAAGTTAATAGTAACTAGAATGTCTTTGTTCACTAGCTGTAAAAATGAGAATAATATCTTTAACCATTTCCCTTTTGTATCAAAATCTGTGCCCATAAGGAGACAGGTGATACTGTATTCACTGTGTGATTAGAATAGCTGACAGATCTAATGAGTAATGCCAATTTAAGATTTAGAAAGATTGGATACAGATATCGGGGAATCTTTTCGAAATCATCTTTCATGGAAGTGTCAAAAAAAGTTTGCTGGGGCAGTCGCAAAAATTTACATTTCTCAGCTTTTGAATAATTTGGTTCAGGCACATCCTACATTCTTTTAATTTTTAATGTTCTGGGTGACATACTAGCAGGAGTAGTAAAAGGTCTTGCTTCTGTCTAGAAACTTTGTCTTAATAACGACTTAGATTGCAAAGGCTACAAACCATCTGTTACTCTGGTTCACAGAATCAGTGGATGGGGTCATGGGAAGTGACCTCTGGAGACGGCCTAGTGCGACTCCTCTCCCCAAGCAGGTTCATCCAGTGCAGGTTGCATAGAGCCAATGAAGTTTCAAGGACCTCCAAGCATGGAGACGCAACAGCCACTCTGTAAAACCTGCTCCAGTGTTTGACTGCACTTATAGTAGAAAATGATTGTTACCATGTTTAAATGGAACTTCCTGTAATTCAGTTTGTGCTCATTGTCTTTGTCCTTTTGCGAGGCGCTGCTGAGAAGGGTATAACACTGATGGATTTTCCCACAGCATGCTGCGCATATCCCATCTATCCAGTGTTGCACAAACCTGGGGTTCCCAGCATCTGAAGGCACATGAGATACTATATGCGGTATCTGTATTCCTTTTTTTATTCCATGTTATTAAAAAATCTATTTTATTAAGCCATTGTTATAGAGATGCAGAAAGAGCCCTGAGCCCCTGCTCTTACCGCCTGCTTCCTTCCCCCTGGTGCAGAACTGTCCGCCTCTAACCATCACCCGCATGCTCAGAGCTGGCTCATCATCCCTCCCAGTACCCATTCATTCCCATTGCTCTGTCACATAAAGTGTCCTTACTGTCCTGCATAAAACTGGTATCAGAATAAAATCATATTACCCTGGCAAGAGGCCCATCATCAGCATGCCTGTCAGAGGGTTAGGGTTTTATGCTAAACTGTGTTTTAAAACATGGTTTCTATTACAGTAATTTCCTTCTCAGTAGCAGTCTCAGTTGATGGCTTGTTCTTGCAAGATATGAGAAAGGCTTTTGAAACTGAGCTAAGAAAACTCGTGGCTGACACTCCCTGGTCTCGAGGCCAAATGTCAAATGTTGATGCAATTTATCAAGTGAAAAGGCAAGGCATAGCAACTCTTGACACCAAGTGCAGCTGCACAGTAGCGGCACCATACAGCATGTTTATGCGGGTAAAGCATGCTGTGACAGAAACATATGGCATATAGACCATAGTAAGTAGCTAAGAGCTCTGACATGTATTGGAAGAGAACCTCTGTACAGCACATTTCAGCTGTGCTAATTTACTCAGACAAACAGAACGGAATATAAATGATTTATATATTTTTTTAATGTGATAAATCCCAGTTTATTTCTCCAAGCCCTCTTAGCAGAAGTATAGGGAGCTTGAAATCAGACTGGCAGCCTTTCTTTTTCGGGTCTCTGTCATCTAATGAGGGAACCAGGAGCTGCTTCATGCAACTCAGATATCAATTGCACAACTCAAAATGCAAATGGTATTTTGAAGCAGATTGCGAATGCCCATGGTACATTGTTTGTGTATACTTGTCAGACAAAATATCCATTGCAAAACTTGCCTTGAGTTTATTTCATCCAACCTGGTCAAAAACAAGTCAATTGGAATCATAAATAATGGATTATGTTAGCAGACATTTTCTATCAGAATAAAATTACGCTTATAGTTAGATGCCCTGGTGGTGGGTTCAACATCAGAACAGCCAGGTTTTATCCTCCACTTACAACCTTTGCGCAAGTATTAGCAGAACTTGCTGGAAAATTTAGATAAAGAAGGCAACCTTATATAGGATCATAGGAAAAATTAGACTGGAAGAGACCACGGAAGATCTCTGGTTCAACCTCCTGCTCAAAGCAGGGGCAGTTCTGAGACCAGAAGTTGCTCAGTGCTTTATCTAGTCAGGTATTGAAAATCTCCTAGGGTGGAAACTACACAACGTTTCTGGATGAGATATTCCAGTGCAAGAACATACAAATGAAAAATAAAATGTGTTGCTGAATAGCAAATAGGGAAATCCTATATTGCTAATGTTGTGCTATTATCAGACCAGGGTGCTATAGCTACATGCTGTGCTTTTCAGGAATAGCTGTGTATACTGAGCTTATTTGAGTTGTTAAGATGTCAGGCATTCTAGATAAGATCAACAGACTTACTCAAAAATCATACTTAAACTCATGAAAGGCTAAAATCCTACAGCTATGCACGTAAAATTGCCACCCCATTAGCAGAGCTGAGTATCTCAGCAGTTGTCTGCTCTTCAGGATTCCCCTGCAAGGTAGCCCTCCACAGAAGTCCTTTGAAAGGATAAGCAAGTGTAACACATCACAGCAGCAATGCACTGAGCATGAAGCATGGTAGTCTTTCAAATGTTTGGTTATTGGATGTAGATGGTTCATCACTCATTGCAGGTGAAGCTCCTGTTACTGACAGGGAAGGATTCAATCCCTGATTTCTCATTGTTCAGCCCTGATTTGAAATTAGATACGTAGTCCAGATTCATGCCTCTACTAATTCTGGCATACTGGCCCCATTTTAAGGAGAGAAATACAGGGTTTGCAGGGCAGGAGGTAAAGTCAACAAGAAATAACATGATCCTGTCACATAGGACACTCCCCTGGGAGGGAGGGAAGTGCAGTTCCAACCACTGTCTCCCATACTGTTTTACACAGGTCTTTTTTTCAATATGGTTTAGTTAAAATGCTTAGCAGTAGGGGAAGAGAGGAGACTGTAAGACTGCTGTGTGTCCATGAAACTCAGAGAAAATGTGTTGTTTGCTTCATTTCCTCTCCCCTAAATTTTGCACTCTTGTTTAAAAGATGTTCAGCCTCAACTGTGATGATAGCAAGTAGTGCCCATGCAAGTAGGGAATAGTTTTAGTCTAGGCTTATGAGCTGTATGACTGAAGCCAGGCCTAATTATTAGGTGTCATAGCGAAGAACGTTCCCTTAACTAGGAAACTTACAGAACCGCAGAATGGCTGAGGTTGGAAGGGACATCTGGTGGTCATTTTGTCCAAGCCCCTGCTCAAGCAGGGACACCTAGAGCAGGTTGCCCAGTACAGTGTTCAGGCAGCTTTTGAACAGCACCAATGATGGAGACTCCACAACTTCTTTGGGCAACCTAGGCCAGTGATCAGTCACCCTCACAGTAAAAAGTGATGTCTGGACAAGACCACCTATGTCTCGGTTTGTGCCCACTGCCTCTGGTGTTGTCACTGGATATCATTGAGAAGAGCCTGCCTTTCTCTTCTATATACCCTCCCTTCATATATTTACAGAAATTGATGACTCCCCTAGGCCTACTCTTCTCCAGGATGAACAGTCCCAGCAGTCCAAGCCCTTTCCTGCACTGTCTCCAGTCTGTCAATATCTCTTTTGTACTGGGGACACCAGAACTGGACACAGCACTCCAAATGCATCTCAGCAGTGCTGAGGAAGGGGAAGGACCAACTCCCTCAGCCTGCTGGCAATGTTCCTCTTAATATGGCCCAGACAAGTGATTCAGAAAAGTGATGCAGGTTCTTCAACAGATAATCCTTGCTGTGTTGTTCTGGGTGATCTTTCATGAGAAGGTTAAGATGATGACACAGAAACAGATGTTTCTAGTATTTTTTATTACCAAATAAGTTATCCGGATAGGAGAATTTGCAGGGGGGAAACATAAGTCCTACAATAATCTACTCTTATGCCCTGTTTAGGTTTTTTTCTAGTGATATCTAGTGCAGTTTGATTCAAACATCACATTTCAGAAAAACTGGTTTGTTGTTGGTTGAATACTTTTAAGATATCTGTTAAAGTGCCAATGAAAACTGAAAAAGACTAGTGTGACTAATGTTCCTCTAATTACTTCAGGGACAGATGTTTTAGATCCTGAATCTGCAAACGTTTATTCCCAAGTATAACTTGACACTTCTGAGGACCGAGCATTTCAGTGGTTGTTCTGCACAAAAGCTTTCAACTGGGGATAACTTGGCCCATGCATAAAGCAGTCTTTGATTTAAGTTTCAGTTCCTTCATTTTTAAAGATGTGTATAGGCATATGATTCTGCTGCCTGTTTTATTGTTACTGCAGTTACCTTTTTAATGTTTTGTACAAGAGCTGCAACAATTCATTTTAAAGTGATTTTCTGTATCCATCTAGTGGTTCCAAACCTTTACTCTTCCTGGTTTCAGTAAATTGGAGTCTTAAACCCTTCATGAAATAACAAACATGAAAAATGCAGAAGAGAAGGAAGCCTCAGACATGGAATGAGTTAACCTTCTTGGCTCCTTGATTTTCCTTGACTCTGGATCTAGGTCAGATTTTGAGACTAATACTGATCAATCAAAAAATAAGGGGAAAAGTATTTGCATGAGCTGTGAAACTAAATGGTAGTCCTGTGTTGTCATTCAGCTTACTGGTATTACTTAATTAAATTGTCTTAGATATTGTGGGAATCGACTGAGAGGACATGGTTTGATTAGGACATTGTAAGACATGGCAGCATTATACTTTACTGCGAAAAAACTTCACATTGCTATTTTTGCAAGTTTGCTTGAGGTCACATCTATGAGTCTCAACTTCTCTTCCAGAACTTGTCTCAGCAGTTTTTGGTTGACAGCTGTTTGCAAAGCACAGGATGGAGTCCTGTATCTGCAGCAATGGAATGGGCAGTGTCCTGAGGCCGAAGCATTTAATATTTTACTCTGTATGAAGATATTTGCGACAAAGTACTTGCAGAGAAAAATATTCTGGAGAAATGCAACTTAGCCTTGGAGTCCTCCTCATTTCCTTTTCCTTGACAGAATAACACTCCTTCAAATCAATTTATTTATGAAATCATACTGTAACAATGGATGTGGGCCATATTTCTGTGCATACATAGTTTATGGGTAATCCAGTTCAGACAAAGCAAACAAGCTCAGCTTCCTCTCAGTGCTCCTGCAGTACAGTGATCTGCCGGCTCTGGCTTTCCTTAGAGCCCTCACAGAAGTGATTGCCAAAGTACTGTCAGTTTAAGAATGTACAGAGATTTATACACTAGTTCTGAGGCCCCCTGGGACTCAGCTAATTGTACTCATGCCTTGCCTACACAATAGAATGGATTTATAATCTTTGTAACCTGAGAAAACACTAATTTATTGGTGTTGAACATGAGTTGTTTCACATTAAGATAAAGTAACTAAAATTGAAGTCAGTGAGAGACTTTCTTCTAAAGGCCCAATAAGCTAAGAGTTTCTGGGTAAATTTATGTATTCCAGACACCTTGAATTATCTTTAAATGCTGTAGATTCTCCTGTGGTTTCTTGAGAAAACCACACCGCTTCTGCAGAACTCCACTTATTTAATTCCCACTCTATTCTATAGGGGTTTTGACTGAAGGGAGGGAGTATGATTTTTGTGATTTATTTAGCTATGGGAATTTTCTGTGAGTTTGCATATATGCATTTCAAAACCTATTTTCAAATTTGGGCCTCGGTCCATTGATCAGGTAACTGTTAGCTGAAAACAGGTAGTTGTTTTCTTAGTACACAACCTCTAAACACATAATTTTCCCACACACAGGGGCAACTCACAGGATGTATACAAATGTTCTGTTCTATTCTTACAGACATTTTTGTTTTCTAAACCAAATTAGAACAATATCTCCCCTTCCCTCTGGGCTTTCCTGTGTTAAGAAACAAAAGGCACACAATCTCAGCTTGTAGCAGTTCTTTAGCCCACATCAGCAATTAGTGCAGGCAAGATATAGTAATTGAATTTTTGGCAAAAGCTCCTTTATGCTCATTGTGACATAGAATTTCCTTCATTTTATAGCCAGGTTGCAATTTACAGAGTTCAGAATCTGGATACCAAAGTGAAATGTAGGAACATTTGCATCCATCATCATTTAGGTGGCATTTTAGAGTTACTGCAGTTTATAAATGACCTTTGGGGTGGTAGAAGTGTTTATGCAGCCACTGCTATGCTGTCAGCTCTGCTGCAGCCCAAAAATTGCATTGACTTAAAAATATATCCCCAAAGACATTACTATTTCTAGGAAAGAGATTGCTTGAATTTTGTATTCATTTTCTTCTCCTTGCAGCTCCCTGTTGGAAAGCAGCCAGGTGAATGGAACTTTTGAAGGAGATGAGTCCAATCCTAAATTAAACTCCTGCCCAGATGAAAAAACTTAGCAGTGAATTTCAGTTTTTTAAAAAAGAAAATCTAGATATAATTTTTAAATTAAGTCTTTGAGGCATTTGTAATGCATTTCCACAGTCTAAGACTTCCAGGTTCGAACGATGAATTTAAGAGCCTGGTGTGACACAAGCAAGTTCCCTAGAGCAGGTCCTCTGTTTGTTGAAACAAGTAGTTTTGCCTATTATGGAAAAAAGAAAGGGTATTGTCCCTAAATCATCAGAGCTACAAGATGACCATTGCCTAGAAAGTATACCAAAAATTTAATCATATAATGTGATGACAAGTAAAATAACAGAATCTACATAACAAGACAAAGCATCTATTGCCTGGTGAGTGCATGTTGTCTTTGTTTTTCCCTCTTCCTCTCATTTTGCTAGTTTAATGAAAGAAAAACATCACTTCAGTGGAATTTCATGAGCAGTCTAGAGACACTGAACCCCTGTATCAGCCCAGTTTTACTAAATGTTGGTGATGGTGGTGTGTCTTCTTTTCCTCTTCTCAGAGAGACTAGTAGGAAAAGCAGGTACACAGGATGTAGGAAGGCCAGCTCCAATTCTCTAAACCTGTATCATTCTTATCCCAGATGAGCAAAATTCTTAGATGAACCTTATTTTTAGCTGGGACTGCTATAATATTTTCCACTGAAGCAATGCTGCCTGGTTTCATTACAGCATACAATGCATGGTGTGCTTACATGTAATAAACCAAATTATTTCAGTATTTTATTGCAGCTCAGAGTGTTTGCAAAAGTTTATGGTCAGGACAGAGAGTTGTGAGTTCGCAGTTTATGTGGAATGAAACAATGTGGCAGTATTTTACAGTAAGACAAACTTTGCTGACAGTAAGGTTAAGATAGACTTACTGCCTTAGTACTCCACTAGCCTAGGGGCTCTCCTTGAATTGTGGGTTGTTATAATTAGGGGTTTTTTTTTCTACAGTGGCCTGGCTGGATGTAGTAGCCGTTAACTTTTATTGCCATCTCCCCTGAGTTTTCCATTTTAATCTTTTGTTTTCTACTTTTTTTTTTAATTCACAATGACCAGAAAGTTTTTTTTTCAATTTCACTAACAGAAAGATAGGAAAAAAGTTCTATTGGATTAATATTAACTCCTAAACAAACTCTTTTTTTTTTTTTTTTTTTTTTTTTCCCCAGGCAATGACCTGAAAAAATCCCCTACTTCTGTAGTTCTAGTTTATCCACCTATAAGGTAGTTATTAGGGATATATGACATTGTCAGCATGCCTTGCTATTAGTGTTTCCTTGAACAAATATTTAGGAACTCTGATTACTACAGATTTTCACTGGAATACTTGTGTGAATGAGAAGTTCAGAATTTCAGAAGTTTGACCATGAATTGCCATGAGCCTATGGGCCAAAGTATTATTAACTTGATACACTTCCTGCTCATTCTCACTCTCAGTGAACAGTTAATTCATTGCCTTAATATTTTGGTTTTCTTTTGACAATTGTTTCTCTTATGGCTGTTTTTAAATTGGAAGTCTGGATCTTATTTTGCATTTAATAATCAACTGCATTGTTGTGCTTACAGGGAATGTAGGGAACTAAAATATTTGTAGTGGAAACAATTATGATGTAGTAGAATTATTAAATTATACAGGTGTTTTAGTTAAAATTAAAATAATGATGGCCATTTTAATATGGATTTCTCCTTTAAATTCTTTTTGAAACAAACCTGGAAGAAACTGCTTTTTAAAGTCCATAAATTTCTTCCTCATGACATCATGGAAAAAGAAACAAAAAAATCCTTTAGCATAGTCTTTCACTGGAATAATTTTTTGGCTTTGTGGGCTAAGTTTGTTTGGTTTTTTTAAAATCTACATTGTACCTTTATATGGAAAGGAGTAAAAGGAAAAGAAGGTATAAGAATACTGCAACATTTAGTTTATACAGTCCCCCTTTTTTTCCTTTCTTTTTGTCTCTTTTTCTCTCGTTCACTCATGCTATGGAAATTATATTTTGGCTACACTTTGTAGCCAAACTTGCCTACCTAAGTGTAACTTAGGTGGGTGGGGGAGAGGAGCAGGGTACAAAGCTAGGTATCTAGGAACAATGAGGGAGAGGGAAACCTGTTAACCCTATCCTAAGTTGGTGCCTATTTTCTGATGTCGTGGATGCCTTCTCTGAGTACCTGTCTTCACCACTTACTATACTCTAGACATCTAGCCTCTTCTGAAGGACTGTTTACATGTTCATCACCCCTGTGGCTTCTGGTAGGGAAGGGAGGGATGAAAGGCAAGGCAAATTTGGGCAGTGCTTTTCACTCTTGTGCTTTCACAGTATTCCTTTTCTGTAGGACCTTGTTCTGGTGATTCGAGTGTCAGTTTTTTGTGTATTTGGGGATGGGAGCAGAAGCGCACACCATTGCCCATGTGCCTTTCTGTGTGTCTTGTGGTTGGCTTCTCACCTTTCTGTACTGTAGTCTCTGCAGAGCCTTACTCCTAGTGTTAATCACCAGGTCTGGCATCCTGAGCCTCTTGGGATGTGACCGAGAGATGTGAACAAACAAGCACTCAACCAGGAAAGGACAGTTGATCAGGAAAGAGCAACTGACGTCATCTACCTGGACTTGTGCAAATCATTTAACACTGTCCTGCATGGTATCCTTGTCTCTAAATTGGAGAGACATGAATCTGATGGATGTACCACTCAGTGTATAAGCAATTGGTTGGATGGTTGCACTGAAAGAGTTGTGGTCAATGGCTCAATGTCCAAGTGGAGGCCAGTGACAAGTGGCATTCCTCAGGGGTTGGTATTGGGATGAGAGCTTTTTAACATCTTTGTTGGCGACACAGTGGGATTGGACAACACTAAGCTGTGTGGGATGTTCGACATGCTGGAGGGAAAGGATGCCATCCAGAGGGACCTTGACAGGCATGAGAAGTGGGCCTGTAAGACCTTCATGAAGTTCAACAAGGCCAAGTGCAAAGTCCTCCACCTGGATCAGGGCAATCCCAAGCTCAAATCCAGGCTGAGCAGTGAATAGATTGAGAGCAATCCTGAGGAGAAAGACTAGGGGGTGTTCGTTGTTGAGAAGCTCAACATGACCTGGCAATGTGCATTTGCAACCCACAAAACCAACCATATCCTGGGCTGCATCTAAAGAAATATGACAATCAGGCTGAGGGAGGTGAATCTCCCCCTCTACTCCACTCTTGGGAGACCACACTTAGAATACTGCATTCAGCTCCAGGGCTCCAGTGTAAGAAGGACATGGACCTGTTGGAGCAAGTCCAGAGGAGGGCTTTGAAGATGATCAGGGAGAAAGAACACCCCTCCTGTGAAGACAGGCTGAGAGAGTTTGCATAGTTCAGCCTGGAGAAGAGAAGGCTTCAGGGAGACTTTATAGCAGCCTTCCAGTACCTCACGGGGGCCTACAAGGAAGCTGGAGAGGGACTTTTACAAAGGCATGTAGCGATAGGACAAGGGGCAGTGGCTTTAAACTGAAAGAGGGTAGACTTAGATTGGATATAAGGAAAACATTCTTCACTGTGAGGGTGGTGAGGCACTGGCACAAGTTGCCCAGAGAAGCTGTGGATTCCCCATCCCTGGGAGTGCTCAAGGCCAGGCTGGATGGGGCTTAGAGCAATGTGGTCTAGTGGAAAGTGCCCCTGACCATGGCAGGGGTGGTTGGAACTGGGTGATCTTTAAGGTCCCTTCCAACCAAAACCATTCTATGATTCTATGGTAAGTGTGAACCAGTTTTATTGTAAGCAGTCGTGTCCCTTGTCATCAATACTAGCTTTTCTTCTAACCTGGTGTTTCTACACACAAACATTTCCTTTCAAATGTCATCTATACCAGTCTTAATGTTTCTGTCTCTACACGTTTAGCCCTGAGGAGGTACAGTCTGTAGATCTTTGCTCTCCAAGATCTCTTATTTTACCTAAGCGTCAACGGGTACCTGCATGGGCCATGTTGACAGTTTCTCCTTTAATGGTCCTGTTGGCCTTTACCTTCCTTGTTAGGAAAGGGCTCAGACTTTCTTTTATGATGGGGGACTCTGCATGTGCCTAACATACTTTTCCATACATCTGCACTGTCTGTTCTTTCCCTCTTCATTTTTCTATGGACTCATGCACACAGTTTTCCAATTCTCTTTTTCTTCTGGGAAGATGTGAATGAAGACCAACCAGCTATTCTTCGGATTTCCAGAGCTTGCTCTGTCCTTTATTTTCCCCTCGCTACTGTATCATGAGGTTGATGGAAAACAGGAAGAGAGCAAGGATGACTACATGACAAGGAGTCCATCCTTTCCTGTTGCAAGAGCTGCTTGGAATTCAATGAGTAACTCATTGCCACCTTGAATGCTTGGCCAGAGTAACAAGGTGAAAGAGAGACTTCAGGTTTACATCATGAAACCTAAACCCAGTTATTTCTGCTGCAGTTGATACATAAGTTCTTCATTTCTTTATTTGCTGCTATCCAGACCATACTATAAAGCTTTCACTTTCTGTGTGACCAATTTATTAGTTCTGCAACCTTATGCATTTTTCCCCCAAATGATGAGTGAAGTACAAAGCAAAATATTAATACCCAAGCTGCCAAAAAGAAAACATTTAAAATATTGTCGTGGTTTAACCCCGGCCGGCAACAAAGCACCATGCAGCCAGTTGCTCACTCCCCCTCACTCAGAGGGATGGAGAGGAGAATCGGAAAGGAATGTAAAAGTCAAGGGTTGAGATAAGAACAATTTAATAATTTGAACAGGATAAAGAGGTAAGAACAACAATAATAACAATAATAGTAACAATAATAATAATAGCAAAATGGAAAGGTGGGGAAAAAGGGTAAAGCAAAAGCTTCGCATGCAAGTAAAGCACAACAAGGAATTCATTCACTGCTTCCCATGGGCAGGCAGGTGTTCGGCCATCCCCAGGAAAGCCGGGCTGCAGCATGCCTAACGGTAACTCGGAAAGACAAGTGCCATAATGCCAGATGTCCCCCCCCTTCCTTCTTCTTCTCCAGTTTATATACTCAGCATGATGTCATATGGTATGGAATATCCCTTTGGTTAGTTTGGGTCACCTGTCCTGGCTGTGTCCCCTCTCAATTTTCTGTGCCCCTCTGGCGCTCTCACTGGCAGGGCCCAAGGAACTGAAAAGCCCTTGACTTAGTATAAACATGATCCAGCAACAACTAAAACCATCAGCGTGCTGTCAACATTGTTCTCACATCATAGCCAAAACACAGCACTGTACTAACTACTAAGAAGAAAATTAACTCTATCCCAGCTGAAACCAGGACAAATATGCCTTCAGAAAGGAGGAAATCATGCTTGCAGAAATAACTTTTTGCTGGCATTGGTACTGTTTTGCTTCTACTACTTCTTGCAATTTTACTCACTGCCTGTGGTGTTGAAGAAGACTCCCTGAAACAGATTTGAGGGACTTATGGTACTATCTGGAACTAATAGTCTCTGCAAGAACATTAGTGTTAGAAGTTTAGACTGCTGAGAGGAAAATGGCAAGACTAATGAAATGCAAAATTATATACCTACTTGCTGCAGTGTCTTAACCACAGTAATGGCAGGGGCCTGCCATTTGTAACTGTGCAGCCTTTCAGTGACATCCCTGCAGTCTGACTTTTACTCCATAGCCTTTCAACTCATGCCCAAGGCTTCTGTGGCAGTGTTTTTTCTCCATGCATTTGAAAGTTTTCATGGATTTGCCCTGGCAGACTTTTAAAATATTAAGTGTGTTATCTTGGGTTCTGCAGGAAGCAATTGCCATTGATGTGTAAATTGTCATTCCTGATTTTCCACCCCAGCCTCATAACTTTTAGTTTCTAGCCTGATGCTATGGAATGAGTAGAGCTTAGCAGGTAACATTAATAGACAGGTAGTCAGTAAGCATTTTCCAATATGGACATGCATACGAGAACATGGTCCAATCAGCACTACCAGGAGAATGCACAAGAGCTACCAATAGACATACTGACTAGGTCTTGAAAGTATGCAGTTACTTTTGGAAATTTGTGTGAGGGGAACTGCTGCACTGGAGAATATACTCCGAAGAAGATGCTTACATATGGAGACACTTATTGCATCGTTTCCCAGCTGCACAGGTCAAAGTTGTCCCCTTCCCTTTTCTCTTTCTCTCTGTCTCCTTCTTTGTTGGGTATTTTTCACCTTTTCTAATTATAGTTAAGGTGGACCATCAAATATAGCACCCCCACCCCCCACCCCGCAAAAGTAGTTGAGCATGTAATCCTGTTTTATCATTGTTTTATCATTCTGTTGTAGTTTAACGCTGGCTGACAACTAAGCACCACACAGCTGCTCACTCCCTCCTCCCTGGTTGTATGGGGGAGAGAATCAGAAAAGAGAGAAAACCTGAGGGCTGAGATAAAGACAGTTTAAATGGGTAAAGTGAAAACCGTGCACACAATCAAAGCAAAACAAGGAATTCATTCACCACTTCTCATCGGCAGGCAGATGTTCAGCCATCCCCAGGAAAGCAGGGCTCTGTCAGGTGTAACCGTTACTTGGGAATTTAAATGCAATCGCTCTGAATGTCCCTCACCTCCTTCTCCTTCCCCCAGCTTTATATATTGACCATGATGTCTTATGAATGGAATATCCCTTTGGCTAGTTTGGATCAGCTGTCTTGCTTATGCTCCCTCCCAGCTTCTTGTGCACCCGCATGGGAAACTTGAAAAGTCCTTGATCTAGAGTAAACACAACCTAGCAACAACTAAAACATCGCTGTGTTATCAACATTGTTCTCCTGCTAAATCCAAAACACATAATTGTACCAGCTACTAAGATGAAAATTAATTCTATCCCAGCTAAAACCTGGACAGCTTCTCTTATCATCCTTTGTGCAACATACTCCTACCAGAGCAAATCTTGTACTAAACAACCTGAAAACTTTTAGTTTAGCAGTGCTGCTCACAACAACTTTCTTTAGTTCCTTTATTTGCAGATGGAATTCCATGTGTTCTGATAGAGACCTAACCTTGCAGAGCTGACTCATCAATCATAACGTGGTTTTGGGGCTTAGGATTGTTGGCTTATTTTCAAAAGCTTTCCTAAATGCTATTAAAAATCTGTGATCAAGGAATGATAGAAATTTTTACTACATTATTCTGCCCAAACATGCAATACAGAAGTATGTCTGACCCATTACTTTAGGAATCACTTTAGGTTTTTTACAGAATCCTTGATACTATTAAAGACATACAGATTTGGCAATTTATTTTCAACATGCATTAGTGGACTGTATAAAGCTGGAAGTCTTCCCATACCATGATGGATATTGAGGCAAGATAAGAAGAACTAGGCAAAAAAAAAGGCCAGATTTCTTTGGCACATGTTGATAAAAGGATGTGGAGGATGAAAGACTGATGGTGGGCATTCTTCTCTGAATAGGTAGATCTGGTGTGGGTCAGATATTTAGGTTCTGAAATCAAAAAGAATGAGGGAAAGTAGTGGAGAAAAGTATAAGCAAGCAGGCTTATTGCGGTAAGAACAAAGTTCTTATAGAATTAATGTTAATATTGTTACTGGAATACCTAGATATTTGGTGAATGTCTTCCAAACTGTGGCATTAATGTAGAGAGATCTTCCCTACATCTTGCCTTTCATGCCAAAATGTTGTGAAGTCCTTAATCAGAAGATGAAGACTAAAATCCCTGAAAAACAACCTTTCCGTGAATCAGAACAAAACAAAGAAAATCTTTGGATTTTACATGTAAATAAATTAAACTTATGACAGGTGTGTACATGTAGATTTAGCCTGTGCCTTTACATAAAGGGTTTGTATTCCTTTGATGTCAGCTGCTCTGTTTGCTGGACGCTGAGCAGACATACTAATTCTGTTGACTATAATAGTGCAGAAGTCCTTAAAAATTTTACAGTTATTTATGTAAAATGTGGATTTTAGTCCAAATTCAGTATTCACTCTGAAGTATATTGTTTAGAACTTAAAGATTTGCTTATGGCCTATGAGGTACTTTAAATGTGTCTATATAAAATGGTAGAATATAAAGTCAAACTGGGTTTCTTTTATTTTATATCATTGGAAAAGGTGATTTCTAATTAAAGTCTGAAAACTTGTAATACTTGCTAATGAATTAATTTGCAGTCTGCTTCCTGACTACCTTACAAGTTTTCTATCAGGATTTTTTGTAAGTACACCAGCAAAAATGTTGATCATGGTATGGTTGTCATTGGGCAGATGTTGATTGGAAAATATCAGAAGAGATTATGTTGCCCTTCCACTATGTGGTAGCTCTTGTGCCATGTGGGATATATAGTCTATGGTAGAGACAATTTCCCAGAAGAAAGAGTTTGTATGTCCCTGTCATGCTCTTTCTACAACAAAAGAGACAGGTGTTGTATATATGGATCTTCTTTGGGACATACGTATCATGTATTCCCAGAATATTAGTGCTCCAGTATAATGAGTGAGCCAGGGTCCTTAAAAAAATTCATATATGGTTGCAGTGTTGGAGGAGGCTGAATGAAAACATTGTATATATAAATGGTCAGTGAGTTTGTAATCTACAAGAATTTACTTCTACAGGCCTTTAAAAATACATATTTTACTCTTGTATAAGCTATGTATGGCTTTTAAAAGATAACCAAACATTCAGCTCACTAGAGGATATGATATTGTGTCTACACCTGCTGGGGTTACCAGCAGGGATGGACACTTCATCCCCTGCAGATACATGTCCCACTTGAATTCATGAATCTAATGACATGTGACAAACTGTTACCTGTTTTGTAACTGTGCTCAAGGGAGCAGGATGCTGTGTTCCTGAATGGCAAAGATGATGATGACGATGCCAGAGGACTGGTGAGTGCAGGAGCCCCTGTACTATATTGCAAAGCGATCGTTATTTCTTCAAGGGCTCATGTGCTGGGTCTTTCCCTTTTCCACAGCCTGTCTTCTCATACTGCATTGTCTCATCCTTTTTCCAGTCTTTTGTCTAAGATATTTGTGTTCTTACTTCTCCACATTTCCAGTTCCAGTTTTTTCACCTGGACATTTACAGATTTCTACTTTCTTAATCTGCTTTATCGTTCTGTGACAGACACTCTCCCTGCCCCTGATTTCTGTTTTGCTCAGTCTCATTCTTACTAAGATGTTGTTCTCTTCCTCCCATCATCAGCTCAGCTT
The DNA here is from genome assembly GCF_015220075.1 of Falco rusticolus. Lineage (NCBI taxonomy): Eukaryota > Metazoa > Chordata > Aves > Falconiformes > Falconidae > Falco > Falco rusticolus. Next base: position 81,174,145 of record NC_051192.1, read on the forward strand.
CTCCTACTTCCTCACACATTCAGTGAAAATGCCATTTCCTTTTTGGTTCCACTGTCATCTTGGTTTTCAGTCTTCCTCCTTCTTCCTAAACTTTCTGGAGAAGTTTCCTTTCCTCCTTTCAATTTTTCTCTCCTCTTGCGTTTCCAGTTAGGTGGCATCATCTTATAAACCAGTTTAAGAAAGAGGGTGCAGTAGGCTGAGGCTAGGCTAGAGATATAAGGAAACAAATTACTTCTGTCTGAACTTTCATGTCAACTTCTCTTCCAGCAAAGGCTGCTGCAGCCCACAGCAGCCCAGAGCTGCAATGGTGGAGAAGGTCCCAAGGAACCCTAGTTTGCAGAGTGACAAATTGATATAGAGCGTTCAGTAACAGCTGGCACTTATGAGGAGGAAAAGGGAGACAGGAACTGAATCTGTAACTTGGACAATCTACTGAAGCATTTTAAAAAATCCTTTTAAACTGCCTATAAATGGCAGGTGAAATTTTGCCCTAGTTCAAGTTTGGCTAAGTTGGCTGAAAGTAAGGTTTTGGAAATAGGGGTCAAAATGAATACTAATGTTATAAAATCCAGCTACATTATATTCTGAGTTTGGCAGAAAAAGCAGGGTATTAAGCATTGATATAGTGCTGAGAGAGGTGACACTCTGATTCAAGGGCTTGTAAGCAACAGCAAAATGCAGATAATCTGAAGGAGAATAGGAGTAAGAATTGAGATGTATGAAATGACGACAATTCTTAGTAAAATAACTTTTTCTAACCTGTAAAAGAAATACTGGAACAATTGCATCCTAGAACCTAATGGGAGAAAACAAACAATTGATCCCAACTGGTAAAACTGTGCATCTAGAAATAACATCTTATTCAGTCTTTATGAAGAGGAGTGTGATCATACCCTATATATTTAGGCAACCTGCTCTAAATTATTCAGAGGAAAGGAAAGGGGAGCTAAAACAGATAAAGAAAAAACATAGTCAATATAAAGATGTGTAAATTGGGCTGTAGGAGCATGCACTGAAAATGGAATGGAGAAAAGAAGGTTGGTTGTTGAACTGAAAAAAAAATTTGCCATAAACTTATTATCATAATTTGTCATGGGTGAATGGTGGGGCAGGGACAGGAAGAACTTTCCTAATACAGAGTTTTTGTGCTATTGAAAAATCAACTTTTTTAGAATATGTAGAATTTCCTCAAAGGGAATAAATAAAAAATTAAAGTTCAAGCATTTCCTGAGCTTATACTGATGTTTCAAGGCTAGATGCATTAAGCATCCTTCTCTTTTCATATATGCATACATATGTCCCCACAGACAATTTCAAGTTACGCAGTCAGTTAACGATGCAGTTTCTTACAGGCAAACCTTTTAAAGTTGGTTGGTGGTTTTTTTTTTTTTTTTTAATTCTGTATTCATTGAGGTCACCCTCTGTCTCTCATCTTTGCAAGCAGCTCTCATTCATGTCAGTTTAACAAGCGTAAGCTCCACAGCATCTTCTGGTCCCAAATGTCTTCTGACAGAGTACAGTATCCACAAAGCTACCACTTTGAGCTGTATATGAAATTAGCAATATACAACACAGTAGATAACTCTATAGAAACAGCTAATGATTGCAGATATACAGTTACAGTAGAAACCTGACGAAAGAATTGGGAATGTGGACTTGTGCAGTACCGTCTCCCTAACAATCTATTCCTGTTTTGGACAGTCCTGTTTTTCTAAAAGCACAAAAGTGAAAACATAGATGAATGAATAGATGTAAATTAGTTTGGGGCTTCTAAAGTGTCTTCTTGCATGTTTCTTTGCAGGCAGAGAGCATTACTTATCAGGTTTATTGAGTGTTTGTGACACATGGTGTTGTTACCTTCACTACAAAGTACACAAGAAAGGAGAGAGTAATCCTTCTTTTGTGATGTTCTTTTCCCGCACACTTTACATGATCAAGGCATCTGTTAACTTTAATGAGAGTCTTTAGTATGCAAGTGTTATTGGTTTGAATCCAGAGTGAAGGGTATTACAGATTCTGCTGAATTCTAGTCAGAGATGGATGGTGAGATCCTGCAGAGCAGATTGACTGCCAGTTTAATTTTTTCAAGCTTTGGGATATGGCGTTTTTCAAGGCTTTTTGAGATTTCTAGTATTTGCTAGATGTGTTTGATGTCTATGCATCCAAAAATCATTTACATTTAAAAAGTATGTTTGGCTACAAAATCACGTGGCTGGGAATGAGGAAGTGCCTGAAAGGATGTTTTCTGCACAACCTAAATCTTTTCTACTCTTCCACCCACCTGCCCTCCCTTCTGGATATGCATTTGGAGACAAGGTCAGCACTGGGCACAAGCAAAGTACATGGTTACCTACAGTGGAAAAAATGCAATGAAATATCCTTCTGAAAGGCTATAGTGGGACCCTGTGAAGGATCTTTAGCTTTGTTGCTGATATAATTTCTGTCTCTTTTCCAAGGAAGCTGAGCCCAGCTGTCAGAGCAGCGCTTCCTACTGCACAGCCAGGCTCTGCCTCCTGCCTGCACAGCCTCATACAGAGCCAGGCTTGATGCTACTGCTGCTGAGGAAGCACAAAGCAGTGATGTATGTTCCTGAGAGAGGGGAGATTACTCCACCAGCGGCATTTGCCATTTCTTCCCACGTCCTGTTTCACATCCCATGGGAGGGTCTGTCCTGGCCCTCTGCTATGGGGTCAGTACTTTCTGCTGCAGAATTAGCCTGAGGGATGCAGGCAGGTAAGTCGGAGTCTGTGGGGACAGAGGATCATCAAAGATCAGATCAGCTGGAATGGGACATTGAAGGTTTGCGAGAGGTATTAAAAAGTGAAACAAATGCCACAGCTCTCCCAAACTTCCCCCACACTCCCTCCTTCCAATACCTTTTTCTTTACCTCACTGCCAAAACTCTGCTGACATGTTTCAGCCCTTTGCTTTTGCACAGAGCTCCTTTATCCCTATAACACCGTTAATCTTCCCCCAGTTCTTCCTTCCACTAGTAGTTAATGTACAAGTTTTAACTGTGTTTTAAGAATGAATCAGTGCATGATGCTCTGATTTAGACCTTTTTAAAATCAAAGCAAATTCAAACAGAGACAAGAGCAAAATCTCAGCTCTTTCACAGTTGGCCCCTAACTGTGAGTTAGTTTTATATTTCTGTGTGCTCAGTATGAGATTCCCAGGAGCGGATCTGTAGAAGCCTTGAGCACACAGCTGTGGTTGAAATCACTTAAAGTTGCACTTTAAACATACAAAGTCCTATGAAATACTAAGTGTTCAGGAGGATGATGGGCTAATGCTGTTAAATTAGGTGCCCTGAAACAGTGAATGCTTTTGATAGTTTTGACTTTTACTTCTTTGGGCCTTAGCTCCTAGAGTGTAAAGCAAAGATAAGACGAGGTGATTTGGAATGCTGTCAAACTCAATAATTAAGGTCTCTGAAGCACTAGGTTTTTGATGGAGGAGACAAAGCAAAACCCACGCTGAGAGCAATGTTTTAGTAGTGTTCAAACACTAACTGGCCTTTTTTTTTTCAGAAGGGTAAACTATTATTTCTCAATTCAGAAAGCAATCCTTCTTTTCCTGATGTGGATGATGTTTTCTTCCCTGAGCTCCAATAAGCTTTATTTAAACCTTTATTGAGTCCTGCTTGGAGCAGACACCTGATATAGTTGGTTCAAATTTGGAAAAGTTATAAGGAATGAGAAGCAGGGTTGGACAGCAAGTGTCAAAGAATGCCAACTGTACTTGTCGCAAGTGAATTGGACCTTTAACAAACCCAAACCATTCTGTGATTCTCTGAGACGTTACTACTCTGCCTTACATACCTGTGTACTAATGCCATTATTGAAGATTAGACTAGGATCTTAGCAGAGGTGGAATTTGCACACTCACAGATGACTTAGTAAGGGTGAAGTCCAATGCGATGCAGAAGCTCGGGCTTTGAATCTAGGCTCTTGCCGAACTGCTCATCTGGCTCTGCTGACCTTGAGCTAGGGCAAGTTCCAGGTTTTGTGCAGTACAAGATCTCAACAGATGGAGAGATTAACTCTTCATCCTCTAATTATCATAAAATATTTACTTGTTATAGTCTACGCAACACCCCAGCTCTGATATGAATATTCTCATATTAACAGAACAAAAAACTTCCAGTTGTTTGATTGTAATTAGTATATTGACCGTGACTCTGGAATTTTCAGTCATTTGATTTTCAAACTCACTTAATTATCAGCTTTATTTCTCAGAAGACTGCCATTTGATAAGTGCTATAAGGTATATAAGCTTTACCTGACAGTCCAGAGACATGAACCAAAAGGATCTTCACTGTTGCGTTCTATTTCTGGAAGAGAAGTTAAACTTCTTTTCATGAATTAGAGTTGCCAAAGCTATACAGGAGGGACCACTAAAATTTTATGGCCTCGAAATTAAGTGTCAGTAGTTTTGCTAATCTTAATAACCATTCACTACTAGATAATAAAACACAATATGCTCAGAAAAACTGTGAAAAGCTATGCCAACTCAAGGAACAAGATTTGGGTAAACCTTAGCACCTGATCTGAGAACTTTTCATATTGAGTGTGTTGCTCATCGTCAGTGGATTCATGGAAGTTTGCAGAACTAATCCTGGTACTGAGAAATCGTTCCTGTCAACACTTAATTCTCTGTAAATCCGCTGGTCCTGACAAAACAGAGGACACGTATGGCTGCAATGAGACGTAACAATTGCTAGCTGTGAGGGGAAAACACTGCTGATATTTGGTACTTTAAAACTGTAAATGCATCTAGAGTTAAGGACCAGGATGGGCAATTCCAGTCATATCAATTACCCACGTTTGCCACCTGAAGCAGCAACAACTTCTATCAAATTCTGCCTGTGTTGTGCCTTAATCAAAGAAATTTTAAAAGTACTCACCTAAATCTGGTTCCAAATGTTGAGCAAATTGTCTAATTACTTCAAAAACCAACCTCTAATCAGCTACCTATTTAAAAAAGCATGTCATGCTCGATAAATTGCAGAAATTATTTTGAAAAGTGCACAACTAGGCCAAAAAACCCTGTAACTCTCTTGAGGCTAATAGCACATGCTTCCTGAGCAGCATGTAAGCATTTTCTTGAGATAAAAAAAGAGCTACTGATGGAAAAAACCCTCACATTTCTCATGCACTTTTCTCTGATATTATCCATTGTTCCAGGTGACTTAGATTGTAAACAGGATTTTACATAAAGGATGGCTACTATGGCTATAGCTTGATAGCTTTTTTCTTGCTTACAGCCAACTCCAGCATGGTTTAATGCACTGCTGCTTTGTGAAAGAGCTTCTGAATTAATTTGTAAAGCCTTAGGGTAGCTGTGTTGTACTATTTTTTAGATAATTTTTAAGGAATAGTGTGGCTATACTGTGGACAGCATCATCATCATTTGAAAATCCCATTGTACTCTAGTGGAGATTGCTAGGTTTCCTACACTTAACTTTCATCACCCAGAAAAATCAAATAGTCCAGATAAAGGAAAAAACTGAAGTAACTCTGTCCTTTTAGCTTATATTTAGCCTTTTATGGGCAACATCCTCGTTGGACCTAAGACAGACCTGGAAGCAGAATAGTCGCATTCATTGGGCTTTGAGTTTAAGCTGAGTTCAAGTCAACACCTCTTGCTAACCTGGACCCACCTTAGACATCTACATATAGTTTGTTCACATGTCATAAACGTCACCTGCACATAACAGCAAGTGGACCATGTTTTCAGAACTGTATCTTCCTGTATTTTAAAAGGAAAACAATGTTGTTTTGGTCTTGGGGAAATCTTAGATATTGTGTTCTAGTGCTTCTGTTATAGAGATACTTTGCACATATTCTTAGTGAACGATATTGAAAGACTGTTGGTGCCTGACGTCCTTTTTAGTAATTTTTAGAACCCCATCACTGTGCCTGTCTCAGTAAGAAACAACTTCTTATTGTCCACATAGACTGTAAACAATGAGTGTTGTGAATAATTGAGCACAGGGATTTTACCAGCTGATGGCTTGTGCCCTGTCCACTATAAGCCCACAAGCTTGTGTTCTTGGAAAGTGTAGCAGGAGATGTTTCATATGCTTCTGTGAAATGGTTTACCTTCAGCTTCTGAGGGATGTTTCCCTTTACACTTCTAACTCACTTTAATGTCAAAGGGAATTAGCCTCTGGTCATCTCTGGTGACCACAGGCTAGGTGATGAGCTGTAGATCACGCATGAAATTGCTTCAATTGATCTCTGCTGCCATGTTAGAGCCTGCAGAGAGCAATTTTTTGAGATAACTAATCACATGAGATTTTCTAGGGGGGGGGGGGGAGGGAAACAACCTTCAAACTGCATTTGAAAGCAGATTAAGGTTCTGTTGTGTCAAAACACAGTTGCACATGACAAAAACCATTTCATCAAGCGCACCACCAAACAGTTGCTGTGGCTTCTGGGAGGCTAGATTGTCAAGTTACATCTGTTTGAGTACTCTAATCCAGAGGTTATAAAAGCACAGTGGCCCAGCAAGGTTTAAAAACTTTGGCTAGCTACCCAGAGATGTAAAAAGCCTGCAGAGTTGTGGTTCCAGCTTCAGCAATACAGAAGAACTTGCAGAAACTAAATTCATCTTATAACCAATGTTGTAAGAAGTAAGAAGTGCATAGATCCACACAAGGGTTCTTTGTCTTGGTTGAGATGGAGGAAACTATAAACAGATTCCTCATCCTAGAAATTAAGAAATTTCTAGGAAAAAACCTTACTGGAGGGAAAAGTTTGAGCTGTCCTGTGATGGTGAAAATTCTGAAGCATGTCTTTCAAAGGAAGTTTAAATGTTTTGAAATGAAAGGTTTTTTAGGGATCATCTCAGGTTTATAGTACTAGATAATGAGAATATGTGACAGACCTTTTTAAACAATCTTTTAAGATAAATACATTATACCAACAGAAGGAGAATGATATGTAGGAAAATTGAGATAGTCTTCTTTATGACCAAAACCAACTGTCCAATATAGGCAAAAAACAAAACAAAACAAAAAGAACCCCAACCTTAAATTTCTGCAAAAACTCTTTTCCAATACATTTTTTCTATTGTAATTTTTCCCATATGGAGATGTGTACAGAACTGTCTCTTCAAGCAACATTGTGAATGATTCATTGCAAATGATGAAATGGTCAATATTAGACTTATTAAACCTGCATTTAATTGACGTTTTAGTGCTTATATCCATATATTAGCAATTTTGGTTTATAGCCATTGCTGATTGGATAGGAATTTATGCCAGTGCTCTAACCATGGCTTAGTATGGATGGAAGGTTACATGACTCTCACTGATTTCTAGAGAAGTTGTAAATTGTGACCTTTCCCTTGGATAAGAAAATACCTTTCATAAAATTAAATATTTAAAACTGATCTCTTATACTGAAATGTAGCAGTTTATACAAAATATTTTGGCATAGTTATATTTAGCATTTCTACTGAAAAATTAGTTTCAATTGCATTCAAACCTGTTTTATTCTCAGTGTGGAAGAACACCTTTTTTCCTCTTCACTGTTTCTCTCTTTTTTTTTTTTTTTTTTTTTTAGTTCCTGTTTTATGCCCTACGTGAAGCAATTTTTTGGGGCATTTTTCTTAGTTGCTTTCTTGTTTCTGGGAACCACATCTTTTAAAGAAACACACAAGCCATTTGTTGTGACTGGCAGTGGCCTTTTGTTTTACAATTGTGTGTATATTTGAACAGAGATAGAATATGGTAGCTACATTATTCTACAGTGTGTTTGTTTCCACTTTTTTTTAAAGATCTGCTGTGAGCTCAGAACACCCCACCACAATTAGCATGAGGGTTTCTTTGTTTTAATAGGGACATATGCGACAATAATATGTTGAAACATCCTCCTTTCCTCATCTTTTCCGCTCATCTTATCCTATGCACTCCAGTGCATTAAAAAAAGGAAAAGATAATGTACTTCTTTTTCTTGGGCTTACCTCCCTCCCTTCCTCGCCTCCTTCCTTTCATGACCACTACACAGAAAACTGTGTTAATTACATTTGATGATGATGTGTAGTTGGGAAATACTGTCTGCTTTGAGAAGCCTGGGGTTTTATGCAAGAAACATCAAATGAGTTTGAAGAATGAAGTGAAGCAAGTCAGATGAAATGTAATAGCATTAATTGAAAGCTTACACACTTCCAAAGAAAGAGCCTCTTTAACAGCACAGGGTGTTATTGATTGAAGATGACAAAGAAGCAGCACTGGCTGTACTAGTCAGAGAATGACAACAACCCACTGATGTAACGAGGGCGTGGAAAATGCAAATGTTGTGTGAGCAGTGATAAAACATATTGCACAGTTGAGGGTGAATATTATTTAAGGATGTATATTGCCCAAAATCTGAGTTTAGTCAGTTCCTGTGAGTATCAAAAGAGGTGAGTTAATCTACCATTTTGCTTTCTGTCACAGCACTATATAGGACTTCTTTTGGAAAGCCTGTGCAGTTTTGCTGTACCGTATTCAAGGAAGATAACTCAGATTAGGACAGTTTCAATAAAGAGCTTCTGAACTGGCCATATCACTGAACACCCTACTTTATAAATACGTTGTGGTATCTGCTTGTTTGCAGTCAATCAAGTCACTTTGACTTATTAAATTAGAATTCATCAGCTGAGTTATCAGGTGGGTTATGAGCGTGTATCCTAAGAAACTCTATGTGCTCAGCATGAAAAACAAAGCTTTTCTTAAGTCTCGTAACCAAGATGAAGTTGGGGAGAGGATGAATTCCGGTTTTAGTTTCCAAAATTGTCAAGATTTTAGCTGAAATGGCAGCTTTTTGTATTGGGAAGAATGGGTTCTTAAGATTAATTTTAGTCAAATTTAATAACAAAACAGCATTTGAAAATGAAAAACAAAATAAATTCCTATTGTTTCGAGATTACAATTTTATATGTATGCATATATAAAATGCAAACTGTATATAATATATTTTATATTTATATTTATATTTTATATTTAAATTTTATATATACACATGCATATTTATAATATTTGTGTGTATGTATATATATAATTCAAATCCTGAAGCAACAGATATTTTGTATATGCTACAGATATATACAGTTTAAATTCTTTGTGGTTTGCATATTTTTTCACCTGAAACAAGGGTATAACCTCTTAGCAAGTTTTGAAGAGTGTCTCCCTTTCAATGGAATGACAGCTTTTGTATGCTATTTTATGAGTACTCAGCATCAGGTTAGCCGAAGTTTGTTATTTTTGTAAAATTCATTTATGAGACTCATTGTCTTAGAACTGCTGCAGGAACAGCTAACGATGCAGTCCCCAGAAAGCAACATCCATTGCATTGCCATGGATGAAAAATCCTGAAGCAGTAGGAATATGGGATGAAGCAACATTGTCTGGACTATAAATTGTATTAGTCAGCCATAGCCTCTTCTGGAGTACTCATTGTTTCTAATACCACTTGCAGAGCTTTGATTAAAACAAACATTTTATTCCTTTTTTCACATTTAAAGAAGTCTCTGCGGCTATCAGAAAAAAATACTTCAGGATTTTGAGAAAAATGCAAGATCTGATATTCATCATGCTTCTTTTAAGATATTTGTAATTCAGTTATATTAATCAAAAGTGAAGTCACAGTTCTTATCCAAGACTGGAATTTCAAGTTGTTTTTGTTAGTACCCACACTCTGACCATGATGTGATCAGTTGCTTTGATTAGTAGGAATATGTTTCCAGTATTATCAGAAGAAGCAGTATCAGAGTAAACAGCTAAGATGCCTTCCCCTTATGTTAAAATCTGTATGACAAGACATAAAAAATCCCTTCAGTCCAGTACAAGAACTGTCATTCCTGATGGACTCAGCATTTTCTCAGCTCTGTGTTAATATTTAACGTCTTAATGAACCTACTGGTCTTCAGAATTGCCAAAACCAAACCTGATACAGGTTTCTGTTGAGAGTCACAAGGGACCTGAACAGCTGATGCTGGAAACGGAATTGTGAGAACTGTGGCCAGTGTTTTTACAAATGAGATGTTGATCCAAAATCAATTTTATTTACACAAACAGGCGTGAGAACTGCAACCTCAGACTTTCTTTTTGAGCCTTGATAACAGGGGACGTGGCATGCAGGTGCAGGGTTGAGAGCAGATAGATCAGAGTTAACCCTAGTTTTATCCCACAGTCATCCTCTGCCTATCCTGTTGTCTTAGTTCTCCAGCCGTAGAAGTGTCAGCAGCGCATCCTTTACTGAGTTTTGGCATTCCCCACCCTCCCTCACATCCCATTCTCTTTATTTAGATTTTCAGATGTGTCTCCTACTGTGTTTCTGCATACCACCTATCAAAGTAAGATACAGATAGCAGCTGAGAATTGTGAGAACAGCTGGAGAACAAGCCTTGATAAATATAGTTTTTATGGCAAATTCAGGGTTAGGTTCTTGAACTCCTCTTGCTTGAAACAGAAGAGAGGAGATCTGAGAAAACTGAAAAGCCATCGAACAAAGAAAGTCATGTAAACAAGATACTTGTCATGGTCAAATGACAGCCCAAGAACAGAATTCAGGATGCGAGGTGGTTTAATCCACTCCTGAGAAGTCTACACATGGATCATACATCCTGATCTACCAGAGCCTGCAGCAGGCAAACTTCCATTTTATATATAAATTATTTTAAAATCCAGAATAGGTCCTTGACGGTTTTCCTTTGAAATGGGAAGGAAAAAGGGTGAAAGGAGGTCCAGGGTCTTATGGCTCTGTTTTGAATCAGTGTTGGAGAGAAAGAGAACAAGGGGTAGGCATAGGGAACGCAAGTGTTTGGGTGGTGGTGGTGGTGCCAGTGGGCATCAAAGGAAAGCAGGGATGGGGAGTGGTCACTTGTTCTGTGATCTCCCCATCACTGCTCAAGCCCAAACTCAGCAGCAGATTCTGGGGACAGGGCCAGTGGGTGGCTGTTGTGCCTTACAGAATGACAAGAGAAGGGAGGCTGATACAGAGGGCAGGTTGGCGGATCAGGGAGAGAAGAGCATACCACACATGGACTCCTTTGTGAGAGGCTGCTGGCTCTGGGGCTAGCGAAGAGGGGCACGGGGCAGCCCCAGGATGGTGGCACCCCATAGCTGTGGGAAGGAAGCCAGTCAGCCTGTGGGTACATACTCTGTGTATTAAATCCTGTGCTGGCTGGCTCAGCAACAAACTTCGGGCATCTTTACAGAGAACCTCAGTTAATAAGACACCTGCACTGTGTTCAAAAGTTCTGCTGCCTTGAAGGAGTACTGCTGCTCAGCTGTGAGTACAGTAACGCTGAAAGACGGTGCCTTGTCTACAGGCAGGATAAGAAGCAGCTGTGCTGTTTGGAAAAGGGCAAATACAGGTGTCTGCATCCATGTTAGGCACTGGACAGCCGAGAGGGCGGTTGAGGAGGAAGCAGAGGTGGTGACCTGTTGGTGACTGGTGACTCATGCTTTTTGCCCAGCCCTATGTTTAGTTTTTGGGAGAAGGGAGAGGATCTGAGAGCCAGTAGGGAAGACAGAGCAGGAGGGGGCCGTAGCAGGGTGGGCCAGTGTTGGTGCCAAGGGCAAGCAGCTGGGAGCAGTGCAGATGGGTTCCTTCTCCAGACCCAGGTGACCACCATGAGTATGAAGGAGTTAATATTTCCTTTGTGGCAACTCCACTTGTTCATATAGTATCTTCAGATGCAGAGATGAGACCTTGTGAATAAACCCTATAGCAAACCTCCTTCAATAATCTGTTAAAATTGCAAGGTTTTCCTCTGTGCTTGCAGGTGTGTTTTCAGAGCTTGCAGACTCTGGAAATTATCAGTAAGTGCAATTAAGCATCACAGTGCTGTCACTAGAAATCACAGACTCCCTGGTACCATTTTTTACTACCCTTCTTCCCCACAGTCTTTGGCATGTAGATCACACTGACAGGGCAGTGGAGGAGAAAATATCTGTGTCCCTTGGCTGTCTAAGGAATTAGTATGGCATCCCACACACAGAACCTCTGGAGGAGCTTTGTGTCAAGTGCTTGACTTACATATCATGCAGCGTAACACTGTGGGTACTGTTAGGAAGACAAAGACTATGCCGTGGCATTGAACCTTCTCAGAAAATGCCAGCAGTGAGGGTTAGTATCCTCAGTGCTCCAGATTTCTAACAATCAGAATTCGTCCATTGCTGAAAAAGGTGATAACAAGAGTATGGTTGACTCACATCTGTAGAAAATTTTGGCTTGTGTTGTGAACAAGTATGATTATGAGCAACCTCTTTAAGAAAGCAAGGACCAAAACCAGAGACTTCCCTTTTTTAGAAATGTGAGATGGATTGTTTGCATATTTGGTGTTTTTTTTTCCTTATGGGTGATGTTAAACTCCAGCTACTAACCTTTAGTGATGAATAACACCTTGTAACAGTTACAGAAAAAAAGCCAGGACATCACTCAGGTATTACAGAGCAGCCTGATAACCTTAAACACTTCTGAAAGGAGCTAATCTTCCTGCTGACATGTTGTAAAGGGACGTTTTCTGATTCAGGGAGAGCTGTTCGCTGCAGATCTGGTCCCCTTGCTGTGAACTCCAGCTGCAAAATGCAGCATCCTGCTTTCTTGGGGCACAGCGAACTCTGCTAGTGATGGATGAGGAAAAGGATGCCCCTGAGGGTAGCTTATACTGTAATAGTACACTCCAGTGTCCATTACAACAGATATTCTGGAGAATGATGCTAATTTTATTCTGAGAAGTTACAGAGAAAGGAAAACCTGGGTGTGACCTGCACCTATCGTTGCGATTCCAGTTAGTGGGTCACTACGCTTCAAGTACAAGGGACCTCATAGTCTCTCTATGTAGCACCAGGTGAAGCAGGCAGTATTGTTTCTAGGATGTTGTATTTGGCACACAGCAGGGAAGTAAAAGAGAGCTGATAGACAGCCTCAGTACAGGCATAGATATAAAAGCTCAGTGTGATTCATTGTAGTTATTTTGAGGGGTTATGAAATGCACTCTGGCTGTATACTGCACTCTGAATGCTGTGCTGAGGGTAAGCAGGTCATCTGTTGCTCTGAGGGGAAATTTTTCTCTCTTCAAACTCCCATCTTTTTACTGTGGCATTTCCTGAGCACTGTTTGTGTTGCATTCCTCCTTTATTGTCCCCACTTTTCAAGCTCCTCTGGGACACGTTGTGTGTGGACCTAGTTATGACTGCTGTAGTCTCTAAAGTCTTTGAGTTTTGAAATAGACTCTGGCATCATTAAACACATCCTTTCACTGGCCTCCTGCCATGCTTTGCAAGGAGGCACAAAGGTGAGAAAGGTTAGTACTTCAGTATGGATAACAGCTAAATGTGTCTGAAAGGAATTGAAGTTTTTGTGCCTCTGCACAATGGTTATGTCCTTTCTGCGCTAGAGTGGCAGTGCACTTACACTCTGATATCCCAGAGGCCTGCAGCAGGCAAGCTTCCTTACTTTATTTATAAATCCTTTTTGAATCCAAGATAGCTGAAAACACAGGGTTTACTTCCTGGAATTTAAATAATTTCCGGTTGCCCCACAATCGTATTTCTCAGTGTCCTCATTTGCTTCTGCTTTATCCTTACAGCACAATCTAGTTTTTTATCTGTCTAAAGAATGAGATATTACTGCTAACACCACCTAACTTTATTCAGGGGTTCTAATTATGCTGGTTCCTTCAGTCAAGTCAGCCACAAACCTGAGACCTTGCCAGAATGCATATGGGCAGGCTGTCTTTTTTGCAATGTATGTTTTCTGAGGTACCCTTGTATTCCTTGAGTCAGGATAATTAGTGCTTTTTACCAATTGAATCTCCAGTCTGTTTTGTGGTCCAGAAAAAGGACTAAAAATATTCTATTTGTTTTACTGTTTACAGAGCTAATATTTGACTCTGTTGCGATTTGGCTGCATTTTATTATCGCATTTGTGACACACAGTTAGCTGTGCCTTTTATAGAGCTTTGAGTATAGGAATGGCATTGAAGTGTTCATTAAAATGTTTGTTTCTAGGGACAAATGCTGTCAACTCTACTCGACTGTGACTCTCTGCATTTCTGTTTTCCTTGGCAAGCCCCATACTACTCCTTTAAAGTAAGCAGAGCTCTCAGGAAGAGGCCAAAGGCCACTAAAAATTATCAGTGATCAGTTCTTGACCTTTCCTTTCAGCTGCTGGGAGCATTTCTGACATCCACAGCCATGACACCTTGATTTTTTAGTGCCTTCAGCAACCAGACTTTAACTTTGTACTTTACTTTTCCCTACTGAACGCTTTATTTCTTCACTAGAAAGAAGCCGTGTGAAGGAACGAGTTTTGAATCACTAAAAGACCTCAGTTAGGCTTACCTCCATTGAGAGCTAAATCCTCTGCACCAAAGATAAAAAGGTCAGGTCTTTGTGCAGCACAGGTTGAGTGAAACTGTATCCCCTACCTACATCATATTACAGGAGTTAATACTTTCTTCAAAGTTCGTGTCCTCTGTAGGTCTCCTCAGCTTACGGTGGTCAGTTGACACACTTGAAGGCTAATTCCTATTCCTTTAGGAGATTTCTTATATTGCTGAAATTCAAGGGGGAAACAATTCCTACCTGGATTTCAAAGGGTGGAAAATGTCTGTAGTTTTTCATTTTGGATGAGGGAAAACACCTTGAAAAGATACTTTTTCTGGAGGATATTTACTGCAGTGATTCCTGATCCAAGAGTGGGAAGTGGGGAGTCACAGAAGTTGAGTGTGATCTCAAGGCTGAGAGAAGTGGCAACTGCTGCTCTGTGGGAGATACCTTGTCCTATTCCTAGTGGGGCCAATAATCATTTCTTTCAGACGACTTTCCTCTCTTGAAGGAGCTCTACTTGATTAGACCAAGATCTTGTTGTCCCTAAAGGGAAGAGTTTTCTTGTTTTCTTCCTGTTTGGATGTTTCCCCAGAAGTGTTAGTCCTTCAGCATCCTGGCCATGTTGTCACCTTTATAGCCTCTTTCTCCAGCTCATTTTCATATTGGCAGAAAATGGCTGCATCAGCATCTGACTTTGGTGGCTGACTCGTATTTCCTGACAGAATTCATTGTAAGTAGGATGCTTCCCTCAGTGTCATCAGTATAAGCAGTGGTGTTCACTGTACGTGCCCTCTGGCATTACTCCTCATCAGGCAGCCCTGCTTCCAAACCTACAGATATTCAAGGACAGCTTGGGGTTTTTTTTATAATGTTTTGATAAGGGTAGTATTCATAGGAGTAAAACTCTTAACAACATGTTTGCTCAGTTGAAATATTAAGTGGAATAACTTCAACTTTATGGTTTCTCATCTTATGAAAGATATCATCCAAAACTCATTCTTATTTACTAATGAGTTACTTATATTGTCACCTATGGCACATGTCTTCAGTTTTGTGGCCTCACAGTGAGTCTATTATTGAAAAAAGGAAACATACAAATTTCTCCTAGAATGATCTCCATTTTGCTCTGTAGCTTCTTTAATTCACTTTGTATTCCTAAAAACAACAACAAAACCAACAAAAGATTGTTAGCCTCTGTTGAGCTTCTAAAATTCCACCTTTCTATATGGTAAATCTAGTATTCATGATCTTCATCTTAGTATTGAATCTAGTATTCATGGTCTAATTTTCATTCATGAAGATAATGAAATGACAGGAGTATTTGGGCTTCTTAGACTTTTAGTGCATTAAAGCTTTTTCATTGGCAGTACTGTTTAGAATTTGGGGAATGGCAATTATTCTTTGAAGGTTTAGAAACTGATAGAGAATAGCTGTCTATTTTTTTTTTTTTAAGAGGCCTCTGTTTAGGAAGGCAAGAAGGAGCACTTGATCAGTGATACAGTTCACCATTAAAAGATTTTTTCCCATTCTACTAGGATAGCCTCTTTTTCTGTGTGGGTACAATGCATATCTTATCAAACATTTTTTACAAACTCACAGTATCCTGAAAATCTGGAAGTGGAAGGCTGATTCAGTGAAGCTCATAGCATATAACTTCTGAAGGTGCCAGAGGTCTGATACGTGAGGCCTGTCTGCTGTTATTCAATCTTTCTACTCCATGAAGAACTGTTGTCATCAGTTCTCAGTGGCTACCATGGTGCAGCTCAGCGATTCCTCTACAACTTCTGTGGCAACAGTGACAGATCATCTATCACAGGTAAGAAGCCCACTCTAAGTTTTAATGTCAGATAGTCTGTCAGTCAGCAATTTGAAACAGGTTGTAATGAATCTGCATGTTGTCAATACCCACCCTCTTCTCCCAACACGTGCGCTCTAGTCTGACAGCTGAGGGGGTGATAGGATGAAGTTAAATGTGTCCACTCATAGACTGTATGTCATCTACCTTCTTCAGATTCTCTAGGAAAGGTCTTACTATGGTACCCAGGATTCCAGTGTGGTCTCCCATCTCAGTGGGAATTAAAAAGCCATAGCACACCTACTTTAACAAAAAGTGGAAAAATATGACAGGTGTCCTGTCCACAGTGTGTCTGAAAGACTGTTGCAAGGTGTCATGGTTTAACCCCAGCCGGCAACCAAGCACCACGCAGCCGTTTGCTCACTCCCCCTCACCCGGAGGGATGGGGAGGAGAATCAGAAAGGAATGTAAAACTCAGGAGTTGAGATAAGAACAATTTGATAGGTAAAGCAGAAGCTGAACATACAAGCAAAGCAAAACAAGGAATTCATTCACCACTTCCCATGGGCAGGCGGGTGTTCAGCCATCCCCAGGAAAGCCGGGCTCCAGCACGCGTAATGGTTAAAACTCAGGAAGACAAACGCCATAATGCCAGATCTCCCCCCCTCCTCCTTCTTCTTCCCCCATTTTATATATCGAGCATGACGTCCCACGGCGTGGAATATCCCTTTGGCCAGTTCAGCTCAGCTGTCCTGGCTGTTTCCCCTCCCAGTTTCCCGTGCCCCTCCAGCCATCTCGCTGGCAGGGCCTGAGAAACTGAAAAGCCCTTGACTTAGAGTAAACACGACCCTGCAACAACCAAACCCACCCGTGTGCTGTCAGCATTGTTCTCACTCCAAATCCAAAGCACAGCACTGCACCAGCTACTAAGAAAATTAACTCTATCCCAGCTGAAATCAGGACTTGTGTGTGCTCTTGGCAAAACTCACTTCACCAGCTGCTCTCCTGCTGCTTTACCAGCCTCTTGTCCTGAGTGTCTTGGCTGATTGATAATCCAGTTAGCTATACAGTTCTCATAGGAAGGATGTTTAAATTTTTTGCTTTTTCAGGGATTCTTTATCTTCTACATTTTGATTGTTCTAAGCCGATGAAATCAAGCTGTTCTGTCTTAATGCAAAATCAGCTTTGCCTTAGACCATTAATAGCTAGGAAAGGTGACTGTGTATCTGGCCAGCGCACACTTACCTTTTTACTGCCAAAACGGTCAATTTTTTTTTGGCAAAAGGCTAAGGAGTTAACTAAAAACAGTCAAGGGCTATAGGTATCCCTTGTTGACCGCGGTAACTGTCTATGTTTTTACCTTGAAGACATCACACAAAAGTTAACATCTAACTTTGAATCTTGGAAGCTATGTTTTATGTGAGTATGAACTAGACCAATTAAGAACTGATTAAACCAGTGCTCAGGGCAACGAGTAAAGCAAAGGTAAGAGTCTGTACCTCAGTTCATTGTCAGACAGCTTTTTTCTCTTTAGGGTTGCTTTTAACAGCTCCCAAGGTCTTCCCATGTGCAGTCAGCTGCAGAGTTGCCTGTGTATCCAGAGGAAAAGCCTTTCCACCATTTCTGGAGGTGTGGCTCTAGGTTTCCTCCTTGCCAGCAGCTTTCACCTCCGTGTTTGCTTGGCACCTCTCTCTCTCTTCTGCCTGTCTCTGTCCCTGGGAAGCTGTTTGCTCCTGGCATGCTCTGTTATTTTCACACTAGGCAAACTCTTGCACTCTGTCCAGGGGGATCAACTTGATTCAAAGCACAGCTGCCAGGACGAAGGCTTCCTCCCTGCTGTCCAGCTGCACCCTTGCAGAAGGCACAGTATAGGGCAGGGGTCCTCAAACTTTTTAACCAGGGGGCCGGCGCAGATGAAGTGGCAGGAGGCCATCTGCGGCTGCTTGGTTTCCCCCCCAACCCCCCGCGGGGGGGTCTGTAAATACCGGGGGCCGGATTGAGGACCCTGGGGGGCCGTAGTTTGAGGACCCCTGGTATAGGACATAGCAAACAATGAACAAATTAACCAAATGCCAGCTGTGACAAATCCTGAGAACCCAGCCTAGAAGATTTACCCACGCTAGAAATTTAAAAAAAAAAAAAAAAAGAGAGAGAGAGAAGTTGCATTATGTTGCATTATGGGGCAGTATGAGACTTATCTTCTTTTGAAATAGTATCTGTCTGGAGAAATATAATATGTATTCCTGCCTGCGCTGAATGCTTGTACAGAAAAGAGAACAAAACAAAACAAAACCGCTGCAAGTAGAAAAATAATACATAATTTTCCTCTGTGTTATTGAAATAACTTAAAATCACACCAGTAATAAGATGTATTATCTATTTGTTACTCATTAAGCAGACAGTTTGCTTCTTGAGAGATAAAAGTGCATTCTTTTTGAGGATTTTTAAAGGCTACAGTCCACAAGCCATCTGTGTCATGCTGCAGTGCTCCCAGACTAGCCATGTTCTGGCAAAAACCCCAACCAACCAACCAACCACAAAAGATACATCTCTTACTAGTCACCCATTCAAGTTCTTAACAAGTAAGAGGTTGCGGATATATTTGAAAGCAGGTGTTTGTCATAAGACCTTCCCAGCTGACACCATCCAGCATAAAATGGGTTTCTATTCTAAAGGGAAATGCAGGATAGATTGCATAATGCTGTTTTTCTCTCTTCTTCAAAGTTTGTTATTGATTTCAATTTGAAAAGAAGCTGTGAATATTTTGAAAATAGTAAATCCTCGTCAAAATAGCTATTGACAAAAGGCTTCAGTAAGTGAGCAACCAAAATTCAAAAGATGCAGACTGCATGGTATCAAAGGTTCAGAACAAACTAGATAATGATTTTTTTCCAAACCATTGAAGATTTTTTCTTTCTTTTTGCTAAGTAATAGCCTATTAGAGATGCACTAAAGCACTGAAGCATTGGACAGCTAATCATACTGACTGACTAGGCAAAGTATATGCTTGACAACTACCATTCAGTAAATACAGCTTAAAGTTAAATTATATGTTTTAAAAATCATAAAAAACAGTGTTTCCTTTCAGGACCTTTTAATCCATTAAACCCTCTGTAACAAAATATCGCTGACGACAAGAATTTACTAGGTATCAAAAATGATGAAACATTTATGTGGATGGAAAGAACATCCATACGACCATTAGACTGGACTAAGATTATTATTATTTTTTATGAAGACTGTGATATTTGATCTTCTAGTTAAATCATTGAGAATGGCTCGGGATTATAAACTCATATTCAGAGAATAAACCAGTCACCAAATTTATGGAGCAGAGGAAAAAAACCCCCGAGCTATTCTGCAGCTGTTTACTGTAGGATTTCTTGTAGCTTCCTGTCAAGCACCTAGCACTAGCCAAGTTTAAGAGGAAGGTGATGCATTACTTGCAAGCCATTTCCGTAAGCATAAATTCGTAACCATTGCACCTTGACTTTCATCCTTCTCTTGACAGGTTTTATTATTAAGATTTGTAATAGCCTTCTCTTCTTCTGTTCCCATCCCCCAATTTTCCTTCATTTATTTCTCTTAGCAGTGTGTGAAGATCTTTTGAAATACATTCAGGTTCTTCTTACCTGTAATATGTGAAATTGTTGTCACTTCTTTTCTTCGTTGTTGTATCATTTGCTCATATATTGGTTTTTTATAACCGTAAGTCCACATGCTGATATTGCTTACTTTTTCAAAATGTCTCAAACATTTAGTAATTTTGTATCTTCTGATCTTAGACTAGCTCCCCTTTTTTCTCAGAGAATTCGTGGTGCTTTTTTTTTCCTGTTACTACACTAGGCAAAATTTTATTCAATAGCTAGTTTTGAAAGTATTTAGCAGAGGAGAAATGTAACTGAACATCTTTATTTTTTTCCCAAGAATGATGATATATCTTCTTCTTTCCTCATTGTTGTTCTCATGCAGCATCTTTGCTTTGACAGTGATAATAGCACTTGTTAGTACACAATGTTCCTGTAACTTTATTATGGTTAATAAGCCACAGTTTTATGATTAACACCCAGGGTGTCTGTATAGCTCCTGTGCGTTATTCAGACCTCTTCTTTTACACATACAAAGAAGGTAGGACACCTGCCTTTTTTCTTTGGTAGATACATCTTCTTCTGTTACTATCTTTCTCAGAATCTATTTAAAATGGCCATTTATGGGATAAGTTTTGTCTGTTGTGCTTGCTCTTGGGAACTGCAGTAACATTAGTCCAAGTGCCCCAAAACAATGAGCTGGAATACTGGGATTTAGTGTCAAAAATGGAAAAGAATCCCACCCAAACCAAGTCTCTTGTATTGGCTTTTCAGTTTGTCTTTCCAGGCTCTGTCATTTTGCCTTGGTTTCTGTGTTTGAAGTTCACTTCAGAGAAGATAAATGAGGCTTTTCTGGCATGGATGCCGCAGTAAAGAGAAAACTAATGCTATTCTCCCACTACAAGGATGAGGAGGTGCCTAAAGATATTCTGGCAACAGGTTTATAAACTCAAACTTGACATATAAGTAACTGCAGTATCACAGGATGTTTTAGATGGCCAAAATATGAAGGGATTCACGTGTATTATTATACAACTTTTTAACAATAATTACTTATGAAAATGAAGAGGTGTGTCTGAATAGACCTTCTGGTTCAGGAACTCACTGTGCTACTGGAAGTATTTACAAGGAGAAGAGCTCTATACCTCTGTCTGCTTCATCTCCAGCTCTCTGCAACCAGCCATGCTCAAAAGCAGGAGACGGGATGTGTGAGCCTGTGGAGTAATAGTTGTTACAGTGTGTTTAGAAGCTTTCATGTTGACCTTCTTTCTAACCTTCTCCCTTAAGCTACACTTGCCCAGTCTTCCTGGTTATTCTTTTTCTGCATGCAGACAAAATGACTATTGTAAGTGTGGAATAAGAACCTTTCAAAGAAAAAGATGTGTATTCACTGAACAGAAATTTTGTGTTTGGTGTCAGTAATCATGTGTCTGTAAATTGGAAAACCCTGGTACTTAGGGGAGGGTGTATCATCACTATTTACCTTCATTAAAGGACATTCAGTTGCTTTTATATATCTACAGATCTATGTTGCTTCAGGCTGCTCAAAGGGCTCCTGAATCTGCTAGTGAAAATATATTGTCTAGCAAAAATGATTACATATTTTTTTGAAAAAAACTGTGCTCCTTCCTTTCTTATGTCCTTGTAATTTGCTACTGCCCATCTGGTTTTAGAGTATTTTGATATATGTGGAATTACTTCATTCCATTTGTTACTGTGCAACTAGAAATCAGAGTATTTTGATGTATGTGGAATTACTTCATTCCATTTGTTACTGTGCAACTAGAAATCAGAGTGTTCTCAGAAGGCTAAGAAGTTCAGTTTTGTGAAAAATGATCTACAACTATCAGAAAAGTATCCCTTATGTTGATTACAGGCTACTCCATTATTAAGATGCTAAAATAGATGATACTGACAGATAAAAAGTGGAACTCACAAAAGGTGAGACAGGCAGCCCATAGACAGAGTGAGAATACAATCTTCAAGAACAGAATGCAGCCACTTAATTTATATTCAGTACTTACAATACATAATATCATCTTCTAAACCTGGAGACAAAACAAAACAAAAAAATCCTTAAGTGTAATATGAAAAAAAAAAGAGATTAAAATTTCAAAATAATGCAAGGGAATTGCCAGAGAGATATTATCAACTAAACCGCATGTTGCATAAGATCTGATTGAAAGACTGGTAAAACAGGATGGTTGGAAAACAGTTTGAAATCATACTTTGGCCAACCAATCATATACATTTGGCATTGTGCCCATTTGTCAAAGTATAAAATTAAAGCAGTAATTTTTGTGGTTCCTAGTGCACTGATGGGCCTACATTTGAAGCACTACATAATTATGTTGGCCTTATGAGAAGAATAGTTAAGCAACTGAAGTGAGACACTGAAGAAATATCAAATATATCTGTGTTAGAAGCCCCCATGAAACTTTAAGGTTTTTTATGAAGCCTACCACCCAAATAAAGTGATCATGCAGCAGCATCAAATCTGGTTTGACCTTAAATTGGGTACTGAAACTTGGGGTTTTTTTCCAGTTGAGTGAAATCATTACCAAATCGGTCTGTAGTGAAACATTTGTCCTAAATGTAGATCTTGAGAAAACTCCCATGGCACAGACTTTTTACCTCCTTTAGGGGGTTAGACTACATGAGGGGATTGGACTAGATGACCTTTAAAGGCTCCTTCCAACCCAAACTATTCCGATACCCCGATCTCAATGGGTGTGTAAATTTGGTGACACACAGAGAGCACCCTGCAAAGACCACACGTCCCACAGAGTTATGGTGCAAGGAGTTTTTCTTGCCCAGTTTGATTTCAGCTTGACCTGGTGACTGGTCCAGTACATGCTGGTGTACACCAAGCCATCGTATTCAGTCATGAAGTAGTTTAGACACTGCCGTGAGGAAAAGCCCTGACAGTTTGTATGTAGTGAGTTCACACTGCAGTGGTGGCTGGTGGGATGTGGGGTGGTAGAGCACTCTCCTTCCCTGTCTGCTGCCCACCTTCCAGAGGCAACTGGTGCTACTGGGCTGACCTGTACACACAAAGCTCTTGAACGGGAAACCCTCAACACGTGTCCTCAGACTGCTTTACCTCGGTGGTCAAGGGGATCCTGAAAAGTGAGGAGCCACCAAAGAGCCTACTACTGTATTTAGCTGGAGAATAGAGGGTGACTCCTGCCTTGCTGGCCCAGGGACAAAACCCTTAGTTCCAGTGGCACATCAACACAATACAGCCTGGAATCACTTTTTGGTCTGCGAAGGCTAGAAGGGACATAAATTTCATACCAGGTAGAGAGGTGAACTTGTTGGATTTAGCTTCCCAGACAAACTGCTTGACTTATTATCTCAGATGCTTAACAAAGCATCTTACCAAACAGGGTATGTGGATTTAGCATTGATTCTTGGGCTCTCTTGCACTGCATGGCAACATCTGTGCTGTGCGTAACAGGAATATCACCTTAGGAGGAAAAGACATAGTCTGATTTTAATAACATCTCCAATGTTTAGTTGAAATGCAGGTCAAAGTGAGAGACATATAAAAACCTTATGAGCAGAAAGTGATTAGTGATGCATATAAATGTCAGCTTTTCTTCTTATGGAGATGTGTCAAGTTGCAGTCATCTTGAGTGAGAATGAAAAGGATCTGCATGGGGCTATGAAAGGAGAATGAATTCGCACGTGGAGCAGAGTTGCGGACCACCCTTTTTCTTTATATTGCTGGCTGATTTTCATAGTGTTCAAGAGGATGAATTGAGCAAGGAGCAGAGTCTCTCACCTGTACTGTATCTGCCTGGCATTCAGTAAACTGGACAGCATCTGCTTAAGAAGTGAATGAAAAATGAGAGGAAATTTTTGCTTCCTCAGTTTTTGTGTGTACTGAACTGCTGAGGTCAGGATATGCATTGGAGAAGCTCCTGCCAAAGCCGTGCTTGCAGTATCTCCTGCAGCAAGTGGCTTAAAGCAAGTCAGTCCTGCTGCTGCAGAAGATGTGGCATTTAAGTGACTTGAGTATAAACTTTTTTTTTTCTTTAGAAAAAGGAGAAATGCTATCTTGCTCTTAATCAGACAACCTAGCAGTGCGTGTCCTAAGGAAAGGCTGTTTTTTAAAAGTTGCTTACAGTGGGCTGCTAGTTAGACTTGCAGTTCATTTGGCAATGTAGTTCATTGCAGGTAGATTTCTGTTTCTGCAGTACTAAATACCATCTTCCCAAAGCAAGACATTGGCATTCATCTCAAGTCTTTATTCACTAGGATCCACTCTTCCCTGGAATAATTTGATTCATTTCTACAATGTGTCAGATTAAACCCACCAGCAGGAATTTTCTGAAGATTTTCAGTGTTGTCTTTCTCCAAGTGGTCTCACAGAATAATGCATTTTTTTTTCTCAGAAATGTGTGTTCTCTATCCTCTGAAATGCCCCCCTCCCTCTTTAGACACAATTTTAAGTATGATTTAATAGACACCACTGATTAAAGATGCCAACAGCTAGCTCAAATAATGTATGACAGCTTTCTATTGAGTGTTTCCAAGTGGACTTCTACTCAAGGTTATATTTAGTGCAAGTTCACCATTGCTTGTGGGTTTTTTTTCTGAGAACTGAGGTAAAGGGGAAAAAAAATGGGGGTTTGGTTTTAAATTGTTTTGATGATGTGGAAAAATCACTTGAAGAGGGGAAATTCTAGAAAACTGGGAGCTAATAGAAGTTGTAGTATTATAACAACCTTTTTAGGGAAAAAAATGCCACTTTCAGATGGTTGGCATGCATGGAATCTACTCCACCATGGTTCGCTAGGCAACACAACCTGCTATCCTAGAGGAACAGTGGAGGGTGGAGCGGAGTGGAGACACTGCAGCCAGTGTACTCCCTGCGGGACTGGGAACTTGATGGTACCACACAGCCGATAAGCTGCACAGTAGCTGTCAAATGGAAAACATGAGAAGATGTCCATTGCTGGGCCGACAACTGTGGCAAAACTACTTTCCTTAGATGAACCTTGCTCATTATAATCTCATTATAATACTAACACACACCTCCATACCAAAGTTACACACCTCCAAGGCACAACCACCCCTTACCAAGCATGTGTTTTCTATTTCTTACTAACTAAGTCTTTAAATGTAAGCGAGAGCAGTTAACACCAGTTGATAATGAAAGAATGTATGACTAGAGTCACTCAAGCTCCACCTGAAAGTAAGGTATAAAAAGTGAATGAATGAGAGGAGAAGTTAGGGAAGACTCCATTGCAACTTCTAGGATCAGTTGACAGGCTGAACTTCTTCTGCCCTCTCCCCCATAGGGGTGCCTGTTGGGTAAGAACTTTGACTTATGCACGCTAAATAACAAACTCATTCTAGCTGTCAATAGTAGTTAAGGTTTTGGTTGTATATAGTTTGGCTGTATATAACTTCAAGCTTGTTTTTGCAGGCAGTCCCTATCACCAGCAATCACAACTCTTAACTTGTCACGGTTTCATAATAAAGAGTGTTATTCTGTAAACTGTTGGTGTGAGCCCTTTGTGGGCGCTAGCAGTTGCCAGCAGCAGGTGACACATTTAATCAAAGTGGGAAGACCTGCTGAGGGGTCCCCCTAAAGCTGTTGGTGTGTTTCCCTGAACAAGGCAGTCAAATTGCCCTCCAATCTAGTGGGACTGTTCAGTGAAGGGTCCCTGTAACGGGATGTTGACAGACTGGTCAGGCACAAGGGTCTCACCTTTCCTGGGGCACTAAATAGACAGATCAGACACCTGGGGCTGAGAGGATTCCATTGTCCCCATCGCCTCCACCTTCATGTGACAGATGATGACCTGAAGAGTGAAGGGGCAGCCTCAAGGGATCTGTGGCAGCACCATTTCGAAGCACGTCAATATCAGTGCTGAACTTGGAACCAGAAAGGTAAAGCTTTAAGTTGAAACCTTGTATAAGCAGAAGACAAAGCTAAACTCATCTAAAGTTTTCAGGACTGTTCTGAGCCCTAGCAAGTGTTTCCATGATGTTTGTAAAGATTTGAGGGTAACTTACAGAAGAAAAATGTTGTGGGGGTTTTTAATCCAGCTTTGAGTTTTAGCTTTCTTGCTTGTGTGAAAACTAAATAGTACCCATTATTCTTTGCCTATGCAAAATGTACATGAGATCCGTTTTAAGGGAAGAAAAAAACTCCTACTGCTCGCTGTATGTATGTGTGTCTTTCTGTCTGTGCATGTATAGACATCTCAAAAATATGAGAAAAGATTAATGCAATCTTAGAGTGCAGTTTCTCAGTCTAAGCATTAGTTATAATTTTAATAACATCGTCTCTTCCTTGATATTTACAGGATGAAAAGGTCAGACATGGAAAACAGAGTAGGAAAAAGTATTCCACATTGCTAGAACATCTTTTGTTTTAGTGTCCTCATTTTCCTTTTTACTTCATATACCAGCTCTCTCAGTTCTGCTGTAACGTTTTTCTTCTTGCTATTTTTGCTGTGTGTTTAAAGTGCAATTGCTTTCACTGATAGCCTAAAAGCTATGGGAGATTTAAAGTTTTAGATATTTTGTGTGTATAGCACACAGATCACTGTAATCAAAATCTATGAAGAAAACAAGCAAGGCTGACATGATCACGCTTGTCCTACCTTAACAATATTTGAATCTACCTATTGACATGGCATGTTTTTTTTGTCTAGAATTCATTTATCTGTTAAAACATGAGAACAATTCTTGCTGCTATTGAGTAGAAATAAAGACATTTTGGAAGTAAAGTTAGCAGGATATGTCTGTACCAGTACGGTGAAGGTTCAAGGCAGCTGTGAGTGAGCTAGTGAATCTACACATTTGATGGCTTCTGGTAAATTTCTTGAGACTCTTATAGGTACAGCAGCTAAATGGTTCTGGATCCATCCTCATAGTCCCTGATATTCTTTATTTGCTCACCAGAAATAAAGCTGGCTGTTTTTCCATGAAGAAGCCTGGAGGAATGTAGCTGCCCATGTAAGAAAGTCAGTGGTAGGAGGAGGACTGTGGCATACTGTGCAATTGCCACAGGGGAACCATGGAAGAAAGGCAGCTAAGGAAAGATGCTCACCACCATGGTGTTGAAAAACCTTTTATGTTAGTAGGTAAATCTGCCCTCTCTTCTGTAAAGTTTTAGAATATAAATTAGTAACATGTTATAGATAAATAAGAAAGCATCACAAAAAGTTGTTAAACATCTTATGAGTATTATTTTGATGAATCTCAGTTATATAAATATTGGTTAGCTGCTTATCCAACTGTTACATTAATTTGTATAAATATGTTAATCTGAATTTATTTACCTTGTCTGACACAAGTATCAATTGCTCCATTCCTCACGTCTGCCTTCTTTAATTTCATATGCATGGAAAATATGTGGGAAATATTATTAAGATTTTATTAACAGCTGACTTCAGTTTTAATCTTCTGTAGGGTACCTTTTTTTAGTGGTCATACTAACCATTTTTATAGTTTTCCCTATATAGTAATCTCTAACTGTCATTCCACCCTTTCTTTCTCAATCAGGACATACAATGATAACGTTTATTGCTACACCTTTGACCTTCTTTATCAATATACTTGCATTGCTTGCTTGACTGAGTGTATTAGTTTTCTCTGAAAAAAATTGTATATTCAGAAAAAAAGGAGTTATGAAAATCAGGCATTAGTTGAAATTTTGTAGCAATTAATCACAGGTTTTGTGACTCAAATAAATTTTGACTCCAATTTTTTTAATACAAAATATTTAATGTCAATGTTTTAAAGGAAAATTTAAATATTTTCATAATTGTCCACAATGAAAACGAAATAATCTTACAGCAAAAGATTGTAAATTAAGTCTTTTGACTAACCTATTTTTTCTTTCCCATTCTCTTTTAGCACTGCTCAAATTCTGCATAAAACTTGTCTCAGTTCAGCTCAAGCCACTCTCCTCTCTGCCCTTCAACCACCAAACTGAAGCATCCTGTATTCCCTCAACTCTGGCTGTTTGCAAATTCCAACTTTTTATGTCAGCTTCACTCCATCAGTTCATAAATTTGAAGGCCAACAGGGATCACTAGATCACTTAGCCTGAGCTAAATATAACACCAGCAGTACAATTTCACATAGTTAAGCTCTGTATTAAGCCAAATAACTTGTAATGGGCTCAAGCTTACGTCCCACAACAGCCGTCAGTCTTGATTTGAGGACTTCAACAACTGGGGAGATATCATCACTTAACTTGATGGCTCTGATAGTTAATCACCACTGCAATTAAAAAATTGCCTCATTACAAGTTTGAATATGTCTAGCTGCAAGCTCCAGCCATTGATTCTTGTTATGCCTTTCTCTACTGGATGAAAGAGCCCACTGGTGTCCAACATTTCTCTCAATCTGCATAAAATGTACAGTTTTAGGTCAGCCTATGCCTGAATAATACAGTAAGCCTTAAAAGTTGTCATGTTTGAGAACAGTTAGGCATTGATGTTTGGATACTCTCTTTATAATACAGATTCTGTAAAGTCTACTTAAAACAGACGACTTGGATGTACTATTTGGCATCTAGTTGACAGCATCATCGCTGAGAACATAAGTACTGATTTTTGTAACCTTGTTTCGTAAGGAAATAACACCTTTAAAATCATATTATTTGTCTGTCCCTTTCATCTTCTGCCCTCACTTCCCAGGAAACTCAGGAACATACCGAATAATTCCAGCTGTATGTGATAGTTCAGTAGAGATCACAAAGCTTTTGTGCTCCCTTAGGTTCTTACAGAAGACAGAGGGAGGAGGAGAGAGATCTCTGTTTGGTTTGTTCCTCCCTCCCCTTCCCTCACCCACTGGATAAATAGCTGTTGTCGCCTGTCTGAGCTGGTACCAACAAGCCTGTCACTATCTGGGCAGTTCAGAACCAGCCATATTAGAGATACCTCTTCACCATCCAGCAACCAGGAGCTGTAGGAGCAATTTAAACAATGATGAAGAGAAAGGGTAGTTACGGCATGGCAGGAGGAGGTACTGCAGGAGGCAGGGATCACAAGGCTAAATGCTGGAATTTCTGAACTGGAGAAGGTTGGGAGGGATTCGAGGGTCATAGGAGGTTTCCTGGAGGAAACCATTTTTCCTTAGTTTGTGACTCAAATAGTTGCAATGAGGTATTTCTGTAAAAAGTCAGGCTTCTAGCTCTGAATATGTCAACAACCCACAATATATTTGTCATGATCACAGTAAAGAGTCTATTCATTATATTGTGCAGCTTCTTGTGCTAAAAGGAGTATCAGATAATTTATATGTGTAGCTTATAGTTGTAAGATAAATTTTTCATGTCCACTTGGTATGCAGCACGGTTGGAATGCATTTTTTTAAAAAACAATTTTATCAGCTTTAATCCTGGTTTTGTGGCAGAAAAATATAATTTGCCTTGTGCTGTCAGAAACTAGAAACTTTTAGGCCCAAGACGTAACTTCACAAATCAAAAAATCAGGTTTCTTGCTCTCTTATTTTTTTACCTTTTATTTTAAATAACTTTTCCATCAGGCTTATTTTACAGGCCATAATTTCCCTTCACAATTAAAACACATGGCAGGAAAATAACCTTTCAGTACTAATTAATGAAGATTACAACTCAATGCATTAAAATATGTTTGAAATAATTGTGTCATTTATTGGCTTCTTATTGAGGGTTTTCAGTAAAGGGTTAGCCCAAAAGGTATGCCACGGTATAGATAGGTGTCTGTTGAGTTCCTGACAGAACTTATAATGACCTTATTTTACTTCAATTCAAAGCAAAGTTTTCTTTCTAAAGTTCTCTCTGCTGCATACAATTCATACTGAAAAAAATGACTGAAGACTTTAAACAAAAAAAGTTTCTTTACTGAGGGATTCCGCTTCTATGGGAAAAGAACATTTCACAGCATCATTTGGCATGTGCAAGAAAAACCAAAATAAGTATAGGAATTGAGAACTGGACTTCTGACGGAATTGCTGTATGGGCTTCAAGAGCAAATCTCATACTTCAGAGTAGGTTTGGGGAATCTGAAAAGAGATAATTTCTCAGGTAGGTTTTTTTTTCTCTTTCTCTGTTTCTTTAGACTCTCATCATTCATATCACATCTTTCTACAGTCTGATCCCTCAGAAAAACAGTGAACCCTTTAAAACTATTTTTCAAGATATTATGAAATAAATCTGAAAGGATTTATACATTTGAAAGGAAAACACAGAATTGAACCTCTACTGTTGAAGTAATGTATTTCTCAACTGTCAAAACCTGTAGAGGATTACTGTATTTTTTAGGAAACTAATAGGAAAGGCAACCCTCTAGCCTTAATATTATGCATAACCCTATTCAGACACACGTATGTTTGAGACCACAGAACTCTAAGCTGTGCAGAAGGTTAGCTGAGATGTATTTCAAACTGGCTTCTATTCTCCTTAATCAATATTCATAGCAGCCAAGAGCTGCCTCAAACTTACAGTCTGGCTGCTACAGACCAACGTAAATATTTTTTAAAATCAATAGAAACATTTCTCTTAAATTTGTTGGTGTTTGGCCTAATCCATAATTCAAGTGCCTCCTAATTACAGAATGTCATTGGCACAGCTGACATGGAAAAATGTGTTCCCTGCTGAACTTCATTACCCAGCTTTCCCATCCCATGCAGTAAAGAACAAATGGGCAAAACCTTAGTATTCTGTTTCTGGAGCAGTCTCTTTCTAACCTGAGAACAGTCAAAAAAATTCACAACTTTAAATAACTGCTAAAATTTACCCTTTCCTTTTCTAAAACACTCTGTCATCTTTTTTGCAGTGTGTTTAGCTTAGCCAGTACCTGGATTTTAAAAGCACTTTATTCAAGCTTCTTAGATCATTAAAATCCACATTAAACTCCTTTGCATCACCTACCTCTGATTGCAGCCAAAGGAGTACTGAGGGTGAATGGAGCATGCTAGAGCCAGTCTACGGCTGATCATGGAACATTGTTTAAAAGGGATGTAAAACCTCCACCAAAGCAAAGAGTAATTTAATTGTGACAGTGGATGAAGTAATATCATTAAGCAGAAAATGAAAGATCAATGGGGAAGACAGTGCTAATATTGATAACAGTGCTGAATAGGCTGCAACGCAATTAGAGCCTAATCAATGATGCAACAGGCAGTAGTCAGTTAAACACACCAGTGTATAAACTATTTGTAAAGTAACAGCAAGATTATGGGCAGCCCAATGGAAGAACTAACAGGAGGGTTGTACAAAGTGAAATTCAGTACAGGGTGGGCTTATAGAAACAGGACTGGAAAGCAATGACCAAAACTGAACTATGAACCGTGGGTTGCTCGTGAAGAATGAACCGGTGGGTTAAGTATTCTCTTTTATTGTCTTTAATTGGCAGTACAAAACTGGAAGCATTTCCACAGTTAAAACAGAATCCCCCTGAACTGGAAAAATTGGGGGAAGAATAAAGAAAAATGATCTTGCAGTAGTAGCAAGTGACAGGAGCCTGCTGTTGAACCCCACTATCAGATCTGGCTATAGTACAGGCTAATTTTTCTGCTGAGAGAAATGCTATTAGAACTGTCACCCTTTTGAGAAATATTAACATCAGAAGCAATTGTTAAGCAATACACATTACTGGTAATACTAAGGTCTGACACTTCTGGTTGTAACAAGATTTTTCAGTTTTTAACTCAATGAGTCATAAACTAAGGACAGATGACCCTGTCTTGGACCTACTTTAGGTAACTGATTCATCTGTAACATTCTAACTATAGGCAAAAGTATTTGGATCAACTGATCACAAGATGATTGTTTAATTTTTATGGTAATACAAACAGGAGGACTAGTTCTGTCCAGATTTAAATTTCCAGAGGAAATTTTTTTAAAAAATAGGTCTTAAAGGGCTCAGCATTAGAGTGCAGAAAAGCATTTCCTAAAGTCAATAGTGCTTATACTACTAGGCAACTTTATCTCAGTCAAGGGAAAAGTTTGCAGGAGAGGATTCCAGAGGAATAAAGAAAGATATTTAAAATAATTAGGTTGCACTTACACAATAAGAAAATCTATGAAGTATGAAAAAGGACTACCCAAGTTGTCAAGGAATATAGGCATAAAATGAGAATCACCAAAAGATGATTCAGAGACAGAAGGAAAAGGAGGAAGGAAGGAGGGAGGGAAGGAAGAAGGGAAGGAGGGAAAGAAGGAATAAGAATAATGAGGAAACACGGATAAGTGTGTTGGAGAAGAGTCAATAGAGCTTTGCAAATCTGCAGTTGTTTGGAGCAATCACGGATATTGTGATCAAGCAGAACCCAGGTAATATCTGTTCTCTGAAAAGTGACTCAAAAAGAAACTAAAGTGCTATTGGGATGGCAGAGAGGATCACTGCATAGATAAGTAACTCATAAACCCCCCCAAAATTACAGACTGCAATGGATGGTCAGCTTTCTCAGTGCAGCAAAATGTACAGATGCATGGAGTTAAGTGGGATGTTAAAAATTACAACATATTGCAGAGTCACAGAAGGGTGTTGTGATACGGACAGAGAAATAAAACAGCAAGTGGAACTCAGCATAGATACATGCAAGATATGGAGGGGTGAAAAATCCTGCCTTTTAAATAGGTGGTTGTTGCATCTGTTCTATCTGTCACCGTTCCAGAAAGAGATCTTAGAATTATAGTAGACTGTTCTTGTTGAAGATTTTACAGTAACAGCCAAATCCAATGGACAAATGCAAGTCTGGCCGGTAGCGTAAATTACTGGCACATACAGCTATGGGCCATATGACTTATGCCTTCCCTTTCCTCATCTTTGGCCCTTTCCAGAAACATTCCATAATAGGTTTTACACAATCCCACAAACCTCTTCTGGAAACCCTGAAATATTCCCAAATGCTCATAATCATGTTTCCACTCCTTATACAGTTCGGGGCAATTCTCAAGGCTGTGCCCAAGCAGTTCTCTTAACGGCCATCAACCAGTGACCAAAGAGCTCTGGTCTTCATTACAGTCCCCATGGTCACCTGTTCTCATATAGCTGTTCATCTGTCTGCTTATCATTTTACTTGTAATATGTTATTTCTTTTATACTGAGAAGTCTTTAAGCAGGTAATGAACCAGATGCTTTTCCATCCCACACACCCATACGGCTCTATGCAAACATCAGCTCAGTAATCAACAGTGACCTAAAAAGCAAACCAAGGACAGATTAGAAGAGGCAAAGAGAGCAGAATGGAAATGATCATATCATTGTGAATTCACAACATAACTGTCCGGAACAATGTCCATGGTTATCAAAAAGAAAAAAGATACACAGAAAATTCAGAAGGAAAAGCAAGTCTGTGGAGTGGTATGAGAGAAGGCCAGGACCCTGTAGCTTGTGAAACACTTGATGATTAAGGCCAGCAAAATCATGGAGAAGTCAAACAGGGAGATTGTTCATACTTGGTAGGAGGCAGGAGTGAACTACTGGGTGAAAGATTTAATGAACAGGGAGAGGTACTACTTCACACCACACACTCTTAGGCCATAAGGCTCATAGCTTCAACAGATTATGAGTGCAAAGAGTTTGTACAGATTCAAAAAGCAATTAAAGTCGTAGAATAAGAAGCTGAGAGGAGCAGCCTTCCATCTTGTTATAATGTATGAGGAAAAATACCATTATATGCTTGTATTTGTCTTATACTCTTTTTTTTACATCTGATGCCAATTATTTTGGGAGACAGGATACTAAAATAGAGTGACGTTTTCTTGAACCTATTATAGCTATGTTATGTAACTGTGGAAAATGAGGGTTCACTCGGTTAAATTGACACTGAACACCACCTCCTGTTAGCAGCTTCATGAATTAAGTTAGTCTGTTAGTAATCAAGATCAATACGTTACCAGCATAAATCTCTTCCAGAGTGGTCCAAATACTTTAATATTCAAGACCACCACAGGTCTGGGTATGGAATACTGTTATTTGTCAATCATCTGGCAAGTATACATAACCTGGGCCTGGAGAAAGTAGAAGAAAATATTTTTTTTTAAAAAAAATTCAAAGTCATAGCATCATGGAATCATAGAATACTTCAGGTAGAAAGGGACCTTTAAAGGTCATCTAGCCCAATGCCTCTGCAATGAGGAGGGAATAGTCAATTCAATTAAAAAGGCATGCAAAGACCAGCTGAACAAAGGAGAAGGAAACATGCTGAGTTTTCTTATTAAGCAGCTAAGATCAAATCCCAAATGAATACCTCTTAGGAATCTCTCTCGCTTTATATTCAACTATGCTGCTGTGTGACACACCATATTGTCAACTGCATTGTTGCACACTCTGTAAACCCTTCAACTTCCCTCATAGCCGTGAATATAGAATTTGGGAATTGTACATTTTTCCTGGGGTTTCCTGATGTTTAATTAAAATGTAAAGGAGTTGTTAACCCAGTGTGAAGAAAAAGCCTTTTTTCTTCTGAGTTCAGCATTTTTGACATGCTGGATCACAAATTCCATTTGAAGCTTATAACTTGGTGCTGAAATATCTTTGGTAAACCAGTAATATTCAGTAGTCATTTTCATTAAATTCTTTCAGTGATTCAGTTCTGAACTGGATTTGCTTTACTTTAGTTATTCTCTAAAATTCAGTGAAATTTGTGCATTAATAATAGCTGGGGATAATGACCTTTGATTTAGAAGGCAAAACAGATGATTTGTGATATGTAATGAAGGGTGCCTCATTTGTGATAATATAAAGTGTCATATGTAAAATGTTGACTATCATTCTGAATTGTTTGCTGACTGCCCCTTGTCAAAATTATGCTTCAGACAATCTGTCACTGAGAGTGACAAACTTTGATGTTGCCCTGAAAGCCAGAGTGCCTACAATCTTCCACATAAATCAGCGACAGATTGGACCTCTTTCTGAAATAAGGTTGTTTTCCTATCAATTCTGGTCAATATGAACAAAACAGAGACAGCAGTAACACGATCAGTACAACGATGTGAGGCATAGTTCACTAAAAGCAACAAATGCTGATTGCACGCTGTAAGAAACTGGTAATTATACAGCTGACAAAAAAAAAGATATAAAGGGAGCTCAAAAGGATCTTAAATAAAGCTTTTCTATTGTACCACTGTACAAGAGTATTACCACTGTAAAAAGAGGTTTATAGTAATTTGCAGATGTTATTTTTCATCATAAAACATTTCACGTTTAGAGGTTATCTATCACTTGGATTTTACCGATGCTGTGTTTAGAAGGATGTATCTCTGAAGCAAAGTGGGACCCAGGCAATGAGTGTAGATTTGGAGGGAGACAACTGCAGATATATTCATGTCTACTTTAGTCTCTGCTGCTCACTAAGGCCCTTTTGTCTTTTCATTCAAAGGTGCCTCTGATATATGCACTAAGAGAACGCAAGGCTTGTACACTGTGCATACTACTAAGACCCACGTCTGTACTCAGGGGTATTCTCTGCCTGTGTGGTGGAGGGGGAAGTCACATCTCTAATTGCACATACAAAACTTGTAGAAAAACACATATAAAATAAATCAAGTTATAAAAAGAATATTAAAGAGAGTTCCTCTCTGGTAGCTGGAGAATGAATTTTCTGGACATGTCATTGAAAGTCTAGATGGAGTTTGCTTAAAGCAAGGTAATATCCTGGAATGCCACACTGGAGGTAGTAAGAGTGCATCCTACAATTCAGAAATATGGAGTGATTATTACTCATTACCCAGTTTGGGTTTTTTTCTGTTTTGGACTGACAGTGTGCTTTCCTAGCAGGTAAGGGCATTTATGAAAGAGAAAAATGTTTTTATTTTTTTCTCTCTGCAGAAATACATCTGCAAAGATGCAGAGTATTTCTTGTTGTAAATTTCTGCCTCAAAAAGTGTTTGTGTAGACCAGATTTCTGCCCTGAACAACCCAATCTAATTTCAAAGTTGGATCTAACTTTGAAGATAGTTCTGCTTTGAGTTGGGTGGTAGAATAGATCACCTCCGACAAATCAGGTACCCAACCTAATTGTTCTGTGACTTTATGATTTAAGTTAATGCTGTAAATGCATTTTATTGTGATTTACTGGATTATGATTTGGGACAAATTAAAATTTTCAGTAAAAGAACTTCTGTTATAGATGTGAACTATCTCATAGTAAGCATAGAGGCATCACATATTTGAGGGTCAACCATCTTCTAGCTGTAATGTTAAACCAGTTGAAAGTTATCTGTTATAATAGATAAAGTCAGACATAGACTTCGATAGCTTAAAGAAGAAGAAATGTGACTCCAAAGATACGCTGCCTAAAGGTTACGCCGGACTGTTAGGAACTCAATCTCTTGCTCTCTGTTTCTTAGAATTTTCTTCTTGCAAGAAGCAAGCTAGTTAAATCACAGCACAAGCCTAGGATTTTCAGACAAAAGTTGGTATTTGTTTTCATTTACTCTCACATCTCAGCACGATGAGAATGTCTCTGAAAAATACCTCTACATCTTTGCATTGAAGGCAGCTGGGGATATCCTTGTCTAGACATTCTGAGACTCGAGACATGCATTAGTGAGAGGAGGCTCCTTTTTGAATTCTAAGAGGTTTTTCATGGTGCCTTGTCTAAGCTAGTTATGCCAAACCACATTGGAAGAAGAAACCACTGCCCATTTCACATGACCCATTTAACTGTTTCTATATGACTATGACTTGATCTGGAATTGGAATTCTAGAAAAACTGTAAAACCTCGTGAGGTAAAGCAAATATATAGTACATGTCATTCATTCGTTTCTGATTAAAATTAATTGCTATGAGAGAGCAAGAACACTGTTTGGATGATGAAGAGACCTTAGAAGGAAGAACAGCCCAAAATAACCACCAGAATAATAATTAAAATGGCTACTGATAGCGGGGTTTATTGATATTTTGGAGGTTTTGATGGGTATTGATACCAGTCATGGAAATAATCATGAAGCTGGGTCACACTGTCAAATCTGACACTTTGACCTGCACGTAATTTGAGCTTCTGGTTTATTGCACAGCAGTTCATCCTCTTCTCTCACTGTTCCAGTTATACTTCTCATCCCCTTGCTGCTGTATCTTTTTCACTTTTAATAACATACAAGTGTTTTCTTCCTGCATTCAGAATATCCTTTTGCATAACAAGCCACCATGCATCCCTTCTTGTTTCTTTGCACTACAGTAATAACCTTTTCTCCTTGTTTTAGTTTCTGTCTTTCTCGTTTGGTATTGCCTATTATATTTAGGATAGAGTCCATTATTAGTGATTCCAGAATAAAAGCAGTTAGTAAGCTTATGAAGCTTCTTCCAAATACTCCCAGAAGTTTTATTCATGCATTGTTGTGCTGTGATTTTGATTTTGGGGTGAAAGAGGAAAGTTTGGTGCATACTATGTATTTGTGACTTTGTCTTGTTGAAAAGAAAGGAAAAAAACTCTTCAGAAGGGATTAGTGAGAGCAGCAGTAATAATGACTGATCATTTAATAATAAAATCATTTCATAGTTATGCATTATCTATCTCCTGATGTAGAACTTTGGCTTTAGTACACTTTCAGTTTAACAGTTTGATTAATGTTGGTGTCATTAAAATCTGAAATTTAGACAAATGTCTTTAAATAATTTCCTCAAATCTTACTTTTATACATCAATCAGATCTCAATAAACTGCTGGTCAGTAATCCAATGATAAGATCAGAGTTGGTCATTTTCCTTGATTTGATAAGTTTATTCCTTTAGACATCACTCAGTTGAAAGATATTCCATCACTCAGTTGAAAGACATTCTGAGGTTAACATAATGCTCAGCTGTATTTTCTCATTCATTTTCTGATTAGCAAAGCCAGTAGGAATGTTAACTGCATAATGGTGGAATACTTGGGCACAGAACTGTTGCATCTCAGAAACACAAATATTTAACCCAGCAACGACTATGTATTCTCTGCACAAATGTCTTCCTGTCATTCTTTTCTATTAAACACAAAGAACCGAAAAAAACCAAATTACTAGGGGGTAGCTCATGATAATCACCTTATACAGTACTTCCCACTAGAGTTCCTTAGGAAACCAGTGATTGAAATCAATGGGGCTTTTGAAGGTGTAACGAACTACTCAGAAGGAGCAAGGATTTCCTGGGATAGACTTCAGTTTCTCTGAAATGACTGTTTCCTGGTATCCCATCTGAATCATTTATTTGCTGAAAGGCTTCCTTCTTCTGAAAGTGTGAATTCTATCTTGTTTTCTCTTGATGTCCTTAGTTACAGCCTTTCCAATTCCTTTTGATCTTGTAGCTTCAATCTGCACCTGTTACTCTTTTTAATGTTGGGATTATTATTTTTTTTCAGTTGGGTTGGATTCTGCTTCCTGAAGCTCCCTTTTTGACTTTCTAACCACTTGAAAACCACCCTTTATTCTGATTTTTATTTTCCTTTGAATTTCCACCGTCTTATTTAATTTCTTTCTCTATCTTTTACTTTTAGTATCATTCCTTAAGACAGTGGTTGTGTTCAGTGTTCATTAGTATAGTAGTCCTTGAATCTAGTTGCTGATTAGGCCTAATATTAATAAAGAAATTGCTTCATTAAATACTTGAACTGAAGTCTTCCACTTGAAGTAGGAGAGCTATGTTTTTTATGCAGAGGACTGACCTATTTTATTCTGTTTCGCATTGTCAATAACTGCAACAGCAGTTGTCCTGTCTTCAAAGGTCTTTCTTGTTTCAAATTTACACTTACTTCTTCCACCGCACACGGGGTTCTTATGTGATTAATACGCAAGAGAACAGGTTTGGTTGCATATCCTGAGTACCACAAAGAATATGAATGTGAATATTCATAATGCCATTTAGAGTTGGGCCTTGAGTCTGAAAACTGAAGACTCTAAGAAGCTGAGATCTGAGTTTCTTACTCCTGTCCTCTCTCATGTCGGGAGCTGCAGGGTTGGGAGTGGGAAAGAGGAATTCTTAATCATGGGAGGGTCTCAGTTTCTCTGAAGAGAAGGTGGGGAGGACAGCTATAAACACAACTGCACAACTAAAGAAGTAACTCCACTGCCATGGAAAACCACATGGATGGTAAAGCTATAACCTTGCAAAAGGAGGCAAGCAACCACAGAGCTTGTGTAAACTGTGTGTGGATCCTTAAGACCTTATTTTTCTTCCTGGAGAAGATGAGTGTCCTGTGCCCTGAGAGACACGTGCCCTGTGCTCCGTAGCAGCGTGCCAAGACCCATAATTTGACTTAAACTATGAAGATGAATAGTACCTAATGAAAGAGACAATTTAGTATTTCTCTTGTTAGCATGCTAATTTTGGCAGAGATCATCTGCCAATTTTTGTACAGTTGTCATAAATGGCAAAAACGTCTCTAGTTTTGTATCTTGATACCAAGAATGCTCTGCTAGCGGCAGCCTTCTCATGGCTTCCCTAAGCCACCTGGGAAAGGCATTATCAACAGTTTAACCATTTCAGTTCTTCATAGGTAATTTTTCAAACATGAGTTCCATCCTTCTTTTCAAGATACTGTAAAAGCAGAAGTTTTAACAAACTCTTTCAAACTGAAAATGAATGCAGCAAAAGCACTTTTTGACCAGGAAGCAACTGTTTCTCAAGTAGCTTAAAGTGCTTGACACTCCATGCAGTACAGTATCCCAGAAGCATAGGCAATCTCATGACAAAAGATGCTGCTTAGTCAAAGACTTTTATTTTATACTTATTTTTATTTATGTTTAGTCTTCATCTTATTTTTCATTATTTCCACATGTAGTACAGTTCTTTCTTGGAGCCTAACTATTTTTCTAAATGATCTCATTCAATTGATGTATTTTCTTGTTCAAATTCTCTTCCTTTAAAGAAAATGTTTATTCAGATGATGCTCAGACACCAGCTTATCTGCCTCTGCCTTCTTTGGGCTGTGATCTATCAGCACCAGCACATTCACTACAAGTGCACCTGATTATTGGAGAACACTTGGTTTTATTGTGATAATGCCTCTCTAATTGCCCTTATCAGGACAGGGCATAGAGAATTCCCACTCCACTTGTAACTCACAGATCTTATTATCCTCTGCTCAGTCAAATGTAATTTTGTTTTCACTGCCTTTCTCAGGTCACACAAATGAGGCAGCAGGTTCTTCTTTTCATTACGTTTGATGTTTTGACCTCTGCTGCTTGAGGCAGATCATATGTTAAAACCAATTAAATCATCATGAGACTCCTGGGGGAGCTGCAGAAGAGGATAAAGTCTCCTTTTGGCCTTCCAGTACTTAAAGGGGGCTTATAAGAAAGATGGGGACAGAGTTCTTAGCAGGGCTTGTATCGATGGGACAATGGGTAATGGTTTTAAACTGAAGGAGGGTAGATTCAGATTAGATATAAGAAAGACATTTTTTTATGATGGGGGTGGTAAAACACTGGAAGAGGTTGCCCAGAGAGGTTGTGGATGCCCCACCCCAGCAAACGTTCAAGGCCAGGCTTGACAGGGCTTTCAGCAACTACCTGAAGATGTCCCTGCTCATTGCATGGGGACTGGATGAGATGACCTTTAAAGAACCCTTCCAACCCAAGCCATTCTATGATTCATTTTTTCTTTAATTCACCTGGAGGGTGGATTGCCCTGCTCATGCCAGTTTGTCTTTCTGAAGAGGGAAGTGGCATGCCCGTGGGGCTGGTTGCTGTAGAGTGGGTATGGACTGTGCCACTGCCAAGGTGGCTGGAGCGATGCAAGCATCTGGGATTGGTGTTCGTGGGAAAGTATCTTCTGACTAACAGAATTCTCTCCCAGTAGCTGGAGGTGGCATTGGTTATTCACAAACAGCACTTTAACCTTTTAAGTCAGTGCTGACAGCATGTTCCAACATGAAGCAAGAGCGCATGGGGAGGCCTTTTGAAAGAGAAAGCAAGCTGAAGCCTAACTCAGTGGGAGCATTAAATAAATTTTGATAGAGTATATAACAGTGTCGCCAAAAAGAAATATTGTTTTCCACAGTAATTTTGAAGGGACTAGGGACACAGGGGAAAGGGGTTCCTGTTGAAAAAGTGTCTTTTGTTTAATTTTCAAATCTTACAGGCTTATTTCGTGTATTTGGAGCCACTTTAAAATGTTGTTATGTTTTAAAGGAAAGTAGAAGGTTCTTTAGAAGAAAAGGAAATAGCATGGGATTAATATGGAGAAAATTAACTTCCATCTTTTAGTATTCTGTTTTTCTTGGGGAGGAAAAAAAATTATTCATTCTTCTGCCTCTTGAGACTTATTTCTGTCCTACTGTATCAAACTTCTGCATATGTGAGGTGAAAATTGGATTCAAAACTGGTAATTTAAAACTATTCTGTGAATTTTGAAGTATCTTGGAATGTTACTCTGAAACTTTTAAATGCCAGCAATTTAGGATTTATCAAGTG
The DNA here is from genome assembly GCF_015220075.1 of Falco rusticolus. Taxonomy (NCBI): domain Eukaryota; kingdom Metazoa; phylum Chordata; class Aves; order Falconiformes; family Falconidae; genus Falco; species Falco rusticolus. Next base: position 81,215,208 of record NC_051192.1, read on the forward strand.
CTGCTTCTTTGGCTTCATGCACCCTGTGTTGCACCTTTAATGTTTTAAAAGATAAAAGGTTCACTCAGCATGAATGAACTTGGAAATACACAAAAACTAATGTGACATCAGCTTTCTAAATGGTAGCAGTGAAGGAAGTAAATTTCTTTCCACTTCTTTGGGAAATCGTGTAGGAGAGAGCAAAACAGATTAAGGAATGGTAACCCACTGCTCTGCATACTGAACACTTCACGGGAACATTGTTGTATCACAATCCAGAAAGAGGAATGAAACCTATATGGTTTTGCAGTAAATGCACATAATGCAAATGGCACAGCAGAGGTGGAATGTCTTCAATCCAGTGTTAATTTATACAGCATTCCATAAATTTTAAAAATTGCTGACTGAAAATTCCGGTCCCAAAAGTAAACGTTTAACGTATCAGCTCAAATAGCCGTGTGAGTTTTTGTCTTTTATGATTACTATTATGGAAAAGATCTGAACCTAGCAGACAATTGTATGAGTTATTGTGAAAATTCCATGCAAGGAGATAAGGCCACTTCAGCATGTCAAAAATTACTGGGTTTAGATCTCTTTTGGTAATTTTTACCTAATGAAGTCACTGCAGGTAGTACCTTCATCTCCTCCTTTCTACCCCTCTCTCCTCAAGGCACCTGTTACTCACTCCGCACAAGGACTTCCTCCAACAACTGTAGCACTGCATACACCACATATCTTCCCTTGAAGCCAGCATCTGTTTATGCACTTCCATCCCTAAATCCTTTCTTCTTACCACCACCACAAAGTTCTCTTTGTTTTTCCTGACCTCTTTTCTTTCCCCCACGTTGATGCTGCCTGTTCTCTGCTAGGGCAGCACTCGTAGCTGGGAGCTGGTTCATTAGTATCTTCCTTTCTCAGGGGAGGACTGTCTGTATGATGTAGGGGTGTTGTTATCCAGCAAGGCATTAACACCTGTGGTCGGCCATGTCCTCAGACAGTGCTGCTTAGGAGACATGGAGCTTAGGCTGGCCAGAAGAAGAGCTGTGGGTCTGTTCCCGGTAAGTTAGCAGCTGTACTCTGTCATCCTGCTTTGGAAGGCTAACTGTGATTTAAAGGACAGAGGAAGAGTGAGAAACCGATGTCATCTCCTCTCCTTTTTGGGTATACTGATTAATGGCCACCAACACCTTCCTAAATCAAAACATTTTTAGTGATTTAAGCCTGTAAAAAGTGTGGCTGTCAAAATATATGGATGAACATAGCAATAACATCAGATTTAGCAAGTAGCCTCATAGACTCACACAGAAAGAGACTTGGATTAAAGCCAACTTCTTCTCAAAAAATATTTTTTTGCAAAAATGAAGTATTAAATCACTTGAAAATTCAATTAGTCTAATCTTGGCTAGCTATTTTGCAAGGAGATGCCAGGGAGGCTGAACGAGAACCATATATACCTCTGTGACTGGCACTGATGATGCTTGTGCTAAAATGTTTGTTGTAGTCTTGTGCTGGGGCCTATAGAAATCCCAGTTTTAAAGGATGCTGATAAAGTGGTACAAAGAGCTGAAGAGCCCCTGAACTTGAATATGTGCATTATTAGTATAGACTAAAGAGGTTGGATCCCTTTGGAAAGAAAGTTGAGAAGCCTTATAAATAGGAGTAGAAAAGCTCTTCCAGAGGTTTCTTCAGTTTAGCAGACAGACAAAAGCCACCAGTGGCTCCAGGCTGAGGCTGGAAAGTTTGGCCATCTTCTTTGTCAGGGGGCTTCTATTTACAGAGGAGACTAATGACCTTCTATACTCAGTTTGGCATCATTGATGGAGCAATACAAGTAAAGTGAAGCTTATCTTGTGATGATGCATGGGAAAGACATATCCCATAATCTTACACTGAGATTCATGAGCAGTATGTAGACTTTTCAAATAGTCATGTCTTTGTAGCCATCACAGTCATCTTAATTATTTTGAATTAATTATTTCAAATTAACTAGAATTGATCATTTGGGGTGGAATGAAATATTATATACAACAGCATCAAACTTTTCTATAAAGGGTATTTTTCAAAGTCATGTTTATTATTCAGAAAAATCAAAGACATAAGATACGATCAAAGTAGCTGTACTTCAGAATGACACAGAAGGAGGGCAGTGAGAAGAGAATCAAGTATTCTGACCTACTTGAGGGTCCCTGGGGTCTCTTTATATTTTTGGTTGAACGCCTCAGCAAAGCAATATGACATCTCTAAAAACCAACATCTTTTATATCAATGTTCATGATTGTTGAGACTGTGATTTTCTGAAAATATGTATATATGTAGGGCAGTTACAATCACAGAAACACAGAATAATTTAGGATGTCAGAAGGTCATCTCTCCAGCCTCCTGCTCAAAGCAGGGCTTTGATGTTTTATCGGGTTGCTGTTAGGTTAGATATTCATAAGGGAGGATCTTAACTGCAAAAGACAAAATTCTGGCCTGTTAATGCAGAAATCTTATCTATATTGATTTATGTCTGTTGTGAATAAGTATGTGTGTATGAAATTGTCATGGAAATATTTTCTTTTGCACCAGTCTCTTTAATGCAAACATTGTAGCTGATTAATTAGTGATACTGACAGTAATTAATTAATTACTGTCAGTATTCAGGATCCAGTAAATACATGCATACTTATACTGTGATATCTTGTACATAATACTGATGTTACTATTTGCTAACTGTGACATTTGTGGGCTTTAGCCCTATTATATTTGTATTACATTTAAGCATAGTGAGATTTTTCACATCCATGTGTAACAAAACAAAAAAGGTCACATCAAATAAAGCAGGAATTAATATAGTTCTTCAGAAAAAAATTAAGCCTATGGAAATTACACTACAACCTGCAGAACTAAGAGAAAAACTTTGTTTTTCTATAAGTTTAGAACTCCCTAGGGTCTTATGGCAAGGCTACAATACCACCGTTCATTCCACAGTTTTTGTTGAGAGTCACAAAGAAAACTTCGTTCTTTCTTTAATTTTCCTGTATGATGCAGGTACGAGTCATTCATTATTCTTTTGGGCCCTGTTGATCCTACAGAAATTAGTTTTGGCTTTCAGTCTTGGCTAGAGTTTTTCTGATAGCTGAAGAAAGGATGATGAAGTTGTTTAGGGAAAGAAGAGGACAAAAAGCAATTAATATTCTACAATGGTTGCATTTGCTAAGATTGTGTCTTCTCTGTGTAAATGTACATATAATTCCCCCTTCCAGCTATTCAAAATGCAACTGATTTTTTCAATATTCTCTTGATCTGGCCATAACATTTTTAAACCTTGAATCCTTGCATTGATCCCCTTGTTTTGTTGCTGATTGAAGCATCTTATTAAATTCTAGTGAAAGTCTTATTGATGATCTGAATTTTTCACAGCCATCTCAAGTCCCCAGCCTTTGGTGGTTCTCTGCAGATGGAAAAATCACCTTTTTGTGAGGTACTGGCCTGGTTGAACAATCTGCTATCTTGTTTCCCTGAAAAATGTACTTCTTATAGGATGTTACAGCAGGAAAAATAGCTATAAAGAGAAGCAGATGAGAGACTCAATCCTTACTTTCCTTTTACTACTTATTTTTGCAAAGTGAAAGCCTTTTGGAAGAGACTTGGATCTGTAATTTGTCACATTTTAAGAACTGTCCAGATTTTAATACAATAAACAAAGTCGTTACTTGCTATAGGATTCAAACTAGGCAGAAGTTTCTTCAGTGCTGTTTGGTTTAAAATCTGGGATTGTGTTAAACAGTTTCCTTCTCAGAATAGAATAATGAAGTTCAGGCAACTCCATTCAGCTATTACAGGAGCAGATTTGGTGAGGATGGGGGAGGGGGGAACAGGGAAGTTCAACCTCTTACCATCAAGTCAGGCATCTGGCATTTTGACTTTTACAAGCAAGCAATATCAGGGCTGGAAATAGTCCATATCACATTTATGGATTATTGTATTTTGTTAATCCAAAAATAAACTGCTTCATTTTTAGTCATGCCATTGGATGTTACAACTGGTAATGTAGTTAGATCCCTGTACTCTTTCTATTTTTTAGGAAAAAGGGCTAGGTACCAAGATACCAATAATGTGTAGACAAAGTACCAAAAAACCTGCCCAATCTAAGTCTTCCTAGAACAAGTCACTGCTTGCTTAAACAGTTGGGCATGTTCATCTTCCCAGGTCAACTCCCTGGAAATTTCATTATTCTTGACCATATTTCCTTGATCAGGGCATTTACAGAAAGAGCATACCAGTATGACATTTGACACTGCAATGAAAAAAAACAGGGCATGGACTACATAAATCTATTTTCAGCTGTTGAAATTTCTGCTTTTTTTTTTTTTTTATTGGCAATCTTCCAAGCTCAATAATGATTAACGAATTAGTGTGTAGCAAACATTTGTGAGATATAAACTTTCTCCAGCTGTTGCCAAATCAAAAATGAATGCAATCACCAAGAGGCTTGCAACTCTTTAATTAGTTTTGCCAGAATGGCTAACAATTTCTGCATCTGCACCCTTGAGTGTCCAACATGAAACAGTGGAAGTCACTGAATACTTGAACAGATGATCATCAAAGTCTCACCCCACAGCCAGAACTGCCTCATCAGTGCAATGGTTGTACTGGTGCTACTGCTAAAAGCATTTTAGCACTTGTTGTACCTTATACTTCATAGCTGCTGGGAACTAAAAGGACTAATAAGCACTAGGCGCTCAATCTTACAGCTCTTTTTGTGACCCATTTCCATTTCCTTTATTTTGAAAGCTTCCCACAAATGTCACATAGGTCTCAGTATGCTCCTTTCCTTCTCAAGTCAGCAGGTTCTTACATCCTTCACTCCCTTTTCTGTTTTAGCTATCTCCAAGGATCCTTCCACAGCAGGCATTTTTTGTCCTACTCCGTACCTGTTTGTACCACTGCAAGAAAAGCTACCTTTGGAGAAAGTGCAGTTATAGCCTGTCCTCCTTCTGTCCTCTTGGCATTATGAACATAGAAAAGTCTGGATTTGAAGGCAGAGTTGGAACTAATTTTTTTTCAACGAAGTATTTATGCAGTCTGTGTCCCAGTTCCCCTTTTCAATTTGCCCGATGTATAAACATTTCCTCTAACTTTGAAATTTATCAGATGGGACATTGGAGCAAACCATTAATACTGCTTGGTTCCAGTTTCTTGACCAAGTGAATAATGTGTTTTCTTCTGATGTTGTGCTATATAATTCTGCAGAGTGAAACATAGAAGCAAACTTGATGGGGAAGCCACTTTATTTCATGAATAGGTCTGAGTGGAGAAATTATAACAATGCATTCCTTATCATTTAGATTTTAGGCAGATACCAAAAACATAATTCTGGTGCTACAGACATTTTACTCCATGCTGTACAACCAAGAGGGAGATCTTGCATCTCTGACTAATTCAACAGTCTTGTGAGCAGGTGTGATGCTTTTGCCAACACCCATGTTTGCTTAAATATGCTGTAAATATCATTTTGCTTGTCGGCCATGGAGAGGAGCAAAAGCTGACATATTTTTCCTACAAAAGTTTCGTAGCATTTTGTATCTATATCTTTCCTTATATGAAATTAAAGGCAAAAACTTTTATTGGTGTGAATACAGCCTAGTGTAGGAGTTATGTATTTGATGTACTTCCATATTGTGTGTTATGCATTTCTATATGGTATATAACAAAATGCAATGCAATCTGCATGTTAAAAATATTCTATTAAGCCTTGAGACACATGGACAGATATTAAATTACCTTGGAGTACATGGGCGTTGCATTTCTGGCCAAGTGACAATGAAAAGACCATGTATTTTATACAGTGACTCATAAGACCTACACAAGTATATTTTTTTATATATATATATATCCCTACTGTATCTCTTTTTCAGTCATGTAAGGAATAATGTGTAATGTAAGAAGCACTGATATAACTCATTGCAAAGTACCTTTTTTTTTATTATTCTACTTTTGTTGTTTTTTTTGTTGTTGTTGTCATTGCTGGGAATTTTCATTAAATAGAAAAAATGAATCTACCAGTAGTATCAATAATGTGTTGTGGATTAAGGACATTTTATTCAGTACTAAAACCCATGACATTCACATTTTCTTTGTTCCTCACAATACAATTTTAAAAATTAAATAATGGGTAGTTTTTACTAGGTTCTTTTTATTTATTACCTGGCACATTTTTCAAGCTTTGAGAAACTTATTTTTTATTTAATAAAAGCAGAAGTTCTTAAGGAATCGTGTGACATCAGAGCAAGAACTTCACATAAAATATTTACTTTTTTCAAGACTCACTGTAAATTTACAAGAGCCGGAAACACTTACTTTCCCTGTCAGAGTCTTCCTGCTATAGTAAAGAACAGAAAATTGATCAAAATTAAAATTTCTTAATTTATATTCAGATTCTTGTGTAATCAGATAATAGTAGTAGCTGGTAAGGAGATCAGTGATATGGGTAACTATGATTGACTACTGCAATAATGTTTTTATTTTCAAAGCAATTCCTGTAATATTACCTAACAGATATTCACGATGCCTTTGCTAGGGAAATACCTGTGAGGTGCCATCATCAGTTTCATGTATGACTGTACAAAGAAATCAAGGCACTTGCTGAGGTCCCTGACATAATTCAGTGGGCATCCTGATTAAATAAGGGAAACTTGATAGAAAAATGGATTTACTGAATAAAGCAGAAGTTTAATTTAATCCAGTACCCAGGGACAGTCTTTTGATTTCTAGCAGTCTGAAGCCCAAGCAGTTACTGAGCTTCATATATCAATGACATTCTTGTCTTTAAGACATTTTTTTCCCACCAATTCTTCAAAGGCTCTTTGAACCCATGTTAACTAGCAGCATCTCCAGCAGACATAACTGTGCACCATTAATAAGCATCAAAAAGATGTCAAACTTGCCAAATATTAATTATTTTTCATACACTTCAGTTCTGGTTGTGAAGACAATAACTAACTGTTCCTTATTGCCTGCCTCCATGTCATTCTTGACTGTTTTATCCTCCTTCATTATGTCTCTTTCCATGCTAAAGAGTTGTTGAGTATTTCAGTTTCTTTCTATATTATGCTCGCTGCCCTTCTTAGTATCATTTACAATCACACTGCACACATTCTGTGACGCATAGACCAGAATTGCACAAAGTACTCAAGATGTTTTGGGCTTTATACAGTTTCAAGATATTTTTTTTTTTTTTGCTCCTTTCTTCCCAACTCCTACATCTCATTTGCACTGCTTAGTGCTGATGAGCACTGAGTTGACATTTCCATCAAACTACTTTAGCCCCAAGAGTCCATTCTTGAGCAGTAACAATTAGTGCAAAGCCTGTCTTTATGTAAAAGCAAGACTGTTTCTTCCCCATGCAAATTATTTATCTATACAGACTACACTACTAACATATAAATAGAGCTGAGTTTCGCTTCCTAGCTTACTTTAATAGAAGAATATCTCAATCTTCTTTTTTTTTTTTTAGGTTCCCATGTATCTTACTGTATTCCCCTATTTCCTCCTCACCAAGAGGTTGTTTAGGGAGGAAAAGACAGGGCCTTACGAAGTCTTGCAGGGACAGGTAGAGTGGCATTGTCCCCAGCTGCAGTGTTGACTGTAACAGAACTACCAACATCCTACAAATGGGTCTAACTGTAACGTAATGCGCTCCAGCAAACTACCAAATACTCTTGTGAGAAGAGTGGAAAAATTGCTATCATTGCCATCCACCAGAACTAACTCTTACAAGGAGCTCATAAAGCACACAAAACAAGGAATTACCAGTTTCTTATGAGACAATCACTCATCCTCCTGATCCTCAAGGGAGAGCTAGAAAACACCTCCAAAAAAAAAAAACAACCCAAGCATAGGAAAGCTTCAACTGTATGAGATACTAAAAATCCCAGACTGGAGAAGAACGTTAGTCTTAAAGCATATTGTAATCTTCCTCTCTGCTCTTGGCAGCCCTTCCATTTACCACTGGTGATAAATAACCTGTCTCACTCACTTATCTATAGGAGAAAATCTCTTTCTTATTTTCCCCTGCTATTATTCTCCCCCCAGCCCTACCCCCTACATTTCACAGCTACCTTTCCCTTTGGTGGCTGAACTAACACTGTCTGGTTAAATTCAAAGCAGTTTTTCTCACCTTATATTTGGCTGTGAAATATGCGGTTTCTGGGCATTGGTAACCCAAAGCTTGCCTATTATTTTCTAAATAGACCAAAAGTTCATCTCTTTTCCCACAGACCTTTACCACACCGCCGTCCTGAAGGCAACTTGTTAATTAGTCTGCTTCCAAATGGGTGATTCCCTCAGAAGGCACTAACCTCCTGAGCATCCCGTCTGGATGCTCTGGTTAAAGTAAGGAGCATTCATCACTAAAAACACAAAGATCATTAAGCAAATCAGTTACTCGTACTAACTCGTCGCAATGTATAATTTCAAGGGGGGCCTTATTCCTCATGTATGTTTATGAAAAGTAATTGTAAAGGGAACATCCAATTGTTTAGTTAATTTATTTGTGTTTCAACATAATGTAGTGAATTCTGCTTTCTGAAGGATTCCTCTTAACTATGGCTGAGTTTTGCTTGCTTAAAGGGGCTTTTATTTCTATATGAAGGGAACCTGGCTGCATGGATGGTCCCTGCAGACTGTGTGATGGAGAGAAAGGTTCCTTTTCTTCAGGGATATTTTGATTTCTTCCTCCGCTTGACATATTTACATCTTAGTGAAACACAGTGTTCAAAACAAATTAACCTTATCACCAGCATACCTCTCCCTGCTACTATTACTATAGACTAATTTTAGTGTACACTATCAGAAGATGTGCTCCTTAGGATCAGTGCCAGAAGGCAGGAAATGTGCCTCTAAGACATGTTTAACTTCACAGAATTTTCAATTTCACCAGCTATGACGGCCTTTTGTTTACATAATTGCACAAAGAAATCCAGCTTGGAGTGACATTATCTGACTGGGAATATTGGAATGTTTCCTGCATGATCTGCCTAATAATTCCTAACAGGTTTTGCAGATTTGATCATCACTCAGATGACATTTTCAGAGAACTACCTAAAAAAACTCCTAGATATTCCTTCAAAGATAATTTGCAACCAATTATTATGTATATTTATTTAGGGCTTTTTTCAATACTTTTTTCATCTTTTGCATTTTCAGCACTGAATTCATCTGTCATTTTATTGCCAGTCAGCCAGAATTATAAGATCATCAAACAAATCTTATAGACAGTTCAAATTTTTGTTACCCTGAATTATTTTCTTTTATCTGTAAACTTTGTGATGACACTATATCATCATCTTTATTCCTCTGGTTGTTAAGGAGTATGTTTAACAGTGTAGGCTACAGAATTAATCTCTTGATCATCCTGCTGGTAGCTGCCCACAATGGTGACAATTTGCTATATATATGTCTACCCTTTGTCGTATGTCTTCCCACCAGTGGGAGAACCTTTGAAAGACGCTTTCCCATGCCCATGTAGCTTCTTGAAAATAATCTGGGGAAGGACCTTGTTAGAAATCAAAGTTATGTGCATGTGTATACTCCGTGAATAACCTTATTCACACTTTTATGGACGCCTTCACAAAACTTTAATAGATTTATGAGCATGACTCCCTGCTCCAAACATTTCGTTGCCTCCTCTAAAGTGTATCATACTTATCCATATCATACTTAACCATGTATACACATTGAATTATTTTTTACTTACACAGTTTTTCCCCACTTCAAAGCTCAAAATATCCTGTCAGTCACAGGATACCTCCAAAAGTTCATTTTGAAGTTTGATAGTATGTTTTTCACCTTCCATCCTTTGGCACTGGTTACATATCACAGTTAGCATTTCAGCAATGTCACACTTGAATTCCTTCAGAACAGTCTTGTCCAAGCACTTTTGGTTTTCTCCAAGATTTCTGCTTCTTATACTTCAGCTTGAGACTACTCTTCATGCCCACAAAAGAAAGACCTCCCCAAGTTTTTGCAGAAAATATTAGTACATGAATTTTGTTTTTCTACTGTTTTCCCTCCCTTAGTCCCTTCTCTTTATGCTTTCATTATTTATGTGCCCATCTCATATATCTTTCAATAGTATCTCCTTTGGTTTCTGTTTGGTTGTTTTTTGTTTTTTTCTGTTAGCAGTATATATAAAATCACAAGAAGGCACAACGGTTATTTCACATTTAACTTCACAAACCTGACGCTTCTTTGTGTTTCTCCCATTACTGGCATTATCCAGCTTCCATACTGCCTACAAACATTTTAACCTATGATTTGGTTTGTCTCAAAGGTGAGAACCTTGAAATGCTCTGCAGCTGGTTGCAATATTATTGGATTCTTATTGATTTCTTAATCACACTAACAATGTGACTGCCAAGAATTTAATTTTAGTAAGCAGCTGCAGGTTCTAACACAGCTGCTAAAAATGGTTATTTCCTTTCCTAAAAATGGGGGGGGAGGGGGCAGTGATGATGACACCTGTTTTCATCTATTTCAGTATAAAACAAAACTTATGTTGAAATGTATCTGGTGACTCCAAAACCGCACTCTCAATTAATGTGTTGGTCAGTCATTGAAAATTTTCAGACTGTAAATCATTAAAGTTAAAAAGATTTGAGAAACCGAACTCCCTTAAATCCTCTGTGTTTTCAGACTTTGATACCTTGTGTCAAATTACATTCTCTCTTCAAACAGCAGTCCTTGGTAGTATGAGATGTTCTTTTTTTTGGTGTTCAGATGACAAATGGAAACCATGTATTTGAAGTCCACATGGCATTTGTAGAACTTAGGAACATGGTGTCTCAATATCCATTTTTCTTCTCAGCCCAACAACATCAGAGAAAAATTTGAATTCTCTCCTTAGGACATGTGTGACTTTCCCTTCAGTAGAAAAGAAAGAGCTAGCAACAAATCTGAAGCAAACCATGGGCTATTTTCATCTTCTTTTCATCAAGATCTACTTCTGATTGATTGTAAAGCTCTCAGCAGACATTTGACTTGAGATCCACTCTAGCAAAGATAAGTTAGTGATTTTTTTTAAAAAAATGTTATCTTCAAGGTACAATTTAGTTTCAACAACTGCATTTTCTCCTTCTAATCTCACATAACCAAACCTCCTCCAAAGTCACGCAGTCATTGCTTGAGTCCTGTAAACCAGTAATTTTGTGCTTTGTGTTGATATGTTTAAAAGTAATGGTGGTGTTTAATACTTGATTCACAGGGTTTGATTAATATTTCCCAACTTACATCAAACCTCCTTTGTCTATTTTATATTCAGAAGTGACTACATTACTGACTCAAGCCTTATCTGTAGGCGTTCATTATTCCAATGGAAACATTATACTCTGAGAGAAGCCCATTAAAAGTAACATCGTGCTGTGTGTTCCAGGTGGCACCAACCAAGAAAAAGAAAGGGTGGCAAGGTATATCAAGAAGGCAGGAATGTGAAATTATATGAAATTAATTGATAAAAGGCCTTGATGCTTTTTCTAAAATATTTTTCTAGTCTTATAACTCTAACTTCAAATTTTCTATTTGAATTGTAAATATTAATAATATTATACCTTGACAAATTGTCTTCACGACTTTCTTTTTTGATTGAAAACCTGATTTTTTTACTATGTGGTTATTTTTCACTAATCATATCTACTTTTGATTTTCTATTGAAAACAATTTTTTGGTTCTCAGATTGAAATATGTGGGATCTTCAAATCAAAGTGCTGTGTACACCTCAATTTACCACATGTTTCTGAGCTGCTCAGCTTGCCTTCTTTTAGTTCTGTGAACTTGCCTGGACTAGTGAGGTGCAATCAATAATGTAGTAACAGCACACCAGCGAGAATGTAGTCCACTATGCGAGGTCGGTTTAAGGAAACAAGTGAGAACGAGTTATTTGAACCTCTTCCTTTGAGCACTGCAGCAGGAAAAAATGATGCAACTTGATTTTAAGCTGCCTTGAAAAAAAGTACTTCTTCTGTTTGACCAATATAATATTTAGATCTGTTTTGGACCAGCCTTGAAGCAACTGTGAAGTTAGATTCTTTGAAGGACATAACTGGGTTTGTCCAGATATTTTCCCCTTACAAGCGTTTCAATACACTGTTGAAATACACCGATTCCATTTCTGTTGACTCCATGTGGAAGTCCTGTGTGCAAAGGATATTTATGACTGGCTGAATGAACAAGGTGGGGAAATTTTCTGCTGTGGTTTTGTCATCTTCTTGCTCTGCAAAATACATATTAAAATCTTCACAAGGACAAAGCCCCTTAGCAGCCATACCTCATACTTCTGAGAGCTGAGGTGATGGGGAACACTGTAAGCAAATCACAGGCAAGAGGTGGCTGCCCTTCAGAGGTTCCTGGATTGCCTGGGATGTGGTGGGTGAAGCTGAATTCCCAACGTCTAACATCACCAGACCTTAATGGCTCATCATTTCTCATGATGGTGGAGGGGTTAGATTGTACAGCAGTCATATCCCATCCCAGGCCTCATGCTGCTTGTGAGAGGCACAGGAAGCCCTCTTGCACTGTTTGAAAGTTGCCATTTTGGCATTTTATCAAATAATTATATTAAATAATAAGTTATGTATGGAGTCAGACTCTGTGAAGGGGGTTAACATGAGGAGTTCCAATTCTCTTCAGAGAAGGGCAGGAATTTATCTGCTTCTTGGCAAGGGTGGGTTTCAAACAGGTTGGTTTTGCATGCTGTAGGATGAAAGGTACTGTAAAAGAGCATGTCATTCTCTTTTCACTGACTTCTGAAACCTTTTTAATCCTGGTAGCCTTCACTTCCTTACTGTGTCTTCCTCCCTTTTCTTTCCTCTCAAACAAAAAACCATATGAAATACCCCCGTGTATGCTAAATGTGGAAAAAATGGTAAATTTGTTAAATCTTTAAGTCCCTCCCCTATAAGCTGACAGTTCCCTATTGACATTTACTTTTACATTAATAGAAACCTATTACTGTGGTTTAATTTCCAGGAAGAAAACGGGACTCAGCGTTTCAAAGTGCTTTTAGCTTCAGACAATGCCAGAGGAGAGTTCTTGCTTTCCAGAGAGCTTGTGCTGGACAAAGGAGACAGATACATTGAATACAATACACTACTTGCTGTTACCAGGTTTATTTAAGTTTATTGTAGTGAAAATATTAATGCCTCCATTTAAAAATATTTCTGCCTATTTGATACATTTGAAAATGGTTGAAGATGAGTGTCTGTAAGACAACTTCTAAATTACTGCCTAAGGGAATTTCCTTCAGAGCTACATCAGGCTGTCAGAAGGAAGACCGAGGCTGGCTTTTATGGTGACTTTTTGAGTTCTGGGCTCTGTAGAGGTGCCTGGTCAGTGTCAGGTGAACCTCTTGTCCATGTTACAGCTGGGGAAGATGAAGAATGGTGGTGCACTCTACCTGGAGAACTGGAAATACAGAGGACTGGGACTATACAAATATGGAAAGGAGTGCTCTGCATATTAGAAATGGAAGCAGTGCAAAGATATGTTTGGACACAGAAGATTGCTTTATTTGTTAAATAGATATGATGTTACTGAAGCCTTGTTTCATATTTGGGAATATAGAGAAGTGATAGGGCATCACCCTTCAAAACTGTTTTGAAAAGACATTTGCAGGGTTTGGTCCTTACAACAGATATTTTGATGATTTATAACCTGTGATCTTAATGGTGCCTTAAATATAGAAGCAATAAAATATGGAAATAAATTACTCTTTAAACAATTGAATAAAGTAGCCCACGTGTAATTTATGACCCAGTTGAGCTGTAAGTGAATATGTAAATTAAATGGCTTGGGTTATGAAAAGACATGTGTAGGAAGTGATTACTTCTTACTTTCTGCAAGCTGATACCTTTAATGTGTCTTGGCCATCGTAACTTTTCAAGCCAAGGATGAAAGGGATAGCAAACTGCTATGAAGTTTTTGCTTTTTTTAGAGCTCTTCTTTGGATCATTTAGTAAACAATGCTAATATTCCTGCTTGACTGCCATTCAAAAAAGAATTTTTCTGTAACAGTTTTACTGTGACAGGTGAGGAAGGAACCTAGCAGAAATGATAAATGCAAACTGGTCTCAACATGCACTCAATTTAAAATGACAGTCAACAGTGTGCTTCCTACAATGCACGTGGCTCATAAATCTTATGTTGTCAAAGTAAACCATTCCCAGCTTACAGCCTCTCTTGTGACAAGAAAGGAACTGAGAAGAAATACAATAGACTATAGTCTAAAAGAGCTTCCCTTAAGACAAGAACAGTAGCATAGGTAATGTCCTTTTGGGGAATTCAGCATCGGGATAGTGTCCCTTCTAAAGTGAGGCAAGTCCCCGCAGTTCAGGGTGGGAGAGCTGTGTTGTGCTACCATGATTCAGTCTTTAATTTAATATTTATTGTGTTTTTTCCTGTCTCTCTCTTTTCTTACCTAGAACAGTGAATCTTTTGAAATCAACAGATGCCAAACTAAGCTACCAAGAAAACAACCTGAAAATTTAGCCAGCGCTCTTTGTGAAAAAGGGCTGAAATGAGAATTTTTAGAAGCAAAAATAAGCAGATTCAAAACAACTCTGAACGTTCTTCCTGTGCTCTGATCAAGCCTTTTGTATTTTTGCAGGCTTTAGACAATGCGTATAAAAATAATCTCCTAGCTTGCTTTGCTGGGTTCTCAATAGTACACCCAACCTCTGCACACAAACTTGTTCCCTCAGCCCTCCCTAGCACGTGAGGTTTCTTTGCACCTCTGACTAACTCAGCTTTTCCTGCAGGCAGGGCTGGCTGAAAAGTCCTGTACACCTACTCTCACACTCCCATCCATACTTAGGCCTGGCAAGAAATGTGAAGTTCCTCAGGAGCCATAAGGAGATGCTGAAACTTGCCTGAGAATGAGATTGCTGCCTTATGGCTTCAGTCAGAACGTTTTTTGAGGGGGTGTGGATTGCATGGGGATGGGGGGAGGGGGGAGGGGCAGGCGTGAGCAATGCCAAAGCTAGACATAGACATTAAATGAGAGGTAAAAGTCATGCTTTACTAATCAGCAATTCATTCAGCTTCATGAAACATCAAGAAGCTAAGAAGAGCATATTGCCTGAGAGCATCAGAAAGTGATAGTTAATAAAACAGTTTCCAGAGCTGCAAGTGTCTGTGTCTGATTCAGACTGTGGGGCCACAAATTTCTTTCTTAAAGTACTTAATTTTCCTCAACAGCCCTGGCAATCCCAGAGGCCTCTCAAAACTAAAGCACTGGAAAAGAAACTGGTCTGCTCGCTGAATAGAGCCTGCTCATGCTGGATTGCGACTGACTAGCCCAGCAAAGAAAACACCATTCTTCCTGGAGTACGTGGGTGCTTGCTCAGTGTAGACACGGAACAGCAGCACACAGAACTAGGTGGTGTGTGCCAGCTGTAATTGTGTTTTGCATAAGGCACATTTTATATCTGGAGCATACGAAGTCTTCCAGTGCAAAATGTGTTTTCCTGCAAAGCAGAAAGGAATAAATGTATTTAAACAGGGAGGAGGCAAATGTGTGGAGAGAAAATTTAGATTTATTCCACTTACAGTATAGCAGAACTCCACTGCTGAGTATAAGTGTAGAGTGTGTGAGATTGTACTATATGTCTTAGTCAACTGCCTTTAGCAGAAAAGGCCTACGAAGAACTCTAATCTCATACATATATCTTAATTCTTTTAAATCAGGTAATGGCTTTGTGCTAGAAAAAAGATGTGTGCAGCTTATTCCCGAGTTATCAATAATAGTAATCTTTTTCATAGATGGCAACTTTTAGTCCTGAAATAACTACAGGATAAAACCTTTACAATTCTGTATGAGTGTTTGGTTAATTATGCAGCTCTGACAAAAAAAATGAAATCAAAAGAACTTTGTTCCATTAAGAGTGTCAACCACAAAAAGAACAAATTCAATGACATTTCAAATCCTAAAACCCGTATTTTTGGTCACTGGGGGGAAACATAATGATATTTGTTACTTAAATATTTATTCGGCTGTTTACCTCCTGTCCCTAAACAAGGGTGTACCATAGTGTTCACACCGTGTCTAAAAATCTGTAAGTACATAACTAGAGGTTAGTGTATTTAGCTTTAGCAGCACACTTTTTATAATATCAGTGACATTGTGTAGCAAAAGTATTTCAGAACAGAGATTAGGATGTTTATATTCTCACCTTCAGTCTCCTACTTCACACTTGGGGGTTGCAGTGAATGCATACTGCCTCTCTTGCAGATATGAGAAGTTAATCCCTAGTACTTTGGCTATCCATACATGTGTTAGATATTTTCTAAAACTGTTATTAAAAATATCTAAGCAAGGCTCCAGATGATGAAGGCACATTACACATGCACGGTTCCCCCAGCGACGCAATTCCCTAAGACACGTTACCCAGTAAAGCCAATCAGACTCTTAGTTTTAACCTGGAGCCAAAATCCAACATTGATGCCGAGGTCACACTTCCACTGATTTCAAAAGGAAATTTAGCCATTGGAATTTGACTTCTAAACTTGCCTTTCCTTTTGTCCTCACCAATAATGGTAGCATCATTCTGTTTCATTTAATTGCAGACATATCAATTAGCTCTCTGACTGCTTGACTGTGCTGCCCAATCAGAATAATGTCCCTCTACTAGTATTAATGTCTACACTTAATAATGTGTGAAAAAATGCAACTGAATTTATTTGGCCACAAAATAAAATAATTTTTTAAATTGCTTTTAGTGACTAGTCTTGGATGGTATCCTTCTTCACTCTTTTTTCCCTCTAACTCTTCACACTATTTATCCTTCCTCTTTTGATTTAATCAGGACCATGATTGCATTCTTTTTTCACTTTTTCAAATTATAGTTAACACAGTAAGAATGCAAAATTTAATTTTGTGACTACCCTAATACACTCCCCTATTCTCCTTTTTTTGCATTTCTGCAGATAAGCTCAAGCTTATGTTGGTCTTTCTCTTGTTAAGACCGTTTCCAGGGCAAAAAGCATGCATATTAAATCCCTACCTGTATTAAGCTGTTAGCTTTCAAGAGAAAAATGTGTGTTGAATTACAATAATACAAGAATAGCAGAATAATTAAATGAGAATAATACATTATTACTTCGTTTATCTTCCAGACCATGCAGAACAGTAATGTTTCCAAAATCACAGGAGAGCAGGGACATACTATTAAAGGAATAATTCTTCTCTATTAGCTACACCATCTATTTGCAGCTATAATAATATGTACATGGTACATAGAGGTCTGTTACACCTACAGGACTATTTTCATCCCAGGCCACTGAAACGGTACCAATAATAATGCAAAAAACTTACTTTGCACTGCTTGATAAGCATTTGTGATCTTGAGAGACACTTAATTACATTTCTGCTTTTGATGCCTTTTGCCATCTCATCACAATGACTTCAAGATTAAAAGCATATGTGTTAAGGAAGGTTGGACTGAAACTGTCTGGAGTTAACGGCTTAGCATTAGTAGCTAGGTTTGTTGAAGCCTTAGGTCGCAAGCTGTGAACTTTCATCCAGGTATTCTGAAATTTTACCTAATTCCATGAAAGAGAGCTTCAAGAGCTGGTTCAAGCTGGAAGACAAGGAAGCAAGGAAGGCCGCTACACTCATCAGTCTGAAGCAGCAGAAGCTGAAACCTTAGAGATAAGAAACAGCCTGCCTTAGAGACAGTGAAGGGGCCCAAGGAAGAACAAGAAACCCCTAGATGCTACTGTCACTGCTGGTTGGCACTGTCACAAGAGGGGTGGGGAATTTAGATTGTAAAGGTATAATCATCCAGGAATTCCTTTCTGTGGAGTCCCTCCCTGCAGGCTACTGCTATACCACTCAAATAAACTACCTTATCGAACTTAAAGCCTGTGCCACAGGATACGTAGGGTGGAGAAACCTCTTTAACAATATGGATATTACTACTTTAGTATGCATGTTTCCCATATTGGATAGTCTAAGAGAAAGTACATGGGTTTGATAAATATTTGACAATTACCTGAAATATTTCTTACATAAAAAATAGAGATTGCACATATGTATAATGATTTGTAGCAGTAACTGACTTTACAACCTCATATTCTACAGAAGAGTTCTTTTCACTGCACATCCTCAGAGGTAGTACTATATTTTTTCATCTGTAAAAGAAATGACAGATGTAGCCTGTCCAGTTAATGATACTAAGCAGTGTGAGGTACTCAGCTGGAGAACATGGTTGCACTGTTGTGTTCATTGGTACCTGTTAGACTAATCAGGATTTGAAACTCAGTTCTCTGCTGAGTTTCACATATGTGAAAAAGATAGCATTAAAAGCAGAAGTGCTGAGCTGGATTTCTCCTTGTGCAGCAAAGACCCATCTCTGCAGTAAGAGAAGAACTATACCTTCTTTCCTGTGTTGCTGTGTCGGTGGGGTCCCCAAAGCAGCCTAGGCAGGGGAAGACACGGTTGCTGCACTGTTTTAAGAGCTACAGAGCTTAAATGCAATTGTTTTAGTTTTAATTCTGTTGTCTGCCAGCAAAGGAGGTGAGCCTTACCGACTTCAGACTTCCTAGATCAGACTATTTCTAACAGCTTAGACCAGGTGAGAAAGACAGTTTCTGATAGGAAGGATCTTGTGGATTCCTGAGACTCAGCTGGTTTCAGAATCTGAATTTCAACCATAGCCAGTCTCAAACTGAGCAGGTCAACAGGTTAGTATCCTTCCAGAGCATGTGAGTATTGACACAAAGCAAAGTGCATCCAAGTTTTGATAGCAACTTGTTAAGATAAGAGCTACGTTGATGTAATATTGAGTGTGAGTGGTCTTAAACTGACTTATTAATGGATAATCTATATTAGCACATGCTCCAGTTAACCAGTTCTAGGAAGCTTCATTTTTGCCTGGGGCTGGGCATGCTAGGTGAACAGAGGCATGGGCTCAGTCAAAAGACCCAAATAACTCAAAAGTGTTGCCACTGTAACTCAAAAACGTTTAGTTCTATGTCTGTACCTTCTCTTTGACGTCTCTACACCAAAATATTCAGACTGATTCTTTCAGCTTATCTCCATCTCTAGTTTCTCCTTAATAGAAGAAGAAGAGGGGAAAAGTTACAGGATGAGAAGAAATATTTTCTCAGAGGGAAGCACATGAAGTAAAAAAGTCATCAAATCACTACCACTTTCTCTTCTTTACCTGGGAGTTATTTCTCCACTTGTACATTTTGTACATATTTTGTACATACCTATAGAGTCGAATGTTGCTGCAGGCGACGTGTGACGCGAGCCCTGGTTGCGGTGCTCCACCCACAGACTGTACAGCAACATACTGGAAGAGAGTCCTTCATCTTCTTCTTTGCTACTTTCATGCTACAGCACACTGTCACCTCCTTTGTAAGCCATGAAAGACATCAAGCAAGGAGAACAAAGCAGAGCCTTGAAAGAATCTCTTCTCACTTTCTTGTGTTTCAAAGGATACACAATTTGTCTTTGAAATAAAGAAATGTAACTGCTGCTGCTCTCTGTAATACTTCTCCTCTGTATCCCTCAGGAAGGGAACAGGTAGAAACTAAAGCTTTCAGTACTGTTTTGACTGCAGTTTAAAACAGCTGCAGTGTAATTAGTCCAAACTATCACTGTGAGAAATCACATGCATTGGTCAAATAACAGCTCCCATTCAGTGCCCAAGTCACCACCAGGCACCTGCAGCTCATGGGACAGCAGCTGATGAGACCTGGGCAGGGCTGGCAGCAATGGTGGCCGCTAAGCCCCCCCAACACCTATAAAAGAAGCCCTGAGGGAGCTGGTTTTTTCATAAGATGAAACTAGAGGTATTTGGATTGCACTGAAGGACTGTGGAGGGACCCAAATCTGTGCTGTCTATACTGCATTTGCAAAGGTCCTTGGAACAGACTGGTCCTCAAACTGAGCCCAAGGATTGCCTCAGAGTGGGCTAGTTGCTTAGGTCTAAGCCAGGGGTCCTCAAACTTTCTAACCAGGGGGCCGGCACGGATGAAGTGGCAGGAGGCCATCTGCGGCTGCTTGGTTTCCCCCGGCAGGGTCTGTAAATACCGCGGGCCGGATTGAGGGCCCTGGGGGACTGTATCTGGCCCGCGGGCCATAGTTTGAGGACCCCTGGTCTAAGCTATGTGTCTGAGTGTCTGTCACCAGACACCAAGGGGACAGTATGCGCTCAGTCAAGCAGTAGGGATGAATAATGCTCAAGCTTCCTCCACACTCTGTCTTATTTAGCTGTATAAGTGTAGTCCCGGGAGTCCAACAGCTGAGTTGTTGCCCCCTTAGCATAGTCTGCTTCCAGAACTACGCAAACCTATCTTAGCAGTGGCAGCATCAGTTTTTCTGCAGAGGTCACACCGGAGTTCCTACGCTAAGCTGCTTATGGCTGCGGTGCACCAGCTCCTGCTGACACTGCGAAACTGTTTGCCACTGGCTTGTTGATATTCTTGCACCATTGGGTGGTTCTTAGTTTTTAATTTTCAATCCAGTTTGGTGATACAAGCAGTCCACACAAAACCCACATCACAGAAGTAAAATATGTTTGGCATCATTTCCTTCTTTTCAAAAAGCCTGTTTCCCCAGAGTGGGATCATGTCAGTGAAGCAGATTCAAACATTTGTTTAATGCATAAACATGCCTTTTTTGTTTGTCTTAATTCAGTTGTAATTCTGTCTTTAAATATTGTTTTCAATACAAATGCACCAGAATGTTACAAAACCTACATACTCATAAGCATACCCTGGTGCAAAGCTTTAGCCTGAGTCACCTCCCATGCTCTCCAGCAGGTTTTTACAGTTTTATTCACCCTCATTTTTCTCCCTCTATCTTCCTAAAAGGAGTTGCTCTTTCTGCCATTCTTCCTCTCTTGTCTACATGCCTTCAATTCTGTGACTTCTTCAATTCAATACCGTGACTACTAGTCTTTAAAAAAGCGCGTAACTCATGTTTCCTATGAACACCAATTTGCTCTGAGCATAACACATTTTTTGAGCAGGACATTGATTCAACTGAAGACTGTATAAATTCCTATTGCCTTTCAAAATATCAATCAAATTAAAAAGATCTACAGCATTTTATGATAATGAAGAGGTGACACATTCCTGATTCATACTTATTCGAAGATTTGCTGTATTGTGATTGGGCATCCTGGGTCCGTGAAGATTGCTGGATACTCTGAACGAGTTCTGCTGACAACTTTTCTTTAATGGCATCTGACTTCTGTAGGAGTGCATGAGAAATCTGCATTACTCAAACATAAGCATTTGCAGGATCTGGACCCTTAGAATTCCTGCCTAAGTTACTGTGACACCCAAAAACCCAATAGCTTGCCAGCTTCTGTTATTCAATTTTGTTTTCCAATAGGTATGGAGATTTTTATCCTCAGATATCAATTTTTTAGAAGTCGGAAAAGAAAGAGGTAGAACAGAGGGAATTCCCCTTTGAGTATATATGACTTTCCAGAAAATAGCAGAGGCCTGGCATTTTTCATACTCGCTGTACCTTGTACAGACTTAAAAACTTTGAATGGCTCCATGAAGTGCAAAATTACACCCTAGTCTTGCTCCTGTGTTCCAAATTTCAGTTAAAACCATTTATATGGAGCTCATGTAACCCTATCATCAAAGCTGAAAAGGCAAACTCTTCATCACATTTAAAATTTAAATTTAAAAGTCTATTAGAATTTAATTTTGATTGATTCAGAACTCCTTTGTAAATTACTGGTTTAGGTTAAAGAACAGGTTTTCTATTAAACCTGTACTTGTGCAAAATCAAGATCAAAATGAATGTGATGAAACGCTTTCGAATTTTACATAATTTAGGAACAGTTTAGCAGGGGTCTCAATTGAAGAGTGACTATTATTCTGTATTTTAGGCTCAGAGAGCTCTTATATTCATTTATTCACTACTAAAAATTATTTATTATGAATTGTTCATTTTGTAAGTATATCTTTGCCTACAGTCCTGTTAGTTACTGCAGATTCCCGTTTTCTTTTGGTGGGGATTTTGTTTTATGTTGCATTTTACTTTTGCTCATTTCTTTTTCAATGTGAGCTTCTAAAAGAAGTCTGTTGGATTACAGTTGACAACTGCAATAATTAACAAATACGTAGTCACCACTTGATGGAGAAATTAGTAAGAATTGTCCTTGTCTTAAACAACTGAAAACGTTAGTAAATCACGCACATTTTAAAGGATGAAGGCAGCCTGCTAGGAGGTTTACTTTCAGAAAACTAGAGTTTCAGGTAAATAAAGAGCTTTTTCATTTTTAGTGGGCAACTTTCTCCGCATTATTGTCATGGTAAAGGACACGTGAAACCAGGAGAGAGTGATCTGAGAACTGGTGAAGCCAGGAAGGATTTTTTTTTAGAGATTTTTGAGTCAGAGGCTTGAGGAAACCAAAACCAGTTGCAGACTTCATTAGACAGACTATAATGGGGCTTGCATGAGTGCACAAAGAGACATACCTGCTCCGCCTCGTGTCTTCCCCCTGTGCCTGTATGAAAGATGGTCAGTCTCTGTCCCAGCACCCCTAGAGCAGTAGTGGGAAAGAGATTGTGGCCAGCAATGTGGCTGTCTGTAATTGATGAAGGGTGGGATACAACTCTGTCTTAATTAAGACCAGCTGTTAGATTCAAGCTATCACACACTGTTATCACCCAATGTTGAAGTTGCTACTTTCACTTTGACTTTCCCAGTGAGTCAGAGCATATCTGACATCCCCCACTGACAGCCAGAGCCTAAGTTATAGCAGACTGCATGTTAAAGTCCCAATAAAATCCCATGTAAGTCTTTCACCAACTATAGTGCCATAGCTTATGGGACAAGCTTTTAATAAGGATTTTTATTTTCAGACTTATATTAATGCCCACTGAACAAGGTCAACAGATATCATTGCATTTCTAAAAAGAGCACTGCTTATTGCCATGTACCATAAAAATGAATCATCTGCAAACTGCCTGCACTTACAGCTGTCTTGCTTAACTTAGTGGATGGTGCATCGCCTGCTCATGTGTTGTTTAGATGTAATATAGGGAATAGGTGTCAGAAAAGATGATTTTGCCAGGATAGTTTAAATAGAACAACAACTGTTAGCTTGTTAGCAATAATTTCCCTTTTGATGACTGAACAAGAAAGCATTATTTCCCCATGTAGCTTTCCAACCTGCTGGCACCTGCTACCTGCTTCAGCATCACAAAGTTTAGTCAGCTGGGTTCCTGGACTGCTGTCTCTGTGCTGGGTCCATTCTTGCCAGGGATACCAGAACATTAAGAACATGTTTTCATCTTCCTCAGTGTAACTCTTGCTTTTATATCAAAGACTAGGAAAGTACAGAAGAGGAAATGTTTCCTAGCCAGTGGGGTGGTTTTTTTTTTTCCTCTTCTGTCTCTTGCCGGAACTAATTGTCCCCAAAGTACTTAATCTGGACAGACTGTTCTGAACTTTTCTTGTTAGATCTCTTAGATCTTCTTTAAGAGCCTCCTGGAAGGGGACTTCTGCAGAAAGGCTAAGCATACCCATTGCCTCTATTTACAAACACTCTGAATTTTTATGAGGAATACACTGTCTCCTCCCAAAGGGGTCAAATAATTGAAAGAATTTGAGCTTAATTAACCCTCCCTGCCTATTTTACTTTTTTTTTTTCCTTTTCAACTATGTCAGAAATGTAAACATGAAAATAAACAATTCTTGCTCAGTTTCTCATCATAGTGTAACACAGTCCAAACCACTTCTCAACTCCCACTCAGCATTCAGAAAACAGAGCATCTCACAGAGAGCACCTGCCATCTTGCAGGATAGTGCCATATGTGATTATCTAGAAGATTTATGTAGAGATATAACAGCAAACTTAAGACAGAGAAGAATGTTTGCTCTCACTGGGGGCTCTGGTTAGCCAATGAAGAAAAATTATGCAGGTGTCTTCATGGTCCCTTTCTTGTCTTGCCTCTTCTTTTAGTAATTGAGAAAGCATAAGTAAGATCTGTCAGAAAAAGTAAGACTGCAATAAGAATTAAAACTCTTAAGCATGAATATGGAATATTGCAGTTCTACTGGTGCTGTTTGTTTTCATCTTCAGTATCCAATATGCCTTGAAAATGTTATTTATCTAAGCATTTTAAGCATGTTCTGGTTTAAAAATAAAAATGCTTATTTTTATTTTTTGTATCTCACAAAACATGTCGAAAATATTTTGCCAAATTAGTTTTCATTGTAATTAGCTAATTTGTCCATAAAGTACTCAGAAGTCCAAATTTATGATCAAAGCTCACCTAATGGACTTAAGAAAACTTTTAGAGAACATCCAGAAAGAGAGCAGTTATGTATTTGTTTCATAAATTGCAGGAGTAAATATGTGTACTTGTGTATATTATGTTTTAAGAGCTGACTATGTGCTCTGTGATGACTCTGGAGCCTGTAGAGAGTGTGTCTATGAGATGCAGGAAAATTCATTACTTCTTTCCTCTGAATCATTTGTTTCCTTGTCTTTATGTTGGAGAAAAAAAAAAAACCTGTTACATTTTTTGAACAGTACCTGCCACCAAAACTGACTTCTAAGGAGAATTCATTAAAGTTTTCCCTCACATTTATTCTAAAGAAAGTTCAGGAAATAATGATGCTATACTTAGTAGGGATAATAAGAATGACTAGTATTATTCGTAATAATGTTCATATTTATTGTGAATTAGCATATGAACAATAGACATCTAATAATTTTGGCTGCTTTATTCTCGCTCCTTTTTATGTATGTGACATGTCAGTGTTTTGAATTTTTTACATCTCAGCTGACTATGATGACTCGTTAAATACCAGTATAACCAATCTGAATTATTTTAGAGGCTTTGGAAGTCAGATGTGCCATAACTGCCCAGCTGGAGAATTCCTTGGAGTGTCATTGCATAATCTGTACAACATTAATTAATTCAAATAATTTAAAAATAAAATATAGGCACAGCCTTTGCTGTAGTCCCAAAGCCGCAGTAATTTATCAGCTGGAACTAGTGTTAACAGGGACCTGAGTTAATTGATTGAAATGAACAAGACTCAACATGCACCTTGAAATTTTAGAGTAATTCTCTAGTGCTATTCATCTTGGTGACAGAGGAGAATTTACCTGATGAGCCTGTGGCTGCTAATACATGTTATTTAATTCAAAGTTATTGTTGGTAGAATGTTCTGCTTCCAAATTTAAACAGTTTCAGCAGATGTCTCAAGCATGAAGGAAGAACAGCTCAGATAGCTCGTGAGAAGTCACAGGTGTGCAGCTGTGTGGATGCCATTGCTCAGGGAGAAGGAAGTAGTGCAAATGGGTCTTTGAGAGAGTGGAAAAGTAATGTGGCTTCTGAGCTGCAAACAGAACAACACTTTTGCTTTTGATGACAATTTTAATGGTATTTATGTTAATACTGCTTGCACCTTGCTTGAGACTTGTCCAGACTCACCTCCCATAAGTGGACAAGAGCACAGGGTTTGTATGACAAATAGAATTAACAAAATGGAAATCTGTAAACTACATTAGTGCCAAATTGCGCTGGTAGGTGGCAACATGAATCCAGTCTTGCGTATTACAGAGGAGGTGAGAAAGGCAGCACACTTTCTTCAATCATGCTTTCTCTTCCTGCTCTCAAGAAGCTTGCAAGTGGTTTTCTCACACAAAGATATCCAACTCTTTCCAACTGGTTTCTATTTTTTTCTAGTGAATGAGTCAAGTAGGAGGAAAGAATAGAACATTGTCCTGCATGGATTGCAGTTTTTTTCAGCAAAATGGTTTTACCTCATAAAATGTAGTTTCTTCAAGTCTAAAACCTTTTGCAGAAACACACTGGTTTAGAGCAAGAGGTCCCCCAGGATCCACAGGAAGAAAATTAATTTTCAGAGGAGGTTAGTTTCACAGGAGGTGAATTACCATCCCAAGAGACTAGGGAGACATTCCAAGGGGAGATTTATATATTGCAGTGGTCAGTGCTACAGCTGTTGGTAGCCTGAAGCCAGTCCCAGGTGTAGAGCAGCTACGGGAGTGGCATTTGCACTGCAGGCTCAGGCACCTATGCTTTCCATGTACTGAACACAGGGACCTAGGGATGCTGAAGAAGTGGGAGAGTGCACAGCTGAAGCCACAAAAGAGCTATGTTTCTGGAGGCACGCAGTTCTTCAGGACACAGGTATCTAGCTGAAGTGTCTCAACATTTTTTCTCTAATGTTAAAATGTTCAAAATGTTAATTTTTCTTAACCAGTTTCATGCCCATGAGGATTCAAGAAGAGTGGAAATACTCACCTTGCTTGCATTAGACTTTATGTAACACAAAACAATTCCAAACAGATGATCTGCAGCAATACAAAACTGCATCTATATGTTGGATTGACCTTGGCTGGACACCAGGTACCCACCAAGCCACTCTATCACTCCCTTTCCTCAACTGGATGAGGGAAGGAAATGTGAGAGACTCATGGGCCCAGCATGTGAGCCAATACAATCTGCCGTGCTAAAACTAACGGAGGAAAGAAAGGGGTGGTTAAAAAAAACAACCCACAGAAAACAAAAAAAAAATCTCAAGAGATGCATCAAATCTGGGGAGGGAAAGGACAATTCATTTGACTGTCTGCTCCAGCTGGTTTCCACTCTGGAGGCCTGGAGAGGATGAGAAGCTGAAGCTCCTGCATGCCAACATAAGTTCTCTTGCATTCCTTCAATCTATTCCACCAGGCTGCTGTATTTCCCTCTGCTGGCATGGCTGAGGCATGGAAAGGAGGAGGTTAGTCACCAGTGATGTGCATACAAAGGGTGCAGTGAAGAGTGGCTGTGCAGCAGAACAAATGCACTCCCCAGTGTACCCCACAGACCCGTGCGCCAGCTGCCCGCAACACCGCAGCTCACCTCTGCATCTCTGCACTCATCTGAGCTTTCTTCCTTAAACAGCTTGGGGAATGACCTATATCTCGTGTTGGTTTTGAGTTAGGTGATGGCTGAGAGCATGTTCCATGGGACCAGGACAGTAGGACATGGAGCACTGCTAAGCCAAGCAGATACAACCACTGACAACATCTGCCAAAGACAAACAAGCACTTCTGGCTCTGAAGGTGGCTGTATCAATTAGACCCTGAGGCACTCTGACATGAGGGGGGAAGAGAATATGTATTAGGAATTTAAGGCTGCCTCTGTCTGAAGCTTGGCATTAAAAATCCAGTGGCTTCATTGGTGACTAGCCTGCCAGTCACTTTTACAGAATGCACAGGAGGCCCTTTTAAATTCTTGCATTCTTGAAACATTTGTGATCCTCTTCATGTATCTCTTAGCCCATCTCTCCCTTCTTACTCGAATAAAAGTGGGAGGATGAAAAAGAGAACAGCAAGGGCTCAAGAATCTTGTTCTAAATATACTAAGCATCATCTGTAGGTGGTGATATAAAAATTACAAGAAACGTTCCTGTGTTACTGTATATAGATAACGCCTGGTTGGTCAAAGTCTGCCACTACAAACCCCAGGAATATAACCACGTTGCTGAAAGTCATTATTGCTCCAATAGTCTCATTAGTAAGTCTGCCTTTGAATTCCTTCAGTTTTTCAGTGTTTTTGGCTGTCTCAGGAATTTATTTATTAATCATTGGCTTTTGCAATCACTTGCTCATTCCAGCTGAAATTGCATTAGAAAGTTGTGTGTTAGTTTATCTGTACTTCAGCTGTTCTCTCTGCATGTCGGTCTGAATTGTGAGCTGCTCCTTTAAATGCAGCCACCTGGATGGTTTTGGTGTCATTCTCAGACCACTGTGAAATTTCCACAGCCTGTGTCTCATTTTCAGGAATTATTGTCCTGCTTCTTCCTCTTCTGCCTCACCAGTTTGGAGAGCCTTCAGTGACATCCCAATTTCAGGAATAAGTTAGTCAGAAGTACAAACTCAGCCCTTCAAACCGTGTTTCACTAATACCTCAGGTAAGTATCAGACAACTCTATTACAGTATGTTACCAGTGCCGAAATATTCATCTATCAGTTCAAATAACAGAAACTCTTAACCTTTTCCTATTACTTTAAGAATATCCAGGAGAATGTAGGACTGTCTAGAAAGGCATTTTTGCAATGAGGTATTGATTTTGAGGAAGTTTTTGCAATAGAAAGCTTTATGAGATCCAGGGCACTCCGGTCATTTCTGATGGCAGATAGGAATAGAGATCTGAAATGAAAACAGTATTATTGATCTAAAAGAGATGGTTTTGGTAGTGTGCCATTTTTGAAACCCAAAAGATATGAATGTTGTTCCAACGGGAAATGCAAACCATTTTCAAAACCTTAAGAAGTCATAAAATTGCCAGTAAGATGCATGTCAAGAGGGACTCATGCGGTTACAAGGATTAGACTGGGTTTTACTCATTTTTCGTAACAGAATATGCTCTCTGAAGAGGGGAATCCCTGAATGACAACAGTCATCTCTGTTACAGCGTTTACAGAAAGGGGCAGTGGTGCATCATCCTTATTCTCAGGGCAATGGCACCTTGAAGGCAGTGGAAGATTACTCCATCTACTAAGGGCGTCCTGAAGCTCAAGACTGGCTCCAAGCCCTGGCAAACACACTGCTCACCAGGAGAACGGGCTGTTGGGGCAGCAGCACAGCAGAGGCACTGCTGCCTACTTATCCCATTTCGGAACCCTGGCAAGCCAGGCTGGCTGCTGCCAATGCCCCTGCAGATACAAGGGTGAGAGCGTGTGCAAAATAGGTTATCCTTGGAAGAGGATGGGGACACAAGATGGGAACACATTCTTCCAACAACAGCTGCAATTCCTGTGCCTACCTCCCTGCAGGTGTCTGTAAAGAACAAGAGCAGCAAGCTGGATTTCTCAAGGCTCTCCATTTCCCTCTGGCTCCCCCAGATCCTGTGCCAGAAGCAGGAGCATCACAGCTCTTTGTTTTAGAGCAACCAAATTCAGCCTTCTGTGCTCCCTCCTGAGAAGCCATAAGCAGCTTTGATAAAGACCTAGCGTCCTCCTCATTAGAGACAAAAATAGCGTGGTGGGTTCAGCCCAGCTGGCAGCTAAGCCTCCAACCATTCCTCTCACTTCCCCACAGAGGGATGGGGGAGACCATCACAGGGCCAAAGTGAGGAAAAGCTCAGTTGTTGAGATAAAACCAGTTTGATAAATGAAGAAGAAAGAAAAAAAAAAAATAAGTGATGCAAAGGCAATCACTCACCAGGTCCCACCAGCAGACTGATGCCCAGCCAC
Source organism: Falco rusticolus (assembly GCF_015220075.1). Lineage (NCBI taxonomy): Eukaryota > Metazoa > Chordata > Aves > Falconiformes > Falconidae > Falco > Falco rusticolus. Next base: position 81,244,418 of record NC_051192.1, read on the forward strand.
TCTTGGAGCAATGGCTGCTTCCCTGGGCTGTATTGCTGAACACGACACTATATGGGATGGAACATTTTTTTTTTTTTTTTTACTCAGTTTGGGTCAGCTGTTCTGGCCATGTCCCCTCCCAACTACTTGTGCACCCCCAGCCTACAATAGCTAAAAATGTGTGATCAGCACCGCTTCGGTCACAAACCTAAAACACAGCAGTAAAACACAGCACTGTAGGGGCTGCTCTGAAGAAAATTAACTCCATCCCAGCCAGACCCAGAACACACAGGAACAGCACTGGGAATTTTCAGGGAGACATTTATCAAGGCTAGTAAGAGTAGTTTAGGACAAAAGCTTGAAATGCGGTTAAAATAAAGTTGAAACATGGTTCACATGTGGTCTTACATTCATGTTTCAATGTGTTTTTTACGGAGTATGGCAATACTGAATGTTTGGTATGGTTCAGAATATCACAAAGCATTTTCTTTGTAAAGTTTTTTCTTTGTAAAGTTAGAATGAACTTAAATACTTTTTTGACACTGGGAAATTGGACTAGCAAGGACTGAAATTTATGAACTTAATTTTTTGTTCAAAACATTTATGTTTCTGTGTTCACAAATATTCATTTTGTTTCCCTTACTGGTGTGGAAGATTTTATGACCTTTATGTCCTTTAAAAATGAAAATATTCTCGCTAATGAAGATCCATTTGTTTTTATTTTTTCATGTGGTTATTTCCAATTTTTCTTTATATGTTTGAGAATAAAATGATTAAATATTGGAGAACTTATTTGTCTCACTTATGGGACTTTTTGATCTGTATTTTTCCTGGGGTTTACATCTTTCTCCAAAACACTGTAAGATGTAGTCTGGATGTACATTGTATTAAGTAAATGAACAAACTCTTGTGCATCAGGCATTTAACATCACAACAGCCCACTCACTTGTCTCTTAAAATTCACCAATAGCTTCACTTACATTGTTATTTGGTATTTTCCCCTTCCCAGTAAATGTTTAAGAAGGGTGTTGAAAGAAACTATGACTTTTACAGGAAGGAAAGGTGTTTTAAAAATTCCCAAACCCTGAAGAGCCATTACTCCCTTTATTTCAAGCCTGTGTAGGTGGCACTGCTCTCAAAGTAAGGCTTTTATTCTTCAAAAAGTGTTTTAACAGGAGCTGTCTTTGGGGACCATTTTAAGGCAATGAAACCAAGGTAAAACCTGACAGTGTCTTTGCTAAGTATGGATGGGCACATCCCAGGGACGAGGGCAATTCTTTCTGTTCAGCCTATCTTTCGAGGCTCTTTCTTCTTCTAATCTTCTGGCAATACTCTAGCTGTCTTCTTTGAGTTAAGCTTGCAAAGATTATTTCCCATAACAGAAATAAAACCTCATGTTCCTTAGGAGTGGAGAAATGGTATGCAGGTAGGCAGCTAACAGAAGCTGGCGTTCTCCCCGACTGTGTTGTGCCTCAATTGAGGGATGCCTCATGCTCAGGGACTGTCAGTACAACTTCTCCTAGGAGCTATACATTGCTTAAGATCTCTAAAAAATGCAATTGCGGAGGCTATTCTTCTTCTGTTTGTGTGTGCAAGCTGAAACACAGCACATAGCCTCCGCTGAAGACAGAGCTAAGCTCAGTCTTCAAATCCTAACAATTGTGTGGCAGATTTAGTTAAACAAAAATACTACTCAAGAGAATTTGTAAAAATTATACCCATTTGAAAAATCTTGATCCTCCCAAAGACTTAAATGTAGCATAGAAATTTTCCTGAGTAACTCTCTGCTCCAATTAGGCCCTGCAATTTCATTCCATGTAACTTCGTATCTTACCAGGGCATAGCCTTGTAGAAATCCCTTTGGGAAAATCCAGCCTGTTATCAAGTTTATAAGGGTCCATGGAAGATGTTCCTATTCATTTCATTTTTCCATTGACTTCATCAGAGAAGATATTTTGCCTCTCTTTTTTATATACAATAAATAACTATTCTGAGGATGATTAATGTACTTTACAAATGAAGTTTCAACTGTCTGACAAGTATTAATAACATACATTTGTGTTACCCAAGATCTAAAAAACTTTTTATAATTTGTCATAAAGTTCAGGAGGTTACTTTTAGTCATCAGAAACAACTGACTTAGCTGTGAAAAGACTATACTTTTAAAAATCTGATGGTGTGTTAGCATAGAAACAGAGCACAGCATTTGGAAGCACACTGAGGACATTGTATTGAAAGATAAGTTTTTCATGCTTTAAAGCAAAGCCAAGGTACTATTTATAACATCTACATTATGGAACAAAGCATGTTTATTTATTATGTAAATCCTTCCACATTACAGTACATTTTCAAAATGGCTGGTATGGACAATCCGCTAGAGGAAGAAGATAAGCAAAAGGGATCACATTTTTTGTTGTAGCACTGGGAGGAGACATGTAAAGGTCAAACAAAGGCTGATGTTTCATTTTGGAGACATGCCGGGGAAGTAGGAGTCGTGAAGGAAATGGTGGACAAACTTGTGCGCACAGCAGTGTTGCATTTGTCCTAATTATGACTGGAGTAATTGGAATATCTAAGAACTGATACTGGGTTAAGCCAATGCTTCATCCATCCTGGTGTCCAACCACTAAGGGGAGTTTGAAGGGCATAGGAACAGATCTGTGTGAACCATCCCTTTCCTGTTTCTGGCAGCCACTAGTTTAACACACAGTTATAAGACCTAGAAGAGTATCTCCTATTTCTATGTGATGTAAAGGGCTTTAAAATTACTCGATTCTGTATAAAAGTTGCTTTTCATATGAAGGCACATGATCCGCTGGAATCGCAAGTCAGGTGCTGGTGGACTCACTAGACTGGTTTTAAAAAAATCCCAAACTGTTGACTGTTGGGTTTTTTTGGTTTTTTTACTTTCTGGGAATTGGCTATATCTGTGAAATACTAATCATTATTGTTATCTTCATCATTATAAAATGAATTTCTGAACATTTAGCCTTTTCCTTTTTTTCTCTGCCCCCCGCCCCCCCCGCCCCTTATTTCCCCCCCCCCCCCCCCCCCCTTATTTTTGTAGGGCGTTTTTCTCCTTCTCCAGTAAATGCTTTCCAGGACTTTCCTAATCAGGGAAGCTGAGAATTTCAAATGACTCCATGAGAACAAATCTTTCTGTGTAATCCCTAATACAGATTCACTTTATTTGCATTTTTTATTCTGATGCTTGTGTGACCACTCTTTCTTGCACTGTATGATGTTACCAAGTTACCAGTGAGACCTGCAACATTAGTGAAATGGGGTAAACAAAAAAGTTCTGCTCTTATGGAGAAAAACTTTAGTCTGCAAAACATCAAATCCCTGAAGACTGTATGAATATATGAGAGCTAGTCTGGAAGGGTGGTTTTGCATTTACAACACGATTACCATACCAGCTTGTCACGTTTCATTTATTATGGCTGGGATTCACTATTTAGATTGCAGCAGTGCTTGGTTGGCAGAGGCATTCTGCAAACGCAGGGCAGAGTAAAACTGTTAAAAACTTTTTAAAAAGTGAGGGGAAAATAAGCAATTGTCTTATAAATGTAGATGACACATAGCAAGTGTAAGTCTGGAATGATACTAATTTAGCTAAGAAATAAAGCAACACTGAAACATGAATTTCATCCCAGCTGTTACAGTTTCCAGAATCACTTGGTATGACTTGAGGATAAATTGCTGTCCAAATTAATGCTTTATCATGTTATTTCCTGTATACCTGTAGGACTTGCTTAGCATTATCTCTTTTAAAATGTCACTTACTATGTCTCCTTTTATAGGCCTCTGGTCGGGTTGGGCAATTCACTCAGCCGCCAGTGCTCACGCTGCTGTAAGAACAGCTGTGGCTCCCACTGCTTCTGCAAAGTGGACTTCTGGTCTGGGATGACCACAGGCACATCTAGCTAGCAGCCTTGCCAGCCTTCAGTCTGCAGGAGCACGGGTGCTGCTGCTGCTGCTTTTTAAAGTCAAAATCTTCTTTAACTTATTCAGGTTAGCATCCTGAACTACATGTTGATTTTACTTTAATCTTATAATTTATATACGGACAAGCACTTAGGTATTTCAAGCAACATTGTACTATCCCTTAGGTTGAATTTTTTTCCATAACAACTAGATTTTATTTCCCTAAATATTATTTTCCAACTGTTCATATTATAATCATTAAAATTACAGTTTCCTAACTACAGCATCACTACCTGACATGCTGCATTAGATATTGACTTATTGAAGGCTCACAAACTGACTTTTCTGAAGCCTTTACAAGACATCAAAGCTTTAGTGGTTTGTAAAGAATTATCAGATCTGGAACTTGATTTATTCTTATTGCAGTCATGAAGGACTTGGAGAAAGAAAGAAAAGTTTAACTTTAATGAGTAGAAAATTCAGTGTTGTGGGTTTCTTAAAAATTATTTTCATTATGGAATGGAAGAATATTTTTCAAGATCTCCATGTTTACCTGGAGAATTATGTAAGTTTAATCACTATCAGAAATGGAAAAAATGTGATTTCTCTTACAATACACCAAGATTTTTTCAATCTGATTTATAGGTTTCTATCTATTATCATTAATATTATTCATGGAATAAGAATATAATTCATGGAGTAATACTTCTTGAAATGTTATTCATGGAACAGGAACAACTGGTGTGCAATTGTTTTTTCTCATTCAAGGAAAAGTGTTTTTCTGATTAGATCCCAAACTATGTCCTGTCTTTGCATAATGGTGCATTACATGGCCACAACAGAGACTTGCTGAATGTAGCCAGAAGGCAGTGTCTTATTTGCTCTAACATTTGGTTCAGCGGCAAGTTTAGCATTTATTAGATGCAAATATTCTGTGATTCTTAACTACTTGCTAAACTATCATTTTCTCATCTTGCTCTAAGTCTGATAAAGTTGTGCAGAAATGAACCAGGGGACCTTCTTGGTAACAAAATGCCCATGAGCCTGCAACGTGCCTTTGCAGTAAAGGCAGCCAACAGCAATCCTGGACTGCATGAAGAGGGAAGCACAGCCAGCAGGTGAAGGAAGGTGATCCTTGCCTTCTGCTCAGCACTGTTGAAACATACCTGGCCTGCTGGCTTGTAGAGGAATTATAAAGGAATGAAGGCAGGTTAATTAGCATTGATAACATACAGCTGTGGGCTGGCTTCAGGGGCGGTGGGTTGGCTGATGTGGATAACGTGCAGCTGTGGCTGGTTCCTGCTAAGTGGTTAAATAGCTCTGAGGGGTAGGGAAGAGGAGTGCTGGACGAAGAGAAACCTGGGACAAGCAGAGGGAGGAGGGTGAGTGTCCTGCATGTAGGTGAGACAGGGAAAAGGATGCAGCAGAGGCAAGAAGGTGGGTGGACTGGCCTGAAGAGGGTGAAGAAACAGCACAGACAGTAGATGAACTGTTGAAACCTTGTGGGGTATTGGTGGCTGTGCCGGGACAAGGCGTGGGAGCTACTTATTGAAGTTAACCTCGTGTGGGATGGTAAAAGCCTTATTGCAGCTGGCTGGTTTTGATAGTGCTGCAACACTGAGTCTGGTTCTGGGCTCTCCAGTAAAAGGGAGACACAGGCATGCTTGAGCGAGTTGAGTATGGATGCTAAATGGTGCCTGTGAAGGGTTTGGGGTAGGCGGAGGCTGGAAACACTGGAGCTGTTCAACTGTGACTCTGAGTTAAAAGAGAGTGGATCTGTTCGGGTGCAGTAGGGGAATGTGCCCTTACACTGATGCTTCTTTCTATGTCTCTTCCCCTCCTTTCTCTTCACTCTTCTGACATCCCTGCAAATAGGATCACACTTACTAGAGACTAGCGAGTGTTGGAGGAAAAGTATTTTAAGAGATGCTCTGTGTCCCTTCTTGAGTATTGTCTCAAAAGGACAGATGATCTCTGATTCTACTCCCTTCTCTGGGACTAGAATCTACCTTCTTCAAGTGTGAGAATGCTACTTGACATAGGATATAATCTTTGTTGTGTCCTTGCCCTCATAAATTCCATGGTACTCTTTCCAGCTTTTAGAGACCTATTTATATACTTTATCTAGTGGAACTCCCTTTGATTTCTGATTGATAAACACGTGATCAATGTTCTCTGGCCCTGATGCCAAAGTATATAGGGTAGATGTGACACATTTGTCTTGGGGCCTCTTCTTGGGCCCCTCCAGACCTGAGATGTAAGTTCTGACCTTCTCAGGTGGGAAGGGAGTTATTTTGTCTTACTTTAACCTCAGTCACTGAAATGATGTTAGGATTTTGTTGCAATGCTTTGAGGTTTAGTATTGTATTTTCCCACACCACGGCTGAAGTGCATGTGGATGTTAGGTAGTACTAACCCCCCTGGGGTAGTGCTGGAGGACTGTGCAGTGTGGAGGAGGCCAAACCCAGGACAGCTTCTAGTACACACTGGAAATAGTTCCTGATCCTTTGTGTCCCTTAAACTATGCTCAGAGATTGCTAGCTGGCCTGGGCCAAAACTACCATGATGCAGGAGAACAAGCCTTCTGGACAATCAGTAATTTGGAGTATGAACTCACTCCCTGACCTTGTTTTCATTGTCAGCACAGAAGTGATCTCAGCTAATGGAGCTGTGTGGTGTTATCAGGAAAGGGAATTTTTAAAAGCAGTTGTTTCAATGGTCTCTTATATTAAAAGGGACTACAGACTTTTCCTCCTGCTTCCTAAAGACCCTGCAGATTTGGGAATGATATGTAACTCTTATGAACTTCAGATCAGTTTCCTATTCAAGCTGGAAACTGAAACAGTCCCAGGCTGGCTTTTAATTGCACTCTAGTGGTCCAGGTAGAGCATGGATGTTGACTGCTGTTACAGTTAAAATTGTTATTTTCACCATTTATCAGAATGCATACTCCATTATAAAAGCCATAGGAATGCAGAGAAATAATTCATAGAAAAGTAGTTACATATCAACAAAAGTTTCAAAACCAAAAAAGTAAAACATAGATCTAAACACAAAATTAGTGACTCAAGCTATTTCTAATTTAAAGGGTACTGACAGTACTCAGTATTTATTCCAGCTGAATTTGATTTTCCTTTTTAAATTGCTCCGCTGAGTTTATAGATTGACTTTCAATCAAAACCTGAAACCATGTCCACACATCTTAGTTTATAGATTTTCCTTTCAAATTGTTGTCTCTGGGCAGATTTAGTTGTTGATTGTTTGATAGACAAGCTTTGCTTCTGACTTTTTTGAAGTCATTTTCATTCCTTTTATAACATTTTGAAATGTCATCTGATGTATTTACTCTGATAAAGGAGAAACTAGTTGTCAACCAAGACTGATTTAAAATAAAAAGAGAAAGAAAAATAAGCATTTAGCCAGTACACCTAGCTAAATTAGATTGCTTTATCATGTTGATTAGCTGCTTTGGAATTCACAGAGGAAGAAAAATTAAGAAATTTCATGGTTTATATTTGCAATGACAGCTTTGTTTTGAAATATAAAGGACCAAATCTGTGGTGCTCTGCCTTCAAAATGAGTGGATTGCTTTTTTAGTAAAAAAAAGTATGGTTATATTCTGATACTCCTGGACATAAAGCTGTGCTCCTGGAACACTGTCAGACACTACCTTCCTACCTATAAATCCATCCCTGTGCTGGAAATTGGGTAGTTAACTAGTTAACTCATTACCGTGTGTAAACATTGGCTCCTTTTCTTGCAAAGAGATGTATCTCTGCTCGCTCTGTGGTTTCAGAAGGCTGGAGCAGAAGATCAGATGGCTGGGTTTCAGCAAGGCTGTCCAAACACTGAACTTTGAAGACTTTTCTCCTCTGCTTACAGCTCTGGCAAGTAGTCAAAGCACCTACAGCAAAATCACATCCCAGACCTCTGCTGTTGCTTAAAGGGGGTGAGCTCAGATATGAGTAAGGGGATAACAGATAAGAAAAAGGATAAGAATTCTACAGGTTTTAATTTCCTTTGAACTTTTTTCTCTTGTCCAAACTATTGCTAAATTTAATATTCATTAAAACCCAACCTAGAGAAATAGATGGGTAGTTTTTTCCTAAATTGTATTGCTTGAGTCTTCAAAAACTGATCTGGACCAAGCACTCTAGCAAAAAAGTATAATTTATATTGCTAAGGGGAGGATCAAGAAAACTTGTACTGAAGAGAGGTCAAAGCCTCATAAGCAATCGTGAAACGGGGGGGGGAGGGAGGGAAGTGCTAGCCTTCTGGGATTCTTTCAAAAGATTCAGAAGGGTGATTTTTACTTTAAAGCAGATGGGGGGGGGGGGAAGTAGGGGAGAAATTTCAAGCTCCATTGGTTACTGCTTTCCCACAGAGACTGTGTTTAAGATGCTAGACTATAGACAGATTGACAGATAATACCTAACTCATCAAAATCCTGACTGTTTGCCTCTTCAGGATCTGTACTCCTCTAGCTGAAAGTGTTCAGGAAAGGTGAATTCAGACCAAGGTAGGTACGGAGACAGGTTATTGTGATGCTTGGGTAAATGGGGATTCTAAGGGGAAAGAGTAGAAGAGCTTGGATTATTCAACCAAGGAAAAGAAAGGATATGCTTTCCCTCCATAAACACACTAAGAAGGACAGGTAGACACCAGGGATTGAAAAGAGCTACTTAAAGATTGTTTTGATACAAGTACATATACATGTTAAAGAACCATGAATAAATCTAGATGGGAAGTTCAACTGGCATTCCTAATTGTCAGAGTATTGTAATGCAGGAACAACCTTTCACTTGAAGCTGTGTGAAAGCCTGATCTGTTTTAGAGTAGACTTTGATCAGTTTATGAAAGGGAATTCATGCAACGTGGCTGCCTGCAGAGCTGGTTATAGGTACTGGCAACAGCAGGCAGTTACTTATGTTGTCAGAATTAGGGAATAGGGAGAAGAAAATCTGGTTCCAGACCTTGTGGGGTACTAAACCCCTAATGTATTATGTCTTTTATTTTAGCTTTTCATGGCCTTTAAATACTAAAAGCTTCTGGACAGAAGCAACAAACTAATGACTTAAATGCCTGTCACCAGTTTTGCTCTCAGTGGTGTCTGACAAGGCTTCCAGTGTGGATCAGTGTCATACCATGCCTCTCCAACACACTCCCCAGCCTCACCTTTCCTCACTGTCATGATTTTGGCAGGCAACTCAAAAATGTACAGTCTTGCCTCTGCAGACCTCAGAGGGAACTATTGAGATCAATGACTCTGCCTAAAACAAGCCCTGTGCATACATGTGTGCATCTTTCCTTGGGGCCTCTCTGTGTCATCCCAAGTTTAAGGGCATCCTACTTGAGGAGTGGCAACTCCACTTCTCTGGCAAAATAGAACTATCAGTGTGAGCACCATAATTATGGAACCTAGTGAGGGCCACCTTGAGCTGTAGCAGACAGTGTAAATGCCCACACAGAGAGAGTCTTATTGTGGAACAAGATCAGATTAAGAGACTGCTGATGGAGACTAAAGATATTCCTGTCCCCATCCCAGATCATATGTTTTTGCCATGATTCCAACCCAGTCTCGTGCTGGCTGGGAATTCAGATGTCACCATGAGGAGTTTGCTGCTATCATGACTTGATAACATAAGATGTCTTTCCAGCCCTTGATTTTTTTAAATACTTGGGGGGGGGGGAGGGGAGTATTTCTTGTGTTTCTTTCCCCTATACAATGAATCGGAGACCTATTTTGCATTGTTTTTTGTTGAGCAAAATGCCCTAATAATAATAATTAACGTATTCCAATATGATAGTATTTGAAATGTGAGTAAAGCATAAGTAGTGAAGGGTGCACTTTGGGTGTTTGCTTTGGTAGGAGAGCCAGCTGTTACAAAACCTTGGCCACTAAGCTCTTGTTCACGTGCTGCTCCTGCTTATGCTGGTCTAACTGCTGGGCAGCTGCACAGTGAGTCAAGTTGGGGGCTAAGCAGGATTAGAAGGAACGTGGGGAAATGTCAACGCATTGGCTGAACTGTTTCACTGCGTGACTGCACAAAATGCTGGAGTAGGAATAAATGAAGGAAGGGGATGGAACAATAGCTGCTTAAATGAGACTGCCGCTTAAAGAAATACTTGTTAGACTACAGCCTGAGGTGTAATTGAACTGTTTGGAAGAAAAATTGAGGGCTGAGGGAGCAGTAGAGCAGGACAGTCTGCAGAAAAATCCTTATTTATGGAGAAAAGGGTGTGATAGAGGTTAGTTAAGACCTGCTTTGGCAGCAGATGAAGCAAAGTGGTGCTCTAAAGAATGAGTAAAGGAGATGCTAATGAAATATTTAATCATTGCCAGAAAATACAATGCATCAGTGTACACTATTTATGGCACAGATAAATTATATATCCTTCTAGAAAACAGAATGAAAAAGTAACAATCGAAAGGGATGCCTTGAGGATTCCAGCTACAGATAGCATTAGTAGAAATTGGATAGTATGTTGTGTATGGATAATTAGCATCTGTGCACTTCACACAGAAGTACATTTCCTGTTACTCATATAACTAATGTCTTTTGCATTCAATTTTTTTCTATTTCTTCATCTGCTTGAGAATTATTTGCAAAGGACAGGCTTATATTTCATGCAGAGGCTGAAGATGGCAGGATTTTCAGTACTGGGCTTGGTACGAGCAAGACACAAGAACTCTTTAAAATACTTATTCAGGAAGCCAGGGAAGAGTTATCAGATTCACTGTCCCTTAAAAAGAACAATTCTGTGGATAATACTTTAAATCATCCTTTATAAAAAAGTCACTTCTTTTGGGTAAACACTTCTGTGAGTCTAACTGCACTTAATTCACCAGTAGATACATAATTATAACTATACATCCCACGACGACTTTGTGTGGTAAATGTCATGCAGGAAACGAACAAAGAAATAGAATTATATTAGAAATGAAGTGTAACTACAGCATCTTAAAATCACTTTCTGAAATTATGACTCTGCAGCCTGTATGTTGCAGGGGTTTGACAGTCCAGGTTATAACTTTTTGAAAAATCATTTCTAAGTCTCTGTTCTATGTAAATTGCATCCTCTTCTGGGCTTAGTAGCTCTGGCACATTTTATCACCCTGAGTAGAATGGAGGTTTTTTGTTTTCTTTGCTTAAACTAGAGGCTGGAGGTTTTGAGTACTGTGGTAGCACCTTAGGCGTTATTTTCTGCTCATTTAAAAAATTACTTTTGATAACACAGAACTGAGGTAGGTCTCTTGTAACCGTGCAAGGACTCCTCAGGACTAGTAACTCTAATCAAACTGCTTCTGGCAATCTGGTCCATTCTCAATAATATAGAAGCAGCAAGCACCAGCACCCTATCTATGATCCTAATGGTTTAGAGTATTTAGAGGCATTAACTAGTTCAGTGCACTGAGGTTCAATTAGTACCACTAGTTCTGGCCATGAGTAGTGGAGGATACTTTAAATGTATACATCTTAAGGCAATTGCTGTTTCAGACAGTAAAAACCTTAAGCTAGGTAGCCAGGTCCCAAAGGTTAGTCCCTTTAGAAACAGTGCTGGGCTTGCAGGGTACATTTTTTGGAAGTGATTTGTAGTCCACTGATAATAGCGAGAGCCTTCAAAAGCACAAGTTAGGAGTTAATGATAAGGGTTATCGTTAATTTTCAAGTCCTTCTTAACCAGCTTCTCTCTGGGAAGGGTGATTTGGAGCTCTACTGCAATAGACATTGCAGAGATAAAGACTCTTAGTAAGGAATGTAATAGGGTGAGGCGGGTGCTGTATTGAAGATGGAAGATAGCTTGTACACTTCCACTAATTCCTGGAAGGAATGAACTTTGATAGATTTGTGAAAGCATAAGAACTGCCTGCGAATGTGATGACACTTCCAGTAGTAAATTAAGCAGGCTAAGGGCTGTCCTCTGTCCCTGAGGCAACCTGGCACAGCATGTCCACAGGACTGAATTCTCTTACACCCCAAAACAAAGCAGCAGCCTCCATACTGCCTACAGGACATGGTCACTGGCTTGTGCTAAACATAAAATCACTCCTGGGAGGAAAGCTAGTTGGCCTGGGGCAAAACCTTGGAGCATGCTAACAAATTAATGATGTGAGATTTGTCTGGGCACCAACATGAATTGTTCACAGTCCTGTTTGTTTATTGGTGCAGACTTGGCCGAAGAATGCAGTGAAGAAGATGCCTAGAAACAGTAGAGTTACTGACAGCAAAGAGGGCATCTGAGGGCAGAGGGTATGTTCAGGTTTGGACTGGATAAATTGCTTCCACGCTGAGGTTCAGTGGATTAGACATAGGTTTAAGATTTGAAAAATAGGGTTGAAACCTTATATGGCTGCTCACAAAATCACAGAAAAATAGGTAAACAAGTGTTCACACGCATTCTCTTTTTTAGTGGAAATGGTGGATTTTGTGAAATGTTGATGACATTTAAAATGTCAGATGCCTGCTGCATTTTCCTTCTTGGCTTTGGCTGTATATCTGCTGGGATATATGGTGGTAATTGGCAAATACCTTCTAAAAGCAAAGTGATATACAAATATATGTGGATCAACATGTGTACCATCTATCATCAGGTTAGTGCTGTTGGATCAATTTTCAAACACTGCAGTACTTCACAGATATCAAATGATCATGACAGCCTACAGTCATGATAAAGGTGAAGTCAAGGTTTTGGCCAGTTTCAAATGCGTCTTTTGCTCCAAAGGTTGTCTTTTCAAGTTTAATTTTATATCCTTATTATATTACTGTAAATTATTATGAAGTCTGTGGGGAAAAGCAGTCTATGAACGGAATCTTAATCTTTGCTCCAACAAACACTTATGCAGTTTAGTGGGAGTGAGTCAGAGATGGCAAACTCATATGATGTTCTTCAAGCATTTGACTGGTCTCTGTAATAAATAATGGGTATTCTGCATGGACGACTTGAGAGTAAACCTAAGAAATGTTAAACAATTTATTTTTACAGCAGCCAACGTTAAGTTGGATTTACAGTCCTACAGATCCTACTGAACTTCATTACAACATTGTTACGTTCAAAAGCAGACATTTTGTGAAAGCCAAAAGCCCTCTGTTGTCACAGTATAAGAAATTAAGCTATAGTGCTGAAACTGTTTCATTTAAAAGAAAAAAGAGAGATCTGAGCACTTTAAGTGTTTATATGCTTATCTAAGGCCTTATATGTTTAAATGTTTATTGGTGATAAAATTAAACCACAGAGAGGTGGGAGCTTCTGTAACAGACCAAATCTTGAACTCATCATGACAGTGAAGTGGGTGCTTTTGCATTATGCCAGAAGGAAATCCAGACTGAAATGTTTGACTACAGAAATAAGTCATATCTGGAAGATGGTCATTCACACTTTGTTGCAGTGCCCCAGAGATAAATTCACTTTCTATTGCTCTCGTTGAATTACTGCCTTATTAGACAAGTTCAGATGTCTAATGTGCTGGGCATCTTAAAGGCTTTAATTTGCATCTCCCTAAGAATTCCAATCATCAATGATTTTCACATACCTTTCAAAAAAGAGCCTGTTCTGTCATCTACATTGATTCCAAATGGGATTGATGGGTAGAAATAAATCTTCCAATACATTCACCACCTCATGAGCATGTGTTAAGAGTTGTTTATTGAACAAAGTTCTTTTGTATTGCTACACTTCAGCTGTTGAGAAGGACATTACTCAAATTGGCATAGCATCTGTTGGGTTGTACAAAACCCTACATAGTTAGGGTTTTGTCATAGAGCTGCCAGGAAAATGTTGATTTTATTTGCATATAAAAACACGACAAGTGTTTTTTCATGAAGTGGTGATGTTTTTAATGTTGATTTGTATCCTGCTGCCTGTGTGAATTTTGTGTGTGTGAACAGGTTCCTGAAGTCATGTTAAATTAAAATGTATATATTATATATATATCACAAAAAATAATAGCCATTGTTCAGGTCTGATAGGGCAAAGCACTATTTTCTGTTTTGTCTGAGATGGAAGCTGGCATATTTTAGGTACTTTTACTACAGAGGTATCCAGCAACATTGCATTCAGAGGCCTCCCAAGAATGAGGCCACCTCCACAAGGTGAGACCAAACTCCTGGAAGATATGTCAGCAGCACACACCTGTTTTGTACGTTCTCAAACACAAGTAAAAGCGCAAGGAAGGTGATGGATTGTAACTTCTAGATTGCAGTGAGCAGCCACAGCACACAGAAACTTAGCTTCACTGGAGGCCTTTTATAGCTAATCAGGTACCTCAAATGTCTTGAGTGTGAAAAGATACATTTTGCTTTTAGAATATTTGATTTCTTTCTGCTTACTATATTGTTAATGTAATTCCTAGTACCTAGCGAATAAAATGTGTGCTGAATCTTCTGAGGCTATTTTAACAATACTTATATTTCAAATTTACCTCTGAAATAAATAATTCAATCCATTTTGCGTTGTTCTGGTAGACAGTTGGGAAATGCACAGTAAGATTTGTGAGCAGCAATTTCCAGCTATGAAAAATCACTACTTTAAAAAAAGACTATGTTTACATTTTGCCAGGTATAAGTATTGAATTATTATCAAAATTACAGATTTTTAAAAAATGCATTATTTAAAATCAGTACTGTCAAAGAACGCTGAGCGCTTACTTGCTTTTCAAAACACTAAAACACAGTCACAAGTTACAAACCTGTCACTGGAAGGCACAATACAAGCTTTTCTGTGTATTTTTTTTTTTTCTTTAGGAATGAAAAGAATTCTCAAATTTTAAGAGAAAGTGATCACTAGCAGTTTCTCTGGTACAATATTCAAAATAATGTTACTTCTAAGAAAGTATGTAAAACCAGATAAACATTTAAGCAAACTCAATATTTGGAAACAGATATAACGTGTTATTTCTTTTGCTACATGGGTTGGTGATATTCCAGTATTCCAAAATGGAAGGTGACTCCTTTCTTAGCTGTTGGAGACTGAGCTTTGCAGGGAGATTCCTCTCCAAAAGTCATTGAAGGGAAATGAAATCTGTCAATCTCCCTGAGTCACTGGCTGTTTGTCAAGCCAGTAACCTCCCTTTCCCCCCAGTGCTAAGGATCATCATGTGACATTAAGTACTCTGAGATACCGATCTGCAAGTCTGATTTGCACAGTCTAGATCAGATTTCAGTCTCGGTGTAGTTTTGTGCTGTTGGAGCTCTTCACTCTATTGGTGTCACTGGAATGACTCCCAGATTGTGCCAGTAAGTGAAATCAAATGGTTGGTCAGCTTCTGCTCACAGTGATGGTGGTGTAAATCTAGGACTGATCCAGTATAACCCTCTTTTGATTTAAAAGAGTTTCCTGGTCATCGATGTAGTTTTTTTATATATGTATATGAGACATCTAACAGTCAGTGCTGAGGTTGTTTTCCTATGAATTTTTTAATCCTGCTTCTTTTCCATTATTATAAAAGTTGCAGACTGCTAACCTGTAAATATTGTCACCTCATTAATCTTTCTTGTGCAATATTAATATTCTCTGAATCTTTGAGATTTATCTGATATTTTGGGATTTATTATAAATTAACATCAAATACCTTTTCAGGTTACCAGATGGTCCAACACTTTCAGGGATTTGGGGCGAGTTTTAGAACCTTTATCTCCAGATGTTTCACGTTGTCCTTAGCAGAAAATATTCTGTCATTCTCAGGTGGAGTAGAATTTAACACAGGGCTTTGTCACCACAAACAACAGGCATCAAAACTAGGCATAAGGATGGAATCTGTATGTGGAGCTGGTTGTAAAAGGTTCTGCTTCAGATGTTGCAGACTGTCTGCAGCTGGACTGGGTTCTGCTATAGACTGAATAGGTGGAGACTGTCCAGGAGTGTGACCTGTGGTTTCTTCCACATAAGTGGAAAACAAGGAAGTCCTACCAGACATTATTGCTTGTCTTTGTGCCTCTTAGAGCCAGATGTCTGATATTCTCCAGGAGTCTTGGTCTGTATTCTGTAATCAGGTTCGCTTACCTGTCCCTGGGATGTCTGAACACCAGTCACATGGGGAAGAAGCAAGAGGAAGTAGCAGTATAAATAATTTCAAATTTATGACTTAAGAAACCTATTAAAGACCTGATAAGATGATCCATCTATGAGGAACATTAATATAAACAGTATAACTTGTTCAGAATAGGTAGACAAAGAAAAGGATGTAGGTGCTACCTAGGGTTACCTTACACGCAGGTGTCACTTGCTCTGAGGTTCAGAACAAAGAGGGACATGGGCTGCCTCATAGTTCCTGAGTAACATTTAAAGGAGGAAAGCTGCTGAGGTTCTGATAGGAGTCAACAGCGGGCCGCCTATCAAGGACATAGCAAAATGAGTCTTTTGTGAGGAGAATTATCCAAACCCCAGTAGTCAGTGACACCACTTTGATTACAAAAAATTTCCACGCTGGGGAAGGAATACAGCTGCCCTCAGGCAGTCTGGCTAATTTTTGAAAAGTTTTAGTGGAAATCTTCTGATTTAGAAGTTGGAGAAAGCAAAGAGATAACATTTTCCAGATTTGATCCTCATAATTTGGTAAAGCCTTAAGGAAAAAGTAACAGTTAAAAACAACTCGGGTACTTCGTGAGCGATCATGAAGCAACAGAATTCATGACAAACAGGAAGATCTGCAATGTGTTTCAGCAGAGCAGTTTATAGAAATTCAGAGAACTGGTAAGCGAGATCCTGTGGGAGACAATTCTGAGAGAGAGTTAAGCACAGTAGGCAGTTCTTTAAAGGAACTATGTTAAATGCAAGTTTATGCAAAACTATGCAAAAGAAACTATGCAAAATTGCAAGTTATGACAGCGCGGAGGAAGTATAGGAGCTGTAGATCACTTGCCCAGGAAAGGACTTTTAAAAAAGATGAATGGATGAACATCTGAGGCCAAAAAATGTCAAAAGCAGAGAGTGAAACCATGTGATGCATAGGTGTCATTTCCTTCTCAGTGTGTTAGTGCACTAACAGGTAGAAGCAGCTAAGGAAAGATTGGTTTTACTTCTCTTCCGAGGGAAGCTGATTGGCATGCAATGCCTGGAAGGCTGGTAGGTTCAGTTCCTTCCTTGTATCACTCAACTGGTCATTGGTGAGCAGATGTATCATGAAACTGGCACCATGACAAAAAGAGCAAGGAGAAAGGGGAAAGAAAGCGAAGTTATGCAAGTAAATGAGATATTTTGTGATCAGCTGGTTCAAAATGACATTCTGAAAGTCTAGAAAAGGGTAGAAAGAGTGCCTATCTTTACAACAAAATAGAAGAGAGAGGTTAAAATTATAAGCCAGATAGTTAATTTCAATTCCTGTAGAAATAGTGGGGAAAATAATTAACATACTGGTTGTGAGCATTTAGAAAATAGTACAGAGGGAAAGAAGTGATCAATAAAAATCATGTCAAGCCAAAGCAATTCCATTCTGTCATGGGATAACACTTCATGTGGCTACAGAAAAGCAGTAGATGTCATCTCTTGATTTTAGTGAGTCCCTGGACACTGTCTCCTAGAATACTCTTAAGTAAGCTGGGAACATATGGTCTAAATGAAAATGCTGCAAGGGAAAGAAAACAAATTACAGGAATGCATTGAGGAGTAGTTTGGTTGTTTTTTTTTTTCAGGAAATCTGTCCTTGTTCCAGAATAAGTTGATATTTTCTTCAATGTCTTGGGTGATGAGAAAGTGAGAGTGGTTATTATATTCAAAAATGATACCTGGTTAGGAGGAAATGCAGGTTAGGAGGAAAACACAGGAAATGAGGGGACCAAAACTCAAAATACTCATAATTTAGAGAAAAGATCTGTGATAAACAAAGATGTAATTCAATAGGAAAAAGTGTGTGGGTCTGTACTTAGACAACAATAAACATCTACCCAACCACAGGCACAAAAGTGCCTGTGTAACTGGGGGTTTTGGACTTGGTTTGGGTTTTTTGGTGGTTGGTGGGTTTGGTTTTTTTTTTTTTCCCAGAAAGGGATGAGTAGCTTATAGAAGATTGAGATGAACAGGAGTTGGTAAGGCCATGCAGCTCTGAAAAAGCACTTGCCATCCTGCATTGTGGTGATAAACCTGGAGGAAAAGAAACCAGTTTCCAGCTCCTTGGCCTTCCTGCCCTCCCTTCCTATCCTGGTACAACCCAGCCTCCTGCTGTCCCTTGCAGTTTGGTATTGGATGTTGGTGAGCTTTGGTGGTGCCTCAGACTGTAGGTATCTTCATGAGCAACCTATACATTTAGCTTCTTTAGCTTCTGATCTACTAAAGTCCTGATTTTTTTTTTTTTTTTTAACTTTAGAACTGCTAACTCAATGGAAAATATGCCATCCTATAGTTATGCAGTAGCTTATTCCTGCTTAGGAATGGTAGCATCCTGTAACTGTCCTGCTGAGTAACACCACCACTAGTGTGTTTGACAAAACATCTGTGTGACAAAGAGGGCTTTAGAATTGGAATCAGATTTGCTGAAAAGGACACATCATCTTGTAAAAAGTGTATAACTTCAGTTTTTAGAACTACCTGAAACATTTCACAGGGAGTTTGCTCTTTTTCTGTTTAAGACTTGTCCTTAAGCAGTTGGTTACCCTCACCCCGCCCTAGCTATATTTGTTATCCAGAACTGCCCATTAGGTAATTTCTGGAGCCAGTTCCTGGGTCAAGGGCTATTCTCGGGTATTTCAGTCCCTAAAACACCACCATGGCTGAATGCTGTTTTCAGGGAGAGGGTGGAAGGACTGATAATAAACTGTTACAGAGCAATTCAGTAACACATACCCGAGCTGTCACTGAGGCAGCCTGCTCCAAACTCCAGCAAAAACTTTCACCAGGTAGATACACCTAAAAAATATGAGAGATTTTGAAGGATTCTGCTACTGCCATTTCCCATCTAAATCATAGTAACAGAAGTGAGATAAGCTTTCACAGTACTGCTGATACCTAGAGGGTTACTGTACCATGCCAGACTGGCAGATGTTCTGTTTGTGAAATACAATGTGCAGTAAATGTTTTCAGGGAAATTTTAAAGGTATTTATGAATTACATTGACGTTATTTTGTATTTCCAGTCTCTCAAAAAGATGGTTTAGTTGCAGTGCAGCTGAACAAGCCAGTCTCTGAAAGGGAAATATGAGTGTGTTGTAATGATGGAAAACACTTGGTATGTGACCAAGTGACTGCATAAGGCATTACCTTATCCACCTCTGATCTTAAAAGTCAGTGCGAAGTCCTACTACAGAAATGGATCTGGCTTCTAATGCTGAGGAACTAAGGCCTTATAAATGGATTTTACATTAAGAAATCCCATTAAATTCTCCATTTCAAGTCCTCAAGCTGACGCCACATCTTTGGGGAAAAAATGCATATTTGATAAGAAAATGAGAAATACATTTTCTGGCAAACTACTTTTCTACCTTTGTCTTATTAGCATCATTTTACATCTGGAAGCATTTGGATGTTCCTTAAGTGGCTGGGATGTTAAATTAATCACAGATGACAGATTAGTGAGCAGATGAGATCAAGTGCTATCATGAATTGTTGTCATGTGACCCTGAAATTTAAGGTAATGTCAGATTGTGTTATTAGTGTATCTAAAAGACATATATAAAACAGTATTTCTAAAGGAAGCAGATGATGTAGTACCATTTACTTCTTGGTTTTGAAGTTCTGTTTGTAGAAGGGGACTCAGAAGCATTCAGTAACTGTATGAAAGTCTTTGAGGACTCTATCATTTGCCACAACTGTGAAAATCTACATATTGTTTCACATATGCTTGGAAGCAGCACACTCACCAGAACTTTCCTGACCTCCAAGAATCTGTAACCTACCAGGCTGGTCACTGAGGTGGAGCCCTTGCAATGAACCTGCTGCCTAGGGTCAACACAAAGATTTGTGCAATAGGCTTAAATCTTCCTTCCACTTTATTCCCAGTGTGTTTCTGTGCATATCTCCAGTTAGAAGGATAATTAATAATTGAATATGGTGTATGGGACTGAATTAACTTCAGTTAGTTAGATATTTTCACTTTTTTGAGGCAGATTGTAAATAGCCAAACCCAATAAAAAGTAATATGTTGTTATTCCAGTGATGATGAAAGTTATAATCATTTTATTTGTCAAGGGAGGTGTAACTAGTTTTGTCCTTTAAATAAAGATGAATAAGAACTTGAGTTACACATTTTATTAAATAGAGGAATGTAATTGTTTTGCTTTCTGGTTTAGGAGGACAGATGGAGTATAAAACAGGGCAGGTGAAGGAGGCTTGAACACAGATTTGTAACAATAACTTAAAAGGCAGATTCCAACCTGTAAGTACAAGCCATGTGACACAAATAGATCATAGCTGTGTGGCACATTTGAGCTAGATATTGGATATAAAATATCAATTAAATGGCTGGAAGGCAGCTGCTTGCCTGTCTATAAGACATCTGGCTTTTTTCCTCTGCTCAGGAAGAACTTGCTGTTACAGCCAACTGTTGTGTTTCAGGGACCTGTTTTATTTTCCAGCATAAAATGTAAGTGCAATGTGACACAAAGCAATTTCCCCTTTTAAATTGCTTGGAATTTTTAGGTTCTCTTTTTTTTTTTTCTTGATCTCTACTGCAGAAACTTCTACTTTGCCTGCTGCCCTTCCTATTTTCCCCCAGTCTACTAGTCAGGCTGGTTTGATCATTATATTTGGCATAGATTCTCTGTCATTAAAAGTCCCACTACTTTGTCTTAATGGTGCTTTTGTTATTTAACACGTGCCAGGGAAAGGTGGTGTTAAATGTTGCTCTGAGCCAAACACAGCCACCTGAATGCTGTGTAGTCAGGAGGCTGTAGCTACCATTGCAGGTGTTGCACTGCCTGTCAGCACTGCCCCGGGTGCCCTCTGCCAGCCTCAAGCCAGAGGGCAGTTTCCTTTGTGTCTTTGCTGGATTCTCACCCTCCTGGGGAATGCCCAAGTATTGAGAAAGACCACGTGTAGGCATTCATTTGTCTGGGAGACACACATTACAACAAGGCTATAGCTCACAAGCTAAAATTCTTTCTTTTTTAAGGAACATAGGAAGTATGATTTCCTTTATAAAATGAGATGAATGGAATTTGCTTCTGTCATTCTGAAAACCACTGAGCTAGCTTGAAAATCAAAAAGCCTTCTACTTCTGTTTTCCGTTTTCTTTTCATGTTTTCAAATGTTTCATGAAGCACCCACTGATCGAAAACGAAGCTGAACCTAGAGATCACTCTTTACCACTTCTTTTTTCTGGACTGGTTGGTATATATGGGTTAACTTTTCTGGTGAGATGAAATACCTATGTATTTTGATACTTATATATTTTTCTTTTGAATTTTTAGGAGCTAGATAAGGTGTAACTAGCATTTATCCATGTAAAAAATCAAACGAGATTTTTTTATGCACTCGGGGTTTTTCCTTTCTTTCAGAACAAATTATGGGAAAAACATTTTTACATACAGTTCTGATAACACAGAATGGACCATTTTGAGGTGAAGTGAGTAACAGTACTGTTGACCAGCAAATAAGTATGTGTGCATGTGCACGGACACGTGTACATGCATATGTGTCTAAAATAGCATTTACAGAAGTAGTAACTCAATCATTATAATCTGCTGATGCTTTTTTACCTTAAGAAAAGATCCTTAACATGATCTTTTACACTTGCTGTCCACTGCTGGGTTACAAAGTTTGATCTACCTACAACACAGATGAGAAAGATTACTGTGCACTTGCAAAGCAATACCCAGCACAGGTATCACAGAACATGCACCAAACTCACTTTTAGCAATGTTAAACCAAAGACCTTAGTAAAATCACTCGTAAGTTATGATTTTAAATTTTCCATTAAGTTATAATAGCAAATGAATTCACAGACTGAGATAACAGATTATATAAGGAGTTATTCAACTATGTTACATTAGTCTGTAAGGGTTCCTTCAGAGTGAGAAGGAAGCTGTAGCAGAAAAAAGTTTCTCCTTTCACAGTATTTAGTCTGAAGCATGTTTACTTTGGAAACTCTCTCCTTGATTGTGGTGCAATGGGAGGAGTTTTCACAGTGGGCAGTTAATTGTAGTCAAAACCATCATCTATTTTAGTTAAGAAATATGTATGTTCAAGTACTTTTGAAGAAAGTGTGCACCCTTTTGTCCTTTAAAAAAAACATAATCTGATTTGGCAGGGGATATGTGTGGTGTCTCTGTGGTAGATTTTCTATTAAATTTATTTAAATACTGCCATTCTTGAGAAAATAAGCTAGATGAGTTGGTTTGAGACATTCATTAAAGCCTATTCCAAAACATGTTTTAAATGAAAAATGGCTTTGCTACTGAGAATGATTGGTATGTCAAGAATTTCATTTCAGGCAACATTTTTTGTTATTAGAACAAGCTTCTGTTGTCTACACAGGGGTTTTGTTCAGAAAGATATAATGCAAGATAGGAAAAAAGAATCATTCCAGTGCTCTTATCTACTATGCAATACTTCTATTGTAAGCATAGATAATAACAATTTAATATTTTTTTCATTTCCTTGGGTGCTGCTTCTTACTCACATCTTATAATGGTCCTCATGATTTTACTGCTGCTTCTCTGGGGGCTAGAAAAATAATCAAAGAGCTCGTTTCTCAGTGAGCAGTGTACTTGTTTATTGAAACCTTAGAATGGGATGCCTTAAAGGTGATCTTTTAAATTCTTTTTTGCCTGTGTGTTTCCTGTGTAAAATACAAAGACTATCACATTAAAGCATGTTTTCTTTGTTTTCTGCATCATTAAAACTTGACAGGCCCATTACTCTCCTTTTTCCTTTTGAAAGAGTACCAGTTTCTGAAAAGAGAGGAAGGAGGGATGACTCAAGTAGGTCACAGCCTTTGGTGACATCACCATGTCAGTCTTCCCAAACTGCCCCAAGAGCTAAATCATCCATAAACAGGGAGGAAAATGAGAATCCAATTAAAGTAAAAAGAAACAAAACGGGCTAATAGTTTGTTCAGGAGGTTTCTGTTTTGTTTTGGTCTTATATATATCCTGTCCCACCCTTGCCCTTCTATAAACATTATTACTTCTCTGTACGCAGATAAGCAAGTTTTAAAATTCTCTCGAATACAACTCTGCAGCAATCAACTGTATAGGACCATAGGTTTCTCTGGGTAGCAGATACATGTTTTTCTCCATCTGGGGAGATGTCTACCATATTTTATTACCACAGTGACTATTTTTATACAGCCCTTGCTTCCTGAACAGCAACCGCATTTCCAGAGACTGTTTCCATATGCCAGCAGCAGATAAAGTTAACATGTTAAGCAACGGAGGCAGCTAAGGAATGGGAGTAATGCACTGGATGGTGCTTGCTTTCTCATTTTTATTTTTGCTTGCTTTTTTTTAAAAGTTGTCCTATCCCATTCTGACAAAAGAACACCGACTAAACCAGAAAATGGAATTGTGTGATACTAGCTGGGAGATAAAACACCTGCTTATTATTTGCTGCCTCTGACAATGGTTGAGACAGTGATCATCACAGAATCACAAGCTATTGGAAGTGAAACACTGCACTTCAGCACCTGATCACATGAGCTCTCTGGGTATACTGTGGAACCATTATGTGGTAGTCAACAGCAACAAGTGATTTTTCTTAACGCATTTCGTGCCTTGTCTAATGTAGAGTGTACAAAGTGCAGTGCAGTCGATAGCAGGCAAAACACCTGGAGCTTCTTGAAACCCAGCAATCGTTTGGACATCATTAGACAAGGCATCCTTAGAAGCAAAGGAAGCAAAACAATGGTGAAAGGGGAAGCTGGGATGACCTTGACACCCAGCGTCTCCTCTCAGGTCAATGTTAAACACAGCAAGGAAGGGAATAGAGGTTAAATAACAGCCTTCTGCACACCAGCTGAGTAAGCTGGATACGGCATCCCGGGGCGGGGGGGAGCTTGGGGGCATGTTTTAAGTGCTTCTCTACCCTATCTCTAACCAACAGGATCCTGTAATTTCCAAATACTTCCCTGCTTGCCTGTCTCTGAATGTCAACAGTAGGTAAAGTTGACACAAACAGCAGTTGAAACATTTAAAAGACCCGCAGTAATTCCCTGGAAGAAGTTTATTATCATTTGTAGTTGCACTTGATTATTTAAAGGTCACCTCTATTCTGTACATAATTAGTTTTCCTTGTTTCCATTTTTACTTTAACATCTGCTAAACTAAAATAATTAGTAAGAAATTAAACATGGGGAAATCAAAGACTGTCACGCACCAAAGATTACAGAATCACTGAACAAGTGAGGTCAGAAGGGACCTCTGCAGATCATCTGGTCCAACCCTTGCTCATGTAGGGTTACTTAGAGCAGGTTGCTTAGGACCATGTCCAGACAGCTTTTGAAGACAGCTTTTATGGAGACTCCATAGCTTTTCTGGGTAACCTGTGCCAGTGCTCAGTTACTCTCACAGTGAAAAAGTGTTTCCTGATATTTAGATGAAAACTCCTCTGTTTCAGTTTGTGCCCATTGCCTTTTGCCCTGTCGATTAAAGAAGATGTAATAGCCTGCAGTGAACCAAGTAGATGGAGGCCAATTCATGTATTTCATTGTTGTGTCCAACTGAAGTATGAAGCACATGAAAGTCTCTGGCAAAATCCTTCGTTCATTTCTGGAAAAGAAATGAAATTGCACAATGAAACCTTCTCAGCACTGTCAGCCACTCATGGATGCATGGTATGATATTGGACACGTCTTTAATTCAAAAGTTGTGAAATATTACTTTCAGTCAACTCAAAAAACATCTTTTTTTCCAGCATTCGGTCTTCATACCCACAAATCTCAGCAGTAAGTACCACACAAATCTTTAGAACTGTAGGCATAAAACTGAACAGGAGGTAGAACTTTCTGCTTTTAATTCTCATTCAGCATTTGTTGAGCTGTTCTTTTAAATTGCTGCTACAGCTACTTAATTCCCACACCCCACACCCCAAGCACTACCAGTCATTCAGGTTTTATTATAATTATTATTCATCAATCTTTTTCTTCTCACTTGAATGGTGGAAGATAATAGGCATGTCACAGTGATGCAGCACTAACTCCAGGCATCAGCCTTTGCCATGTCGTGGCTGTGTCACCGCAGGTAGAAGGCTGGTGGTGGCCATGTCACCGGGGAGTTTTTGACATGGGGGGCTTACTATGGGTACAAAAGGATGTTACAACAGCTCAGGCTGGCAGGCAAACATCCAGGTGAGCAAGGCCTAGAGGAGAGGGCAGGGAGGGAAGGGGGGGGGGGGTGGGGGCTGCGGGCTGCTGTCCATAGCAATGAGGAGTGGCTGCTCCTTCTTTGTTCCTTCTCCTGTCTCTTATATCTTATAGCTGGACGCCTGGACAGGGATGTGACCAGACCATTCCACCCTCCTGTTCTTTCTCTCCTCTGCCACTCAGATCGAGAATGTTGCAACTTTCTGTAAGGACATTGACCTAAGGATAAGAAAACACACACAGCCCCAATCTATACACTATCATGGTCCTACAGGTACCTGGAAAGCCCTTACAACCCTGGACAAAGGGAGCTCCACATCATTTTCCTTCTCTGTACCCGTCGTAGTCTCACAAGGAGCTGAGGGGTCCCCAGAGCTGTGGGTAAATGGAATTCCTCAACACCTGCTTTGTCTGCATGAAACTTATCTCAGTATAAAGTTTTTGATTCATGAACCTATTGGCTGTATCTGGTTTGTGCTGTCTTTTTATGGCAAACCTTCTGGGCCTTTTCCTTTTCATAAAAATTGCACAAGCCTGAATTTCTTAAGGACAGATCCCCCACTGTCAGGGTTTTCCATGCAGACCAGCTCCTTGAGGGCAAGGACTCACCTTTCAATATCTTTCACCCCAATTCCAATTCTCGTTTTGGGTCACATCTTTCCAACTGTATGGAACACCTTTGTTACCTGATAGTAAAACTGGTTTTTGTCCCATAAGGTCAGAGTCTGTTTTACTATTTCCTTTTGCTTTGTGCTCTTTGTCTAGTGAGAAAGGCAGGGCAGGGACTCTGGCCTAACTAACTCAAGGCTAATTTTGGAAAATATGCCTGAAGATAGGAAACAAGCAGATTGTTTTGTTCTTCTTCCATGAATTCAGATCAAAAATTACTTTCTTACGTGAGAAAGTGCTGCAGTGGTACTGGACATCAATTACAATATAGTTGTATAATGTAGATCTTTTCCCCCCTTTGTTAAAAAATGGCGTATGACAAAAAGTGTAAAATAACTTACTCATTGCAAGTCTGTATGGTAGTTAAAACATAGCACTGACATTAATGATAACATCACACTGTTCACAGTGGTCCTTAAAACCAACCCCTACTATGGCATACTGCAGTCTTAATTTTGGTGGAAGAAGAAGATGGTTCTAAAGAATAAACAGTCCTTGTGTAAGCCTATCATTGCACTAAATTTTCCAAGACTCCTGGCTGTAAACACAGAGATATTGGCCTGCTTCTTCCTTTGGCAAGGAAGACAATTACCACCAGGAGTAACGTGTAGTTCAAGATATAGAATTAGAAGACACATATCGGTCAAAATGTTTGAAATGTAAGGCTTTCATTTCACCAGTACTGTTAATTCCCTCTGCCTTTTTGCCTTTATGCAAAGAAATATTTATCAAGAGAAACTATTTGATGTTTTTCAGACAGTGTTAGGAAGATGATAATTGCCTTTTTAGGAAGGAAAAGGAATAGAGTTAACTTAGACAGGGTAAAGCTGCTATTGCCTTTTGCTCTTGCAGTCCTGATTCTTTGAAACCAAAGTAATAAAAATCTACACACAAAAGAAAAAATATCTGCAAGGGGATAAAACATAGCCCATCTTTTCAGTGTCTCAGAGAGAATATCTGTATTGAAAAAATTCTCAGGTTACCTCTAAGCAGCCAGCTTAGGATGTTAGAATTTCCTTAATTGCATTAGCATGGTACTCCCCTAGGTCTATTCATCTGGCCAAGGAGTACCATTAGCCCAGGGAAGGCACCTTATTAATACAACTATTTCTCCAGTGCCTGAGCTGGCCTGTTGACATCTGGCTGATATATTACATGATCTAGGCTTAGACTGACTTTGTCGTGCTGTCAGAGAAGAACAGGTGCAGAGTAGCACAGACACTCATGGTCTGAGTGTTGAAAAACCTTTGGCATAGGGTAAATAAGTGGGAAAAACAAATTTCGCAAGCAAGCAGGGCGGTTGCAGTCTGGATGATAATAAGAGCCTCTGTTGCAAGGGTCCTTCCAGCAGCACCTTCAGCTAGATCAGGAGTCAGTCCCCAAACTGCTGTTCTGTTCAACTGTTATAGCCAGTTGAACCATGGTCCTGAGTAGCCACTCCAGCATATGCGTGATCCATCTTTATTGAGTACCTTCAACTAAATAAAAAGTGTATCCTGACTATCTTCATTAAGTACATAAGATTGTCTTACACAATCATTTCAGCACCTGAAGGAACAGTTTCTACTGTCTATTGTCAAGTATTATCTTGTACAGTTCAGGCAATTCTACAGCAAGAACCACCTGGGGAGTCTTTGGGATGGACAGATTCTCCACCCAGGATATTAATCTGCACACTGACGATGTGCACAGACTAACAAAATGGTTAATACAAGTGGCTGCTGTCACAAAGAGAATTTTCATCACAGTATCTTAGTATTCAATTTGTTGATCCTCTCATAGTACTTTTAGTTTCTTCATATTTTACCCAAAGTAAAGCCTGGTCCTACAGGCACTGTCAGAAGTCCAGCTCTGCCCTTTAGAAGGTTCTAGAAGACAACTGGTTGTTGAGGGTTTTTTTAGTTGTTTTTAAATCTTGAATTTGGATAGTGCTATGTGTGTACTGTTAATTTCTATTGAGTTTGACAATTTTATGCAGCAAGCTGTGTTACAGTCTAAGTTGTCTATGACAACAAATCCTAGGCTTCCACTTAACAGTATTACTGCTCCTTACCCTGACCCCTGTGTGATAGAAATGATCTATCCACCTGAATATGAACATCCAATTCAGAAAGCTAGCAGTAGTTAGTAGTCAAGCCAGAAAGTGGGAAAATGGGTCTCAACACTTCCTTTGCTTGAGTGACTGAATAGAGCAACAAGGTATCATGTTAAAAAATCCGTTGCCTGTCAACTTGCGCTGTGTTCTACTTGCACTCCAGTCAGAGGAAATCTGTTCAGTTGCTAATTTTTAATTTGCTATTATTTATTGCCTTTGATAAGTCTAAATCTAAATTCTATCTAAATTCAGATATTTACTTCTTAGCTTGGATATGGATTTATGATATCTTCATTGTGGCCAGCTTTGTAGGAGAGTAATTCTTCTAACAAATTGGTTGATACATCTTTGACGCAAACATATTGACAAACCACACTGAAACACCTGCACTAGGTTGAAATGCTGATGTTCTTCAAAATATGCAAATATACTGTAAGGTGCTCTTTCCCATATCCCTCTACCTGGGACATACTCATGATGTCATTTTAAATAAAGCACATGCATAACAGAAGAGAACTCCCTTCATCTGTATGCCAAATGTGAATGATATCACTAAAGTTACTTTTTCTTCTCCTGTTTTATTTTAGCCTTGCCCTGAAAGAACAAGAAGGGTACATTCTCCACATAACTGGCATTTTGGTTGAGGACTCCCACCTGGATCCTCCCTAGACTTTTCATTTTGTCTGTCATCTAACAGTAGATGTGGACGGTGTCCAGCTGAGATTAAAATTACCTTTACTTATATAGTGAATCACGCCATACCTCTATTCAACATGCAGAATTGTCATTAAAGAATATTAACTATGCAATATCCCTATGCAGAATTTCAGAAGATAATGTACCTCCTGCCGATTCTGAAGATGAAAATTTGATAGTTCTGTACCCGCTCTTTTACTAATCTATATTAGTATAGGTACTTAGCGGCTATGCATGGTAGAAATCAGACATGAATAGATATATAGGAGTTTTACTTGTAGTTGCCTTTCAAAGGTAATCCTAGACAAAAGGGATGAGATTGACCAGTGAAAACTATATTTAGCATAATTTTAAGACATCCTAGGTCATCCTTCCTACCTCCTGGCTCCAGGATGGAATTCTCCCATAAGTCCTATATTATCTGGTAAACCACGTGCAGGTGTCTCAGATAATTCGGGATGTCCAAAATACCACTAAAGGCCAATGAATTCAACTCCAATTACCACTTATACTTATATATATATGCCTTATATATATACTTACATACCACTTATAATTTAATTGAAATCAAAGTTAAAATGTCATTGGTTATATTTTAAATTTTGTTTTCATTTTCTCATATTTTTTTGTTTTAAACTTCTTGAGATACAGTCTTTTAGGGGGAAATGAATAAAAAAAATTAAGGTGTACATTTTGTACACTTGTGAAGCAGAAAAGTCTGGTGCATGAAGCCTACAAAGCTAAGGTGTAATACTGGCAGCACTTTTAGTAGACCGTGCATTTGAATTCCTAGCCTCTTGCAGCACCCATTGTTGAGCTTTGCTTTGTTCAAAAAACTTCAGACATGAGGATATATTTTAAAAGGCCTATTGCAAGGTTTTTCAAGAAGCTTTAAACATTTTTAATCATATCCTTTCAAATTTGCTTCCTTGAATTGAACTGCTTGTCCCAAGCAGTTAAATGAGGACATAGGATCTTATTTGCATATGGTGTACCCAATCTACTGAGTTGGACTCACTTTCTGTACAAAATGGCATTGATACCAAATAGTGAGGTCTGAATAATAAGCCCCAAGACTTCTGCCCATCCATATAAATCAGCAAGCAGCTACCTTTCCTTGACTTGCCCATAGGGGATCAGTGTTTGGAGGAAGAGATGATACCCAGCTGCTTAGAATTCCTTTAATTCCCTATCATTGTTGAGCAGCTTCCTGTGATTCTCAAGGAAGAACGAAATGAGGCATCTAATTACAATGTAGAACTCATTATCTGCTCTTTCTATAGGCCACCACAAATTAGCCAGGAAAGGCCAATTTTAGAACACCAAGAGTAAGAATTATTATCTGACTCGGAGTAAGAAGTTTGCTGAAAAAAGAATGTATTACCTTAAATGAATTTCAATACTCCTGTCTGTAGACAGAGTTTTAGGTCATACTACTGGGTGCATATAGTCACAAAACAATGATTTTCAAATTAATTTCAGCCAATAGCATTTAGGGCTTTGCACAAACTTCCAAGAAAAGAGCATTTTCCTACAGGATTTTTAAGTAGCCTCTGAAGTGTGGATAACCTCCAGTGTGTGCAGGTACTGCATATAAATTAGTAATCACATCTAAAAGCAGTGGAGTGAAAGAAGACCTTTAAAAAAGTTATATTTATTTTATCAGGAAAGTGTTATCTCCAATGTTAAGTTCATATTTTTACTAATAATTTCAGTTTTGAGGTATTTTTCTCGTACATTTTACAGAGGCAGTTTGAAATAAAAGTTCCTTCCATACAGCCAAGATGGATCCATTTTAAATAAATAAAAAAAAAGGCTAAGAGCACAAAACTTTTGCTGAAAACTTGAATCTGTTTTGTGGATCATTGTGCATTTCAAGATATCCCAGATGTAGCAAAATAAGTATAAAGACATATGCAATGTGCTTATTGCTAGGTAACAGTGAGCCTCTCCCAGGAAATTAGATGTAGCTTGCTGCTTCCACGTCTAGCTAGTTCCTTGCACTTCTTTTATTATTATTTTATTTTTTTTGTCCCAGTTAATTACAGATGCAGAGTGGTTTCGTTACAGGCTCATTTGGCACATACTGTTGACGTGGTCAAAGTGCTTGGCTACGTGGGTGGATGTGGACAGATCCTGAGCTCAGTGCTGGTTTGTCCAGGGCACCCTTATCGAAAACGTGTGTGTCCGCATCTACCATTGTGTCTTCTGATAGCACCTCACATGTCTGTGTGTCACATGGACAAGCCCAAAATAGCCAGGCTAGCAGAGCGGTGGGCAGGTGTGAAGGTCTGGCTGGAACACATGCTTAACACAGGTTATTGCACTGACGAGAAAGATTGTCTCTGGTTCCTGTCCCCTTCACAAGGCCCAGGGGGAAAAAAAACCCAAAAAAACAAGCATAGCAAAGCATAGCATCAGCAGAGAGTGCAGGCAGACTGAGCTAGTATAGATTAAGTAAAAAGTGACAAGATATGATTTTGCCGGTCAGCATATGCATGTTCTGGGCAGATCATCCAGATTTTCTGAACATCACCCTGATACAAGCCCCGGTATGTGGCACGCAGTAATTCCAAAAGGGTGAATGAAAGGACTGCATGTATGCGTCTTCTTTCCTACATTGTACAGTTCTGTGTTTTACAAGTTGTTCTCTTCTATGGAGATCCTATTTTCAGTTCATGTAGAAGCACTATATGAGCAAGCAGTAGCCACAGTTAAGCATATAAATCTTTTTAAATTTGAATAACATTTTAGAATATCAAAGGAATTAATATTTCACAACATGGTTTAAAACAGGAAAAAAACTCTACAATAAGATTTCCAGTTTGATTGTTTCAATCATCAGAATACACACATATTTTTCAACTTGCAGAGCAGTGTCTTAAACTTAATGTGTTATGAAAGTAAAATGTTACACTTTGCATGCTTTACTTCCTTATCTAAGAGTCTTCTGGCAGCCATCTCATACCAGCTACATTTTCAAATGTCCCTTCTTCTCCTTATTGCAGATAATTGGAAGCATCTGCTCCATTCTCAGAGTGTGCACTCCCATGCTTATAGCTGAAAACTGTGATCGCAGCACATCCAAACATCTCTTCACTTCCCAACTTCAATATCCTTTTCTAGCTCTGATCATGTACTGGAGTAAGGAGCTGGTTATTTTAAGTAGTCATTCCTTGATTTATGTCAATTTGAAGAAATTGCAGAACTGCCGTAATTTTCAAGTCAATTCTTTCTGTGCGTGCCACCTGTGAACTAAAAAGGATGTGCTTTGCAAAAGACATTCAGTGGCTGGTGCTTAGTGATGGGTTCCTCAGCCATTTCTGAAAAGTGTTGCAGCTTGGCTGACACACCAGCAGCAGTTCTGTGGTACAAAAGATGCTGAGTGTCAGAGGTCTGGTCATGGAAATGATCAGTCTGGGCATGCCATTCCCCTTGGTTGGTGAGAATCCTCTCAGGCTGACTGCCTTACATACAATCAAACAAAAGATTCTCACACATTGAAAGGACCCAGTAGGCTTCTTCCCAGTACTTCTTTTTGCAGGTCTTGCTGGTTACAAGAGCCAAGAGTCTGACCGTGGGGACTGCCTTCATGACTGCGTTCAGCTTGTGACAGGTTTAGTCACACAGGTAAAACAGGGTCTGCAGTTCTGCAGCAGAGGTTGGTGTTCTGCCTGCGGAGGAGACAGGTGTATAGGTGGTAGTTCCTGTTCAGAAGAGGTCATGCACAAAATATGCAGGTTGCTGGTGCATAGCAATATTGCACAAAGAAGGCAGAGCCAAAGGAACTTGCAGACTGCCTTAACTCTTGCTTTCCTGCTTTTGATAAGTTTTGCAGACATTCTAACAGGTTTCAACATCCCCGAAGAGATAGTTATCTTGAGTCTGACTTGATAATGCATTTTTTACATTGACAGTCCTTAAGATCTTTAATTTATATCTACAAGCAAATTAAGTATCCAGTTTCCCATACAAAACCAGTATCCTACAAAATCAATGAGTCTAGTGAGTGACTCAGGTGACCCTGAGGTAGAAATTCACTCCCTGGGCTCTCTCCACTGATTCTGAAAAGAGCTCAGACATCTGTCTGTGAAATAATAACACCTATAAGTAGATGCCTAGAACCAGTTGTCTTCCACTGCAAATTGAACACCTCCCTGAATCTCCTGTTATCATTGCCATGAAAGGGACCTGCTTTTCCAGGAGTTAATGGTGCTGTGAGTGCGTGCTTGGGGTATTATTTGTGAAGCAGGGGACACTGCGGGATTTCTAAATCCTTTTTCCAATTCCTGCCCACTTATTTCTGAAGCAAAGAAGATGAAAATGCCTTTTCCTTTCTCTTTCCCATTGTCTTGTCACAACACATAGCCCTTTCTACTATCCTCTCTTCTTCTTTAAATCACCCTCATTTCGAAGCTATTAGCACATACAGAGTTGTTTTTCTTCGTCTGCTTATGGACTTGTGTGTTGCAAGTAGCCATTTAAAGTGTGACTGAAAACCCAGTGGTATTGTAGCCTGAATGCCAATCAGACTCCTTTTTGGCAAGCATCCAATTGCTCTGCATTCCTTGAGGTCCTCACTGCTTCCCCCACCACTTCTGTGCTAGCTCCCTTAAACTTCTTCCTTGATCTTACTCGCTTCCACCCTTCCTTTCACTAGCACCACAATCCATCTTTGAATCCCCTACCACTTAAACCCTTTCCATTGCAGCCAGCATTGGCTGACACGTTTTTTCTTTTTCTTGAAAATAGCGTGACCTCTTAATGACATTCTTCCTGAAGAGAACATTTCTGCAAAATAATATTTGTTAAAAGCTTCAACCAGCTGACAGATTGCAGCAAGTAGCTTCTTTCTCTGGAGATTTTTGCCAACAGTCATGCTCAAGTGCCTGGGGCTGGGCAAGTCTGGCTCAGTGACTGCTGTACATACCCAAGAGCTGCCTGATTCATGTAAATCAGGCAGGGCAAAATGCTTTCTGGTGAGGAAGGGTATGTCTACACAGGCAGACACCTACAGGTGCAGCACCTCTCTAGTCTGGAAGCTCTGTACTCTATCTGATATATTCTTCTTCTTAGGAAGGCTTGACATCGTATAAACCTGACTATCTGATGTCCACTAAAGGAAGGGGTTTCTGTCAAAAGAAACTACACTGGCCTACACTTTCTATTCATTAATAGAAAACTACATTCAACTCGGTATTATTTTTATTTCATATTCTAAGATGGTATTACCCAAATGTCATGTTGTCCATCCCCATCTCTTGCTTTCCTTGCTGGACATTCATTAAGTTTTTCCATTCTGAACTTTCTGTTATTGGATGATTTTTTGCCAAAAAAACCCACCACTCTTCTGAGAAGTAGCCTAGCACTCAAGTAAGGTACTTTAAACTTCAATGCACCAGACTTTCTAATGGCCTCTGCAACCTGAATATAGAAGAAGTGGTGAAGACAAGATACCAAGCTTCTGGGACCTTGTATCAGATCTGTTTGAAGGTTGATGGAGAAAAAGTGAAGAGTTAGAAGATCCAGAGTTGCAATCCATACCTATTGCTAAGCCTGCTAATCACTCCCGATTTCTTTTTTCACAGCTCTTGTCTTCACTAATGGTTGGCAAGATCAGGCCACAGGTCATCAACTTCGTGAAGAAAACGTCAGCATAAACCAAGCAGAGCATTTAATAGCTAAATGGCTTTTCTTGAGTAACAACTCACACTTGTAAATTAATCATGCTGCAACAGTCTCACTCTAGGCTAACTCAACATAGCAATTTAACTCATTTTCCATGTTCTGAATGTGGAAACATTAAATCTAGGTCAGTATCTTCAGTAAATTCAATAAATTATTCACTGAGTCAATTATTTTCTTGAGATCTTTTGTACCATGAATTTTCTACCTCATGCCACAGAACCATTTCAGCATTCAAGGACAGAAAACATTCTCATCTGCAAAGGAACGGGGCAGACATGCATCTTAATCCCAAATTTAACATTGCTAGGTATAGCATAGCAGGATGTAAGTGAACTTGACCCCACTACACATTTGATTACCTTCAGACTGAGACATGTTTGTGTCAATATCAGCTTATTCACAAAGTCAAGAAGGTGAAAATCCTCCATTAGTGCAAAAAAATTTGTATATTCTTAGAAGCAAGTCATTAAGCAGTTTGTCTAACGTTGGCTGGAAACTGTAATATAGTTTCAGATCACTTGCCTGATCTTGTAAATCAAAATGTGCTTATTATGATTTAGCAAATTATATTTTTTAACATATTAATTTTGATTTTGCAGTTTACATGTAGGATCAAAATCACACCAAAGTAAAAATTAAAAGTGCAAATTAGAAGTAAAAAATGGATAATAGCCTCCTGTCTTTGTTAGATTTATAGGCTTTTGACAGAAGTGAACTGTAAGAAAAAATTAAATGAAAGATACAGACATCTGCCATGCAGTGTTGAATAAGCAGTTGTAAAAATAAGGGCTAGGCAGTCAAAAGAAAGGCAAGAATACAAGGAGGACTCAGAAAGATGCACACTGGGAGGCCCGCCAACATAGGGAGGGGGAGATTTAGATACACTGTCATAAAAAATTCAGAGCCCAACCACAGTAGATCAGAAGTTAAAAGGAAATCTTCCAGTAAAATCCTGTCAAAATTGACATGCTCAGTATGCTGTTCTTTACAAAGCCAACGCTAGCAGCTGTGCTGGTAATGAATGGCTTGAACTGAGATGCTGCCATAGACGTTTCTGTGTATTGGTCAGCTGACACGCATCAGCTGTGGCAAGTATTGAAACTAGCAAAGGTGTCCCACTCTGTCTGTCCAGTTTATCATCCCTTCTCCCTTAGGTGTTCCTTTTCCTTTTCATCATTGTCACAGCCATCCTCTGAAACAGGTTCTCTTCCTCAATTGCACTCTCAGCAAAACCTCACGTGTTAAGCATGCAGGACCATGCAGTCAGAACCTCAGCTCCCACTCGCTTCCAAAAATTAAACCCTTCTCCCACGCTGCAGCCTTGACCTGCTAATGGTGGTGGTGGAAAGAGGAAACTGCTAGTGATTGCTCCACTGAGTTTGTATTTGAAATGTTCAGCACGCCATTCATTAAAGCTGTAATTATTAATAAGTATTTTTTTAAAAAAACATTGGTGTCATGCATTATTTTTTTCACGGCTTTAGTTCTGACGACTAAGGAACTGACAGAGAGAAGAGAGACTGCTCACACAGTGTCATACTTGGGTGTGTTTAACCAGAACATTTTTTCTTTGAGTTGAACAAACTGTTCTGAAAAGCCCTGCTTTTCACGGGTTTTCCAGTTATACTGACTAATGTACAGAGTTGAGAGATCAAGTAACAACTGTGTCCAAATAAAACTGGACCGTCCTGAAATCAGAATCTATTGCTTTCTTAGTTCTGAGTCTTCTTCCCAAGCCATTCATTACCAGGGTTATCTAATTACATAATATTTTACACAATAAATGCGAGTATTGTGCTTTGTTGGCATATCTTACATCTCTATTAGACGCTAATTAGACCACATTTTTCACGTACAGTATGAGTATGCACTAGCTGAACCCAGACACATGGTGCTAAATGTTATGGTGATTAACAGTGGTTCAATGTACAATTCTACATTTTGGATTTGAACTTCACTGCAACAACACTAATGATGTATACCGTTTTCCATCAACCCACTGAGGTTTTGGGACAGTGAATCATTAACTCAAAGGTATTTCCCTTCTGAAGACCTAAGGCAATGCTTACGTACACTAATCCTAGTGTGGCCTCACCCTTCACTGTAACCCAGGCTCCTCTGTAATGCAGATATTAATCTCTAAAACAAGTCAGCAGATGCATCACGTACCGATTCTTTCTGAAGCGTGGACACATCATGAACCACACGGCAAATACTTAATAGGGTGTCAAGTGCATTTGCAAAGCAGGCTGTTAGGAGCAGTTTGTTGCATTTAAATGGCATAAAAAGCTGAGTTTAGTCTAAGCTCCGTATTATGTTTGACATTTGGTATTTAATACAAAACAACAGAAACAAACTAGAAGATAGCTCTGGTACCAGCTTTTAGCTGGAGAAGTCCTTAACACACTGCAGCTTACATGACAGGGCTCTTTCCCATCACAGGACACTCCCATCAATAGAGTTTGGGAAAGCCAGGGACAAGAAATTAAATCCCTGAAGCACTTCTTTTTGGGAGCAGGACAGGAAGTGATGAGAACAGCCATTTATTTTTATCTTGGGTGTCTTGGTTCTAGGGAAACGTACAAATGCAGTGTGAATTGTATTGGCAAGCAGTGAGTTATTGATCCATTTTGTTGCTAAAAGTATGGGAAAAGTATCCCTCAAAGAGGAAATAAATTGCTGAATTTGAAGCTTTACCCTCAGCTGGGGAATAATTATTTTTCTGCAGCTCTATTGTTGCACCTGTGAACCACTGTAAAATTAAGAATTTAAATACATAATGGAAAAGAAATAGTCAAGGAATGACAGCTAATCAACTACATTTTCCCAACATCCCCTTTGACTTGCTCTTTGTGGTGCCTGATTTGGTGTTACTACTAAAGGCAGTATATAGTCTCCTTATTTCACAGACTTATTCCACTGAGTGCTACAAATACGTGTTGACTACTTTATCTTTTAGAAACATAAAAAAGCTATAGGCATGGCACCCTGATGGCATAACTTGCATGTTAAGATTCCTCTTAGGTGTTTTCCCTGCCATTATTTGAATCCCCTACAGCATTCTACTACCCCAAGGTAGTGCTTCCTACTCAAGGAGCTCAACTGTGAGCCTGCTGACGACAAATCTATGGCCAAGAGAGGGGACACCAGGACCCAGCCTGCTCCCCAGTGCCATGAGTTTGCACCAAGGAGTCGGGGTGAAGGAGAGGGACTGGCCCTTCCCAGAGAACCAGGGAAAGGTGAATAATTCCAAATTGCACCATTGGCTTCCTGACCTCCTCTTGGACCTGCATGATACCCCTTCCTCCAGGTGACTGAAAAGGGGCTGCGCTAGCTCTGTCACCACAACCCAGGGTCCCACTAGCATTTATTAATCTTATTTGCAGTCTTGAAATACAGATCAGGACATTAGATGATTCAATTTGACCTTTTCCAGTTTATTGAACACAAAAAAAAATTAAAAATTTCTGGCCCACCTCAGATAGACTTGGGTGATTTTTTCTATGTGATTTCAGAACTGTCTCTGTGATGCAGGATTCAGAATTTGACATGGGGTTTATTTCTTCCTCAAAACAGTGTTTAATGTTTCTGCTTGAGCCTATTGAAAAATAGTGGAAAAGTAACTAGAAACGGGCAAAGTGAAGAATACATCCTGCAGAGAGAGAGAGGGAAGGAGCAGAGGAGGAAAGGGAAATGTCAATATAATCAGCGCTGCAGAGATGGAGCTGTTCCAAGCCTGTATCAGGGCAATTGGTCATTCAGCTTGATCTTGAATTTGTCAGGAGTGCAAAGCCTAACCCATCATTCACTGGGAATACACTGTTTTGCCTTCATTGACTGAATTTTTAGAAATGTCAGCATTTTCCTTGAGAAAACTTTTACAGATTCTCTTGGGTATTGAAGGATACTAGTCTTGCCAAAAAAAGGAGCCTTAGGTTTCTTGTTATTACCAGACTCTGACTCCTCAGAGTGTCATCTGTCATCTTTCAAATAATTTTTTTTGTCAGAATGTGACTTTTTCATTAGGGGTTTTTTCTCTTCTGTCCAGTTGCTTTTACATTGTCCTCCTTCATACTGAAGCAAAAAGTTTTCTCTTGTTTCAGCACAGCTCCCTTTATGTTTCACTTTCTATTTCAGCAGCGTGTTGTATTCAATAGAAGACATTTCCAAAAGGGCTGAGGGTCAGACTTTCAAGTTTGCAGCACTTAACGGCTGCCTATGTTTGAACTGAACATCCATTCAGACAGCTATAAAGATTCCCTTTTTCACAGCGCTTCAGCAGACCAAGCGTGGCCATGCAACACAATGCACTGCTGACTTACAGGTTCCTGAAGCAAATCCTGGTGAGAAGGAGCAGCCATTTGAGGTTCAAAATCAGGATTTCTTTGTCAGCGTCTGGGCAACATGATCTTGCCCCTCGCAAAGCAATTCAGGTCAGTATTGCACTGACGTGGCGGCATTGTCCCTTCCAAGTAGGGAACATGAATAACATCTTGACTTCAGGCTGACATTTCCTTCTCAGCTTGCTGCACATATTGGAAGAGCGTGACTTCTGTAACAACGTTCACTTTCCAATCTCTCATTCTGGTCCTGCAGGTTGCACAGCAGCTTGGTCTTTAAACATGCCTGATCAGCTGTTTCGGCACGATCTCTCTTATATGTGACTGGAGTATCTGTTAAGGTCACTGTACTTCACCAGCACCCAAATTCTAAATGCCCAGTTCATAGTTCTTTACAATTTTATTATTTTGCCTCGGACTGAAAGTGAAAAATTCTATTGGCAGATCAGAATCAAAGTCATCACCTTTGAAGCAAAAGGAGATTTTGAGTCCCCAGTTCAATGCCTGAATGAAATTCAGCTTTGGGAAATTTTCTTTGCCATTTCCTGAAAAATATTCTAAGTATTTTGTGTGTTTTGCAGTGGATACTCTGTCCATGACAGATTTTCTTATCACATATTCTGAATTTTTTCTGCATTTTTGCTGCTACCCATGTGAAATGATCAACTTACTTGTATAATGTGCCCACAAATAAAAGCAAAAACTAAGCATTTTATAAATCATCTGACATTCCAACAGTATGCTGTTTTCTGACTTCAGATGACTCATTGTCATATTTGTTTGCTTGTTCATCTATTAAATGTAACATGCTCTATAACAAGTGACCCATTTCATTTTCAATTCTTAATATGTCATTTTGTAGCCTTCTAGTCCAATTTTTTTCTCGTCTGTGCCAAAGGTTAATATCTTACAATTAGACATCTAAACAACAGTGGGCCATAGTGACTGCTAAATGAGCAAAACAATTATAATTATGCAGCTTTAGGCATTTCTTCTACTAACTTTCTATAAATAAAAGCTTTTTTCAAAGGTTTTAACACAGTTTGATTACAAGCTAACACTAACTATAAAAGTTATTCCCAAATTCAAATAATTCTGAAGTATGAGTAACGACAGTTACCATAGAACTCTAAAGAAATGCAAATTTTTACATATTTTTCTCAAATTAGAACACCTTCTGATTACATACAGACACAGAATATAAGCATAAAGCACATCTTATATCAGATATTCTTGCTGATTAGTGTATCTTGATTAGCACATGTTAATGGAATGTGATCACTAATGCCATTATAAAACATACATTTGAACAGTGTTCAAGATTGTTGATATCTGGCAAGCTCTATAACTGTTTTAATATTTTATAGTAATAGTACCACATTAATATCTTTTAGGTATTTTTCTCCTCTGTCGAGCTTGTGGATCTGCTACAGGTTCTTGGCTATTTGTGTCAATCACCTTTCAGGATCTATGTGCCTTTCCTCTCATTCTACACGTTTGTTTTTGAGCTCTTCCCCCCGCTCTTCCCCCCTCCCTCTTCCAAGAAGGCCAGCGTAAATAAACTGTTTCTGAGGCCATAAAGGCTGTGTAAAATGTCTGAATGACAAAGTAATGAACAGTCGTTTTGACTGGAGTCAGCACAAGTATTTATTGCTAAGCAACAAAGACGGATGTCAACGAGTTTTGCCAAATGCAGATGGTGAGTAGGTTTGTTGAAAAAATGAAATCACTGTAACATAACTCTTTACAGCAGATTTTAATATAATAGACGTAAAATGCTCTCAACTGCTCAGAGTGAAGGGCTCCACAGAGAGGAATGAGGTTAATTTAATAATAGTTTCTGCTGGCTTGGCCTGTATTTTAGGGAGCTGCTTATATGTGAGAGTATTCCTAATCTCTCTCCGCAAGACTTAAGGAAGGAAAAACAGCTGCAAAGCTTCCCTGAAGTGCCTGTCCTCTCAAAAGTTGCCATTCAGAGTGTTATTGAGAACAAAGGAAGGACACAATACATCATACCTGGTTGGCAGGAAGGAGGTGTTTGGAATATGCAAGTACAACCTTACTGGTCTTCTTGGTCTCTTACAGCGCAAACAATATTTAGCCCTGTTCCGCAAATGCCTTTGTGTTCTCCCTCTGAACAACTCACCAGGTGTGACTGGTGGGATGAGATTGATGATTATGTCACTGCAAAGTTGAATATGGGTCCTACGGGGAGTGTCCACCAAACTCCTTTTATCCCTGTTTGAGACCAGATCTGCCACAGTGGAGAACACGCTCATTTATCTGCTTTGAGCACACAGGTGAAAACACAGTAATCTTTATGCATAACCTTTAGGCAAAGCTCACTGTCAAAATCAGATGCAAATTTTCCTTATTCCCATAGAGATCGCACAAAAGCGGACCTTAGTTCCAAGCTGTGAGAAGTCCTGCCTCTCTGCAGGGGCAGTGTCCTTGGTGTGAGGAACGTGAAACCAAATGGCTGTCGGTTAGCATTTAAACACTATGCTGGATGCAATCCATTCTGATTCAGTCAATCAAACTGCTAAAATAATCCTCTGTAATTCACCTGGGGTGCAAGCTGCTCCAGGAACCAGCTACTTCCTTTCCTGAAAACTGTCTCACAGTAGTAGTATAAGTACACAAAATGCCTGTAGTAGGATAAATACACAAAATGGTGTGATGATGGCAATAAACACACACACAAAACCAGCCCTACATCTTGGTGCATCTTGGGCAACTCATTAAACAAGTGTCTTGCACCTGAATGAAAAATGCTACGTGTACGAAAATTACTACATTCCCTTGAGTAAAAGAAAGATCAGACAGAGCTCATGTGGGGCTCAGCTGGGAAAAAATATTTTACTTGAGGCCATTTTTATTTTTCTTAGTTGTGTTAGGCAACCAGTCATATTGTGTCAAGCCAACAGCAGAAAGACAGCAGTGACTGCTTAGAATTAGGTAAATTCACCTATTAAAAACATCCATCAGTTTTGAATAGTGATTGCATCCGGAAGATTTTAGGAAAGATGGTATTTTTTTGCCACTTGCTTCACTGCTTTGATGTGTTGTCAGTGGTTTGGGATTTTGAGAGGTTTGGACCTAGTATTCGAGTTCGGTTTTGCTGTTTGTAAATGTTCATAAGCTAGCGATTCACAACTTGAGTTATTCACAGATTGTTCACTTTTGCAGCTCGTTACTGGATATTTGCCCACATGGCGTGTTTCTGGTATCTGATCAGGCAAGCAAAAATCCTAAAGAGCAGAAACGGTGGACTGGTGACAGTGGTAGTGAGAAATGCATACTAATACAGCCTGAGAATTTATTTCTTCAGGCTTTTTGGATTTGAAGATATTTTCAGGAACACTCAGCCATTCAAATATTTAGCCTATAGTGAGAAATATCAGCTGTGAAATTGAATTTCAACTGTTTAATCACAATCTTCTTTACGAATCTGTTTGGACTGGGGGGAAACTCCAGGTTTTTCAAGCAGTCCTATTCACTGCACTTTTATTCCTGATCCAGGCATGTAAACAAAACCACAAATTTCTGTTTTCTCCATTTCTGATGCAATGCTGAAATGCCTAGCACTCATGTCCTTTAGTCTTAAAAGCTATTAATTCACTTGGTAAAGATGAAAAATGAGGTATGAAAACTTGTCAAGCCTACTGAAAGTTGTAGTCAGTCTTTTTTAATAAACGTTTTTCAGAAACTCAGTTTTGTCTATGATAAATACATTTTTCCCAGTGTAGCACTGTAGATTTAGTACTTGGTAAAATCTGTTGACAGCAGCTGGATTGTGAACTCTATTTATCTGCAAAACATCTAGAGTAGATGCAGAGACAGCATAAACTTTTCCACCCCATCAAAGTTCTTTGTCCTTGAACTGGTCTGACTGTCCGTAGATGTGAGAGGACACTCCCTTGTGCATGTCCATTCTGCTGTCAGCCTTTCTGCTCAGCCTGCCCGCAAGGACTAGAATTAGTGTCAAAATATGATGGTGGGTATTAAATATTTAGCACTGTGGGCTCGGATCTTGAGTTCCCACATGCCACCTGAGTGGCTAGTCTATAGAGCGTCCTTTGACCTATAGGTGCTGGTTGTTCTTGAGGAAAGGGATGACTTCACCAAGCCAGGTCTGGAGACACCATCTGCCCAGCCACCAGCAGCCCTGGGCACCCCTGTTTGGTGCAGGGCAGGCACACGCTGACGACGCTGAAACAATCAGAACTTCCTCAGCCTGAGCCTCCACCTTCTAAATCTCGGACAATTTCTGCAGCCACGGGGCTCCTTGCAATGCCTGGGGTTCTGCCCCCGCATGCCCAGCGTGCTCTCCAATTTCAGCTCCTTCTGCCTGTGAGAGGGCTGCAGGCGAGAGGAGCGAACTCTTTACAGCCAAGGACTTGCCAAGTCTGTTGTTGCACAGGGTGCCTCATAACGTCCTGCTGAGTATAGTCCTTCGCTAAATAAGCTTTTTGCAGCAAGTGCAGAGTATCTTACACTACCTTTCTTCCCAGGCACATTCTCCTATAATTTGAAGCTTGCACCTCATGCATCTCAGTTGTAAGGGACATGAAATTCATACTCCCACTTAGGATATTATCCAGCATTTTACACACAGTCTGCCCCTTAATTTTCATTGCAGTAAACTTAAATTAGAATATCAAAGGACCTTAAGAACTTTATGGAATACAGAAATTTGCTATCATTGTACTCTGAATTCAGAAATAATGGACTTAATTCCAATTTTATCATGTCATTTTAAAACGGCAAACCCTTTAGTCCTTGAGAAAAACTCCCAATCTAAATTATGATGATGATTATTTTAAAGAGACTCCAGCAGTCAAGAGGTAAGTTGAGATGAATAACCAGTCTCAACTTGCTAGCTTTCCTATGGCTATCCAAACCTAACATAGAATCAAGATCGTTTAAACTGAAACCATCTATAATGTTAGTTGCAGTTTGAACTGCACCACAGATAGACAACCCTTTCTAATCCGATCCCTTTGTATTTGTGTGATAATATTGCCCCACAGCTAGTGATCTCTGAGCAGATACTGCAGCTCTCTCAAGCAAAAGCACACATTGCAAAGGCCCTTTGACAACCAAATCCTCCCCTCAGAGTAAGGCAGAGTCTGGAAAATTCCACTGAGTATCGAAAGAGCAAATTGCAGGGGGTATCTTTCTTAGGTATTAATTGAGAACAATGTTGGTATATTATCGTGCCCTCATAATAATCTAATATATTGAAAAACATCAAAATATATTGAGCTATTAAAGCCCTGATGCTGATTTGGTGTATGTATGTTTTAGCTGCTGGCCAGCGTTGTCAAAATGCTGTGAAATGATCCCATTCTGGTACGAAGACGGAAAAGTTTGAAAGCCTTTTTTTATTTTGATTCTTTTTGTCCAAGACATGTCTTACCCTCTATCACATTAATAAGGAGACTGCAATACACACTGTAGTGTTATGAAATGCGAATACACCTCGCTTAGAGAAAACAGGGAAGATCACTTGAGAATACAACAGTTAGCTGCTCCTGGCTGTGGCCCCAGAAGCTCCTGGTAAATCTGACTTCAAAAATCAAACTTTCAGCTACATCAAGACGTACCAAAAGAAAGTGCATTTATTTGGCTCCTTGGATGTGCTGTATGTTGCATTTTCTGGTAACTCACTAACAAATTCATATCTTTTCTTTTTAGACAGACGGAGTCAAATAACGGGCCTCAAAGGGACTACCCTTCAGAACAAGCATGATTTCTCAGTGTTTTCTTAGAGAAGGAAACAAGGAAAAATAAGTAGAAGCAGATGGCATTTTATTTCAGAAAACCATCTCTCAGAATTGTGTCATCTGAAAACCCAATAACTGAGGCAACTTGTCTGCTACAGAATTTATGTTTGCTATTAGGCCCATGAGCGCCTGCACCTATTGCTGTGTGAAAGGTTTGAGAGAAATGAAGTCAGGATGTTGCATCAAAATCACTGATATCTAATAATCAGTCACAACAAATATTTTCCAAATATTTCAATATTTCTTATTGAAATCTTGCTTGACAGACATCTGGAGATCTTCTTTGACACTCAAGCCAGCTTCTGGAGGAAATAAAATACCATAAACAGAGATAGATGGTAGTATTGATCTTTATGGTGATGAAAATTAGGATACTGAAATGCCAGATATATTGAAATGCCAAAATTTTGATTGACTTCAAAAAAACAGATTCTGGGGCTTTAAAACTTTTTAATTCAATCACATAGAAAGGTCAACAGAACTTAGCTGCTCTTTAAAAAAAGGACAAAAAATGTCAATAGGTCTTTTACACCTCCACAAGATTCAGCCTTTAAAAATATGCGTTCT
Source organism: Falco rusticolus (assembly GCF_015220075.1). Taxonomy (NCBI): domain Eukaryota; kingdom Metazoa; phylum Chordata; class Aves; order Falconiformes; family Falconidae; genus Falco; species Falco rusticolus. Next base: position 81,289,393 of record NC_051192.1, read on the forward strand.
GCTTAATAATTAGGCAGCTATATTATACCTTTAGAAGTTGTTTGTATGCTGGCGTGCACCAATGGGTTTAAAGTTGGGGTGGGAGTGGGGGGGAGGCACGGGGTGTGTGTGGAGTGTGAGCGGGTGAGTACATGCATGCATGCATGTGCATGTGTGTGAGACAGATTTTTCTGCATGGTTTTTCTACTTTCTCAGCACCCAGAACTTTGTCCCTTTGAAGCTGGGGCACAAGGCTGCCCTCACTCAAGCAGCAGAGAGCAAGGAGCCAGGCTCCCTGTCACAGGAGGGTAACTGCTGCAGGAAGGAGGTCACATGAAATCCCCCCCAGCCCTTCCCTGGTGGCAGCAGTCAGTTGCTTTTGCAAAGCTTAAGGATGGGTGAAAGGGGCAGATGGGCTGTGGCTGTTTGGCTACCCCAGCACTGCCTGCTCTGCCTATGGTCGGAGTGGTCTCTGCTACCAAATGGGGACTCTTAAGTAGCTTGCTGCATGGTTCTGCCAGTTCATACAGAAATTGCTTCAGTACTCTGTGAAGAACAAAGACAAATATTCCACTTCCTTTAAGAATTCTGTTGTTGTGCTGCTTACATTGCAGAAGTTGGTAAGACTGTAAAGAAATAAGAGGCTTCAGCTCAGGAAAGACCCAGAGAAACCTGAGGTGATGGTAATTTGTTATCCAAAAACAGCACAGGTGAATACTGATGCGCTAGGGTACACAATTTGTTAAGACAAGATCTATTTTGTCCATTCTTGTTAGAAAAAAATTTGGAGAAAAACATCAGAATCTTGATATTTCTTTAATAATCTGAACTCCCTGTGACAATACCACACAGACAGAAACAGCACACAGACGATGGTATAAAGCACTTAACAATGTCACTAAACTCCCAGCACAAAAAGAACCCTAGCACCTCTATTAACAATAAGCACTATTCAGTGTGGTAGTTCCAGCAACACATTTACCGAAATGTACGCCTGCTAATTCTGAAAAACATCTCCATATGAGAAAAGAATAAAAGACATGACATAAAGTACACAGTTTACACCAAAGCTTTTAAGAGGAGCAGCTGCTTTTATACTTGGCTTGATTTATCTCAGCTAACAAAGCTTGGTAAGATGCTATAATGCTGTTTGCTAAGACTGGTTATGGATTAAATAACAATAAAACCTTATTTCTGAACTTTCCACTCTGCTTGTAGTGCCACTACAATAGCTAGCTGCCTGCCTTCACAGAGTCACTGGAAAATCTCTTGAGTCCATCACCACTCTCTATCCTCCTTGGATGTGACTGTGAAATGGGAGACTGCTACACATGCTTAGTAGAAGCTTCTTGGGGTCCCATTACCCAAAGTGATTAATCACCATTGTGTCTGCTTTCAGTCAAGAGCCTATATACCATGATTAGGTATTTGTATTGGATATGTTTGCCATACATCTAGGTTAGAGAATATAAAGTAAGTTTAAGATGCATTTCACCATGTCAGAGTCAAAAAGGGAGGAGGTATAGGGAGAGCTTTCCCACTCATAGAAGCATGGAGTTATTAATTAGCTAGTCAAGGACTTTGCTTTAGCAAGAGACATTTGCATCTCCAAGGAGCTGAAGTAAAAACACTTATTTTAATTGAGAGGAATGATCAGATGATCTCTTAGATAATGAAGCAAAAGAATAAGTTTCAGGAAGAAAGACAAGATCAATTGGGGCTCCTTAGAAGATTTCAAAGGAGAAATGTCTTATAAGAGATAAAACTTTGTCCCAGGAAATTAAGTATACGCCATAGGACTAGCTCACTCCTTAGGGTATGCTGCAGGCCTGCTCTGCTGGGTATGCCCTGGCCGTGTTCCAGCTCTGTTTCGGGAGACCTAGGTACCACCTTGGTCCCCTTCGGAGCTGTGGAGATGTCCCTTTACACTCGGACAGATTAAGTAGTTTCCAAAGGCAACACAGAGAAGGTCATCAAAAAGACAATAACATCACAAACATTAGCATCTATATGTTTAGGACCGTGTAAAACCACCTCTTCTGAGAGAAGGAATCATTCAGGGGATAACAAATACTGCTGGAGCGAGACAAAGACCCTTTCTGGAGCAGCAGTCATCAGCCCCACTTCGCCTGTTCCCCAGGAACAGGAGGATCAGCATGCCCAAACCCCAGAGCTGCCTTGCTATTGCTACTCAGGCTCCACCTAACTTCTACAGTGTAAGAAACCAGGCTCTGCTCGCTCAGCCTTGGGATGTCAAAATTAACGTCTGCCTACTCGAGTAATGAGCCTTGAGCTGGTGATTGAAAATGTTTCAAGCATCCCTAGTTTCTCATTAAAAAGCCTGCTTTTGCAGATCTCAAACCATTTATGCAGCTCCTGTCTGAATTTTCTTCAGTTCTTCACTGTGCTTTTGAAGCACAGGCAGTCCTCTAGTAGTAGCACCACCAGCCCTGCAGACAGGGCCATTATTGCCCCTCTGCCCCTCCTCTGCCCATGTAACTAAAGAGACTTCACCTTCACCTTAAAAGAGAATTAACCCCTTTTTCTTCAGTATCAGGCAGGGAAATCATGTTTATTTTGGTAATTTATTGATACCTCACTTTCTTAAGTGCCACCTCAACCCGGTATATGGATGTATCATATCTAAAAAGCCTTTTGTATTTATTTGCTTGTTCTTCTGGTGAAGCTAATGCTGCCGATTCCTTCTACCACAGAGACAAAGAAGCAGTTTGCAGACCAAAGCAGTGTAAAGGCTCAGCAGCTTCAAAGTGGGGCTAGCTAGCTCCACAACACCTATACCTGTACAGAGGTTGTTACAGAGTCCATCAGAACAGCAGTTCAGCCACTGTAGTGCTGCTTGCTGACTACAACATGGTCAGAATTGCATCCCATCTAACCAAAAATACAATCATTTATAGTGGGGGCAAAACCAGGAACCGTGACAGGAATTCTTTTAATTTGTAATTATATAAACAACTAGAGATAGACTACAGGAGGTGGAGCTTGAGAATATGCAGCTTGATTCTTCAGGTAAAGATCAATAAAGCATGTACGCTGCAAATAGTGCTGTCTGTGGAGATCTTTGTACCAGCTCCAGCACTTCCTCTGAGAGGTGAGAGGCTCTTCCGATATCTCAGGAGTCAAAAGCAGAGAAAAGGTAACAAAGCAGGGAGGAGGACAGAGATGGTTAAAAGCAATTAGGAACGTCCTCACTATTCAGGAAATGGACAGAAGTTTCTTGGAGCACAGCAAAACTCCCAGTAGGAACTGTTCTTTTCTACCTGGCAATGGATTTCTGAAAAGTTGAACAGCTCTGTAAAGATGGCTTCACAAGGCCAGAGGAATAAGAGATATCTCTAAGGACAGCCCTGATGTTCTGCCTTATCTTTACTCACCGTACTTTGTGCTCAGGCAGTGTTTTCCCAAAATACTGCATGACAACCCCAGAAAAGCAGCTCTTAAAACTACAGGAAGGATGTGCCTTTGGAGCTCTACTGACACATGCTGAATTCAGCATCTGCAGACAGCTTTATTTTTTTTTTAACCTGGCTAATTATCCATGAATTCTAAATTTAATCACCATCAAATATTTTCAGATTCTGATTAGCTCTCCTTCAAATCAATTTAAACTAAAAATGATCCTAAACACACACCCCTGGGGCCTGGGCAGGTGTCCTCCTACAGAACTTGTTTAAGAACAACCTTCCTTGGTGATTAAGCTGACCCAGATGGCTTTCTGTTGAAACAGGCACGCACATCATCCGTTGTGGCATCTGGACTTTAGGGGAGTCAGCTTTACCTGAGGGCAGTACTTCCTACAGTGCTTCAAAATGATCCCCAAGAGAAACACCTCACTGAGTGCTCTGACACAAGTCATATCTTTTTCACAATCAGTCACTGCTTAAATGAAAAATCACGGTTTAAAAAAAAAAATAAACAAACAACAAAAAAACCCCACTGAACTGTCTTGTGTCTAGATCCAAAAATGGAGGACCTGAGGGCCAGAAGCACACATAGGATCAGACAATCCAGTACCTCAAAATCTGTACTTGTAAAATATTTGGCCTGAAAGGTGGGTTCCTCAAAACCTGTATTTTAATCCCTCTAAATCTGGTTTATAGTTCTATTGTCTTTGTTAATGATGCTTTAAATATTATCAACTTAAGCTATAAACTTGGTTTGTTCCCGTGAAACAGACACACAGAAGCTCTTGTTCTTTTAAATCAGAAACAGAATAAGGCCATTTATATCTCTATAGACATGATTCTATAAAGATGTGCAGGGAACTGATTGTTAAAAGGGGAACATTGATTTAGGATGCCAGTAGCTCTTTGCAGTTTAGGTCAGGTCAAACTTAATGCAGCATATGGAGTTGACGTCCAGTTTCCAATTCACTTCATTGCTCTTCCTTATGCACTCACAGCACATTTGTATGCCAGATTGTGCTTAGAAATGGTGGTGAGGAGGGTGCGTAAGGAATCCTGCTTTCACCCCTGTGAACAGTCAAACAAAACAGCAGTCCAGTTTGCAGTCCTCCACAGGGACTTCACAGGAACAGGCACCATGTGATACCTTGTTCGCCTTTCCCGAGTCTTCTGACACTATGGTCCAGATGATCACCTTGTAGGTCTGTGCTACCCATCCCAGCAGACGCAGCTGGCAGACAATGCATGTCATCCCCAAAGCGAAAGCATAATGATAGGTTCACCTCCTCTGTAGGCAGGAGCTGCAAGAGGAACACCACCTCTTTGTAGAGGCTAGTACTGTTCAGCCTCCAAGATGTAGATTCCTGCAGCTGTGGTGATTACTTCTAAGGGTTTCACAAAAAAATACTTGAGAAAGACAAGCTTGCTGCCAATAGGTTTATACTCGGTATACACAAATCAAAATAATAATAAAAAAAAACCGTGGTGCCTCCACTCCAAAACAAACCAACCTGCTGAGAATCATTGAGCTAGGACTCTTCTCAGGGCAGCATTTCACTCTTTCATGACTTCAATACAAAAAGAAGGAAAAGGTATTGCAACTTTCCTGACACTATTAAACTTCCTGAACGAGCAATAAGCGGGGTTTCATGCAGCTTCCCTGCCCTTCGGAGCTCACTGGTGACGGAGGAGGAGCTACTGTTCCTACAAGCCTTTGACCCTGTGCTGAAGGTCATGAGCAGGAGGATGGAGTCTGCTTTTCCCACCCCCATAGGACTCCCTGCCCCAGCACAAGCCGCCCCCCTTCTGCGCACTGCTCCTTTGCAATACCTCTGACCCTCTGCGGAGGAGAGCTAGGTGCACTATCAGATGGAGAGCAAAGGGAAGCATGGCCAGTTTGCAGTGTCTGCTCATAGCCTCGTGGAGCAGAGAGACCTTGCAGATAGCCTGCTGACTTAGCTCTGACAGGGTAGGAGGGTGGCAAAGAGAGGATAAAGCTCTGTCTGTGCAGAACAGGGCACAAGGCTGCCATTGCAAATACCAAAATCCTCAGTAGTATTGCCTCACAGGTCTGGTATCCTTTGAAGTTCCATGCCTTTGATACTATGGTGCTACTACGATATGTCCACCACCCACCATTAAGGCCACATCTAGATTACGTCAGTAGTGAAATGATATAATAGAACTTGAGAGATTAAATATTTATTTTAAATGAACAGTGACATATCTTCGTAATTTTTTTAATTTTGAGAATACTCTGTGCAGATGACAGCACATATAGATACAAGGTAGATAGTTTCTTGAGGTATGAAACAGATTTTTGGTAGCCTTACTATTATGTGCATTAAAGCAGTATCTAAGATCTCCATTTAAGAGAGACACGTGCACATGGAAAGAAACCTTTGTCAAACAAGCATACGTGCAACAGAGACAACACAGATAAAAGTGCTTTTGCCTCCATGCTTTAGTCTCTTTTGCCTTGGTGAAACTCACTCTTTGCTCCAACATTTTCATCACGAGTGGTCCATCTTTCCAGTGCTGTCTGCAATACCTAGCTAGATGAGATTCACTTTCCCTACAGCTTAATTTGTGCCTTTTGTGCTCCTCTCAAAATCCTCTCTAGACAGCCTCTAATAATTTTCTTGGTCAAATGGCAAAACTAGTGCTTAACCCATCCTATTATTGTCTTCTCATCAACAACAGATGATTCTCACTTGGTGTCTTTAACTTGCTCTTCTCCCAGTTAACCTCCTCACTCTGCAACTGCTCCCACAGCAGAGCTCTGAAGGTGCTCATTGATCTTCTCTGTGACACAGCACTCAGCAGAAGCTTTGCAGTCTTATTCCCTCTCTGCTTTTTGCCTGTAAATAAGCCATACTGGTAAATAACAAATCATCTATCCTCTTGAGGTCACTGACCAACACATTTCTTACCCATCCATAGATGTCTCTCATTTAACTCAAACTAAACTAACAGTCTGTTGCACTGACACTTCCTCTCAGTGCTCTGACTTCAGACTTGAGCTTAAGTGCAACTTGTCCAAAGCAAAATCCTGTCTTTCTTCCCATTTCCTTTAGCTTCACCACTGTGGGAAATGCCACAAAGACTTATGATCAGGAATCATCTTAGATTTGAACTCCTTATCCCTGCCTGCCTTGCACTTCTCTCTGCATAACACTTCTTCACAGCAGAAACTTATAACCGCATCACTCACTATCTCATTACTTGATTCCCACAATATTCTTTTCTCTGGCTTTGACAAATACCATCTTGCACTGCTTCTAGCCTGTCAGCTGCAAAGTTAGTTTTCTTAGCTCATTGTTTTGACTATGCCATTCTTCTCCTTGTATTCTGTAAAAACAAACATAAGCTGCTCAGAGTGTTTTCAGGGCTTTGTAACTGATCAATCCTTTCTCATTTACTATATTTTCATATTTAAAGGCCACATTCATGTCATCAACTTTACCTCAGACTTCCCCCTCCACATGCCACCTAAATGTATCAATTTCAAATACCCATTGATATCTGCAGCCAGATTTCTAGCAACTGAACATCCAAACCCAGCTTGCTTGCTTGCTCTTTTCTGCAGAGTGTGGAACCATCTTTTCCACCTCAGCTACAAGCCATGTGATACCAGACTGGCCAAGCCAAAGGCTGTGATGAGGATTATTAATGAATGATACAAATGCCTCAGTAAACCAGCCACAGTATAAATTGCCTGATTTAATCTCAATCCCCCTGCCCCATTCCTGACATTTCCAGCTGTGGTACATATTTTCTTCTTGTTACCCAAAGAAGAGTCAGACATACTCTTACTGAGGACCCTGCTTTGTACCATGCAAGTGAGTGAGAGTTTCACCAGTGACATCAATAGGACTACGATGGATTTGTGTATTTAAAACTTGGGTTAGAATTAAAACCTGTGCCCTAGAACACTGTGCGAGAAGGGGCAGCCTTTTTGCTAGGAACCAAGACTTCCTGACAGTGACAAGTCTTCTCTCGATCACACTTTAACTGACATTTTCTATTGTATGACATGTTAATAGCCATCACATTCAACTCCTTGGGGTATAGAGGTCCAGACCTCTCCCAGAGCCAATAACCATCAGATTGTCCCACACTTTAAGTCTTCTCTTATTACTTGTCTTCATTGGAATTAACTCATTTCAGTCATCAGAATTCCATTCCCCACCACCAGCTATCAGTTTTCAGTATTTTCCCTGGTTTAAGCACATGGCGTCTTTCCAGTGATACAAATCAAGCCTTCCATTGACTCAGTGGGAGTAGCTGTTCCTCTAGCTGATAATTACAAAACCAAATGGTGAATACAAACATGAGACAACAAGTTAAAATAATCTTATATTTGATGGAAAAAAAATTAAATAAATCAAGAACTCAGCTGAAAGAGGGTTCTTTATTAATAGGCATATTTTAAAATAAAATTGATGGGAAGATAATTTAAAGTCTGTACAAAGATAGAAAGGAAGGACTGGCCAAGGCTAAATACAAAGAGATAGCAGAAAAAAAGTAAACTATAAGTATTGATACTAAAAAAGAATAACAAAATTGTATAAGCCATCTGTTGCTTGCACATAATCAGGGTTTGATTCACAGGCAGAGGTTCATTCAGGCACATGTTGTCACCCATTCCTGTCTGTATGATGCTCTTCCAGAACATGAATTCTTTGCTATCAATTTTTTATCTTCCATAGATCTTCTATCATAGTTTTTGAGGGGGGTGTAGCAGCTAGCAAAACCTGAGTGCTATCAATGAGTTCCAAAACAAGATGTTTTACTCACTGATAAAATACTTCATCTTTTAGTTTTGGTGTGTGTCTGTAGTCTGGCTGCAATATGTTCTTGTCCAAGTAATTATTTTCAGATAACATCCTGAATGATTCTTTAAATTGTAATTGATTCTTTTTTCTTTACTAAAAGTTAGAAAATATCTTCCTTTTTTTTATTTCTTTCTTTCCACCTTCATACTCTGTACAGATTGTTACTAACACTGCTCTTCTAGGAGTGAGAAGGGAAAGCCCTTTTGGCTTCCTTCTGTGACCCCAGGTTCAAGAGTTGGGCTCTTCCCAAGAACGCACACTGTGCCCCCAGCTGACAACAGGTGCAAGGCCATGCAGGCTGTGCAGTCGGGGGATCTAAACACAGTTCTGGCATTGCATTCTCCTGTCACTACTGACTGCACGACCGGGCACATCAGATCAACAGCTTTCCAATGGATGGACCTTTGACTTTACGCTACTGTGGCCCTTAAAATCTCCACTTAAAATTTGGTCCCCAGTTGGGCTAACCTCTGCAATAACGTACAGAAGAGACTGGACACATCAAAAGATTTTGCAGTCATAATAAATAAAGTGTTGGCAAGCAAGAAGAGCTATCGAGATCAGAGGTGACATTATGACTCTTACAGTATTTCTCAAAGACGGGGTCGAGTGCACAGTTAACCCCAAATGCACCATTACCCCAAAGTTACTGGTTACTGTCATGTCTGGTCTCAGTTAAAAGCCATTACGGAGCCCACCAGTCATACTCCCAGATTTTTACTGCTGGTTAGAGAATTTTACTAGTCATCCATGACCTGGCTGAAGGGACAGAGTACACCCTCTGTGTATGCTGATGGTACAAAGCTGGGAGGAGTGGCTGATACCCCAGGAGGCTGCGCTGCCACTCAGAGAGACATGGACAGGCTGGAGAGCTGGGAGGAGAGGAACCTAATGAAGCTCAACAAAGGCAAGTGTAAGGTCCTGCACCTGGGGAGGGACAACCCCATGCACCAGCACAGGCCAGGGGTGACCTGCTGGAAGGCAGCTCTGCGGAGAAGGGCCTGGGGGTTCTGGGGGACAGCAAGCTGCCCACGAGCCAGCTGTGTGTCCCGGTGGCCAAGAAGGGCAAGAGGACCCTGGGGGGCATTGGGAGCAGCATGGCCAGCAGGTCGAGGGAAGTTATCGTCCCCCTCTGCTCTGCCCTGGTGAAGCTGCACCTGGAGCCCTGTCCAGTTCTGGGCTCCCCAGTTCAAGAGAGACAGGGAACTGCTGGAGAGGGCCCGGGGGGGGGGGGGGGGGGGGGGGGGGCGGATACCAAGGTGATGAGGGGACTGGAGCATCTCCCTTCTGAGCAAAGGCTGAGAGAGCCGGGGCTGTGTAGCCTGGAGAGGAGAAAACTGAGGGGGGATCTGATCAATGTCCACTAATATCCTAAGGGTGAGTGTCAAGAGAATGGGGCCAGGCTCCTTTCAGTGGTGCCCAGCTACAGGACAAGGGGCAACGGGCACAAACTGCAACACAGGCAGTTCCATCTGAACATAAGGAAGAACTTCTTTACTTGAGGAGTGATGGAGCATGGGGAGAGGCTGCCCAGAGAGGCGGGGGGTCTCCTTCTCTGGAGACATTCAAAACCTGCCTGGATGACTCTGTGCATCCTGCTCTAGGAGAACCTGCTTTAGCAGGGAGTTGGACTAGATGATCTCCAGAGGTCCCTTCCAACCCCGACCATTCTGTGATTATTGCTCCCAAGAAAACATTTCTTCCTCTCCTTATTCTCATGATAAACTGCTATGGAACATCTGTGGGGATTTATCTTTAGATAAGAGAAACATAATATATTGGGTAACTTGGCAGTTTTTCAAGGTGTCCAGTGCCACAGTTCTAAGATTTGTAACGAGCTGGGGTAAGGAATGCTTTGCTATATGTCAGATAACTAGCCAGATTTATTGTTAGACAAGATTATAGATTAAAAGAAAGTTACTTGAGAAACATAGGTTTTCAGAATGGAATGAAGTTGCAAAATATAAAACGATAATGGCATCATTACGATTACACTTAACAATACATGTTCTCCCTGAGTGAATTCAACAGGAGCTATGCTGTACATCATATTCTCTTAGGTGTAGTTGGAAACTTATCTGCTGCTAATGAGTTAAAATGGGATGATTTTGTCATGACGGTTCTTACATCTGGCACAGGCCTTCCTTCCACACACTCACACCCACTTGGGCATGGAAGAGCACAGGACAAAGGCTGAGAGCCCCTTTCTGACTCATCTCAAAGCAGAATGTCTCATCTCTGGAAGAAAGCTTTCCTCCTTCTTGCTTGTGAGTGATGCCACACAATACTGAGGAAAAAGGAATTACTTTACTTTCTTCCCACCTGTCCTCCCAAATCTTCTAAGATTGCCACAGTATCCCTCAATTAAGACATTCAGCCTGCCTGTTTAACAACCAGTTTTAAGCATGTATGTAAACCAATGAATACCGGAAATATTATAGGTACATCTTAGATCTATTGGTCTAATGCTGAATGAATAAAAATAGCTAACAATGTGAGTAATGCAAATCCATCTGCATGTTTTTGGTTGCATGGATTTTCTTCTACCATATCAAGTTTTGTTTGTGCACAGTATGATGGTTGATGTATATATATGAAAAATAAGGATCAATGAATGAAAAGGCTTCCTTCTCCAGGCTACCCTATTGAATAGGACGTACTCTCAGTGGATTCATGACTCATTAGTGGTTTACTCAAGCACAGAAGTCCCAGTGAACTGTCTTTACTTACTCTCTAGACCAAGCAAAGAACTACACCAGCTCAGTAACCAAAAGAGAGTAGCACTTACAAAGCTAGAGGGAATAGATAATAGTTTTGTCAGGAAGTAACAAGGGAGTCAGGACTCTTTCCTGGCTGAGTTGGAGATCAAGCAACTGCTGGGAATGACAGGCACTCGTCTAACTCCAAAGAGTTAGATCTGACTGCAAAGTCTAGATCCATGTCTGGAACACAAATGAAAAGTGGGACCTGAGACTTCTGGAGTTTGACATAAGGCAAGTAGATCACAGCCCTCAGCAAGAATGGTTGTGAGACTCCTGGCTGAAATGTGCAAGGTGAGGAAGAGTGCTAAAGCTAACAGAAGTGGCTGGTACATGTGGAACTATTTCTTTGCACTTCTGCATGCATGCATTCTTGTGAAGCTTCTTTCACTCTATTGTCTAAGGTTGACATATGTATAAAAATAATTCTGGGTTGTTTTTTTTTTAACTTGACTGAAAGAGTTTTAAAGGTAACTCTAATGGCAACACATTTTATCCCTCCAGCTTTTCCATTCCTCAAAATCAGGATCCTGGGACACTTTAAGGATGATTTGAGAGCTGGCAACAGAGGAAACATAGTTATGAAAGCTCTGTAGCACACAGCAACGTAGACGAGAGTGTGCACAGACCCCAGAAGCCCTGAGACAGCATATGGCACTCACACCTGAAGGTTGGTGGCAGTGCCATGGAGTTGCAAGCTAGAGGACCGGCAGACTGCTCTTCCTGGTAATGAAGCAGGCCTGTGTTTTCTGTCACTTTGTGCAGTAAGGATACATAAATCCGCACAGGTCTGGGTTCTGATATCACCTGTATTTTGCTATTTCTCTGTCACACTGTAGGTAAATCACCAGCTGCTCTCAGCATCATTTTGCACTGTATCCTGAAACATGGAAAAAGGCAGCTCATGGCAGAGAATTCACTCTCAGATACAAAAAAAGAGGGATGTTATAGGAACTGAAAAGAGCAATGTGGGTTCTGAACCTTTAGGACTGGCCTGCAACAGGCCAGAAGACAACGCCACCATCTGAGAGCCAAAAGGATTAAAAATCCTGTCTGTCATCCTGTATCACGTTTTCTGCAACTGAGCATGGGGTGGGAGGCTGCAACTGTCATCATTTTGCTTCTGAAACACTAAGGGCCAAATCATGTGAGTACTCTGACGAATTCCTACTCTCTTGGAAATGGTCTCTCCTAGGACTGGCACAAACATGTTCTGAAGAGTATAGGACGATAATAATGCTTTTTTTTTTTTTCTGCAAAGGAAGAAGATCAGCATCATTGTCTTTCTTAACAGAGAGGGTCTAAGGCACAGAGTAACTCAGGGACACTTAATAGGTCAAGACCAACCCAGACTTTCTTCTGCTCCTACATCCAGGTCAAGACCAACCCAGACTTTCTTCTGCTCCTACATCCACTCGTTATTCCCTCTTGGGCAGCACACTGCTACAGGGCCTGGGGCAGCCATGGTGTGGGGCAGTGCCCGTGAGGCAGGTGCTGTGGTGGGTGACATGGCTTGGTGCAGGGGAGCAGCACTGCAAAATACAGCGTGGGCAACCACTGGGGCTAGCAAAGCCTCAGCTCTCCTTGTGAAGGTGAAGAGTGATTAAACACAGAGAGCAGAACAAAAATGGTTTTCCCTGGGGCAGCTGGTCTCAGCAGTTATGCTGAGAGATTGCCTTGCACTGAATTTCAGCGTTTCAAGGAAAAATTAAATTCATGAAACTTCTTATATGCAGCGAGGATGGGAAAACAAGCTGTTAAGATGCTCACAGAGGTCAGGCAATAAAAATGTATTTATTTATCTATTGTTTCTTTAGATGAAAACATCATGAAATAAGTGTCCAGACACTCAAACACGTGGCTGGTACTAAACATCAGCTGTCCTTCAGACAGGCACCCTGCCCTGCCTCTGCCAGATGCTGACTTGATGAAGGAAAAAGCATTTTCCCCTACCTTCCTTACTCCTGGGCTGCTTGCCAGCTCCTTTCCCAAATCCCTGTGCCTCTCTTTTTGGGAAATGGGAGCTGGTCACACCTCTTCTTCAGCAGCAGCAGGAGCCATCTCAGGCACCCCTGCTGACCCAAGATGGGCTACCATGGCAGGGGGCAGGAGAGTAGCCCCCTCAGTCCCACTGCAGCCCCTGACAGCACTTCATAGGACCTTCCCAGCCTTGTGTGGGGCTGCCTGGCTCTGTGGACCAGATCCTGAACTCCAGCAGTCCCACTCAGCAAAGTGAGCTGGCTGGCTGAGCAGTCAAGTCATCCCCTTTGTGGTGTGTAACGCATAGACCAAGTGCAACTGATGGACATGTATGACTGGGTTTACTCCTGAAAGTCCACAGCTTTCTGGCCAGAAAGCTGACTGACTTACAGCTGTAATATCATTGTTTACCGGCAGTCACAGGCCTAAAATCGTTAGCAAATAGTGATGCTTGGTCACAAATGGAGCACATGGTCCCTCCGCCAAAGGGACTGGTATCCCCTCCACTCCCTCCAGCAGCCTTTTATGCATTACATGAAAGCAAAATTACAGTAATCTCAGATATTAAAGGAAATCAATACTTGCCAACATGAGCTCTGCAACAGTACTGAAAAACTGTACTTCTTTACTAATCTAGTAGATCAGAGAATGTGAAGTCTTGAGCTAAATGAGTCTTTTAGCCCTGAAAGTTTTCCTTGGGATTTAGAAGCACTCATGTTGATATATGCAGGTCCCTCAGAAAAAGAGCTACTGCCACATTCAGGTGATCTTTTAGAGAATATACCATTTTTCTTGCCAGTATTGACCGTCCTTTTTGATATTCCTTTCCTATAATTTTTGGTTTCATAACCAATTTTTTAGGAATACATAAGACATTTGGAAAGGGAAGGGTACAAAGCCTGAGTTTGAAAAAGGTGTGTTGGAAAATTTCAGCTTTTCAAACAACTGAAAAGAACACTTAAGATTACTTTAAAAGCATTTAAAATGTCACTTTTTTCTTATAAAACTAATCTGCAGCTATACAGACCCCAGTGCTGCTCCTCTGCTTAGGAACAACTGCTTCATTAAATGCAACGGGAAACACTGGTTTGTTCTTTTTACTGTCTTTTTAAGGATGGGTCTGAATTCTCACCCTTTAAGCAGGAGTATTGTCTCTAGCCAATTCAAGGATTTAATCCACATACATTCCTCAGGCAAAAATCCCATATATAAAGGAAGTTGAAAGAATGTGAAGAACCTCCTTCTATTAAACAAATTAGTAGCCACGCAGCTTGGAAGAAGCCTGGTGGAATCCCTTTAGGATCTTTCTCTAAGCCTGATTAAAGGAACTCAATTATGTCTGCTGACAAAACTCTCAGAATATTTTGTGTACTGTAACTGAAGGGTGTGACTGAAACCTGTCATTCAGGCAGAAATCAGTTCACTGTTCCTATAGCAAAATGTAATACTCCCAGAACTATTAACTCTTATTTAATTGAAATAAGTACAAGAGTTTAAAAGACTAGTTGGGCAAGGGTATCCTACAGGGTGTTGACACCCAGCTGCTTTCTGTGAAGCTGAGTTATAGCAATGCCAATTTATGAACCAGTGATTTAATTAAAGACAGAGGAGATAAAAACCTTCCTTCATAAATGAAAGCTAATGCCCTCGAATTGTATATATGAGGAAGAATACAGAGAAGCATGTGTGAGCCTTCTTTCCTTACAACACCCTGAAGTTCCCAGTTCCGTGAAATTGTAGGATGATCATTTTTTTCAAATATTCAGTTCTTCTGTATGTGTAGAGACCCACTCAACAATCCAGAGCATCAGGAATTGGGCCCCAGATTTTCAAAGCTGTCCACCAGCTCCAGAAACCTCGTTCATTGGATGCCCACACTGAAAGACCTGTGTGATGCTTCCTTTGAATGCAATCATTATTGCACCACTCAGTGTCCCTTTTTAGCTGCAAATTAACACCTAGTAGAGGAGTCGTGGCCGGGAAACTAGCAGAATAGCTAGGGGTCACGGGCTGGGGAATCAACATTCCTTGATACAACTGGAAACAAGAAAAGCATCAGAAATGCTTCCTGGGGATTTTCAGGCACGGTGGAATCAGACCGAGCAGCACTGCATTTAGAAATGTGTTGTTTCCTACAATAACGGTGGCACTCTGAACGTGCCTGCTCTCCCTTGCCTTGCTGTTGAGTTGTCCTCGCATAGTGCAAAGAGGAAGAAGTGCCGGATTGCTTGCGTCCGAAAGAGGCTTCAGACACACCCTGATAACACTCTTTTTTCCTGACTGTTTTCTAGTTCTACTGTATTATTTCAGAGGCAGGTCTGAATAGTATAGTATACCATATTCTCATAGTATGCAGGATGCAGGACACAGGAATTTACAAGATGAAACAATGCTGTCTTCTGCCTTGTTTTCTATGTGCCATCTTTTGTCTGCTTCTCTGACTGCAGTTGTTTTCACAGAACAGTGTCCTCAGTGTGTCTAAAAGAAGAAGTCTTTTTGTGATTTCATTGTGCATTCATTGGTGGGATTATTTGCCCTTTTTAGCATCACTCACCTTTGCTCACTTGTTTTCCAACCTGCCTAGTGAAAATGTTGACCAGTCTATGTCTCATGCACATCTGTGGGACTCAGCTGTCATCCAAGAGGAGGACAGTGCCTCTCCCCAGGGTTCCTGTGAGGCCCTGAATGACAGACTTCAGAGATCACCTCTTACTCTGAAAACAAGGAATTTATTGGTAATTTGATTTAGTTATATGTAAACATACTGCTCAGAAGTATGCTTAGGTATGTGAGTATATTGTCTGGGCACCAATACTTGTCCAGTGCCTTATTGGCAATCTTCAGTGGTAGCTTCTGTTAAAATTTTAGCCAAAGCACAATTATATAAATGAAAGAGACTGATTAACTTACCATGATGACTTCTTCGATCATCTTTTCCATTAGTGTGGAAATCATCAAAGTGCAGAAAGCTTGCACCAAGGCACTTCAGAACTGTCTGATATGTAAGATCTAAACTTGGGATGGATAAGATCTAGCTCTGATATAACACACAGATACTGTTATTCTTCAAGGTCCTGAAACAGAGAATAGCTCTGAAATACTTGTTTGTGAGCTGTTCAAGATTGCTTAGTGGACATCTGAATAATCACACTTAGTCTATGGTTATCTATTCATTCCTTCAGCATGAAGACTTCACAGCATATTTTTGTAATGCTCTTGCTATAGTTTGATGGGCAGTTTCTGAAATTCTAATTAGTTTAATCTATATTAGGCATTTAGGCTTCCAAAATCTGGAATAGTGGCTGCCAGCTATATCCCTTCTCAATTTTTCTGGAAAGAGATAAAATGTTAGGTTACATGTTAAAAAGCTTATCTGCACCCTACAAAGGCACACAGAGGTAATGGCAGGTGGGGGAAGCCAGATAACACCCTCCCTCAGCTCCTCCCAGACCCATCGCAGAAGGGCCAAAGGGCCACCAAAGGCCCATCTCCGCAAGCCCAGAAGAGCTCAGGGCACAACAGCAGGTGGTTCTGGGGGATACAAATTAAGAACTGAGGAAGGTAGAGCCAGTCTAGGTCCTTCTCAAAGTTGTCCCAGGGGAGCCTCAGCCCATGTCCAGGCATGAAACCCATCACGATGAGTCAACAGGAGCATCTTTTGAATCGCGGGAGACTACTACCTATGGGCATGGGACACATTGTGAGATTCAAGGGGAGAGCATTTAGGGATAGCAGAAGACTTATGGTGGGATGTTTAGTGGAGGAACCAGAGGTGGGGAAAGGGAGGGCTCAAGGTGGTTTGGGGAGGAATAAGTGTAGGAACAAATGACATGATGGAGTGATAAAGGGATAAAAGGGGCTGGCCCTGTGTAAACAAGGCTGGTTGGTGTGGTTGCCTGGACATACCTTGTGCCTGATCAGTGCAGTCTTGTTGTGTCTTCTTACTAAACTCTGTTCCTAACTTTTCCTGGGTGAGGATTTTGTGTGCATGTGTGCGGCTGGAGGTCTAAGAGCCACTAACTGCAGTGGGATCATGAGTGCGAGGGGCTGCATGTCTGTGGTGCAAAAACTGGAGATACTAGCAAGAGTGAGTGTGTGATAACTCGCGAAATTCAAGTCAGAGTAGCTGGACAGTTGGTGAAGTGTCGTGGCAGCCAGGCATGTGTGTGTGTGTGCGTGTGCGCACGCATGCACACCCTACTGCAGCATCCTTAGTGGGTGTACGTGCACGCATGCACGTGTGCCTGTGTGTACGATGGTCTATACCAGCAGCTGGAGTGGGGCTACAGAACTGGGGGCTTATATGTCCAGGTACAAACGACTGTGGATGCTGGGATCCAGTGTCTGATCCCAGCTGCTGGAAGGATCCACTTTGTACATATGTATATATATATACCTATATGTATATATTCTTACTAGTGGACCTCCATCCTTATTAGCCAGAGAGGCAAGCACTATGAGGGCATCAGGGCTGTTTGTGTTGGTGTGAGCACCGCGTGGATCTGTCTGTGAGGCTGGCAATGTGTACATATGTGTTGCACACGTGTATACATGTACCTGGGAACACACGCCCAGCCTCACTGCTGGCTGGGTCTGGGGCATGGCGCTGTGCAGCCTCACCTCTACCAGGCTACTGGATTCGGCTCCCCTAACACACCCCTCCCAGCAGCCAGATCCACGGCCATGTGGCTCTGGTGCCTGAGCTGCCTTGAGCCAGGGCCACCCAGCCCCGGGGGAGCGAGAGCTGCACCATCTCTTGCCTATAAACTACTCCTGAAGCTCTTCTCGCCCTTCGCTCCCTGGCGGATCCTTTGAATCTTTCTGGACTCCAGTAAATGCAGAGGTTTGGTATGTCCCTTGTGGGTCAGAGAGAGACCCATCCGAGTACGAGCTTAGCACTGATGCTTTCCTTCTGCTGCCCAGGCACCTGGCTGTTCTGTATGTCTGCCTGGTTTATGGTCTGGCTTATGTCATATCTGTGTCTTTCAAATCTACAGCAGATTTTTCCAGGAAAGGAGTTCAGGGAAGGACAGCCTTCTCCTGTAGATAGGGAACAGGGACGTTGCTTGGGTCTTTTTGCACTTCCTCTCTTAAATGTAGTAATTCTAACGTTCCTTTTGAAAACAATGTTTCTCATCTTTTCAGGGACTGGATTTTAGAGGGCTGGGTGCAAATGAGATTCCTATTCTAAACACAGTGCACAGGTAGAAAAGAGCACAAAGTAATTGAAAATTGAAATCTACAGGAAAAAGAGTGAATAAGCTCGGGAAGAGTATGCCTTAATATAAAAGCAGCTATGAATGCATTAATAAATGTTAATTTCAACATATCTGGGAATATCAAGATTTTTAGAAATGGCATTATGAAACCAATATTAGGATTGTGGAACCCCTGAGGTATGTGGATGGAAGGAAATGTCTAATTTCATTTCCACTTCTCTGGATTCTGGAAATGTTTTTATTTTTGTCCTGTTCTACCTCAAACATGTTCCTGAAATATAATGTAACCTCATTAATGCCTGAATTTTCCAGATCTTGGTTTTTTCCTGTTATTCTAGTTTTTGCCTTGGTTCTGTATAAGGAAAGATGACGAAAAGGAGTTATTTTACATAATCGTCCCTTGCTCCTGCCTTTCCTGTTTTTCTGTGACCATTCAGCCTAAAAGACAGAACATATGATAACTCAGTGAAAGCCCTGCAGCCATGAAATCTATTTTGTAGCCTTCAAAGTATTATTTGTATAAAGACAATAAAAAAGTCTTATTCCTTTATAAGGGTGACTGCAAGGAGTTTGATCTTGGAGAAGAACAGCAAAGATTTTCTTTCCGCAGCTCCTGAAAATGACTCGGTAAGAGATTTTGATCTCTATATTGTAAATTTGATATCCTGTGGATCTCCTCTTCACCTCACCTATTGAGTTGCCTGTTATATTACATCTTTCAAGCTTAATATGTGATTGATTAAAAGGTTTCATTTTCTGCTTCCTTTTCTATATGATTATTCTGGGCTTAAATGTCTCATGCCCATTATTATTATTGGCCAGACTCACTGCTGCAGGACAGTTCACTTAAAACTGCATCTGTATTTAGTTTTAGGTACTAATTGTTGGAGTATGTAAAAAGCCTCTTCATATGAACCACAAACCTTTCTGTCCTGATGTAGACAGGTTTTTAAGGATATATCTCAAATACGTGTCACTCCCCTAAACACAGAAGGGTTCCTAACACATGAAATGAAGTTAGCATCCACTTTACTGAATAAATGCACACCTGTAACGTTCCTACATGTCTCTGGGTGTGCTGCTTCTCTCCGAAACTGTTTGCCCACCTGCCTGCTGTGGTCCTGAGACCCAGGAGTTGTAACCCTGAGGTTTTTTCCTTAAAGCCAGGTCAAGGCTTGGAGATTTTGGAGGACTCCCTGGCCCTCTTTGCTACAGGCTCTCTTTGGTGGAGAAACCTGTTCTTCAGTCTCTGCTACATTTCAGTTTGAATAGGATTTCATCATTTGCATACAGAGTTGCCCTCAGCCACACTGCTTACACTTTGCTGCTGCAAATCATAATGATTGTTCTCCACTGCTGCTACTCCTTGTTTTTGCCATTTTATTCCCTGAAAAAATAGCTTGAGACTGGGCTGGATTTTCAGGTAAAAGTGCTTACTTCCGACAATATCCAGTGCTTTCTGAGCAAAAGAGCATGGAAGCAGCAACTGTAAACCATAAAGCCATGGGAATGCTCTGCTAATGGAAGTCAGATTGGCTTTTTGCAGGCAGAGGCAGAGGAGGGTGGAAATTGGCTACTCCAAATGGGCTGTTAACTCTCATCCCTACTCTACGTGGCCTTGCTGGAGGCTAAAGGCCAGACCAGCTTCCTCAAACGCTGTGCTGTGGCAGTGAATATGGTATAAATATCCAGAACGTTAGCTGAAATCCCTTTTGTCCCATGGAGCCTTGGCACATCAGTCAAGGCATTTTCTTGTTACGCATGCAGAGGAGGTAGAACTTTGTAGGCTGCCGCATGGCTGTATGAAGGTTCACTGCAAGGGATTGCCCGTCTCATTTTCTATATTCTGCATCTGTGTTTTGTTACCTGGAGAAGTGAGAAATGCCTCAAGAAAAATTGAGGCATACTAGGAATATAGTGCAGCTATGGGGCTGCACACAGCTGTTCCCACAACTGCAGATACTGTTGAACAGTCATATGTCTCGCAGCGCTTGCAGTCAGCAACACTATCATCCACGCATCCCTTACCATGAAACATGGGAAGCATGAGGTTTGCAAATGTGTGATCAGCTTCAGATCTCAGCACTCAGGAGAGATTTGTCTCAACAACACCATTTAACAGTGTCTGAACCCGACGCAACAAATAGGTAAGAGGAAGCCGTGCTGCTTCTGTAATGAAAGACTGAAACAGCATGGGCTTAGGCACCTTTGGAGTTTACCTGCAGTCATGAAGAGGTTCCCGTGACAAAACAAGGGCAGGAGTCGGGGTCCTCTGAGCCCAGATACACGGTGTACAGGATACACGGTGGACAGGACAGCCCTCTCCTACTGAAAACTTCAGATGCTCCATCCTTCCAGAGGCACAGCACAGTAAGCAAGCGCAGCAAGGGAGTGAAGAAGCAGGAGGGCAACGTCCTCAGATCTCTCCAGAGTCAAAACCTCACCACCACATCCCTGAACCCTAACATCTTTTAAAACCTAAGTTCAACCAGGACATACTCTGCCAGTCACAAAGAGCTGAAGCTCGCGAGGGCCACCTTTCCTGTCCAAAACCACACTACATGAATCTTAGAACACGTTTTACATATTTATATTTTCCAGCACTGAGTGATGTTTGCCCTACATTTCTTCTCTTTCGCTCTGAACAGATGCATGTCCTCACTCTACCTATCTCCCTGCAGGAACGTTTTTCTGAACTAGATGCTGCTGCTGGGGTAACACAAAGCCTTTAACTAGCAGGTATCTCAGCAGGGCTCCAGTTAGCTTCCTCTCCTCTAGCCCCAAGTCACTCAGCGCAGCCCTCACACCGACTGTCTTCCCAACAGTGAGCATGGTTACCTGAAACGCTTGTTTGTGCAGAAAGTTCAGAGCCTCAGCATAAACTTGGAAGGATAATTTCCTGATGAACTAGCTTCTCGGCAAAATCCACACATCACAACAGGGAGCCAGGAATATTTGCTGCCAGCTGCTGAAGATGAAGGTATACTCCAGCCATGTGAGGACTAGGAAAGTCCAACTCCTGAAACTCTTGCTCTCCAAGTCACGTAACTTTGTAAAACTGACAGAAGGCTTGATTCTCTGTGGCAATGCTGAAAATACTCATTTTACGGTTTCATTCTCCATTTTTTAGACACGTAAGAAGCCCAGTGATTTCACGGAGAATTTGGAGTCAACAAAATTAATTCTTCAAGATTGGAAAACCACAAACAAGAATAGCTTAAGCATTGTTTAATGGCATCTTCCTTGCTTTTTTCACTTCATATATGCAAAAAACTAAAATTTTGAAGGAACATAAGCACTTAAATATGATAGTGTGTTAGAAAATTCCTCCAATCACATTTGTCTGTAATAGTTTGAGAGGGTACTTTCTAGAAGCATAGTATAGTAGAGAGATATATTTTTTTTAAAGGTATGCAATTTTTAGGCTTTTCTGGATTTCTTCAAATTACTGAAAGTGTTTATTTCCCACTACTTTAATTTGTATCTTGAGACTTCTTTCCTGCTCGTGACCATGTCTTCCTCTTTACAGCCAATGGGAGTTTCAGAGGCCTAGAGGGTCAGGTGCCTTTCTTTACTATTCAATTAGATAAATCCTTATTACTTGAATGATTCACTGAAGAATAACAAGTAGATCAATCATGTAAGATTTTTCCAATCTTGATAATAGCCCCCATCTAGAATACATGCATAGTTTTACAAGAAAACGATTGCAGTATCTAAGTGCTAAAATAAGTTTTGTTTGGAGTTAGAGTAAGAAAAAAATATTTGTAAAACACACCTAAAAATTTAATCTAGGATTATATCAAAGTAGTAAGAATTATACCTAACAGTACTGGTCAGGATGAAAGCAAATCTGCCTGTTAAAAATCTGACCACTGATCAAAGCTTTCCATTTCAGCCTTCATCAACCGCTTTGAGTGACTCATCAAATCAGCCTTACCCAAAAAGTCAATACTGAGAAACCAGGTAAGCCAATAAATAGTCCTTTCAGTCACACAATTGCTACCACTCTTGAGAACACAGTAAAGCATTTTATTGTTTATACTCATTTTCATTTACACATAGGAAGAACAATCAATGCAGTTCTATCACAGCAGGTGGACCATATTCCAAAACTCTAACTTCGACTGCTGAATAGGCATAGACCTGTCTTAAGGTCTGATCAGAGAAGGAGAAAAAAAAAAAAAAAAAAAAAGAGGGAAGTTGGGACGAGAGTAGTTTCACTAGCATCAGTTAATTCATGATTCATGGGTATTTATTTTGCAGGTGATATATCTCTTCTGAAAGAGATTAGAAGAGAACTTCACTTTACGAAATACACTAAATAATGTAATTACTTAGAGAATTCTAAATTTCGCAGTGGTTCATGCAGTAAGGGTGTGCAACTGACACAAAATGGAAAACATGGTTACAACAAACTGCTACTTCTACTCCCAGCTGGTTTATGGAAGAGGTCATTGGACTTCTTGATTTCTGCTCTTGTGTTACAGAGTAGAAGCAAGAAGTATTTATTTCATAAAGGCAACTATGAGGACAGACTACAGATATGCAGTGCAGTTGAACAGGTCTACAAGTCTTGTTTCTACAGCATTTGCTATTGTTTTGAAACACTAACTTTTGCACACTGTCACTTCTCACACATGTTCAGCTGAAGGAGTCATTTACAGAATTTACTGTGAATGCTCCTATTTTAAATGCTTCTTTTTTCTCCTCTTGGCCTCATAAGTGAGGGGAGCAACTCTTTCCACTGAAAGAAAGAAATTACAGGTGTGCAGAAGTACAACTATGCTACCAACACAGACAGAGACAACTGTGCTCTTGTGCACACCCCTACAACCGGCCGGAGAACAAATTAAGAAGTTAAGCCTGCAAAATAAATGGAGTTTACTCTCAAACTTTTTCTTCAGTCCAGATGAATTATAGACCTTGATTC
Organism: Falco rusticolus; assembly: GCF_015220075.1. NCBI lineage: Eukaryota > Metazoa > Chordata > Aves > Falconiformes > Falconidae > Falco > Falco rusticolus. Next base: position 81,312,526 of record NC_051192.1, read on the forward strand.
GAGGCTGCCCTCTTTTTTTGCAACTGATCTGCGTGACTATTGGAACAGCATCTCTGCCAAAGTCATTACACTGAAATGCAGAGCTGAGCAGTTTGGTGGCAGTATGTATTGACGTTTTTGCAGCATCATGAGTCTGGCAACTGGGCTTGGGGAAGTTTCAAGCAGTGGGTCTTTACAATAGCAACTTGATTCTGCAGACAAAAAGCAAAAGATTGGCAGAATTATTAAAGTATCACAACAAAGGCAAGTACAGAACGTGGCGCTGAGTTCAGCAAAGAGCTGGCAGCCGCTTTTGCCAGAGGCGCGGCGAGGCGCTGCCTTTCGCCTGCGAAGAGAAACGGAGAGGTGTCGAGTCCTCCACGGTGGCCAAGAGGCAGCTTTCCTCTCGGGATGCCCGCTCCCCGCCGGCTCTGCTTCCATCAGGAGCAGCCGGAGCCGTAAGGAGGCCAGAAAGTAGGCTGAACTTTACAAGCAGCCTTAACCTGGGGCCTGTCCTATCTTCCTTAGTTTCCAAAAAAAAAAAACCCAACAAAACACCCAAACAAAAAGCACCACCAAAACCCAGGGAAAAAAAAAAAAAACCACACCACACCCAAGCAAGGAAGAAAAACCCCAACAAACAAACAGAACAAAAGACAAACCCACCAAACAACCCGAAAAACCACAAAATAAAAAAACCAAAGGCGAGCTGGAGATAGGGCTGCATCCGACTCGCTGCCGGGGGCGGGGGGGGGGGGGCGGCGGCACCGGGGGGCGCTGGCACGGCAGGGGGGCCGTGCCCCGGCCCGGCGCTCGGCAGCCGGGTTGGAAAACAAGTGCCGTTTAGCACTAATTGGTCTAAACACGGGCATTAGCATACGAAATGGAGGCAGATTGGTTTAATCGGTGGAATAAAAAGCAGATTGCCGTGAGTCACTCCCCGCGAGCTGGGGGGGGGGGGGGAGAAACCACACACACACTGAAATGCCAGGAGCGTGCAGCATCGCCGCTGTTCGCTGCCGCTTGCAAAGGGGCTGCACACCAGCAAATCGGGGGGTCCCGCCTCCTCCCCCCCCCCCAGCTCCCGCTCCCCCCCTCCCCCCAAGCCCTCCCGCCCCGAGCACCGCGGCTCGCCGGGGCGGGGGCGCGCACCTACCTGTGGCGTCGGGCACGGGCGTGCATGGGGGCAGCCCCGCAGAACACATCACATTCAAAATGTTCAGCTTGTGCATCGGAAACGTATGAGTTTGTGGAAAGCTTGTTTGAAGTCTTCGTTAGACATGGTATAGATGATGGGGTTGATGAGGGAGTTGAGATATCCAAGCCACGTGAAAAAGTCAAAGATGGCCATGTGGAACCAGCAAGCGTCCTTGCAAATAGGCAACACCAGGCTGATGATGAAAAAGGGCAGCCAACAGACGATGAAGGCTCCTAAAATAATCCCTAAAGTCTTTGTAGCTTTCCGCTCTCTAGCGGCTGTGAGCTTCTTCTTCTCCAACAGAGCATCCGAGACCTTCACCTTCACCTGGTTCATGTACACGGGAGAGCCCGTCTCGCTGGATCCCTCGGGGGCCTTGGAGTTTATGGACGTGACGGAGGAGGACGAGCCCGGGGAGTCCGTGATTAACTGAGCCCGCGTTAGTCTTTTACCCGCTTTCTTTGGCGTCTGCTTCAAAATCCGCGATCTGGCTTCCACGTAGATCCTCCCGTAGAGGGCTATCAGCAGCAGAGTGGGGAAGTAGAAGGCTCCCACCGTGGAGTACACGGTGTAGAGGACGTGGTCCGTGTTCACCGCACAGCGAGAAGCTTCCTCGGCCTTTGCCTGCCGCCAAAACAAAGGGGGCATGGAGATGCAGATGGAGAAGACCCACACCAGAGCGATCATGCCGGCTGCCCGCTTGGGAGTCCGTTTCGTGGAGTACTCGACGGCGTCGGTGATCGCCCAGTAGCGGTCCAGGGCGATGACACAGAGGTGCAGGATGGACGCCGTGCAACAGGTGATGTCCGAGGACAGCCAGATATCGCAGACGACCTGGCCCAGCGTCCACTTGCCGGTCACAGTGTACATGGTGCTGATGGGCATGACGAGGATGGAGACGAGGAGGTCGGTGACGGCCAGCGAGGCGATGAGATAGTTGGCCGGCGTGTGGAGTTTCCTCGTCTGGTAGACCGTGGCGATGACAAAGGCGTTGGAGAGCACCGTGGCCAGGGTGACGAGCGCCAGGACGACGGCGAGCACGATCTTCCCGGAGAGGGGGGTGGCATCCTGGTAGATCCCTTCCTTGGCGCTGCAGTTTCGGTAAGAATCGTTGGCGGGGAGCAGCGGCGCCTGGCAGGGGCCGGCCGGCTCCATCCCTCCGCGGCCGCCGCCCCCGCAGACGGCGGGGCTCGGCGCGGCGCGGCACGGCGGGGCCGCTACCCCGGCAGGACCCCGTCGGCGCCGGGGGAGGGCTGCAGCATCCCCGCGCCGGCACCACCTCCCGCCCGCCCTTCCGGGAGCACCGAGCGGGCTCCGCGGAGCCTCACGCCCCGCGGGCAAGGGAGCCGGGCAAACCCGGGGCCAGGCGTGCCCGCTCGCCCCGCCAGCTCATTTCCCCGCCGCCTCCCCGCCGAGCGCCAGCCCCGGGCATGGGGCTCCCGCCCCGGCCACCCCTAGGCGCAGCCCCGCCGCCCGCGGCTCCGCACCGCGTCTCGACGGGCGCAGCGGCAGCGCCGCATGCCCGCGGGAAGCGGCCTCGCCCCCCGGGCTGCGGGTGCGACGGCGGGGGCTGCGAGGGCAGCGGAGCCGCCCCGCCGGGCCCTGCCTTCACACGCAGCCCGCCGCAGCAAGTTTGCAGCCGCCGCCGCGGGTGCGGGAGGAGCAGGAGGAGGAGGAGGAGGAAGAGGAGGGTCCGCGGGAGGCAGGGGGGGAGACCACCTCCCATGGTGCCCCGCCGCGGGCCATGCTGTCGGGGCCCGGCCTCGGCCCAGCGCCGGCGGCCACGGGCAGGGGCCGGTGTGAGGGAGCGGTGAGCAGCCGCCGCCCCTTATATAGCGGGCGGCGCGGCGCGGCTCCGCCGGCACCGAGCAACCGGTGCCGCTCCCGGGCGGGCTGCCCGCCTGCCCGCGGAGGAGGAGCCACCGCCTCCCCCGGCCCGCCCTCCCGCACCCACCCGCCGCCCGACGGGGGGGGCCCGGCTCCGCGCGCCGCCCTACCGCCGTCCCCCGCCCCTGCCTCCGCAGGCGTCAGGAGGAGCCCGGGCTCGGCCCCCGCCTCGGCCCCACCGCAGCGCGGAGGGGGAGCCGCCCTCCGCAACGGCGCAGCCCGACGGGGCGCCCCGCGGCACTTGGGGTGCGCGTCCCCCTGATCCTCCGCCTGGCCCCGTCCCTTCTAGCACCGTGCCCGCTACGCCGCGGGGCCGGGCGATGCCCCGCTCCCCACGGAGCCCGCTGGCCGCGCGGGGGCGGCTGTGCCCCCCCGGGCCCTCCGACGGCGGCGCTGCGGGTGCCGCTCGGTGCCGGTGCCGGTGCCGGAGCCGGAGCCGGGCGGGCGGGGAAGGGCAGGGTCAGGGCGCAGCGGGGCCGGGCCGGCGGCTGGGGGCTGGGAGCCACGGGGCTGCGCGCTGCAGCGCGGCGGGTGCCGCTGCCGCGGGGGATGCATGTCCCACCGGGACACATCGCCTGCTTTATTGAACTTGAACTTCTAGCGATCCAGCGCCTCCTGGGCTTAGGCTTTCTTACCCTTTTTTCCTCCCTTTTCTTTCTATTCGTTTTTTTTCCTGGTGTGCTTGGAAACGCACATCCGTGACTGAAGAGCCCTGACGTGCCCTGCAGGATCCTTCAGTGCTCGGCGGGGGGGGGGGGGGGGGTCGGGCAGGAGGTGCACCGGGAGCACACATTTGGCCAGATCCTGCAGCTTCTGCCGGCGTTTGTTCTCCGCAGCCGCAGGAGAGTTTTGCACGGAAAGGGAAGGGCGAGCTTGCTTTTTGCTGGGTCAGGGTAATTCCAAGCCCAGTGAAGTGCCTGTGCTCCAGCCCTCGAATAAACCTCCCAAAGATGCCACGGCAAACCCAGCAAAGAGGAAGCAAGGTTTGAAGTCTGCAGGCATGTTTGTGCACACCTGCACATCTTGTTACCTGCCTCAGCTCCCTGAGGAGTCTCAGCACTCCTCTTTTGGCCACCTCCCCCTGGCTTGTTTCCTCTGTGGCCGGAGAAGGTGAGCAGTTTCCCTGTGCCCCTGTCCTTACAGGGCCACTCGGCACACGCAGGGACAGGCACTGCATTGTTCTGCCTGGGAGATGGAGCTCATGGGCAGGGTGGGAAGCCACATCACTCTGTTGGTCATCCTTGAGCAAGAGGGACTGGTGAACCTGCGAGGACGCATGCAAAGGAAGGACAGCAAGAGAAGGCTGGAGTGGCCCAGAGGGGTGAGGAAGCTCTGGGAAAAGAAGCATTGAACCGAAGGAGAGCCAGGGCCCTGCAGGGACAACCCTTTCCCTCCCTATTTCAGTACTGGGCAAGGTGCCCTGATGTTGGGATGCGCTAAGCATTCGCAGGTCCCCTGAGGTAAAAAAAGCAGTGACGGTGCTTGAGATTTTGTAAAATCAGTCCCAGATCTGCTTTTTAGTTAGACTCTCAAGAAGCAAGGTAGGGAGAAGATTGCCTTGGGTTAATAAAAGTGTGGTAGTCAAAGTTTGCCTATATTCACCAAACTGAAAGAAAGAGAAAATGTCAGTAAGCCTTTCTGTTTTCCCAGAAGGGCTTGGGATAGAATTTGGTCTGTTTCCATGTTTTTATTTTGTGGTGCCTCGTGCTCAGTGGAGTCTGGTAATTGGTTGGAGCCTCTAGGCTTTATTGCATTAAAAATAATACAGAGCTATCTACATTCTTCTAGTCCCTTTGATGGGCAAAGATTTTGTAATCCTGGTTTCTAATACAGTGTGCTATTGCATCCACTTATGCTCAACATTTCTGGCTTAATTTAGTTGTGCTTAAGTTGGCAGCTGCCCTTGAGCCTCCATAGTTCAAGATTCTTCCCAAATAGGGCTATGTAGCTGAGGGTGATTTAAATTTAAAACACTAATAATAAAAGGAAAACCTAGTCCTTCAGTTTTGGAACAGCTTGCCTCTTGTGGAAAGGTTCTTCTGATAAAATTGTAGAGCCTCCAAGGCTAACGTTCCAACCCTAGCCACTGCCATCAGCCTTGTCATGTAACGCAGACAAGTACTATGTGAATGGGCAATGAGTTTTGGCCACCCTACTAATGTCAGTGTTTACCCTCATTATAAAATGTTTGTGTTCTGTGCACAGTTTTTGCTCTTGCCCTTCTCCATTAATTCTGGGTTATTATTCATCAGTAATCATCATTCATCGCTTCCCTCTTTGTCTTGGCAGGGAGATGCTTTTCTCCTCCCTTGTTTGTTTTCTTCTGTTGTGCTCACTCTTTTCTTACTCAGTTATGTAGTACTGCTGCCAGTGGTCAGGAAAACATTCAGACAGGGTGTGCCAGGTCTAGCTGTGGTGACTTCACTTGACTTCCCACAAGGATCACCTGGTCCTCCCAGGCAGATTCAGTAAGCATTCCCCATGCTTCTCTCAGGGACTTCAGTCTTGGGTTAGGAATAGCTGCAGCAAGAAAATAAAGCTACCTTCCAAATTTCATGGACCTGGTACTGTGCATCACTGCTGGTGGGCCACGCAGATGATGTGTCCCCACCCAGGCACAGGAACTGATGCTCTCTTTAGGCTGTGCATACTGGTTCCCAGGATTTGTGTCAGAGCAAGAGGTGCTCAGATTTTGAAAAATGATTCTTCCTCTCTGTCCAGCTAGGCTGCACATAGTCCTGTGTCACAGCTGGGCTCCCACGGGCCAAGGCTCGATGAAAGCAGGAACTAGGTTCTACCTAGATCATCACTAAATATTGGAGTCTCAGAATTCCAGTCAGAAACATATTGTGAATCATATAGATGATCGTTCATGTGATAATACCTCACTGCTGTACTGTCACACTGAAGCTTGCATTTCATAGTTTACTTCCCCTCTCCTAACTGGATCTGAAAAGATGCTTATGGGAAGAGATCCTATTTCCTGAAGATTTTGGCTTCTGTGCCGAGGCAGGCATAAAATTAATTTCTTTCTGCTAGCATAAGACTGGTAATACTTCTTATATCTAGATTCTGATGTACTAAAATATCCAAATATAGAAACTGCAATGAAAACCAAGCCTATTACTGGTTTATTGCATCACAAACTGCCCATGTACGGCATAAATGTCATCAATGACTTATAAATAAATTAGAGAGAGAACAGACATATAGAAATAAACCTAACCACCAGAAAGGAAAAGTCCTCATCCTAAGACACATAGAAACAAACACAGGTACCAGAAAGAAAGTCTTCATCCTGCAGTCAGATCTGTCCTGGCCACAGATGATGTTGTGTGGGTTTTGACTTTTGGATCCTTGAGATATGTTTGAACACGGGGCTCAGTGCACAATATAAACTTCACCTCTGCCCTTGACTCAGGTGGCAAGTTGTGTGTAACACCATGAGATTCATCCTCATATTTTAAATAATGGACTTCTGAGTCCTTCTGTTAGCAGAGATAACCTTCGCTATGTAAATCAACACAGTGGTATTTTGTTGAGTTTGCCAACAGACAAATAACACTAATGTATGTGTGAAGTTTCTCAATGTTAACTTTGAAATATAGCTGAGGCCATTTAAATGCCAACACTTTCAAGTCACTAGTCAAAATAAAACCACCCAGCTTGAATTAATGAAATTTAATTATAAGGAACAGCTGGGCCTGGTTTTGATTTTGACTCCAAGGACCCAGAAAAAGAAACGAGCACATGGGCTCAATAGGCACACAAACACACCGAGCTTCTCGACCCAAGAGAATAAAACTAGATCAAGTTATCTCCTTATTCTTCATGCTGATCAGGCACAGTTGCTGAAAAGTGACTCAGATACCTTCTGAAGAGTATTCAGTTACTCTAAGTAGGCAACTGAGGTCAAGCAAAAAGAAACTGCAGTCCTCCCTTACACTGCCTCTCTCAATTTCATCACCCAGACACTGCACCCACCCTGCCACACTGCAGTTCATGGAGGCAGCAGTTGGGGTTGGTGACTTGTTGTCGTTCATCTACAAGGGGTTCGCTCTTTGATGATGTTCCTGGAGATGCTCCACAGGAAACGACTTCAATCCTGCCCCATCTCCTCTCCTTCCACTCTGCCCGTTATTTTCCTGCTTCATTATGAAGCAGAAGAAATAACCGCTTGTATAAAAAGGGCTGTTGCCTCCTCATTGTTGTGGTTTCCATCTGAGGCTGCTGGAGCCTCTAATTCACCCTAAAATCAGTGCAAATGCCTGTTTTGCTGCCAGAGGGTCTGGCTGAATAATCATCCCTACAGTTCAGAGGTTGTCTCCAGTTGCCCACCTGAAGGGAACCCACCAGGACCTGTCTGCAATGAAATACATGCAGATCCACTGGGGAATGAACCATAGGAAACAGCTGTGACAGTATGATATAAATGTACAGCTGTCTACCAGGACTGAAACTCAATGGCATAACCCTTAACTCCTGCCTATCACACACAAAAAAAGAGAAGAGCACCTGTTCAGCATGAAGGCAAAGGACCCTGCGTTTACACTCTGTAGGGATCCAAATGAAAAGTCTCATGTTCTGTGCTCAGACCTGGCAGAAGATAAATCATCCACTTTCAGATATGGACCTGCATCAGGTTTAAAGCTTTGGCCCACATTAGTATGTTCAAATCTTTCTTTCTGCTTTAGAGGATGAAATCTGTAAGGGTTTCCTTTCAGGATCCGGAGTTGATTTCAAACAGGTCCCAAATACCAAGTTTTCAGAAATGAAACATTTGAGTTCTGTTTTTAAAAAGAAAAGTCTCCACACATTTTAAAGCAACAAGCTACTAATGCAGGAAGCTTGATGGAAACTTGTGCAATGCAGTGAATCACAGTAAAGAAGTAAAATTGCTGAAAATTAAGAATGAAATCTTTTCCTTGTGAAATCAGCATGTCAACATTGATTTAAGGGGAGCTACAAAAAATTCTCTCTACTAAAGATCTGGTTCTTCTGCAGGGCTAATTAATATTTATCTAGGAAAGGAGGTAACATATGCTAAGCCCACTGCCACTATTTATAAGCATGCTCTAGTTGTCTTTGTTCCTGGAGGTAATCAGAAGCTAGGAGCTTTTGCTGGCATGCAGATTTGGGCTGCTAATTTAATAAAACACATTATCCATTAATTTGAGTCCTTTTTAGAATGTCAGTGTTTACTAGTTGACAGTTTCTTCTGCAGTATGAGACTTAATTGCAAAATGTAGTTGTCTATTCTGCTTAGCAGGAGGCTTAGAGAGGGATGTTTTCAATGCGCTGAAAATCAGTAAAGGAAGACATTTTGAAGGCCGCAAAGGTGTTGTAGGCCTGCTTTCATCAACAGAGTAGGGCAGCAAGACTAAAGCAGTAGCAAGTGGCTATGGCATCATCCAAAAGCTTTGCGAGGTCAGGAGGCCCTTTCAGGGATTCAGGATACATGCCGTTACTCTCAGCAGCACTTTGCAAGGTGGTGCACAGCTGAAGATCTCATTCTGGTGACAAGTGAGAGTTGCTGTAAACAAATCAAACATAATCTGGTCTTGGAGTGAGGCTGTTAGGAAACTTGGTTGAGATGCTGCAAAGTGTGAAATCCACTCTACTAAAGAATAATCAAGCTAGCAAAAGCATCGGTGTCTCCACTGCTACCTGTGTAGCTCTTTCTTTGAGGAAGATGACAGAGACTCTGAGAAGCAAAAGTCTCAGAAGAGGTAGGTAAATAAAATTCTGTTACTTTAAGCTTTTGACAAATACGAGCCAGTGGCATGTCTTACTGGCTGGAAGCAGAACTGTATCTCATCTGACTCTGAGAAAAGTAACCAAGTAAAACTACAGCATTGACCCAACGATTTAAGGATGCTGTAGCCAACGCCGTTGAAGGATGTGGCCTGTTATTATTTTCCAATTTTCATTATCCAAAGATTGTTTAACTGAGAGGTCTCATAGAAGCCTGTAAAACTGCGTTTCTTCATATGTGTGTTTACTGGGGAAGGGAATACTTAATTGGTAAAACATAGATGTGATCTCTATTTAGAAAGGTACATTTTATTTTTCATTAGAAGGAAGAAGTCAGTCTTAAGGATTCAGGTCTCGGGTAGAACATGCCCAGATAGAGGTTCTGAGGTGATCTAAAAAATACTTTGCTTCTGGGTGTAGCCTTTAAATCGTTAATGGATTTTAAAAATTGAGACATGGTTTTGTCCTCATTTGCAAGATCATGTCTGTTTGTGGAAGCAGAATCGGTTAATGTTATTTTGTAGCTTTTATATTTCAGTTGTGAGTTTCATGGGTTTCCCTTTCCTTTCTCGGGAAAATTTTGTTATACCTCTTCCCCAGTGCTTATTCTCCTCATAGTCCTGTCTCTACGCTCCAGGAGGTCTGCAAAGGCACATGGAGTGTACAGTTCACCTCTTTAAGAGCAAGCCAAGGCTTCTGTACCCAAGCAGTCAACTTCTTACCAAGTACAAGAGTAATATCCATCTATTATTAAAAGGAAAAAAAAAAAAAAGCAACCTGTAGAGGTCTCTGGGTTCTCCTTGGTTTTCTCATCACTCTCAAACATTCTTTGGACTTGGTCCAGATCTGTCCCTGCATCCTGTTAGTTCATGACTTTTCATCCTAGTCATGAACCTTCTTCTCCTTGCTTCCAAGCTGCCTTCTCCATGTCTGGCTCCTGCGGCTGGGCACACCTCTGCACAGGAGCCTGATCTTCTGTTCCCCCACCCTGCTACACTCCTGTCACTGCAAAGGAGGAGTGAGAACATCCAGAACATCCTTGCATATCCCTCCAAGACTTAAAGCCTCTCTCATGTTTAAAACCAGAACTAAATAATGGTGGATTTCTGCACTCCAAAACCCTAAGCCCCATGTGAGAAGCAGAAAAAACCTCAGGTGAGGTTATCTCATTGACGAACCTGCCTCTGCTTAAGAGCGAGCTAGGGAGGTTTAGTAGCTAAAACTACTGGCCTGGTTTCTATCACGTTTCAGTTACTTTTTTCTAGCCTTGGAAGCTGCACCATACCCACCCAAATGATACCACACATTTCCATAGCCTGCTGTTGTGGTCACGACCCCCTTCTCTCTTTATCCCTTCCTTGTGCATCCCTTCCCTTATCTCATTCCTCTACTAATAACTCAGTAACAAACAAATTTTCTTTACATGACTTTCAAAACCTCTGGTAGTTTATCCACTTCTCATCACATGCTCAGGCCAATTACTGCCTCCCACTAGCCTCTCATGCTGGCCCCTCCCAGAGTCTTATTTGATTTCAGTCAGACATCTTCATGCCTTCCCAGGCTTGTGAGGAGCTTTCTGTAACAGGCATCGATACCCTCATTATCTTACCTAAGAATCCTCCTTTGCTGTGATGCCAACACAACACACTTGACAAGAGTCAGGCTGTTGATTAAGCTATGACTGCTACCTATTATTCTTCCTGGTAGTATTTTGTTTGCCAATGTTCTCCCACCTGTGTGCCTCTGCTAGTGCTAATCTTAGACTGCAGCTCTTTAGAACAGAGACTACGTATTTGCTCTCAGTGCTTGCAGAGCCTTGAAAATAGAGTTGAGGGTCCTGATCCTGGGCTTTGACTGGCTTGCAATAAACTGGTTTTATATCAATAGTAACTATTAACAACATCTTCTCTTGTGTTGTTTTTCATCTACAGTTCAGAAATCACTGTCTAATCCAGGAATGATACAAGGCATGCCCTTGGAAACTGTGGTGGGTTGACCCTGCTTGGATGCCAGGTGCCCACCAAAGCTGCTCTGTCACTCCCCTCCTCAACCAGGCAGGGGAGAAAATATAATGAAAGGCTCATGGGTCAAGATAAGCATGGGAAGAGATCATTCATCAGTTACCATCACAGGCAAAACGGGCTCAACTTGGGGAAATTAATTTATTGCCAATTAGAAGCCAGAGTGGGATAATGAGAAATAAACCCAAATCTTAAAATATCTTACCCCTACCCCTCCCTTCTTCCCAGGTTCAGCTTCACTCCCAATTTCTCTACCTCCTCCCCCCAGCAGCACAGGGGGATGGGCAATGGGGGCTGGGGTCAGTCCATCACACGCTGCCACTGCCGCCCCTTCCCCCTCAGGGGCAGGGTCCTCACACTCTGCCCGGCTCCAGCCTGGGGTCCCTCCCATGGGACACAGTCCTCCATGAACCGCTCCAACATGGGTCCTTCCCATGGGCTGCAGCTCTTCACGAACTGCTCCAGCCTGGGTCCCCCACGGGGTCACAAGGCCTGCCAGCAAATCTGCTCCAGCCTGGGCTCCTCTCTGCAGGGGCCACAGGTCCTGCCAGGACCCTGCTCCAGCGTGGGCTTCCCTCGGGTCACAGCCCCCTTTGGGCACATCCACCTGCTCTGGCATGGGGTCCCCACGGGCTGCAGGTGGATACCTGCTCCACCGTTAACCTCCATGGGCTGCAGGGCACAGCCTGCCTCACCATGGGCTTCACCACAGGCTGCAGGGGAATCTCTGCTCTGGTGCCTGGAGCAGCTGCTCCCCCTCCTTCTGCACTGGCCTGGGGGTCTGCAGAGCTGCTGCTCTCACGTGTTCTCACTCCTTGCTCAGGCTGCAGTTTCTATTGCATAGGGTTTTTTTTTCCCCCTTCTTAAATATGTTATCCCAGAGATGCTACCACCATTGCTGATAGGCTCAGCCTTGGCCAGCAGCAGGTCCATCTTGGAGCTGACCGGCATTGGTTGCATTAGACATGGGGGAAGCTTCTAGCAGCTTTTCACAGAAGCCACCTCTGTAGCTTCCCTGCTACCAAAGCCTTGCCATGCAAACCCAATACAGCAACATGTGACTGATCCCCACAGACTGACATGATCTGTGCAGAAGAGAGCTCAAAATAAGATCAGCCAGGACCTAAAAAAAATGTAAAAGTTCCTCATTTTCGGTTTGAGGAAAACTGGGATATTTTGCTTTTTAAAAAAAGGTAAGAACTGACCCTTATTTCCCTTATACAACTAGCTAGAAATAAAAGAAAGTAAAAGAGCAGGCTATTAAGATGTAACGCACACCTGATTGTTCACTTCTATTGCAGCTCTGAGTTCTGAGCTGTAGAGATAAAAGGGGGAAAAAAACCCACCCCAAACCTGCTAGGAAAGCTGTTTCCAAAGACTGGGGGGTTGGGAAGCAGAGGATGATTACCCCTTCCCTTCTGCATCTGCTCCTTACTTTTCCTAAGAGATCAATTTCTCCTAAGTCTCCCCAGATGACAATTTCTCACTTAAAGTTTGTTCATAAGAACTAGGCGTTTCATTTTAAGTGATCCTGCCTAACCTCTGCCTAAAGTGTATACAATTAAAATGAAACTTTAGGCACCTGGTCATGGCAGACAGGATCTCAATTCTCAGAGGCTTTCCAGGCCTCTTCCTCTCTCCTTTGGCTGTAGTGCAAACACTGGCATTTATTCTAGGAAATCTTTCACTAGGGGTATGTTTCTTGCTTGAGCCAGGCAGACTTTCTTACTGGCTTAGCACTAAATATACGTTAGGTGTTAATGCACTCGTGTCTTCCACTGTGCTGGCCTGTCAGTGGCCTTTGAACCAGTGGTGACAAATGCAGTAACGTAGGTTGCTTTTCTGCTTGATGCAATATGAATCTGGTCAGATCTCAGCAGTGGTCTCCTTTCCTACATCACGGACACTTAGTAAATTCCTGCAAAAAAAGTTCTTAGTTTCATGTTCTCCAAGAGACCTGTATGATTTTTGTAGTTCCCTTTTCAAAACCAGCATTTTGGTAACATTATTCAGTCTTTGCCATTTTGATTGCCATTAAGTACACAAAGTTCTGTGAGACATCATCCTCTGAGGAGCAGTGAAACGTGGGTCAGTCAGATGTTGACAGCCTAATATTATCTGGCTGAAGCAATATGAGGAGAGGTATTGCCGAGACCTGATGGTTATGTGCACTCCCATTCTTGGATTTGATACATGAAAATTATTAGAGCATGTTTAGATACCCTCCTTTTTCTTTCATGGAGGGAGACCTGTAAGCTTATTTTGGAGATTTTAGGCACACTTTAAAATCATCTGCGGTCTTCTCAGTACTTCACTCCTTTTTCTGGACCCGATGGTGCTTTCATTTAAAAGGGCCAGACTACAGCTTTTCATAGATTACCCCTTCATAACTGAATTTTTATAATTCAATTCATAGAATCATTTAGGCTGGAAAACGCTTAAGATCATTGAGTCCAATCATTAACCATTTCCAACCCCTCTGACTTTCCATGATGTATCAGCAGTTTCCATCAAAATGCTTATCAGGTTTACCAAAGACCAGAGAAATGAAGAACAAATTACTTGGATGTCTAACCATAAGCATGTTTAATGTGACCTTGAAAAGAGAGGACTAGATAAAATGTTTCTAGGGCTCTTTGGTGAAGTTTCAACGTTTTGATATATTTGAAGCTAAAGGGCACAATTTTACTCTCTGTAATTTAAAGAACACTTGGTGGGCACAGACAGATGAAGGAAAGCAGTAGGGAATTTAGAAGATATTTATTCAACTGTTTTAGATAATTTAAGTCTTTGCGTCTTGACAACAGTAGATTATACAAGCAGTAGCTTCACTAAATTATATAATATTCAGATGGAGGTTATTTGCAAATGGATGTATCTCAGCAGGAAAGGTTTGTGTGGGTTACTCTGAAAGCTAGGAATGTGGAAGTATAGAAAAAGAACAACAGATGATCTCAGGGACCGAAACCCAATTTTGACAAAATAAGGATCAAACCCCACTAACATTTAAGTAATATAGCTATGTACATTTGCAGTTAAATTCCACCTACACTACTTACATACTAGATAGCATTTTTTGAATAATTGAAACTTGTTAAAGAATTTGAGCATTCCCTATTGCAAGCAGAAAAAAGTTTGAGATAGTGGCAATATCCTGACAGACAATTTTTTTAGGCGGGGATCAAATTGAACATGGGAAGAGATTGTTAAGAACAAATATAACAAATGTGAAAAAACAAAAACCAAACACTAATACTGGAGGTCATACATAACTAGGCTGGTGGAAATTATGCTTTAAGAGGTTTGGATAAAGAAGCCCACAACCAATACATCTACCATTTATCCATAACCATAATTCATACACAGGATAAATAATGTGGTTAGGTACTCCTATGGTAGCATGCTTCCCTACTTATCCATGATCAAAAATGACAGAGTAGAGGGGCTGCTAGGGATGCAAGTTCCTTCACTCTGGTAATCAAAGGTCACCATAGTTAAATGTTGTCATAATTATACAGCAGAAATCAAAAGCTAAGTAAACATAATTCTTCAAGGAGGGAATCCTCTTGATCATAAAATATTCAGAGATGACTGCAGACAATGTTAATAAAGTAAGTATTAAATGTAATTTGTTGAGAAGTGAGCAATTATAATGGCAAAGAGTTCTGGGAAAAGCAATATAATGCTAACATAACAGGATGGTAGAACAGAATGGCAGACTGAGCGTATCTACAGCCTGTTCTAAGAAATAAGAGCTGTCTATTTACAGAAACAACATGAAAGTTGGGGAAATACATCTACCCATCTGAGGCTTCTGGCAACCCATAGTCAAGTAACAGATTTTTAAAGACCCGAGGAATATTAGGGGTTTCTACCATAATCACAGGCCACACAATTTCACCAACCCTAGTTTGACTTAAGTGTTTGTGACTGGAGTGAGAATCAGGCCATAGAGCAGGGAAGCATGCGATATATTTTATCAGCCCAGCTGAGGTAACTGGAAGAAAAGCAGACAAATCCTCAGGGACACAAGAGGGAGGTCTTCAGCAGGTCACCCATTTGAATGCTGACCCATCCCAACTCATTCTCCCACATGCCTTTTTAGTCTACTCCACTGTTAAACCGCTTCCTCTGATAACAATTTCCGTCTTCTTTCTAACATTAACGTGGATACTTTCAGTGTTCAACAGTTGGTACTTCCATGTTTTGTCTGTTCAGGGAAAGAGTACCTGGTATCCAATGGCTTCTGCCAGCATCGCTCTCTGTAGCCTGCCATCAAGCTGCTTTCTTAACCTCTTTCCACAGGTAGAACAGACTTGCCGTCTTCAGCTCTTTGTACCCCCATTCCTACTTTTTGTGATGTTTGAGTTCTCAGTCCCATTAGTTCTTCCTACACCACTCTCAAGTTGTTTCCCTTATGTTACCTGAAGTTAGTGTATGAAGACTGAAAGATATCAGATATATATAATATAAACATATATCATTGTATATCGTATATATGTTGACATATATATAAAATAGATTTTTATATATTATATAATACATACATGTATATGGATATATGTTTATGTGTGATTTATATAAATATACGAGAAAGGCTATCACAGAAAACAAGGGAAGAGTCTATTGCTTATGACCATGGTGGTTAGTATAAGAAGTAGTGGGAAACTGCAGTCAGGAAAATTCTTACAATACATTTGGAAAACTTTTTAGTTCACCTTGAGAACAGCGAAGTTCTTAAGCTGTCTTACTTTTAGGAGGAACACGAAACAGAACTACTATAAAATCAGAGCTGCACATTTTATTTTAAAATATAAATATGCAACATAGCTGTTCACTAGTAAACTGCAGATGTACCGTACCATTTTACAAACTAACCAGAGGAAGCAAGCTTTAAAGAGAAGCTGTGTCTACACCTGCTGCATTGGAGAGGCAAAGTCACAGGCTGACCTCACCCAGTGCTGGCACAGGTCTGCTCCCCAGAGGAGGTCAGGCTGGATGACTTCCAGAGGATCCTTCTCCATTAATGCAGCAGGACATCTGGACATAGCCACAAGGGGTTAGTAAATAGTAATGACTGAATTTTCAAAAGGTAGCTTTAGCTATTAAGGCCATGAAGATTTTGTCAGTCTTGATACAGACTTGCCACTTTAAGTATTGTGTGTGGATGGGAGTGGGGAGAATCACCATTTGGGTTAAAATACCATGATTTGGATCCTGCCTTGTCATGCCACTGGCCAACACCATGTGTTAACAAAATAAGGGTGACCTGATTCTGACAGCGTGCTGTTTGGCTTTCAGAATGAATTGCTGTAAAATTACAGGAATTAGAGAAAATAGGGACCAAACTAATGAAGAGCTACGAGGGATCGCCGGGAATGTGGAAGACAGAAAAGGCATAGAACAGGAAACAGCAGCATTTCACTGGTCTGACTGAAGATAAAGGGGGGATATAATGTGCTAGAAAGCAAAACTGATGCAAAACTGATGATCTGTTTAGATCATTGACCAAGGCAAAGTTTGTCCTTAGCGCATATGAAAGCGAAGTGTTAGAATGCTGTCACTCTGACTGTTGTTCCTATTAGTTACCCAGTGCAACTTGCTAAAGATTACTTTTGTGCTAGGCAAATCCTGTGGATCTTATGATCTTCATAATAATGATTTTCATTTAGAAGGAACACTCAGTGGCTTCTTTTTTTTACATGCTAATAGAGTATTTGTATGACAGGACAGCTCTTACTAATCTAAGGATTTAATAAGAAGTTCAATTGCTGAGGCGTTTTTCTGAAAAGCAGAAGGATATTTATTCATTCTTCAAACAGCCATGAGGAATGTCAAATGAAGAGGTTTGCAGTTTGCGATTAATATTGGGTTTAAAGGACACCTGACCACTTCAGTAGAAGTGGGTTTGTAATAATCAGGGTGATGAAGTAAAGAATAGGGAATTACTTCATTTGTTGCAGGCGAGTCAGAAATTCAAGTCTTCAGCAAGCTTGGAAATCAGCCTGTAGTAACGCACTTGAGTTCAGCTTCTCTTTGATAACCACCTCTGATGGGTGATGTGATTGTGTGGTGCAAAATGTGTTTTTGTGGTGTGGGAGTCTCAGCGAAATCCCAAACCTGTTCACCCCGTCTTGTCCCTCATTAGTGAGAATAAAAGACTCACAATCTTTCTCTGGTAAGAGGAATTTGGGGGTCAACATTCAGCCATCGATACATGCGGAAAGCCTGGCCCGTGCTGATGAGTGCTGTTAAAAGCCTTGCAGGCTGTGCCAGGGCAGGATAGAGGATTTGGTGCTACATGTCTCTGCCGCAGCAAAAAGCAGGGAGGCTGCCTTAGCCTACTTGCCTCTGCAACTAAATATTTGCAGCATACATTAGATTTTCCCTATAAAAATGTCTCTTTTGTCAGAATGGTATGAAGGATCCTAATGTAAATGAGATTCAAACTCATATTGCACACTACAGTAATGCTAATTTGTTACAAAAGGAAGCACTGCTATTCAAGTCTGTGTTAATGAAATGGTGAGACATATCCGTCTTGAAAGCACTGTGGGGAAAGGATGCTGAAGCAGTTGATTAGGAAGCAAGGAAAATTGAAAAGATATATTTTCTGCCAACCAATGTTAAACATGGACAGTAGGCTTTGGCTGCAGCTCTACAAATTCAAATTTACTCCTCATTAAGGAAAAGGATATACTTTTTATTTGTTGTCACCTAAGTTGACACCAGAAGAGTCATTTAATGAATCATAATTAGGGTTTCCTAGATCTAAACCAGAAAGGAAAACAATATTGCAGAACCTCAGTAGTGTAGGGCATAGAAACCTGATATTTTACCCTGCAGATTCTCAAGATTTTGTTTTGTTTGCCAATTGTCATTCTGTTCTCCATTGCTTGTGCAATGCTACTTGCAAAATCCAGCCTTATTTTTATTTAATGTCATACTTTTCTGTGGCAGTGGTAATCGTGGATGTTATGTAGTCTAAACTGTATCTGTCAGACCAGTCAAAAGTAGGAAGTCTTATTGCACAGCACTTGAGATTTATCCAGCTGATAATAACATGGTCGCTTGTAAAACACTGAATGAAAATAAAGGCATTTCTTAATGTCTTATGTTTTGTTTTGTTTTTCTTATACCAGAAAGTTCAGAGATAAAGCCAGCTACCAATAAGGCAGTGGCAACTTTGAGGATCTGGATATTTCTATTCATTTGAAACAGTCAAAAAATATTATAAATCTTTGAGATAATCTTGAAAATCAGAATTCCTCTTCTAAGGAAAATTCTTGGCATTATAAGTCAGTGATTTTCTCAATCAAACTATTAATTTGTTTCTTTCGATTTTTTTTTTTTTTTTTTTTATTAAGAAAAAGGAACTGGCACACATCTCAGACATCTAGTGTTTTGTCAGTATCTGCTGCCTTGGGATCCTTATCTCTCAGAACAGAAAACTGAGCAGATTACTTTCCATGGCATTGGGACCTTCTGCAAATCTCCACCCTCTTCTCCTTTGTCTCCTCCATTTAACCATGTTCTGTTTTGCTGAAAACTTCTCCTTCCCCCAGTCGTCGCACGGGCAGTTTCCTCTAAGCTACAATTTCCTTGTTTCACCTTTCAGCTGTATCCTTCACTCTTTTTTCTCACTGGCTTTTCCGCAGTCACTCTATTGCTTTTATGAAAGGTCTCCTTGGCACATGCCTATGACGTTCTTGAACTTTGCATCCTCTCCTGTCACTGCGTTGTTTCTCTCCCTGTTCTCCATACACACACTCAGAAATCAATCAGCCCTGATTACCTGCTACATCTACAGGGGGTTCAGAGCTGCAGTTTTGAAAGAAAAAATGTAGAGGAATTCAGACTTCAAAGGGGGTCTCATTCTGTTGGATCAATTTGAACTGAGAACATTGGAGTAGCTTACCGTTCTTCAAAATGAATGCTTGCACCAGTCAATAGCTGAATAACTCAGACCTTGCAGAACACATTTTATTTCAAACCAGTAAAATGCCTACTTTGTCCTCTCTGGAAAAAACTAAATGGTATCAACAAAACTAAGGGAGGGTTGTTATTATTTTAATTATTGTTATTGCTGGCAACTGAAGTACTGGAGAAATCTAAAGGTTTGTGTTCAGAATCTGGCATATTCAAATACTGCAGATGCTATCACAGGAAATTATTTAAATGCCTAATCAGCCTATAGCCACAAAATAATAAGATGTTAAGCCAAGGAATCTTTGGGGTCACGTTGATTTATTTAACAGTTGATGCATTTCATATGATCACAGCAAGCAAACAGAATTGATTTAGAGCTGCAATTTATGAAGATCAGCTCACCAGAAGTTGTAACCATCAGTGTCCTGGAAGACTGTCTCAAGCTGGATTACTAATGTGCAGTGCAGACTGGCAAACTGTGATTATTTACCCTGTTCATGGCACCAACAGATCAGTACCGCTATGCCTTTTTGCTAAACTTTATAGGACTGTTTCATTGCTCACTGTCAGCAGATCACAGAAGAGTTTCTTCTTGTGGGGAGTCCAGCTTGATTCAGGAGAAATCAAAAAGCAGGGGGTGAGGGAACTGAGAAAAGCAAAGTTTGAGAAGAGTGAAAATTAAAGTCTGGAGGAGGTGAAGGCAAAGCACTGGAGCATGGTGTTTTCAGCATGTACTTAATGCTTAGGAACTCACACATCATTAATAGGAGACATTTTTAAAACACAAACCAGACTCTTAGCACTTGGTTCTCTCAGATAATTTTGGAGGTTTCTTGAGAGTTTTGGAAATCTGCTTGTCACTAAAACACACGCATTTGAAAAAAATGATTTCACAAATGACAGAAAAGGTGTGCCTGGTGTACTGTATTGTGTTGCCTTTGAAACCTAGCCATAGGGGACCTGTTACAATGGAATGTGCTGCTTGTCTAGTTGGGAAAAGGATAATGTAGGCTTGTTCTTGTAAGTTGTGTGCTATATATCAGAAAATGTTATAACATCCAGTAGAAGCATTTAAAAAACACATTCTTTGAATTGCAGTTTGCAAAAACAACAGTTGGTGGCACTTTGAAACAATTTTTATTTCTAAATGCGCATTTTCTGATTGTAGATGTGTAGAGGATTACATTGAAACATTAAGTCACTAGTCTACAGTGATTCAAATTATGATAAAGATACAGAATTTACCAACTGTCTTCTGCACAGTGCACTGACAGCTTGCTAAAACTGAATCTGAAGATCTGCATTTGTAAAAACAAGGGAAAGGTGCTCTGGGAGATTAATTCTTCTTAAAAAATATCAGAGAGAAATTACTAGAAGAGACAGTAATGGCAAAGGCAGCAGGGGAAGTCACTGAAAACTGCATAGTTTACTCCAGTCCACAGAGGCACTGAAGCCTGCCAGTGGCATGGCACGTTTCTGTGGACAGCTTGCCTTCACTGAGTTTACATTTTGAAGGTTTTTTTGTCATGGCACTGATGTTCATGGTATGTAATATGCTTACCCACTAGGTAAACAGACATTTCCCAGGGTTTTAATCCCCTAGAAATGTGAGGGAGAAGAACAGAAAGAGATTGCCATGGCTGTTCCAGAAGAATCAAGCATTTATCCATGGTGTTCCTATCAACCGCCTGCATAGGAACTGCAGCATATCTGATATCACAGAGGGAAACCTAGAAATTACTGGAGAAAAATGAGAAAACTGATGGTTTGAAAGATACTGTCTCTATGTTATGACGTACGTTGTTTGAATACATGACATTTAAAGTAGTTGACAAGCAAACCTTCTTTCCTTAGAGATTACATGCGGGCCTTTCTTCCACAGGCCAGTTTCTTTTGGGCCATTTCAATTCCAGAAGGGACACATCACTTCTTGGTCACAAAGAAAGTCCTGAATACCAGGACGACTTGCTGCATTAGCTGTGGCCATTTATTCAAAGGACTGAAAGACCAGACCACAGCTGGCACTTGGCAATCTTTACAGCTTGGCCAAAGGAGCTTCAGTGCCTTCTGTTCTGTCTCTAATTCTTGCATATTGGAAATGAGAAGTCTATGTCAACAGAGGATAATAAATCTGGAACCACTGCTGGGCTCTGCCCTCCCCATCATCCTGCGGATCAGTTGCAAATGATTCCTGTTTGCCGTCTTGGCCCTGAATATGTTGGTCTTGACAGTATAATCCAGAAGTGATTCTTATTTAGCTTTCTAAATGACATGTTTTGCAGTTAGTAATAGTTCTTTATACTGGCCAGTTTGAGTTCTGTAGCAAAATGTTTCCCTCAGCTTCAGACAAACGTTGCTTGATGCATTTACAAATACGGTCTTACTGCTTTCCCATTTGATTCCACAGGGCTGTTTGCACTGAGGGGAGAGCTTGTCATATCCACCATGATAAAGCAAATCTCATTGTTGTGAACAGTAACGCTGCTTGGCATTCTAGATTTTCCATAATGTGCTGCTAGATTTGGTGTAACTGTGAGCTAAATACTGATCTGAAGTGTGCTGGCTTTCTTATACTTCTGTGTACTTCAGCTTCTGTAATGTTCTTGCTTCAGCTACATTCACGTGATGCTTAGGCAGCCCAGCAATGCCTACAAGTTTTGTGCCTTAGTTAACTTTCTGAATGCTTGATACCCCTACACACCTCTCTCTGCAGCAGAACACTTTTTTCAGTCTGAGAGCACGGCTTCTGCTTCAGTTTGAGGGGGTGTTTGAGGACTTTTCAAGACAATACTTCCAGTGCCTAATTCAGCAATTTGTACCTGCACCTACAAGAGATGGTTTGCTGATGCTAATGTTGTTCTTTTGTATGCCTGATCTTGTGCTCGCGGAGGGCTCAGGAATCCTTTTCTAAAGCACTTTGTATACTTGCCTGGATGGTGAATCAATTTTCACACGCTGGTGCTTTCAGTTCAGGTGTGAATGCAGAAATACCTATTTCCTACCTGAGTGTTACCTTGCCTGCACGTAGAGTTATGACCTACCCTTTTTATTGGCTGCCAGCCAAGGTAGTCATTTCTGGCTTAGCAGGTACATTTCATTTGTGACCTGCAGGCTTGATTGTTTTTATCATGCTAGGTATAATTCTTTACATCACGTTCTCTCTCTGAGCAGCTGTATCAGTTGTATAACTGGGTACCTGCTCCCCGTGTGGCTGGCAATATTGTTCCTTCAGTTAGGAGCTCAGGGCTGCAACCTGGGACTCCCCAGCTGTGATCTGTTGGGGTTTTTTTTGGTTTGGGGTTGTTTTGTTTTTTGCAGAGCATCATCATTAGGGTCTCACAGTCCTATTTGTAACTGTCATTATGCAGTTTCTGACCTGCCAACCACTCCCATGGACTGCTTGTTTTGAATAATTTATCCTGTTATTAATACCAGCTCTGAAGTGCCTGTTCTGAGTAGGTGTAAATCAGTGTCCCCTCCAGGGCTTTCTTGCAACTCTGGTCTCATTTGATTTCTTCCCCCACACCTCCAAGTCAAGTTTTATGATCCCTCAGCAGTATGCTCTGCTCCAGTGGGTGCCATTCTTAGAAGAGCATGAGGCGGACCGTATTCCAAGTGAGTGAAAGTGATATTTCCCACTACCTCTTTGTGCTCTCCAAGGAAGAGAGGCAATTCATTTTAGTGCTTCATCACTCCCTGAAAACACCCGAATCCCCTATGCTGTCAATGAAAAGGAAGAGATGCCTCTGTTCCGTGGATGAGAACACTCTCTGTAGTGTTTAAGAAGCACAGCTCTCTTTCCACTGACTATGAAGGTCCCTTTACAGGGAATATATGTCATTATATTAAGTGGACTGGATCGCTCGCACCCTTCTTTATTCCTTCTTTCTCTTCGTCCCTTCCCGTCCTCTCGTTACTTCCTCCCTAGGCCAGGTGCCAAAAATGCTGGTGAGGCAGTATCTCAGCTATCAGCTTAAATTGTCAAACTGGCTTCCACCTCTTTCATTTCAGAGAGCACTGTAATTGAAATTCCTCTTATTTTAGGCAGTGGTAGTATTTTAAACTCAGAACTATGTAAAGAATTGGCGATAATGATGAACTGCTTAGCTGTGAAGGGGTGGTTACAAACCAAGTGAGGAAATGTTTGCATAAATCCTATGTAGGCAGATTCTCACCTAGAAAAAGCCAGCGTTTCTGCCAAAATATTCAGAATCCCTCTGGCATCCACCACAAGACAATTGTCAGACTTGATTGGTCCAGCAGGGAAAGGCTTTTGCTTTAATTTCTGTGTGTTTGGTGCCAGCATATTTCCCTGACAGTGATGTGAGAGGTGACCGGATGAGTTCATTGACCGTGCAGATGCCTACGCAGGGAATCTTTTTCCTTCTTCTTCGGCAGAGGTGAGTGGAAGCCTGCAGTCATTCCCGAGGAGGATGGGTTGCCAGTGTGCTCAATTTTTGTAAAGTTTGCATGGGCTGGTGCTGCTTAAGCATTGTAGGTGGCAGGATGGGTGAGTCCAGGCTTTGCTCTGGAGCCAGAGCTCTGAGATGGGAAACCTGGGAGGTGTCCCGGCTGGGGAGGCTTGGCTTGAACCATGCCTTGTGCCACCTTTCTCTTTTTTTATCAACAAGGCTAAAAATCAGGGATTTCAGGGGCACAGGAGTCCCAAGTTGCTGTTTAGCACCTTGGTAACTAGATGATAAGTAAAATGTGACTCTGCATTTACTAGAGAGAAACTTGATTAACTTGCTGTTCATTTCTGTTGTGCCTGTTTAATCAAGCGTTAGGGGGCAATAGCAGGAGAGGGGAGAGAATATAGATTATAGCGTTTCTATATGGACCTGGGTGGGCTTGTTTGTGGCTTAATTCCAGACATGTGAATGTTCAAATGATGGGACTACAGTGGGAGGCTTGCTTGGTTTTGTTCTAAAGGTGCAGAATGTGAAAGAAAATAGGACTCCAGTAAGACATGCTTCAGCCCTTAAAACGTTTTAATTTGTCCATTGCCATCAACTAACCAAGAATAACCATGAGCAGGGAGCCTAAGGATGAGGCTAAAAGGGAAATGCTGACTGGACACAAAGATGTGACCGGTTTGGCTCCAGTAACCTGAGCAAACCTGAGTTTGCAGTCTGAAGTATTGGCAAGGGGAACAATGAGGCACAGCATTATCCAGGAAGGCTAAGGGAAGTGTTTTATGAAGGCCAACTGTGAAGTTGCTGACCTTAACAAAGAAGGATTTTTTTATACCATACTAAATGTGGAAAATAAATTTTAAAGAGAAAAAAATATGAAATGTCGTATCTTTTGATTTAAGGGAGAAATGCTGCACAGTGTTTCTCAGAAACAGTATAGCAGATGTCACTAAGCACTATGGATGAGTGGGAAAACAGAATTATTCTTTGGGAGATGGAGTGTACTGGGCAACGGAGCATCTCCTGCATGGGAAACCTCTTGCACATAATCAGTGTTGACTGGTTTGTTTGGCTTTGGTATGAAAATATTTTCTCAATATTCACATTTTTTGCAGAGCTGATACTTAAATTTCTCAGCTATCTCCTTAACTGCTGCTTTGTTACATCCTGCCAGCAACTTGTTCTGACACACATCTCCCTGCCCAGGTGATACCAGAGATCGTTTTGGCTTTGCAGATCTAAGAGCAAAACACAGTTATTTTTGCATTTTAACACGAATTCAGCTGCCAAGGCCAGCATCTTTATTACCGCAATTTAGCATGCATGCATGCTGATTCCATTATTTATAGGCAAATTTCTGTCGATGACTGTCTGTATGTCATTGGCAGAAATTTGCCTACGTGCTCCTTCAGAAATAGGTTGTCATTACATAACCTCACCTAACCAGCTATAATATTATCGGTATGTGTACGCAGCGCAGCTCAAAAAGAAATGAAAACATTTTTATGGAACATTTAGTTTCAGGTAACATAGGATGTTACAGTTGTAAATCTGAAAGTATTAAAAGCTGACTTACAAGGTCATATGTTTTTCACTTGCTGTTTGGGAGCCAGCCTTAGTTGTTTTTTAATGATAAGAAAACAAGCCACTAATGACGTTTCAGTAAAAAACACCAAGAAGTAACAGCTGATTCCTGTAGGTGATTACTCATTTAA
Source organism: Falco rusticolus (assembly GCF_015220075.1). Lineage (NCBI taxonomy): Eukaryota > Metazoa > Chordata > Aves > Falconiformes > Falconidae > Falco > Falco rusticolus. The sequence continues at coordinate 81,337,424 of NC_051192.1, forward strand.
AAACTAGAAAGGCTTCTTCCAAAACAGAAAACTGTCTATGTAATGTGCATTCGTAGCCTGAGAAAACATACCCACAGATCCCGTTGTTTCATCTGCAAAGTATTTCCTACCTGGGGGAGCAATGGCCCTGTCATTGAGGGCTGCTCGCATGAGCAAAAGGTTTCCTGAAATTCAATTGTCTCTTCTCTACGCAAAACCCAAACAAGCAAACAAACAAGTTATTTGCATAGAAGAAGACTCTTTTAACAAAGCAGACAAACAATATCATGATACCTGTTAACTCTGTTGAGGCCAAAAGGTCAACAAAAGAACTACGAAAAGCTTTCGATGTCTCTGAACTGGCACAGGCTTTTGCAGGCACTGTCAGATTTTTTATTTCACTTCTCTTCCTGGGTGAAACAGTCACTCAAACGTGGGATCAATGACTTTTATCAATACCTCGCCCAATATTGTGAAAGGTCGTATATCATTGTCTCCCAGTGCTAGGGTAATTTGCAAACAGACATTCCTTGTACTGGAGTCATGCCCAGAGGATTCAAGCAGGAAGGGAATGCCACTCTGCTGGGCAGGCACAAAATAAAATAGTCCACACTTACCGTTGAAATAGGGATGAGCTGTGACAGCAGTAAAACACAGGCAGCAAAGGTTTGTGAGGGAAGGGGTAAGTGAAAATAACGGCAGAGGAATCGCAGAGTAAGGCAGTGCCTTTGAGTCAGTCTTCCCTGAGGCTGAGAAATGTCTGTAAGGGGCAGCTCATTAGAAGACTGCAGCTGTTTCTAGCACGTAAAGCAATACGTAGGTTTTTCAGAGGAGCTGGTGCCTGAATATTTCTGAAAATCTCCCAATAGCATGACTGCAGGAGCCATGAGCTATTGACTGCGACTGAAAACATGGCTTTTGCTTAGCTGTTGACATGGAAGCTAAACCCATCCAAAAAGCTGTGTTTCAGTGTGGCTGCTTGCAGCATGAGTCAGTGCACGTTCCTCCTCCATGTCCGTTACCAGACCATGTTGTGTCCTAGATGTGGGAATTACTGATGTCGTCAAAGGTTAATAGCTAAAGAAATAATTTCATTTGTAAGTACCCCCAGCTGACAAGCTGCTAATCACATCCCAGGAGAGCTTGCCAGCTTGCATTTTTGAAGATGCAAGGAAATAATGTTATTGCCTGGTATTTGTTTTACAGAACTGTCTAATGAGAGTGGGTGTCTTGCTATTTTATATAGTGTCCAGATATGAAATATAGCAGTGTCTGTCTTGAAGTGTTACTCTCTTTTGGTACACTTTTTCAGGAAAATGGCATACATTTATTATACTCCATATACGCAGAAAGCTCTGATCTTTGATTAGGTTATTAAATTGATTCACACTCAAAGGGACAACAAAATATTTATTTGCAAGTGAAGTTAAAAAATGAAATTGAATTGAGCTTCACAGAATGGGATGGATTTCAGGGGCTGTGAAATCTGAGCCAGAAGGAAGCATTGCACCCTAAATATTTTATCAATAATTATAATTGCTTTAAGTATAATATAACTGGGCTAGTGTCATTTGTTGCTTTGCTTTAGGAACACATTTAATTTCTCAATTGTCTACTGACAGACATTGCTTTCAGTGAAGTCAACATGAGAATAGCATCAAGAAGGAATCTAAAATAATACAATCCCTTTCATCAAGCACCATGAAATGTTTATTTGCTGTTTCAGCCACGGCGTGCAAGTACATTCACCTCACTGCCGCTGGGACGTAGATACACCACAGGATAGAAAATGAAACTGGTTGGGTTGCCCTGTTTTCAAATTCCTCAGTAAACATTTCTTCTCTAAAACTGGAGGAATTTTCTGTGATGAACCTTCTGTGATGATACCGTGATTCAAATTCCAAATATACAGTTATGAATTGACTATTCTTGACCATTCCGAACACTGAAGTATACCTCATAAGCACACATATGACCAATTTTCTTCAATTCGTATGAGATGCTGTCAAAGCAACACCAACTCTTCTGCACAAATTGCAAGAATTGTAACCTTCCTTACATTCATTGTGGGTAAATAGAGCCATGATATCATGTAAATAAAGAATTACTGTGGCAAATCCATCAGCTGAATCCTTGGCTTACAGGCATAATTATATTCCAACAATAATATAAGATGAGCTGGACCTATTTGTACTTGAAAGTTACAAATAAAAGCAGATGTAAAAGAAAGCAGATATTGGAAAAGGGCTTGGGGTTTTGCAGATCTTTTTCAAGTTGAGGACAGCACCATTAAAATCATCCAAATAAAGGAGAAGTGTGCTTTGTGCATTAGTACACCTTAATTCAAATCACACTCATATTTTTAAAACCAAAAACCTTGACATGACTAAGTTTTATGCAGTACAAATTTTACATTAAAAGCCAATCCGAGAAAATTATACTAGGTGATATTAGACTAGACTGTGATTGCCGTATTCACGTGGAGTATCCTTTTCTTCCTAAATGATAATTCATTGGATTCACTGCATTATTTGAAGAGCAGAGCACTTCTTGATGCAATAACAGCCCACCTGAGTGGTACTGTGAAGATCCTGGCCCACCTGAAGATGAAAAAGCACCAGGTTTCCTATATCAGAGAAACTGTTATTCATTGTTCATGTGTTCTGCCACCATTTAATGCACAAAACAGACCTTGACAATATTCAGTTGATCGAGAAGAAGAAAAATGTCAGTTACTGTAATGACTAAATGCACAGGATTTTCCCTAAGAAATTACCTGACCTCATCTTATTCCAAACGGTTCATATTTTTATGTAACACCTAAAAGATCTTGAAATCCCATATTGTCCTCCAATATACAAATTCCTTACAATGCAGCTATTAAAGCCTTTAGAAAAGGCCTTGATTTCAAAGTAAATAAATGGAAGCCTGAACCTACATCCCAGTCCTAGTCCAGGATGCCAACTCAAGTGAATATTTTGAATCCATTCTTTTGCCAATATGCACCTTCTAAAACGTGGAGATTGATTTTGCAAATAAGAATCCAGTTGTTGCCAAAACTGAGTAGAGTAATTCCAAACTGATGTTTGAAAAATTTGGCAACTTTAAAACAAAACATTAAATATTTCCAGCTATGGAAAATCCTTATGTACCACACATTGAAATCCCCTAAGCAAATTTGGCACAAATATAGTATCATATATCTTTTGAGAGAATTCCTCACCATTGCACCAACATGTTGTCCGAGAGGCTTTTGGTTGAGGAAGTTAGAGGTAAAAACTTTTTATTTAATCATGAAACATTTATTGCAATGTTAACTACAAAGACCCCACTCCTACTCCATAACCATTAAAATGCAGGAAGTTACCTATTCAATAATGCAGAATTGTTGTGTATTAAAAATTTAAATCTATAAATATTAATAGAACACAGGTCAGTCTCTTAACCAACAGAGGTAGTTGTACACACAGCTATTGTAAGCCTTAAGGATGGCACATTTGTTATGGCATAGAGCAAAACAGACACGTTGAAAAGCAGTTGTCTGATAAAGGAAATTTTGATCCTTTTTTCAGATGAAGGATAAGAACAAGAAATCCTGTACTTGTCTTGGGTTCTGTGGTTGTCTTTTGGGAAGGCAATTTTCCTATTTCAATCTTAACAACTCAATGTGCTGGAGTCAGCTTTACAAAGGGCATGGCACAGAGGTGTTTATAAGTACCAGGAGCCAAAGTCACCTTCTGCAGCCTTGCTCCTTTACATCATTTTGACTGTATCAAGATGTCAGAAACATGATACTACTTTTCAAGGGACTGAAAAGACCTGGCCAGTGTATGCCAAATGTATCCAAGACCAACAGCGAGGTGAGTGCCATGCAGGAGATAAGAAGATGACTCCTGCATTATCGCAGTCTGGGTATCCATGTCCCCAGGAACAGGGGGGCTGAGTGGGCTGCGAGAGGTCTTGCAGTGATGCCCATCAGCACAAAGCAGTTCTGAAGAAGTACTGGAAAGCTACAGCAAGCTCCTCAGCAGCAATTCCTCTTAGATGTGTCAGCAGTTTCTGGATGCAGGTAGCATCAGCCTTATTTCTGGCTAGAAAAAAACCAGACTCTTCGTCGTGGTAGAGATACGTGGCTCCTTGCAGCCTGAACTGAATTCACATCTCCTGAGCACTCTCTGGCTCAACCAGGGCAGCTAGATCTGTGGATCGTGGCCTATGGGAAAGACGTGCATGTGACTCGACAGCAGAAAGGAGCTTGGACAGCATGCATAGCACAGGTCCATCAGGGCTGTCTAAAGAAAAACATTTTCCCTTCTTCACTCACTGGTCTCCCAGTCAGCTGCTCTGGGAAACCACTGGAACACAGCCACACTTTTACACAGCCTTATTTACATTTGCCACACTGATGGCTGATTAACTGCGGCTTACAAACCCTGTGTAATACCGCAAAGGCAGGCAGAAACAGGTGTCTGCTGTGTGCAGCAGGAGGGTGAGTGGTGGGTGCCAGGCTGTCCCCTCCGGCTGCTGGGACAGGGCTGCTGTGCAGGGGGTGCCGGGGGACGCGTGTGGCCTGCCCGCAGCCCACCTCAGCGCACCTGCCAGGGTGGTGTGGTGGGAAATGAGGCACCAGGCAGCTGTTTCATGCCGTATTTTCCACCTCTGTAGAATTGGTTACGCTTGTTAAGAAGAAGGATTTATTGAGAAGGGGCTGGGGGCAGGGCAGGACGTGTCACTGTCACGGTGCCGGGTGGGAATTTGTGGTACAGCTCTGAGGTCAGAGATGCTGGGAACCCCATCAGCCCCTGTGCCCACAGCTGTGCCGTTGCACCTTGCTCACAATTTTGAATTTTGTTCCCTTGAGGTAACAGCAGCCTCGAGCCTGTCTGTTACTTGGATATGTAGAGTATGTGAAGGTGCCCCTAAGCGTACAGAGGAATGGACTGCAGGAAGAGGTCAGGATCTCCTCCTCTCCTTAGACAACCTTTCCTGTTGCCAGTGTCAGAAGCAGAAATGGGAATAGACAGACCACTGGTCGGTCCAAGGAGTTATGTTCCTATGACTTATTTCCATGCATGACCTGTTCCAAGATATTCCTCCCCCAGCTTTGTGAGAATACAAATGCAAAAATGGGAACATCTTGCTGCAGTCTTAAGTGGTTGCCTGATGTGGGAAACATTTCCTGGCTATCTGCTATCTGCCTGTCCTTCTCAGAAAGTCCACCAACAGAATTGCCTCTGGGTGAAAACACTGAAAGGAAATAAAGGAAAGGAAGGAATTAAGGCAGTTTTGCCACAGCCATAGGAAGCCTTCAAAGGACCTGAGAGTCTGTCCTCATTTGGTGGTATTTTTTCAGAATGGATGCCAGGCTGGGCAAGGCTACATATCCATGTTGTGAAGGACAGGGAGCATTCTGAAAACCTTGGAGAAGGAGGAAATACATCAACCCTGTGATATCCTTGTTAAGGAAGGTATGAGGAGGACACAGACATCCTGGAGAGACCAATCTGTGCTCTCTGAGCCAAGGCAAACTGCACAAACCATGAGGCAAGACCCACTGGAAAAAAGGAAAGAGTCTCAGGGAGGTGCATTTATGCAGGTGTTTGGGTTTTTTTGCTTTTTCTTACAGGCTAATGGTTCTTCCTCCTATCCCCCTCAGACAGAGTGGTAAGAAAATGCAGACCAGAGCACAGGAATGCTCCAACATGCTACAGAGAAAGTTGATCTTCTCACATATGTTACCCTTTGGCACAATCAGGAAAGCACATATGTTTTCACCATTTCTCAGAATGACAGTGTTGAACACTTTCCCAAACTGCTCCGCAGGGTAGTCCTCCAGCCCTGCTCCTTGATGAAGCCATCAGCACTTGGGGTCAGAGGACCCACATCATGGCCCCTCTGGGCTCTCGGAGAAGTGCACCAGGAACAGTCACCTCATCCATATGCAGCAACATTCACTGTGCTGAGACCATTCTCCAGTACATTTGATAGCTCATGCGAGGCCATAAAATCTCCAGGCTTTGAGAAGAAGTCCCTAGTGTTTCCTCTGCTTGAATTTGCTGAACTGGCTTGAAACAAGCTTGGTCCATATAATATGTTTAGGAATAACTCTAAAACAGGTGGATGGACTTTTCTCACTGCTGTTTTCCTGGCTCGTCTCTCCTTATAAAACTTTCCTGCTTCTTATCAGTGCCTATAGCTGGTGTATTGTAAAAAAGTCATCTCCACATCTGCTGAAAGCTCAAACTTCATTGGTAAAATAGGAGAAATAGACAAGGGAGAAGTTTTTTGTTCATTTGTTTGTTGGGTTTTAGGTTTTTTTAGTTTGTTTTTTTTTTTCTTACAAGTCCAAGGCTGATGCATAAAGTGTTAAGGAGAAACTAGACCATAGAGAAACAAAAGCAGAACACCAGGGTATCTTCAGGAGGGTCACCACAGATTTCTCAACTAGCTGTGCAGGTAAGCATTAAATCATGTTGACAATGAACAGACAATGACTTTCATTCACTGCAAAGCTTTCATTCCAAAGTGAGGACCCTCTTGTTGATCCATCCATGTGCTTCAAAGCATGATTTGATGTTAATTCATCAGTGATGCTTAATTCAATTTTAGACTAACAAAAGTTATAAATAGTTTCATAAGGCCAATGGAATGAGCAAAATACAAACTTTATGGAGAAAGGATTTAGACACATTGGTTTGAAATTAGATGTTTGTTAGGTAATCTGGGTCTGTTTAGAAACACTGTATTTAGTTAGCAGAGTCTGAAACTGAAAAGCAAATTCATAGCTGTGTGTTTGTCCTAAACTTCTTCGGCTGCATGTCTAAGGGCTCTTGATACGCTACTTTGTGGAATGCTCCCTGTTTTTAACAGTGTGACAGCTCTGCAAAAGATTGATGGCTGCTGTTAGCATGGCAGAGAACATATAGGTCCCATCTGTATACCAAACTGTTTCAGAATAGAAGCTACAGCCAGTGCCAGATCTCATGTCCCCTGATATGCTGCCCCTCTTAGGATGACCATTGTCATATTTATGCCATTTCGGATTGCAATTTTTTGAACTTTGCAACACCAAAGCTGAAAATGGCAGATGAGTTGATCTAACTTGGACCATGCCAGGAGGAGGAAGTCAGGATGTAGCAGTAGTTAGTAATTTTTAAATACAAGGTTAAGTAGTCTGAAGTTAGAGGGAAAAGATCAGCAAAGCACTTGTAATCGATTTGATATGGACAAACCAACTGTATTCATTTGTAAACAGCACCTGTGCAACAAAATTAAAACAACAGCAAAACCTCTTCTTTTGTATGTTTTACCAGTCCCAGGTTCCTCCCATAGGTCCTACAGAACTTCCCAGTTTGTTCCACTTCACAGTTCATTTTCACTCACTCAGGTTCATACAATTTCATATAGCTTCACATGCTTAACACCACTGCCATGTTTTACTTCATTGTCATCTCTTTAATTTACTGCTAGACTTTCTGTTCTTTGATCCAGTAATTGTATCCTTTCTTTTTTCTCAATTTACAGTCTGATCTTTTAGATACACTGAACCTGGCTGCTCTTTACCCCATTCCTTGCCCGCTCTTTATTATTTGTTTCCTTCCTTCTGCTCATGGCATATTGTGGGTTTTACAAATTAAGAAGTTTGTCATACATCTAGTTTTGGACAATTATCATTAATAAATTAAACTTTATCAACCTGTGTGCTCTCACAGAAGTAGTATGGGCCTGGAAGCAAGGAGGATGTAGCTTTCCGTTTATGGGTGCTGCTTTACATGCCAGTGCCAGAGTCTCTCATCTCCAGGAAGCAAACAGGTATGTTTACTGTTGTATCTTTTAGAAAGACTCTAAGAGAATTATTTGGGTAACCAAGTTCCCTGCTGGAAAAAACAGTGGGATTGCTCCAGGGCAAAATGTGACCTAGTATCTGTGTGGTATTTCAGAAATGCATATTTTTGCATCCTCTGTTAGTATTTCTCCTTTCAGAAGAATACAGGGCATCTAACAATTACCAGACTATCAGTCTGTTGGGTTAGTTGATGGTTTATACGCTGAAAGTACAAAACTTGAGATGGATCTGAAGAATTTTATTCTTTTGTCCTTTATGGGGGCCTCTGCTTAATTGAGCTATTTTGTCTCCTAGCTAAGGACAAATAAGTATGCCCACATCAAAATACAGGCTAACACAAAGAAGAATATTTAGCAGGTCACTCTTCAAAACTATGTGGACTTGTTAGCAAGGGTCACATTTTGTATTGACATTTCTGTGTGACTTTTGATTCTGAGCTGGCATGGTCTCTCTTCAGCATCTGTTCTGCATTTGCAGATCAGCTGGGCATAGTTAAACCATGCCTTTGGTTTCACAAGCTCAGCTCCAGTTGTGTATTTCACTACAAAGCAAACTCTTCATAAAAAGACTGGATTTACAGTGACAAGATGCAAACTGAAAATACATTATGTATTATATAGTGGTATAAATACTGAGACATTTTATTTGGAAGAAGACAAGAGAAGAATGTGTTTACACACATGTCCTACACACAGAGGCATAAATGCTGAAACTTTTGCATTTGAACATGTATCACAGCAACTAAGTAGAAATTCTGTGTAAGGAAAATCAGTCGGTTTCCTGTAAAATAGCTTTTATTTAAAATTTATCCACAACCTTGCATAGCATTCACAGTGATTTACAGGATTCCATTTATATGCTTTTTACAATTTACCCTATTTGCTGTAAGCACTGAAAGTTGACTGGAAACTATTAACACCTGTTTATTAGTGTGTTTTGTGCAGAAGTCTTGAGACTCATACTGCATCTAATGCTTTCGGAAGAGTTTTGTAGAGACCAAAATCTGCCCTGTGTTTGAGCATTAATGAAGGACAGAAGGAAGGAAAATAGAGTTTCCATACTACCTATATACATAGCAGTTCTTCAAGCAATATTCAGAGTCGATTGAAACAAGAGAGAGAAGTGATTTCTTCTCTTTGTTGTTTACCATGAACAGAAGAGTCATAGAATCATTTAGGTTGAAAGGGCCTTTAAGACCATGAAGTCCAACTGTAAACCTAGCACTGCCAAGTCTACCACTAAACCATGTCCCTAAATGCCACATCTATACATCTTTTAAATACCTCCAGGGATGGTGACTTGACCACTTCCCCAGGCAGCCTGTTCCATTGCCTGACCACCCTTTCCATGAAGAGATTTTTCCTAATAGTAATTTTAAACCTCCTCTGATGCAGCTTGGGGTTCTTTCCTCTTGCCCTATCACCTGTTACTTGGGAGAAGATACCAACACACACCTTGCTACTACCTCCTTTTAGGTAGTTGCAGAGAGCAATAAGGTCTCCCTTCAGCCTCATTTTCTCCACACTAAACAGCCCCAGTTCCCTCAGTCTCTTGTCATAGGACTTGTTCTCTATACCCTTCACCAGCATCACTGATTGTTTGAGATGCAGCTACTGAGGCATAATAAGAGAGGATGACAGATTTATCCAAAAAGGGAATTTGATCAGCACTGGTGATAGTACATGAGAAGGAAAGAAAGAATCCAAATTGCCACCCATTTGGAAAGACATTTTATAATGGTTAAATATAAAGCCCTCTGAACAGTTTTGGCATTAGAAATCCCAAGGAGCCAACAAGAAAAATATACATGAGGTCACAGAAGAAAAAGTAATGCAAAGCCTGATAAAACCAGATTGCTCCTTCACTTCAGTATCTGTAAGTAACATTCCAGCCATAGATCTGTAGTGTCAGGGCAAGATGAGACTTCAAAAAGACATGCAGATTCTCAAGTACATTTCTCTTTGAAACTTTGGACAAAGTAGTATTACATTGCAGTGAGCCAAACATTACAACTTTGTCATGTCATATATACAACATAGTATTTGAGTTTGTCTACATAATATTACAAGTTTACAATGACATAACATAAATATATCTCATATATTATGTGATATGTATATAATATATTATATATTATAAATTTATAATGAACCTCTGGTTCATGAGACTCCAGTTCAGCCACAAATTCACTTAAAATTGTTTCTGTGTTTCGTCGTAGATTAAAATGTCGGTGTGAACCATTCTACCATTGTCTCAATTAGATCTTATAAATGTCTTCCTGTTAGCCAATTAAATTATTTCATTTTATAAGACATTGCATTAATAATAACTGGCATACATAAATTCAAATTTTTAGGAAGGTAGTACCATGAATAAAACCCATCAGGAACAAATTTCCCTGCTGTTGTCTTCATGATTCTATAATTTCAGTGACTTATTATCTCAAAATTCAGGACAAAAGGGCTTGACTGAAGGCATTTTAAGCTGATAGGAAGTCTAACCAATTTCAAAATGCATAGAACTGGCCTTGCTAGTCACCGCTAATATTAACGTAGATTCATAGAAAATTAGAGCTGGAAAGTCCTTCATGGGGTCTTTTAGTCATTTAAACAGAGTCAGGAGCTGTCACTGAGTTCAGTGACTACAAATCACATCTTAGGAAACATCGTTGCTGGTGTTTAGAAATTACTCATTTTAAATATGTTTTCAGGGTTGTGTTTTGTTGTTTGTTTGCTTTTTTTAATTCTACAGAAGCATATCTTTTCTGATTGCTCATTTTTTTCCACTTCCGGGCTACAGAGTAGATGCAGTGTTTTTCCAGATGCTAGGTTGTTCCAGTCAAAACTATTTTTTCCCTTCTAGCTGGCTGTAATCTTTCAGGGTACCCCAGAATCACAGCAGGGCTCTGCTTCTCAGACCATTCTTCTACCCCTCAAGTTGAATCCAGTGTGTGAATGTCCTGTTTTGCTCATGTCTATGCCTGTGTGAGGAGCCCTTCCACTTCACACATGTGCTATTGAGGAAAAAAGTGGAACTGTGCTGACCAGTTAAAACATGGCAGGTTTGAGTGCTTAGTGATTCCTCTTTTTTTTTTTTTTTTTTTTTGTATAATTTCCTCAGAGAACAAAGGGTTTGTTCTTTGTTGGTTAATCTACCCTGCAGTTTAAAAATACCATAAAGTAGATTGGCTTCCAAGTGTACAGTGTCGTTCATTTATCTCCCTCTTGCCATTACACTGACGTGTTTACCTGCCTCTGAAGTATCATTGCTAGCTCTCTTGAAGATTTTTTTTAAGCTTTTATAAATGCATTTTGCTTATTGCATTGCTATTCCTTGCTCCAGAGTGCATTTTCATGCCCTAGTTGCTCCTGCTGCTGGATGTTTGTTGCTTTGAGTGTCTCTGGCTTTGTAAGATTCCACTGACACTTTCAGGCATGGATCAGGGGGAGACTCAAAAGGAGTGACTGATCAGGCATTAAGACCATTCTGTAGTGTGGTAAGACACCCTGTTCAGGCTTGTAGAAGTGTGTGAAGATCCATATTCATACTTAATTTAAAAAGTTCTGGATGTTAATCCGAAATTGAGCTGGTAAAGAGTTCCTAGTGGCACAGAAACCAGAGACTCTTCCATGGAAAAAGCTCAACTCAGGGTGTAAAATACATGATGTATGGCAGTGCTGCTCTTCTATGATTTTTTTTCCCAGCATAGGTGGCAGTTTCTCTGCTTGTGCTGGATTTATCGCTAGCTGGGAATCCATCAGAAAGACTGTGCTGGTAGCTGCTAATTGCACAGTGGTTTCAGGTTGTCAGGTTTTGATGGATAGTGTACACAGAAGTCTTTAACACCTCATCTTCCAATCTCACTAAAGTCTCACAGTCAAGCCCAGTTGGAATGGGTTTTGTGTCCTCTGCATTACATTTTAGAGCTTCACTGTAGAAGGATGACATGATTAACTGCAAGGCTTTGATTTCCTTGGAAAGTTCTCCTTTTACGCAGGACCCCCTGCACTGGCAAGAAGATGCTGACTACCATTTAGTCGCTATTTCTTCCAGCATCATTAGTTACACTTTTGCAGTTTCTCCAACTTACTCTTGGTCTTGATCCACCAGATTCAGGAGTTTGTCAGTACGTGACATCTACCTTAAGAAAATATACAGAAAACATTACTCTTGTCATTTTTTCATTATCTAAATGCTAAATATGCATCTTTTGGTGATACCTCAGAAAAGCTACAGACAACTGGCAGCTACAATAATGATCAGAGGGCTGAAATACTTCTCCTATGAAGAAAGGCTTAGAGTTGGGGTTGTTCAGCCTGGAGAAAGGAAGGCTTCAGGGACAACTTACTGCAACCTTTCAATTCTTAGAGGGGGTTTATAAGAAAGCTGGAGAGACTTTTTACCAGGGCCACTAGTATTAGGACAAGGGGTAACAGTTTAAACTAAAAGAAGGTAGATTTAAATTAGACATAAAGAAGACACTTTTTACAATGAGGATGGTGAGACGCTGCCACAGGTTGCCCAGAGAAGCCGTGGATGCCCCACACTTGGAAGTGCTCAAGGCCAGGTTAGATGGTGCTTTGAGCAACCTGATGTAGTGAAAGATGTCCCTGCCCATGGCAGGGGCGTTGGACTACATGACCTTTAAATGTCCCTTCAAACCATTCTACGATTTTATGGTTCTAATTTACTGTTTCAGAGTTGTATGGCATTGAAGATACAAAAGTATGTTTGGCTTGTAATAAATTTTTTTGTATAGTAATCCAGATCTCATACATTTTTGACTCATACTGCCTTTGTTGACATTGTTACTAGCTTCTGAATAATTTACTTTAGTTTCCAAATGTAGCCTCATTTAAAGTATATAGTTGAATGAAAATATAAGTATATGCAGGTAGAGCCTGTTAACTGATCACATTGTGAACTGAAGAGCAGCATGTTCAGGAAAGGATAACCAGCATTTTGTCACTCTGAAATTTTTAAGGAAAACACCCAAGTAAGCATTTAGCAGTAGAAAGATGGCACTTTCATTACTGCATGGAGTGGAAAGATTTGGGAGGTTTAGGATCTTTGTAGAGGGGGGCAAGCTAGGTACCGCTGCATATAAAGGTTGCCTGGTAACACATCTAGGATTACAAGATAGCAGGGTCATTGATGTAGGCTTGTTTCATCAGTAACACAAAAAAGAAGAAAAACCAAACAGAAAACCAAAACCAAACCCACTTCAGCGAACTGTTGCTTGGCAAATTTTGTTTTTCAGTGTTTTGTGACCAATTCAGTGATGCCAAGCTTTCAGAAATGTATGTTTTAGAAATGCAAGACCAGAGTAGTGGTTTGTTAGTCATTGCTTTGTTGTATCAATAAAAAAGCCAGTTTTGCCTTTGGGCTTGGATTAGATTTATTTTCATTTGCCTTGCATGTCAGTTTACAAATACAAAACAAGCTCTGTATGCTCCTCTGTGTGCTCTTCTGCTTAATAGATATTTGTTGATATTTCTTTTGTAGTATCTTTGGACCTGATCCTAAGAGTATTACTCGTAATGAAAGGAAAATTTATTTAATAAGATCACTCATGTATTCAGCTACTACCTTTCATCACTAAGAGTGGCAGAATTAGGTTCTACATAAATGTAGGCTAGTGAGCTTTTTTAAGTATGTGTACTTATATCTATATTTGGATATTCAGTTGCAGAAAAAGTATCCTAATTTGCACAGGCATTGAGTACTTAAAATGAACATTGTTTGCCATAAGCATTTTTGATCTTCTGAATACCTTCATTTAGGCAGCATTCAACAACTTTGGCATCAAAATCTGCTTGAAGTTGTTGGTTAGCAAATGCAGTTGTCATTGCCATATTCTTAAGACCACTTTTTTTCTCTGAACATGTCCTACCTTTCTGCCAAAAGCACATCTCCAGTCAAAATGGGGACAGCTACATAGTCACTTTGCAAGTGGTTTCTCAGAGGTTCAGCCTCTTCCTTTGAAGTCTTTTTAACTTTCCCCAAATCTTTTATTTCACTGTCAGGGGCCAGGAACTCATCCTACATCATACCTTGTTTGTTGCTGAGTTTCTGGTGTAGGCAGGAACCAATAGTGATTGATGATGAATCACACCAGCTCTTGAATTTCTTATGCAGTAAAATTAGTCTCCTGGGTTTTGCATGTACAGACTCAGTCTGTGATCTCACAGCTGTGACCTGTGATGAAGAACAACACAATGAATCATAAAGGACCTTGTCATAGACAGGGAGGGGGAATTACCTCTTGTTACCCTCTTCACTCTCTTCATAAGGAACAGAAGGACAGTCAAATTGGGGAGCATTACCCACTACTCTAATACCCAGAAGGCTCAGACAGCAAAAGAAAGGTGTTCTGTCCTAGACACAGGTCCTATAATTCTTCTGATTTCGGCGGGGGTGGGGGTTAGGGCTGGAGAGTGATGTTTTTGTTTTCTGATCTATCCTTTTGTTCAGTGAATGCTTGTGTCCCCCTTTGGTGTTCCTTGACTCCGCTGGAAGATGTTTACCTCATCAGTAGTTTGCTACATCTGCTGGGCAGACTTTTAACATTAGACAGAGAATGTAAATACAGGCTCCAGTGGAAAGGGAAAGGAATAAAATTGGGGAGTCACTGCTACCTGCTTTTTTCTAGCATCTCAGTCCTACTTATCTTTCTTCTGTGTAGGTGGTGATCTGCATTCTCCTTGGGAAGCAGAACCTCTTCACAATCACACTTTCCTCACAAATCTTGATCCCTTACACACCTCTCGTGTTTGTGCCATGTTTTGATCTATATGAAACTGCAGCTTTTGAGGGACAATATTTTCTCAGTATGAATAGGTAAATAAGAAAGGTCTATCTTCATTATCAAAATAAAGCAATTAAACCATTCCTTCCTCCAGGTATTATCACTACATCAGTCCAGCTTTTCTATACTGGAATTTCTGCATTTTGTAGTTTGGTTTCTGCTAACAAAAAGTCTTTACTTTTAAAATCTGCTTTACTTTTCTTTTTTGTAGCAGCATGCATTAAGGTCTCATTTCTAACATTATTTCATAATTAAAATATATAGGAGAACCTCCTCCCTACTTCCTACCTCCACTGAGTATAAAAATAAAAAGAAAGGTTTTCTCGTGAGTATTCTGACTCTTTTAATTACCCTCTTGACTTTGATTTAGGGGTGGGTTTTTTTTGTTGCTCAAAGTAACTTTGCTTGCCATCAATTAGAGATAGCGTGTTGTACAACAAAGTGTTCCAAACACTGGGGGAGACATCAGGAAAGTAGTTTCCATGGTGTTTAGTCAGACTAACTGTATAACTGTTGCTTTGTGAGGAAAATAAGACAAGGGTACTCAAGAGCAGCAAAACAGAGGACACTTGACGGTCTGAGTTTCAAACTGCCTGTTCAGCCATACTGGCCAGACCTTCCAGCCAGCCTGCTGATGTGTTGTGCTACAGAATGGATAGGGTATTTTACCAAGGTGAATTTGTTCAAGATTCTCAGTCTGAAGGCTAGGTTATTATATGATTCTCTTTTCTTTTTACTTTGACAGTTATGAAGAATAAAAGATGCTGAAAGCATGATTTATGAAGGGGTAGATCTACAGAACTCACTCCTTCAAAGCCCAACTTTCTTCTCTTAGCTCATTGTTTGCATGAAAGAGGATTTCACTGTTCCCTGAAAAAAACTTCTCTGAACTTCTTTGGTATTGCTCCAAAGCTGCACAGAGTCACCCAGAAGTTGGAGGCTGGGTACTGCCCATCGTGGAGCTGCAGCTCAGGGAGTCACAGCTGAAGCTAGTGAAATATGTTGCAACTCCTTAAAGCTAGAAATACTATTTCTTGCTTCTGCTACTCAGGGGAAGAGGGGAAGAGGGGAATCTCTCTGCATGGTAATCTGCATGTGGGACAGGTTCACTTATAAAGCTATAGAAGATATGAAGAGCTTGGTTTTTATTTGGATGAACTTGCAACCTGGACATCAAACTGTACTCACACAGGGCAACCTTGTGTTTAGGAGTTCTCGCAAGACAACCTGGCACTTCATTCAGAAATTGTCAGCTGTCTCCCTCTTGAAAAAATATCTCCCAAAGAGAACAGTTGTGTTGCTCCTGCTGCGATCACAAGAAAAATCTGATCGATCCTGAGGCCTTCCCCACATTTCCATGGAGCCATATAATGCTTGAGATCACTGATTCCACCTGGGAGCTTCAGAAGCCCATGGCTCACCCTTGTCCCCACATCCCTTGTTGTTGTGGCTCAGAGAAAGGGAAATGCCACATGCGCTGCACCCGTGGGGCGGCTGATCCAAGGGACAGGGAATGGATAGCTCATCCTGTTCCAACCTGTGCTCCAATGGGAATAAAAGAGCACCTTTTTATCAGCTTGCAGCAAATGGCTGCTTATGGGCACGCTTGCCACTGCCCAGTTCACCACCCTGCCAAGGCAGAGCACCTCCAGCAGCGCTGCAGAAGTGTTATACAGCCCTGGCCCACTGGGCTCTTCCCCATGTACCTGTGCTTTTAGCTATTGCATTACGCTGGATGTATCAGTCCCCGTCAACTCCACCTCTTATACAGTCCTGCATTTCACTGTCAAGCTAGGAAAAAACTCTTTAATGCGTTAAGCCAACTTCTACCCACAAATGCTCCATTAATTCCATCAAATCTATTTCAGTCTCATTTCTGTCATCAGTTCTGCCACATTTTGTTCCAGCTCAAACCAATAAGCTAAATTATTAAGGCTCGGAGCCTTACTCAGATAATATGGGCACTTTCTGAGCAGCACAGGGCAAAGGTTAGCAGCAGAACACAGCAGTGGAAAATGAAGCACAGAAGAGATGTAACATACAGATGTCACTAGTTTTCTAGCCAGCTCTAGTATTAATGCATTTACTTTATTTTCCATGTCATTTACACTATCCTTTTCCCAGTTGATTTTGTACTCTGAATCTGAGGACTCAGGCTGGGGAGGAGAACTACTTTTCTGGAAAAGGGGAGGCTGTTTTAACTATTTGAGAATTAAAGTAGAAATAGTGGAAATGAGAAGGAAGGCTGGGTAATTTTGTCTGGGAAAAGGAATGTGTTTCATTTGATCTTCCTTACACTATAAAATGAGTCTAAAATGAACAAGATTTCTGTGAGCAGCTTTAGTTGTTTAGAATGATCCCAAAGCTCTTCACAAGTGCAGCTGAGTTTGGTTTTAGGGGAAGGTTCATTTTCCACTGAATAATTATATGATGCTTGGGTCAGAAAATAAAGACTACACCCTGGATTTGTTCCTCCTAAATTGAGAAGTTAGGTGTCAAGATATAATAGGATAGCAACCAAAGAGGTCTTTCAGCCATTGCTGTGCCTTTCCAGCTCCCGACATCCAGGGTAGGGACCCTAACCCACCTATCTTCCCCAAGATCTCTTGCATTTGATTGATTCCCTCTCATGTGAGGAATGTGATCATCTGTACAAGAAGACCTCACCTCATCCTCACCTTTGGGCTAGTGGGGGGGGAAGAAGCAAGAAGGGGCTGAGCGAAATGAACACTGAAGGTTGACTTTTTAATGGGCAAGTCTGAGGATAAACTAAACTGGAGTGCGTTGGAAGGTATCAGCAGGTTTTAGCGAGAGGGATTAGAGACGAAGTCAGCCCTGTATGTTTCTTCAAGAGTTTGTCAGCTAGTCGCGCTCTCTATGGGATGCTGGCAGAGAAATGGCCTAGGGGCAGGAAATAGTGTGTAGGCCTGTACTGGGAGGTTCATGTGGGACAAAGATCTAGCCAAAATATACAGGATCAGCTCTGTGTAAAGTTGCACGGTGCAACCTTTCATGACTGTGGGTCCCTGCTGTGATAGTTCTGCATGGTCTAAGATTTGTTTCTCCACCTCCAGGGAATTTCCCAAATAGGCAGCTACTTCACAAGCAAGTCCTAATGGGGACTCATCGTATTTTACACTTAATGCTGCTTTTGTGTGGTGCTTACTACTATATGGACAATGATTAAGTGTTCTTCTGAAGGAAAAGTGCCGCCTTCTGTATCAAAAAAAATCCAATTTCCTTATGAATCTGGATTTAATATTTATAGATCCTCACATTGTTTTCCTTGTTTAAAAAGCATATTCCTCCTCCTCCTCCAAAATCTGTGTCAGAAGCATGAAGGAGAGAAGCACACTTATTTGTAAGATTAAATACCTTTTGTCTTCCTCACCACCAGTCTTCACTTGGATCAGACAAGGTAGGTTAGGAGGTCTCTGTAAAGCACAAAGTTCCAGTTCTCAGCTCGGTACAGGCTTCTGCGTTTCTTCCTAATCTTCCTTACTACTCCCATCTGCACCCTTAGAAAGACTATATTTTGAGACAGGCTAATCTGAGGACAGTATTCCTAGCACAGCAGATACATCCTGATTTATAAATGGGCTTATGATCTTCATATTCTTCACACCAACCTTTTGTAGCCTAATACTTACTTCCTGATTTTCATCTCTGTTGAGCAGTGATCCTTCGAGAGATGTGATTAGTAATTTAGGAGTGCATCCAGACTTATTGTAGCATTGAATTTCATATTGCCAGCTCACTACACTGCCTATTTCCCCACATTAGTCCTTCTGGGTTTGCCTGGGTTTGCTTGACTTACATAATTTTGCTATCTTGCTGTTTATCAGCCTCCCCAGAACACGGCTACACATATATAACTGTGAAAACCTTATGAATATATTTACTGAACCTCAGCAGTCACCTTTTTTTGACTCAGCCAGTTTCTAGTCCATGGCAACAAACTGCCTCTCACCTTGTTCCCGCTGAACAGTCTTTATCTGTTCGACGCGAGGGATTTTGTCAAAGGCAGTTTCAAAATCTAAATAAATAATGTCAAATAATTTTCCTTCTCTTATAAAATGTTGTCCTGGAATTTTCAAAGACTACTTTGAAATAGGTAAGAAGATATGATGTCCCTTCTAGCATATTCACCCTCACTGAGTCTATGGTTATGAGGCTTTAGAGGACATATAATTATGTTTATAATTATCTCCATAACCAATTCACAAAGTAAAAATTCAAGAGATTAGAATTATTCTAAGAAAAATATATATTTCTCAGACCTTAACACTGTATTTGATAAGAGTAAATACTTTTGAAAATCTAATGCTTTTGATTTATTTCTCAATAGAAAAAACAGTAGGCACTGTGGAATCTTACCACATTCAGAAGATAAGCTTCCCCTCTGCAAGTCATTTGTGCGGTCATTAGAAGGGAGGCCACCTGGTGTTATGCTGATCTTTTAGAACAAGATATCCATATGGGAGATCTCAGTACTTCTGATGTGTTCAGTTACAGCAGTCTTGTTTGGCAGAAAAAATACTTCTGATATTTAGGTGAAATCTTCTTTGTGACCCCTCCGTTGTTACATGGGCCTCTCATTTCTCTTCATTTCTCAGAGAACGTATTAAAGCACACTGGCATATATAAAACACCCTGTAAAACAATGACTCTTGATGCTTTAGTGCTGATTTGGCATTTTAAGTACTTAGACTTATTTATTAATTTAAACAAAATTTTGTTAATGAGTATAAGCCTTCAGTTTGAACAGTCTTAAAGACTAATAGAATGGCTTGTCAGACTAAATAAAAATCAAGTTGTTAAGTAGCAAATTAAAACATTAACCACACTTTTCCTTCAGTTTACCTTTAAAATTCTGTGTCATTTTCACAAGGGGCAACAATTGTCCATATTCCTTGTTTAACTGGTCAAAACATGTCACCCCAGTATGCTGATCTCTACAGGTCTCTGCTGTGTTCCTGTCCAATTACCATTTTCCCCCATTTTGAATTGCCAGACCATCTTATTACAAAAAGCTCTACTCCAACTCATTCTAAGCAATGAATAATCTTCTGCACATCATTTCACTTCCTTTCAAATGGGATAAGCATTCCTAAGATTTGGAAAGGTCCTGGAGGCCCCAGACTGAAGCACAGCCTTTGAGAGGGCGATTCAACCCATCTTGACATAAGCATGAAAACAGATAATGCACATTGCCTTTGAGAAGCACCTACCTCTCCCCGTTTACTGTTGAAAGTAAATAATTCTACACTGCTCAGTGCAGTGCTACATACAGATACCTGAGCTTAGTGTACAAGCAGAGGCACTGTGGCCACTCCACCATCATGAATTAGTCTTTCTAAAAAAGCACCAATGTGGCTGATCACAGGATCTGAACAAGCACCTCTGCTTGACAGTGGTATTCAGAAGTGCCTGGTGATCTTTCTGTGGCAATACACTGCACTGAGTAGATGTGCCATAAAGGCACAGGCAAATGTCAGATGCAGATGGCAAGTCCAGGCCCAGAAGCAGCCAGGAATGGGGATGTGTTTTGGTTTTGACGTCACCCACAGAAACATCAGGGTCTTGCATAAAACCTAGGATGATATACTAATACTGGAAATCCTAAAGGGAACCTTCTGTGTTTAAAATTATTAAAATGGAATCAAAGAGAGAATATAATTTCTCTAGCAATTCAAGAATTTTGCAGTTTTAACCGATTATACAGATTTCCCTCTTTTATGAATTAAATTCTTTCCATCTGAATGTGTAGATTTTCTCTGTATGTATAGAAAGGCAGCTTAAATCGACTTTCATTTTTCATTCTAACAGAGTACTGCTCTGAATAAATATTTCATTTATTCAGAAGACTTCCTGAAGAAAAACAGATTTTCATGATGGAAGGCCACTAGAAGAAAATCCAGTGAAGAACATGACTTTAGTAAGTTAAGACTGCTACTTGTTTATTAATGTTGTCATCATGGATGTCTTGACAAGATTAGGTGCAACAAAAGTGGAAGCTTCTCTAATCTATCCCCATATGCCATTTTACTCAATTACAACATGCTTGCCTTTTTTTCTCTCTAGAGCATAGGTTAGCTGTTTGCTCAAGCCAATACTGGATGTAGTCTAAACCTGCTTTTAACCAGATGGCTGTACAGATAGCTCTTTTCCAATTTTTTTTCCAATATTTTCTTCTTGGATCTCTTATCTATATTTATCTTGAGATTTTAGCACCATATGTCCATTTTATATACCTTTTAATTACTTGGACTTGCTACACAACATTTTCTTTTTGAATGACTCCACAAAACAGTGAAATAACAGCATTGTTACAATTCATGGTTGTTTTCAGACTAATGTCTTTTTTCACAATCTATTTAAAAATAATTCTGGTACCTTATCCAACTAATGCTGCTTCCTCTGAGATGTTCCAGAGATATTCTCAGACAAAACAAAAGGTTTGTCCATTCATTGAGCAAGATGTTAATGAAGACAGAGTTCTGCATCTATCACATTCCTGCTTTTAGATATGCAAATCTCATCATCAGATGGCAAATTTAAGTCAGCTTGTTTCTATATAGCAATACCATCATTTTCCTTTATAATGGAAATCTGTGTGAATGAACACTTGATTTTGCAAGTAATTTTGGTGACTGCACAAATATGTTCCCAATTTGGGACTGTATTTTCCACTCAGATGTTTAAATTTACTTATGTAAATAATGTCATGGAAACAGTCTGCTTTCTTTTTTGTAAATTTAAACATACTGCATGTACAACATCTCACTAGGGATGTCTATACATAATGGTATTGGTTCTAGTCTGTGTACTGAACAAGAGTTACCGATACAATAGCATGAAAATATTTTTCATATGTGTAACCAATTTCTTCAGCAAAAATCACAGCTTTTATTGTAACTAGCTATTTGTAGTTAAGTGGCCTGAACTGGACCTAGATGAAATTGATGCAATACATCTTCCTGGATGTCACATGTGGTGAGTCTTTATTTCAGGGAGACCTCTCAGTCTTTGAGTCTTTTGTTCAGTGCCTCCTTCCATGAGCACCATCATTACTCTCATCACCTCCAAGCTGCCAGTATGATCATCAGTATACATCTACATTATTTTTCTCAGTTCAGGCAATTTTCTCTGTGGTATTTTGAATGAAATTGAATTTTTTTTCTCCTTTGGAGGTGACAGCTCTTAAACTTTCTCCTTAATTTGTTGCTATAAAAATGGTACCCACTGAAAAGTCAAAATTTATCATGCTGATGTAAAAACTGTTAAATATGTCGAACACAGCTTAAATAAAGTCTTTAAAATTCCAAAAGACTCTATCAGAAAAGCTTCTTAGAGAAAAAAACCCTCACACAGAGGAAAAACTAATTAATTTTGGCAACGGATTCACGAACAGGAAACAACATTCCTCTCATATACTCAAATAAATTATACTTTTCTACTCACTACATTGGAAAGCTGTCATCTTGCCAAATAATATAGCTCTGAGGGCCAAATGCCAAATACCAGATTCTAAAACTAAATAAATACAGATTGTGGCACATGTGCTGGACAGTTTGTTCCCAGATTGCCGGTAATGTGATGTGCCTTTCAGCAGAGAGTAGTGGGCTTAGGTGGTGGTGCCTCCACAGGGTTGGGAGATGGTCACCAGCCCCAGAGGATGAGAGTGGGTGAGTCATGGCAAGAAGGCAGGAGCTGTAGCTCATGAAGATAGTACTGAAAGGAGCAGGGACCTGACTCACCCATAACTCAACCCCCACAGTGGCAGAAAGAAACTTTTTAGGGATCAGAGGGAGCTGGCTGCAAATCAAAACTTACTGTGATCACAGTAACCAAGCAGAGAAACAAGAACTTGCCTGTAAGTATATGATGGGTGAAGGAGATTTTTTCATATACGTTATTTCTGCTCTGCCTTACTAGTCACTCTTAAGTTTTCTCTCTTTAAAATGTTTATTGTTTTTGTTTATATTTTAATAAAATCTGGCTTTGAGTTGAAAGAGCTTTTTGGTCTTCGGGTTTACATCCTAAAGCAAAGGTCAAGACACGCATCTCAGAGCTTTACCTGCCTCTCCTCTCACACTGTTGAACACACATCCTTTGCTTAACAGCATGCAGCACTTGAATTTATCAGAATTGGATGCAAATGAATACTTACTTCTTGTGAAAATACCAGGGTTTCAAAATTTGCGTTGTGTCAGACACAAGAAATATTGACACTTTTTTTACATGGCAGTAAAATTTCACAGCATCCCATTCTTTTGTTTTGTTTTGTCATTCTAAGCTAAACGACACTTCTGGACATTTCCAGATACTGGGTTTGGGTTCCCTGTGAGCATAACTGAAGCCTTTAATGTCAGCTTCCTCCAATTTACTCTGGGTTTTGAGCTGCTGCACTGACTCCTGAAGAGCTGGTCTTTGTGCCTCCATTCTATTTTAACTCAACTGATGAAACTTAGCCAACTCTGCTGTGTAACCCGGCCCCAGACTAAATATTTCATCTCCCAGTGGTAAGCTGAATTTTATTTTACCTCTGAATTTTAACCTCTGCTTTTGGGTTTGGACATTGTCATTTGTTTGTGTTTTAATTTTGAAAAATTCCCAGTCAGCTGTACACATAATTTATAAAAATACTGGGTTTAATTTAAGCAAGAAGTTCATAAGGAAGAAAACCCTCAAGTTATTTAGTAGTCCTGTATTTTTTTATCCTGGCACTATGGGGCACTATGGTTGGGACTGATTTATATCTTCTTGCATGGGCTGCTTTCCCAATTTGAACTTATTCTTAGATCATCCAGAAACTCGGGAAAAATCTCCAAACATCCTAAGTAAGTCGTTTTGACTTGCAAAAATGCCTTCCCCCCCCCCCCCCCGGTTTCACTGTAATAGTATTGTCTTTGTAAAGTACTAAGTTATGAACATGGGTCTGCTCTTAGGTATGTAATGGTGACCTTAGATTTCAGTACTACTATTATTTTGAGTACCTTCCTGTAGCTAGAGACGTACTTCAATTCCTGGAAAACCCACTGTTTTTAAATTCTGAGTCCCTGTTTTGCTGTTGGTGCTCTCTCCTTATCTGCCCTTTCACAGCATTTCCTTTCTCTCCCTCTAGCTTTGCACAATTGCTTCTGCTTACCACAAATACTACTCTGGAGAGCTGGGCAGGGTCATCTAAAGAGGTTCCTTGGTATTGTGGGAAAAGCACAAATATTCTCGGGCCATCACAATTTGTTACATGCTTATTTATTTGCAGCTTGAGATCCTAATTCTTTAGTCTGAATTGATTCAAAGCGAGTTAAAGGTCATAATCATTTTGGCCGGGCAGTTCAGATGATTTATAAGTCCTGTTTCTCCAGTTTTAACCAGGGTCAAATACTTAAGAGAGCCTTTAAGTCTAAGACGTTAACAGCTTCCTCATCTAAGCACAAGGGAATATTTTTGGTATCCATTCTTTTTATTTAAAAAAAATAAATTTGAATTTATAATGAAGAATATACAGGAAATTATTAGATTAAGTATTTTTCTGTTTATTTTCTTTCTGCCTTTCTTCTTTTAAAAATTGAATATTAAAATTGTGCAATTGTATGTCTTTCCCACTAGGACTTGTTTTACTTCTATATTATTTTTCTTTTGTATCCATAATCACAGTGAAATTCTATTCTGTCCAAACATATTTTCTAGCTGATAATTTCATGACTATTACACTAATCTTTTATTACATGTGTTTACTGTTTTGTTCAAACACTAATAGTTTCTATAAGTCTACATGCCTTGCATGTTACTGTTTACTTCTGATTAAAAGGTAAACGAGACCATCCCAAAGAAGATCCTGTTTTCTCATTCACACACATATATAACTCTGTGTGTGTGTACACACAGACATACATATATATATATATATAAAAAAATATATATATATATCTCCATCCTAAGTCTAAAGCAGAGGATTTCATAACTGTTCCATGGCCATGAGTGAATATTCTGAAGCTATTAAATAATGCATTTTTACACTGATATTATGTCAAGTAGTCCTAGTTTTTGTGACATTTTCCATTCTAAGTGTCTAGAACTCTAAAACCACTGTATATAATTACATAATTATTTGTGTATAAAATGTTGTGAACACTATGTTGCCCACAACTCTGTTTAAACCTGGGGAAATGCAGACAAATAATAAAAAAATCTTTTGCTGTAACCCTTTGTTTCAATGTGTTGATAATTTGACTATAATTTTTATGTTATCTTTTATTTTCACAATATCAATTTATACTAAACTCTAATTTATTGTATATCAAACTATTTTCTTGGAACCTCTGTTACCAAGATCTCTGACTGAAATAATGTATTTTTAATATTTTTTATAGAAAAGAAATTGCATCTTTCAGAATGTGAAGCTCTGAAAACTATCCCGATGCATAAAGTGCCTTTCAGTGGACAGGTGCTTCAATTCAAGTAATTTCTGTCTGTAGTGTGACAGGCTTGCAGTAACGGGATTCCTTGTCTGGTCTAATTTGAAACCCCAGAGTTAACCATGAAAACCACAGGAAACAAGACTTAATTTGACTATGTGACCTTGCACCTTGATCTAGATCAGTTGTGTTATGGTTTCTGAAACCCCAATCAGTTTATTTAACAGCCACCCTGTAATAAGCACCTAGTAAACAATACCTCTGCCTCAGTCTACCTATTTTTATTTTGAAGGCAAGAGTTGTGAAGATATGGAATGGAAACTAAAAAAACAGTAAAGCAAATACACAACTAGATGGGAAATAGCAAACACGCTGTCACACAAGCCAGATGGCTTATCCTGTTTTGATAGCAACTCATACATCTAATTTAAATGCAGAATAACTACCTACAGAGTTACGCTATGTATTGCTAGTTGAGAATTGTTTTCACAGTTTTACAAAGAAAGCTCCTTCGTATTTCTTATTCCACAGGAATAGATGTGTTCTCTTGTAAACAAGGTGTTTTCTGTTCTTTTTCTAATCTAATGCTAAGAATCTTAATATATTTAATCCTCACTTGATTTATTCATCTGCCTGATTGGTTAAACTGTGATCACACATGTAGGTGTCTTTGGGATGTGCTTTCTCTTGGTGTTTTATGAACTTGCAATCCTCTGTGCTGGATACTTATCAGAAGTAGTCATCTTAGTTAGGACTGTATTCAATTATAGGGCTGTTGTGTTTTACCTTCCCTATTTGTGTAAGGTGATTTCATCCAGAATGTTATTTGGCTTGTCCATTATCATGCAAAATAGTATTTCCAAATAACTTTCTTATTTTCTTATCTATAATTTGCTTTCTTGTGGCCCTTTCTGACAGCTTCAAAATTTCCTGATTTGAATTCCCATGGACTGACTCTCCCTTCAGCATAAGAACAGGACAACTTGGACAATATATCTAAGTATTTTGAAGCTGCTGGGATTGCTGATACTAGCTTTCTTTCCCCCAAGCTCAGCTTTACCTCCCCGTCTTGCCATCACTTCAGCAATCTTCTTTCCTTTGGACATCTTGCAGAGCAAGCATCCTGTGAGTAATATGGGGCTTTGTGTTCCTCTAATGCTGCTCCTCTTATCCTATTTCTTATCCTATTTCTCCACCCTGGAAGACTTCCAATAGTACAGCTCTGCCTCTAGCATGGCAGTTGTCATGATACTTAAAGAGTAGAGAGGTTACATTTTAGCTCTTTATACTTGTAAACGAGGCTATCTTCGCTGCACTTCTTTGTAGATTTTTTTAAATACAAGGAAACTTTTGCAGGCTCTGGAAGTCGTTATACAAAGGGGTAGACTCCACGGGCTTCTGCAGTACAAGCAGGTTGCCTGTATGCCAATGAAAGGTGAGATATGGGGACACAAAAATGCTAATTGCCAGGCATAAATCTCTGTACTTCAAGAGCTATAATCTTGCAAGTTCTTGAACTCCCAGACCTTCTGATAGCTGCAAATAAAGGTTTTGACACTACTTTTAACATCCAACCCTGAGAAGGGGTAATTCTCAGGAGCACAAAGGAAAATGCACATATATGGGTGCTGTAACTGAAATATAAGGGTATGAGCATTTTTGCAGCTGTCTTCAATGATAATCTAAACTGATGCAATGAAATGTATGCACAGATGAATCGTTAAACCAGTCCCTGGCACATTTTGAACTGAGTGAACTAGTAGCCTCCTGAGCAGCTCCACAGCACAGGCTGGCCCATGCCAACCAGCAGTTTGGAAGTGGCCGCTCTGTTTTGGAGGCTGAGAAAAATGAACAGAACAGGCACAGCCAGTCAAAGCTGGTTGGCCTGGGGATTAGTGAGTGGACCTTGGGACTGGTGCCTTTACTTGTATAGACATAACCATCTTGTCTGCGGAGTGCTTGGGTATGCCTTGCAGAACTGCAGCTGGACTAAATCCCCGGGGAGGGGTGGGGGAGTGGGGTCTGACAACCCCAATAGATGCAGTTTAGCTTTTTCACGGTAGAAGCACCTGAAATGGGCACGAGAGGGCAGTGCCTGAGAGCCAGGCTTTTTGCAGTTATAGTCCATATACAGTTAACAAGTAGGATCTGCATGAAGGGGCAGGGAGTGGACTTCATAGAGAGTCCCAGTATTTGGGCAATGAGCACTAGGAACCTCAGGGACAAATCACCACAGAGAGTTCAGAAAACATCTGTAGTACTACACAGAGAGGGAGATTTTGGGTTAACTGCTGGCTGGTAGTAGGACTAGCACTGTAATTTTTCTTGCTTCATAAGATTTTTACTCTGTTTAAAAGGAAAAAACCCACCCTTTATGGACCACAGTAAACAGAGATTCAACCAGATTCCCCTGTAAACAGTGACAAGGAGACAGCAAAGATAGCCAAGAAGGTGTGTCATACTGGCTAACTATACAAACCAAAATGGGAAGCACTATAATTTCAGGCATTATACCTTCTACATGGCTATTTCACCTCTGTTACCCTTTGCACCTAGGTAGAACAGGATTTGCTTTCAGTTTAGCACTACAGACCTTATGACCATGATCACCCATTTTCCTTAATTTCTTTTCCTTCTTTGTTCTTGGAAATATGTGCAAAGTACTGCTTATCAGTCAGGATCTTAGGTGATAGAACAAGAGGAAATGGCCTCAGGTTATGCTAGGGGAGGGTCAGGTTGGTATTAAAAACTTCTTCCCCAGAAGTGTTGTCAAGCATTGGAACAGGCTGCCCAGGAATGTGGCTGAGTCACCATCCCTGGAGGTATTTAAAAGACGTGTAGATGTTGCACCTGGGGACATGGTTTAGTGGTGGACTTGGCAGTGCCAGGTTAATGGTTGGACCCAATAATCTTAAAGGTCTTTTCCAACGATTCTATGATTCTTTCCTCTGCAGCAGTAAGAAGCACAATGAAACTACAACCATCAGTGGAAGAAAGCTGTGTGCTGTCCAGGAAAGATAAGATTAAATTGGTGGGGTTGAGAATTACCATGTTAGTAACGAACAGTGAAATAAAGGTTAGATTGATGAAAACAAAAAGGATTTTGGTCAGTTGTGTATGGGAAGGATTGCAAAAGAGATTTCACTGGGGCCACCGTTGATGTACTGCCACAGATCCTATAGACAGGTGAATAGAGATCGCTGTATGTAGCAAATTCTTATTACTGGGATTGCAATTTTTCAGGTATATGCTGGAGGACATGTATAAATAATAATGAAAAGGCTCAGTTGTTACACAGCCACATGTACAGGTATAATAAGCATAATGGAATAACAACCATAACTGGGATATAGGCTCCTGCACCGTGATGGGTTGAGCTGATGGTTGAGTTAGTAAAAATTGGACAACATTCCGTAGTGCAAAATGCAAGGCCAAGGATTAAGCAGTAGTTTCTAGAGTTTCTTCAGTAAATTACCTCACCTGTTGGAACAATAAACCAAGAAAAAAATATTGATAGCTGGTAGCTATCCTGTGACAGACTGATGTGATACAGCCATATAAAAAGAAAACATATCCTCAAGGACAGGGAAGTACTAAAGAGTACTCCAGCAAGAGTTTACCTAGAGTGTAATTTACATCTGGTTACACAAGTGAATTAAACGTGCTGAAAATCAGAGAAAGACTCCAAGATAATTAGGGTAAAGAAAGGTTATGAAACGATCAGAGGGCTGGAGCACCTCTTCTATGAGGACAGGCTGAGAGAGTTGGGGTTGTTCAGCCTGGAGAAGAGGAGGCTCTGGGGAGACCTTAGTACAGCCTCCCAGTACTTAAAGGGGGTTTATGAGAAAGATGGAGATTTTTTACCAGGGCCAGTAGTGACAGAACAAGGAGTAACTGTTTTAAACTAAAGGAGGGTAGGTTTACGTTAGATATAAGGAAGAAGTTCCTTATGATGAGGGTGGTGAGACACTGGAACAGGTTACTCAGAGAAGTTGTGGATGCCCCATCCCTGGGAGTGCTCAAAGCCAGGTTGGATGGGGCTTGGAGCAACCTGATGTAGTGAAGGACATCCCTGCCCATGGCAGGGGAGTTGGACTACATGACCTTTAATGGTTACTTCCAACCCAAACCACTCTGTGATTCTGTCTTCTGAGAGGAACTCGACTTTCACAGTCCAACAAAATGTTGCGTGTCTATAATATTGCATGTTATTACACCAGATAAAAGCTATTTGAACTAATAGCCACTGCTGGCACCAGAACAAATGGATATAAACTGGCCATTAATAAATTTATCCTGAAAAGAAGGTTTCTAAGCATCAAAGCAACACCATTTTTGAACAGCTTTTCTAATTCCAGCACAATATATAATGTGGTTAAACAGCATGATCGCAACCTGGATTAAATGATGTGACCAAAATAGCAGAATTCTGATGCTTTCCTGCGGCTTGAGGGAAACATTATACAAAGTTTTGGGCAATAGAGGTATAGATCCGATATCTATAGATAAAATTTCTGAATTCACTGCACACTGGAAAACACATTTGCTGTTGCTGATTTTTTCTTGCCTCAATGCTTAGTTTCTGTGCCTGTTGTTTGTGAACAAGATTTTGTGAACTTGACTATACATTGTTTTGCTGCTGTTTAGATATTTACATCTCGGTCATTAAATATACATTAATCCTTTTAACAATATAAATAAAATATTTTATTATTTCAGTAATTTGATCTTTGCATTATATTGTTAATCTTTCAGTCATATTGTTACATTTCAGTTTGGCGTGCTGATGTGTAATGTCCATTCCCCTCTCTTCTTAGGGTTTTATTGGTTGCTATAGTTACTGGCCATTGCTCCTCTCATGCCATTTATGTAGGCTAAATTCTTAGTGCCCCTACATCTGTTATGACATACCTCTTGTTGTTTCTGTTTTGTGGGATGGTAAGGTACCCAATTTGTTATGAGGAAGACTTCCAAAGAGGTAAGTATCGCTTGTCTGCTTATTTGCCTGACAGTCTGGACTCACAGGGCTGAATCCCTCCCTGCACTGCCTCATCTTTTAAATCCACATCAACAATAATCCAGCAAGGTCTTGTACATGCCGTAACAGTCTATCTTGATATTTATTATTAATCTATTAAAACATTTGGCTCTTTTCACACACAGTTGGGATACCAATTAAAAGTCCAGAAAAACTATACAAAGTTTCTCATGTAATTAGACATTTCAGGGCATGCTATTAAGCCATCTGTTCGCCTGATTGACTGAGTATGACTGAGAAATGAGATGTTTCCTTTTGTACTTGGGGTTCCATCTGCCTTGATTCTATATTTGATTAAAGCAGTGTGGGGGCTGAATTTATTTATAATGGTCTTAATTTGTGTAGTCGGTTAAGTATGGTTTATTGGGTAGGATGTTGAACTATTTAGCATTTGAGATGCCCTTTTTTGTTTCAGTGCAAGTAACTCTCTTGAATTTTTTTGTAAGAGAATCTTCATTGCTTTTTCTTGTTTATACTCCCTCATCACCTGTTTTTTTTTCCTTTTCTACCAGTAATCCAATTTTGCCGTGGAGTAAATTGTTACAAATAGAAAGGAATCATTGACATTTAATGTATTTTGAATGTGGCTAGTAAAGCCAGGCAGATCTGAGCAGTACAGCAAAACATATGCTGTAAAGTTATGAGAATTGGCTTACTGTCTCCTCTGTAACATCTGTGCGGTCCCACTGAAGGCAACTTAGAATATGTCAGAATGCCACACAACGTGGAGATACCCAAATTAATGTTTAATTTAAGTATTTCTGCTATTCTGCTAGCCGTGATGTGTCAAAACCATTAGGAGGAGAGTTCATTCCCTTTGTATCGGTGCAGCTTGTGGGCTACACTTTTCCCCCTAAGTGCCTCTAAATCCTGACAGAGAATTGACATGCAGCAATACTTTTGTTTAACATTTCTGATTGATTCAGCTAGATTTTTGCACTAGCACAATACATATTTAAAACCTAAATCTGTCTCTAAATTTGTGCAAAAAAGATCGTAAGCTCTGCATATAGCAAAGTATCCACAAATCTGTGCCAAGCCAAGCCATCTGGTCATTCGGCTTTGGTTACAGCACTGTGTTTTGTAACATCTACTGTGCTTTGACGTTTCATCCACTTTAGGTACAGCAGCAGGTACAGTTATAGCAATATTCAAACAACACATTCATTCATTCAGTCAAATGCAATATTCTATGAAGATTTAAACCTGAAATATGAGTTCATAATACACTGTTGCTGCACACTTAGCACTGGTAATGTCATTGCTCTAGCATCACCCTTAGGCATGTAATCCCTGGAACCTGCCCAGGCTGGATGCCTTCCTGTTGATTTTAGGAATGGCTATCAAAATCCATAAGTAGATTTTAAAAAGTATTTTAAGATAACTGTAGGCACTTAGGGTAGGATCATCTCAGCAAAATTTAGACAAAGTTAGTTATCAAGGAGTGAATTAGTTACCTTTGGCTCCCTTTAGTGTCAATGGAGAATAACAGGAATTTCCAACTTGCAATTATTTTCCCTGACTTAGTGAAGGTGTATAATTAGGTAACTCATTTGGAATTAGATGAATCACCTAGGAGTCCATATCTCTCATCGCTATGAAGAGCTCAACCTTGACTTCTCTAACTTCTAGCACCCTGAAGTTAACTTCATACCTTGCTCAATGTGTGTTTCCCTGGCCTGCAATGTGACAAACTCCTCATTTTACATGTACTAGTAGCTGAACCTAGAGATGTCCTTCCTCTTTCCTGAGGAGAAAAGGCATGTGTTTTTCTACAAAGAAAATATAAGTGCAGCCACTATGACTGTGATGCTACAGCTCTTCATGATGCACACCACAGTGAACATAGGTAATACAGCCATCTGGAATTTGTTACCTACTGAGAAGGAGATGTGCATACATTTGGGCATAACTGGAAAAATAATTTAACTTACCATTGGGCATAATTGGAAAGAAAATTTAACTTCCTTTTTAAAGCATTATCCCTGGAATAAAGAGTATTTATGTATTTATGTATTTACTTATTTTAAGTGACTGAAGTTGCTTAAGGAACACAACAAAAGCTATTAAAACTGACAGATGTTTTACTCTGGTGAAATGTGAAACTGTCAATTTTAACCCAAATAACATAGAGCTACATTGAGCGTGTCAGAACTTTTTGTTACAATACTTTTGCAGACTGAAACATTTATATTTTTTCCCTTCAGGAAGTACTTTGTTTCAAAATTGTAATTGTTCTACAATCAGAATACTGGAAATAGGAACTCTGATGGATTTTTTTTTTTCTTTCCCCCTAGAATAGTTCTTTCACAAAGTATCTGAAAGCATCAAGATTTGGGGAGACATTTAATCATCCAAGAACTGGAATTTTCATCCTCATAGGAGCTCTATTTAAAGGGTCATCTTGCAAAGGTGTTTTCAACTCGGGAATGGTCATGTTGGCTGTCTGCTCCCTTGATGATAATAAAGTACATCAGTTCTCAGAGTTTTCATAAAGTGGAGGATGGTATATCACTGCAGATTATGTCATTACTAGATAGTAAAAATACTGGGATTATAGATGGTTTTATATAATTTCCTATGCTTTAAGACCTGGATCTTCCAGGTGTTACAGTAGTGCCTGTCCTGTCTCTAAATTTAATAATCATCAGGATTCCTTAGCCTGTTGCTTATCATTTTTCCTCCATTTTCTTGCTTCATAAGAATGCACATTGTGTTACAGAAGAACTGAAAAAGAGATGTGCACATGAAAGTCAAAGTTTGAAAAATGGCTACGCTACAAGCAGGATGGAGAAAGGTGAATTTTATGGCCCTCTTGGCTTTTCTAGGCCCTGGCAAAATATCTGGGCTACCCAGCCTCCACCCCAGTCTTGTTTATAAATACCTACAAGGAACAGGTTTTCCTATAATTGAGATTGAGCCACCAGAGATTTAGTAAAATCTGGTATTCAGTGGTGAGTGTCATTTTCCATTTCAATACTTTGCCTAGAGTCACAACGGTTCCTTTGTCTCTCAGCATCTAAATGAAGGTCAGGTTTTTATCGTATGCAAAAATTCCTTAGTGATACCTGCTGGTTTGTGTGCTGCAGAGGAGGTTACAGGAGATCACTACAGCTTGATCTGGCTGCAAGAACCTGTGAAAAGTTTAATGCTGTTTTCAGTGACTATCCTGTCCATGGGATTGCTCCTCCTGCCCCTTCCCGAGAAGAGGGAACTGCATATAATGTCCTTTGTCCCCACTCTGGCACACTCCCGAAGCCCTGTGTCCCACACACCTCGGCCTGTGGAGCTGTGAACAGCCTGGGTGACGGGTGCCTGTTGCAGTTTCCCGCAGGGATGGGTCTGGGCTGAAGCAGCAGTAGCCACAAATGGGGTGCTCCTGCTTTGGGGAGTAGTTGTCCAAAAGACACTTGGGGAGCTTCTGCATTAGTGGGGTTAGTAGTGTTTGGTTTCGTGGGGGTTTTAAATCTTGTTTTACAGGAGGCAGGAATGAGAATGGATATGTGAAAGCTCTCCTCTTAAGCACAATATTTTAGACTCTGTGTTCGAGCTGTATTTTAATCAAATACAGAAAGGGTTTGTCGTACAGACTGAATGTAAGGGATATTTTAACAGGCAGAAAGAAGGATGAGGGAGAGTTTAGCAAACTAATATAGGCCTGGAAAATAAGATTTGATGACCTTTTAATCACTGGCTTTCTCAGTATGTAGAGGAAGGTCATTTATTTTCCCAGTGCTTCAGTTTCATTCTGTACTGTGGGGATAATAACACTACCTGAAATAAGCCTCATAGGGAGAAATGTTAAATACTGACACTTGCTTAAAGGTTTTGATCAAAGAATCACACTAGCTATTTACTTTGGGCATGTAAATGCTATGTGTAGATACAGAATTTCAAAGTAAAATAGGTCATCAAATCATGACAAGGTAAGGAACTCCTCTCGGGCTCTGACCAGAGGGTACCAGAGGACCTGTGGTATTTTATGAAACATCTGTTCCGTGCGCTAAAAGAACACTGGACATTAAAAAGCCTTTGACAATCTTCAGATGAAAAGACGAGTTATCACCTTTAAATCTGACATTATGGATAATTACATTTTCCTCCCTTAATCTCCCTGTTGTCCCAATTAGGGATGCTATTTCTCACTCCCTCTCCCAAAGTGTGGCGCAATGCCACTATGCATTATTGAACAGCTGCTTTACTTGACCCCAGAGGTGACTGCTTCTTGGCAGTGGATGAAACAAGCCACAGATTCCTTGACTACATCACAGAGATATTGTGACTAGCTTAATTAGGTAATGCTCAAGAAGTATTGTGAGATACTTGGATTAAAAGCATTATGCAAGGCCAAATTAATTATGAGTAATAATACAATCTTGATCTAAAGATTAATTTGAATAAGGGATAAAATAATAACAGAATCTCTGAGTCATGTACAGAGTGCTTTGCTTCTCCATATAAAATATCTCCCACATCATTTAAAATGTTTCGGTGGAGCAGAGCAGGGCAGTGCTGCTCAGAAGTGACAGGAATAGACACTTGCCAGATGTGACTCATCGCTGAACTCCAGCACTCATTTCCTCATTCACGTTTCAAGCACAAGACACCCTGTTCTCTATGACAGAGTTGCCTACAGATGCCTTAATGGGACATGAAATGATGAACCCGCCAGACAAGGGGTGGTGGGTGGTGGGTATTTGGCTTTGTTTTTAAAGTTTGGGGGATTATCTTCATTCCCTGTGCAGATCTGTGGTGACATGGCACAACCATTCTTGTCCCTGGGTGAAATCCTGGCATTTCTGAAATCAAGGAAACATCCCCTTTGACTTCAGCGTCATCAGGATTTCCACCACGTACGTGTTCCAGTGCTGTATTCTTTCAGGTAAGGAAACATGGAAATGCTGGAAATGATGTGATTTTATGTAGCCACGTAGTCAATTTCCCTACATTGAAAAATGTAAAATGAAAATGAAAAATCAGACCGAACTGAACTGACTGATGGTTAAATTTGTCTTAACAGCTGAGTAGCCATCACTGCAGCTTTTTGCTTGGTAAGATTTATACGTTTTGCGGATATCTAGAAAGTCTGGTATCAGATCTATTTTAATGAAATTTGAACACATGGAGATTGGTTTTCTAAGTCTAAACTTTTTATATTGTTGGGGTAGATTCTTTTGATTAAATACACATATCTACAGTATATTTAAGACATCTGCTCTAGGATGAACTGGGTTGCTCCCTAGGTCTGCGCTGACTCTAAGAGGAGTCTACAGTAACTAACTACATTTAGCCACATCAATTTTATAATTTTATACTTACTTTTTAGTAAATGCTTTAGGATTTTAATGAAAAAAGGCTGCAATATTGAATTATTTAATGTTACTGAGCTAGTTACTACAGAAATGTGAGCACAGAATTATATTTTAACTTTAGAAGCAGTGTATCTCTGCAAACTTCTCACTTTGATTACTACCTAATGAAATATTTGAACTGAATAGCCATTTTCTTTTCAGGTATTGGACAAATATCTCTTAACAACTACTCTTCACACGAACTCCACTTACAAGGCCAGATTTCCATATGCAGACTTCCTTGTTATGTAAAACCTGAGCTGACTGACTAAAGCCGAGCATATAAATGCCATCCTGAATATTTATTTCTAGGCCTTTTTTTTTTTTTTTTTGTTTACTTCTGTGTTTCATTATAATGAGATACATGGGTTTGTGTATTGGGAATTATAATTACTCGTGTCCATAGAGCAGCTCAACGGAGAGTATAATTATTGCTCAAATATTGGCTTAAGGCAAGAATTAGACTAGAAAGTCTGACATGGTCATGACTCTTACATTTTAATTTGTTCACCTCCTGGTAGCACCTAACAAGATCACCTATGCCTGTCCTAATATCTCAATACACAGAGATTAAACTTCTTCTCCTATACCCCTTTTTGTGAGGAAGATAGTCATACCCGAGAAAGAAGTTCACCTTCCTCACAAACGCACAGAGCTGTCTGAATTGCCACTGGTGCAGTACGGGGATGGCACACAGGGCAGCAGAAATGTCTCAGGCCACAAAGACATGACAGACAGTGCTGGGTGGACAGGGATGGAGGGCATTCTCATTTTGGGGAGAATTCCAGCAATGTTTTGGGACAAGCTATGTATCTGCCACAGCTGGGGAGATCTATTCAGGCTGGAGGTGACATATCCATTGCTCATGAGCTACACGTAGATTAAGGATCAGTTGGATGTGGCCGCTGAGGACTTCTTCAAGACAGGGGCTACAGCAGGGATGGCCAGAGAGCCTGCACCACATGCCCTCTGTAGGCACTGTGCATGCCCATCTATTCCCAGATGCAGCTTGGTCCAGAATTCAAAAGCACTTTTAGCACAGGAAGACACTGGACTGCCCCTTACTCACCTGTGGAAGAGGAGCAGAGAAAGGCTGCTGCCCAGCACAGGTACCTGCTCCTTTGCTAATACAACTGTGCACCACTGACACTTCTGGTTTCTTGTATTTTCTGTCTGTTGCACAGTTTAATTTCCTGAGAACTCTCATGCTTCAGTACCACAAAAGTCTCCAGGCTTTAACACAGCATACCTGGTAAGGTGTTATGGTTTGTGCTATATGTTGGACTAAACCAAAAAAATCAAGCCCTATCAAGCAATAAAAACCTAAAACATCTCTTCTTTGCCTATTATCACTGAATTCTGGGCCTCCAAGTCACTGAAAAATATGTGGTACTCAGGCTTTCCTGGGCTGGATTACTCTGAGTTTGCATGAAGATTTTCCTCCACAGCAGAGGCATGACCATCTCCTCAGAGATACATTGCAGGGCATGTATGCAGAAGCTTGTTCGGGGAACTACAGACCTAGCTACAATGCTAGAGTTGGCCAAAATTTCTCCATAAGGCCTTGGTAAAGTACATGAGCCTACACAGAGACGCCCATCCCGCTCTCCATGCTACAACTGGGTGAATAGAGGAGCTGCTTACAAAACAATAATAATTTTCCAGAAATTTATCTCCGTTACAGAAATGCTGGAAGTGGTTAAGAGGTGACTGAGTGAACCAGTTGTAAACATCATTTGTTCTGTTTTAAATGTCTCTTAGTAATAAATGTTCACAAACAAGCACAAATTAAGTTCATTCTGCATATTTTAAATTCATTGTACCTGTTTTATTTATGTCTTATGTCTCACTATATGATTTTAAGTGGTTTTATAAAATTGCTTTAAAAGAGATGATTCTGTAGAATTTGTATACACTTGATATATATCTTTGCAATGATTTGGTTTTGTGCATCCTTTCATTTACAGAATAAAGACTGCTTAAACTTTTATTAAGACAACTCAAGTAATTTCCTTCTAACAAAGTGAATGAAAAACACATCATTAAAAGAAGATTTAAAGATGAGAAAAAATCTTTTTCATGACAGCACAACTCTTGAATAATAATTTCAGCTCTGACAGTAACCTCTTAGTTATTTAATGAAATCTTACTAAGCAGCATTTTATCCCGTATGTGTCAAGATGTTTTGGTGAAAGAACTTTGGTCCCAACATGTGCTTTGGGGGCAAGAGGCACTGGGAAAACGTTTTTTGAAAAGAATATAAGTAAATACAAAAAATTAAAAAATTTCAAATAATAAAAAAGCAGGGCATTTCAAACAATTTTTTCAGTTGTCTTTGAAGGTAGCTTCGGTGGTAATAACAGCAGTTCTTCGCTCTCTGTCAAGCCATGCATGTGTGCAGGCAAAAGTGCGTCACTGTCCTTTCCTTCACCACCCGCTTGTTATGACCATTTGTGCTGATATACAACCCGTCTCCTCAGCTCTCTCCCCAGCATCACTAGCTGTGACCCAGCTGCATCTCTTCACCCGCCCGCCATATTCACCCCAAGCCCTTCTTTGCCATCACACCAGCCCCACGCTCGGCCAGCAAGCTGGAGTCCAGCGGTGCACAGTGGAAGTGCACACCCCCCCATACCCTAACACCTTGGCACAGGACTGGTGTCAGGACAGCTTGGGATGCCCATGGCTGCCATGGTGCATGGCAGTGAGCCATCCTCTGGGATGATGCCCCTTCCGTGCAAATGCTCAGGTCAGCATCTTTGCAGCTGCTGCTCTGAGGTACCACTGCCCTGTCAGCCATTCCCCTACCCCAGCAGGGCAAGGCCTCCAGTAATGCACTGGGCCACTGAGGCTGCAATTCCTCTCACCTAAGCCCAGCTTTCTAAAGGTTAGAGATCTGGATACCGGTCTGTTCCCTTTCCAGCTAATAGAAGGAGACAGGAACAGCTGCTGTCAGAGCCAAAGCTCCAGGTGGACCTCACTCCTCTCCAAAGGTGTCTGTCCTCCACCTACAAGGACATCACTTGGCTAACACTAACTGCATGTGGCATTGCCAGGTCTTGAGAGATCACAGAGACAGAGCCTGACCTTAATGTGCAACATAATGATTTTAGCATTAACAGAACTATTCTCAGCAAGCAAGGTGCTCTACATAAGATCTGCACGTGGTCCTCCCAGCATCTGGTCCTATTATTTCAAATTTCTTTTTCAGATTATAAAATACCAGAGCAATACAAACAAAAAGTGTTCCCAATGATGAAGAAATGTTGTTAGAAGCTAATAAAGTAACTTTCTAAACCATTTTATACCAGCTTGCCAATAGCCCAAGCCCAGACTGAGCTAACTCAAAAGGACTATAAATACTGAATTCTGAAAATTAACAAAATAAATAAAACCACACTAACATTAGCCAAACAAAATTAAAGGTGGAACCAAGAAAAGTAGAAGCAGATTGTTCGCATTTCTCAAAGATTATGGCTGGAAATATATTATGCCTATAAGTACAAAGGGGAAATTGAAATTGGTAGTATATGTAGATCAGCACATTTAAAGTAATATTACGTAAGTAATTTCATTGAGTATTGATCTACTTAAAAGCCATATAGCATAGAAGAACAGTGCTCTTGTTACATGAAGTGCTTCATAATAAATAAGCAAACTACTGAGTAAATCCATCTCATTCATAACCTGCACAGAAGATGACAAAGATAATAATTGGGAAAAAACCATCAGCTAAATCTATCAGTGTTCATTATAAAGTTTTTCCTTAGTGCCAAATTAATCTTTCTCAAACTTTTTTCTCATGCCACTACACTTTGATTCTTCATGTTAAAAATGTATCTGAATAGAAGGGCGAAGACACATCTTTCATTTGCAAAGTCAAATTCATATCTTGCATTTGCAAATAAGAAATAATTTGAAATTTGATTAAATACATATCATCAAATGACATGCCTGGCACCAGGTTGTGATTGTGAAACCCTTCCAGTAGAGTGAATGATTTTTAAGCTCTCTCTTTTTTTTTTTTTTAAGAAAAAAATTACTGGCTTGCTTTCTAGCACTAGCATTTACTTTTAACAATACACTTTCTGAACCTTAATTTTTTTGTGATGGAGCTGTTTTGACTGATCTCACAGTTCTAAAAGTCAGTGAAAATCCTCTGTAACACTGAAGTGAAAGCCTTGATCAGGCATTGCTTTTTCTTTTTAAAGCTGAAACAAATATAGAAGCATGTCTCTTAGTACTTTTACATCAATCTTCTGCTCATGAACAATGAACTCAGGAGTGGAGGGAGAAGATGAGGGCTTTCTCTGGGACAGGAGAGAAAGGCAGGGGAAAAAAAGAATAAAACCTCCTATAGTTTCTACTTAAAAACCTTATAAGAACAGCTCTGCCTCCCCCTTTGTGTTTTGTGGATGGAGGGTTTTGAGCTGATTAGTGACAGAGGTGGGTTAGCATAAGGACCATTTATTAAAATGAGGAAAAATAGCTTTT
The DNA here is from genome assembly GCF_015220075.1 of Falco rusticolus. Classification (NCBI taxonomy): domain Eukaryota; kingdom Metazoa; phylum Chordata; class Aves; order Falconiformes; family Falconidae; genus Falco; species Falco rusticolus. Next base: position 81,377,364 of record NC_051192.1, read on the forward strand.
CAGGTCAAATGCTTCCACATCCTTTGCCTTTTCCAGTGGTTAATCAGTACTGTCTTCTGAGACATGACTATTCTGATTCCTGTTGGAAAGAAGATTATTGCTGTAAAAATGTTCAAAAGACAAAGATTTCAGAGTATATATTATCAATTTGTATGAGTCAAATATTTGTTGGCAAAATCTCACTGGGATTTGCTTGATCCTGCAAAATGTAGTTTCCAGCTCTAGCTCAGCATACTCAGACCAGACATATACAACTCAGTCCCATGTATCAAAGTAAAGGTTTTTAGCGTGTTGCAAAACTCATCCCTAGTTGTTTCTGTTCCAGTAACTTTTCTGTATTTTTATTGTAGAAAGTTCCTGTTAGTTGATACAAAATTCCTTTCTCACACTGCACCCATCCCAGGAGATGTGAAATGTATTGTCTGAGTGTGAATCTGTATAGGCACACACACATAAATCCACACACATGCTCTAAGATGTAGACAGCATCAGTCGGCCTCCTAATGTCTACACCCAAACTTAAAAAGAGGGACTGTTCAACACAAGAACATGTAAGTGCCCATACTGAACTGAAAAGGTGAGGATATTTTTTTAAAAAACATTCCTCTTATTGCGACCACCAACATAACTGACATAGCTCTCCTATCTATCATCAATTAATTTTATAATTGCTGTAGGTGAAAACTAGATTTAAGCCAAAGTCTTGGAGTCATGAAATTCCTGTTACCTACCACTTCAGTAAATGGCCAGCTTCATCAGTTCAGGCTTCAATTACACATGAGGAAAATATCAAAGAATCTAAAGATTTTCTTTGATCTGCTTATAAACATCTGGAGATCAGTGGCAAGAATCAAGGTACAGTAATATCACCGGTTGATTCAAACAAATTAAGCATCAGTGAAGAAAGTCATTGAAATGCCTGAAATTCCCAAAGTTCTTAGAAGACTGGATTTCTTCTAAGATATATTTTTATCAACTAACTAACTTGGCAGTGCTCAATAATGCTGAGAAGCTATTAAGCTAAGCGAATAATAAGCTAAGTGAATAAAGTTAGTAACTATCAGAAACTATCTGGTTTTTGTTAGTCAGCTTCTTGACAAGCAGTTGTAACCAGCAGCCCTGGTGTCCAACTGGGAAAACTCTTGGCTCGAGATAGATTCTTAGAGGAGAAATTTCAACATCAAAATAAAAAATGGTTTCCATGTAGCTTTAGAGTTTCATTTTGTTTCCTTAAATTATATAAGGGGGTGGAATTTTATTCTTTCATATACCAACCAGAAGGTAGGAAAATTTAGCAACAGCAGCCTGGATAGATGGTTACACATAACATACAGAGTATTGCAATAGGATGTGACATGCTGTGCGTTGCAAATGACATAAATCATTAAACACTCTAATGTTAAAGGCCCTTAAGTAATTTATGCAATTTACTGGCTAGTCCACAAGTCAGTATTTCAAGATTAATATTACACTATTCTGGGTTGTTGAACAAGGTTGGTGGTTGGCTCCCTTCTTTTTCCACCACCTTATTTTGTGTTTTTCGTTAGCAATATTACTTAATGCTTTATTGAACCTCCATTTGCCTGTTTTCTCACTATGTAGATATATTTCTGTTCCCTGTAGCCATGTACCTGCGGAATAACATGCATAGTATTCTCTTTAAAATGTAGTGTCATTATGAATACTTGTTTAAGCACACAAAAATTGCTTGCATTCAGAGGCCAGTAAATATGGAGTTAAGCCAATCTCAGGTGCTATTGTCAAAGTCTCATTTTTCTACACAGGTTTGTACATTCATCGAGTTATATGATTGCAGCGTTCATAATGTCATTTCTGCTGGTTTTGTAACAGCATACACTCTACGTATCTTAGGAAAAAAAAAAAGGGAAAATAAAGAGAGTTGCATTTTCTACTCATCCTTGTTCAGCACACAAAATGCTACTCTGAGCCACTTGAAGTTCAACCTGAAAATTTTAGCACTAAATGGTTGTTAAAATACACACAGAACACAAAGGAGAATTCTATTAACTCAATTAAAATGGAAAGACAGATGTTAAGCACAAAAATTCCCACAAATTACTGAAAATTCCTTTAACATCCTCCTGTCCTATAAGGTAGCTATGAAAATAGATTGCCTCTTTGTTGGAGGAAATACCAAGCCAAATGCTATTACTGCACCCTCTCATTTTAAAAGAAGTTGCACAATGTCAAAATGTTTTATTCCTATAATTTATCTGACATTTTATTTTCAGCATGCCTCTTTCTGTGTAAAGAGATTTGTTTTCATGAAATGAATGGAAAGAAAGAGGACAGTAAGATTAAAAAATGGAAGTCAGGGCAAAAATAAACCATCTGTAGTCATGCATCTCCCTGTAAAAATGCCAGATATCCTTGACACTGGGATAACTGGCTGCTTTGCGTGACAAAGGGCATAGAGGAGGCATTAGCTCACTCAGAAAAGGCTTTCATTGGTGATACCCAGACTTATGGGGTCCTTGCAGCAGGAAGCCCACCTGGAGACATCTCTGCATCCCCTGACCTGGTCACTCTTGTCGCATCAAATCTCTGAGGATGTGACCAGCATGATGTGCCTTGTCCTGCTTGTTTAGACAGGTAGGACAGGAACAGCATGTCTCACCTGAAGCTGGTGCAAGCAGTGTTTGTCTCTTTTATATCATAATTCCCTTGCATCACCCACTGATTCAAAGAATGCAATTAGACTCACCCTAAATGCGAGATCGCTTTGTATTACCTCCATGAGCGATGCTATTGTAGTGTAAATTACTGTCAGTGAATAGAGCATGGATAAAGAGAGGCATTTTTCTGGTGTGCATTCCTCTTTTAATAGTAATAAGCAAAATCACTTCTCTTCTTAGACAGGCTGGGGAATACAAGCAACTGCAACTGTTCATTAGCTCATTTACACAAGTACGTTTTGCTAAATAGTCACATATTCTTGTATCCTCACTGCAGGAACAAGACAAGATTGCTGAAGCTCAAAAGAAACAAAGACAAGCCCAGGGGGACTGCAGATATTTATTTAATCACAGGACCATTTACCTGATTTTCTTAAGGTATTTGCTTCTTGAATTCAAACCCATCCATAATAAGGACTGAGCAATTCACCAAACTTTGAGAATTAGACATCAAAAGAAGCCCGTTTTATCTGATTAAAATGAAAGAAAAATTTTGCAGTCTCTGGCACATTAAAAGATAAAAATCCTCCCCTCCTTTGCCCTCCTTCACACGCTTACACCTTGTCTCCAGGATCACATCACATGAGAAAGAAACTTGTCAATTATCAAAACTTTTAACACCAAGACCGGGATTAGACAGAACACAGAAACATGTTTCAAAATTAATGCAGTAAAGAAATATGGCAGTAAGAAAGGCAGTCTTATGCTTCATTTTAGTATTTCCTCATTTTCGTTATTGGTTTGCAATATCAGCATCTCATTAGAGTCTAAGCTACAAAGAAAGCTTCAGGATAATAAATCTTGCCTTAGGCACCAACGTTTGACGGGAAAGGGACAATAATATTTTAAAGTCAGTGGAACTGTGTGTGGGCAGTAAGGAAGAGGGGCTTATCTGTAGATTTACTGTGAAACAAGTACGCTCCTTCAAGCTCTAAATCCCTCTCCTACTCACAATTAAAGGCATAGATAACTTCTTAATGTACAGCAGCTGACAGTTCAGATGATGGAAAGCCAATATCTTTCAGTCTCTGTTTACTTCTTACTCTGTACACAAAATTCAGCCGTATGCAGAATCCATTTGGGACAAAAAGAGCTTGACTAGCAGTGTAGAGATCATTTCCAGTATAAAACTGTTTCATCCATCAACTCTCTCCAGCAAGACGCGACTGGCTATTTCACTTGCAGGGCAGAGGAGGAGATACCGAAGGCGGAAGCAATCAGTTCAGTGAAAAAGGGAACACTCCTTTCAGGCAGAATTTCAGGCTTCTAAATGACTTCCTGAAAGCCTCTGCATGGCTTGTTGATGGTTATTTTGTTTGCTTATTTGTCCTCAGAAAGGTAATTGCCAGAAAACATGATTTCAACTTACGAGATTTTGTTCATAGGGAAAGCAGTGCAAAAGATGTGGGATATTAACAGGTACAATGAATGAAGTCTTGAAGACTTTTTTCAGTTTATACAAAACTCTAACCAAACCTGGCAGAAGTTTTAGCACTTCAGAAACCCCGGAATTTGGCCTGCTGTGTTTAGCTGTGAAGCTCTTACCTCCACTTATTAAACAGAGGTACAGTATTTATTTGTACATTTAAATTGAGTTTATTTCACAAGTAAAATTTATCCAACCCACCAACAAAGGTTGCCTTTAATGCTCATTACTGCTTGCTTCTAGCAGAGAAAGCTACGAAACAGATCCTGCTTGATCAAAAGCATCTTATGGCTCTCCTCAGCCTCTCTGGAGGCAGGGAGGCTTGCCCACCACAGGAGCAAGGAGCTACTGCCTGGGGGACTTGCCTGGTATGACACTTGGATTATCAGTTTATGCACTTTTATAACTCTGCTGAACTTTTTTAACTCTGTGTCCTTGTTCTTTCTATTAATCTGTTGTTTTACAGGATGTAACAGGAAGACTGACAAACTAAATTGTGCAAAAAGGAATACAAATGAGAAGTTTGGTGTGCCTCCAAAATATCTATAAAAACATCCCTATTTTTATATTATTTTTCATATTTCTGTATCCTGCCTTCTCCCCTTCTCTATTAATTTTCCAAGAGATTCCTGACTGATCCTTACTTGTCATAAATATTTTGCAAGGAATTTATTTAATTATTTAAAGAAGATGGCTAGTCATATCTCACTCGTGCTAGCTATACAGTGACTAACTGAGGAGACGTACATCTGCCAACATTTGTGGGTCCAAACCCAGGTGCCTGATGCTTGTTACTGGCTCTGCATTCAAAATGGCATGAATCAGTTTGCACTTGCAATGCCCATTTGCCTAGGTTATCTGCTTGCCTGGCCCAGCAACTGCATGGAAGACAGGTAGGTAGATTCCTGCTAAAACCTGAAAAGCAGCAGGTCCTTCTGTTGACCCCAGAAGGAAACGTACCAGTTTCCCAGGCCCTGACCCAACGGCGCACCACTCTAAAGGATATGTGGAAAGACCTGAATGAAACCAATGAGCAATCTTTCTTGAGGAGTCTATTCTGTGCCTATATTGATATTGCAAGCAATTTACCTGAAGAGACACATAATCTACAATCTTCAGAAGATCTGGGTATCTTATATAGTGTTATATCTCAGTGACAGAAATGAAGTCAAAATCACTGTGTTGCTTGTGCTCCTCCAGGATTACATTTCAGTCTCAGTGAGACTGGCAGCTGACTAGGGTAAACAAGAAAAGATGGCAGATACTGATTAACAGTGAAATTGCTTACTTTTTATTCACTGACCCATGATCGAAGTGATTGAAGATCATCCTCCTAGAAAATGGTATCAAAAAAGCAGGTTCAGCTGTTTTTCACCTCACTGATTACTTAGGTGCAGCAGCATTTTTATTTTTGGAAAGAAAGGAGCACTTCTTTGATCTTAAAAATTTATATCAGTACTTTTTTTATCAGTTCAATCATTCCTGTGTAGCATATTTTTGTGCTTAAACATACTGCGCAGAGACTTGCATCAATAAAAGGAATTGTAATAATTCTTAGTTCTTTTTTTTCCAATTTCTATGCAGAAAGTTTCTACAGTTCCTTCTATCCAGTTTCTGAGTCTTCATGTTAATTTCAACTGCTATTATTATTAGTGACTACTTAAACAAGGAGACACTTCTTTATAAAGCTTTGGGTTTTTTTTCATGGTAGACATCAGAAGATAACCTGTTTGAAATGATTTAAAAACAAACTTTAAAATAAGATGCTACTGTATTGGGTCTGGCTGAGATGGAGTTAACTTTCCCCACATCAGACCTGATAGTGCTGTGGTTTGTACTGGTAGCTAGAAAGCTTTGATAAGTCACCAGTGGTTTGGCTAGTGCTGAGCAGCACTGGCCCAGCATCAAGGCTGTCTCTCCAACATTCCCCCACCTCACCCAGTAGGCTAGAGATGGGCAAGATCTTGGGAGGGGACATAGCCAGGACAGCTGACCCAAACTGACCAAAGGGATATTCCATACTATATGACGTCTGCTCAGCAGTAAAAAAGCTAAGAGAAAGGAGGCAGGGGAGGGGTATTCATCTTCTGGAGCAACCAGAAAGGCAGGTCCTGCTTGAAAAACTTGATCTCCCTCTATGACAAGATGACCCACCTACTAGATGAGGGAAAAGCTGTCATGTTGTCGACCTAGTATTTAGTAAAGCCTTTGACACTGTCTCCCACAGCATTCTCCTGCAGAAACTGGCTGCACATGGCTTGCACAGGTGTGTCCTTCACTGGGTAAAAAGTGGCTGGATGGCCGAGCCCAAAGAGTGGTGGTGAACGGAGTTACCTCCAGCTGGCGGCCAGTCACAAGCGGTGTTCCCCAGGACTCAGCACTGGGGCCAGTCCTGTTCAATGTCCTTATCGATGATCTGGACGAGGGGATCGAGTGCACCCTCAGTGAGTTTGCAGACGACAGCAAGTTGGGGGGGAATGTTGATCTGCTTGAGGGCAGGAAGGCTCTGCAGGGGGGTCTGGACAAGCTGGATTGATGGGCCGAGGCCAGTTCTATGAGGTTCAACAAGGAGAAGAGCCGGGTCCTGCACCTGGGTGACCACAACCCCACACAGCGCTACAGGCTTGGGGAAGGGCGGCTGGAAAGCTGCCTGGTGGGAAAGGACCTGGGGGTGCTGGTCAACAGCCGGCTGAACATGAGCCATCGGTGTGCCCAGGTGGCCAGGAAGGCAACAGCATCCTGGCTTGTATCAGCAACAGTGTGGCCAGCAGGACCAGGGCAGTGACTGTCCCCCTGTACTGGGCACTGGTGGGGCCCCACCTCGAATCCTGGGTTCAGGTTTGGGCCCCTCACTGCAAGACAGACACTGAGGTGCTGGAGCGTGTCCAGAGAAGGGCAACGGAGCTGGGGAAGGGTCTGGAGCACAAGTTCTATGGGGAGCAGCTGAGGGAACTGGGGGTGATTAGCCTGGAGAGGAGGAGCCTCAGGGGGGACCTTATCGCTCTCTACAACTGCCTGAAAGGAGGTTGTAGGCAGGTGGGTGTTGGTCTCCTCCCAGGTAACAAGCGATGGGATGAGAGAAAAGGCTTCAATTTGAGCCAGGGGAGGTTTAGATTGGATATTAGGAAAATTTTCTTCATGGAAAGGGTGGTCAAGCACACGAAGGGGTGGAATCACGGTCTCTGAAGGTGTTTAAAATCAAGACAATGCTGTGCTTAGGGACATGGTTTGGTGATGGACTTGGCAGTTGGACTTGATGATCTCAGAGGTCTTTTCCAACCTAAATGATTCTATGATTCTATCAACCGCTACCTGTACTGGAGCCCTACTTCCCAGGAAGTGGTGGTACATTGCCTGCTGATGGGAAGTAGAGAATAAATCTTTTGGTTTTCCTTTGCTTCCACATGTGGTCTTTGGTTTTGCTTTATTACACTGTCTTTATCTTGACTCACAAGATTATTTTCTCTGTGTCTTCCCCCACTCGAGGAGGGGAGTGATAGAGTAGCTTGGTGAGGACCTGGCCTGCAGCCAAGGTTAACCTACCACAGCTACCAAAAATTTTTAACATCTTCAGACTCAAAGGTGCATTTACCTTCATAATTTTTGTAACAACATAGTTTTTGTAGAGTTTACAACCAGTGTATTGGAGAGTCAGCTACTAAGCAGAAGACTGCTTACTTTTTTTTTCTCTCTCTCTTTGAAACTGTTAAGAGGTCATTCAATATACTGTCACCAAAAAGCAACATCTGATCACTGTGTAAGACACTTCAGTGTCAAGTGGTTCTAGAAATTGAAAATCGATGCTACGTTTATCAGACGTGGAAAAACAATGAAAAAGATAGAAAAATTTCCAATGCACAGGTTTTCCCTTTGTGGAGGCTCAAAATTCTTTTAAGATCTTCTTATTTCATTGTTTTAAATTGAAAATGAAAATCCATGTGCTTATCATTTTTTTTCTTTTTAGGTTGAACTGTTTTAGTCACCTAACAGTCCATTGTTCGTGATTTTGTGATATTAATAACTCAACATTACCTTTCAAGGATTTTCTTTGAAAACTCACTGTCTAAGCCCTTGTAAAAGTCTGATTTGAGTTGCATTTATGATTTTATAGTGATGGACCTGTCAGTTTTTCAATTATAAAGTTTTCTTTTCAAGGACATTACATCATCTTTGAATTCCTTCAGGGACAACTGCATGATCCTTTTAGAGTTTCCTGTATTTGGCAAGATTTTGAAAGCTACTTAGATATTTCACAGGAGCTTTCTTAGCTCTGCATTGGAAGCTTACTACATATAACTCATGAAACTGTAATTTAAACATAGAAAATCAGTATGGAATGACATTTGACACAGTACTCGATAGCAATTTTTTTTCAGTTATGAATTGTGTAGTATCTTTATTTGGGAGTTTTCTTAGAAAAATGTAAATACTCTGTCCTGCAAATGTGCAGAGAATTTAGGACTGTGGAACAGAGGTTTGGACACATGTTCAAACCTACCCTATTTAATTTATAATCAATTTTGTCTAAGCACCCAGTTTTTGACAACTGAATTAACATCTCTGTTGCATCAGTGTCTTTGAAAAATATAAATAGTGATGTTGCATATGGCCACAGGCTGACTTACAGCTGTCATGTCACCAAAGAAGGAGAAAAGAACACCATGTAATTTTAACCCATTGAAAGAAGTCCTCCAGGAAAAGAGAGAAGTAAGGCCCTGTAAAATTTAGACTACAGCTAATAAGCTTTGAAGCCAATATAAATGGAAAGCAGTCACTTTTGAGAGAGAAAGGCACATCAGCGGAAACTGACTTCCCCTTGACGCCTCCAATTTCTCTGCTGCTTCAGGTTCTGTCAGCTTTGCTAAACTCCTCTCCTATGCTTTACTGAAGACAGTTTCTTCATCTTACTACCTAAATCTAAAGGGGTTTGCTATCTTCTCCTATTGACCTATTTCAACTGCTAATGGAATGTCTAATGGCCAACAGGTGACCTATTTCCTATGGAAGATGAGCTTAAGTCACCCTGAATATGATCACTAACACTTGAAACGAACTCTGGCTAAAAGCCATTACCTAGAATAGCAAACACTGTATAATCTGGTTTTTTTGCTTTGAACATAACAGGTAAGAAAACCTAATGGAAGATCTTGGAAACAAATATGCACTGAAAAAGGCTAAACAACACCTATGAAAGCAGCTAGGTTGAACAGGATTGGCAAGAATTCTGTCCAAGTTAGTTGCTAATTAATATCTTTGTTAATCACTTGGGTCAAATGGGATAACTGACTTTATTAGATAGGGTGCTAGTAAAGAAGCTGGAGACAAAAGTATTTTTTCTCACTCTGTGGTTGATTTCCTGTGTCAATCTGTTCAAAAGAAATAGCACTTTCTTACCACGAAGATGCCAAGGAAAATAGAAGGATGCTCAGCCATGGCAGTAATGAAGAGCTCAACAGTGCCTACAACCTGAAACAAGACACAATGGAGAAAACAGATGCCAGCAAGCAATCTCTAAATAATATTCTAACAGCCTTTCCCACTGCTGCTGTAGGAGAGACCAAACTGAACTAGATGGACCATTGGTCTCACTCACTGTGGCATTTCTTATGTTTTCAACTGATACGTGCTTCCATGCTTGGTGTTACTTGCTGCTGGACTTAACAGATAGGGAGACCCAGGTGAAATCATATTGATTGACAGCCTGAGGAATAATCTGTGGGACACTGGGATCATCTCTCTGGCTTGGTATCAACTTTAAACTGAACTAAATTCCCAGAGCATTCAGACAGCCTATCTAACACGTTTTCTAGAAATAAAATAAGTGAGGACAAGCTGGACTTCATGATTATTGGCAGAACAATTTCCAGCCCTGGAAACAGGTTTAGAAGTAATTATTTCTGCGTAAGAGAGGGTTTCTTAGTATATGAAGAAACACCAGTGACAACATAGGTTTCTTTGAACTCTCACAGTACTTCAAAAGCTCTGAGCAGTCATGAGCATTTGAAGTATTATTCCTTGAAGACATTTAATAGCGAGCAACAGTGTTCTGAGGGCTACCTAAATAAACATTTCAACTAGAAAACAAAGAAGAAAACATCTTTTTTTGCTTTTTATAGCATCTCACTTGCAAGTGCCATAGTTATGGTTGAGAAGGTATTTCCATTATGACATTTAGCGGTTAAAGAACATGATCTGTTGTGCTAATATTGTTCATATTTGTTCACTACCCAACTATGAATTATTATGAAAGTATAGTAAAAATCCAGTCGGGCTGGTTCTGAGTTATGGAATATAAGCAAACAGATTTTTGTATCATTTGAAAAATACTTAGGTTGCCCTTTTACACTCCAATTCAGGTAACTTTTAGCTTGACATATACCTGCCTTTGGCATGTTTGAAGAAATCTGTTTTTGAAATAATGAAGTTATGCATCTTAAAACTGCCTACCTCAATCACAACTGTGCCACATTGCATATTTATTAAAGGCCACATTTTCCCTTGAGAGAAATATGTGCATATTCTCCCAATGAAGTCATGCACATATCTGCGTGTAGAATGTGGCGATAAAGCATAAATGAAATAGTAGAGTTGAAGAAGGATTGAAAATTATAAAAGCTATTGGAATATAGCTCCCCTCCAAAGGGAAGGTGCATGGGAATACAAGAGGATTATCTCCATAAATACATTTCTTGGTCCAGTTTCACCTTAGGTTGTCAGATCCATGCAGAGCAAAACTTATGATTAAACTTCGGTTATTTTCTTGACCTTAGGGAAACGGTATGTAAAGCACACACATCAAGTATCACATGCATTCCACAGAACTCAGATTTCTTTATTCTCAGATATGAATTATCCAAGTAACTTACATAAGAATTTCACTCTCCTGGCTTGCTGCCTTTTCTTTCATTGTTTCTCAAATCCTTGAGACCACAAGCTATGCAACCAATCAAGGTTATAGTAAAGAGCAACTGAATATTACAGTTGAAATGAAAAACTGCATTGATTTTATATAACTGAAAAATAAAATAGTGAATTATTTCAACAAAAAGTCTAGAACTTACTTAGAACTAAACCAAACAGAATTTAGTTAGAACTTAATCCAGTTCATTTTATGAACCATACTTATACAGTGGTTTTCATGGATTTAAATGAAGTACATTTCCTTCTAACAAGGGTTTTAGTGATATTTTAAGTCATGACAACTCAGTCTACTTTCAAAGTTACACATATAAAATTTAGGTTCACCATTGCAGCCAATTCCTTCTAAACATTTGTTTTCTTAATAATTACACAGTTGGCAATCTTGTTCATTTTTGTATTATTATTATTTTTTTCTGATGTCTTCTGCTAATTCAGCAGAAACATGATTAAAGACAGGACGCATATTCTAGCAGATGGGCGATTGCCTCTTAAATCCTCCCATGGAATGGATAATTGCAGGCATGGGCACCTGCACTTTTCCTCCCTTAAAATATGGACAGCCCAGCCTTTGTGGTTCTAATCTGTGGCCTGAGGCCCACATACAGGCCTTCAGATTTCTGGATAGCTGCATCAGGATATAGCTTATAGTGATTTGATTTGAATTTAAAATTGTGTCACTTGAGCCATGCTGTGCCAGATTTTAAATGGCATCTTCATTTGTATCTACTGAGGCTCACATTCGTGTATCACCACCATTTTATTTCAGGCATGGGAACCATGGTAATGTGACCCTCTCATGCTGTAAGCAGATGCTCTTCTCCTCTGCAGCCCAGCTGCTGGAAGAAAGGATTTATGTCAGGTCCACTGTTCTTCCCTGATGGGCGCCAGGAGCCCCAGGAAGCACAGGATAAGAGTTTCAAAGCAGATACAGTATTGATTGCAGCTCCCTTGATCTGTTAAAATTATGTTCAACCCTTCAGCTGCAAAGCTCAGTAACCACTGAACTAGGACATGTGGTGGAATTTTTCTGAGGGAGGGGAAGTTACGTGTGGAGGAGACAAAGTGTTTTATCTTTGGAGGCCAGTTGCTATAGTTGAAACATATTAATCAGATGATAACAAAAAATTACTTTCTCTTCCTCTTCACAACAACCTGTTTTACTTTGTCATTGGTATCTAGCTGTATGTCTATCTATCCAGCTGTCTAAATGTGTATATATATATATATGTATTTATGTGTGTATACCTCTATATATGACCTATTCTATTTATACTACATATTGCATTAAAAATTCATTTTACTAATCTAAAATATTTAAGATTTTCTGAGCAGTGTTTTTTATTCTCCAATCTGTTTTCCAGTTTCTACATACAAGGAATTCTGGGTTCCAATAATCTACATTTTTTAATAATTTAACCTGAAGCCTACATTTCACACAGGAAAAAATGAATGACTCAATGGTTTAAGCTTGTTAAACTCAGTGGGCCACATTTACAATTAGAACAAACTGAAAAAACTCCTTTTAAGTTAATGAAAGGGTGACAATTTACATGGCTGAGCAGATGGCCCTCCCTCTCCTCACCTCACCTGTGAGAGCTGTACACTACAGTTCTTTTAAGGGGAGAAGTTACCCTAATTTTGAAGACTAAACCAGACTGCTTAGTCTATAAGAATAGGTCTCTTAATCAATAGTTGCATGCGTGCCTGCATGCAAGTGAGTGTGTGTAAGCACATCAGCTTCCACAAACAATATAAGCTTCCATAAAATGAGGAAATGTCTACGTTGTCCTTTGTGGACTGAAGGAGGAAGGGTACTTTGGTGCCTGGTCAGTCATGGATTTCCTAACACACAGGGCTTCCTTGTGCTTGACACCAGCTGTGTGGCACAGCCAGATTGATACTGCACAATGCATGACCTGGACAGTGCCACAGTATCACACAGATACGCTGTCTGGTCCAGAAAACAACTTCTTTGTTGCTATGTGGTGCAAAAAGATTGTGGATGTTTTTTAGCAGGAGACTTCTCAGCACTACTACTAAGAGACTGGGAAGAATGAGACTGACAAAGGCAGATGCCAAGCAAGGAGCTTCTTGAGGGAATCAAAATTCTTACCCGTGTGTAAGACTGACAGACCACATTCAATTCCCTCCAGTGCAGATCACAACATGTATGTCCACATACATGTCACAGCCTCCAAAACCTCTCCTTATTTTAGGTCTGGAATAGTCAAGTTTTTACAAAATACCATAGTAGCTACTTCAACCAGTTTCTGCCCGATAATTCAGTGGCCAGAGTGTTCAGCTGCAAGGTGGCACACACATACTCCATTCCTGAGTCAGTGTTCAAGCCCACCTCTCCCATCCTGCAGCCCAATTCACCGACTATAGGCTACCTTCAGGTGGTCAGGGTGAAGGTATGGGCAGAGCACTGTTTTGCTTCAGGTTTGGTTTGGTTTGGTTTGAAGGGACTTCTGGAGGTTGTCTAGTCAGCCCTATGCCCCACTTCAAGTAGGACTGTCACCATGACCAACATTGCAATTGCAGCTCTTCCATCAGAGGATGAGACAGCATATTACATAGTATCACATATGACCCCTCACATAAAGGTAGCTTGGTTTCTTACCTGAAAGTAAGGCAAATTCCAGTTCTCACTGCAGAAAAATACACATTACCTGGAGCAGATATCAAAACTGGAGCCTCCCCTTTCTGCCAGGTAATTGCTTTTTCACCTTATTAAAGCTCCCTGTAGCCTGAAGAGTATTTAATTCTACCCAAAGCAGAGCATTTTTGGCAAAAAGAACTGAGACAACCCTCTTTCAGAACACCTCTGTTATTGCTGAGTGCAATGCTCCTGTGGGAGACAAGGTGCAAATTCCCCCCAGAAAAAAGAATTTACTCTGTACCCTTCAAGCTCTGAATAATAAGCTACTGGTTAGACAGGCGAGGCACTAGAAGCACTAGCACAAACCACTGTGTCTTACACCAGCCAGCATCTGGCATTTTTTGTCTGTGAAGTGTGATTGAGTATGTTCCAAGAGGTGGAACTAATTTCATCAAAACTTATGCCAGACCCATTTGAGTCAATAGAAAGAAATGAACATTGAAACCCGTGATTCAGCTGACAACCAACATTTGCACAGAGGAATGTCAATCAGAATGTCAGGATTAAATCAGAAAAATGTAGATATTTTAATGCACTCTATTTTCTATATGATGAGGCATTTAGGGAGGACTTATCAGACAGTCTTTAATTCTAGCCCCGCGTGCAGAAATGTATTCTGAAATTTTTATATTCTAGGATAGCTACTTCATAAAAATTACCTCTTCCTCTCTCTGCTTCTTTATAAACTTCATAAAGAAATCCTTGTGGAATCATAATAAACCCCACTAAATTAAATGAAAACTCTTTTTATATGCCCCTACTTTAATTTTTCTTTGCTCCCAGATGTCTGTTGTCCTATACAGGGAAAAAAGAAAAAAAAAAGATCTCACAATAGTGCTGCGTTAGTCTTAGATCAATGATGAAATGCAAATATAGAAAATTGTCTGCTATATTGTCACATTCATTTTTAAACCTCTCTACACTAAAGTATGACCATCAGTCCGATTACTTGCTAACACGCTTTTACCCTTTTTCTTACCTGGTGGTATAGGAATCTTTTAGTATTGATTTCCAGATGGTGAGATTCTTTGAAGGAAAGTTTTTCTCTTTCTTTAGTATATACTGTATAGAATAGAATGGATTCTGTTGTCATTACTTTGATGTAAGCGGTAACATTTAAATAAAACACTGTAAAGTATCTAATAACAGAGCATACTGTCATAACTGATGGTATGTTGCTCGTAATGGTAGCAAGTTTTGTTTGTTTCCCTTTCCTCCTCATATTATGTCTAGCTTTTTATGTTACTTTTGTAGAATGAGGTTTTCATTGCCTCAGATGAAGTGTTATCTTTTTTATTTTTTTTCCCTGATGGTAAAGCTTAATTTCTGAACAGTAACAAAGAAGTCATTGCATAACTCCCTGAACATCCTAAATCATGATTTGTTTAGAATTGCAGATTGTGATGACTACTTGAGCCATATTTCTGTCATCAGAATTACATACCAGAGCCATCACAAACACATTATAATCTATTTTGAAAAGAGCATGATGCCGAGTAATGAAGAATCATGATGCTAAAATTTTTATTTTTAATTAAATACAGCACTGTAACATAGAAGAATGAAGGCTCAAATGAGAAGACACTGATGTTTCTGCTTATGATTTTCACACACTCCTCTCAAGATGGTTTATCTCTTGCCCAACATCAGCAAAACACAATTGCAAACTACAACAGTTGAGACAGCATAATTCATACGTGTTTTCAGACACTTCCAGCTCTCGGGTAAATGAGATCCATTAAAATATAAAGATGTCTGATGAATTCTGACAGATTGTAGCCCTCCAAACAAAAAGGTTTCTTTCACGTTTGCCCAGATTGTTGATGCTGTAGGCATCCAGTAAGAGCAGGGCCTGCATGTCTGGCAGCAATGTAATCCATTTACCTTTAACAACCAATTGAAGCCTGTGTTTTTGGAGTTTGTTTTCAGCTGACCACTGACTTGTCTGCAATTATTCAGCATGTGGATTGGTTAAATACTGAGAATTCATGACCTCCAATGTGATTAAACACCTGCACTGCTCTTATATTTAATTATTAATAAAAGCAGCTAATTATTTTGTATGACCTTTTGCCACAAATATGTCCTTTGACTTTTCTTGAGATCAAAAGGCATCTTTAGAAAGAGATCAAAAGGATCTGCAACTACTAGAATCAGCTTCCTTTACGATCTACAAACTGCTTATTTCAAATCAAAGCTTGATTTTACAATTGGTTCACTTGAGGTGACATACAGTGCTAATCATCTCACATTTGGTTGTAAAAATAGAAAGCGTATATCTTATTTTTTATTTATTTGACATAACATTAATTTGTGCATGTGCATGAATGCATGTGCACAAAACCACACACAATTCATTTATAAAAATGTCAGATTATGTAATAAGAAGGGAATATTCAGTTATAAAGTTAATACAAATTCTATACGTTATTTTTGAAAACTGTTTTTCAATACAACAGGATCATACATCTCAGTGAATCCGCAGTTGATTATGTCCAAATGTTGCTGCTTTTGGATAAATAAAAAAGTCCTTAGAGATGCTCTGTTAATGGGGACTGGGGGAATCAGGGTTTTTTTTTTCACCTTGAAAATATTGGGATGCTTCAATTTATTTTAAAGGCAAACCTAAAAACTTTAAGAAGGTGTACATTGATTGGTATTCTTAAGGTTGCATACAACGAGTTCTTAAGTTTAAGACGCATTCCTCTTAACCAATGCTAGGTCCAAATCAAAAAAGGGGCTGTGCATCTAAAACTAAATTTATGCAGCTCTTAGATGTTCAAGTACAAAATAATCAAGCTAAAAACATCCCTCCAGGCAGCTGTTTAACAGTCTCAGGGTTGTTAGGTGCCTCTCAGTGAGCCTACAATTGCAGCAGGACTGGTACTCTCACAAATAGTAGAGCCACTTTCTTTTTCAGAACAGTAATAATGCTGCCTCTGCCTAATTCTGCTTTTTAGATTCAGCTCCCTGTATATAAATCCCAGCTTTGCAGGTAAAAGCACTGTTGTCGCTGAATCTTTTATTTCAGATGAAAACATGGGAAAACATGAAAGTTTCGATCTACATAATGACTGTCAACTTTGCAAAGCATCTGCATCGCTTACTTGCACAGAAGACGCACAGAAAATGATAAACAAAATGTAGCTGCTGCTATGTCACTGTCATAAAAGGCTGGAGAATGTTTTGGTTTGTTTGGTTTTTTCGCCCCTGGGCTTCACTGAGAAATAAGTAGCGCTGTCAGAATGAAAATAAACTCTAAATTATTCAATCTAATTTATTTTTATCATTTTAAGTCTAAAACGAAAGTTCCAAGGTGTTAACAGTTTTCTGTAGTTGGGACGGTAAATTTATTTTTCAAATTAAAAGAAAGCCCAAGTACATTAGCTCAGAAGTCTATGTGCACTGGGTTCAAAAGTTAATTTTTTGAACAAAATTTAGCACCTTAAAAATAAAGCTGTTTAGATTATCCAAGAACAAAAAACAGGGACAAGAATTCTTAAAGTATATATTATTTGTCACCTCTGCATACACCTGTACTTAGTAGGATCAGTCCCCCTCTACTCGGGGGCCTGACGCACCGCGGCAGCCTGGCTGCAGCTGACGCGCCTGGCCTCATTACCCATTCCTTATCTCTCCTCCTGCCCTTCCTCTGCTCCTTCCTCAGCTGACCAGGCTCTGTTTCTGGCCAAGAAGTCTTAAAACGGCCTTTTCAGCACAATTTGCGTAAAGAATATGATTTTACATCCAAAAATAATGTCTCAATATAACCGGTGAGCTTTGGTCACAGCGTTTCAGCCGGAAGGCCGCTATGTCCAAAGTATGGTCAGAGAAACACTGTTCCCACGTTTTGAGATCTCACTTGCTCTCAGGATATCCGAACATAAGAAACGTTTAGGGAAACCTGAATGCATCAACAAAATGGTTCGAAAGGCCTCCACGCAATTTATAGCCCCTAAAAATGCTGCGGATTTGAGAGCGTCAGAGCACGTGTGGGGGTCCCTCCCGGTGTCTGAGGCGACGGGGGCTCCGCCACCCCCGCGGGGCCACGCCGGCCCACGGCGACGCTCCCCGCCCGCTCCGGCGGCCGCCCCGGGGCCTTCCGAGGCGCCCTGCAGCGGCCACCCCGCTGCCCCCTTCCCCCACCCGCCGGCGGCAGCCCTCGCCCCTTCAGCACGGGGGCGCCCGCCCTCGTCCCAGCCTCTGCTCGTCCCAGCCCTGCAGGCGGGCGCAGGCAGCCCCCGCAGGAAACACCGGCGTTTGGCCGGGACAAGCACGAGTGGGAGCGCAGGGCCTCTGCCCGAGGGCTCCCGCCGAACCGCCGCGCCGCAGGCCCCCTCTGAAGGCGGCTGCCGGCCGCCGCCCCTCGCCATGGAGCCGGGGAGCGGCCCCAGCGGAGGGGCTGCCGCTGCAGGTGGGTTGGGGCCCGAGGCAGCCCCGCGGCCGGGCGGGTGGTAAGGGCGGCGGGCCGCGGCCTGAGGCGAGGTCGGTGGGCTGTCTCCTCCGCCGCGGCGGCGGCCGCCTTCGAGGACACCCTTCGCCTTCGTAAAGCCCGCGCCGCCGGCTGGGCTTCGGGGGTCGCCTGGGGGTGCGGAAGAGGGTCCCGGGGCGGGGCGGGCGGCGGGGCCAGGCGCACCGTGGGGCGGCGTGGGGCAGGCCCCGCCGGGGCGGGCTCGCGTGTGTCGGGACGGGTGTCCTGAAGGGAAGGTCAGTTTCTTTGGAAGGAAATGGCAACCTTCACACGGATGTTGCACCACTCTTCTATTATTAATGAAGAAGATAAGCTGCGAATTACTTCTGTCTGTATTCATCCAGTTCTTAGTTTTCTTTTCTGCTGTTTTACAAACCTGAAGTTGGTTTCCTGCTTATTTCACCCAAGTCACGAGTAAGAGCGCTGGGTTGTTGTTCAGTGGTACTGGACAGGTGCTGGAATTCAGTTGATGTTGTTAGTGCTCTGCTTCTGAAAATAAGGTCGCATTAAACATGCAGATACAACAGAAGAGAGCTATCAAAAAGTTACCAAAGAGCAGTTATCAATATTTTTACCTGAAGCTATTTCCAATGCCAGTGAATTGAAATGGTTGTTTCTGATCACCTTGTCCTTAGGAATTTAGAAATTGGTGACTGATGGAAAAAAGCAATGATTAATTTTCTCTTATTCCCCAGTTGTTCTCTTAATTTGAATAAACTAGTAATTAAGCAGAATTAAAGCGTAAAAAATATTTCTCTATGGACTTGGGTGCAAATGCTCGGCAAGGCGCTTCCACGGTTAACTGCCTTTTACAACTTCCAGTGCTTCACAAACTAATATCCAGGCACTACATATTTAAATGTGATTATAGTTATGTTAGTATCTATAGTATATGTAAGACTTTGTTCTTCATTGCATACTGTATGCCTTTTATAGCACTAGATTCCTAGTGTTCCTACCAGTTTCTCTATTCTTTGTCTTGTGTTTCAAACATTTACTTTCTTTTGAACAACCTCATCTTTCGTTCTGCCAATAGAAAATTTATGTAAGAAACCTAAGAACAAGGTTTTTAAAATACAACTGATGCTTTTTGGTAACTTATGTGAAGGAAACTTGTTCACTGAAAGATACTGATCTTGCAGTTTTAAAAACCTGTGGAAATTGAACTGTTCAGATGCTGAAAGTGTGAAATTGAAAAGGAAATTATAGTGGTATTTTAGTCAATGGATTTTAACACAGGAAGAGGAGAGACGCAAAATAATCCCTGTATAATCCTCCAGACTCTTCATGATTGCCTTTTTTTTGAATTCTGCTTTGAAATTCTACATTCAAGAGCTAATTCAGTCATTGCAATAGTAAAATGTGGGAGATATGGCTGCTTTCTTGTTGTAACTTGGCAGTATATGAAGACTGGGATTATTTTCCACAGTCCAAAATGTGAACTGTAAATTTAGACTTTATGTAATTATTATTAACACATATGAAACTCTGTAAATAAGGGTCTGAACTTCATGCTCTATCTCATAAAGCTGTAATGAAAAGTATATCCTCAATTTCCAAACCAAATGGATTTACAGCCAACGGATTGAGTGATCACAGTGTTGTTTGGTAGGGGAAGAAATCTCTTCCAACATAAGAACAGGTAAATTTGCACCATTGCAAGTGCAGTGACAGCAGGCTTTATAGAATACGTTCCCTTTGGTGCAAATGTATGCATGTCTTTAGTAGTGAGAATAGCAGAGAAACATAGTAATGTGTACCAGATTCATTAGATCTCATTGTAAGTGGCACAGCAAAAAAAGCCAGTTGGAGAAGAAAAACAGAGTGCAAAAGGAAGAACTCTCAGCTTGTAGAGAGAACATATACATAATTTAAAATGACCAGAATTCTCAGGCTTACATTAGTGTTTTTTATTTGGGCTGTACTAACGGGAATAGAGCAGAAGTGAATCCTTTTATCTTTTTGAGGCTCCTATGGTGCATAAGCTGTCCTTGCTGTCAATACTTTGTAATGTTTCTTTAAGAAGACTGACAGAGTTGAACCCTTGAGTGACTTGGGATTCTTGTATGTTAAATCTGATATGGTATGTCTTTTCTAGATGTGTCACTACAATAGCATGATAGAAAAAAGACCATTAAAAAACCCTGTTAAATAATTCTGTTCAGAAAGCAAAATGCCAGAATAGTCTAAACCTAGAAAGAGTTTATCTAAGCATATAGTATTGGGATTATTGATACACTCGTGGTATCTTTAATTGGGACTTTACACATTTTAAAACGGGTGGAAATAATTGCCTTGTGATCTCACTTTTTTGAGGGCCAAACTGATTGTTTTACACTCATTTAATTCTGGACATACTTACTTCCCGTGTGTTTTACTTTGCACTTGTATGCTGTTTTGTTTCCATGCATGGACAATGTTTAAATGCTTGCAAGGTTATTCTCACAAAAATTTTCCATGATTTTTGGGGGTTTCTTCTAGAAAGCTTCCCCCCTTCCCCCCCCCCCCCCCCCCCCGAGATATTCAAAAGATCTATGATTACAAACTTTTTTAAAAAGTGCTGATTTTAGCCTTGCAACATTTCTCTTGTTAGTTAGGCATTTAAATGGTTTTTTGAAGGTCTAAGCTTTAGCCGCCTGTGATGCACCGACTCATCTCACTGAGGTTAGCTGTCCACAATACACATATGTAACTCTGATCTAATCATCTTAACCCTCTTTGTAGTGCTGGGAGGAAACAAGTGTTTCTGGGTTGTGCCTTAACTTCATCACAAAGTAGATGTACACATCACTTGGCTTATTTTTAACGTTAGAAATCTGTGTTTCTGTCCATTGATAGTGAAGGAAATCTAGACGGTTAGCTCAGCTGTAGTCTTCTAAACTGTAGATTTCTGTAGTTAAGAGAAGATAAATCCTACCTCTAAAATGTTACTGAAATCTTGAGGGATTATGCTTGCTTTTGTTCTTAAGTGCTACAAAATGGTTATAGTTGGGGAATGTTAAAAAGTTCTAAAATATTTTTTCAATTATGTTGCTTGGGTTTGGAGAATTTATATGACTTGATTTTAGAAGCTAAAGTTATGTAAAAGTTAAATTGTTTGAAGAAATAAATCATGGTACATTTTAATCAGGTTTCCTTGTGCTTCTGACATAACATATTTTAAATATTATTTTCAGTATCATTTTAGCATCTTGAGTCCATTTAAAAAAGATGTGCTGGAGGTATTTTTTAGGTTTGTGGTAGTAAAAGCAAGTTCTTCCCTCAGTAAGCATGTCCACGTTACAAATCTTTGTGTATTATGAGTATAGGTTGTTTTAAAATGACACTGTGGAGTAGCCTTGGTTTAATATACATCTTTACAATAAAAGCTCCTTAACTGGAACACAAGGCATACTTTAGTTCATCTTGAATATGCAGCTGTCTCATTATCATTATTTATTATATACACGAAAGCGTTATGTTAGGCACACCAATTAAATGAAGTTTATTTTATTGTTGCTTAATATTATGGCCTTATGTGTCTGCAGCTCAGCCCAGTTCCACTAGAGCACTTGCAGCATTTTGTGGTCCATTATACCGAGTCAATATCTTAGTTGCTATTGTATAGTGCAGAATGAGGTCACAAAGATAGGGGTATTTTTTTCACCTTTATCTGCAGTGTAGTTCCAGTAAAAATCATAGCAACAAAACATTTTTCCTGTTGTGTTTGTGCCTTTGAAGACAGGCCATACACTTCAATTTAGAAGGAAAACCATTTTTTGTATATTTGTTACATACTGTTATTTAGGACTGTGTGAAGAGTTTTAGCTGCATAGTAGTGGTGAATAGCAATTTGTTTCTGTCCCAACAAATCCTTTCTGTATGTCCCATCTATTTCAATCGTGAAGAAAACTGAGCCCTTTAATGGCCTAGAAGTTAAAGTCTATTTGGTGACTTACTCCATTGAAATGTTCAGTCTTAGATGATAATGATCTAAGTAACAAATGAATGT
Source organism: Falco rusticolus (assembly GCF_015220075.1). NCBI lineage: Eukaryota > Metazoa > Chordata > Aves > Falconiformes > Falconidae > Falco > Falco rusticolus. Next base: position 81,399,531 of record NC_051192.1, read on the forward strand.
CCTGTTGTAAGCAATAAGGTTTTGTCTGTGGCATTTGCAGAAGTTTCTTCTGTTGTTAGCCATGAATTTCATGGGCAAACATAGAGATCTTGCCTAAGATCATGCCTAATTCAGTGACCTAAATGAGTATTTCTCAAATGTTGAATTACTTCAAACAAGTTTAGGTTTTGCTTTTATTTTGAGGTACCTTATACTTTTAAATCACACTAGAACTTAGCCCCATTTCCCTCATCAGTCTGTGACATCTCTGTTTCCAAGGTCAGTCAGAAATCTGTACGTAGCACTCAGAAAGGTAAATTATCTGCAATTATTCACCTCCCTTTACCCATAAACACCCCCAGAAGACTTCTTAAAGGCTCTAGAGCTGAGGGTTCACCTGTGCAAACTGAGTAGCTCATCCCTTGATGGCTGGGTGTGGCACGCTGCTGGTCCTCGGGGTGGAGGAGCCCAGAGCTGGCTGGGAGAGACCAATGGATGTGGGCCCAGGAGCTGGCGGAGGCTCATCCCACGATCACTGGGTTTTTTCCTCAGGGAGCGATCCATTTTGATCTGACTGCATACCTAACTGTACCCCTTTCTAGGCTAATCCTGTTTGGGAGGCCAATTCCTCTAGCTCACGTGGACTAATGTGCAAAGAATAATGAAGAGATCACCTCGGTGCTTCTGTTAAAGACAGAAAATTGTTAGCCCTGTCAGCCTGTTTTTGACACTAGTGTAATTCTGGCATGAGGTAGAAAAATCCAAATAGCGTTCAGGAGAATTTTGTTTCCTCTTGAGACTTAATTTGGTGTTGCGTGCAGCAGTGACAGCAACTGCTGCGCGTTCAGGGGCTGGGCTGCTCAGTTGTGTGTAGTTAACTGTGAAGAAAGAAACAATGAAGAAGTAAGAGGCATAAAAGCATCTTCTGACAGCTAAGAGAGTGCTAGGGGAGGAAGGGATGCTTTTGAGCCAGTAGTGGGCTCGGGGAATTGTCTTTGTTTCTTGAAGATGTGATGTGTGTGTTCTCAACTTTCAGACTTTGACAACATGTTATCGGTATGAAAGTGGGGACCACTAACTAGCAAGGTGCAACCTGGTGTTGCGGGTTTTGGAAACAGGAAATTTTATAGCTTATTAAAATTACTTTAGTGTAAATGATTTAAGTTTAGATGTAAGTTTCATGGCCTTAATGGATGTTTTAAGTTTTTTAATAACAATGACTGATTGGAATTGTTTAGGCTTTTAAACCAATAATATGAAACCTTTGACCTTTGGAATGGAGTTAAATATATGAAGTTTCTGACTGAGAAGAAAATGAACTAAAAAGGTGATCATCTGAAGCTAGTGGGTTTTTTTTGGTTTTTTTTTTTTCTGATTAGCGGGAATTATTTCCTCTTCACACGTTGCAGGCAGTGTCAAAACCAAGATGAGACTTACCACAAAGATATGTTGCTGTAGTTAATGATCTAATATGAGCTGCTGCATCAAATGCAGTTGCAGAACAGGGGGACTAGCAGGTTAAGTGGAGTAAGGTAGTGCTTACGGATCAGATTTACCCTGTTTCTTTGTTACCCTGGTTTTACTTATATCTAAGGTCCTCAAAGGATTTTACACCACCTTTTAGTTCCCCTTGGTAATCTAACACAGATTTGTACAGGAAAGTTCACGACTTCTTTTGTAGTTATTTCAGCAGCTGCGTATTACTCAGCAGCCTTCCACAGCTAGGACCTCAGTAGGGCTGTGGATCCTCAGTACCCTCTCCCTGCCCGAGAGTCAGAAGGCTAGAGAGAGAGGGAGGTCTCTTTTTTTCTTGTCGGAACTCTGGAGATTCAGTCCTCTTTGACGATGGTGTTACCCGATCCTGTCCTCTGAGTATGCTTCCAGTATTTGTTTGTGGATTGAGGGGTTTGCACAGGAAACATGTCATTGGATGGTATCTGTTTTTAGGATGCTGTGCCCTGCTTCAAGCAGAGTTGACAAGGGGTTACTGGTTCCCTCCTTAGCACTGAGTAAGCACACAAATGGAGCTTTGTTAGTAAGTTCTTACTCTCACTGAGTAATTTGGGTACCAGCTGTATTTTGGTAGATGATTCTTGATCCTTTCAGTTCCTGTCAGATGTATTTTGGCATTAGCAACTAGGACTGGTGACTTCCTTCTGCTCTTGGCCTGGTACTGTTTCCAATCAAGGAAAATTTCAAGTTTGGTTCTGACCCTCTTTTCTGTCTAACAGTTGGTGTCGTTTCTGTGCTGATGTGAGTAAAAATATTATTGATAAAACTCTGTAGCTGACAATATGCTTTTAGTGGAATGTATTTTTGGTGGTCTTTGGTGCAGCACTTCCTGAGGGCAAGGGATTGCTGTGCAATTTTTGCTAATGCACAGCTGGCCAGCATCCCTGTATTTCTAACAGCATCATCTGGTGTTAGTTTTCTGGAAGATTTTTACAGTGGTTTCTGAGGGAGCAGCTGTCCCTTTAGGGAGCCGTGGAAAAACTTGAATCAACTTTTACAACTCCTGCTTTTAATTCCACAAACTTATCTTTTCATGCTCGCAAAAGAAGAAAAGAGAAGAGCAATGGTGATGGTGACAGTAATAGAAAGGAGTTGAATTTCTCTATAAAATCTTTATGAAATCCACTGTTTCTGGAAATACATGCAGGTACACTATTTGTCATTAATTTCCTGGTCTTAAGCAAGAGATTTTGAGATTCCCACAGACTTACTTCTCCAAAAACTGCTTTGATTGTATCTTGTTCCTAAGGAGAACCAACTTTGTGATCTGGGCTGCTTTTCTTTTTCTTTTTTTTTTTTTCTTTACAACATCTTTACAAGTAATTATCCCAGAAAAGGAGTGATTCTTTTTCTCTAGGGTAAGAGTACCTCATTAAACTCATTTAGTGTAAGGCACTCCTATTGCACAAGTGTGTATAAGATGTTAAAGAGGAAAAGGCCTCCCTCAAAATTCAAATTTCAGTAGTTAATTGTATGTCCTAAGTATTAAGGTGGAATTCTATTTAAGAATTTGATGATTGTGATTTAAAGCAAAATTAGGCAAGATACCATGGCTTATGTGATTTATTAGGGGTACATCTCTTTTGGAAAATAGCATTTTTGCATGTTGAGGGTGAAAGAACCTTTTGCTTGTCTATGTTTTATTATTAGCATGTGCACTAAGATTTTTGCTTTGCTTAAAATTTAGTAGTCTCCTTTAAAACAAAGTAGAAAAGTGACTCTCTTTAGTATGGTAATAAGTGGTGGAAAAGAAGTGAGGTAGCATTTCTGTATTTCCTTGAGATGTAGAAATTCAGTGTCAACTATTGCCATTCCAGTTCCTTGTAATACTTGTCTACTTACTGGATTATTTTTATTGGGGATTTTTTTGAGACTAAATCCAGTGATTTAGAGTTATGGTCTGAGGTGTTGCAAAATGCATAGTGGCAAAGTATCCATGGTCAAACAGCTAACTTTGGATTTTCTTTGTAATAGTATGTCATGTGAGTAGAAATAAACAAAGCATGACAGTAAAGAAGGTATTGATGGTGACTCTAATGATAAAAGTCACCTGAACATTCATGAAGTGCTGAAATTAAATACCATCCCCTGACCCACATTGGAATGTTGGTCCTTCTGCAACTTCCTTGAATGTAGTTAAAGGAAAATGCTAGTACCGACAAAGCATGTTATAAAGCACAAAGCAACTCTTTTATTTGTCCTTTTTTTTGAAAGGAAGGTGAATCGGAAAGCTTTTGCAAAGTAGTCTCTGGAGATATCAAAATGATAAACCAGCAGTGAAAGCCATTTTTTAAGACATCTTTCTGCCTGCCTGATTTTGTGTCTCTGCAAAGGAACTCTTAAGAATGGAGCTTGGCAGACACTGAGTAATATCTGGGTGAAACTTCTGTTAAGAAGATGAGATTATCTGGGGAGTACCTTTCAGGTTCAAAGCTAAAGTTTTTGGATACCTTACTGTCACTACTTACTCTTCTTTCAGTGTGGTTCCACGTATTTCATTTTATTCACAGCTTTGAAGGCAGTTCAATTACTTGCATGGTTCTGTATTTGTAAAACATTTCCTTTGATGTATAACCAAACAAGAGTCTTACATCAGTTTGTTGTTCCACAGAGGTGCTGATCCTTTGAGGCTGAGAGAATTAACTTCAGCTTTTCACTGGAATTTTTAGATATGAATGGAAAAGTTGTGCAAAATAGATTTTTTTTTTCTAAGTAAGAAGTTTTGCAAAAAGTACCATTTATTTAATGCATAACTGCTTTAAGCAATGGGTATAGATAGTATAGTTCCGTTTTGAAGGGCTTAGTCTTTCATTAGCATTAAGAGCGCACTGGTGGCTTAGACTAGGTGGTTTTGCCCTGACACAGGGCAGGAATGCAGGGTTTCAGGTGGAGAACAGTAGCTTAAAGCATAGCTGTAGGTAGATAGATGCCAGGGAATTTTTGCAGTATTATCACTTGTGCTCTGTATATTTCAAAGTGTAACTGACCGGTGTGTCTGAATGGACAGTGTGCAAGGAAGGTACAGGAATTGTTTGTGCGTTTCAGAAGTATTTGAAAGGTGAAAGAAGTATTTAAAAGGCAGCTCTTCCCTGAAGTGTTTCTGATGGATAAATAAATACGTCATGATTTATGACTTACTGTCCAAAGTTGAGGAGAACCAAAGGAAGGAATCAGCTGAGTGATAGGCGATCTGGTGAAAGTATGACATAAAATAGCTTATTCAGATCTGTGGTGTGACTGTTTCAGAGATACTCAACACACCTTATTATAGTTTTCTTGGATAACAAGAAAAAAATAGTATTATGAGCAATATTTAGATGTCAAGGCCAGGATGAAAGCATAGGAAGTATTATTATTATTTTTTTTTAATTATTGTGGAAGTAATATTTTTTTCAGATAAAAAATACAGCAAACTACTGAATGAAAATGGTATGGAATTAAAAAAACCCAACAGTTTAGCTAATTAGGTAGGCTGGATATTATTAGTTATTTTTATTTTAATTTAATTTTTTTCCTAGGTCCTGTGCTGTTCCCCATGACATAATCATCTGGATAAATATTGTCTTTTTCTGACTCCTATTATGCCTTTTGCCCCATCCTCACTGCTTGGAACAAAGCTGATAAAACTCTTCTGCATTTACCTTACTAGCCTTGTGCATCGTTTTCAAGCTGTCTGCATAGACCTTTCTGCAGGCTTGAGGCTTAATGCAGACTTAGAACTGCAAGGGTGGCAATACCAGGTGTCCAAACCCGGAAACTAACAACAACCTCAGAAGTTTTATCTTTTGAGCATTGGGACTTTTTGGCATACTTTCAAGAAATTGCATGTATTGTGTTTAAGCTAAGGTTAAAGAACCCCATATACATTCTTCAGTCATGGGCTTAGTTTTTTTCTTTTTTTTTTTTTGAGGTTAGGTGAGGGGTGGTTTTTTTAGTGTTTTCATCTTTGTTTTAGTGGAGATAACATTTGCATTTAAAATTTGCAAGGATAAGCCTATTTGAAGTGCTTGCTGTTTCCACAGTTATTCTCAAACACTGCCTGAATTTTGCTGTTATAGCTGGAGTGCAGCTCATGTATGTTTTATTCTCACATTGTGCACAGGTGCTTATATTTCTACATGTTTTCTTTTTTTCCTTGATGATTTAGAAGTGCACTAGAAATAAAATAATTGGTCTCACTGTTGAACACTTTTCAAAGCCAAGAAAATACTGTGCATAATTTCCTTAACAAAGTCATAGTGAAGTTACTTTTTTGTTTTCTGTTTTTCTGATGTAATAGAAATAAAAGGCGGAAGAAAAAATCAAGATTGGTATTTGAAAATTTCAAAACTAGCATTGGCTTTTGCAATTATCCACTCAAAACCACCAGGGAAGAGTTGCAAAGAATACACTGAGCACCTTGCCAAAACTCTATCCAAACAAGACTTTGGATGGAAGTCAAAAGTTGAAGTGCTGGAAGCTGAAGTTCTTCGATTACGTCAGGAACTTCTTTTGAACAAGATCTGTCCGAGATTCTGCTTGGAAAATGGTAAGTTTCTCAAATAATTTCTGACTATGATGCAGTAGCAAGGAAACAAACAGGTACCTTTTCTTGTACCTAGATATGAGAGTCTTCAGTGTACAGCTTTCTATTTTTTCCAGAGCTCTGAAGTAGTAGAACACTTAATTCTTGTAATGGAATTGAGCTGAGAATTTGATGCTTACTCAGAACTTACATTTTAAACCTTCAGAATCGATTTCTCATATGGAATAATTCCACACAAAATTGTCAATACAAAATGTTACTTTATAACCTCAGAGATACTGGTTTTATGTAAGAGTATTGATGTACCCTATTTACATTTGGAACATGTCTTAAAGAAACACTGCATATTTTTTTTACCACTTTAAAGATTCCTAGAATTGCAATTTTAAGTCTAATGCACTGAAAGCAGGAATCCCTAATATTTATAATGGGAAGTTTGGGCAGGCGAAGAACAATATATCTGCTATTTCTGTTAATGTACTTAGACTATGGATACTGTGAATGTTTATTCTGACATATGATAAATTATTTTAAGTCTGGTATTGTAGGATTCAGGAAAGCTGTTAATTAAGTAATATGTGAAGAAAAAGAAGAAAGGAGCTCAAAGAGCACTTTCTGTGATGTGTACATGTGGAGTGAGTCATTCTCACTCGGAGATCAATGGCACAGGATGAGCTTGGAAATCAGGCAGTGGAGGATGTCTCCACGCTCTGGGGAGGTATTTCCCCTGGGAAGTGAAGATCAAAACGCTCTGGGATGAAGGAGAGAGACAGTTCATTGTTGATGTGATATCTAAAATAAAAATGTATAGCTACTTTCTTCATGAACTGAGATTTGTAGATGGTTCCCTGATACAAAATTTGGTGAGGCTTTACTGGAATGCTTTTGTACTGAAACTTTATTGCCTTGTGAAAAGATTTCTAGATTCTAACTTTGATTGAGAAGGGTGATGTATTGGATTTTACCTAGGAGCTCTGATGTTTGGTTTGGTTTTTTGGTTTTTGTTTTTTTTTTTTAGTAACAGACCTTTTTCTCTAGAGAAGTGATTTAATGACTATTCATACTTAATTATTTGTACTTCTGTTCTCTGCAACCTGTTCCAAACATTAAATTTATTTGAAAGTAACTTTCAAGCTGCTTTTTGCAACACATGTCTTAATGTTGTAAAGAACTGATTGCATATGATGCATATGATCAGGAGAGATTTATTGACATCTAATGTCTGGAGAGGATATTCTAATTGTGGATTAAGTAGAATATACTGAACACCAGAAATTAAGTCAATTCATCTGCAGCAACTTCTGTATTACAAGTCCAGCTTTTTAAAGATTCTTTGCCCCCAAGCTATTGAACTAAGCAATACTGATATCTCACTTGCTAAAGGTCTTTTAATTGCAAGGTAGGCAGAGAAGAGCAGGTGTCCCTGGCAAATAACACCTTTTCCAAAGGATGTTGATTTTCATTGCCCTAGTCAGAATAAAGTTTGCTCACAGACCTAAAATATGATAATCTTGTCTAATTTTAGATGTCTACAGTTGCACTAAATTTTCTGTGCTTCATTATCTGTACAGGGAAATAGCACACTTAATCTACAATTTGTGGTTCACCTGACCCATTGCAATATCAACTAATATGGATATGGTGAATTATCCAAAAAAGACATCCCTCTCCATTCTATTAGAAGTAGACAGACTGGCTTAGAGAAAGTCCCATTATTCCCAAATCACTTCAGGAAGCTGCTCTTCATAGATCACTCTCTTTGTTTTCTATGATCTTAGCAGCCTGTTCAAACATACCTTGGGTAGCTGAACTAAGTCTCATTTTCAGTGTATCCAAACTTTAATTTCAATCTGTGTTTAGCTAATGGAGTCATAAATAGTAGTGATAAGTACATGGTATCTGTAATCCTTCTATATTTCTTCAGTTTCTCCAGGGTACAAAACCAACACCCTTCTAATTTGAAGGATTAGTGTGTGGCTGCTTTTCTCTTCAAATGTTTGTGATTTATAAATATTTATGATTACAGTGTTGATAAATCTGTTACAGAAATCCTTTTGACATTTGAAATATTTATGGGAGTTCACATCAGCTTCACCTGCGTCACATGCTGTCCAAGAGGAGTAGGGCGTAATTTCTTTCGTCCCATTCAGTTTCTTGTAATCACTTGGGTGTATGAGAGCAAAAATATGTGGAAAATCTGAACTATTATCATAATTTCTATTTCTTCATACAGATTTTCCTTAACATTGAAAGGACACTTTCAAGCTCTTGGAGTCTAACTTTGAGACAGCTATTTTTTTGTGATATTTCTTTCTTTCAACTGTGAGGTGGGTTTTTTTTGTTTGTTTTTTCTTTTGTTTTTTCTCTCTGCTTAAACCTTGGTATGCAGTGTAACTCTTCTGATAATGGGTTTGCAACGTATGTTGTTTTGGAAATATTCTTCATCAGACAGAAGTAACTGCTGAATGAGCATTCGTAGTTACAGTTACATGGGAGACAAATGGTCAGTCTCTTGTTTTTGAGTAAAGAAAGATCGTTACTGATACCTGACAGGATATCTGTTGGTACGATGTGCACTCTTCTGGTGATTGAGTTGATGTGTGTGAATTGCAGAACACCTGTGGCTGACATTTAAAGGGAGATGGTGTTAGAAGCAAACCCTATCTGAAATAGGGGCCTCTCCACCGCTGGCAACATCTGCTCTGGGAAAAAAAAATTCCTCTCTTGTGTGTTGTGCCAGTTTTGAGATTTTTCAAGCCCATGGAGATTAGAAGCTAAAGGGTGGCTACTGCTGAGATAGGAAGGCACAAAGAGTTTGAATCTTAAATTGAGAGGAAAAGCGGTGTAAGTGGTCTTCCATCCTGTTCACCTGAAAGCTACTGTAGATCCATCAAGCCATTGTTAAGGTTTGTTGTTGATGATATATTGCCCAGGTTTACTACCTAATATCACACCAGAGAAATTCTCTTTAGGGCCAAGGCTTGTTCTTAGGACCAGGTAATCTACAGATATCATGGATCCTTTTCTTCCTCCACTCATTTCTCCAGTCTTGTTTTTGGAGTTGATGTTCTGCTTAAAACAATGTAACCTTGTAAAAGAATTCAGATCCTCAGCTTTTCTATGGCCTTCTTGTGTTCTGCTTAACAACTCAACAGATGCAAGAATACCAGGGTTTCACAAAATCCACCACTGGAAAATCTTGTGCAGTAGGGATCAGATATTGCATTTGTGTCTGCTGCTGCCTGTTGAGAGCTGAAGAGTTTTAAGTCCTTCAGGCAAGTTTCATTTTGCAGCTGTATCTTCCCTGCTCTGCTTTCTCACTCCCTGTTTGTAATAATAATAGTAGGTCTCTCAGAGGCTTCAGGAATGATTAGAGACTGCCCATGAAGTTATATTTCCCTGATGTGAGAAATTTGTGAGCTCTTTGAAGCTATGATGCTTGTTTTCCTTCTATATATAAAGTTGCACACAGTATTGGTGCAAGCACATGGAGGAGAAAGACCAAAGTATCCATTTTTAAAGATAATGTTGTCTAAATTATTTTTGTCCCACCTGACTAGTTTTTTGTCCTCAGAGACCCTAAAAAATTTTGGGGTTCCTTGCTTAGTGGGAGGAGCATGCTTTGCTACAGGTAAACTGTTTGATAATATGGGTTGTTACAGTTTAATGTGGTGTTCATAAAACTGCAGTGGTACATACTCACTGACTGTGCTGTGCCTGGAAGTTCCTTTTTTGACTTAATGTGCAGCTGTCTGTCTGAATACAAGGACACTGATATTCCTTTTACATGGTGGTGCTTTTGTCCGTACATTAGCCATCCAAAGAGGAGGAGAAGCAAATCTTTCTGTAATTGTCTGTTCATTATTTTTCACCTTGCCACTATTGTCCTGACAATTATGCCCATGGGTAGAAAAAAAAAAAAAAAATTCATACTCATCAAAGTTTCTTGCCTTTCGTTGATTTGGATTAAAATTTCACAGAAAGGAGGAGAGAAGCTGGTTGGTGTTATTCCAAGAATAAGAAAATATTTGAACAGTCTGTTGTCACTTGTCAGTTTGCTTTAGAGCTACATGAAAAGACAAAGGATCTTACAAAGCATTGATGAATTGATAGATTCATGGATTGAAGCACCTGTCCTCTGAGACAAATTCCTGAGCTGTTATCAGCTCATCAAGTCAACAATCGTATTGTTTCTTGGCAGCCTTGTTTAAAGAGATCTGAAAAGCCTGCAGCTGTTACTCCATCCTAAGAAGGCATAAATGCAGTACTCTACCCTTTTTTGCCAAGCATGTATTTTAGGAATGACAGTTTAGAGGATAGATATTTATTGCCTTGGTTGCTTTAGGCTGATACTCTTGAAGGGTTCCAAATCAGTTATCCCAGGTATATGTTTAGCAAAACTTGTATCGAGTGTGTATTCTTTCTTCCTTAGCTTCACCTTCAATCTTGGTTCATATTATTCCCTTCTTACGCAGTGGATAGGAATTTACTGAACTGCTTGCTCCTTTAATTTTATTTTTTTTTTTTTAAATCAGATTATTTTCCCTCTTGCTTTTTTAGAATTAGTTTATTCTTCCCTTTATAGGTGATTTACAGCAGAACTTCATCTGTCATGGCCTGAAGTCCCCTCCTGTGTTCTCAGCCTTCACAGTAGCATATGGCTGCCAGCCCACCCTACCATAGTGTGTCTGTGTGTTTTAGAGAAATGCTGAACTCTGAGTCGGAATGTCATTAGTGTGAATGTCTGATTTTTAACTTTGTCCTGAGGCTGTGTTTAACTTTTTGGGATACTGTCCCCTAAATTGCGCTTCCTATGTGAAGACATTTGAAGCAACTTGTATCTCTTTAGGGAATATGAGCCAGAGGCAAAAAGAATTTTGTATCTCCTGCTTCACTCCTTGTGAACTTGGTGGGTTTCTTGAGGCATTTAGTTCTAAATGTGGAAAAAGGGAGAAGTTTCTTTTGTAGATTAGTATGAATAAAGACACTTTAGTCTCTGTCATGGTTTACCCTCAGCCAGTAACTAAGTACCATGCAGCTGCTTGCCCCCCATCCCCCCTGCGTTGAATAAATAAAATAAAGTAACAATAATAATAACAACAATTACAGTAATAACAAGTATAATAATAAAAATCATAATGAAAAGGAGGGAGAAGAGAAGAGGAATAAAATCAAAGGGAGGGGAGAAAAGAAAACAAGTGATGCACAATACCACTGCTTGCCACTCACTGACTGATGCCTGGCCAGCCCCAGCCAACTCCCCCCAGTTTATATGCTTAGCATATTGTTCTACAGTATGGAATATCCCTTTGGTTAGTTCAGGTCAGCTGTCCTGGCTTTATCCCCTCCTGGTTTCTTGTGTCCCTCCAGCCTTCTTGTTGGCAAGGCCTGAGAAACTGAAAAGTTTAACGTTATAAACTTAGTATAAACGTTACCTAGAAAGAACTAAAAACATCAGTGTGCTATCAACAGTGTTCTCACACCGAATCCAAACCACAGCACTGCACCAGCTACTAAGAAGAAAATTAACTCTGTCCCAGCTGAAACCAGGACACCCTCCTTTCTTCTTGCTGGAAGCTCCGACTTGCTGCAAAAGCAGAAGCATACAGAATTGGAACCAACTAGCTCATCAGCTGAAGTAAAAATGATTGTAAGTGGTACACAGCTCCAGTTTACTGGCAGCCTTGTTTTGGGCCACACAATTCAGCTACCTCTTACCTTTGTACTTCACTGTAAGTCATGGCTTGGGTGTTTCTTGCTCAACAGGGAGAGGTACAAACTCTAGGTTAACTGCCCCAAAACTGGGCAGAAACTGAGCTTAAAGCCCCAGCATTTCCTTGGTAGGCAGAGAAGGGATCAGATAAGTCCTGGTGATGAAAGCAGGAAGAGTAATAGCCAGTCAAAGTCTTTTCGGAATAATTTGATTTCAGACCTCTGAAAGGGCAAAACTCTCCTCCATGATTTCAATAACCTAACTTGTGATGTTTCCTCGGCTGGCTTACATTAAAAGGAGCAGTGGCAGAACATAATTGTAAGCTCATTTTCAAAGAGCAATCTATCAGATGAATTCAGAAAGATCAGACCGAAACATAAACAGATTTCTCAGTGAATGTTTTGTGCAGCCTCATAAAGGATTCTTCCTCGTTAGTGGAGGGAGCAGCAGTCCAAATCAGACTGAATAATTATGATAAAAACATATTAGTCTATTAGGAGAAATTACTTCCCTCCCCAGAAAGAACATGAAATGATGTGAAATGTTTACAGCTCCCCTGAATAGCACTTAGCAAAGATTTTAGTTCCTATGGCACAGTAGCAAGGTAGAAGAATATAGGCTAGAACTTCCAAGTTATCATGGTGTATTTATCTGGAAGCTATTTATTCAGCTCAATGTGTTTGAATGAGCTGCTGTTACAGATTGCTGTGTACAGATTTCCTCCCCCCCCCCCCCCCCCCCCCCCCCCCCCCCCATCCCTGGTATTTGTCAGGAAGCAAGGAATGCAAAAGAATGACAGTTGCAGTGCAATTGTCAGCCTCTGAGGGGTAGGTATCTTTTTGGCTTCTTTCTTTTTCTAGTTTCCTTTTTCCAAGGTGAGAAGATTCTCCACTGGGCAGCAGTCAACACTTAGTTTGATGTTGCTGGGAAACAGATCTGATTATTTTTGTCTGGTGCTTAGGGATGTGATGTTTCTGCATAAAGAGATTCTTTTTCCTTCCCCCTGCCCGCCTCATCTCCAATTATACACACACACACACACACACACAAGGTGGCTTTCTGTCCATACAGATCCATAAGGACAGCCCCATCTAAGTATCATCTCAGCATTTTCTCTAAGGCGTGATGGTGTCAGACAGTACTTCAAAAATGTACTGTCCTTTGACATCTTAAGTATGCTAGTATACTCCATGCTTCTACCAGTGGTACTAGTGCAGGTAGACAGCATTGCAAGTAACGTCTCACAACCTAAAAAGTATTTTATTTTTCTAGGAGGGAAGTGAGGAATTGAGAACAGATACATGAGATGACAAAAATGGAGTTAAAATGTGTTTAGCACAGATTTATGGGAATATGGCTCTTGGAATATGATGATGAGATAAATCTGTTCTCTGTAATCGTAGCGACACAATGGGGAACTTTATGAAAGCTGAGGCCTTTTCAAGATAATTAAATAAGTTAATTTGCAATCTGGAAAAAGCACCAGCTGGAGTGTAATGATTCACTGAAATCTCACAGTACTGCTCCTTCCATGGATAACAGGTCTGTTTTGGTTGTGGAGACCTTCTCCCTTTGAAAGCAGATGCTGTCTCTCTTATCAGATGGCATTGCTACAGCTGTTCTAAGCACATACTTGGGGCAAAGGGACTTCAGAAGCCTCCTTTTCTTTCCAGGTTTCTGTATAAGGAGCCCATTCAGAGGCAAAACCAACCCAATTGTCCCAGTAAGGGAAAGGTTTTGTTGTTATTTTCTAAATTCCATGTATAGGTTAAGTTCCTGATAAGACGCATACTGATTTTTAAGAATAAGTTTCATAAAAGCAAGTAGGATTCATGATTTAGTGTAGATTAATTTCCTTTCTTCTGGGTAACAGAACGATAATGTTGGGGAAAACTGAATGTGTATGGGAAAAACAGGTTAAGTGTGGCCATGGCAATTAGTATCCTCTTGCCTATAAGTCTACAGTGGGGAGCTAAGCATCAGTCAAATTTTTCTCTGGAAATACAGAATCACAGAATGGTTAAACTTGGAAGGGACCACTGGATGGCATCTTTTCCAACCCCCTTGTCAAGCAGGGCCACCTAGAGCCAGTTGTGCAGGACCATGTCCAGGCAACTTCTGAGTATCTCTAAGAATGGAGATTCCACCACCTTTTTGGGCAACCTTAACCTAACTCAAACTTATTGAGTTCCTCAAGCAGATTTCTGTTTGTGGGCTTCTGGATATATAAACAAAAAAGCCAAATATTTTTACCATGTTATATTCAAAAAAATAGATGTTTTTAGGAATGCACACCCTAGCTGATTTCTTAGGGAGTCTTCCTCATTTCAACCTTCAGCTCATTACAGTTGCACCCGGATCATTGCTGTCTGCATTGGCTGATACTTGTCTCTTAGCAAAGCTCAGTTTGTTGGACAATGTAAAGTGTTTTTAATAAAAATAGTACTTCTAGTTCAGTACTACCACTTTGGACAGGTAGTCTTCATAGGTAACATTAATTCACTTAATATTGTGAAATATGCCGTATCTAGCTTAGGACTCAAGTTTCAGTCATCTCATTGAGGTGGTCAATACTGTAAAGCATGTGTTAGGTCTTTGGTCGTGAAAGCTGTTTGATGAGCATTAACTGATCCAAATCTGTGTGTTTGTCACCTGATAATTCATCCTTCCATATCTGTACTGCAAGTATTCTTTATTTGACTGGAACAACAAAAGAATTGTCCTGTCTACAGAAATCCCCTAAAAATGAATGTGTATATCTCCCAAATCTTTCTCAGTTTTTACTGATTTCTAAACATTTAGATGCTTTATGTAAGCAAATTCCCTAATAAATTGAAGTATATGCTTCTAAGCCTTCCGAGAAGCATTTAAATCCTGGCATTGAACGATTAATTTGATAATTTTAGATACTCAGTCCTGTGTTCATTTCTGTGAAGTTATTCCTAAATGTGACAAAATATGTCAGCATGAAATACCTTAGCTTTAAACAGAAGAGCTTTCTCTTCCAAGCTGGTTATAAAAAAAACATGGAAATGCAGAAGCAAAGAGTGGGATATGCAGCTTCTAAAATTTCTCCATTTTGAGAATCCTGGAAGCTTTTTATTTTCTTTTCATTATTTCAAAACGTTCAAATTTATGAACATTGTGCTTTGACATATAGAGAAGTTTGGCTTCGTTCCAGATCAGGACAACAATGGTGTGCTAAACACGTAGGAGTTCATGAGGGAGGAGAGCGCTGTTTTTTCTCAACCAGCCAGCTTGGTTAGTAGTGAAAACAGTAGAACAGAGATATGCTTGATGCAGAAAGGGTAAAGAAAACAGTTAGTGTGTGTAAGGAGGTTTTTTTAAAGAAGGAATAAACTTAATTCATCATTCATGGAAAGTGCACTTGCAACAAACTAATCAATGAAGATTAAATGAAGAATAACTGAGTCCTAAAAAATTCAGAAGTGGAGAAGTGAACACAACAGGAAAAATATGAATTATTTCACATATGTTTTTATTTCCTTTTAGAATTTATTGACTGAACACCTACTTGGAAAGCAGAATGCAGTATTAGTGAAGAGGTTTCTAATGTTGTCTCCTTTGTAATTGTCTTTCTTTTAGAAGTGGAACTGAGCCTATCCATTGTAACTGAGTTTTAAGAGAACTTTAAATGTCTGTCATCGTTGGTGTTGATTTTCAAGTGATAATCCATGCATGTGGTCACAAAATGAGAAAATATAAACAATACCTAATGCTTGAAATGGAAATAATATTTTCTTTGCAGAATTCAAATCTTCATTTTGTTTCTTATATCTGCCACCTTCAAGCCCATTTTCTGTTCTGCAATCCCTGTTGATGGTGTAACTGCAGCTATATTAAGTTTTTCAAAAGTCATGAAGGCCATCTTATGATTCCACAGCAATTTCATCATTGAACTGGGACCCCTTCCTCAGGTTTGAACTACATAGAACATATGGGCCTCCTCGTTCAAACATTGTCCGATCTGTGGCAGCCAGTAGTGCAGGTGTCTGAGAAAGTATCTTCCACCACCCCTGGATGCTGCCACATGGGTATTGCAGATGCTGCCTCTCTTACTCTGCATTGGGTAGAGAACCCCTGTCTCTTCACAGCCCCAGGAATCCTTGTGACCATACTGCTGGCAGCAGGCACTTGGGAGGCAAAACGTGTTTTCCTGTCCTGATGAAGCAACCGGCTCTTCCTCCTCCCTTTGTTGTCCCTGAACTGAGTCTTGGTGTATTAAGGTGACTATTCAGAAGTGACAGAATTCATTTGGGACACGGGGTGGACTTTGGTGTTTGTGAGACCTCTGCTTCCTTAGGACTAGCTGAGAACTCCACACTCTAATCATAAGACTGATTGGCATCTTGCTCCGCCGATAAAAGCCTCTGTGTTCTGTGGTCCCACAGTTATATGTGCATTTGAGTTCTTACGCTTCATGGAAGTGCCTACAAACTTTGCTCACATACTGTCACCGTGTGCAAATCACTCCTCCCTTGAACCACTGCTGGTTTTCAGGCCAGACACTTTCTGCAGTGGTGGGTATGTGTAGGGGGATGTCGGTTCTCAGCCTTTGCACTCCAAGGCTCTTCTTGTGACCATATCTTGCTTTGTCTGGGGACCATTCAGTTCTGATTTTCAGCTTAGTATCTTAATGTAGTAAGGAGCTACAGTCCTAAATAGGAATTAAGAGTTTAAATATTTTCTAAATCTGATGTGACATATTTAAGGAGGCTTTAAAATTGCTTATAACCAAATATTTCATTACCTACATAAAGGCATTGTAAAATTTTGTGGTTAATGTATCATGCACACTAAATTTTCCTATTTCTTGTTCCAGTGTATTTGTAGTCAAATGTTCTTGAAATTACTGTTTGAAAATTATTGTTAGTGTGAGGCAGGCATAATGCTGTTCCCTTTCTTTTTTTTTTTTGTACTTGATAACCACATGGTGTGAACATCAAGACTGCTTTCTCATTTAAATAGTAGGTAAGTACAAAGTGATTAGTTTACCTTCTTTAAAAAAATAAATGATAAGCACTTTCTAGACATTTTGAGGGAAATAATGAGTATTTCCTGGTGGGTCATTTATTTCTTCTTTTAAAAAGACAACTTCCACCTCCCCCCAGATAACTAGAACATACAATTGAGTGAACATTTTTAAAGCATCTTGTATTATTCATTGAACTGGAAATGTGCTGCTAGTAGAGACTTACAGGGTTTTCTGGAAGCTCATCATGGGACAGGAGGTGGGGTCTCAATGAGTAGGAACCTAAGCATAAATGAAACATTGTCTCCTGCTGGTAGGAGTGTTTCATTGAATATGCTACTTGTATTTGGGGATGGTTAAGTTTGGCTCCTACAGATGTTTCTGTATTATTCTTCCCTTCCCTTCCCTTTTTCTTGTCTTTCCTTCTCCTTTCTTTCAGCTCTGCTTTTTTTTATTTTTTTTATTTTTTTATTCTCCCCTTCAACAAGATGATTGGCAAACATACATGTTTTCTGGCATTCGTTCTTGCTTTGCTTCTTTGACTCCTGGCATTAGACCCTCATGAGCAATTCTCATGTTGCCCCATGGATTTAAGAACAGGAACAAAATACCCACATAGTGAAACTCACAGTAGATGGATTCCCTAGAAGGGCTTATCTTCCTTAAACAGCACCAACACCAGCATTCAGGTTATTTTTTCTTTTGGAATTTCTTGCTCAAAAGCCTAGGGAGAGAAGACATGAAAGATTGATGCCTTTTTTTGTTAGTCAGACCACGGGAAGTGCATTTTGCCTCTTTGCTTGCTTTCCAAGTTTAGGTATGCAGGGCATTTGGGTACAGTGTTAATATAAAAAAAAATCCTAGGCTGGCCTTAAAAGCTCTGCTTTCCGTACCTCCTGGAAATGTCGGTTGATTTCCCTACAGTTAGCCTTTCATTTTGAGTCAGCTGTTACCAGTCCTGTTCAATTTTGAGTATGTCTGAATGTTAAAGGTACAGAACTCAACAATAACAAACATGTTACTAGTTTTAATGTCAGTAGTAGTACCTTCATTGGATGATCTTGTATGTTCTCAGAGACTGAAGTAACAGGATTCAGTTTGAAACTATATTTAATGACATCTGTATAAACTTTTTTGAGTAATGTTTAGTTAGTGTACAGAATACTGTAGATTGCTGCCTAGTGATGTTTTCTGTGTTAAAAAGGCCTTTTTTTTTAAAAAAAAAAAACAACTTGCCGTGAAATATAACATTTATTTCCATCAGGCCAAATCATCTATAAAAACTTCCAAAACATTAATTTAAGAATACAGACACAGAGGGCTATGGTATTGCTTTGGATCCTTGTGGAAAATATGAACAGTATGTGCAAATCTCTTAAGAGTGAGAGGAGAGGCAGTTTGTGGCGGTGCCCCAGTAAGCAGGGCACAGCCAGGAGTTGGTCAGATGGGGTTCTAGCCTTGCCTCATGGCACCAAGATGTTTACATGTGTTGATCTTGCATTTCACTGCTCTAATGTCTCTTGCTTAATTGTAATCTTTTGGCATAAGTAGCATGTAGCACAGAGGGAGTCTGTCACCTAGGACTGAATTTATGCTCAGAGGCACTGGTTTAAATGTATCTAATCTGTAAGATAGGATGAAGGAGATTCTACAATGGTGTATGACAATAATCTAATACTGTGAATGCAGTGCATACTTTGTATAATGTAGTTTGTGTGTCATTGAAGAAGATGGTGTGAGCTAAGTGGTGGCTGGAGACGTTTTTTATTCTGAATGTTATTCTTTGTTAAATAATAAAAAGCTTAAGTGTAATGTTCTGTTCAACTTTGACTCTGTTAGGATTCCTTACCTGACCTGTGAAGAAAGTGTAAGGAGTAAAGATGAGCTTAATAGATACAATTATAGTAGCAGAGCTTCACTGTCAAATCAGTCTGAGTTCTTGAGAATAAAAGTAGTGAAAACGTTTGGGGGACTAGAAATTTACATTCATTTCCATGCATGAAACACCTTGTTCACAAATATACACTACCTCCTGAAAGTTTTTACTTTAATTTAAAAATGTCATTTTCTACAGCTAAATTCTAGTCATGGGAAGTTCTTGGGGAGCAAATATATGTATGTATTACATACATTTTCCATGGAAGCAAAAGGAGAAAGGATATATGATGCTTTGCATAAGAATGTCTTTAAATATTACACAAATATTAACTTTCACATTTGTGTTTCAGGAAAACCAAACACCTCTGCTGAAACTCTTCTGGATCAGGAATATATAAACTCTATGAGTTACCCAAGCCAGCTAGAAGACTCTGGATGTGATGTCTGTAATGACTATGCATTTGATTCTTTAGGTATAGCTTCTGATTTTCACCAATCTGAGCATAATGTCAACACTTCTAAACATTGGTTGGAAGGAGTTCCCCCCGTGGGTCTTTGCTGTATTAGCACGGAGGAATCTCTGACTGCTCCAGTGCAGTTTTTGCAACATCTGCTTGAAATAAGAAAGCTGTCAGAAGGAAGAATTCTTCAAGCAGACTTCAAAGAGCTTGAGAATGATTCTTTCACCGTATGTGATTCAGTGTCTCGGTTGCTTGATGGACTGATTGTTTTTTATAACAGTCCTAAACTTCCAGTTTCAAATTTTATTACTGAAGCAGTTAGTGTTTTGATCAGTTTAATAACTGATACTAAATTATCTAATCATGTTTTGAAGAAGTGTTTCAAGAAGCTGGAAGAATTTAAGAAAAATCTAATTCAGATTATTTTAAGAAACAGCAGTGTCAATAGGGTAAGTTTAAAATATCTTCCATCTTTGTCACCCTATTTCAGTGTACTGTAATATTCTTCTGGTTTTATGCACTTTTAAATATTAGTTTGTCTTACTGTATTTTGAGGAGTACTTCTCAGAGGTCTTTGTGATTGTTCCTTTTTGTGATATGAACAATAAATGCTCTAAAGCATTTGAAAAAGTTATTGCTTATGCGTGCAAAATCTTCTAGTCTGTTCCTGAGTATTTAACAGTAAACAGTTAAAAAGGCAGATATGCCTCTGTTTTGGTTAGAGAGCATTCAGAAGGAAGTCTTCATACACTGAAGCTTTTCCAGGACTAAAGCTTTGTGTCCTTAATACCAGGGTGCTTTGTAGTTGTGTCACCATGGTGTGATACTTAGCTTTTAATTAGAGGTGTCCCTGGCCGGTGTTTTGAAAGAATGTGAACATCCATACCTTTTGTGTGGTGTCAGGAATAGTCATGCAGGTGTGACTCCTTTTATTTTTTTTGTGTGATTACAGGATACAGAACAAAGAAAACTTGAGCAGGCATTCATTAAGTATTTCTTCATAGTTGATGATATTCAGTGTTTCCACCTATACCCCTCCTCTACCCGAATGGGAAATTAATAAATAATTAAAATAATGATAATTGTAGGAGAGCAACCAAGAGGTTATCCACAGAGGGATTACTTGTTGATTGGAAGAATCTGGTGAAGCTTAAGTGAGAGGTGTCAAATTTTAAATGAGAAGTAATATCCTCATAGATCAAGGGTGTTTCAGTCTGCAAAGTGTTTTTATAAATCATTCAGGAAGGGTGGAGTATGTCCACATAATTTGTAAGTAGCATCTTTTCTCTGAATAACTTCTCTGGAACAGATGGCTTTTTATAAGATGTTTTATATCTTGTTCCACCAAAATATTGCCTTAACAGTCGTTCCTACCAGCAGCCATTACTTCAATCAAACAGATTCAAAGAGTTTAAAAATTGTATAAACCAATTATTAAGGGATAATCGTGGTAATTTCCAGATTTCTAGGGGAAAAAGGGAACATGTGTGTAGTTGCAATGTTTATAAAGATTTATTGAAAAATCCTTTTTAGAGGTTTGGTTTTCTTTAAACTGAATTGAATATGGAAATAAATATATAGTATTAAGAATTGGTAGTGGAAATTGTGTAGTGAATTCTTCATGTGCTGCATACCAGATATCTCCCGGGGACACTTTATGCTTCAGTTTTAATCATCACTGTTTAGTCAAGTAGTGATTGAAATATCAAGGTTATAGGTTTAAAATAAAATTGCCATTAATTACAAGGCTGTCATGTGGAAAGAGTGGCAAACTGTATGAATTTTGGTTCGAGGAGGATGCTTAAATGCCTCCAGTATAAAAACATTCAGAATGTTGTTGTATCTAACCTAACTAACCATCAAAAAGCACATGTACAGACAGCCACCAATGCGGCTGTATAATTTGACACAACTTTTCCTTTTGCCGTCCTCACTATAAAACTGTCAGGAGCTGTCCAGGAGGACAAAGTGCTGAGAGAAACACCTTCAAAAAGTGAACAAAGAGAGAAATGGCTGTGGATTACACTTAATGCCTCATCTTCAAAACCAATTCCAGCATTTTGCAGAGCAAATTAAATAACTTAAAAATCCTTTGAGAACTGGAAAAGAGGTAATTATCTCTATGTTAGACTTAAAGGAAGAAAAACAGCAACAGAATTTCTTGCTGTAACTGTTGAGTCCTATTGTTTCAGATGTTTATAATTATGAAGCCCTGGAAGCTGTAAGAACCAGCAGGCACTTCTCAGAGCTTTTCTGCCTGGATTCTGTTGCCTGAAGCTGTGCATTTTGGATAGAATGTTTGGCCTGAAACTCCAAATTGACATTAGTATTGAAAGGGGGAAAAAATAACTATCATTTAAGATATGAGAGGTAAAATAAAAGGAAATATTACTTAAAATGTAAAAACTTTTAAATTGAAGAACTACAAATAAAAGTAGCCTCTTGAATTTCCTTTTTTAATTCTTCTCCTGTCCTTCCATATTTGGAGAACAGCTCAGAAGTCTGCACAGCTGTCAGACTTCTGGAAGTATCTAGAAGGATCCTCAAGTCATGGCTGCTAAGGGTGAAGCATGAATGCTCTGAAGATAAATCATCTGATCAAAGGCCTACTTCTGCACCTTCTACTGGCATGGTCATGCATCCCTGTATGGCCGCCACAGAAAAGCTTGTGAAGATCCTGTGTCTAATGCCAGTACAGATGAGTTGTTGCTCTTGTGCTGCAAAATCTTTGATAGTAACTGCTATCATGGAGCAAGCACTTTGTTACCAGTTTTTGAGCCCTCAGCACTGAGACTCTTGGAGGTTTGTATGGGGGTGTTGCTGTTGGTGCACTGCCTTTCAACGTGCAAATTGTTCATTCACGTTGAGTCACTCCACTGTCAGCAGAACCACTGTCCTATTTATGCAGGTTCTTTGCAAATCCTGCTTTCAAGCAGACAGAAGCATATAATGAGAAAACTCAGTGAGCATTTGTGTATTCAGTTTGTGGAGCAACTGGCCCTATTTTTCAAATGGACGGTTCTCTGCTACCTCACAAAATGTGGGAAAACATTTCCCATAGAAAACTTCTGTACGAGCTATGGTATGCAATTACAACTCCAGTGGAGTAGAAACTTTGTCTCTTCTTTAGAAAGGAAGCACAGGACCATTTTTTTCCCCTTAATCTACCCATTTGGGATTTGACAACAGCTATCTCCATCCACATCCACAGGGACATAATGAACGTGCATCTGTCCTGCTCCTAGATGATTCACTTACTCACTGGCATGGAGACGTGCCTGTTCTGTTGAGGTTTGTTTCTGTTGTCCAGAGTGTGTTGGAACAAGGGTTCATTTATCCTGTATCAGAAAAATGTAACAGTCAAGAGGCACTGGGGATTCCCAGCTCCCAGTATTGTTCAGAATAGCATGTGTGTTTTATGTTTCGGGTGAAGGTTTTGCACAGCTCATTGCAGTATGTCTAATTCGTCAATGATGTGCCAGAAGATTGTGGCCTTCACCCTGGGTTCTGTGCAAAGATCTGTGTCTGTTTCTTGGGCATCTTGTTTTAAGGAGTTAAAACACTAAAATAGAAGACAATGGTACATTGCCTTCAAGGTTCTGGAGTAAAGTTGAGCGGTCTAAGGCTCTCAGAAGAGGCTGCTTTCTGGTGCCTTGTTGCTGTTCAGCAAATACCTCATCCATCTGCCTCACCTGATGACAGTCTCTTTCAAAAAAGACCCAGAAGGAAATGGGATGTGTTTCATTGAACTGTAGTGGCTTGGTTCTTCTCATGTTATGTTTAAAGCATACAGTTTAAAACTGACTTCTGTCAGGAGTCATGAATTACCCGCTCCATTCAAACAAAGCAAAAAAAAAATTATAAAAATTTTGTGCTATTTCCTTCCTTTTTTTTGACCCTTGTCCCCTTTGGAAATTGGCTACCCTACCTTTAAGAGTATTTGATTTGAAGTTATTTTGCATTAGCTGTATCTGAATTGATACTGAGACATGAACATATTCTCTAGGAACTTTTCTTATCCTGTTCAGGACTTACTGCCTATTCTCATTTTTCTCTCTCTTATCTTCCATCTAAAAGTTTTTATGTAGAATTTTGCAGATGCTCATATATTGGTGTGTTTAGCAGAAAAGCAAATGCAAGAATTCTGGGTAGTGGTTTAATGCCTTTACTGGATGTTTGCCTGAGAAAGGTTTCACAATTTTTCATGAAAATAACAAGTTGAAATGTAGGGTAGTGAAAAGCAGAAAGATAGAAGTGTTTTAATCCCATTGGCAGTTACATAATGAAATGTATGGAAGTGTGCTTGTGCAGTTGAAAAAAGTACACATCAATCAGAACCACGGTTTTGAATCTTTTCTTATCTAGAATACAATTTGTATGATTCATTAATGACTGAAATTGCCTTGAAGAGAGTAATCATAAATTTACTCTGATGGTTTTAATACATGCAACAGTATGTATTTAATACATGCTCTAACTAGTTGTGAGCAACAATAGATTCCCCTGGCTGTGTATATTTTGCAGTATCTTTTGTCAGCAACTGCCAGAACAGCACTTAACTCATCAGTTTACAAGAATCTTTTCTGCTCAGGCACAAATGAGATTTAAAAATAGTTATTCATGTCTCCAGTGGTGGGCTTCAGTTTTCCTAAATTAATTGAGTCCCAAGGGCAATATCATGGCTTCTGAGACATGGTACATTTTCATTGGCCAAAGAATTTTGCTTATGTAGTGGAAGAGCAGTTTGTTAGTATGAATGTTAAAATGTGTTACCAGGGTTTTATGGTCTAGTAAGAGTCAATGTTTGAATCTTCTGATTGTTGAATTAAATTTTCTCAGCAATCTGTTGTCCTATCTAGAGAGCTGTTTAATTCAAATGGTAATCAAAATCCATTGTCCTGTAGAACATTACAGTCTAAAGCGATCACCAAACTGAGTGACTCTCATTTACTTCTGTAAAGTGTATCATAGGAGTAACTAGACAGGAATGAATGAAAGAAAATTTTGTCTGCTTCAGACTTTTGTCCACCTTCCCTCCTCAGCTGATATACATCATGCACTAAAATGACAATTATTGAAGAGTTACAGGATTGTTAGTGGGATATTTTTTTTACCATTATAGCAAAAAAGTTTTATTCATGGTTTTCAACCTGCCTGTATTGCTGTTGTCAGGGCCTTTTCTTTTCCTAATATGAAATACTGTCATTGCCTGTTTTTATCCAATTAACTAGTATTCCAGGTATTACAGATTTTTTCCACTAGGAGGAGAAAAAAAAATGGATGGAATAGGCCGTTGCTCTTCTCTTGATTTACAAATTAAATATATGGGGGCCCTTAATGCAAGAATATAGGAAGTTCTCGTTTTTGATGAATATGGTAGGAAATATATATCAAAAGCTGTTCCTCTGCCCCCAGTCTATCTCCAGTGAATGCCTTCTGTCAAAGGTCTCTTGACTTTCTGTAGCACTGCATTAGTGATGTTGTTTTGCTGCTTTGGCATCTCTGTGATATTTGCAGCTGAGACCATGTGAAGCAGCAACATCAGAGCCCATCTCTCAGTCCTTCACTTATGCCTGTGTAAAAACGTTTTAGTTCTATCTAGGCCTTGTTTTCTGTTGTTCCAGATCTGTTATTGAACCAGAGGACCTAGAATTGTTCTGCTTCTTTGGTGTCTGGGTACCATAGTAGCTGGTTATTCAAAAGGATGATGCGACCACCTTCGTTCTATCACATTGTTACTTATCCCAGCATTTTAATACCATACTTATCCCAGCGTTTTAATACCATTCTGGTCACTTCCAGGTGGGTCTAGGTCTAGGGCCATTCCTGCTGGAAGGATTGTCTTTTACTTCATGGAAGAGTTCAGTTTGTTGCTTTTAACTGAATGGTGCTTTTTAATATATATTTTTTATTTATTTTTTTGTCCTTGGGGGAAAATTATCTCCTACATCCTCTAGTTTGCCTAAATAGGATGTGTTTGTGTTACGGTGGTAGGATAGCAAGGATAAGTAAGCTCTGTAGAGCCAGTTAGCTACAGCTGGTTGCAAAGACAGCTGAGTATTCCTTGCCTAACTTTTTAGTGCTCAACTGCTGCAGTGAAATCTCTACAACCCCAAACAAGGTACCTCTGTTCTTCCCAAGTATGTATTCCAGTTATATGGCACCTTTAAGTGGCATTCCAAGTAGCTCATACATTGTGGGTAGAGGGAAGAAGAGTGAAGGACTGGGAAATAATTGAAATCCATTTTCATTTACAGGTACTGTAAGTCTTAAAGCCTTACATAAGACATTGATTTACATTGCTGAATTTCTTTAAGGATGACCAGCTTATTCTTTAATTTAAAAACTTAAAAGCTAAAGAATACCTGTTTTCTGTAATTTATCCAGTGACTTTTTCTAAGCAGTCTTCAGATTAAAAATTTGAATCCATAACTCTTCTGCTCTGAGTGAGCTCACACTTGTTGCTTAGTGTCTTCTGCATCCATTAACATGGATTGCAACTCAGCATCAGCAGGCAGATAGGCATTTCTTCACTCCTCTGGGCTTCTGATGAGGACTATTTGAGAAGGAGAAATCAAGAGTAATATAAATTTTAATCTCTCCAGCAGGGGAGACTTTCTATCTAGAGCTGCTTCTTCATAATCAATGGAATATTTACAGTAGGTATTAAAAAGGGCAGCAGTAATATCTGAGTTGTCTTCAGTGGCAGCTGTTGTGAATGCTGTTTGTTTGACTTGGATTGATACTGTCTTCCTGTTGGCAAAATTTACTGGATCCAGCCTCTTGGGTGAATTAGGTATTTAAATGCCTAATTCATGAATCTCAAGAAGATGCAGACATTCTTGATCTCTGCCATGGTAGCATTCTTTAAAGTAGAGTTACTGGTGAAAACTCTGATGCCAGCAGGATCCCAAGTGTCTTCAGTAGTTAGATGAATTTCTTTATACGTTAGTTTCTTGTGCTTAGTCTTCAAATGAACTGATGACTTGGGTGTTTGCATGCCCTCATGAAAGTGTTGCCTTTTCTGTAAAGGTGATTGGGGTGAGGTGACACGAGCAAAGTATTGGGTTTTAGTGTATGGAAATGGATATTACCATTAGAGGTAACTTAAACATGACAGTGATTTGCAGCCCTGAATTCCTCTAAGGGCATCCAGGTTGTGTTTTAGCTTTGGATTGGGGGTTTTTGGTTGGTGGTTTGCCTATTGTTGTTGTTTTTTTAAAAAAACACTGAAACTCACAACGGGGTCTGTTATATGTATTTTGTCCCATCAATTAGATGTCACTGTTTGAATGAAAGGTGCTCAAAAAGGGAAAGACAAGTCTTTACCTTATGAAACTGAAAGAAAAAAGTGAAATAAGTTTAGAATCAAAGACTTAGAGATTATATTATTGTAACCATGGAATTTCTAATATAGCATGCTCTATGTTTGAAAGTGAAGGTTAAGAGGAAGTTACCTTAGTAGCAGTTTATCTCACTAATGTACAAAGCTTTATAACAATGTATAAAGAAAGGAAAAATGAAAGATTTAGAGATAAATTATATGAAGTTCATCATGACTTTACCAGAGGTAAATCATGGCAGAGCAACATAAGATCATTCTTTGTAAAATAAACCATATTTGCAGATGGGAGATTTGGTAGCTTTTATCTATCTGGTGTTCAATAAAGCATTAGTTATGGAACTTATACTAGAAAAATATTAATGAAACAGAAAAATATGTTCTTTAATGCTTTAATGTTTTGTAATTGCATAGGAAAACAGGTGGAGAAGCAGCAGCAAGTTGCGCTTTGTGCTTAGTGTTTATACTTCACAAGAAAAGGAGGTGAAAGGTTTGCATATGTCAGTCAATCAGAGGATGTACTACTTAAGGGTAGTCCAGTCTCTGCTGGTGTGCTGGATCTGATCTGAGTCTGTTCTCCTTACTTCAGCAGTAACAGCCTTCCCTTGTGCAGAGAAGGAGAGAGTAAACACCCAGGAAATAGTCCTGGAAATTTGCTTCTGCCAGAGGGCTTAGTGGTGTGGAGAAGCAGTAAGGGACAGGGGGAGTAGGAAGGTGGCTGTAAGTGCATATCTCTTTCACAGCAGTTTCTGTGGTATCTCATCTCTCCTCCTTGTTGCTGTGGCAGCAGCAGCTGATTTGGCTTGGTTTAGCCTGTGGACAGGAGCAAGCAGATTCACTGATCATTGCATGTGTCACTAGGGAGCTGGTATTGAGTTGGATAAAAGCATATATGGAGCCAGAGGGACCCCGCTGATCAGTGAATGAAGGAGTGACTTTTAGGCAGCCATGAAGAAATAAACCTAAGAAAGATATTTTCAATCCATTAGCAGAAAAAAATTGCACCTTCACACTCCCTGACGCTCTGACATACAAGTTTCATGGTCAGCAAATATGACTGAGAAGACTTCATGTAGTACACTTCCTTGGAGGTCTTCCCTCCTCACTCAACAAATTCAACAAAGCTGTACTTAAGCCAGTACAGGTTGCATGTTTCTTTCAGTAAGTACTATAATATCTACTGCTAGCATTTCTGGCTTTTACAGCATCATTCACCAAAGTGTTCTGGTTTTCAGAATATTTAGTAGGCTGACTGCATGTGATTTCTTTCTCCATCTCCATTCTCTGCATGGCTTGCAGGTGTCATATTACAATAATTCTTTCCCAGATACTACAATATCTTCATTCAATTTTCATTGGTTTTTTGGCTTTTGTCTTTTCTTAAAGAAACCAACCCAAAATTAAAAAAATGTTCATCTCTTTTGCATTTTAGCTTGTTTTTTGTAAACACTTTTGGTGCATGCAGTCAAGCATGTTGCAAACAGACCTGCCTCTATTGTATGTCACACAGTTTGTCAGAATGTTTTTCAGTTAAAGCTCTACAAAAAGTTCTGAAAAGGCAGCCTGCAGCAGTGAAGCTAACTGATGGTCCTAGCAGAGACCATCAGGTTTAGAAGAGTGGAGAGAAGCATGAACAAGGTTATGAAGGCATAATGGCAGAATAAGGGCTTGAGATGAGGCTTGCAGAGCAAAGATTTGGGATACTATGTATGGAATTCCAAGACTTGAAGACAGGCGAAATAGTGCAGCGTAAACAGGAGGAGAGATAAATGACAGCCATCAAATTAACAAAGGAAGCAACATGAGCGAACAGGGGTATTAATGCTCTCTGTATAAAACTGAAACTTTTCAAGTGACATTGATTGGAAGTCAGGTTGGACTAAATGGGCAAAGGGCAAGGGTGATGTGAATTCAAAGGCAAAAATACTGTTTTGTTTTTAACACCTCATGATTTGAGGGTGCCTGTAATAATTTTTTGCTTTAGTCCTGTATTCCCAAATATGCCAGTCACTTGGGGAGGAGAGCTGTTGCTTGGCATGAAGCTGTAAACTAGTGAAACAGAAACTAAAGTGCAGTTTTCATAGTTGCAGGGTGTAGTGAATTGTGCAACTCCTGAAGGAGTTAATCTCACAAGTTTTGGATAACTGTTATTAAGGAAAAGTCTAACATATTCTGATAAATGAATTCAAAACAAATAATTTGTGAGTAAGGATTTTTATCCTAGTTTCCTGGGAAAATAAGAGTCACAGGAATGTGCTGGTTATTTTGCTTGTCAGTCTTTTCCTCTACTAGTAACTTTTGAAATGGATAGCCAGTTCGAAATCATTTGCAAAGAAGTGGAAAGTCAAAAATACCTTCCAATAGGCTTCAAAATCAGTGGCTGGGTGGAGGAAAGGCCATATTAGTATGTGTGAGGCAATAGAACATTTCAACAATCTACGCATCCTTCCCAGCTACTGGCACAGCATTGCTCTGTCTTATGCTGCATCCCAAGGAACATGGGATGAGAGCAAGAAACTGGGCTGTGGGAGGAGGGTTAGGGACAGATGATGCAGCTCCTGAACAGTGAACCAGTGAACCAGGCTGCATTATTTTCTTGTTTCTGACTGTCTGATTTTTGCAATCTAATTTTCTGACTGCTTTTACCTGAGAATCCCTGAGGAGTATAGATTTTATTTCATCTGTACCCTTAAGGTAGCCCAAGGGATTAAAAGATTTCTGTTCCTTTTTTAATGCTTGATAGATCTGTGAGATGAACATATGCTTTTATCTTTAGGGAAACTGCACACTATTTGACCTATTATCAGTTTGAATGTTTCCAGAGTTTAATTAGCAATACGTGAGCATTGCTCTGAAACAATTCTGTGTGCAATTTATGGATTTATTGCTTATATGCTAGAAATTTGTTCTGTACACATTTAATGCGTACAGTCTGTGAGTGTTATTTTAACCTTAGATCTTCGTTGTCTCCTTGTTTTCTTAAAATATACTGAGGTCCACCAAAATACAATATTAAATCCATACTCTTTAATAAATCAGTTAACAGATGGGATTTTTCAGTGGCATCCACACCCATATCTCAAGTAACCTAAGTACCGTCATTAAAAAATCCCTATTTACTTTCCTTAGTAGAGGGAATTTAAAGATCAGGCTTTAAATTTGAAAATCCATGTTATCTAGTCCTATGAAATTCCAGCTAGAAAATGGTAACTCATGCCAAACCAGGAAGGATTCAGAAATTTTGTGACAGATCCTATTTTGATTAAATCTCAGCTGCTAGCATTAATAATACTAATAAAAAAATTCATTGTTTCGCTATCTAAGAATCTTGTAAGCAAATTGAACAGACTTTAAAAAAGAACAACCATAATTATGTTTGTGTATAAATATACACATTTAGTGTGTTCTTTGGAAGAGATAGCATTGAAAAACTACTCAGGGTTGTCTCGTTTGCTTGCTTGCCAAGGGCAAATTAGCAAGTATACTCAATGTCGCTTTCTGAAAATATAGAACTATAAAATATGTATCTATCCTTAATTTATAAAAAGAAGTAAAAATGAATGGGGACTTCAATGAAAAATGTGCTATTTTTTAGCATTGATTAAAACCTGAGTAATGATTTGAAGCAGTTGTACCCTTTTGGAACATGGGTGCTGTCAAGGAAGCGCTATCCAGGTGTTGCAAACTTTGTTTCTGTCATAGTTTTAGTAGATACTGTGGAAGATCTTTCAAAACTGTAAATGTCTAGATTATTTTTAGGAAGAGGAGTCATTATTTTCTTTGGAAGGGTGTACATTTCTATTTTATGGAAGTCTGATTTTAATTCATAGATCCTCAAAGCACATATAGTTTCATTCATTGCATTATCCTTTCCTGTGATTTTAAAGGTTCAGAAACCTATTTTTATCTCATCTTCATTCGTGTTTTATCTTCATAGACTCTTTAGTATATACATTTATGAATTATTTCAATCTCACAGATTTTCAAAGCTAAATATGTACAATTTTTGAGTTCTTTCTAAATGAGGAGTTTACTTTTTATTTCTTCAGGTTTGATTCTGAACATAAGACTTTTTTTGTCTTTTATAGTTTTCTTTTTATATTCATTTTGGGATTATGTGCTGAAGTGAGATGACGAACGGCAAAGGTTTATTAAAGTTTGATTATTATGACTGTGAGTAAGAGATTGTCTCATACTGGCCAGATGATAACCAGCCTGATCAAACTCCTGAGTGTAAGAGGCTGGTAAATAGGCGTTACATCAACTGGCAAAGCAGTTTGACCATCTGATCAGGCAGAGAAGCAGTAACTGTAAATAGGAAGCTATGTAATTAATGGTTTTTACAGCAAAAGTTTTCAGTCCACCTCATTGTCTGTTTACCAAGCCCAAAATTTTGTCAGTAACAATTTTACAGGAGACAGTGTTGAAAACCATGGTAAAGTCAAGGTAAATGACACTCTCTGCTTTCCCCTCATCCACTCAGATGGTCATTTCACTGTAGAAGGCCATCACATTGGTTAGGTATGGTTTACCCTAAATAAATCCATGCTGACCACTACTGGATCGCCTTCCTGCTTTTTGTGTGTTCAGAAATGATTTCCAGGAGGATTCGTCCAAACTTGTAAATTTTTTTTTTATTCATATACGTGTATGTGTGTGTGTGTGTATGCATGTGAGCTGGCTAGAGGAATAAACTAGTTTGTTCTTAGGCTGTGGTGGTCTGGTTTTGAGTGGTTAAGGCACCTTAGTTATTCTTAGATATACAAATTTGGGTCAGGAGTATTATTCTGTCAGTGAAAAATACTCATTTTCAAAGAGTTACTGAATATTAATGTTGTAGACATAAATTTATATAAAATCATAAATTATAGTCGTATTTAATGTGTATTTTTCTATTGAAATAACTTCAATATATTTATATATAGAAATGAAAATTTCTTCAGGTAGTATTTAATGAAATAATGTCTTTAATTTGTAGAGGAGTATGTTTCATTACATAATAGTTATACATTTCCATTTCAGGGAACAAAGAAAACAGGTGGGTTTTTTTTAATAGGAAAGACTGTGGAAAAAAATTACTAATATAATTCTCATGTAAGTTTACATGACTTCTCCCATGGTTCAAGAGAAATTCCTTGGTTACAGCTTGTTAAACAATGATATGGAAGTGAATCGTTTGAATTTGAAAGTATAGCATATCTTCTATCAGTTAGCATTTAATCAAGTTTATTCCAGATAACTCTATTGACAGAAAACTCCAGTATAGCTCTTAGCTTGCTCGTGTTTGTGTTTCAAAGAATTTATTTGTTCATTTGTCTACCCGTGACAAACAATTACTGTATGTACAGGGCAGTCACCACTTTCTGTGACAGCAGGTGGGCATGATGACAGCTAACACTGACAAGCTGCCTCCAGGGGAATTCACACTTTTGAAGGAGTTTGTTCATGTCAGTTTCCTGTAGTGTTAATCTTTTGAGAAAGGAATGTTCCTAGGTAATGGACATGGGTTTCTCATAGATCTGTAATGTATGTAATTAAAAGAGTTTTAAACTCCAGAATTTAGAATTTTACTTTTTTCTTGAAGATTTTAATATGTCTATCCCGTTTCTATTTAAGGTAATTGTTTGGAGTAAAAAAGATGGAGACTTATTTTGAGAGATTGAATTTACTGTTATTTCTCTTTAGTTTCAGGCACTGCATGCTGTATCACACACACTGGTTTTGCTAGGAAGGAACAACATACTAAGAAGTGCTTTAATATCCCTTCTACTAGCAGAAGTACATCAGTTTGCTGAGCAGCTGTTGCAAGCTCACCAGGTACTGTCATCTTCTCTTTTGGAGAAGGGCCGAAGAGTGGTGCTGGGGAGTGTTTTGTTTGTATCTGTTTCATAAAAGGTAGTAAATGGATCTTATTGCTTATTTTTAGCATTATTAAATCTCATCTGTTTAACAGAATTAGTCATGCCTCCTTTCAGCAGAGTTTTTGCCAGTGGCAACGCAGAACTCTACAGTGCTCAACACTGATGAAAAGCTTACATTGAGTATTGCACTTTGCCGAGTTACTGCAGGACTACTTAACCTTGCCATACTGTAATTATTTTAAGTATTGCTTTTGTATTCAGTGCATAAAATTTATTTCTAAAAATTTCTAGTTTGAACTCCTCTTTGGCTTTACTGTATGTTGGAAAGAATCATGTATTTGATTTTACGGTCATAATAAGTGTGATTACAAAGCTGTATAACTTGCAGTTGAGAAAATGGAACTAAATTAGTATCCTGTGATTTTTAACCATAAAAGAATCTCTTTAAATACAGAATTGATTTTGATTTTTTTCTAATGGCAAATAATTTAATACTGGCAGTATAGTTTATTTATAGAAAGATAGTAGAGGATTTGATTCATATATAAATATAGAGAAGTTAGTAATTTAATCCCTGAACAATTCTTATACCATGGATAGTATAATAAATTGCTTAAATGGCAGTCTCACTAGCTTGGCTTGATACACCTAGTTGATGGTACAGCAGTTTTTCTTCTTTTTTTTCCTCTGGGAGCTATCACTCTACTTGATTTCCCCCGCCCCTTAAAGAAATTGAAACCTTCAATTATACTTCCTTGAGCAATTGAAGAAATTTGTACCTAGCACTGAAGGGAAGGCCCCTGAGTGGGACACAATTTCTGGGGGGACAGAAATTTGTACTCATTTATTGAAAAGAAAAAAAAAAAAAAGAGAGATGTTTTCGATCTTGTACATCTATTCTGTTTCTTCATACTTGGTATATATGGACTGACATTTGGGACAGTAAAATGCATTTGTTACTTGAGCTTTTCAGCTTCAGGACCAAATCCCTTTTCAGGTTAAGTCTTTGCTCCCTGCAGCCCTCCAACTCATTTTAATCACCTTGCATTTGTGCTTACTGCAAATCTTAGCCATTATCAGTCCACAGTACTGATTTTCAGATTTTCTACTACCAAGAGACACTTAATAAGGTTCCCTTTCACCTTTTTTTTTTTTTTGAAACAGCCCCTTTTCTTCACTCAGAGAAATAATTTAATTCTCTTATATTCAATAATTTAGACCTATCTTTATGGAACAAGAGTTCCCTGCTCTGTTTCTGCTTTCTCCAGCTAAGTTATCCACGTGCCTTCTGCTACTGAGATGTAGTAGATCTTCCCTTTTTCTTTTTTGTAACTGATACAGTTATTTATTAATTTATATCTTCCTCATCCAACCTTATAAGCGTTTGTTGGAAGATTAATGCATCTTGAGCAACCAACCACAAACTGTGGTCTGGAATAAGACTTTGATACAATCTTACTAAAGCTTATGGGGCTTTCTTCTGAGTCCTTTTAAAACACTTTGCATTTAAGTGACCACCAGAAGAATAAATGAGCTTCAGACACTTAGGAGGATACTCCAGTGATTAATTTTACAGTAACAAAGTAGTCCTGAAAGGTTCACCACCCAAGACAGTGTTGGACTTTTTCTGGTTATAGCGGACAGTTCAAGTGGCTGAATTTGAAGCTGCAGGATCTGTGGGTCTATCTGTAGCTGACACTTTGTAGAACTATAAGATTTTGAAAAGCTGTAGTTCATGTGGGAAAAGTAACTGAATTTCTGTTTTGCTTAGCTTGCTGTGAAGTCAGTGTTTTTAAAGTTTGTGCATTCTTCCATTTGGTCCAAATAGGTGTCTTGCGTTCATTCACAAACCCTTATACATTCTGTATGTGATAATTATTTCTGGAAATACTGCTTATCAAAAACCTTATTGCAACAGGACACTAAACAATACAATATCAGTTTGAAATATACCAAATGACAGCTTTAAAAATAATTCTTCATAAATACTTAAATTAGAATTTGCAGAACGATAATACTTTATATAATCAAACTTCATTAGCTGACAAGTATCCTAATTGTGTTTTGTTACTTAAGCAAAACTGCTGTTAATTATAAAGTGTTTCATGCCTTCTGCCTAAGACAATCAAATTAGGGACTCTGGAATGTAGTTATGATGAGAGGTGTGCAAATACCTATTTTCATTCTGTTTTGTTGTTTGTTTCTTGTTGTGGGCAGATAGGAGAAATAAAGATCATCTAGGCATGTATTCAGGTTAGCTTGCAATTAACTTTTGAGCATTTGGTGAAAAATAGAAATTGAAAATTTAGCTTATTCATCCAAGCAAATTTCTATGTTTTATTTTTGTATAATATTTTTTTTTACATTGAAGGTGTTTTCCCACATTGACTTGACTGAAAACAAAACTGTGTTGAATTTTTCTAAATTAATTATCTAGATATCCCAACATTTTTAATTTCCTCATTAAGACTTGAGCTAAGCTACAGATAGTTTATAAAATGTTTTCATTCTAGATTATGCAATTTTATATTCAGTCTTTTCTTCAACAGGAAGTATGCTCAGGTAAGGTTACATATTGTGGATATGTCCTTTGATAAATATTGAACTTTTTTTACTTTAAAATTCTGACTTATTTTAGTGAGTTTGTATCTGTGTCCTCTTGAAACAAGCTTATCTCTTTAAGACCCACAGGTTTGAAGAGCTATATATGCCCCTAGCTTTACAAATTAAGAAAATAGGTTGATTGTAGGAGAGTGTATCTCATGAACTACACCAGAAAAGTACAGATTACTTTGCATATTTTGATATCGTTCCCCAGTTGGCTAAATACCTTTACTATTGGAATATGATAAATTATTGTGAAATATATGAATAATAGATTTTTTTCAATATTTTGGACTAATATTCCCACATGTTAATACAGAAAATAAAAGTAACTAAGGTGCCTGTAAAATAGTATAGTTATCCTGATTTTTTCACCCAGTTAAGATTAATTTTATGGTAGTAAACTCTCAAGCACGTTATTAGTTTGCTTTAATTCATTTAAGTACTTCATCATGTGCTTAAGGTGAAGCTCATACTTCAGCGCGTTGCTGACACCAGGACACTGACTTCCAGGGAAAAGTATAATAATGTAAACTCAGTTGGATCCCTTAATTTTTACTGATGTTGGATGTGTACTTTTAATTTTTATGAGGAACCTTTCATGCTTCATAAATACATTTTATAAGAATACAGTAACTGAAACTTATCTTACTATGGAGTAGAAATCTTCTGATCCCCAATCGGATTCCTATTGCAAAGGAGATACAATTTTAAATACTAAGATTTCAGAATGGTACTGGGGTTGTTGGATTATTTTTCAAATATTGAGCCCCTTACCATGATAGCAGATCTTCCTTTATGATAATTGTTTCAAAGACAGATGACCAGAAATGGAAAGCGCATATTGGTTCAGTGCCCATTTCTAACCCCCAGGTGTTAATTCCAAGAACTCTGAAAGATTAAAAACCAGAAAATAGATTTGAAAAAAGAAGAGGGAAGACAGACCGCGAAGTTTTGGAAAGCACTATTATTCAGTAATTGCTGATACATAGCTTGTCTAGCATTGTATTTTTATAACACACTATTTTCTGCACACTATTTTTCCGTTTTTAAAACTTTAAAACATTTCTGTGACAAAAGCTGTACACTGGATAATTGGTGGGTTTTTTTTTAAATCAAAACGCCAAGTTATATGTAATTCTTAATGTTATATGTAAGCATTAAGTCCAAATCCACATGTGTGTCCTAACTCTTCTCCTGAAATGAATGGTGCAGTTAGACTTAGACACAGGATAAGGTGGGATTCATCCTATTTAATTTAGATGTATATAGTAGACACTGCTGTCTGCTTCTCATAGAAGTCCACCAAGCAGCTAAGGTTAACTAAAAAATTCGCCAATGTGAAGACAGTCACACGAGGCTCTGTTGAATGTTACATAGGTTCTGGAGATTTGGGCTCATTACAACAGAATAGCTTTGATTCAAACAAGCCAAAGGAGTTAGACATATGGTGGGATTTGTCTCACTTCAGATTTCTGTGGTGTTTCCATCAGATTTGCTTATTTTAATTTTTCTTTATAGCCAAGGGAGGAAAAGAGGCATTTCTTTTCTAGCCTATTTTGAATGTACATAATTATAGTAATTGGCCGTTGTTTGCTTCTCTCTTCTGACTATGAGGAAGGAAACTTAGGTTGATCAGTTGAAATGTAAATATTTATGTTGTAGACATCTAAAGTTAAGGGAGGAAAGTTCTATCATATCTCTCTGAAGATCTCTTTTGGATGATCTGGACGAGAGCTGTTAAGCCAGGAAAGGCCTGATCCTACAGAACGGTTGTAACAGTTGTGCAAAGCTTACTTCTGTCTGAACACAGACAGACTTATGTAAGTAACCTTATTAGATGTTTGTAATAAGTTATATTTGTTAAGATAATTAATAAGTTAACTTAATTCCCAGGTATTCAAATTTAAGCGTACACGTTACTGGAAGAGTTTGGTGGTGAACTAGGATGCAGGATACGTGTGTTGGAGCTTCTTGTGACATGCTTTCAGCTATGGTGTGTCTGACGCATATGCCTTTAAACAGGCAGCTCTGTTAAACTAACAGTCTATGCAGGCAATGTAATTAGGAAGAAGAAGATCAAGGAGGAGCATGGATGTGGTATGATTTTGACCATTTTCTGAGATTTTTGTTGCCATTCAGCACTGTGTAGCGAACAGTCATGTCACTGAAATGTCAAACTACATGGCAACACTTCTATGTGGAAGCAAATGAAGGGCTGAAATATTCCTGGGGCTGGAGAGCTGTTTTTTTTCTAGCAGGCCTGCAAGTTAGAGACATTGCAAATTTCAAGATGGACTAGCTTAGCTGGTAATCAGTCCATCAGGGAAAACGGAGTTTGCCTGGAGCTGTGTTCAGATAGATAACAGAAAGATTTAAAGTGCTAAGAACTGAGCTATTGATGTCAAGGCTTGTCTTCATGAGTCTTCCTCCATGCAGCCATTCTGTATCCAGTGGATGCTCTGGGCAGGTATGGCAGCCACAACATACTTTATTCCAAATGCAAGTGTGTCCAATGTGATGTAGAGAATTCTTCAGATAAGCTGCTTTCCAAGAAGTCTACTTCATTTATGCAGTATGTCTAATCTCCTCAGCCATAAGTTTGAATATGTTGTAATAGAGCTTTTTCATGCATTAGAAAGAAAAAAAGCTACAGTATTTTTCCCAAATGTGGTAGGAAATGGATAAAATCATTAATTAGAAAAAAATAGCTGAAAATATTATGCAACTAGGTAAGATAAATGCACAACAGTCCATTGTTGTTCAAAGTACTAAAATGGCTATCCGGCATATTTGGGTTTTTGTAGTTTCTACTGCTGACTTTTACAAACGCATCAGATTACTAATACTTCACCCAGGTAAAAGAAAAGAGATTGATGCTATGTAGACCTTGTGAAAATAATTAAATGTGCATTTGGACATGCATTCATCATTTTAAAGATGTAATTTCTTTCCTTATTATACTGATAAGCAGAGATTGTAACATATTTCAAATTGTGAATGGGTAGAGATGCTGCAAAATAGTGCTCTGGGTAAACGTAGGATTTTTTTTTATTCCATGTGACTGCTGATGCTACTGGTAGCAAACGAAGTAATGGCTGGATAGAATAATCAGTGGATCTGCATTTTGTCTCATAGATAATGTACTTGGTTTGGAGATGCAGACTTGTGAAAACATAAATCTCTGCCCTGAAAGACAGGAGTGAAAGAATCAGTTGAGACTCGGTATATGTTGGAAGGATGCTGTGCACCTTTGAAGTGTATACCTGCTTTTGCTGCATGTGTCATCCCCTATTACAGATTAGAATTAAAAAAGCGTATGTGTCAGTCAGAACTGGAAAATGACAAACGGTTCATGCAGTTTCTCCCTTCCCTCTCATACTGTCATAAAATGGTAGCGCTAAAGGTGAAAGGAGTTTAGAAGTGTTCTTACAGAGCTAAATGGTAGCAGGGCTTTGATGTACTTAGGTGCTTGGCAAAATTGAGAATGACATGTAATCAGAAAACCTCAGGTGTGTTTGGGAACAGAAGCAGCAAATATTGATTGCACGAGGAGAACCCTGTATTACTGTCAGCTAGAGAATTATTACTCTTAATATTGATGAATCATCTTGTTCATGGAAACGTAATACTGGAAAAGGAAAAATGCTTAATTAAAGAAATCAGAATATATCACACCTCAACAAACAAATAAGTAATATTCCTGGAAATCTTCTTGTTTCAAACTGTGCACAAAATCCAGGCTTTAAGAAAGCTCCCAAAATAACACAATTAATAATTAAAATTACCTATGTGAATTCTTGATACACTAAAAAAGAAAGGGCAACGAAAGCTTCTCTCGGTTGATGCTATTCTTACTTCCTTATTCTCAGTGTCAGTTCTGAGAATTGGAAAGAAAGAATTGCTTTCTTTACACCTTGGTTAATCCTTTTGCATGCATGAAGGCAGAATGTGTATAAGGAAGAAGCATCTGATTTTTGTGGCATATGTGGTATACCAGCTAATCTGGAAGACCATTTGATTATTACTTAATCTGTGTCTCCAGATAGGTAGTTTTAATGTGCCTGTTAACCTTTCTTCAGGGAGTTTTCTGGCTTACTGACAGTGATTTGCAAAATGGAATGATGTTACAGAAAATTAAGCACAGCTTCCTTAATGCTTTTGGATATTGGAGTTGTCTATGTGAATTAGCCTATATCCTGTATGTGCTCTTAAAAGTTCAATTTACAGGCAAGGTAACATTTTGTTAGATTTGCCTTTTGATTTTCTTTTTTTCTTTTTGAAGAATTGCTTAAAGTCTTCATTACAATGTACTTTTAACACAGCTTCACTAAATGCTTTCTGGGTTACAGTTTAAACACACAGTTCCCGTGTCAATGGCATTGCAATTTATTTGCTGCTTTAGTATTTCATATCTTAGTAAAAATGAAAAGGGAAGAGTTGTAGCCATAGAATTTCTAACTAGAAATTACTGATATAATGGATTTTTGTTTGCAAGAGTATTTACAGGTGATAATTAAAACCGTCTTTAAATAAAAGCCTGGTTAAATATAGTAAAATATAAATGGCAACTGTGACATGGTAATGCATACTAGTGAAATCATCACTTCATCTTTCTTTCAAAACATTGTTTTCATTTTGGAGGACACATCAATATCTTTGGATTTCCTAGCTTCACACACACTTGCCTCTCTCTAAACATGTGGGACAGTCCTGTACCTAATGACTTAGAATATCGGCTTGCCCCATTGGGACCTCATGTATTGCTTTGGGGTTTTCTGGTAAAAATACCAGTGAAGCTGTATTTGTCTACTTACAGAGCTTATGCACAGCCGTCGCTACTTTATATCACAGAACCAGAAAGATCAACTGGTGTTTGTTCAGTGCTTTCTAAAATGTTAAACTGCTTTTCCAAAACTCATTATATAGCTCACTGTGAAACATTAGAACCACTAAGCACATGCACAGTGGCATTTCTGCATCATGCTGTGGTATGCCATCAGATACGGAAAAACTGCTTCTGTTCTTTTTTTGGTAAGCAATGGTTTTGTTTTGCATTCTGTGCTGGGGCTGAACTCTGGATTTTCAAGGGAGCACGTGGCTTAGC
The DNA here is from genome assembly GCF_015220075.1 of Falco rusticolus. Lineage (NCBI taxonomy): Eukaryota > Metazoa > Chordata > Aves > Falconiformes > Falconidae > Falco > Falco rusticolus. Next base: position 81,439,506 of record NC_051192.1, read on the forward strand.
TTAGGTTTTAAGCTGGGAAGGATGGCTATAGTGTGTTTAGTGTTAGGTTTAAGATTAGACAAGGATTTAGATTTAGGATGGCAAAATAAGATACTCACCACAGAGGGAAATGCTTGAAAGGCTGTGCTTAGGAGTGTTTGTCATGACAAACCAGACTACACTTGCTCTGCTAGCTGACTATTAATTACTTTAGAGTTGGTGTTAGATCAAACTCCCTGGTTAAGTCCTCAACTGAAACTATCACAGGCTATAGTTAATGGTGGTAGTTTGGATTTGAGTGAACATGCATATGAGCTGCATTGAATGCCACCACATCCAGAAGGAGCTGCTGTCCCACATTTGGCTCTGAAACAAGCAGGATTTGTCTTGCTAGGATTTAGCTGATGTACAAGTCATTAATAAAGTAGGTTTATGTCTGGGATGAAAGAGACTGGCTATGGAGTTCATTTTGTAGCTGAGGTTGGAATTATGGTTTGCATGGCTGAGGCATGCAGGAGCTTATCTTAAACTTAGTCTAGGTTTTGGGTGACGGCACTTGACGTGACTGGTTAAGGCTTGATCTGCCAGGGCAGGAAACTACTATTAACGTTGCTCCCAGAGGTCGAAGTTGGTTTCAGTATGTGTCAGCAGCAACTCCTATTTATTGTTAGATTGACAGGACTTCTGCTATAGATTTAATTTAGGTAGACAGGATGTGATGAGCTAAAGCTGAACACGTTTACGAAAGGTATCACAGAACTAGATATAGGGTTGGTGTGGTGAAGGCTCAGGAGTCTGGGGTTTCAGTTTTAGGTAGGCACTGATGATGTAGCCTTCTCAATTCACAACTAATCTGGTGGAAGTAATGTATTGGTGGGCTTGGGTGAGTGTAAGAATGAGAAATGAGCTTATTCATTCCTTTGGGATTCATAGGGGATTTAGAGATACAGGAATGGGATGCTGGGATAGGTTTGTGGTGAGGAAGAAAGGCAGCAGTGGCGGAGCGTGTTTAGATCTGAATGTTTGTGACGTGAGTTGCTGGATTGGTGTTAAGGCAGTAAGCAAGGCTTGGATGTCTAGGATTTGTGCAGCAGAGAATGCTTTGCTGAAGTTGGAGGTATTCCAGAAGGACAAGCTGAAGTATGCTTGGACAGGATATGTTTTATATGGCTTGATTAGAATTAGGATTAAGGCATTGCTGGTTGCAGTCATGGACTTGAATGAAATACAGGCAACCAGGTACCTGTGCTAGGCTGAACCACATCTGTAGTACTGATGCACACACACAGAGTCACAGAATATTTTATGGCAGCACAATCTGTATTGCATATCTTCTAGAATTATTTCTTTCGTGCAGAAGTATACACTTGAAATGCACGTAGCACTAACATTACAGAATTAAAACTAGTTTTAGGAAATAACATTCTTGAATGCACTGCAGTTTGAATTCCTGTTATGTAAGAATGGATTATTTTCACTTGATTCCAATAACAGTTCACATAGGGAGAAATGAATTGAGACAAATGCATAGAGAAAGAAAACATGGAAAATAGAAGAAAAAATGTGTTTGTATTTCTCCTTCAGTGTAAATGATGGCATCCCAGGTTGCATGATTACAGTGCAGCCTTTGAAGACTTGCACGTTTTGCATTTCCTGGCATCTGTCAATCCTTGAATTGAGCTGGCAAAGCGCAATTAAACCTCTGCATGTATTGTCTTGAAACAAGATAGTTTCGCATCTTATGTAATCCTTATAATTAATTCTTTCATAAAAGTGGCTCCTAGTCTCTCTGACTTTTCAGAATATTAAACTTCTAGCTGAAGTTGTTTTAAAGAACTTTTGTATAACCTTATTTTTTAATCAAAGCTTTTTTACTAACCCTGGCTACTGTATTTAATATGGAATACTATAGGGAATTGTGTATGATAAATATGAGAGTGTGGTAATAGAGGTAAAAATCTGAGTAGTAGTTCTGCCTATAGGAATAAATTATAAGCAGAACTTAGTTTAGGTTAGCTTATTCAGTTACTCATTGTGGGTTCTTCCTACACAATTTGATTATGTGAACTAGAATTCAGTCCTGTTGATTAACTTAGGGTGAATTCATCGAATGATCATAGAATTACAGAATGGAGAAGGTTGGAAACAACCTCTGGAGATGATCTATTACAACCTTCCTGCTCAAAGTAGGCTCAGCTAGAGCAGGTTGCTCAAGGCTCTGTCTAACCAAGTTTCAAAATTTTCCAAAGATGGAGACTGCACAGACCCTCTGGGCAGCCTATTCCAGTGCTGATAACCTTTTTCATGGAAAAAATATTTCTTATGTTTAAATGGAATTTCCTGCATTTCAGTTTTTACCCATTGACTTCTGTCCTGTCACTGGATACCACTGTGAAGGGTCTGGCTTTGTCTTCCATACCCCTGCCCCATCAGGTATTTATATACGTTGATGAGATCCCCCCACAAGCCACCTTCTCTCCAGATGGAACAGTACCAGCTCTCTCAGCCTCTCCTTGTACATTCTTGTCCCTTCATCACTTTTGTGCCTTTTCACTGGTCCCATTCCAGTATATCCAGGTCTTCTTTGTGCTAAGGAGCCCAGAACTGCACCCAGCACTCCAGGTGTGTCTCACCAGTACTGAGCAGATGGGAGGGATCACTTCCCTCAACTTGCTGGCAATACTTCCTCTCGTGCAGTGCTGGCCACAGCTGGCCACAAGGACTCAGCACCGGGTCATGTTCAGCTTGTCTGCTGGGGCCTTCAGGTTCTTCTCTGCCAAGCTGCTTTGCAGCTGTCAGCCACCAAACTATATGGTGCGTGGGGGTTATTCCTCCCCAGGGATAAGATTTTGCACTTACCATTGTGACAAATCAAGATTTCTCTTGGCCAGTTTCTCCAGCCTGTCAAGGTCCCTCTGAATGGTAGCATAACCCTCTGGCATGACCGTCACTTGTCCTGCTTTTGTATTACTCTCAACTTGAAACTTTCTGAGTTTGGAGATGATACAGAAGTCCCATTGTCCAGGTCATACATGAAGATGTTGAACACTACTGGTGCCAGTGTCAGCCCCTGGGGTGCACCACTAGTGAGTGGCCACCAGCTGGATTTTATGCCTCTGATCACAGCCCTCTGAGAATGGCAGTTTGGGCAGATTTCAGTCCCCCTCACTGTCTACTTACCAAGCCTGTAAATCTATGTTGACTACTCTCAATAATCATTTTGTCCATCATATGCCTGGAAATGGTTTCAAGGATTAATTTGCTCCATCACCTGGCCAGGAGTCAAGCTGACGCTGACTGGCCTGTATTTTTTGTGTGCTCCTTCTTGAAGACAGAAGTAACATTTGCTTTCTTCCAGTCCTCAGGAACTTCCCATGATTGCCATGACTGTCCAAAGATAATTGAGTGGCCTGTGACAGTCACAGGTGCCTGCTGCTGAGGCCCATGGACTTACGTATGTCCAGTTTCTTTAAATGGTCCCTAACTTGATTTTTTTCCACTGCAGGCAAGTGTTCCTTGCTCCAGACTTTTCCACTGGTCCTGCAGACATGAGAGTCCTCAAGGCTGGTTTTACCAGTAAAGATTATGGCAAAGAGAGCACTGTGTCCTTTGTCACCAGTTTCCTTGCCACATATTTCCTCATAATTTTGCTTCTGATGTGCCTGTAGAAATCTCTTGATTCACTTCACCTTCCTTGCCAGATTCAACTTGAGAAGGGCTCCTAACCATCTCCCTGCACACTCAAGAGTGTTTTTGCATTCCTCTCAGTTCACCTGACCCCTGTTGTGTGCTTCCTTTTTGTTTTTGTCAGGAGGTCCTTGTTCTTCCATGCAGTCCTCCTGTCACCTTTGTTTTCCTGTACATCAGGTAAACCGTTCTTGAGCCTGAAGGAGGTGATCCTTGAAAATCAACTAACTCTTCTAGATCCCTCTTCTCCCCAGGGTTGTAACATATTGGATTTTCTCAAATAGATTCATGAAGCAGCCAAAGTCTGCTCTGCTGATGGTCAGGGTGGCAATCCGGCTTTTTTATTCTGATAAATTTTCAAGCAATAGGTAAGATTATAGTTGCAAATTAGTTGAGTTCCCTAGAGAAGTGTTAAGTCATATAGAGGCAAGTCACTTTTCTACCTAACAAGGAGTAATCCTCCTCAGGAAAGCTTATAGGAGCTTTAGTAACACTTTCAGAGTTATGAACCAGGGAAGATAATGATTATCATTATATGAAACTAATTCATAACGAAGCCCACTAAGTTTGTGGGAACATAAGGTGAGTATTGAGACATGCTCTGAATGCCGCCTGTTTCTCAAACACTCTATGGAAAACCTTTGCCTATACCTAAGAAGGTGAAACAGAGGCTGGGATCTTCTCTGGGGGATAACACATGACCCACTAAGCTAGCCTTTAGTCTTCGGAGCCTAAAATATATTTCAGAGAGACCTTAAATAATAGCTAGAATAAAGTATATTCAAGTATTTTTAATACCTTTACTGTAGTATTATTATAATTATTGTTATTATTAAGGAAACTAATGTGTTGCTTTCCTAAAAACTATTAGTTACAATTTACAACTTGTCTGATTTTAAGAATGGTCTTGAATAGCTTGAGGAAGCAGGAAAGCAAAATTATTTCTCTAGAAACCTTAATACTTGGGTCTTTTATGAGCTGTTTTGCTTTTCCATCACGATGTGTAGATTAGTTAGGAAGTTTGGTGCTTAAACTGTAAACTTGACAAACCTTTGTATCCGCTCATGTAAAAAAGCATACATTCTTACACGCATGCTCCTGGGGGAGGTATAGTACTGTTGTTTTAGCAATGCACAGGGAATGGGGAAACCACCAAGGATTAAATCTAGAGCAGTGCTTGCCCCTAGCAAGAGTGTCGTCAACATGATGGTTCCTTGACTGGGATTAATTTGGATTCTCATTGCCTAGTCATTTCTGTCTGGTACCATTATATTAATGCTAGATCTTTCATGTTACCACACCTTCCTTCCAGTCACCTAAACCCCATCACAGTTCTCTTCCTTTTACTTCTGTCAGCCCTGGTTTCGTACCAATCCTTGACGGTCTTTCACAGATTCTTGCCTCCAGAGTATCCAGGAGGAGGTAGCACCAGAAGTCTGGGGATAAAAAGGACAAGGAGCTTTTAGGCTTGAAAACTCTTTCTCATTCAAAATAAGAAGTAATTCTAAATATTCACTAAGTTTTTTTCTCTAAAGCAAATGGTGTATGATTCCATTTGGTATTTCCAAAATGGATAGCATTGGAGTTGTGATTCTGTCAGGTAATGCTGTATGGTTGGAAGATCTTACTGTACCATATGCTGAAAACAGAATAAAAATTTCAGGTATAACATGTGAAAAGAATGCTTTCTCATTAACAAGATAAAAGAAACAATGCTCACACAATGCAATTCATCCACACTGTAGATCAGGTAAATAATAGTGTTTTCTATCATAAGAGCTTGTTTTCATCTTGTAAATTTCGGCAAATGTTAACCATTCAGGCTGCATTTTTTTTCTATAGATGTCTGCCTCAGGCTATTTTTGTATGTGCTTTTTACTTTATTTTTGTTTCTGTGAGTGCATGTGTACAAATTTAAAGAGGAAGGCATAAATGTCCACAACTTTCACGAAGCCAGTAGGAACTTTGCTTTGAATTCATACAGTTCTGTGTAATGGCAGGCATTATAAAATCATGTCCTAGTCAGCCAAGATTGGCTTGAGTGGCTACTTTAGATATTTAAAAAAATCTTTCATAAAAAGGTGAAAGCATTACCTCTTTCTCTAAAAGCAGTTGTGAAGTTGTAATATTTGTGGTATCCGTGGAATTATAGCAATGTTATATTTTTTTATATTGATATAAAAAAAAAGTATTGATTCTGTATTCAGCAGACTGAAGGCTACACATTTTATGCCCATTCATATAACAATAATGAAAAAAGTACTGAATAGGATTTCTTCTAATTGAGCGTCATCCATCCTCTATTGTTACAGAGGGAAGTACCCTTGCAAAAAAAGAAAAAAAAAAATCACAAAAAACCCAAATAGTAAGTGGTCACATAGTTAAAACCTGTAGGTGTGAGAGTCAAATCAGGCTTGCAATGTCATTGTACTGATTTAAAATTGTCATTCCTAATAAAAATTAGGTAGCTAGTACTACATAAAGAATCTATATAAAATAAATATTTAATTTGCAGTATTAAAGAACATAATTTGAATCATAAACCTTAATTTCCTCAATATTTCATGATTCTGCTAATGAATCCTTTGACCAACCTTTTCAATATGTCCTGCTACATGGTGGCTGCTCAGGAATTACTCAGCTGTACTTAGCTTAGAGGAAGGTATGCTTTGATTGGTGTCTTGAGTGTAATGAATAGGTTGTACCTATATTTTCTGTCTGTAACATAGGAGCTGATTCCAGTTTGTGGTTTTTTTTTTTAAGATGCAGTTTTCCACGGTCACAGATTCTTAAAATTAATTAGTTATCATATGAAAGACAGCTCCTTCTAAACTATGCCTGTCTCTTTCTCTGAGTGTAGATACCACTTTAGAAAAAGCAGAGGAAGTTAACTTTCAGGGAAAGTATAAAGCTGCTGAGTCTTTCCTTATGCATGATTTAAAGCTAATGAAAATGAAGAGGATTTTTACTCCCATAGTGGTTTTGGAAGAAGCATGTGGAGATTAAAATGCTTACAGAAGTCTCTTTTCCGTGTAATTCTATTTTGTTATGTGCTATGCAGCATTACTACTCACCTTTAAAATGTAACTTTAGAAATTATGGAAGACTTACTAATATTTTGCTCAAAATTAATCTGTTTTCCATAGATAGTGTTGCTAAATAGGCAAACTGTAAAAGGTGCTTTGGCTTTGTGATGAGCCCAACATTCATTACAATTTTGCTAGTATGTAACTAGGAAAGCTGTGATATAAAGAACCAGTTGACCAAAATATCAAGAATATATTATATTTAATAAAAAAAGAATGATTGTTGGTAATTTGTGTTTTGAATTTATTTTTAACATTTTTGATGTTAAAAATTTTGATTACTTAAAAATAGAGTAAATCATAGAATAGTGCATTTTCAGTTTTATAGGTAATTTGCATGGGATTCTTTGTGTCCATTTTTAGCGTATTTTAAGATATTGTTGAAAAAATGTGAGTTTCCATAAAATAATCTAGAAAAGAAAGGACTGAAGGGGAAGAACGGTTGTAGTAGTCTTCCAGAGTGTGAAAAGTGGCTATAAAAGGAGTAGTCCTTCCAGAGTGAACAAGAAGTGTATTGTATTTGGTGATTAATGCTAGATATCAGACATTTTTCACTGAAGATCTTCAAGTACGTTCATGATGAGCACCTTTTGGGGGTGACCTAAGTATACTTGAACCTGCCTCAGGGTGAGGGTTGGGACTAGAACACTTGAGGACCCTTTCAGCTATAAATCTGAACTCTGCATGCCTATTTATATCTTAAATTAGCACTGATAATTATAGTCAAAATTTGAGTCAGTTGCAAGGGAGGGAGAAGGAGGCAAAACTCCACTGCAGATTTCCTCTGCTCCTGCGTTTTTTTGCAAGAAATTGAAGTACTATTGGAATTAAATATGTGGATGCTAATTTTTGGGAGATTGGTATAATGAGGATTTAATAATTAATGCTAGTAGGTCAGGAAAGAGGTTTTACAGAAAATACACAAAACTTGATTCATTTTAGAAAATTACTAACATGTCCCACAATCAGGATTTCAAAGTGCAGTAGGTTAAAACTCTTCTTCAGGCAGTAATAAAACTTAAGCAGGGATTTTAAACAGGTTATTTTTGCGCAGAAGTGACTGGTTTGTGTCAGAGGGAGACTTGGGGTTTTCATATTTGGAGTCCTGTGAATTCTGTATTTCCCAGGTACATTACTTTTGATGTCCCCACTTATATTCAGTATTTACTGTAACACCTGTGTATAATGTATCTTATCTATAAAGATAGAGAAAACAGTAATTTTAGGAGAGGTCGTAGAAACTGGGAGAAAAAAGTAGATGGAGACTGGACTGCAGCATTGATTGAAACATTATAGAGTTGTGCTCAGTTACAGTGGTGCTATACATACATATAAGGATCTGAATAATGAGTAGCTTACAACTGTGTTCACTTGAATTGCATTTCAAATGATACGTACTGTTCTGGGTTGTTTTATGCTAATGACAAAACTAATAATATTCAAGAGCCTTTTTGCTCATTTTTAAATATTTCTATTTATCATAAGAGCTGTTCTTCAAAACGTATTTTAGCATACTTTTCACTTTCAGAACACACTTCTTAACTTCCTTGCAAACAATTTTAAATGCATTTGAAAGTTACATTATATTATTGATTCATGTATTCTGAGGTCAGAGGGAGTCATTTAGTCCAAATTCCTTTTTATATAGGCAATAGATTTTTCCTGAATCTGAATTTAAGAATGTGTTATTAATACATCTCATCCGAAAGCTGTTCATTGTTTCCAATTATTCTTCTCCTCATTCTTTAATAACACCTTGTGAGTTTTTGCTTTCTGTATCTGAATTTTATGCCTAGAATTAAGTAACAGTTTGAAAAACACAAAAAAAGAAAAAGGAAAAAAAGCCCTGTTCAAGACTGATAGAATATGCTGAAATAGTGTTACAGCTGCATAAAGTTATATAGTGTAATATATAAAGTTATATAGTAAACTAGATAAATTATGAATGAAGCATAAGCAGTTGTCCAAAGAATTAGGTTTATGTTGAATCAACTTGAATCAATGGCATTAATGAGATATTGATCTGGTTTATTATTATGTATTTGGTAAAATATTTATTGGAGGAAGAAATCCAGCTGGTAGAAACAAAATTTTATTAGAACTCATTTGGAAGAACCATTACAAATGCTTAGAATACTGCAACATTTTCAGTGTCAGTTAAAGTAGTTGGGAATGATCCAGTCCTGGCTATGCTGTGATCTAATCACATTCGGTATGCTCCTAGTCCTGTTAATTCAAAAGTTAAAGACCAGATCCAGAGCCTGTTGAAATTGCTAGAGGACTCCATCTTTCAGTCAAATTACATTAAATGTTTGGATGTATAATATCATAGCATTATACAGTTGCTGAGTTCAGGCACTTTTAAAAATAAGAGGTAATTAAAACAAAATTGAGAATTTGTTAATGTAAGCATAATTGAGTTTCCTTTTATTTAGGGATTTATAGTTTTTTCTTCTACTTCACATAACACTTTGTATCAGTAATTTTTATTATAACCCTGTGTAAGGCATGATTTCTTCATTTTTTGTTGTTTATGAAACAGAAACTCTTACATAATGCTACCTGCACTTGTCAGTGATGTCTGACTTGGTTGTCTCTCCTACCTGATGCTCTGAAACAGAATTCTCTGTATCTGTCTCTTTAGTCACAGTGTAGCACGTTTAGCAAACCTGAAGTACTCTATTTGCATTTTCAAACTTCCTAACAACCACTTCTGTTATGATCCCTGTAAGAAAGCAACACTTGCAGTTATACATATTCAGTTACAAATGCAAATGTATGGTTTAAAGAGGGAAGAACAAACGTTAATAGTGTAAGTTGTCTGTACCATTTTCTGATTGTTTTCATGTCATCCATATTTTCTTTCTTATATTCCTTTGAATAGTTTTAAATCACAGCATAAGATATTAAAAGTAATTGAGTGGAGATTTTGAGGGGTTATCAGGATACAAAAAATGAGATATATGATTGCTCCAGCAATTCTGTCATATTCCTTCTTAACAGTGTTGGAACGGGGATGAAATTTTACGTTTTTAATGCAAACCCTCAGAAGATGTAGCCAAAATAAGCTGTTCTAAACATAGCAAAGATGAAAAATACATAGCATAGTTGCCATGGCAAAGCTTTTCTTCTTTCTAGTGGCAGGTAAAGCAACTGGGAGGGCTCTTGCTTTTCTATATGACCTTGGTACCCCATCAGTCTCCGGTCCTGTGGGACAGCACCCCAAACAACTTGCGCACAGGCCTGCAAGCAGCAGTTCTCCCTTTAGAGCCAAAGGACCATTTGCTAACTCTGCACCTTGCACATCTTTTATCATCCTGAGGTGCTTCCTGACTCATTCTCCTGCCTGAAAAGTGAAGGCTGAATGAACAAAGCGGACATTTTAAATATGCTTGCTGGCAGCCTTAAAAGACACTTTACTGTCACTGTTTCAGGTGTGAGAAATCTGTTCGGAATAGCAGGTAGCATACAACATTGCTTTTAACTCTACACACACCACCACCACCACTCCTCCACCCAAAAGATACCAATTTTTCATTTGTTGCATTGTCTTTAAAGATGCATTCCTCATGCCCACTTCTTTCTTCTAATAAGCAGTGCAGTATTAGGAAAGAAGACAACTTTTTTTTTTCTCCTCAATCTGTATCTGTATACAAGTCTGAATGCGCTGTGAGCAACTGAGGGTGGTGTATCTGTTCACCAGTGTGATGGCTCCCAATGAATTCCCACATGTGCAGGTACTGGTATAGCATAACCATGGCAAATTTTATTGTAATCTCTGCACAAGGCACTGATTATTTTTTTAAAAATTGCATTTGGCTCAGCAGGAGGCAGATTTCTAGAATTTCACTCACAAAGATGAGGTGCCTGTAGCCATTCGATCATTAATATCTTATTTGTAAAATACCAGCCTGTGCTAAGTTCCAAATTCCAAAAAAAGACTTAAAAAAATTAAAAATCTAAAGCTAAGAGTCTAGAAGACCAGCTTATTTCTAAGGAACATATTCCCATGTTCCTTTCAGTAGGAACTGTCAGGAGAGTCAGAATTTGCAGTCAAATGCATCATGTGAAATAGCAAGATTTTCAGGAAGTTTTAGCTATCAGTGTAGTTATAAAACTAGGTTGACAGTGCAGTCTGTGGAATTTTTATTATAATTGTGTTGAAATTGAGGTGTATTGATTTAATTGCCCTTGCTAATTTTATTAAGGATCTGCAGGAGTAGCATGAGCAGTTCTTTTATCAGATTCTACTTGTTTCTATAATTGGAAAATTAATTTATTTTTTTTTCCAAGACACCTGAATAGTTATGTGTAAAGGCATTACATCTGAAAAACAAACTCAGATATAGGCATCCAGTTGCAGTTGACATATTTCTAACAAGACCTTCAGGGCTTCGTTGCTGTAGGGAGATACTAACAATTAATACAAAATCTAGTAAGTGCATGTCTGTCTGCTAAGTTAATAAATAAAACATAGATGGGGTTTATTAGTTGCCAATTGTATCCAGGAACACAAGCAGTGAACTGCGATGCTTTAAATAAACTGGCATCTTACAAATACTATTTGAGAAATAATTACAGTCCCTGAAATGATTAGCCATAATAATAGATTTTACTTTTCCACTTCTTTATGCTATTTTAAAATTAATTGTGTAAGAGTAAACTATGATTTTGTGATTTAATCAAATATCTGTTAGGTGCCAAGATATTTCTGGGGTAGAAGAAAGGTCTGCTTTCTTTGATACTCCTTATTTGCAGTCCAAACCTTGAAATATTATGTTTGCATTTAAAAAAACACTTTTTACACAGGAAACGTCATAATTTTTTCATATTCAGCGTGAACATAGGGGACAGTACTGTGCTGCAGTTAGTTCATAACTGTACTAGCATAAAAGAAGTTCCTTAGCAGACAGGCCCCACCACCTTTTGGCAAATGCATTATCCTGTTGAAATAGATCTTCCAAGCAGTGATCTAGGGCTTAATATGTATATATGTTTGATGTTTTAGTGTGGGTCTTGACATAAATTCATAGTGAGAAATGCTAAAAAGGTTCTGGAACGAACTTGAGAGCATCTTTTAATAAAGTGTTAGGCTGTTGCAGATGATGTTTCACATTTTCAGTTCTGTCCACAATATCATATGGAATAGAAATATTCTTTTCCTCTTCCACTTCAGAACTGGAGGAGAAACCACTTGTCTATTTTTGATATTTTTTTTTCATGACTACTTAAAATCTTCCTAATTACATTTAGTAGGGTATCTGGGTTTTATCTGTTTTACTTTTGTTCCTAACATGCTTCAGAGTTCTTACTTTTGTTTTGTTTTGGTTTTTTTTTTCATACTCTGCTAGTTACTGATATTCTATGATCCCTTTAGCTTCTCTCATCAGATACTTGCATTATAAATTTTTACCTTACCTTCAGTGCTATTAATTGCCTCCTCTTCTATTCCTTACCTATAGATTATTTAGTGTTTTACCTTTGCTTTCACGTTTTCTTTTAATAGGTTCACTTTTACATCAGCATACTTTTCCATTTGTAATGTTGATACTTGGAAAATTCAGCTGACATGCTGGCAGTTTACAAGGAAAAATAATGACTTCCGTAGTTTATCATCTTTAAGATACAGCTCTGTATCTTTCAGAAAAGATGATAAATTCATTTTCTGGGGAAAAAAGTCATGATTTTTACCTTGAACTTTCAGATCAAGCAGTGTGGTCTTTGTGGGCCCTTATAGATTTAAAATGGAAGACTATGTAAAAACATAATACATTATTTAATACTTTCAGATACATGATCGCTAAGGACTTGGAGTTATTTTTAAAAAGAGAATTTCTACTCTATGTTTCTTTGCTGTAAGAACTTTTAATTCAAAATATTTTTTCTGAAAAATATGAGCTTGTTTGTTTAGTTTGGGTTTACAAGCTCTTTTCTTCCCTTCAAGGCCCATTGTGCTGTAGAAATGCCACTGAATGGATACAAATTTGGAATTAGGAAGGGTAAAGTAACTGTACCATAAGATGTGAAACAGCAGCAGCAAAAAGAAAAACCTTTGAGAGCTGATTTCTAGGTAAGCAAAGCAGCAACAGAGAACTGGGTTGTTGTGGTTTCACGGACTGTGTAGAATATCAGCCTTCTGCAATCTGATGTACACACACAAAGTAGAGTAATAATACCTGTCACACGCTTAAGGAAATGCTGCAGATAATATACAAACAAGGACGGTCTAGTTGTAAATTCTAAAATAACTGATTTCTTGCCATCTTACTGTTTCTGGTTCTTAATTTGTGTGCCTGCTTGTAGCTAATATTTGAGCAGTAGATGTGATTTCCTAGTTAGGGTATACTTCTCAAAGCGGGCTAGTGAGTCACTGTCTGACCTCTTGCTGTCAGCCAGTTTTTGCTACCCTTCTCACATCTTTTTGCAACTCTGTCAACTTTGCATTTTTAATAATTGTTCCCTGTCATCTCACAATGTGGTTTGCTCTAAGGCTGTTGATATTCCTCCTTTCTGAACTTCTTAGTTTTGGCAGACTCTGTTTAGAAGCTAAACTGATATTAATCTTATTTTTAGTAAATATTCATATTTTTGTCTTGTGTGTTTCTTGATTAAAAAAAAACCAACCAGACATTCTTGGTACTGGAAGACTGAGTGTTAGATCACAGAGGGACATAACTGAAAAAATATCACAGTGCTTCCACTTCTATGCCTAGTTCCCAGTGTGAGATCTTTCAGTAAGCTCCTGGTACCATGCTGGGAAAAAGATGAATATTCCAGAATAGCCTTGACAGCAGTAGACGTGAGTGGGAGACAGCTTATTCTAAGAAGTAGGAAAATTTAAGAAATGGGTGTTTCTTAATTTTTTTTTTCTGTGCAGCTCACCTGTAGTATTGCAGTTTATAAACCCTAGGTGGTTTGCCTTAGTTGAAGCACCTGAATCGTTTATTTCAAGTTGGAAATGGGAAGGAGATTTGCATATGTCCTTTGAAATGAAGTCAGTACATAACAGTGCTTCCGACGTCCCATTTTTGTACAGAGAATTACTTTCTTAGGAAGAGTTTCATTTGTACATCCTAATCAGTGGCTTACAGTAACAGATTGCGCTGTTCTTCACAGCATACTAAATTCTCTACCATACCACTTGAAATACCACTTATATAATTTTCACATTTGATTAACAAGCACAGCAAAACAAGTCTGGGACTAAACAAGGAAGGTAATTCGTAGAGAACAGTTGTGTCACTTTCTACACCACTTGGACAACATAGAAGGGTTAGCAGCACAGGATAACTTTTGTCAAACACATTACATTTTTCCAGTCTTGCTGTCTCATGGTTTCACATTAAAACTATTGCGTTATGCTAATTTTCTTATCGGTCATTCATATTTGTGTTGCATTTAGTCCTCTTTCCGTTTATTTACCTACTCACCCCATTAGCATCCAGAGTTTGTTCTTAAAAGAGATTGCCAAATTTGCATTAGTCTTCTAAGCATCTGTGTCAATATGCTCTAATGGTGTTTCTGTTGTGCTGTATCCTTCTAAAGCAATTCAGAACTTGATTGTCTCTAGTGAATACTGCAGCTACTGGAGTAATCTCTGTACTTGGATTAGTTAACTTTTTTGAAAACAAAGACCAAAGAAATACTTTCAGACTTCCACAAAGTCAAAATAAACCTGAAAAATGTATCTATGTTCCTGCAAAATTATTCCCACCAGTCGGTGACTGTCTTCTCAAAGCCTTTTAATATAAATGCAAGGGGAGCATTCCAAAAGAACAAGTCATTGACTGCTATTCAAAACTGCTTACAAACATGAATATTATAAAGCCAGCAGAATGGCAATTACAGTCTGTGTAGAATATTAATGTGCTACTTTGCATGAAGTAGGCCTTTGTTGCGAGTTCATTTTATAGGTGAGCTAGTGTAGATTGTTTTCAATATGAAGGATGACAGGCAGTGGCATTAATGGAATCTTGTTGCACATATTGCCATCTCTTAATATGCAATTAAGCACAGTTTTAAATCCTAAGATAAATCATGCTGCGTGCAAAAGCAGCAAATTAAAAAACGTTCCCGAGTATTTTGTCATTATTCTTTCATCAGTTAGTATAGCAAGGTGATGCTAGCTATTGTAGATTTAAATTTTGAAGACTGAGGTTAGTGTAATTTTTACTCATAACTGTAATTAATTATTATTTTGTTTAACCCTTAAGAGTGAGTTATTTAAATTTAGCGTAATTTACCAAGTACAGAAAATAGGTTCTTAGCCATTACTCCCATGCAGAACAACTGTTCTAAAATATTATTAGGATTGTGAGATAAACTGATACATATATAGATGATGAGTTTTAGCAATCTTGGTCATGTGATAATGTTTTTCCAGAAAATTTGTAACAGACTAGAATGGGTTTGGATAAAGCCAATAGCTTTAGACTTGTGAAGTCATTTATTCTGAGAGAACAAAAGACTGTGATTTAAAGAGGAAACAAATGAGGGTTACAACAGAAATATATAAACCAGTATGTGATGTAAAGAAGATAAACTGAATATTTTACTGCCCTTTTCTTTATGGAAGAACTAGGTGGCATTGAAATTTGAAGGTGAAAAAAACTTGCATCTGAGAAAGAGATACCTTTGTTGAAAGGTAATATCTAGTGTATTTTCTTTCCTGATCTCCAGATCTTGTGCAAGAACTTCCTAGCTACTTTCTCTTTGTGGATGTTCCATGAAAATTCTTGTCATATGTGCAAATTCTCTGTAATCTTTTTATTCCCTGCTTTACCTTTTCACTTTGGACTATTGGTATCACTACAGATGTGTTTCTTTCTAAGGCAGTGATTTTCAGCCAATACTTTGTGCTTCTCTGAGGATCCACATACAATGGATCCTAAAGGGTGAGTAAGAAGAGTAGATTCAGGAAGTGCTGTGATCGTTAGAAGAGGCTGCAGTTTATACAGAGAGTCCTAAATGTGCTGAAGAATTCAAAAGCTGCAAATTTCCCTTGAAAACCCTCATTCAGTGTTTCTGAATGTTTCCAAAGTGGTTTCATTTTTTCAGAAAGACAATGGGGCACCTGGTGGCAAGGATGGGAAGACCAGATATGAGTGGAATAATTATTTCCTTGTCACAGTAGTACAGTAGTTTCCCACCCTCAAATGGTCATTGCTTTTAGGAACAATGCATGTGGACTACTTCCATAAAAATATTGTGTTACCCACCTGATCTCTTCAGACTTTTTCCCCCCCCCCCCCCCCCCCAAAAAATGAGGTGAGAAAGAGCATTGGTTCAGGAAGAATGTTCTCTTGGCTATCTGACTCTTCCTATTGTTACAGTCCTGCTAATAGTCAAATATATTTCTCCTTTTTTGCTGTTGTGCACTTTTGTTTGGCAATAAGGCTATGTCTTACGTGAGGCAGTATGAACTTAGTGTTCAAATAGAGCTGTGAAATGAAAGATGTTTGTCCCAATGACAGTTTCCAATTGATGACTAAGAAGGCAAGAAGCTGACTTCAGGTTCTACCACCTTCTTTCTCCATTAAGGAGAAATTCAGAAAGCTTTGTACAATTGCTGATGTTAACAACTGTGTCAGTTAACTCTAATAAAGCCAAAGAAAAGCAGTAAAAGCCATTGACTTTATCAAGGTAGAAGTCTTTGGTTTCATGTTTCAGCGCTAGCAGAAGATGCATATACTGTGTCTAGCATCACTTCCATTCTTGCTATTGAAAGATCATGGTATATCAAAAGACTTACCCTTGGAATTGCTTGAATTTTATCTTCCCAGATGAGGAGCAGCTCCTAGTTTGAGTCTGTGTGCTTACCTAGAGAAATGCCTTTCTCTGTGGTCATCTATCTCTTGGTAACTTCATTCTTTCTAATGATAGAGTGGATGAATCTTTCTTTTCATTGAAGATTTTCAAACTGTATTAAGATGGTTAATGGCAATCACTTTTCAGAGGAAGCCAGTTCCATGGATCGTACTTGGAGAGGCTGCGCTTTTTGGCTGTTCCACAAGTACAGCCAGAGTTGGATCCACTGAAATAAGGGCATTAGCGTCACACAGATGAGGTCTAGTTTGAGAAGAGTTTGACAAGATGCCTACCCTCACACTGTAGACATATCCAAGAGGTCTGATACATTCTTCTTATGTATTACTTTTTCCAGTTTTCACTATAATCCCTTAAGAAGTGTATTTATACTAGATCTGTGTACATACATTTGTGTTACCACAGCCAGCTGATCCATTTAGTTTTCCTTACTGTCATCTTGAACCACTGTTATCTCTGTGCCTTTCAAGGATGATGTTCATGAAGATCTTTCACAACAGGTTAAATTTTCTTCTGACCCTGAAAACAAGAGTTTCCTGTAAAAGGAAAGAATGCTTCGCAGTTCATAGCTTCTTGCTTTTTTAATTCTTTTTCCTTCTTTTTATTTTTTTCAAAAAGGAGTGGAATTAAAATCAGTGTAGAACCCAGACAATAAGTTCCCTCATCTGCACACAACCGTTTGAGTTGGTAACTCTGATGTAATCTCAGACATTCAAGAGCTGGGGTGAAAAAAGAAATATATAACTGATTTCCTGCTTGTTGCTAAATCCATGTGTCACCTGGGGACAAAAGGATTTGGAACAAATCACAGGGCATATTTTTTTCTGGAAAGAGATTAATTAGTGATCAAGGAAGTTTTATAGGAAGGTGAAGCGCCCAGGGCTGACATCATACAGTTCCGAACACTAGACTGAGATCCCACTGAGGGAGCACTAGGTGGAAGAAGTCTAAGTAACCCTTTAGGATTAAGGAAGTCAAAGTTATTCGATTCCTATTGGCCAGAGGATTGAGAACTGAAAAGAATGTTAAATGAACCATAGTTCTACATGGTGATAATCCCATCTCCTCCATTTCCAGAAGGGAATATAAAATATACAGTATTAAGGAAGAGAGATAGGCCTGTGACAAAAATAAATAAGAAATTTTTAAGAGTTCGTGGACTGGAGAGCTTAAAATCTTTTTTAAATCAATGGCTGTATGCCAATATAGTATAGGAGAACGTGAATTCGATTTAAATGAGTTCAGTTCAGGAGCAGAAACAGCTGGGAATTAATTCCTTATTGGCTAATTTGCTTTCATCAGGGAAACTCGAATGAATGCATTGCATGGCTTCCTTAAGGCTGTTAAAATGTAGCAGTTGTCTCTTTCTTATTTGCTCACAGTCTGTAAATTGCTCTATTATCCCAGAATTTTTCCCTCTATTATAGCATACATATTCTCTAAAAGATCATTGAATGTATAAAAGGTCAGATTCAGGATAGTGACTTTTGTCTAATAAATTAAGTTTGAGTGTTGAAATAGGTTTTCTTTATGTTGCTGCTGTCTCACTCATTAGTAATGTTATGATTACTATGCTAGGTAGGCTAGGCCTTCTAATAATTAGAAATTTGCTAGGCGTCAGTTACAGCATAATAAAGATGATCTGTGCACCTTAATTTTGATAGGATTTGATTTTGTTTCATCTCTCCTCTTTTAATGAGTCAATCTGTAATGATTTTTCTGTCATACTTGTATTAATGTATTTCCTGCATTCATCTGAAATAATTTTGAAGAGCTAGGTGGCCTGTGTATTTAGTTTGATTTGTTAATATGTTATTTTAAGATATTTCACACTGGTTTTAATCCTGCCTAATAAATTAAGCAATTATGTTAAACTGCATTAAATTCGCAGCATTATATCTGTTTTAAAGTAGCAAAGAGAAAAGAGGAATGCTGTTGTATTACTAAAGGCACTTCAAGAAGCATTGCTACGCTCTTGTTTATATTGCCTACTGGTAATTATTAAATAGAATTAGATTATTTTAAATAGCTTTGTGCATAAAATGAAATAGCAGGTATTTTGAATTGTTACATCTGGTCCACAGTTAGGAAGATGCTTTATTTCTTGTTCCAGACTATTTAAATAATCTAAAAAAATAAAAAAATCTGTCTCAAACTGAAGCTTAGCTATCCTTTTGAAAGGCTAGTCATCCTCTGAAATTTTGGAATTTTTCTGATCTTTTCAGGACAAATTTTTAATAACTATTATGCTATATCTAACACTGCATTCTGTTTGTACAGTAAATCTGTCAATAGCATTGCTTTTTGCCTACTGTGTGCTCATTTGGTAGTTGGCAAGTACTCTGGCACCTTCAGAAAGAGTAGAATCATCTCTGAGAATCTGTTCTGAATGTCAGTTACCTTAACTCTGTTGGCATGATACGATTTGTTGTTTACACAGAAGGTCATGCGCTCTCTTAATGGTGGTGAGGATTAGGGACTGTTTTCTGTAACCTCTGTAAACTGTACTAAGCTCTGAAATTCTTTAGCTAAGTACCATATTCTAATTGCATTTTTAAACTCTGCTTTCTGTGGAAGCAGCATGCTGTGTTTTAGACACTGCTAATTATTCTGCTACTTCGATCCCCTTCAAAACATCCATAGTTTTGAAGTGAAAATGAAGAGATTTATCATAGAATCATGGAATGGTTTGGGTTGGAAGGGACCTTAAAGATCATCTAGTTCCATCCCCGCTGCCATGGGCAGGGACACCTCCCACCAGACCAGGTTGCTCCAAGCCCCATCCAGCCTGGCCTTGAGTGCTCCCAGGGATGGGGCATCCACAGCTGCTCTGGGCAGCCTGTGCCAGTGTCTCACCACCCTCACAGTAAAGAATTTCTCCTGAATATCTAATCTAAATCTACCCTCTTTCAGTTTAAAGCCATTCCCCCTTGTCCTATCACTACGTGCCCCTGTAAAAAGTCCCTCTCCAGCTTCCTTGCAGGCCCTCTTTGGGTACTGGAAGGCGGCTATGAGGTCTCCCCAGAGCATTCTCTTTTCCAGGCTGAACAACGCCAATTGTCTCGGCTTGTCTTCACAAGAGAGGTGCTCCAGCCCTCTGAGCATCTTCTTTTTCTTCGGTTTGCAGATTTGCTTATTTTCCACTCTGATTTCCCCCCCCCCCCCCCCAAGACCATGTTCTTATGGGAAGTTCAGATCAAATAAAAAAAAATATTTTTACCAGGTTCAGAATTCAGAGACATTAAGAGCAAAACAGTTTGTGGTAATTGATGAAATACAACCTCCTGTGTATTTCAGATTCGTGTGGTTCCACTCCTGGCCCAGAACATGGTCTGGCCAATGGGACACTTTACCTTACCTTTTGTTATCTTGAGGTGGGAGAGGGGAAAAAATAGAGGAGAGCCTAAAGGATGGAGATGGGAGCACAGCAGGGAAAGGAATGGCAGGGCAAGTTGTAACTGCTAAGGAAGACAGGAGAGGTTTTCTGATCTAATTCACCTAGTAGTATGGCTGGTTCAGGCCATAAGAGGACGTCGCAACCTTAGCTGAAAGCTAATTTGAAATCTTTTTTTTTTTTTTTTCTTTTTTTCTACAAAATTCAGTTCCACCAAGTGCAAGTATGTTCTTGACTTCCAGTGCTGTCACAGACTGACAACACTATTCTATTGCTGCAGTTGTTTATGGCTGGGTTTTTTGATACCTTGACATTTCTTTTATGCAGCTCTCATACCATGTTCACATGAATGACAGTGTGTTTCTTTAGCTTGCTAACTCTTATCAGGATCCCATATGGACCCCTACAGGTATGTTGATATCAGCATTCTATAACAGGTCCACCAGCAACTCAGTCATTTGCCTGAAACACTGTCTTTTAGGTTTCTCAATGCAGATGCTGTTTCATTTGGCTTTGTTCAGATCTTTTTTCGCTTTGAACATAACTTTCAGCTCCAACTGGCCTGTTGTTTCTAATTATTTATTGAAATGCTGCTTCTGCTTCAAACTCAATTGCTTTAAGCTTCTATGATATCCCTGTAGTTTGGGTGCAATAGTCTCCTTTCGGAGAGTGCAACAGAGTGCACTTCTGGTCATTTTGAGCTTTATTGGGTCTTAAGTCTTTGGCTTAGCACAGCCTTTTGATAAAACCGTCTGTACTTTTGCTAGGGTGCTCAGCTGTTAGATATCCAATTCAACTGCAGAACATTATACTTCAAACAGATTCTATGAAGTACAAATAAGCCTGTACCTCTTCACTACTTGTCAATTCTAGGTAGTCTTACTGAGCTGTGTCGAAGATTTGGCATAAGAAATGATACCAAAGAGTGAAAAAGCACGTGCTTCTCTTACCATATGTAAATCTTCCTTGATTTTCTTCAGCTTTCTTCCAGGTCATTTCAAATCTTGGCATTCTCAGGTTCAGCATTTCTCAATGGCATCCTGCTAGCACAAGAAATAAGGCTCGCTGTAAATGACTGTGCTTGCTGAAAATGCTGGTGTTATTCATCCAAATTTTGGCTTAACTTTGCACTCTCTAGCATCTTTTCCTTTAGTTAAGGCCAGTTGGGCCATTCCCAGCTGACATATTTGAGAGTGACAGAACAATCCAGAGGGCAGGTCCGATCATACGCGTTTGGCCAAACTGACTTGCATAGCAGAGAACTTGCCCCAAACTACCTTGAATGGGAGTCATGCTATTCCAGATTTAGGCGTATCGTTGGACTCTCGTCTTGGTACAACCTAGTATGTTTCACCTAATAATAATGCTCAGACCACAGATCTTTCTTCAGTAATTCTTCCATGATTTTTTTCAGTTGGTATCATAACTTTTAGAATTAAAAGCACTTTCCTGTACGTAATCCTGCCCGTGTATTTTTTACATTCTTTTCTGCTTCAAAAATTGAAAGAAAAAGTAGCTGGCCTTTGATGATCAATTTATAGTTTAATCCCTTTTAAGTTTACCTTGCTTTTTTGTGTTCTGTCAGGATGTTACAATTTTCACACAAGCTGTGGAAGATTTTTGGTTTCAAAAGGATCTTTCTAAATGTGTCTTTAGAGTTATTTCTGCCATGATGAATTTTAGAGGGCCAGTCTTGAACTGCCTATCACTGCTTTTCAGCACTGGTTTTACTGTGACACCAGTTCTAAACTGCTGGTCTGAAGCCCTTAAAACCCTATTTACACTACTGTGCTGCTGTGGCATTTGAAAAAAAATCAAACAAACAAATCAAAAATATGAAGAGGTCTGGAATAGTACTGGTTTAAGTTTTTCCAGGAAAGTGTAATGGAAAACTAATGGAGAAGTAAAATTTGAAAGAGAAACCATATTTGCTCAGTCATACCCATTTAGTTTCTGTAAAGCCAAGCCTAAAAAGACTGTAGGAAGCAACCTGATCAATTTTTTGTTTTGTAATGTTTTCTGTCAGAGTAATTGCTTCTAAAATTAAGCTTTACAGCATGTATATAAACTTCTAGATACACTGTGGTGTACTCATGATTTCATGGTATTTTTTATTTCATATGATTTTCAATTAAATATTTTGCTTCTGTAATTTCTCACACATTTAAGCTGAATAAGCAACATCATTTTCATATAGTTAAATTCTGTTAATCTATTCTACATACGTAATCCACATAGTTTTAAATACATTAAATAAGAAAGTAGCACTGCTTTTCTATCCTGGCCAGTTTCTGTTATATTATGATATCCTACCATGCCTCTTGAGTCTTCCAGGTAAAATTTGGAAGACATTGGTGGTGGTCTCTGAAAATTGGGAGGAGGTTTAGGGGTCTGGTGACATAATTGTAGTGGAAAGCTGATGTTGTAGGCAGATGCTAGAATCATGGAAACACCATATTTTATTGTCTTGTTTCATAATCATCTCTAAGGGAAATATTCATACATTTTAGGCAACTGGTTTGTGAAAACATTATATTTATATGAAATATAAATATTTTCCTAAAGATTTTTTCTGTACAATAAAATGTAAGATTTTTTTTCCAAAACTAGAGGAAGCATAAATATGTAAATAAAACACTTCTTCCTAAACCAAAGACAAAAGTTGGTTTAGTTGAACATTGCCTTGAACAATTATGCAATATTCAGCACCTGACTTACAGAAAAGGAAAAATAACCGCATAATTAGAAGGAAACCTGTCTTCAACGTTATCCTTTTATATTTATGAAAAGTATACAGAGAGTTTGATTCATTGGATTAAAGTGATTCAGAAAGCAGATGTCAGGTTTTTTTCTTAACATATGAGGCTTGTGATCCAACCAGCTTTGTCCTTTTCCTCACACAGGGCAGTGCCTAGAATCAGTCCTCTTGCTCTGTTAGGTGTTACCTTTTGTCTTTTCATGGCTTTTCTGTTTTCTTTTGCAGATAAATACAAGCTTTGAGTAGGTATTGCGTTTTCAGTGAGTCCAAAAGCCCCTAAGTTTGCTTCTGTTGAGGCTTTTTTTCCTCTGCGGTTCTGATCCTGGCATGATGGATTCTGCCTAAGGCTTTGGAGGAAGGGCTGACCTCACTGAAACTGAAGTTTGTGGTGCATATAGAGCCATTGGTTGCAAACTTCCAGAGCTGAAACAAAGCTCTACTTTGCCTGGAGAAGGGAAGAGGATTTTCTTCTCTAAAGTAACTTGTTGGCAGTGGGTAGGGCAGCAAAGTAGATTG
The DNA here is from genome assembly GCF_015220075.1 of Falco rusticolus. Lineage (NCBI taxonomy): Eukaryota > Metazoa > Chordata > Aves > Falconiformes > Falconidae > Falco > Falco rusticolus. The sequence goes on from NC_051192.1 coordinate 81,462,751, forward strand.
GAAGGTAGGAGAACACAAGAATGGCCGTGCTGTCAAACCAGAGGTCAAACATTCTGCTTCAGACAGCAGTTGTAGTAGACATGCAGGGAAGAGTTTGGAGATGTTTCCAGAAACATTCCCCCAGTATCCAGCAATTTTGGCTATCTAAGGTGGAGAGCGGCTGTTCTACATGTTTATCAGTGGATTTCACTATCATATGGCTGTTTCCTTTCTCCTTGTGCAAGCTTTCAGCTTTCACAATATCCTGTGGCAAGCAATAAAAATGCATGTTGTGTGATAACCTACTACTCTGATTTGTTTTCAGACCAGCCATCTGCCACTTGCTTAGATTCATTTGATACTTACCAACCCTAGTATTGGTAGAGATGATTTTAGTAAGTGAAGCTGAATGTGGGGTGAGGTTATCATGCTTTTAGAAGAACAAACAAACAAAAAAAAGCCTTATGAGATGAAAAGCATTTTCAAAACCTTCTTTTAAAAAATGAATGAATTATGGTTAAGTACTAATGAACATGAATCTTGCATTACTCTGAGTTGTGTTTGTTAAAGATACTAAAACAGAGTGATTGCTGTTTATTTTTTGTGCGTTTTCTAAAGATACGTAAACTTCTGTCAAATCTTTTGAAACCAATACAGCTGTATTTTTCAGCAATCCATTGTTTTCTGATACGGTTTTAATTAATAGAGAACTTGCTGCTGCTTTTGTTGTTTTTCAGAACTATTTTATTACCTTATTGTCATTCTTTACCTATAAAAATGTTCTATGTATGATGTTTACTTTCAACATACTAGCATTGCTGTGGACTTTATGACATTTCCTGTAGGATGAGAATATTATTTCTTATGACAACAAACAACATCTTTTATTTTAACAATAGGTTATTGCATATGGTACTCCTACACTTCCTTATGGTAAATTAAAGAAATGCACATCAGAGAATGAAGTGATGTTATGAATGTGTTATCTCTCCCCTTTCTGCTGAAAAGAAGCTTGATATGTGTAAGGCTGACCCAGGGAATTGAGTGGAAATCTTGAAGGACAGACAGGGCTGCCCATGAACAGAACACAGTCTGTCTGGGAAGGCCTATTCAGACATCAGCTGCCATCAAAGGACCATAGCATTTCTGGTCAGGAGAAGCTTCCTTACCACTTTTAAGGACACTTGAAAAGAAGAAAGAATATGAGAACTCTTTGGTGTCCTGCTCATTACTTTTCATATGGGCAGTAACTATTAAATGGGGAAACTGATGGGTTGACAGCTTACATTTTTTCTGCTTTTTTACGTTGTTTTTCTGATATTTTTCTGATATGTTAAAATAACTTTGATATGATACTTGAAGATCTAGTTATAAAATCTGGATTTTATTTTATGTGCTAAGGCCTCAGTCTTTGTCATTGTTTTGTTTTCCACTAGTTATTAGCAGCTTATTCATAACCACAATTAAATCATCATCCATCTATCCTTTGACTCCCTGAAAGCTAAGCAAAACATGGATAGAGAAACAGAAGTCCCAATAGAACTTGGAAGATGGGGTGAAAGGTGATACATAACAAAGTACGTGGTATAGTCTGTTGTCAGTTTTTTATGACTCATTGGAGTTGAAAGTCAATGTGAGTTGTTTTCAGGTTCCTTTTGGAGGGAAGCATACATCTGAGGGAGATAAAACCAGGGTTTTTTTTACTTTATTGTTAAATTGACAAGCCTCTTTGCTTTTCCACAGTTTTCTTTTTCCTATGAGTTTACAGGAATGGAGGCAATTCTTCCTCCTCAACCAGGAATGAAAACACACAACACAAACCTTTCTTTAGTACTGAAGTGTTCATAACTGAGAAATTGCGTTAAATTATTTTTGTTGGTTTCTTTCTCCTTTTCCCCTAATAGTGACTTTGTGTGTGACTGTCTGGTCTAGAACTTTACTTTTTTAAAAAAGTTAGAAATATGCTTAAGTAGCCCGTTTGATTTGGAAAGACCCATACTATGATAGATACTTTTACAAGCTTTATTTCAGATTAGTTTCTGAAAAAACTAATAAACCCCCAACATATTTCATGCTTCAGCTTGTGAAGAACTGAATGTTTTTATTCTAGAATAGACTTAAAAAAAAAACCATGTAAGACAGAAATGACAGTTTAAGTTTATGCCTTGTAGATTGGAGTAAAGTAGGTTTATAAATTCAAATTATCCCAAGAAGTTTCTGTATTCATTTTTTTGGTGGTTTTCTCTTAAGTGAGATTTCTTAGTGGCTCTTATTTTAGCTTGCTTTAACAGGATAGCAGGAATTATAATTTACTTTTTAAAACTTTGTGTCTTTCTTATGTAACTTGTAAGGCAATTATTATGATTCTTACTCCAAAATGGAAGCTTGAATGCTCTACTGCTGGTATGTTTAATTTCTTTCAGTATGTTTTAGAAATCATACTACTAGATAAGAATAATATTGCTTAAGATGGCTTGGGAATTTCTTGTAATTTTCTGTGTCATATGAAGGGCTATTAGCACATGACCATGCTAAATTGTATGTGGAAGAAGCATGATGCATAAATGTCTCAGGGCTAAGTGTCTTCCCCTGGGGTCATAGAATTTAAAGTGTTTGTTCTGTTTCCTGTCAAAAGTATTTTCCAGAGTATCCCAAATTATCATGTCTGGGCAGAAACCATTTTCACAAGATTCTTGTTGCTTTGGAAACCTCTCTAGCGTGAGGCTAGCTGGGCCATCTAAAATGTTGTTGACATGTTGCTCAGAACTGTACTCATTGCACATGGTGTAGAATCATTTGTTCCAAGAGTTTAGCTGATGTTCTCTCCTTTGTAATTTAACTTTCACAGAGGTTAGCAATTCCTTGACCATTTCTGCATATGGTTTGCTCTTGATCTCTAAGCAGAATTGTTGAATCTTAGGGAGCTACTTGAGTAGAAAGTGATAATATAAATAAAGGTGACACAACTAGAATTTCAGATCATAGACTCATAGAATCATTTAGGTTGGAAAAGACCTTTTTGATTATCAAGTCCAACTGTTAACCCAGGACTGCCTTGGTCCATCAGTCCAGCCTGTCCAGACCCCCCTGCAGAGCCTTCCTGCCCTCAAGCAGATCAACATGCCTCCCCAGCTTGGTCATCTGCAAATTTACTGAGGTTGCACTCGATCCCCTCATCCAAATCATCAATAACAATATTAAACAGGCCACCAACTGGATTTAACTCCATTCACCACCACTCTTTGGGCTTGACCGTCCAGCCAGCGTTTTATCCAGTGTAGAGTACACCTGTGCAAGCCACGAGCAGCCAGTTTCTCCAGGAGAATGCTGTGGGAGACAGTGGCAAAGTCTTTACTAAGGTCTAATTAGACAACATCCACAGCTTTTCCCTCATCCAGTAGGCAGGTCACCTTATCATAGAAGGAGATCAGGTCAGTCAAGTAGGACCTGCCTTTCATAAACCCCTGGTGGCTGGGCCTGATCCCCGAGGTGTCCTGCACGTGCTGTGTGATCACACTCAGGATGATCTGGTCCATAACCTTCCCGGGCACTGAGGTCAGCTTGACAGGCCTGTAGTTCCCCAGATCCTCCTTTCTGTCCTTCTTGTAGATGGGTATCACATTGGATAACCTCCAGTCTTCTGGGACCTTCCCAGTTAGCCAGGACTGCTGATAAATGATGGAGGGTGGCTTGATAAGCTCTTCCACCAGCTCCCTCAGTACCCTTGGGTGGATGCCATTCTGCTCCATAGAAATGGGCACATCTAAGTGGAGCAGCAGGTCACAAACTGTTTCCTCCTGGATATGTGGACTTCGTTCTTCTCCTCATCCCTGTCATCCAGCTCAGGGGGCTGAGTACCCTTGAGGATAACTGCTCTGACTTAAAGACTGAGACAAAGAAGGCATTAAGTTCCTCAGCCTTTTCCTCAGGTTTGGTGGCAATGTTCCCCACACACATCCAATAAAGGATGCAGTTATCCTTGGCCCTCCTTTTGTTTCTTATGTATTTGTAAAAACGTTTTTTGTTATCTTTTACGGCAGTGGCCAGCCTGAGTTCTAGCTGGGCTTCCACCTTTCCAATCTTTGCCCTGCACAACCTCACGACATACTTATAGTCCTCCTGAATTGCCTGCCCCTTCTTCCAAAGGTGGTACATTTTCTGGTTTTTTTTCACCCTGAGTTCCAGCAAAAGCTCTGTCTAGCCAGGCAGGTCTTCTTCCCTGACAGCTCATCTTTCAGCACATGGGGACAGCCTGTTCCTCTGCCTTTAAGATTTCCTTCTGGGAGAATGTCCAGCCTTCCTGAACTCCTTGGCCCTTCAGAACTATCTCCCAAGGGTCTCTCTTGACCAGGCTCCTAAAGAGGCCAAAGTCTGCCCTCTTGAAGTCCATGGCAGCGGTTTTGCTGACCCCCTTCCTTACTTTTCAAAGAACTGAAAACTCTGTCATTTTGTGATCACTATGCTGAGGATGTCCTCTGATCATCACATCACCTACCAGTCCTCTGTTCATAAACAGCAGGTCCAGCAGGACATTTCCCCTAGCTGGCTCCCCTCACCAGCTCTGTCAGGAAGTTATCTTCTGCTGTGCTGTATTTCCAGCAGACATCTGGTAAGTGGAAGTCCCTCAGAAGAACAAGGGCTAGTGATTGTGAGACTTCTCCCAGATGCTTATAGAATATTCCATCTGCCTCTTCGTCCTGGTGTGGTGGTCTGTAATAGATTCCCACCATTGGCCTTCCATGTGATTCTTACCCATAAATATTCAACCTTGTTGCCACCACAAATCTCTAGACAACCAAAACACTCCCTACCACACAGGGCTTCCCCACCACCTCTCCTCCCTTGCCCATCCCTTCTGAAGAGTTTACAGCCCTCCATGGCAGCACTCCAGCTGTCAGTCATCCCACCATGTTTCCATGATGACAGCTATATCATATTTTTCCAGCTCCGCAATGGCTTGCAACTCCTTCCAGTTTGTTGCCCATGCTTCAGTTATTAATCACATTGAATAAAAGACAATAAAAGACAAAAATACTTTGAAAGTTTGGGGAAGGGGGGGGCAGGTTTGTATAAATTTAAATAAGGAATTGTAGGTGATGTGAATTTTGCTTTAGAAACTGAAAGAGGGTGTAAATTAGTTTGAACTTTCTTGGCAGGTGAATATTGGTGTGCTTAATGAGTATTATGATTACTGGGAGGGATGTTAGGGAAACATGCATTTCAAATAACAAAACAAGAAGCTATTAAAGAGAAATGCTAATCAGCTAAAAACTGAATCCTGAGTCATGGCAATTTGTAAGGTAATTACCTTTTAACCAAATACAATAGTGTAAAAATCAGAACAAAAAGATTTCTAGTAAAGTCTTTCATGCATGCCTGCCGTAAATATTTTAGAGATGCTTATCAGCATGCTATTTAAACACTAAACAGCAGTTAGAGGTAACCTCTTTTATCCTACTGTGTTCTTTCTTGTCCCATGTATATTGTTGGTTTTGTAAATCTCAATGATGCACATAGAGATTATTTTCACACTTGTGGAACATCCACTTAAAAGGCTTCCCATGTTGTTTTGAAGTAAAATGCATATTATGCAAACATACAAGCCACACTGAAAAATGTTTGCCTTGTGTTTAGAACTTGGAATGCAGCAATGAGTAGCCTGGATAGGGAGAACGTTCAAGAACAGAATTCCTTGCGATATTTCATCTTTGTTCATAAAATGAGAATATATTGCCACTTGAGGAAACAATTCAGTCATTCTTGAAATACATTTCTGTTAACCTCTGAGTCAGACTGGGTAGGTAGAGTAAAACAGTGTTGATTTTACTGAAAACTTAGGTTTGTGAGCGTTACCTTAGACAACACAAAATTTGCTAAATGATGATCACTTGTTGATAGGTTTCCAGCTAGTTGCTTCTTCCTTATTTTTCGTTATGATGATTTAGGAACTTTTTTACCTAAAAAGTGATGCTTCCAAATATCTTTCCATTTAGAGACTTAATTTGATAATGATATACTTGTTAGGACAACTGTCATGTTAAAACACAGAAAATGTTTTCAGAGAAGCATCCCTCCTATATGCAGGCATAGTGAGCACAGATGTTTTCTTTTCTGTGGGTATCAGTGGCTGTATTTAGTTTGTCACTGCTTTATTTAGTCTCATATCCACCTTTGTTATAGTTCTGGAAGGAGCAATCCCTCCTACTTCCAGAAAGCCAAGACAGCAAATAAAATAAATCTAGAAAAAGAGTTGGGGTAGTTGACCACGAAACAGCATATACTGGATTGTGTATATCTAAAAGCGTGTAAATCAAGCTTAGTCATTTTCTAACAGGCGTGCTCCACTTCAAACACTTCGAATTAATTTGACTAAATTGACTGTTCTGTGTTACACGGGACATCAGCTTGCACTCACTTTGTGGTCCCCTAGGCCATGAATTTGAATTTTCTTGCCAAGAATTCAGTCTGCACATGTACCTGCCTGTACCAGCAGCTTTCAGTAAGGAAACAAGGGGTGCTGGAACTATTTGCTGCGATGATGTCTTGGCTGGTGATAGACTATTTCAAGGAAGATGCATGCTCTTTGCCTGTTTCCACGTGCTCTAAAGAATTTTCTAAAGAAAAAATGGCTCCATTTGCTTCACTGAGAAGGGGATGGGCCATGGGGGATTTTTGCTGGAAATGGCTAGATGGCAGATTTGGTTCTGTTCTGCCCTCTGTCCTCCTTAAGTGATCACAGGCGAGCAGCTGGTGGTGCAGCCCACTGCCTCTGCTTCTCTTGAGGGCAATATTAGCCACGCTTTAGCAGTTCCCGTTGTTTATTTTGGTCTACCCTTTATGCTTCTCTGAATAATTTGCATGTAAAAGAAGAGAAATGCCAACTTCTAGCATGATATTTCAGTGAAATTTGAAACAGAATTTCTTGGGACATAGAAAAGACACTTTGCTAGCATAAAAGTTACATCCTTGCTGAATAGTAAAAGTTTGCAAAGAAATGGAAGTGGCAAAAGTTGCAAGAAAAAATTTACAAGAAGCAAAACTGTTAGAGTATGATGGATTGAGGAGATTTGGGCAGAACATTCTCTGCTAAAATAGCCATCTTCTAGAACTGTCAGTTTTATCACTTTCTAAACACCAGAGGTATATAAACACTTAACTATCCAGTTTGATTAAAATTTGTATCAGTATGTCAGTATTTTATATAGCATGATGTTGTGTATAGTTATTTGTTGCAATATACTTTTAAACTTGGTATCTTTGTGGGACTGAAAAAGCCTGAACAGATGTTAAATAAATTATAAGGATAGAAAAGGAAGAAAACTTTTTGTAAGTAATCAAACATAATGGTGCCTCTAAATTAATTTTAATTGTTTTAATTTTGTCAGAAATTTCAGCATTTCAATGTTCCATTCTAAACCAAAAATAATTTTTCTCGAGTTAGAGCTGTTTCTGGCTTATTCCAGAAAGCATACAGATGTTGCTGATACTTTGTCCATAGTCTACATATGTATCTGAGTTACGTGGAAGCAAATCCTAGTTGCCATGGACATACTGTCTTTCTTTCCATCTAATTCTTATTTGTACTGGTTGAGTGTTGTCCCCATTCTGTAGGTCTTTTGAGATATAAAAGAAATAAAACTTACATAGCTATACTAGAAGTTAACATCCATCTTCTGCATGTGAAAATTCCGGCCTCAGCAGATTACTTCACTAGAAGTAATGAGTTGTGGCTGGTGAATGGCTTAAGAATAGTAGAGAATTTCTTCAAAGCTAATATTTATTCTCTTGTTCTTGTTTAAAATTGCTGTTATTGAGGCCATTTCAATAAATTATGCAAATGTGCATGATACTGTAAAACAAGAAAACAAAAATATTCTAAGTGCAAAACTTGCATTTAGAATATCACTTGGGATTTTTTCTGAATCTGGTTGAATAACCTTCAAAAATTACATCCACTGTTCTGTGAAGGTTACTTTGGTTAATTCTTTGCTTTCAGATCCCTATTGTCCAAAATTTTGCTGAAGACCCCAACTCCAAATCTGTCCAATAAGAGAGCTGTGGCTTGGAATTTGGTACAGGGCCATCTGACCTGTTGCTTTGCAAAGAGGAAGTGCAATAAAGGTCCAGGGACCTGCAACACAGATGGCTTTTTAGCTTTCTGACTGTCATCGCTGCCTACGGTTTTGAGCAGTTTCCTTTAACGTATTAGTACTGGGGTTTATGAATTCATTATAAAGAAGACAGGTTAGAGATCTTTTTCCCTGCTTTCAGATTATGTAGTCAATATGTGTGCTATTCCAGGTGGCCACCCTGTGATGTAGGAGAAGCTTGAAGAATTAATTTCAGCCAAAAGCTTTGGCACTTGCTGCATTCTGAACTCGGTGATGTAAATATATGAATTCTGATTAGCAAATTGTCAAATCCAGCCAGGAGATCCTTGTACCCCTTGTTCCCATCTTATACAGAGCTCAATCTTATTTTATTAATAATTCTAAAAAAAATAATATTAACTTTGAGGAGTTTTTTTGGTTTGACATATCATAATAAGCAAATAATTTCAAAAGTTAATTTCCAAACTCAGGTGCATGCAAAATGCATCTTACTGTGAAGAAACACATTTCCAAATACTAGGTGAGGAAAAATCAGCAAGGACTAGTGTCACCAAAAAACCCAGTGTCCAAATCCCATATTGCCTACCCATCTAATCTGATCTGTAAAAAGATTCATTATATTAAAGAACTTTCTGAAAAACAGAATTAGTGTTATTTAAAGTTGGTATTAAGATGTTCTGGAATTGTAGCGTATATTTATAAGGTTTGCTTTACAGACAAACCTTCTGAACTTTCTGGATGGACTAGCTGTGTGCGCGCGCGTGTGTGTGTACACTTAAGAGGTCTTTTATGTGACTGTGCACCATTAGGTAACAGTAAAGGTATTCCTCTACAAATTCTGTGGCATAAATTTGCATTGGTAGTTTCTGCATCAATTAGCGCTACAGAAGACATCTAACAAAAGAAATGGAGACGCATTTTGTTCAGATTATTAAATGGGTCGGAAAGGTTAATAAGTCTTGAGCAAGAAAGTGTTCTAGTCCAATTCCCCCTCCCCACCCCTGGTTTTATAAAACAATATTTTAAAGTGCGTTTGTCCCCTGAAAAGCAATTACCTCAAAAAAATACTTCCTCCTTGCCATCAGACTTACCCTTTCTGTTCAAAGTCAGTTCGGTGAAGCTAAAATAATTTTCCTTTAGTGCAGTAGTATTTGCAGAGGAAAAAGAATTAGTTAGCTCGTGGTTTCTTTTATCCATAATCAATTAGATAGTTTACTAAGCTGCAATCAGTTGCACTTTTCAAGACCCACTGAAAGTAACACAATTGCTTAACGGCTTGGAAGAGCCTGAGGTTATGGGGATAAGTGAAATGACATAATTTGCCTTTCTAAAACATTTTCCATTGATTCCTCATGTGAAAGAAAGATCTGAGTGAATTTACAAGGCCAACACCTGAATCAAACAGGTTTTTGCTTATAACATTGTACTTCAGAAGTACAATGTTATAAGCAAAAACGTAAAGCATAGAACTGTAATTTATGTTTACAATCATACTTTATGTACTTTTATCACTGTAAAGAGTTTCAGGACATGGTACATCTGTGGATCTGGTTTAGAGTGGGATGAATTACATTCTGAAAGACCCTGGGAACTACTCAGCTGCCAAAACTCAGCCATCTAATACCACACTGGATGCCCTAAGGTGGTACTTTGGGTTTACGGCTGTTAACTCTTACGTAAAGCTCTGCTCATGCATGTGCCTCGGATACCCTTGGACATCCAAAATGGCAACAGATACCTACATTCAGGCAACTTGAGTCCCACCCCATGCTTGCCTCTGTTGGCTAAAACAGGAACCAAGGATAACTGTCTCAGCTTGTTGATGCCTGTGTTTGGTCAGATGACTCCTACACTAAAGTCTAAAAAGCAGAATTTGTAGGCCTTCAGAATCATCTGTTCTGTAGAGATTCAGGAAATCATTAATACCAGTTATTTTCTCAACTTAGAAAGTAGTAATTTAGTCTAATAAGCAAAATAAATACAATTATCTCACCAGTATTAGTTAATAGTCAAAACAATCGGTGTATAGGCATAATTGTCCTAGAGTCAGCTGCTTGGTATTTGAAGAAACAGACTGTCTTGTTACCTCTGTTTTCCCTAATTACACAATTGGATTTAATTGGACTTTAAAAGTATGCAAATACTTACTATTGTCCTTTTATATTTTTTTGCCGTCTGTTGTGATGAGAATGACAATACCAAATTCTTGGCAGCAGCTTTTGAACTGCGGATTTTTCTTGCCAGGTTCCAGAGAGACAGAACTGGAGCATGCAAGGCTAGGGATAATATTTTTTCAGTAATTAACCTAATTTTCAAGATGTTTAGAAAAAGCAAAATGACTTTGCTACATTGAGGCTTTGGCTGTGGTATCTCTAGTGTCATCCCTGAGGTGGCACGCTACCTGAAAGATATTAGTCTAGGGAGCTTCAACACAGATTTTAGGTTCAAGAGCTACTAGCTCAGAAGGACAGTGAGCAGCCCCTGAGCCACCATCTACCGCAGAGGCAGACAGCAGCAACCTTACCTGAGGAAGGTAAAGTGCTGTGTTTTTGATAGATTCTACTGGAATCCAAAATAACTTACGTTGTTTGTAAAAAAACACCATTATATAATAAATTTCACACTTTGGAAATCTAGCAGTATGCTAGTAGGTTCAGGGTGGGTAAAATGATTTGATGCTGATTCATAGACCCATGTCAAAACCTAAGCCCATCTGGCTTTGTCCCACAGACCCAAACAGTTGTTTAGGCTTGTTAGACCTATCGGTCCATTTTCTAAAGTGCATAATTTTCTAGCAGCTATGATTTTACCTTCAGTTCTGATCATCTATCTATTGTAATTGCAGCGCTTTTCAGAACGAGGTCATCTTATATTATTGGTAGATTTTGCTGTAAAGGGCACAGAATTTCAATTCACAGGGACAGCTGCCCAAGGTTTAAGTTTTTATCTTACCAGTTATTCCCTATGTACAGCAGAGATTCTGAAAACTTCAGTTTGGAACTGCAGTTTCCAAATACAGAACAGGTAAATTTATATTAGATAAAGCTGTAAGGCTTTTGATAAATTTGTTGTTTGGTCAGTGAGCGTATTTGACAAACTGACCCTTCCACTTTGTAACCGAGTCAGATATGTAGTACTGGCTTGTGTATCTTCTATTTGGATTAATAATTTGAACTTTTAATTTGCTTTCTAGAGGTGTTATTTGAATAGATGATTGTCTATATTTAAAAATTTCTTTTTTTACTTGTTATTTCGTTTGTCAGAAAACAGAAATCCACTAATTTTAATGATATGCCTAAACCAAACAAAGCTACTGTTGTTATTGTTGTTGTTTGTAATCATTATTATATGTCATCTCTGTGGATAATTAGGTAGCGAAACCCTCTGACTCATGAACAGGAGGTTATGTTGACTTTCCATTTGGGAGTGTGATGGAGAGTTAGGTTTTTGGCTGTTATCACAAAAAGGAAAATATTTCTTAGAAGTAATCATACTGAGAGTGTAGCTGTTCTGATTATATAAATACTACTGTAAATGTTAACATTATTCCTTAAACTGTCTTCTGAGATGGTAGGCTGCACAAACATTTTCACACTGTGCTTATGTATTGATTTTTCTTTATTCCCAGATCCAGGCAATGTATAACATTACCCAGTATGAGAATATTTTTCTTTTGTGCATGATTCTGGAACAACTTCTTCAAAATGAGACAGAAGAAAGTAACGTTTCAAGCTCAGACTACGATGGAGAGGAAAAAATCAAATTTCTGAAGAACCTTGATCAAATTATTCTTCATCTCTCAGATGAATTCCCTTTGTTTTCTTTGTATTTATGGAGAGTAAGTGTTCTTTTGAACTCAGCTCAAATACAAGTTGATTAAAACAAGCAGACTGCTTTTTAATAGTGCATTTATTGTGGGATTGCATTGGAAAATTCTCAAGCCAGACAGGAGAATTGTTGTAATTGGAAAATATTTACATTAAACTACTATGCTATACAGCAGTTTCAGAGATAATGCGATTTTTTTCCCAATTTTAAATACAGAAAAATATTTAATAATCCAGGTGCTGTTTTCAATAAATGCTTTTTCTCATAATGGAAAACGGTAAGTTGATGTTTGTGTACACAGTGAAAATGGCAACAAAGAAAGTGTTTCAGGTGATGATTAAAATAATAGCTATGCATTTTAAAGTCAAGACACAACGTGTGTTTAAAGCTTCCAAATTAGGAAAGTATTGCCTTTCTTTTAAGAGTTGTATAGCTTCTGTGTGCTTTAGAGACAATGGCTGGTTGGCAGAAACAAGAATATTTTAAAACTTGGTAACTTACTGCTGCAAATTCTTACAGGAAAGTCTTGGTTTCTGATTTATTCAAAAGAGTCATTAACCTGAGCAAACTAAATCTGCTGCTCAGTTTTACAACTCCTACATTTATTGTATACTGCTTGGCTTTACCCGCGTAGGCACAGTAGGCCTAATTTGGTCCAAATTGACTAATGATTTCAAGGATCTAATCTAAATAAATTTAATTCATTTCATGATTACTTTAAAACTTTCTGTTCAAAATTAATGAATGTTGATAAAATCCCCTTTGAATATTTGTGTTATCTGATTTTTAAATTTTTATTTCTGTGTGATGGAATTACATTCATAGTAATAATCAAAGCAACATATTGTAACAGAAATAATCTTAAACATAAAAGGCCTTTAAAATATGACTTCAGCAATACCTTAACTAATCCAGAGTCTTTGATAAACTTAGAGGGTAATTATTATGCTGAATGGCATTTTTTTCTAACAGATAAACAACATTGTAGTTTTATGTCTCCTAATAGTGCATATTCACTGTAAATATGAAAATATTTTTAGCATTAGTCCTTATCCTTCCCCTTGCACTTCTTTCATCGGATTGATTTTTATGTCATAAAAATTATCTGAAACACCACTTTTTTAAAAATGTAAGTGATTTATCTTGTTAATTTGAATGCATTTATTTCAGATAATAAAACTTTGGTTTCTATATATGTAAAATGCACTAGTATTTACAAAAGTTTACAAAACAAGGTACTTTGATTGAATTGGCTCCCTAAAGAATGATTCTTATACTTCTTTATACACTGGCCACTGCTTTGTTTCTTAAACTTCGTATTTGGTATGTCAAGTGTTAACATTTGTTTAATGCTTTCTTTTAGCAAAATTTCTTTCAACAGAAATGTTTGATTTGCAAAACAAGTATTCCTTAATAGTCACATTAGAAAATCAGATAAGTTTAGCCAAATTAAAGAAAATAAAATTAAATCAATATGTAAGTTTGGTAGCTGCTCAGGAGCTACTGTTCCACATCCCTTCACAGCATGGAAAGCGTGATTACAAAAAGAGCAAGGAAAGGAATAAACAAAAGGGAACTGGTATCTAATTAATAGAACAGTTTTCATTTTCATTTCTTAACAAAGCTTCATTCAAAAGTATTTTGTAAAGAAAACACACAGAACACAGGAGGATACTGCAGTCTGTATATAGCAAAATATCTATTGTTTCAAGACTCCTGTTATAAAGAACAGTTTCAACACTAGATTGCATACCACAGCATATTTGCTGATCTATTGGCAAAAAATATTTTTCTTATTAGTAAGGCAACTCAAGCACAAATGGACACATATTTTCTTCTTTGCAAATTGTAGCATTCTCACCAGCAAGCTCTCTAGGCCACTGGAAGAACAATGGATATTTTGGAAATACATGCCTCCTTGATAAGTTTTGAAGTAACTGCTGACTTGCAACATGGTTTTTGAAATCTTTTTCACAACATACAGAGAGAAGGGATTTTGTGTCCAGAGATGGAATTAACTATGTCACTTATGCTTTGACAAGGATTTGAAACTGTTCGTTATGCAGCTTTGAAAGTGTTAGTGCAGAGTGAGAGTTCCCCATGTTATGATATTGCAGCAATTAGATACACACTAGCCTGTCTGCAAAAGTGCTATTAACTGATTACCTGGGCTCTCCATGTCTGTTTCAGTGCAAAATTAAATAGTGCTGCTGAACCACATTAATGAGCATACCTCAACTTTGGTAGGAGCAATAACCTCTGCAAACAGAATAGTTATTACACAGATTGTTATCTTGTGTTTCTTCAAGAGGTATTTCACCAAGGTGGGACTCGTCTCAAGATGAAGGTGCACAAAGGTAGACATGTGCATTCAGATGTCTGCATGTTTGGGATGTCTAAGCTATGAAGCACTTACAAAGTATAGTGTTTTGGGCTGGGTCTGCAGCTGCACCCCAAAAGGACTGTGCTGCAGATTTTTTGAGAGTCCTATGTCACATTTCCTCTCTTCATCTATATGTCTCTGATACCCTGGAGCATCTTCAGTGACGCTGTCACTAAATATGTCTGCATAGGCAACTGAATCCAGCAGTCATGATAGCATTAGCTTAGATATGTAGCTCACTGACACGAACGTGCATTTTGGTGTCTTAATGTGAGAACTAAATCCCACATGTGTGGTATCTTACCTGTTTTTAGGAGTAGGAAATCCTAGATTTAAGTCCATGCTCTTCAGACAATTTCTGCGCTTGTCCTATGACTGATAGGTGTGATTTGAGTAAACATCACTGTCTTCAGTTTTAAAATAAAACAGGATGACTGAGCCAGTCCCTGGAGTTAACTGTTACAGGTGAGGATTTGTGCCCTGGTTGGAAGAAACCTTCCTGCAGCTTGGACTTTTAAGTCTTAAAGTACTAAATAGGTATGTCAACATCCAACTTTTACCTATCTGGCCTCCAGAGAGGAATCCCAAATCCAGAGAAAGTACCTGTGGTCTTTGCTGAGTGGAGAGTCAAAAGAACAATCTCAAACTCCCATGTGCTGAGCATAACATGTCATAGACCTAAAGAATAGGAAACACTAAAAATAGAACTTGGTCTGACCTGTCATCGCTCCCTGGAGTGTTTCATCTGAGTTACCCGTACAATTTTAGAATTAACAGTTTAAGGATATTTATTTTGTCTTGGTGATTTTGTTCTTGTAAATATATGTACTTTAGAATTTGGCAAAATGCTAATGTTCTGAAAATGCAAATTGTTCAAGCTTTGATTTTATATGTGTATATATATATATACAAACAGAGACATACATATGGATGAATTATATATTTATATGGTTGAATTAGCAGTGCTTATTAATTAGTAGCATAATAGAAGTTTATGATTTTGTAATTTCTTTACTCTGCCACATTCTCACTTTCTTATGTGACTGTGTTTGTACCTGTCTCCATCTGTTTTAAAAAGGATTTTATGGTACAGTGTCTCTTTTTGTGAAAGTAGAAAAATTATAAGATAAGGAAAATAAATTTTTATTCCAGTGCTGCTCCATTGACTATTCTATTTGCTAAAGAATTTTACATACCTGCTAATGACAGCAGTGGGTGGGATTTTGAAGTGAACTGTCTCAGGATACTTTTGTAAACCTAATTTTGAATCTTTTTGATTGTGACATACTGATTTTTTAAGGTAATTATTGCTCGTATGTGTTGGTAATAGTGGAAATGAAACTGCCTTGTTTTAATCCTGTAATAATATTTTTTTCCAGTTACCTGTGCATTACTAGCTCATACAGAGTAACACTATAGTTTACTGTGGTGCAACATTCAGCTGGCATTCATCTGAACACAGAATTCGTATTGGACAGCACCTCACGGTCTCCAGTCCAACCTCCTGCTTGAAGCAAGGTTAGCTGTGGGGTCGAACCAAGTTGTCTGTTGCTGGTTCAGTGTTCAGTCAGGTATTAAAACCCTTCAAGGATAGAAACTGCACAACTTCTGTAGATAACATGCCCTTCTGCTAGACTGTCTTCACAGTGAATTTTTTTTTTTTTCCTTATATACAGTCTGAACCTCTGTTGTTTCATTTTATGCTCGGTGTTTTAGTCTTCCCACCAGCCAGAGCCTGGATCTGCCCCCTTGCTTCCTTCCCCACAGGCACTGGAGGCTGCTGTTAGGTCCCCCTGAAACCATCTCTTTCCCAGGCTGAACAAGCCCAGCTCCCTTAACCCACCTCACAGCACAGATGCTCCAACCCCAGCCATCTCGGTGGCCCTCCACTGAACATTCTTCACTGAACATTTTTACCGGGGGCCAAAATGGGCAGTAGTAGTCCAGATGCAGAATAACAAGCGCTGAGTAGAGGGGTGTGATCCCTTCCCTTGTTCTGTGCTGCTGGCACAGCCCAGGATGCTGTTGGCCCTCATTGCTGCCAGGGCCCCTGCAGACTCACGGTCAGCTCGCTGCCTGCTGGGGTCCTGAGGGGCTTTGCCCGCTGAGTTGCTCCCTAGCCAGGCACTCCCAGCCTGTACCGCTGCAAGGGGCTCTTCCTTCCCGGGTTGGACACTTCACACTTGTCCTTCCTGAATTTCATAGCCTCTGTCAGCTGACTTTCCAGCCAGCATCAGTCCCTCTAAGCCCTGCCCTCAAGCATATCAACTGGGACTCCCAATTCAATGACATCTGCAAATTTGATAAGGGTGCACTCCATGACCCACTTCCAGGTCATCGATAAAGATGTGAAAGAGGATATATTGCAGGATAGCTTTCTGTGACAGGCGTCCAGGTAAAGTACAACCCATTAAATTGATAATCAAAATGTTACCCACCTAGTTTTTAACGTATCCAAACATATCCTACCCTTGCTTTGTCAGGACACTGACAAATTCTGTCAGCAGCCATGAATGTAGACCACCTGCTCCTATGAACATATATGGGCTGAAATCTCACAAAGAAAAAACGTAACTTCATCTTCAGGTCCTCCTAATAGTTCCTCTCCTTGAGCACTTCCACTAAGCAGAAAGGCCTAGGAGACCTTGATTTGGAGACTGAGGCAAAGGCAGCAGACAAGTTCCTCAGCTTTATCTGTGTCTGCTGTCACTACACGTTTCATGCTTTGTAAATCCTTAATCTGACTGAAAACCATCTATGAAATACTATGATGTAAATCACTTGGAAAGTCATCAGTATTTAAGTTTATCTTTGCATTTACAAGAGATCTGGCTTTGAAATTTTAGAATTAATATCAGATTTGTGTAAAATTATTCAATCTGAAATTCGGTTTAGCTTAGCCTGCTTTAAAAAGCTATTGGTTTGGGAGTGGTTAATATATGTTCATATTTTATTGATCTAGACAAGGGAATTTAGTCTTTAGATCTCTTGCTGGTATGGAAACAGAGGACTCAGAATGACTGTTTCGTCAAATCAAAAAAATCTTACAGCTTCTGCTTTTTTATTTAAAAATTCCACAACCCGTGAGCATGTCTGGCCTGCAGGGACAGTGAAGTGGACCAGAACAATGTTGACTTCTCAAAGGTGGAAAGCGCTACTCATAACTTCTTTCACACTGCAGAAGTGCAGGGCATTCTCAAAACCTCCTCACTGCAAGGGCACACTGTCTTGTCTGTGAGGTAAAATAGCGGTGACTTCTGAGTAAGGGTATTAAAACCACCATATTTACATGCAGAAACTCTTGTAGCTCTTGCACCATAGTAATTCCTTTAGCTATCCTCAGCATCCTGCAACAAGGGGAGAAGCAGCTCAACCCAAAAAATAAACTGAAGAGAAGATGAAGAAGGAGGTACAGATGAGCAGGAGCCTTTGACTCTGCTGGAGGTGCTAGGTGAGATGAGTACAGGAATATCATATGGCTGGGTGACAAAACGAGACACAATGTGCAGAAAGATCAGTACTGTAAAAATCCTCATTTAAGCTTTTTATAGAGATGAGGGAAAAGACAAGGGCAAAATTAGATTGTTTTCATCTGACATAAATGAGCTCCATTGATTTAGTGAAGTATTTATGTTTCTGCTGAATGCAAGTAAAAACTATGTCAGCCTAATTTTCTGTTATCTTTTTGACATACAGAATTAACAAGAAGGGTTTAGCTCCACAGAAGGCTTTGAACACATGTATATACTACTCCTTTTGTTATCTGAAGAAGATGCTGGGGCATCTCTGACCTTCACAGCCCTTCGCTGTGTCTTTGTCTGGAAAGTTGTTACTTTTGGCCATTGGGTATTCTGGGCTCTGTCTTTTATACCAGAGACGAGGAAATATGCCTTGAGCCAGAAAAAGAACAAAAGATTGATATTGTAGCTTACTATTTTTCTTAGTGACTGACTCCTTTGAACTATTATTTTCTTTTTTTTTCTTTTTTTTTGGGGGGTGGGGGGGAGGGGGAGGGGAGTTGGGGAAGTAGGGTGGAGGGAAGAGGGCTAACTCTGCACAGGGGAACTCACTACCTGTGTTCAGGACTCTGAATTTTATAGGATATCGGGATGCCTCACTAGTACCTCACTGATCCTCATTACTCGTGGTAATGAGTCCTATCAAGATCAAGAACCTTCAAGCCTTAGAGATAACAGAGTGTCTTTCAGCTGGTCTTTCCATTTATTTTAATAGCCATCCGTAAAAACGGTCCTAAGGGCTGAGATAATTCCGCATTGACCTTGCTCTGAGGCTGTCTTGTGCTCACAATACAGGGGAAAAAAAGACAGGTGAGAAAAACAAAGAAACAAAAAGGCAAACTGTAATGAGACCTCCCAGAAAGTGAGAACTTGCAGTGAAATTATCTACAAGCCTTCAGCAATGTGTCATCCTTTTAAGGGTCTAAGCAGCATGACCAAGCCATGCCTTGCAGGTTCCTTGCCGTTAGGCTGGAGCAGTAGGAAGACTGTTCACACAACCTAGTGCAGTGTCCCCAGCACCTCTGGGATCTGCAGGACTAACAGGTTTGGATCACCAATGCAGGCACCCAGAGACAGAGTAGGACAGTTCTTAATAAAACAAGTATACTCTGCTTCCTAAACACTAAGCCAGTTGCATTTTTCATGTTTCTGTAAAAACAAGTTAAAGGAACCCCTCATAACTGGGTGATGAAGATTGCTAAAATCCTTTGGTATTGATTTTTCCTGTTAATTATCACTTTTTAAGGCAAACACTTAATTTCAAAGAAAATATTTTTATTATCTTTATCTTTTTGTTTTTGTATAAAAGGCTCTTTGAGTGGAAAGAATTCATAAGAAATTATGCCAGACTTTTAGTCTTCCACCATTAGAATATGACAGAATAGTCTTTTGTAGGTTTTTGGTGCAGCAATTTGTTTTACTCTTCAGAAAACAGATTGTACTATTTCATCCTTTGAAAGTCTATTCTTATTTTAGAAGCTAATGGATGCACAAAGGCAGCCTGTTCCACATGGATACCACTTGACTCCAGCTTTCTTGCTGCACTAAGGTATTGTTGCAAGCATTTCTGTGTAATATTAATGTATGCTCTTGAGCAGCATACTCTACTTCACTTTTTTTCTCCTAATGATTATGTAAACCAGAATCGACATCCAAAACTTTAAGTAAACTGACTATGAATTTTAGGGTTCTGTTTGTCATTTGTAGTTCTTTGCTCCAAGTGAGAAAGAAAATCTGCTTATAATGAAAATAATTTAAGGCAATAATTGAAACAAATAAGTTAAAGAAATACATGCCAGTCATGTATATCACTGGAATTATTTTGACACTTTCTGTTTTTTCACTCATTAGTTTCTAGTAAAGTTGGAAAGGGTACTAGAGGCAGGTTACACTCGAGGCATTTCACTGCTGAGTTAATGATTCTGTTCCACACAAAGTGCCCTTATGGTTATTTTTAAATAAACTAAGGGGTTTCCTTTTTAACTGGGGAAGATGCTGACAGCTGAAAAGCTTTGTTGCTTTCTGTGACTAGACTACACACAGGTATCACATCTACCCTTACTGTTAACGCTTTCCCTTGTCTTCAGCTTTAGCTAGGCAGACCATACAGTAAGAGTTTATCTGCACCTTTTTGGCAATTAACAAGAAGGGTGAAGTACTGAAATTGTGTGATCACCTTTAAAATGAAACATTCCCAGGGTGTCCTTACCTATTTTATTTTTGCAAGATATGTCACCTTTATTTTGGTTGCTGCAAGCACACAGACATAACTAAGGGTTAGATTTGCATTCCTTACTCAGGGTAACTTAGGGTGGGGGGTTTTGTTCCTGGTTCTGGTTTATTAATTTAACTTCAGGATGCACACATGATGCAGGAATTAACAGAAAAGCAGAGGCATGAGACCTAAGCTCCCATAGCACTCCGGCACCAAAAAGTGTAAAAGACAAAAACCTTATAGATGACACTGATGAAGAAGCCTGTGTAGTTTTCATTTTTTGTTCTATATTTCTTCTGGATGGATTATTTTCAAAAGCATTTTGAAGAAAATTGCTTATCATAACCAAACTGTCAAATCCACTTCTAGGCTCGGTAACAGAATTTGTGTCAGCAGCACTTTAAAGGAAGATTAGAAATTACAAGTGAACAAGTGTCTTACTAATTTCCAGACTGATGAACACCAGATCATTTTACATGTTGTCTTGGTAATGTGCTACCTAGTGTTGATAAAGAGGAATACATCCATTTGAAATTCCATGTCCGTGTTCAGACCTTATATTCTTCACTTGCTTTCATTTAACTCTCTTGACTGTCCCCTGTAATTCAGTCTTTCCAGGCAGCATCATTGGTGTTGATACCCTGTGAGATGATTTGATAATGACTTTCTGATATCATTATCATGCCTGGAGAGTAGTAATTCTAGCTATGACTGTACCTGTTCTGCCTTATATGATTGCAGCCTTCCTTGTGCATGTACAAAAACATCATACATTGTGCTGGATACATTAGGCATGTAAGTCCACTGACACCGCTGGGGGGTTAAGATTCAGGCGTTCATCCTTTTCACTGAAAGAAGTGGCTAAACCCTTCAAACCAGCCTCTAATATCACTGAAATAGGTGTTTCAGCTAAAATGGGTCAGTTTAGCACAGATGTGTTCTTGTGGTAGCTCATTTCAGCTGAGATGGGTTTTGGGTGTGAAGAGGAGCAGTTCAGTAGGCCGTCATGATCCCAGGCAACTGCAGTCGTGAGCAGCTGGAAGTAATTTTGAGAAGTGACCTTTTCAGTCAGTTCAGCTACAGTCGGGGAAAAAAGTGTGTCTGCCACCTCACTAAACTCCTTTCTCTCTCCCTCTGCCCTTCCCCGTCCGAATTTTCTCCTTGTGGTAGATACCTGTATTTGCTGTAGTAACCACATAGGTTCAAAGAGTTATCATAAGCCAACGTGATCTGCAGGACTTTCACAAGAAGGGTACCTCGCATTTTCAGGTACCGTATTTCAAAGGGTGGCCCCAGAAGGCAGTAGTAAGGTCACTTTTCTTACACAGTATTCAGGTGGGTCACTCACCCAAGTGTGGAAAATCAGTGATACCTGCTCAGTCTTTCAAAGAAAGGCTTCTAGACAAATATTTTTAGAAAAGAGATAATTTGTGGCTCCCAAGCACTTTCCTATTGTTTTGCATAAAGGGTTACATTGAAGACACAGCCTTCTCCTTACTCTTGCAGTGACTAACCCTGAGCAGGACCTTGCTAGTTGTCTTGGTTTCAGATAGCTCCCTGCCTGCTGTGCTGCCTGCTGCAGTTCCCGTTCTGAGGAGTGCAACATGTGCTACCCTGGTGACACGCAGGACTCAAAGGCCGTATCTATACTAGCCACACCATCAGTGCCAGGGCTTTCCTCTGGCCATCAAGCCAGCTTCAATTCTCATAGTCTTCTGATCAGGGTTGTCATGTCCACAGCAGCTTTTGAATGTTGGTCCTTGCCTGTGCCAGCACGTGGGCTGAGCGGGAGGGAGAAGTGCTAGATGACCAGTGCCAAAAGGGTACCAGGGATCGTTCTGGCATTTTGATTTAACTTCTCTGCCCTGGCTCTCTAATTCACTGGTGCAGACAAAGGTTTCTAAGGTCATGCAGAGATTGAAATAGTTTATTGCCCAGATGCGCCTGTTGCCAGAAATATGCGTGTATGTTTCAGGTCTTGCCTAACATCTAGTTGCGTGTGTGTTTACAAATCCCATTGCAAGATTTGTGCCCTTTGCTTTAAATGTCATCCTAACCAGAAGGAATTGTCACCAGAGGTTCTCAGAAGGTCTGGAGAAGGTGTCAGGGCGAGTCCTAGAAGAAGCAAGGGAGCAGAGCTTTAGACGTGTGACAAACCACAAGGCCTGAACTCCCAGGAGGGAGAATGAAGGGAACCCGGAGTGAAAGGATGCTGAGAAGCAGGGCTACTGCCTGTGCTTCCAAAGCATGTGGCGTGTGAGAGCTAGACCACAAATCAGCAGCTCGAGGCAGGAGATCATCCTGGGCTGAAACCTCAAGCATATTCAAAGTTATTTTCTTCCTGGATGCATTAATTTTATTTTTTCTGTTAACTGCAACAGTCTATGTTTTATTTATTCCTCTGATTAATACTTCTTGTTGAATTCTTTACCTTGATTGTGATTTATGAGTCCCTTCCTTATGCCCTGCATATGTTTGAGAGTGTCACTAGTAAAATCTTTACTCCCTCTTGCAGGTCACTTGTGGCAGCATCAGACATTGTCAATCTTAACACCATCTTCTGCAATACACACCAGGACAGCTGCCTGCGGTCAATTCACTAACGCTTACCATTACTTTTTGCTAATGCTGCTTTCATCTGTATTTAATTTACTCAACTTGTAGCAGGTATGAGCCCAGGGGAAACTTCCAAAGAGAAATGTAAATGATGATCAACATAAGGTCCCCAAGGCAGAGAGAATGAGCCAGGCTTGGAGAGGGGATCATCAAAGATAAGGGTCCTGTTATATATTCAGATTCTAGCTCCAACACCTGTTTAAATCTTTGGTAGCACCACTGATCTTATCCTTGTATCAGCTCTGCTGTTTATTATCCTGAAGGAATTAGTAACTGTAAGTGGGAGCAGCTGACGGTAAATGAATTAAGACTCAAGGGATGGGAAATTGCTCAGAAAAAGAAGATAATTTTGTTTTGACCTTCAAAAGGACAGCTTTAGTAGGAATACTATGGAAAAAAGAAACTTCTATAAAAGTCTGTGATTATTAAAAAAGTTACAATAGGAGATAGCTGTTTTTCCATAAAGACTCTCTTGAAATCACTGCAGCTGAAATACTAAAGAAGGGAAAAGCTGAAAACGAAGATGGATTTGCTCAGTAGCATGCAAGAAATCCAGAAGGTAAATAAACACAATAAAAAAGAAAGAAATAGTAGAAGTAATCTTAATTTATTCAGTTTTAATAAGCTGAGTAACAATTATTTTTAAGCTGTGACTACTGTGAATTGTACATTATTGGACATTTCTGTTCACAGCACTTTAATAATGAACCTTTACAGTGCTGATATCTTAGCATGAAATCAGGAGAGGGAAATTCTCATTTACCGATGTTGAGAGGTTGGTACATTAGAGTTAGTAGTATATATTTCTTGTAATGAAGCTATTGTATCCTGTACTTTCATTAGAACTTAATTATCAGTCATTCAGTTTCTGTGTTTATCTTTTATAAGATTTTCTTTTTGTCAAAACGCAGTAACTTTGTAAGATTTTTAATACTTAGAAGCAAGCAGATTTTGAAACATACATTTTAATTCCTAAAGATCAAGGCCAGCTGTACCTAGTACCAACTTCTATGCATTGAAGGCTTCAGATTGCCTAGAATTTTAGGGACAATCCTTTAGCACAGACACTGTATAAGTTATAAAGGCAAAAAGTATGAACACGCTAATTTGTGAAAAATTTCAAAGGAAATATGCAAAGAGTAAGATGAATATGGAGTGATTTCAAAGTGCTGACATATCAAAATTTTCTTTAATTCAGAGTTGTAATGAAATTCTTGTAGTACTTATTTTGCATGAAATACAATCTCTGCAATTTTGCAGTTTCTCTTACCTCAGAATTTCACTTCTATTTTATACATGCCCTTTATTTCTATTTTGAAATATATATATACTTATATGTATACTTTGTATTTTTAGTTTCTATCTTACTTGTATATTTACTTTTATTTTAGCCTTATTTCTTTTACATGCCATAGTCATTACAGAAATTATACAAAACATACTTTGCTAATTATGTGCCATAGCAACTTAAACTTCTGTTACTTGAATTGCTACTTTATCTTTGTTTTCTTTATCTATCTTATAAACAGCCGTTGTTCATTTCTGCTTGAAATGTGTTGTCATTTTGTCTTTGGTGCATCCAGTTTGAAACTGTTTAGGGTTTCTAAAGTCACTGTCTGTTAAACGAGGTCTGTGGCGCAAAACAGCAAAAAAGTATCTGTCTCTACATTTGATTTTTTGAGTAGTTCTTATTACTGATCTGATGTCCGTAAATCTTTATTCTTACATATAGTTTATACTCACAAGGCTTGCATATTACCTCTCAGATCTGTTTTGTTTTAGCATTTGTGTATACTTCCAACTTGGACTCTAGGTGTCTTTTACATCCCAGTCAACTTGTCTCATTCTGAAAATAATTATATCCAACTTAAATAGAGAGCAAGATTGTTTCAGCACTTCATATTCAAAAGAGCTACAAGTGGCTCAATAAAGTACTAATGATTGAGGATTTCATTCAGCAGATCAGATTCCATTAAGTACAGCTCAAAGTTGTTTAGACATGTCAACAATGAATTCTATAGAAACAAGCGTTATTCATTAATGAGTTAGAACCCACAGATATATAACTCTTTGAATAAATAAGCTGCAATTATATCAGAATATATTCGTCTGATGGTACAGCTACAAAGTTAGTCTCTTTCTAAAAGCTTTTCCTAATGGCTCACTGATTTCTATTTCCTACTTGATAAATTATGGCCTAATTAGTGTAGAGCCTTGTTGTAGAGAAACAGCTTTCACTTTCTGAAATGTTAGTCTTTTCATATTTCTACTTCCAGCAGTAGTCTGTCTAAAAATGATGCTGCTCTGCATCAAAGTTACCACTTCATTTACTGTTATAAAATTCTGAGGTGAAGGGGGATGTGGAAATTGCTGTAATTATGGAAGGATATGTGTTTGTTTATTGTCTCACAGATGCCTAAATATTATTTAAAGACAAGGCTCATCAGCAAACGAAAATTTCATTTGATGCTTTGGGGTTTTTTTGTTGGTCTTTTACATTAAAGTCCTTCCAGTACAATAGAAAAGACAAAGCTTCAACCAAGATAGTTCTTTCACCTAGACCCGAGTTCAAGCTTTTTGGTCTTCTGCTATTTAGATGAGGCAAGATCTTGAATCTGTTTCTGTCACCTTGTCTGCTTTAGCTTACAAATTGACTGTCTTTCAACTTGGGTATTCTTGCTGTAATTAAGAAACTAAT
This sequence comes from Falco rusticolus, assembly GCF_015220075.1. Lineage (NCBI taxonomy): Eukaryota > Metazoa > Chordata > Aves > Falconiformes > Falconidae > Falco > Falco rusticolus. The sequence goes on from NC_051192.1 coordinate 81,488,099, forward strand.
TAACATGGTATTATAAATCTGATTAAAACTTCTACTAAAAGTTAAGAAACTTTTCCCAGCAAAATTTATTTTTTTAATTAAAATGTCCCTGAAATAAAGGCTTGCCTTTCAGGTGGGTATTTTTCTACCAAAAAAAAAAAAAAAGAAGGTAGATTTCTTGAAAGTTCCCAGCCAGCTCTATTTAGCTGCTGGAGGGGGGAGCATTTTGCTACTATAAATCATGCACAGCACTTTAAGATAAATTGTGGAGCAATTAAAGTAGCTACTAAGATTTTATGGTATGCAATTATGTTTCTTCTGTCAGAACATCGTTAGGAGAGAACTTGTTTGCCCTTGCAAGTAGAGCTTGTTAAATGTAAAGAAAAATGCAACTGGCAAGTAATAAAGGACAGATTAAGGGACAAATCAGATTTTCAAGGAGTTTTTTATGAGCAGGACTTTTTCGTGTGCTCAGCTTTTGTTTTTCTAGCCTGCCTTGGAATAGGAGCTCAAAACCCCTACTGAAGCCCCTATAGTGGCTGACAATTTTAAATGCAACTTCACGCAGAAGTAGTAAATATACTAGGTTATAGTTAAGTAAAAAAGTAGTACATGCTGAACTTGTGTATTCAATTTGAAGTTGTGATATCCCCCGTCTTTTCAGAGTTTTAGTCAGTTTCCAGAAGGTGTCAGCATGGTTTTAGAACTGTAGGAAAATTCAGGTTGGAAAGGACCTCAAAAGGTCTAGTCCACTAGTTCAAAGCAGTGTCAACTAGAAGGACAAACCAGGTTTCTCAGTGATCTATCTAGTTGAGTTTTGACAACTTCTGAAGACTGAGACCACATGACCACTCTGGGTAGCATACTCTGCTGTTTGGTTGGCTTCATGGGGAAGGCTTTTCTCCTTACCCAGTCTTAATCTCTTTTGTTTCCACTTACCCTTGTTATCTTTCTTCTTTCCACTGTGAAGAGCCTGGCTCTAGGCCCCTGATTGTCTCCCTGTAGGCCCTGGGGGATGCTCTTAGGTGAGTCCTAAGCCATCTGATCTCCAGGCTGAACGACTTCCCCCATCATGTGGCAGGTGCTCCAGCCCTGACTGTCCTGATGGCCTCCACAACTCATTCCAGTTTATCAACGTTTTTCTTGCACTGTGGGACTTGTTATGGGCTGCAGTGGCTTTGGTGCAGTCTAATGAGTACACAGCAGAGGAGAATAATCCCTTCCCTCGATCAGCTATCCGTGCTCCTGCTGACAGAGCCCAGGATGCTGTTGGTGCTTCTTGCTGCCAGGGCCCCTGGAGGCTCACGCTCAGCTCATCCTCCAGGCACCCCTAGCCTGTACTGTTGCAAGGGGTGCTTCCTTCCCAGGTGGGCACCTCGCCTTTCCCCTTGCTGAACTTCGTGAAGTCTCTGTTAGCTTACTGTTCTAGTCTGTCTAGGTTTCATTCACGTGATCAACTGTCATAAGAGAATGACGTTTCTTGTACATTTTATTTCTTAAGTGAAATTATGTTTTGGCGGGTGCATCAGGGAACTGCCTGAATCAAGCATACAAATGCATGCATGATATTAAGCATAGATGCCTGAGTAATTCTGCCCCAATTCAACACTAATCCTTGTTTAAAAAATGTTTAGAAAGTTTAAGTATATTCCAAGTAACATATCTGCTAAACAAAAACTGAATTTATTGGCAGCTTCAGCACTTTTTTTCAGAAAAATAGGCTGAACGTAATACTACACTGTTGCAACGTTGATAAACATCAGGCTGGAATGCATATGAGGAGTGAGCTTTCAAAACATGAAATTCTTCTTCTCTACATCCTGATACTGACAGAAGAGTAATGACCAATAGGAGAGAAATGGTGCTGTTGGTGTTTGGTTTTGAAACTACATGATTAGACATGTAACCACGACTTCTGGGGGAACACTTCAAAGTTAGAAATGCTTAGGCTAATGAAAAGAAGACTTAGGGGAGCCACTGATGGCAGCTTTCAAGTACATAGAAGGTATATTTAAATATTGTACCTGATTCTGAATTTCTGGTTTATATGTAACACCTTGAAGTTTACAAGTTTACTTGCATGAATCAGCATGGCAGAACAGAGTTATCAGATGGAGCATCCTCTAGCTGAAGCACTGATCAAAAAGGTTTAATGTAAAATACAGACAGAATTAAGTCATGCTTTGCTCTCTGTCAGAAACTTGAGCTTTCAGCTGAAATAAAAAAGAAAGTACAAATTAGTTTGAAGTATTCATTCTGTTTAAGCTGTTAGTGTAAGAACAGATGAAAAGTTGAATAAGGTCTGTGTAGCAAAGAGAAAATGTCTAAACCACTTATTTGTATAAGGCATCCTCAAGTTTTAGGGAGAAAGTGAAGAAAGGAAGAGGAGGCCTCTCTGTTTACTTGACAGGCTGTTCCAAAGTGGTATAGCATTTGCGTCATTTTTTTCTTCCTAGCACTCCTGGAGAGAAACAGACGTATTTCATTTCTGCAGCAGTGTACTTGTTTCCCAGGTGCCCACACTGAAGGTGTACCTAATTTCTCATTTCAGGCTTCAGCTGCATAGTCTACTGTTTTGCCTGGTGCTGTTTTCTTTTTGGGGTGAAACAGACCAATTCCTGTTTTCACCTCTGCAGATGCGGAGAAGCAGAATAGGAAAAAATAAGTCAGCAGATACTTAATACCTTGAGTAATAGATTTCTACACAACTTTACTCAGGATGCCGGTTCATTCCCTGCAATTGTATCGTCATCTCTTACTAGCCTGCGTTACAGATGAACATGGAATTTACAGAATAATGAAAAGATAAGTTTCTGCCCTAAATAATTGTGAATTTAAATTAAATTTAACACAGCAGTAAGCCAGAGTTAGAGCATTTAAAACAGCAGCTGTCAGAATAATAGTTTATTTTTGCAGATTTTTAATTTTTAAATGCTTTGATTTAAAGAGTTAATGCACAGAGGGCAAATATGATGGATTAATCCATGTTCAGAATCAAAAAATCCAGAAGTTTGTTCATACTAAAATAATATAAAATGTCATTTTAAGTTCTGTGGGGTGGAGCTTCCATTTTTTTCATTGAATTTCTGGATATGTGTATGCCAAACTGTGCCAGACTGAAGGCTTATTTGCATTTGTGGTGGTGTAGGTTATTTCTCAAATATTCCTGTCTAATGCTCTGTGGAAGACAATCATGTGAAACTGTGTGGTGATTCTCATTTCCTTTTGTCAGCAGTGGCTCAAGATAGATGGAACATTTTATATCTAGCACTTCTGTTCTTGTCAGTAAAGCTTCCCTTTCATCACTTACTGGTTTGCTTTGGGCATGAAAGTTTCACTGGTGTCCTGGTTTCAGCTGGGATAGAGTTAGTTTGCTTCTTAGTAGCTGGTGCAGTGCCATGTTTTGGCTCTGATGTGAGACCAGTGCTGACAGCACACGGATGGGTTTGGTTGTTGCAGGGTCATGTTTATACTAAGTCAAGGGCTTTTCAGTTTCTCAGGCCCTGCCAGTGAGAGGGCTGGAGGGGCAGGGGGAACTGGGAGGGGACACAGCCAGGACAGGTGACCCGAACTAGCCCAAGGGATATTCCATACCGTGGGACGTCATGCTTAGTATGTAAAAATGGGGGAAGAAGAAGGGGGAGGACATTCGACATTACAGCATTTGTCTTCCTAAGTAACTGTTACGTGTGACAGAGCCCTGCTGTCCTGGGGATGGACGAACACCCGCCTGCCCATGGGAAGTGGTGAATGAATTCCTTGCTTTGTTTTGCTTGCATGCGCGGCTTTTGCTTTACCTACTAAATTGTTCTTATCTCAACCCTTGAGCTTTACATTCCTTTCCAATTCTCCTCCCCATCCCTCCGGGTGAGGGGGAGCAAGCAAGCGGCTGTGGTGCTTGGTTGCCGGCCAGGGTTAAACCACAACCATCAGTTATCTTCCTTTTCTGTGTGTCACGTTGTGATCAACCACCAATCTCTATCTATAGTGGCTGAACATAGTCACCATGTTACGTGTCTGTTTTGCCAAAGAACAGCTCAGGAAAATCAGGTTAAACTCAAAAAATTGCTGCACAAGCAGATCCTGGAGTTGCCCTCTGACTGAAAAGTGCTAGAGACTGGGAGTCTTCATCTCCTTGTCCGGAATGTGTTATACCTTTGGGCACCAGCAAAGTTCCAAGCTGTGAAAGCCACTGAGAGATCATTCCCTTAATGATCTTGCACCAGGAGCTCCCAGCACCTTCAGTTTCTCTCAGTGGCCCAGTAGCGCGACGGCTTTTTCTACATGCTCCCATCAATTCATGAATCCTGTAGACTGAGGCTGCATCATGTGTGTTTTACTTTTGCTGTCTCACAGCCTTCCTCTTTCTGGGGATATTTTTTAAGACATAAGAGAGTGTGAAAGTCCATATTTCAAGCTCTTGGCAATATCAACATTGCATCTGGTTTTTAAGTGTCTTTCTACTTTTGATAGCATCACCAGGAAAGGAGAAAAGATTGAGTTCTATCATTCGTGCTTTGTCTGGAAAGACAGAGTATATATGGATTCCCTGAAGTTTCTGAGACTTATCTAATTCAGAGGACTATTCTACCTGTGTTATACCAAGATATTCATATCCCGAAAGCGGACTCATTCACTGCTTCCTTTGTCAAAAGAGGTTTGCTTTTTAACCACAGGAAACAATCCCCAAGGTTGTTTCCACTGGTAATTGGTAAAGATAAATGTATGATTGTCTTCTGCTAGAGACGCTTAAACTGGATAAATGAATTGTGTCAAGGTCCAGTATGAGATTACCAGGATGGAGACTATCCTCAGCACTCCCTGGGATTCAATAAAAACTCTGTCTCCATCAAGAGATAGCCCTAAGTGCTACGCTACGTATACGATACGGGAGGTGTCAGTAATGTTTCCGTTACTGACACATACCAAGCTGCTGCTTCCACCCAAGAGCAATTTATCAGGCATTACTGTTATCAATTTGTTAATAAGTTAAGATTGATTGACTTTATTTGATTTTATTAAATGATTTTATAAAATCAATTAATCAATTAAAATATAGAAGGATAAGAAAAATTTTTAAATGAAACTTATAGCTGCACAGTAAAAGCTGCTATGAGATCTTCTGTACATCCTGTACCAAGGCTAGAAGAAGGGGCTAGAACCATTGTTAAAACTTAGGTAATAACTTTAGGGTTTGAAAGGTTCCTTTGTATTTAACCAGTCTTCTGTATGTAGAGGTGTGTTGAAATGTCAGAATATGAGATTAATGGAAACTGGGGAGAGTCGACTGGAATAGCTTGTAGTTGCCTGCCAAGAAATCGTGAACTTTAGTAAAAGGTAATTCCGGCAGGGGGAGAGCGCATATACATATCCGACTCGTATACCACCTACCCAAATCGTACGCTAGACCCATTTCTAGACCTTTCTAAGCTTTACTGCGCAGAATCGGACATAGGAGGAGAGTATGTTAATGATTTACGGGAAATATTATGATTATGCATGAATATTTAATGAATATGTATGAATAAGTTCTATATATGGAATCTGATTTTGGGACCTGGTGTGCGTTGATCGTGAGAGGACTCGCTCACGCACCCGGCCGTTAATAAAGAAGTGTCTGCTTATCTACATCACATTGGTGTCGATAAGTTCTTCATTCCGAGATTTCGGTAACATTACAATCTTTCAGTGCCTTGGATAACCAACAAGCACTGGCTAGTTTCTGCCTGTACTTTCTGGGGTTCTTTTGGCTGGACTCTGAGCCCTCTATGTCAGGGACAAGTTCCGAGTCATCCACAGTGTGTGTTTACCTACAGGCAACGACTCCAAGGTATCACAAAAAGGTTATTCAGCATATTCATGCTCATATGCACTTCTGTGCTTTTCCTTACAGGCACTTTAAAAACTGAATTGCACTTGAGTGAGTGTTAGTGCAGTCACGGTGGGGCTGCAGGCACTTGCACCTTTTGTTTGGGTCTGATTTAAGGGAGCAACAGTTTTGATAGACTAAAAAAAGACAGTCTGAGTGAAATTATATTTTCCAGTGCCAATCTCTCCGCAATAATCATAGTAAATTGCTTGGGAAATCTACTACTCACATCTGTGAAGCTGTCTGATTCCGTTTTGGACAGTGTATCCTTGGGTCCTGTTCTAGCACTCATCTATTTTTTGGCCCAACCTCTTTCCCAGTAGCATATAGACTGGTAGCATGTTGGCCAATCTTCATCTCAGCCTCTGAACACTCTCTTGTATTAGTCTTTAAGCTAGTGACTTTTCTCACCTACTTGGTCTCGGCTTGTGATTGACCATGCAGGTCCTGTGTTTTCTGGCTCCGCTCCTGTCTTGGCCTCAAAGTCTTCCTCCCATTTGTGCCTAGCAACCCCCATCAAGAACAACACTGTTCAAGCAGGATCTCAGACCTTAAACATCTGCTTTTCCTGAACTACACCTCCAATATTTTTTCATTATTATTTTATTTAGACTATTATCTAAATAATTTTCATTAAGATTAAATAAATGCTGCTGCACTTGTTAATTTTTCAATGGCTATCTCTAATTTTAAGTCATCTGTTAGTTTCTGTGAGTGAAGCAGGAGGAAAACCTCAATTTGGCCATGGTGAGATTCTAGGATTTGAATGAAGGGAAACTACTTTAATCTCATTATTTCTCTGCAATTAGCAAAAGTTATCTCACTGCCCATTTGGGTGAACTCCCTGAGTCAAAGAGCTACATTAGGAACAGACCTTCCAATTTGTCAGACGGGGCATTGGGTAGGAAGGAGGTGGATGGACAGGTTTTTAGCTTTTGTTTTTTTCTGAAGTAATGGATGTAATACATCTTCCTGCAGTGTCTCTATGCATGACTTTTGTTATAGTTTGGTGGGGTTTTTTAGTGTCCTAGTTTTGGCTGGGATAGAGTTCATTTTCTTCCTAGTAGCTGCTAGAGTGCTGTGGTTTGGATTTAGTATGAGAATAATGTTGACAACACACGATGTTTTAGTTGTTGCCAAGTAGTGCTTGCTCTAAATCAAAGACTTTTCAAGTTTCCTGTGCTCTGCCAGCAAGGAGGTGCGCAAGAAGCTGGGAGGGAGCTGACCTGAACTAGCCAAAGGGATATTCCATACCATAGAACATCATGCTCCCTATATGAACTGGGGGGAGTTGGCCAGGAGGCGCTGACAGCTGCTCGGGAATTGGCTGGCATCTGTCAGCAGGTGGTGAGCAATTGTATAGTTCATCATTTGGATGTTAGGGTTTTATTTCTTCCTCTTTTTGTTGTCTCCTTTTTTCATTATGATTGTTATTATTTTATTTTATTTAATTTCAATTATGAAACTGTTCTTATCTCAATCCACGGGTTTTACCTTTTTTCTGATTCTCCTCCCCATCCCACCAAGGGGGAGGAGGGCAGTGAGTAAGCAGCTGTGGGGTACTTGGTTGAGGCTGCAGTTAAACCACAACAAAAAAACCTTTTTTTTTCTTATGTTAGTCTCGTGCTTTAGTCTCTGTATTAATTCAGTGACTTGATAATTTCAAAATTCAGGAGCAAATTATTGTTGATTCATTGGTTGATTCACTCAGTCTTTGTTTTGATATATTCATTGTTTATTTTTAATTAGCTGAACAATTTACAGTAATTTAGCCCCATCACTGTAGTTATTATTACTTCTTCCTTTAATCATAATCCTGAGACAGAGAATTGATCTTTCAAGTTACATCGTTAACTCCAAGACTGTCAATAACTTAGCAGATAATTTCAGTTATTTAAGCCATTTTTCTAAATTACTACTCTTCCCCCCCCCCCCAAATGAACTATAAAGTCAATAATGAAAAGCAAATATGTCATGTGTTTTGAGGGGAAGATATACTGTGGTTAAATACAAAGCAGAGAGCATGGCTCTGTGTCGGTCAGGGTCTTGCAGTGCCCTCTGAGTTTCGTGAGATAATGTGTGGCATGTCTTGAGGAAGTGGGTGGAAGTAAGATATTCAGCATTTGGACTTTTCTCCAAATTTAGTCTGAAGGCCATCATCTATGAATGTCCTCAGCTTGACCTATCTAAACATCATCCTGAGCATCTGAACAACCCTGTGGCTTGGGTTGGGCAGCAAGGAGCTCTTTGTGAGCCAGAAACAGGGGTTTCTCAGAGGTTAATTCAAGATCAATTCATTCAGCAGAGCTAGGGATTATTGGAAAATGTCACTACCCTTTTGATCAAGTGCAAAATTTGCCTTTTTTTATATACCTTTAGGATACGCCTAGAATAGCACAGATAGCTCTTGCAGGAAAGCTCTCTTCCCTCCTGTCACCCTAACAGCCTTTATTTTCACTGGACCTCATCTTTCTTGAGCATATGTGGTCCTACATGTGCACGGGACTGCAAATATGGTTTCACCAAGGTCATGTTGGAAATTTATACTGCTATATTCTATTAGAAATACTTCCCCTGATACATTTGCTGTTTCACCACAGTGTCCCGTTGGTGGTTTATTTATCCTATGATGGATGCAAATTCCCGTAACATACCTCCTCCTCTGTGGTTTTCAGCTAATTTTTAAGACATTATTCCCAAGTGTATAGCGTCTTCTGTTCTACTCATTTTGGTACATTCTTTTGTTTTGACAATGCTTTCCAACTTTGTCTGTTGTCCATTCATTTCATTATCATATTCCATTAGCTATGGAAAATACTTACAATCATAGAATAGTTTGGGTTGGAAGGGACCATTAAAGGTCCTCCAGTCCAATCCCCAAATAAGATTGGTCCAGGAAGCAAGCTTCAGTGTAGAGTATCCTCTGTCCTTTTAGTCCAGGCTGCTATAATTTTCTTCTACCCAGCTGTTCATGGCTTATTTGGATTACACATAACTATGCTGCTTTTACTATCTGTGACTCAAAAAAAAAAAAACCCCAAAAAAACCTACTCCATCCTTAATTACCATTTTGCAACAGTGTTAATTTGGAAAGTACAACTATCAATAGATGTGTCTTTACTTTAAAGAAATGTCATGGGAGGCCAAATTGATTAATACACTAGGTACATTTTTCTTACTATTGTGCAAGCACGTTTGCTTGTTTATGCTTTTTGAGAAACCTGGCCTGACACAAAATTGAACATTGAAACAGTTCTGTGGTGTACTCTAGGCATATTATTCCTGACTTTATAACATTATATGACAAGTTTATTGGAAACATTTAGGTGAAATGTTCTGATTTATTGCCTTCCCATGGTAGATTCACTGAATGCATCAAAATGCGGTGAAATTAAATAGGATTTTCATGAAATTATGCATGCAGTAGCATTTTGGTATGAGTGAGATATCACAGCTTAATTTTATTTTAATGTGTTCTTTGATCCTTTACTCTTGTATCAATTGTATGGCCTTTTTCAGCCCTGGTATTTTCTTGTTAGTATTTCAACCATGCTCCAATGTATTTATGAAAAATATTGGGGGGTTTAAAGTACTGGGACTTTTTGTAGGTGTTACATTTAGTGGGTTGTAGACCTTTCATAGGAGGGCATGCAATTAAAAATGTATTAACAACATATTTCATGTTCTGTGTGAAATAAGAACTAAGAAGTACATCTTGTCTCCTCTTAACTTATTTTAAGCAGAGCCCTGATCATTAATGTTAAGAAGGGGCAGCCCTGCCTTTCTCACTACCAGTCAGTGGGACGTGCATACACAAGAAACGCAATACTGCAACTCCTCAAGGGCCTCAGGAAAAAAAAAATAAAAAAAAAAGTAAAGACCACAAATGCCATCTGATTGAAGGCAAAGATCTCCAGCAGGCTGGGACCAAAAATCACGCTCTGGGAAAGGAAGGAGTGTTCTGGTACAGGGTGTTCTGTAAGGATAAGGGTGGTTATTTACTTGGAGGGAATAATTAGGTGTTCCCTGGAGACACTGTATGGCATTAAGTTTCTCTAATAGTGTGATAGTTGAGGGATTTGGAATAATTTTTACATAAACACACAACATTGGTTCAAAAGCTTGCAATCGATTATATGATTTAAACTGTATTTTAATTGCATGAATTTGTTCCTACTAGACTGGGTTCAAAATAACTTTATGTGCTTAAACCCACAAAACAAAGATAACTTAAATTTTTCCCTTTGGGTCCCAAAACTAACATCTGAATTTGAAATTAAGATCTAAATGTAAGCTTTAAAGACTATTGATGTAGCGGTGGTAATCTGTTCATTTAAAATTCTACGTCTCTCCTCTCATCCTTGCTGGAGAACAGAACCTGCGCTAGTTAAGCAGTGGGCTTTTTTTTTCTTCTTGATAATATTGAAATAGATTCAGAAAATCCAGTCTGAAGTAAGAAAAAATTCTTTCTTTCAAACTTTTTTCTTCCTAGTCTTAGAAAAATTCACCTGTCAATGTCATTTATGCAGTAAACCTAGGGAAAACAGTAATATTCAAAAGGTTTGGATAATTTTTGGTTCTGAACATTTCCAGCATGTGCCACTTGAGTTGTGATTATTGGAGCAAAACTCATTTGCATTGAAAGACCAACATATTTTATTTAGCAGACTTTGATAGGAGCAAGTTTAATGGCAGAAATCACAAAAGCTTAAGCAATTTGCCGCCTTTCTGCAGTAAAAAGGTTTTGTAGTAGAACAAATAGGCTTTTCTAATTGTTCTATACAATGTTACGCATGAAGTTCTAAAGAACATTTGCCAAACTCGTGTTAGCATTTTACAGGGAAATTATTCTGTTGGTGAATGCATTGAAATAAGAGTCAAAAAGCACAAAACCCCTGAAATCAAACTTCATGTAACTGCGAACATTAGGAAACATGGCAAAACAAAAATACTGATAAAGCTTTTATTCATGTCCCCTGCAAGAGCCATATGGATTTTGTGACTGATGTCATAAACTGCAGTAACCCAAGAGTTCAGAACTGGACAGACTCACCTCTGATAACTAGCTTGTTTTATTACTTCAGAAATGAATTCACAACTAATGACAATATCATCTGCACTCTTGTAGCAAGTGTGTACCTAGTATGCTTGTCACCTGGGAAACTGTCTTGCTGTTGAGGAAGTAGGTTGAATACCATGGGAATAGGGGGAAGTTTTAAAAACAAACAAAAGGCAACAAAAAACCCCAAACTTTTCCATACAATGCAGGATCTCAGCATTTACCACTGTATATCCCTGCCTTTGTTACATTCCAACAGTGTGCTATAATTGAATAAAATCCATGTACTTCATTCTTTCCATTAAGTAAATTATGGGGTTTTCAGTAGGGAAGCTCATTTACTCATTTAATTTCATTTACCCTTTACGGCTCATCACAGAAAACTGTATCATTTTGCCTTTTTGATGTAAGATGTCTAATATAGCAAAGAAAAAGTATGATCAGCCTTACAAAGGAAAACATATAAGGATTATGTCTTTGTTTCAAAAATTTTTGTAGGATTCTTTAGAGAGCTCATTGAAATTCTGCTTCAATAGTCTTATTTTTCTTGTGACTCTATTCTCAAATTTTCAATACCGCCACCAATACACTAAGTCTGTGTTTTGTCTGTGACGTAGTGCCATGTGTCAGTATACATTTCCTTTTCTGTTTCTTTGTTCCCATTAATGCCTCTGTGGAAGCTGTGGCTTAAAAATTAAGGAGAAGGGATGGTTTTGGAAGTAGTGAAGATGGTAGTGCTGCAGCCAAGTTGTAGGAAAAGAAAAATGGAGCCTATAGTGAACTTACAGAGGCAGCAGCCCTGTTCCTTTTCCACCTTTTCCACAACTTATCAAGCACCAGAAGCCACAGCAAATATCAGTTAGTTACCACCTTCCGAGTCAAGAAAAAGATTTGAAGAACCAGGTGTTCATGGCCGGTAGAGAAAAAGATTTCACAGGGTGTTGTGCACTAATTTGATGGGCTGCGTGCGCACCCTTCTGCTGAGCCTGCTGTGAGCTGGGATGCCTCTGGCAGAGAAGGGTGGTGGGCAGCTCAGCCTGGGGCTTTGTCTTGAACCCCTGCTGCTGAGTCAGCAAGAGCTGGTCTGCCAGTGCCTCTTGAATTCACTGCCCTGCCCTACATGGCATCTGCTGGTACTGGCAAGAAAGGTGATGTTGATTTTTATGTTTTATGTCCATACAAGCTTTGCAACGGATCTGAATAGACTGTTCTGGGAAGCATCTCCAAAGCCCACTAGTTAGTCACAGGGAGTAGTTCAATTGTATGTGGCTTAAATGAGTCCAGTGTTTCTCTGAGCTTGGGCACTTTGTCCCTATGTGATGCATCAGTGACTCGACACCAGAGAGAGAAATACAATCAGATGGTAATTGCAGAAAAGCAGAGCTACTGGTCAGTAATTATCTCTCACAGTTCTTATTTTTATCCTTAAAACAAATCAAAGAAACAAACAAAAAACAACCAAAAAAACCTTTTCCTTTCCCACAAAAAACTGTATTTTTAAAACTGCTACTAAGATCTATTTATCCTTTTAAAACACAGATCTTTCCCCAACAGGGCTGTTTTAAAACTCAGTTTCCTTGATGATAATTTCTTTGCTTTTTATTCTAATTGGGTCTGCACAAATGTCAATAAATATATACAATGCTTATTTTTTGTTCCAAATCATAAAAAGACATAGTTTAATAACAGAAATATTGTCCTATGTGGTAATGAAAACTCTGAGGATCAATAATGAAGTACATACATGCAAATTACAGTGAAAATGTACATGCACAGAGCTCACCTGATTGTTTTTAAGAGTTCACTGTCAGATTTTTAAGGTACAAAATCACTGTGCTGTAAAACACCCACTTCACATTTATTGTGTATGCCAAACTCTCACTAAAACTCTCAATAAAGGGGAAAATGGGTTAAGATATAAACGCTGGACCCAAAGGACTTTTGCATTGGCTCTCTGGTGAGTTCTAAAATAATACTGGGTATGCCGTGCAGTGTATCATGGAAGTCTAATAAAGTAAACAGAGCTTGTGTTTCTGTAAAATTGGAAGGTTGCTGCAGAGAAATACATTTTTCTGGTCTGAAAACAATGTAGCTTTTTTTTTTTTCTGCAGAAGTATGTAGAATCCATGCAGGTTTGCTATGTGAACTTCACGTGTTCCAGCACGATGATTTATTCACATCATGCTGGAGCCATAGTAGGAGGATTTACTGTCCCATGCTATGATTTTCACTCTGGCTAATGAGGAACAGAAAATCAAACAAAATTATTTGAGCAATAAGAAAAAAATAAATATTTTGTTACGGACGTATTTTACATCGTGCCTTTGTATTTTATGCATATGGCAACATACGTTAGTGTGCTGCTTAGGAGTCTTATGCCGGCAGAAAAGTTCTGGCCGTAGATGGATACAGCAAGGAGCAGAATAGTAAGACAAAATTTAACAGCTGCTGAGTTAGTGGTGGAAAGTTTTGGTAATGAGCTAGTGAGAGGGTACTTGCATGATGAGAGACAAAAGGGAAAATAAAATATGTTTCCGTGTGAAGAGGCTAAATTGTAAAGCAGGTTTCTCGTATAAACCAGAGGTTCAGATGAGGAGAATGTCTTCAGGATATACAGTGCGGTGCAAATAAAGGAGACAGAGGAGAGGGCAAGATCAGAGGTATAGAATAAACATGGGGTAGAATGTAGAAGAAAGGTCAGAGAGTCTGCTGGGGATCCTTAAGAGAAGGAGGAAAAGTTTTAATTGAATTAAAAAAATGTCACAAAGGCTAAGGAAAGCGTTTGATAAGGTGCAGCTTCAGGATTACAGATTATGTGCCACTTGACATGCGGTGTACTTACTGGGAAGGCTTTAAGAGAGGATGAGTTAACAGCCGAGATGAAAAGAACTTCAAGTCTGAAAGTGTTCAAGGAAACAGTTAAAGCAGACAATGAGAATGAAGGAATGAGTTGTAGTAAGGTTTCAAAGGTTGGGATAGGCTTCCTCCTCATAAAAAGGATATGAAGGCAAAAGCCTTTGATAGCTATGAAAGCTTCTCAAGGTTTTCCGAATAATTTGGCTGTAAGAACAAAGTTGGAGTCTGAGATGCAGAGCCTAATCAAGGTGCTTAGCAGAAAATAATAATAGTATCCTGTGACTAGCCCTCTGGTTTATCCGGCTGAGATGCATAAACAAGAGCAAAGCTTAACGGGGAAGGATGTACAACGGGGTACATCAGCCTGTAAAAGATAAAATCAAAACGTCATTGTTTCTGTAAGTTCTCGCCACTCAAAATAGACCTAGATTTAGATAGCTAGATCCTGTATGCAGTGCAAGGGGAATGCAGTTTTAAAATTGAGACAGGTGGCGTGTGGAGTCACCAAGATTTGGAGGAGAGAGCAGCTGCATAAAAAGAAAAGGGAAATGGTGCACATATAAAATCTGAAAGCCCAGTCCTCCTGACTCATCCATTGGTTTGGGATCCACAGCCTGAACACTGTCTTGAACCTATATTCCCATTTTTTAAAGAACTTAGAAGGGACCCCTCAGATGTATGACATCTGGTCTACACCAGCGCTTGCAAGACATCGGGCAACCTTTTGCCATACTAGGTACCCGTCTCAACTGATTGTGGGGTTTAAGGGTTCCTTTTTTCTACTCTTTGAGGTTTCCTGCAGAAAAAAAAATCGAACCGAACAGGAATCCAGATTTTACCCCAGGATTTTTAATTTGTCCAACCCCCTTTACCACCACTTTCCAGGGTACTAGTCACTAAGAGGTTTTGCAGCCTCAGCAGCACTAGTAATTTGTATTATCTTCTCGCATGCACGCTAAGGAGAGTGTTTTCTCCGCGTGTCTGGAGTAGGTGCTAAATGAAAAGGCACACAGCTATCACAGCTGTTTCTTCATTCACCAGCATCTGAGATGAGATGACAAAAGGATCTAGGAATTAGATATCTATTTAGGAAAAAATTGGAGATGACTGGAATAAAATGGAACAGCTGCTCTCTGGAAGTCGATAGCATTATACCAGAAGTAGAATCATCTCCCTTTAAGCCAGATGTCTCTAAATCAGGAACAGACCCAATAAAGAACTTAAATATTGATGGGCTATATTGAGATACTGTAATGCTGTAATTTGGATTTTGCTCCTCACAAAGGAACCTGAAGCACAGTTAGGTACACAGTCGTAAACCATCATTGTGTGAGGACCGTCTGGCATGTCAGATGAGATCCAAATGGCTGAAGTGCTGAGCGAGGGGTGGTTTAAAACCAGCTATCCAGAAGGGCTGGGAAGAGGGCTGTGTGTTGAAATCGTCCTGTCTTAACTTTCCAGAGCAGGCTCCTTACAAACACCCGTGCAGAGGCCCTTCTCTCTGGTCTGGTTACCCTGTGTGTAGCCGTCTTTTCAGGGCATGTCTGTGTTATGCACTAACAGCAATGCAAGGCTTAGCCTTTTCTTTTAAAAGGTAGGCATTTGGTGGTATTGCCTACTACTTATTTACATCCAGAAAGTTGAATATTCGAAGAAAAAAGTCGTGGGTTCAATATTCTTTTTAGCCCCTGTATTCCTGGCCGTCGTCCTTAAGGCGATTATCTTAACCACCAGTTTAGAGGTTACAGTAGACAAGGCAGAGGGGCACCTTTGAAACTTTTTCAAACTGAAAGGAGTAAGAAATTCATTGTCTGACACCACAGTGGTTATCATGGTAGCTAAGGCAGTCACCCTTTTTGGCAGGGTCCATCAGATGTAATCACAGCAGACCAGCTCTGTTAACCCGAAGTCTCTTTGGGAATGTATAATATTAAAAGATTAAGTCAAAATGGCGAATACAGATTGACGATAATAAAGTAGTTTATCCGTTGTTAATTGGCATATGGCGTACATCAAAAAGATGCATTACAGAATAGGAATACCAGCTGTGTGCATCAATACTGATGATACCAAACAAGCAGCATCTGACCATGCAACAGCCACAGCTGGGTAACTGAAGGAGCACCTGCACTGTGCTGCTACAAGGAGTCCGGGCAAATGAAATACAATCTATGTTTCCTGTACTGAGTATGATCAGTTTTCACTGGTTATTCACATTACTAGAGACAGGTTGATAGAAGAAAATAATTATATTCTTTGTACAATACCACTTCTCTAAAAAAATAAGATCAACTAACAGGCAAGTCAATATTTATATGGCAAGAATGGACACTAGCAAAAAGACTAATTTACTTGATGAATTCAGAATTATCCTGTCGTGAATACGAGTATAAGTGTTACACAGTGCTAATTAAAATGCAAGCACTTCAGGTTTTTTGGGACATAAATTTTTGCTTTGGAAATGGAGTAGGCACCTCCTTGATTAAAGTGAGAAAACACCAGCTATGCCCTGTCTCTGACAGTTCAATCTCTAACGTACAAGTCAGCATTTTCAGACAACACATTATAATCAAGCTAGAATAAGATCAGCAGTTATTTTTTTTTAAAAAAAGAGGAATTAAAGAATATTTAATAAAAAGGAGATACATGGTTACAAGTGGGAGCTTCTGGGCAGCAGAGCTATAGATTAGGTTATTTTTTTAACTTAAGTCTCATTTTCCCTGTAACTTGGTATGTATATTATCAAGAGGAAAGAGAGAATAAAATAAAAATAGCATCAAGGGATGTGTTTAATATTGAATGTAAGCCTTTGTCATAGATACATACAAAAGTATTAGAAGTGTTTTCTCATTGTTAGGGTTTTCAGCTGGAGCAACCCAGACAAAAAGAAGGCAGCTTATTAAAAATAGTACATTAAAAAGTTATTTGTGTTCACTTTATATGCACACATACACCATACCGTTGTGCAGATTTGTACATTATATTCTAAGGCTTGTTATCCATGGGCCAGATGGTACCGTGACTTGCACCGACTCAGTATCCTTTTAAATGAAGGAATCAATGTAATATTGAAATACCTCATTTGGTAATGTTTGTCATCCAAAATCATCAAAGGTACTATGCTACAAGGTGAAGATAGTTCTGACTGTTTGTAAGGAAGAAGATGAACATATATTGTATAGCAGCGGGTAGACTCCAGTTCCCACTAGCGTGGGTGTTACCAGTACTGCTAAAGCTTTCTTGCACATGGAGTTTATACACGCTACAAAGGATTCCGTGGACCAAAAAGCATCCAACAAGTCTTGAAAAACATGAGGCTTGCACAGATATTTAGTGTTCTGACATCAAGAGGAGTGAAATAATGATTAGGGAGATGTAAGGATAATTGGCCTTACACATGGCAGAGAGCACCTCAGGGTCTTGATCAAACCAGTTAGTGTTTATGTGGACTGTCACTGGATGGGTTTCCACTTTCCCTCCCTCATAATATTTTTCTGTCAGCTTGGTTAGCCTATTTTTTGCTTTATTAATAATTGTCAGTTACTCATTCTGATCCCAATTTTCTTATCTAAGAACTTACAAGTAAGGTGTTTTATTCTGATCCTGAATAAAAGAGATAGTTGGACTCTTTCTCTTAAGCTCCTGTCAACTAGTTACTAGGAGGCTACTTTAAAATGTGTTACTGTTAATCTGACACAAGCAAGAGGGGATAAATGACAATACAGTGGTGTTTTCATGTTGCAAGTTGTGCTCAACTATTGCAAGATGTCATTGAAAGTATCATATGGGGATGCATCATTTCTAGCTGTATCTAAACATGAAGATTGTTTACATTTATCATCAGATTGGTGAATAGTGCATCAGCTTTAACATTGTTCATCAAAAAGCTCTAAACAAAATTTTCAAAACCATGGCCCAAGACTTGTGATTCTAAACCATCTTGGCTTGTAGAAGATTCTCAGGATGTCTTGTGTCTCTGCTCAAAGCCATAGCCAGTGGGTCATTTTGAAGAAATACTTTTTTTTTTTTTCTCCAGTAAGATTGTAAACATCTAAAAAAAACTGTAAAGAAATCAGTATTGGATTTTTTTGTTTCCATTATCTACTGTCCAAGATCAAAGCTCTGATTCCCAAACAAAGAGAAGCTGACTAAAGGTTAGTTCATAATTCATCTAATTGAAATTTGTGTTATAGACGTGATCAGCATGTGGGCCAGAAGTAGTACTGGTATATGTTTTTTTCACCTGAGATGAGATTGAGAAGATCTGGCAGGGATTCAGGGATATACACTAAAGTAGTCTGAATCTTTTGTGAAAGGATGCATCCACAGGTTAAATTGCGTGTGAATTTAAGCACAACTGAAAAGAAACAGAGTATGACAAGCTACATACATTTATATTATAAAGCTTGTAGTAGCTTCCTAGAAAATCTGCGGGATTTGTTTACTCCTCTTTTTTTCCCCTCTTGCTTTCTGACATATTTAAAGGAATTTACACCATCTCAATCAGTCCACTCTTCCTGAAAGAAAAAGCAAAATAATTTTATTAATTCATCTCCCCATGCTGTTAGTCCAACTTTTTTTTTTTTTTTTTTTTTAATAGACCATGTTTCTTGGTTTCATTGTCTTGTAATATTCTGGCCTATGTTGATTCAATATAGTCTTATTGATTATAGTCATCTTACTACATCCTTTATAAGGGTACAACATTTTTTTCTAATGTGTCAAATGCTGAAGTGCATTCATAAAAAGTATTGAAAGGATTCCCCAAGAGTCATCTGATCCCAGTGGTGCAAGCTCAGCAGAGTATTTCTCTAACTGTTCCTAAAAATCTTCTGAGCTTTACTATGTGGACTATTCTTTCTTTAAAAAAATAAATAAAATAAAAAATGCAATGTACTAAAAAAGCAACATTGATTTAAAGAGATTTTTCTCACTATAAATGTTTAACAACCATTTCAGTTTCAAAAACATGTTTACGACCTTTCACTTTAACATTATTAGATAAAAATTGTATTCTGTCATCTTTGTTCAGCATAAACAAGTGCTTACTTCAGTATAATGAATTAATAAATCAAATGGATGAAATCTCTGAATGTAAAAAAATAAAAATTAAAAAAAAATTTTTAGGAGATAGATAGGAAATTATTTGATCTCATTGGTGACGAATGACTTCCTAGATGATAGCGACTACTTTGAGCTGAAGAACTTACAACTGTTGTCTATCCTTGAGAAGTATTACAAGTCAGTGCTTGCTCATAATTGTGGTACTCAAAATGTACCTATGTTGTACTGAAGTCATTTCACTGCAGGTGACAGACAGGCTTAACAGCCCCATTTATAAGAGCTGAGCCCCGCGGGGACAGCAGGCCTGTGCTGCTAAGCTTCGGGTGTCTGCGTGGCCCTTTGGATGCAGATATGCCCCGGGCTACGTTCTGTTTGCAGGGATCTCATAAGCACAGCTTGAGGTGGGACGTGATGGGCTTCTTGGCTGGAGACAAACTGCCTTGATTTTTCCTGAAATTATGTTACCTTCCAATTGTTGGGGTTTATAACCAACTGGTCTTGTAGCTGAGCTTCTGCATCAGAGGCAAAGTTGTGTTAAATGGCCAGTATAATCTGTATGTTGCAGTAGGACTGCAGCAGTTTGGTATTCTTATTATTCAGAATGGTTTACAGTTTTGTTTTAGACTTCGGCTTCTGATCTAAGCGTGCACTGCCTGTAGCAGCCAGAGAAATTCCTTTCCTGCTGGCTTTGTGGTGGCATCAGTGGATTTCTTCATGTTTTGTTTAAAAAATAAGTAACAATCTGGAAATGCTTGATATTTTTAGTAGGAAGGAAGAGATCAGGAGAGAATGTGATTTCTGCAAAACAGAGCAAAATAATCAAGCCTTACAATTTCTGATGGAATCTTAATCTCAAACTTTAGGACGTTTTTTGTCTGTCCCAAATACCAGTTAAAACATCTGCTTTAACACAAGCATTGTAAACATCTTGCTGTTGTCATCTAGACACAGAAGTAGCACTTGTTCAAATTTAAAATTTCGTAACTCATAAAATCGTGCCTATGTAAAGCTTAAGGATTTACTTTGAGGCTTTGAAAATTAATTATTTTCTTATCCTTTCTTTACAAATTTTCTTTCTTAGAAGCTATAAAACCCATACCAATAATTTGAATATAAGTGTGTGTGTGGTATCTTTTTCCTGGGATAACTTGTTTAATTTGAATGTCATTTGGTCAGTATGAAAGCCCAGCTTTTAACTGGTAAATTTATAATAAATGAATATGCTTAATAGCAAAAGAGTGTATGAAAAGAATGTGTGAGCACTGTCCGTTGAGCATTGTTGTTTGTTTGGGTTTTGGTACGGACCGTGTTGCTGGCTTTGTTTCTAAATTACAGCCGACTGACAAGTGAAATGATCCTTTGCCTCTGTAGTTACACTCCAATCAGACGGCGCTAATCTTGTTACTGCTTGTCAGCCTTCTGCAGCGGGAAATTACGGTCAGGGCAAGCCCGGAGTGAGGAGAGGCAGCAGGATACTGCAGAGCTGGGGAAGCGAGTGCTGAAATAGCAGCTGCTGAAGCTGCTGTATGTCTGGAGGATTACTTTGGGTAGTATTTCTAGAAGCATCCCCGGGATCGAGCGTAATTTATCTTGTGCGTGTTAATTCTGGGGATGTGGTGCAGCTTAGCTGGCAGCGGGTTCTGGACGTGAGGTTAAATGCACAAAATTGTCAGTGCTTACCAGTGTTTAAGTTACAGTGGAAAAGACCAGCCTGTGTCTGCCTGTGGGACAGTAAATAGCTCTCATACAAGGCTCAGTCTGGTGTGTGGAAGCAATCAGTCCTAAATGTCAGCCCTCACCAGCCTGGCGGGGAGCTGGAAGCCCATGGACTTCAGAGGCTGGCTGGCTTCAGAGGATGATCTTGCTTATCATCTTGCCCAGACCTTTTTGAGGATAAGGAGGAGGAATGAGTTTAGAAAGTGTCTTCTCCCTGGTGAATGTCTTGTCTCATGCATCAGAAGTTGTATCCTTGAGAAAAGGCCCCTCCACGTTTCTGATGGGGGTCAGCACGGCCGGGTGCTGCGCTGGCGAGGTGACTGCCATCTCTCGGTACGAGCAATGCCCAGGGCAGACCTCGCGGGACTCTCAGTTACTCTGTCCTTGCTCTGTTAGTAGCTCTGTAAGTGCGAGTTCTTTTCTTCTGGCACAAATTCATCATCCTCAGGGCACACTGGTTTTTTATATCTGTCAATTAACAAACACGTACAAGCAGCAGGCTCTAGGCAAGGGAAAGTGTCTGCCCCTGTGCAACAGCAAGGGCTCAATTTTGCCGTTCACTGAGTGCTGCTAGCTCCAGAATAGATCTGATTGCCTGAAATAATCTCCATTTCTAGTGCAGTCCCACATATCCTCCAAGATCCTAACCATGGAGGCTGTCGAAACCTCTTTTCCTTTGCAGCTCAGGTGTCACAGATGTAAAGATGAAGTCTCAAGTATGCAACCAAGAGACAAAAGATCTCGATAATTAGAGCATTGCTCAGTGGTGGTCTTCTCCTTTATGGCTGGCATTCATAGCTTGAGACAACAACATATTTAGTTTTCTGGTCAGCCTGGGTTTTCTAGATGACTAGGTAACGAGCACCTCTAAAGAGCAATTTGTCTAGTGTGGTTGACGTGTGTTTTCACTTGTTATTTCTTTCCACTGACTGCAAAGGATGGAACTGCTGGCATAGTCTTACATAACCACTAATTTGAATGTCTAAATTAGGTAAAATGGATTCCACCTGAGATGCTTGCCTTTGTTATCTGTAAGGGATTTTTGCCTGTGTGGATGGGAACCTGGGTTGGGTTTACTTATTGGCAGATTTCTGGTGCATCCTAATGGCCTTGTGATAACTGAATATTCACTTCTCATAAAAATTTGATGTGGCAAGATAAACTGTTAGTATCTCAAAAATATAACTCTCTCACAAACATGATTTTTGTGGTAGGCTTCTTTTTGCTGAAATAACTTGCATGTTTGAGTTCTTAGTTCACTAAGAATAAATGACACATTATTATTTGAAAACAGATTTTAGAAGAGCAATGAGGGGAGAGTAATAAGTGGAAAATAGCTTGTATTTGATTGTGAAAGGCAGAAGAAAGTCTATATTAGTCATGCTGCCAAACGATCTTCTTAAAGTATTGAAGGTTGCCAAAGCTCTCATGCTGGAACAGAAGTGGACTCCTCACATTTGTTTCTCAGATAAGTAGGGAAAATCAGAATAGTTCCTTCTGCACATAGCTTTTTGGGTCTATGCTACTGAAAATTTTCATTCCAATACTTCACCTTGTTTAGTGTTCATGCTCTTCCACCACTCCAAATCAATAAAAAGCATCAGACTGTTCTAGTGTGCTGAGGAGCTGAAGTACATGATGTGGCCTGTGATCGGAAAACAAAAGAACTGGCCACTAACTATTAGCAAATATTATGTTAAATAATAGCAAGATATATGATTGAAGTTGAACAATAACTAGAAACAAGATGAATCATTCGCGGGCTGCTACCTATATGTCATAGCTATTATATTAACACAAAATAATAAAAAAAAAATTGTTAAAGGCCTTTCCCTGCATGCCCCAAGCGTTGCGTTCATGTGCGTGCATGCATGCACAGAGGCAGGGTATGCTAAGCCTTGCAGTGTGACATACTTCTCACTGAACACTCCTAAATTGTGACACCCACCACTTTTGTCCATTCTCTCATTTATTCAGGCTGCTCCTCCTTTCACGCTTTCTAATAGTGTGGCTTTGTCTGCAAATCAGGTATGAACAGATTCTGAAATTTTGAAAGCTGTACATGTCTGAGGCATCTTTAACAATGAAAACTAAAATTATTTGGGATTCTTCATTAAGGTCTTTACTACTGCCCACAGAAGCAGTGGATGAAATGACGGTTATGACAAATGTGCTTCTTCACCACTTTTAGAAATACTGACCTTTGAAGCAGCTCCCCCTCAAACCTGGCAATCATTTAGGTAAATATATAAAAGTACCTTTTTTTATTATTATTTTACTCTTCTATCCCTGATTCGGTCACTTTGCTGATGCTCTCAGAATATTCTGCGTTTGGGGGGCTTTTTTCATATTCCACTTGGAATAGTTTCCATTTCTGTGCTGTATTGCTAAGGAGAAATTTGTCCTTTCGGGTAGTTAGAGCACCTCTGTAGTGACAAAGCAGTCTGGAACGGGCCAGGGCAGGAGGGGGTGGTTACCCAGCCGATGCCACAGCCCAAAGCCGGTCCTTTCTTATTTCTTATGGAGACTGCACCAGCCCCTCAGGTTACCTGCTATCATGTTTTGCTCTTCTTAGCAATATAAAGTTCATCGTAATATTTAACTCAAATTGTTATTGCTGCACATTAAGCCAATACTTCTTGTCTGGCTGACATGAACAGAAGGATCAAATTGTTCCTTTGTACTTTGCACAACCTTCAAAAACTGTCCTGCCTGGGTCATCTTTCCTGTAGGAAAAGAAGCTTCAGGTCTTGCTATATATTTTCCTTACCAGTCATGTTCATGTAGTTGAGTTGGGTTTTTTTCCCTAAACAAATTATTCCTGTGACATTTTATACATCTTTTCAAGCCCTTTTTGCCATTTGATCAAGATCACTTGGTTTGGGGTTTTTTTGTTACTTCCCTCCAAAAATTAGAACTTGTAACTGTTATCCTGTGGCTTTATAAAGACCTCATGGGGAATTTAGAGTAGGGAATGAGAAGCCAAGAATGGATCCAAGTAGAAAAAGATGAAGAGAGTGAGAAGATGAGAAGACAGAAATAACTGCTTGTTTGAAACTTGTAAAACTGCAGCACTAACATCATGGAATCACAAGAGAATTAGAGAAAATATTGGAACAGTACATGTTATGCACTATCATGAAAGTATAATAATTAATCTGGCTTATTTCCTCCTTGGAATTGCATTTTTTTAAACAGCTACAGCTGGGCTGTTTTGCGGGGAAGGAGGTGTATGTTAGTTCATAGAACTTGCAAGACTCTGATTACCTGAGCAACAGCTTCAGATATCCTGTGTGGGCACCACAAAGGCTACAGGCCTGGGACAGACCCTTGCAACCCCTCCTTCCATTCCATTTCCTTCCAAATGTTCTTTATCTTGAGGGGACCCAGTCCAGCGGTGGCTTTGTTCTCTGTCCCTTTTCTTTCCCCGGACCTCCTTCACTGGTCTCTACAGCTGCTTTTGCATGAAAGGCTGTGCACAAAGTGCAGCTGTTGAGTGGTGAGGGTGAAGGGAGAAGGGTGCCGTTCTGGATGCCTTTGCTTTTGTGATGTTCAGTTTCTGTGTCCTTTCTTGAAGTCACTGGGGTGGTGTCAGTTATCACTGTATGGCTCGTAATAAAATGCCCTCAGATAAACAGTGCTCCCCTTCTGGTTAAAAAGGCTCATTCCCTACATACCTTGAAAGCCTGTCCTGATTTTTCTAGGTTAATAAGGGATAAAACTGTTTTCTGGGAGGTTTATGTACACCATTCAGTCAAGTGCTGCATTCCTTGCTCATCTCCTTAAAGGTTATTTAAGAGATAATCTCTATTGATTTGAAACATATAAAGCTATGGCTTACCCCAAGTTAAATTAATAGCTGACACAGTAATAAAGCATTTAATCAGCCTCCAAAGCTATTTCGGGTGCTATGTTATAAAGCAATTTTGGTTATTCTGTAGCAAGCCATAAAGAGAGAGGAAAAAGTATTGAATGCCCTTTTGTACGTGACCTCAAAGTGCTGGGGTGACCAAGGTGTTTTGAGCTGTCTGCTCTGTGGCTCAGTCATTCTGTACCTGCTAGGTTTGTTGCACCCATGTTTGACAGATGCTCTGGACCCAAGTCAGACCTTTAAGTATGCAATTCCCAACAGAGGCAGAAGGCTGACATCTGTTAAGCCTGGATCTGCTTAGCTCAATGATGTATTTGTCTTTCCAGAAGACTGAACTGAGTGTTGATTTCATTTGGGCTTCCCTCCTATCAAGCTCATTGTCTTCTCTAACTTCTGAGTTATTGTTTCCACAATAGCTGAATTCCTCTGCTGTTTAAAGAAAATTTTAATAACTGGCTTGTTCAGACTGTGCTGACATCATCCTGCTTCAAAACAAAAGGGAATCCGGATGACTTTTTTTAAAGTCAGGAAAATGAATTAGCTTGTGTTACTGGGTAATGATCTCTGGCTAACACAGAGCAGAAAGGCTGAGGTTGCTCTTCAGTGCCTGATAGCTGCCCCTTCATACCCGGTGCCTGAGCAGAGGTTGTGTCTCTTTGTGTGTCAGGTTGGTCTGCTAAGACAGGCTCTTCGCAAACTTGTCCTCAGAAAGCTTGTATGTGCTGGCAGCAGCCTTGCTGGCTTGTGCGCAGGGATGGGGAAGCCTTTTCTTGACCTGAAAGATTGTAGATTTGGAAAATCCCATCACAAAGGGAGAGTTTCCCTCAGCTAGCAAGAGGTACAGTCCTCCATAACTCTTCCACAGTCCCCTCGAGAAATTGAACTTTCTGTGTGCTATAAGGAAAACAGATGTTTTACTTATTAGGCCCTAAGTTACCACCTATAGCAACGTTAAACTAATCTCCAGGTTACTCCTTTGTTTCTTAAACAGGAAAAAATACCACAAAAAAAGCCAGTATCAAAAGGGGTGCTTAGATGCACAGACTACATAGCTCAAACAAATTTCCTACCGTATGTCACACAAGAGTCACTGCCCAACAAACTGTTAAGATCGCAAATTGGACAAAGACTCAGTGTCACTTCACAAAATAAGAATGTTTTTTTTTTCTTCTCCAATTTACTTGCTATTTTCTTCAGAATTAGTGTGTGCTCACTGGAAAAAAATTGTCAATATAGTGTTGAAGAGATTAAATATGTTCTTAAAAAAGAAAGGAGTAAAGTAATGGTCAGGACAGATTTCCCACTTCACCTTTGCACCCCGTTCTGGGTAGGTAGAAGCAGATCACTTGTTTACAAACTGGTAACTCTTTACCAATACCTGGCCTTGTACATTCCTGCTTTTTTGTTTATTTTTCACCACTGCATGTTCCTTGCTCAATGTAAAGTGTTGGTGGATGATTTAAATTGCTTTCCTGCAACCTTTGTTGTTTTACCTAGGTTTCCAGTTTGTGTATCTGCTGCTGTATGTCTCCAGAGCAAGTCTTATTGTCATTTGTGTCCCACTTCTATGTACTCAGTTTCCTAAATTTGATATTTATGATGTGTGAAAGGAAAACAACAGATTGAAGACTGAGAATCAGATTTCTTCAGGACCATTTGATGTTAATCAATACTGGGGCTGGCTCTGAATGCATAAAATAGTTTTCAGTTCAGCATCTGACATACCAGTCAGGAATATTTTTTTTGTTCCTCTAGTGATAGATTTTTCAAGCTTCTGTTCCAGATCCCGAAAACTATTATGAAATTTCAGTGGAGTCAGAAAAAACTGTAATAAGCATAGCAACAACACTTGTAGCCAGATCTCTTCTGTTAGTCAGAGATGACCAGATAGGATGTCTCTATGAGTGCTGATAGAGCAGCCATCAAGAACACCAGTTTCTATCATGGCAATCAGAAGATGACCCCAGCACCTCAAAAAAAGGCAAATGTTACATCCACTTTCAAAAAGGGAAAGCGGGAGTCCAGGGAATCACAGAACGTTCATTCTCACACTAGTCCATGGGAAGATTGTGGAGCAAATCCTTCTGAAAGCCATTTCCAGGCAAATGGACGACAGGACAACTGGGAAATGCCAGATCAGATCTACCAAGTAGGTCTACCAAATTTATATGTAACCAACCTCGTTATACTAGTCATTTAATTACGGATGACAGTGGATGAGGAGAGAGCAGTGAATGTCATTTTACTGTGCTTTAGCAGGACTTTGATAGTCTCCCACAGCTTCTCTGCAGCCAAACCGAGGAGATGTGGACTGGACAAGTGGACTACAAATTGTGGGGAAAAACTTCTTGGACCATTGGGCTCAAAGTACTGGTCAAGGGATTAAAATCTAATGGATAGTTGATAGGAGTAGTATTCCTTAAAGGTCAATCCTGGAGGTTGCACTGTTTAAGATCTTTATTAGTGACCTGAGCAACAGCAAGGAGCACACCCTCATCCGTTTGATGCATGACACCAGAGTGTGAAACATAAGAGTTCAAGGTGCTGAAGGACAGAGCTGTGATTCAGAGGGATCTGAACAAAAAGAAGGAACTGGTCAGTGGGAACATCGCAGTGCTCAGCAGAGACAAATGTAAAGTTCTTCTCTTGGGACTGAACAACCCCATGCAACAGTGCAGGCTGGGAACTGGCTTGTTGGGGACCAGCTCTGCAGAAAAGGGCCTGGGGGATCCAAGCCTTCCTTAGAGGTTCATAAAGAAAGGACAAAAGACAGCCAAATTCCAACTAAATATAAAGAGAAAAAAAATCACAGAGAGTTTGGCTAAACACAGGAGCACGTTGGTCAGGGACACTGTGATGCTTCCACCCCTAGAAATTTTCTGAACTCAAAGAGGCCTTGAACAGCCTCATCAAACACTGAAGTTAGCCGTGATTTCAGCTAGAGGTTACACTAGGCGCTTCTGAGGCTCTCTTCCAACCAGATGTATTTTATGATGATTTTTATAATTTACTCAGAAGAAGCCAGCAAGTTTCTATCTAGCTGAGAGCTATCATGATTCAAAATATCCCTTCTAACCATTTTTCATCAATGCATGTCTACCACTCTTTTTGTCTTCACCAAAACTATTTGTGAAAATAATTTCCTTTTCTGGACAGCAAGGCAAATGTCCAGACTGCCCTTGGAGACCTGGATCACAGCATACCCAAAGCGATGTGGGAACAGATGACTCTCTGTGTCTGTTGTAGCTGTGGTTAAAAACAGAGGTGTTAGCCTTTACAGACTCCTCTTTTCAAATGATGTCAGGCAGATGTGACAGGGGGAAGTTAAGCTGGGAGATCCCTTTTGCCTACTGCAGAAAAAAGGTGACTGTAGAAGACAGTAAGATTTATTTATTCTGTAGAAAAATAGTAAAACCTTGGGGAGAGAGAGACAAGTGATTTTTTTTTTTTTTCCTAAAAAATGTTATCATATTTCTTAGCAGTGGGAAAGGAAGAATGCTTTAAAGTCCATCCATCTGCTCTACCTTCTTACGAAGGTTTTTGTCTTTCCTAACACTCTGTCCTTAGCAGTTCCCATGGTGTTTTTTTCCTGTCTTGTGAAGATACTCGGCAGAGCTGGCGTTGAGAGACTTTTTGAATGACAGCCTCGATTCTTACTGCTCAGAGCATTTCCTTGTGGGTGTGTTTTGAAATGTTTCTGCTAGAGCTGGAACTGATTAAAAAAAAATAATTATCTGTAGCTAAACTATGTATAAGCTTGCGTTCTGGTTACATTCTCTAAAATCCCAGCCCTGAGGGGAAAAAGGAAAATTTACCACCACAGTTCCACTAGAGGTTTTAATGTCTGAAAATCACATCTACCAGGTCTTTGTTGGCTTTCTAGCAAGGACATGCCACCTTTTCCACTCCTTTGTAATTCTCCATGTCTTGTGTACCCTGATAATTTGGTAATTTGAAGGGATGCGCCTATTCAACAGCAGTACAGACCTCTTTAGCTCACTCCCAATTATTGCCACATTAAATACTGTCCACTTGTTCCTGCTGTGTTTCCTGGTTTCCATTGATTAGTTTCTGATCTGTAGCAGTGCCTCGCCCTATTACCACTTCAGTCAACTCTATAGCTGGAGCTAACCTTGGTATCAAATGGTTGAGCTTTGCCCACATGAGAGTATCTCAGTGCGCAGTGAGGACTCATGCAGTGGCGTTAGCACAAGCAGCTGCATCCCGCTGCATGAGCAGCAGCCAGGCTCCATCCCTGCCTTCTGCAGCCTCTGGCTCGAGCCCTGGTTAATTCAGCCCAGAGCTCAGCGTGCTGGTGCAGGCTGAGCAGGGAGAAGTGTCTGAATTGTACCCTGACCCAGCTCTAACAAAAAAAGTAAATTTATCTTATTTTCTTGTGTTTGGAAGAGAAAAAAGTTTAATCACCCTCTATAAATACTCCTTCCATTTTTTCTTCTTCTTCCACGCAAGTCCATCCAGGCTCGTCTTTACTTCTACTGTACAATGCAGTATGGTTTAGCTGAAAGCAAGAACTTTTTTTTTTTTTTTTTTTTTTTTTACAAATGGATGTGTTAGCAGCTGCAGGAAGCTGCTTTTCTGATAACAGCTCACAGAGCTGTGCCACCTTATAGCAGAATCTCTACAAATCTTTGGCCCATCTCCAGATCCTCCAGAAAAAGGGGACAAAAAACCTACTTTTGGCATGTTAAGAACCAGGCTCTTTCTCAAATGATGGCTTTGGGGACATTGCCACGGGCAAATCAAGTAGCTGCCCTGCAGTGTCCTTGTCCTCATTTGACCTTACAGAGGGGAAGAAGTATG
Organism: Falco rusticolus; assembly: GCF_015220075.1. NCBI lineage: Eukaryota > Metazoa > Chordata > Aves > Falconiformes > Falconidae > Falco > Falco rusticolus. Next base: position 81,517,334 of record NC_051192.1, read on the forward strand.
GGTTAGGCAGGAAAGTGAGTAGTGTTGAGATGAAAGGTTTGATAAAAGCTGTAGAGATAAACTAGGTGGTTGTGTAAACACTAAGGATATAATTATCCACACAAAGTGACACAAATACACCTCCCAAGGAAGTGTCTGCTCTGTCTTCCCTGTCCCATATTTCAGACTTTACCCTTGCTAATCATGCATGACCGTCTAATCGGAAACTTATTGTGGTAAAAGCGTCGTGCCATTCACAGCAGCTGAAGCACACTGTTAATTTCACTGTAGCAAAACATGAGCAACTGCAGTTGCAGAGACATACACTTCATCGTGGTTTTGCTGAGTACGAGCAAAACAAACATCCCTGTAATTAGTGCTGGTGGCAGCGGCAGCTGAGGCAAACCTGAACCAGGTGCAGAAGTACCCTGGGCAGGCTCATTCAGGCAGGCTGGTGAGCACCTAGATAAAGATAAGCATCTGATTTGATTTTCTGTCTTTCATATCTTCTTTTGAAGGTGGTTGAGGTTGTTGAAGATGTACCTTTTCAAACTGTGTTTTATAGCCACCCTTACCACTTTTCTGTTGTACCTAGCCCCCCAGCCCTGTTGTTTGCTTTTAAACACAGACCAAACAGCTAAAGCACAGTTCACATTTGCTTTTTCTTGGCAGTACTTACCTTCATTTTCTCACACGAGACTAGCTTGATTCAATACAGTAACTGCAGCCAACAGTCCATCTCAGAGCAGTTCAGTTTTGTACCAGTAATGAAGTTTCACACATGGGTTTTGTTCCTTTGAAGGCCTTTAAAACCTTTCTGTGAAACAGGAGTTGTCTCTGCATTAAAAGGCAAAGCGAAAAACCTTTCGTTTGGAAGAGGAAAGATTGGACATTATGATGATATATTTCCTGGGAATGTAAGAAAGAGGCTGTCAGCCTCTAACAGGACCATGTCTGCTTTAACTCAAACGACTCGGATTTAGCTCATCAGATTACAAAATGCCAGGGGAGAATGAAAAATGCTCCCACCTCATAAGTGGCCCTAAGGCATACTTTTTTGAGGTCTATTTATATTTGTTATGTAGGAGACTGACAACATAGTGACCACTAAGAAGTCCACGCCTCTTTGGCAACTTTATTTTGCATCCTTATTATTCATGTATCTTTAGCTCAGCAGCGCTGCCTTGTAATAGTGTGTAATTTGGCAGGCTTGCTCTTTGGAGATTACTGTGAAGGTCTGAGCTGTAGAAATAATAGAACCATGCTCAACCCAAATTTGAAAACTGAGAGATGATATTTGAACTATATACTGATCTCTTGCTTCAGCGTAGTTTCTCACAGGTAATCCTTGAAAGATAAGTTGCTGGGAGTTTATATCGCTGCCTTACTGTCATCATGCTGTGAAGGCTGAAGCTGTACTCATGCCGAACAAGAGTTTTGAAAAATTAATGCTGACCTAACTGCAATCAAATAATGTATTAACTTGTATGTCTCTGTCTTATCGCCTCATCACAGATCTAAAGAAGGTGGCCAGAAGTGAATGTATTTCTTTCTGAACTGGTAGATATTTTCAAAGTTTGAAGTAAATGTGTTCCTTCAAGAAAGGAATGTGAAATGGCTTTTCATTCTTTCCAAGACAAAACCAGGAAACAATAATACTCCTTATCAGGGCTCACCAGGTTCATAGCATCAGTGGGGTATGTAATGTATTTTTTCTAAGTATAGCATCATATGTAATAGTAGAAAGATACAGAAATGATTACGTAGCACCAAAGGGCATATCACTAGCTGACTTCTTTGATCTAAGATAAATTAATGGGTACAAAAATACAAATTCAAAACACTTGTACTGCCCTTAAGGTGTAGAAAGGCATCATTTATCTTCCAAGTTAAGGCACTATCTTATTAGATTTCTTCTACTGGCAGCTACTTTCTTGAAAGTAATTCCTTCAAGGAACTTGATAATCCTGGTACTTAGTTGGAAAAGCTTCATATTGCAAATGGGGAGGCTAAAAATTGCCTCTTAATCTTGCATTTCCATTACAAAAGTCCTTTTCAGTCTTCCGATGCATGGTGCTGGAATAAGTGTAGTATGATGCAATTAACAAACTAATGGCTGGAGTCCTCGACCATGGGTAGGTTGGACTCCATTTGATTTTACTTTTTCAGTTCTAGACAATTCCCTTCTTTCCAGGAGTGTGGCTTAACACCCCAAGCAATACAAGGTCTGGGGTCAGAGCACCTCTCTTGTTGAAGCTGGGCCAATGCTGACGGTAAGATTCGTTCTCTCTGTGTGTGTAAGAGAGAGAGAAGACAAGCAAGGAGACATCAGGGTGGTTGACTGCAATGCAGTGGTGTAGGTATTCAAATGGCAGTGAGGGCATTCCTGTAGCTGCAGCTCCCGGGACCCTTTCTGTATTTTATTTAGCCATTGGGCTACAGAGAAGTGACTGTTTAGAAGCCCTAGTTGAAATGTTACATTATTAAGAAGGTGGGCACTGCTTACGCTTATTGTCTGTGCATGTTAAGCATCCTAAAGGCACACCTCCTTGGTTTTTCCCTTTGGTCAATCCCTGTCATACAGAAGATAAGGAATCTGAAAGAGTTTTACGTAGGCTAAGGTGGCCCACATGCTTTTGTGCTTCTAAGGCATCATTAATGTCAACTTTCCTTCTAAGTCTCTTACATCCAATAGGACCTTTTCTAACTATCTGTTCCTCATGATCAAAGTCTATTTATAAACTGAGGACACGGATTACTTTCTTGCCCTACAGCACGCTCTGTATTAGTCCAAGGATAAAAAGGGATGAGTCAATTTACAACATTTTTGTCTTGCCACACGATGCCAGTATTCCATTGAATATCTCTTGATTGGGGTTGCAGGCACAGCAAATAATAAGTAGCTTTATGAATTTATTTAAATAATACACCGTTGTTCCTGGCACCATCACACCACTGCTTGCGTTGCCTTTCTGCAAACCACGTGCAGGAAGGCTCTACCAGCAGAACTGCTGTCAGGAAGCAAATGTGAAACTTTGCACTGTGGTCCTTGTGGGTTATGCATTTTCAATTTGGCTTCTATGAGCGCTGGCACCTGCACATTAAGCACATCCTTCAGTCTAGTCCTCGTCAACAAAACACTTAAGGATTTGGCTGAGTGTTCTCCTCAACTGGGGCCTTCAACTCCAATTCTGAGCTCCCTGCAGTCGCTGTAGTTTTGACAAGAGCTGCAAGTAGAGCAGCCGCAGCCTTCCAGCTTCAATGAATATGTGAAGTGTCCTTAAAAGTTTTTACTCTGCTTTCCTAACCTTGACTTTCAGTATCTCCTCCTACCGCAACTCTCCTTAAAGCGCTGCAGTTTGTCACGCCTTACTGGTTTTGCCTCTTGACATAATAAGTGGAGGGCTAATGTAGTCTTGCAGGATAGCATTTTGTTTGTTTTCTGGGGACGGTATTTGTTTGGTAGCTGATTCCCATCCAGATGGATACAGAGGCCCTGTAGGTGCCCCAGCAGAGCCCTGCAGTCCTCTCACCTGCTACCTTATAAAGCATGTAACGGCAGCAATCCATCCATCACTGGTTTGTATCACACCTCACACAGTGAGGAACAGGAGCCGCTCTCTCTCCTCCCCTCGACTGTTTTACTGGTTTTGGCTACTGCTAACTCTAATCTCTCCACATCTTCAGAGAAAAAGATGAAGTGTTTATACAGCTGTTTATATAGCCTGTTTTCTCCATTTCTTTTAAATATGTAACAGTTACTTCTAGGGTTGTTCTATTATTGCAGTCTGAGAGTGACTAGGGAAAGGAGGTAAACACAGAGCTACCCTGAATCAAAGCACTCAACCTTCATTGATTTAAATGAGAATTGAGCATGGGCTTAAATTCCTTTATGAATTAACGCTAAAAAAATGTCCCAGCAACTGAGTTAAACCTTTCGCTTGGACCTACAAGCAAGTATCTTGGTGAAACAGAGGAAAGGAGGGTACCATGGCCTAAAATATTAGAAATAATGGCATTTTCAACTTGAATATTTCTAAAAGTGCATTTTGATTTAGTTCCGGGAATGTTAGTTCTTTCAAAACTAAGACTTTAAAAAGCGATTAGTCTTTGTATCTATTTAATATGTGAGTCAGATCAAGTGCAAATTGCCTTTTAGAAGTTGCTGGATCAAAAAGCTTGTTTTATGTAGGGCTGACTTTTCCCCTCAGGTTTAAAGGCGTCAGTTCCCCTTTTCCAGTGCAACTATGACAAGAAAAGCCATCATTTTGTTTTTCCTGTGTTAATTACTATTGAAATAGTATCAACATAGCAGTATTTTCAGTGCTGGCTATAATTAATAATGATTTACATAAAATTGTATAACAGTAAATTTAATAACAGTTTAAAAAGATGAAAGTTCATGGCCATTATTGAATTAATCTCCCACTTTCAAGTTCTGTATCAGAACCGAAGTGTTGATTTTAACATGCAAGTTGCATCCTCAGCAACATATTTCAGTCAATTTATATTGATATTCTGAGGTTACTCTCATTCTACATGTCTCTGCTTTCATTGTAATTTAGCAGAAGTGAGAGGTTAACCAGGATTTAAAGGAAATAAAATAGACAATTTATGCATTCCTTTGCATGCCTGAAACATTTGCAGTTACGAGTGGTATTGAATTTTTGTAAACTGAACTTCTAATTGAACTTCAGGAAATATTTGCCATCTCTACATTTTATTAAAGATAAAAAGTCTTGTAGAAGGTTCAGGTTTTCTAATTAAGCAAGGTATAGACTAGAGTGTTACCTTTCAATCTCCAGTAGAAAAGTCAGCAAAAAGGAGAGATTAGCAAAGTTAATACCAGCAATAAACCCGCTGCCTCAGTGAGAGGTAAATAAGATACTTAGATAAATAAGATATTTTTACCTCTTCTGGACCTGCTGAACTCCATTCTTTGCCTGAAAAAGCACTGGTTAAAAGGTCTCAGAGCCAGCAGCAGCCATCTCTGGGAATTCACAAAGGATGGATGCAGTGCCATAAACTGACAACATCATTATTGCTTCCCTCCCTCCTGCCCCCCTTTCTTTAGGGGGAGCAAGGGTGAGACGAGAAGCAAGGGAGCTACGTTCAGCATAACTTTTTAATACCCAGAAAAACTCTGGGGCAAATGATTCAGCAACCTATTCATAAGTAACTGGAAAATTATAATGAGATGAGTTGCCACCAACTCTCCTCTCGTGTAACTTGTTCTTGGCAGATCCAAGTAACTCTCTTTACAGCAGGATAATGGCATTTGTGGGTAGAATGGGAGCTGTGAATATTTTATACCTTGGTTCTTAGTAAGGCTTTTCACAATGTTTAACATGATGTTTGCAAGCCAGCTACAGAACCATAGTTTAGATGAAAGAACCCTAACCTGCAAGCGAAATCGTGCTCAAGAAATACTTTTCAGCAGTTTCTTGACAAAAGGGGAAGATATATTTATGCAGCTCTGCAGAGTTTTGTCTTCCCTCTATTCTAGTCCGGTTTTGCTAGCAGTCTGGGTGAAGGAACAGATAGGGTGCTTACGCTAAAAAAGTAGTACTACAGTTATGCTATAAAGCAGAAGAGAGGTGAAAATGGAGAAATAATCTGAAAAAACTTGCATAATCAGTAGGGGCAGCTGGAAAATGATACAGATATGCAGGAATAGTCAAGTGAACTAACAGGGAACGGAGAGCACCAGACTCGCGTCTCCAATGTAGATAGATTGGAGCACTGGGCAGTCACCAACGGCATGAAATATAACAAGTCCAAATGATTGATTCTGCACCTGGGACAGAGTAACACCAGGCACAGGTGTTAATTGGGAGACAAGTGACAGGAGAGCACCTTGCAGGAAGGGAGCTGGGGGTGCTGGTCAACACCAGGCTTAGTATGAGTCAGCAGCGTGCCCTGGCAGCCAGGAGGGCAACCTGGACCCTGGGGTGCATCCAACACAGCGTAACCCGCCAGTCCAAAGAGGTGTTTAACCTGCTGCATTCAGCATCCGTATGGCCACACCTTGACTACAGTGCACAGTTCTGGGCCCCGCGATTTAAGGGAATTAAGATTCTTGAATGCGTCCAGAGGGCAACAAAGCTGGTGAAAGGGCTGGAAGGAATGATCTGTGAGGGGTGGCTGAGGACTCTGGGTTTGTCTAGTTAGCAGAAAAGCAGGCTGAGGGGTGGCCTGATTGCTGTCCACAGCTACCTGAGGAGGGGAAGCAGAGAGGGAGGTGCTGATCTCTTCTCCCTGGGATCCAGTAATAGAATGCATGGAAATGGTTCAAAGCCATGCCGGGGGAAGTTTAGACTGGACATCAGGAAGCATTTCTTTACTGAGAGAGTGGTCAAACACTGGAACAGGGTTCCTAGAGAGGTGGTTGATGCCCTGGGCCTGTTAGTGTTTAAAAGACATTTGGACATGCCCTTAATAACATGCTTTAACTTTTGATCAGCCCTGCAGTGGTCAGGCAGTTCAACAAGATGATCATTGTAGGTCCCTTCCAAATGGAATATTCTATTCTGTCCTACAGAGCAGTTGTCCAGGGAATGGCTAGGCATTAAAATGGATTTTGGGCTGCCTGTGGGACTGGAAAAAGGGAAGTACCATTCTGGAATGTATAAATCTACAAGTACAACCAGCACACAAAGCAGTCCTTTGGTTCTGCTTAGTAATGCCAAGACCCCTGCTGTAATCCTTGGTCAGGTTTTCCGCAGCATTTCCAGGAAAGACTGGAAATGTTTCTGAAGAGGCTGGAAGAGCATCTGTCCAGAGTAACCATAAGGCAGAGAGATGCCCATTTCAGCTTCTATCTAGCCATACTTCTCCAGGCTTCTCTGAACAAGACCAAATCATACAAGATGATACAATGTGTTCACATGTAATTAGTTTTGTTTGTGTTTATGCTTTGTGTGACTGCTGTAAAACTTAATTTTTCACTGTTTGAGACATCTCCTTATGAAGCTCAGATGTTAATGCAATGCAGGGACCACCTTTTTTCTTACTCTTTCATTTTTGTGGGTGAGGCTTTTCCAGATGGTGTTTGTGACAGGGAAATATGTACGTTGGCTGTGTTCACTGTTATTTCTGCTTTGGTTTTGTTGTGGTCATTTCTTCAACAAACGCAGATATACTCTTAATAACATAAGTCACCCATTTGAGGGGTCAAAACAGAGAATTCTGGATTCTAACAAATTTGAGGATAATTCTATATCTGGTAGGACTTTTTTTTGCTATGGGACAGCAAATTACTGTTTTGTTCTGTTTATAAAGATTTGTTGTGAAAATTTCTCCTGTATGTTTTCTACTAATCACTTTCTCAGAAGGAAAACTTGTATTGCACACATTGGCTACCTTAAAAATATTTTGGTTTTACTGGAAGTATTTTCTGGTTCCAATACTAATTAAATTAAGTTCCAGCCTAATTTTAGATCATTGGTAATGTCTGAAGTGAATACATATTTATTTTTTACACACACAAAATTTGCTTGTAATTTTCTCTCAGGTAAATTTTAATGGGCCCTATTTCTGCAGAATGCTGAAATTAATCACTTTTAGCACTAAAAATATATGTTTTATTTCTAGTGAATTTGAGATCATGCAGAAAATGCTACTTCTTAGGTGTCAAATGTCTCATGCCGCTTAGTCACGTATTTATGACTCTCATAACTCTTCTGAAATGAGACGTGGTATTTAGAATATTGCAGATGGCAGCAACCTCTGAATCAGTCATGCAAACCACTACCTGTTTTATCACACAGGACATAGATATGAGACCTTCGCAAATACTCTTTTACATGTTAGCAAAGAAATTGGCCTTTAAAACAGTGATAAGGAAAGGAAGAGAATTCAAAAATAGCTGGAAAAAAAATCAACTGGGTGGTGTCATTTTTACAGGATTCCTGGATCCTTCTATGGTGTGGGATGCTTGAAATCCTAACATAGGCTTTACTTATCTGAAATCTTACTCAGTCTTCAGTCTGCGTCAGCGCTGCATTAGCAGTTGCTGCACGGCTTTCTGCGATGGGGGAAGAGCTGGCTGCTGCCCGTGCTCTGCCAGGTCTTGTGCTAGGAGTTAGGGCAGCATCAGGCCGGTAGGACCACCTCAGCCAATTGAACATTGCTTGTGCTACACTGGGAATACTCTCCCTGACACTATTCCAGAAGAAAATGCCAAGCTGAAGTGCTATAAAGTACTTCCAATTCTTTTTTACATCAAACAACACTATGGACAACAAATGTTTGTTGAAACTGGAAATGGGGAAGCGCTCCTCTTACATCAGCTTTGTTTTCTCCATGCCCATGGTGGCAATTAGCGTGATGGTGCTCTAGGCTCAACAAATATTTACTCATGCCCAGAATGGGCTGCAAAATGAACTGTCACTGTGGCAGATTGCCTCTCTCAAGGAGGAACATGTAAGAGCTGTTCTGAGAGGAGAATTTAGGGAGTTTTTCCTTCTAAAGTGAAAGGGATTTGGGGTTCAGGTTTGAAAGGCATTTAGCAATCTGTGGATGTAAGAAAACGTTCAGTGGGTTACCCAGGCCAACTGGGGCATTAGTTTGGTGCCTAACAACATAGCCTGACCCCTAGAATGAAATACTGAATGCGGACGGGATGTCTACATGTTGTGTGAGGCTCACAGGGAAATTAACTGTCTTGTGGGGTAACGGCTTGGGGGGGACCCCTTACTGCACAGCTGTTCTCACTGTATTTCCAGGGGACTCAGCCTGACATGTTGTATTGTCGGTATGAAGCTTTCTAATGGTCACCATGAGGCCACGCTGGGCCCCAGTTGGCACCACATTCCCCAAGCCCACCCTCTTTAGCTCAGCTTGCAGCAAGGCATCCTGCTTCTCGGGAAGAGGTGTGTGGGTCGGGAGGAGGATGGATTGGTATTGTGGTTATGCAACGATGAATAGCACTATATTAAACTGGCATAGCTGTGCAGCTCACACCATTCCAGGTCAAAGCATTTACAGAAACATTTGGGTCTGTATGTATGTATGTTTAGAGATGGGCTCACAGCCTGTAACTCCTTCCTGCAGAATAACACCTCCTACCCAAACCAGCCCCTCTCTGAGAACTGCGTTACTGACATCAATGACTAGAAATATTTGTTATCAGAAGAGCAGGACCATGATTCAGATTTTTTACTCATTAGTTGAGGATCTTATTGCCAAACTGTTGGGAACCTTACCAGCTTTCTCTCTCACTCATGCAACCCACGTGTCAAAATGAAGGCTTTAGCAGGGTGCTTTGCATTAAAATGGAGATAAACAGTGTGTTTGCTTGAAGCAGAACAAGCCAGATCTTCAGCTGATATACATTTGTCACAGCTCTATAAAGATAATGAAGCTGTACTAATTTACATTAGTTAAGAAGCAGAGCTGCTATCTCTCATACAGACTCCTTTGCAGATCTCCTTCATGCAGATAAGGAGAGACACTGGTGACAAAGATCTATTTGGTCTGGCTGAGATGGAGTTAACTTTCCCCATATCAGACCTGATAGTGCTGTGGTTTGTACTGGTAGCTAGAAAGCTGTTGATAACTCACCAGTGTTTTGGCTAGTGCTGCTCAGCACTAGCCCAGCATCAAGGCTGTCTCTCCAACGTTCCCCCACCTCACCCAGTAGGCTGAGGGGCAAGATCTTGGGAGGGGACATAGCCAGGACAGCTGACCAAAGGGATATTCCATGTCATATGACGTCTGCTTAGCAGTAAAAGCTAAGAGAAAGGAGGCAGAATTCATTATTACATTTGTCTTCTGAAGCAACTGCTAACAGTACTGAGGACCTACTCCCTGGGAAGTGGATGGACATTGTCTGCTGATGGGAAATAGAGAATAAATCTTTCAGTTTTCCTTTGCTTCTGTGTGTGGCCTTTACTTTTGCTATATTAAACTGCCTTTACCTTGACCCATGAGAGTTTTATCCATCTTATTTCCCCCTGCCCCTGCCCCATCCAGCTGAGGAGGGGAGCGATAGAGCAGCTTGGTGGGCACCTGGTGTCCAGCCAAAGTCAACTCACCACAGATGTGCAGCCCTGACATCTTCCAGCACATGCCTCAGATAGGTCAGAAACAGTCTGAATCATGTCCCCACTGAAGATCGCCAATAGGCAAGAATTAGTTGTAAGTAAAAGGTTGAATTGTTATTCTTTTCCTTAGACTGTCTTTTGGTGCTGTTAGGGGAAGCTGCTCCATCTTACCTTTCCCTTTAAGATGAGGTTTGCATATTTTCATGACTGCTTTGAATTTCTTATGTGCAATTAAGAGCCATGTTTGCTCCAAATCTGGCTGGGGACCACTCCATCCTCTCTGGTATTCAGCTCTTCCCTGTGTCCTCTTGATTGTTTAGCAGTGGAGAGGTTTTTCTTAGCTTTTCTGCCTCTCTTAACACTTCTTTCCTCCCTGTTTTACTGGCTTGACTCAAACGTTCTTGTAAGGCCACCTGCTGAGAAGGAGACGTGTACCATATTCCTTATCTACATATATTTCCAGCTGATATCACTCTGCCTTTTAAAGTGTCAACAGAAAAGAAATGTCAATAATTTTGAAATTTCAGTAAGTAATAAAGGCTGAAGGGATTATTGTATTCTGAAAACACAGGCAGCCATTGGCCTTCAGGAGCCCCTGACGTGAGTGTACAGCACTGGGGCTTCACCATTTGGGTCACAAGTATGCAAGTCCCACTGCAATACCTGTTGAAGTTCTCAAGACCTTTTGCAGGTATCGCTGTTAAATTCATGCAAACCGGAAGCAAAAGTGATGATAACCAAAGAGAAGTGTATTTGTCCCTTCTGTTTCCCTTTGCTAGAAAGTCCATACAGTTTTCATGCCTTGTGACATCATTTTCTGTTCCCATGGATGGCTGTGTAACCAACAGCCTGACAGCTGGGGCAGCGGGAACGGGGACACTCAAACCCCATGACTGCGAGGCTCTGGGACAAGAGACACAAAGCAGTTTGTGAAAAAATTAACAGAAACACAGCATTTTATTAGGTTCAGTAAAGCAAATTGTATCCCTTCCAAACATAAATTCTTTTAAGAAATCAAATATTTTTAAAATGGAAATTTTATGTAGATTTGTGTGTGAGGGTGCCTGAGCTGTGTGAACTGCTTTTTCTTTCAAAATTCAGTGTGGAAAATTCCTGTAGCTGCAGGTACTTTTCTGTCTTTGAGTCGGAATATCCACTGAGATGTAATACTCATTTCATTAGGCCCATCAGTGTTAATGCTGTTCAGCTCCATTTAATGAAAACAGTAAATTAGCGTGTGCAGTAGGTCTCTTTCACTAACTAATTGATACACGATGAAAGTTCCCATGTTACCAGCTAGTACATCTTCAAGGAGAGTAACTAGAAGCGGTGGCTTAACAGATTTTAAAAAATGCATGTTTTTAATAACAGTGATAGCCAGTATATGCTGTTTCAGAGAGAAAAGCAAAACCAAAGGATTGGTACCACCCCATAATGAAATCTTGACCAATTCATTTTCTACCCTGGGAGTTTGAGTAGCTATTGTTCTTATGCAGTAATGGTCTTTGAATACATATTTCAGCAGCATTATGTGCTTTAGTGTAAAGATTATCATTCTGAAGTCTGCTTTCATAGCCTTTTTTTTCGGTGGACTTTTGCTCGTAGGCTTGCATCTAATTGAAGAAGTGTTTACATGACTGTCTCTGCTGATTGCTAGGCAGGAAAGACTTGAATTACTAGCTGTTCTCCAGGAAGTTAAAATGGAGGATGTTACAGTCTCATTTGACATTAACCAGTTGTTCTGTTTAAAATTGAACTGTGCTGATTTGCATCAAAGGATGGGAGATAAACCTTTCAAGGAAGCACTGAAGGACACTTCTGTCAATGTCAGAGGCACTACAGTGCTCCAGGAGCCCAGCAGACTTTATCAGGCCACAGCCAAACACCTGTTTCCAAAGGAAACTTTGAATGACCTGTAAGGTGAATAAATGAAAAATCGTATATTTGATCAGTATTGGCTTGTGGATGACTTCAGTCTTCCTAAAAAAAATCAGCTACTTCTCCTTCTGGAGTTACATATGCCTACAAAACCTTCAGAGGGAAAACCCAAAGACAGATGAGAATTAAAAATGCAAAAGGATCTGAAAATAGATTATTTTGCTGGAAGAGGTACGGAAAAGACTCCAAATATGAGCTTGCACATCTCCCAAGGCGTCATGTTTTAAAAAGGGAATGGATCAGTCTGAAGAGAAAGTGGCTTTAGTGACTTTGTAGCCAAACTGATCTATTCAAACTGCAAGAAATCTCTGACCAGGTCTTGCAGCATGCAAGGCACCCAAACACCGTACAACCTGTGTAAGGCATCGAGTTGCTTAAAAGTCAAGTTCCACTTGGCTGCCAGGTCTGCAGCGGTGAGATGCTGCTCATCTGCAAGCAATAAAAAGGCAGGGCTCATAACAATTCTGTTTTCTGAGTTCATGTGTCCCAGGAAACATAGCGTTTTTCCAAGACGAATGTGTTGCTGACTTCATCCGGCTGCCCATCAGCAGCTACTCAAATTTGTACAGTGCCAAACCCCACAGGCCTCAAAAGTGAGGTTCTTCTTGGCAGAAAAAGACAGGGATGCTCGCTGAGTTAACCCGAGGACTGCTGCTCTCGCTGCATTTGTTTAAATTGGGCTGGACTGTTCACAGAGCTGTGCAGAAATAGGCCTTGCAGCAACTTCAGAGACCTAACAATGTGGTAGATGGTTTTCATTTAACTAGAAATGAACTTTATAAATTCTATGTTTTGATTTTATTAACCTAAACTTGATTTCTCAGTGTTATACTCTGTGTGGACAAGCCAAAAATCCTGTCCCATGGAGCAAATGAAGGATAAATTACTATAAATGCAAACAAAATTATTTAACTTGAGGCTCGGTCATGGCTTTCGGTTCTTGATTTTCTAGTCTGTGAAGTGTCTTTTTCTCGTGTGATAGCTCTTAATATAAAGCAGTGGTATCCTTTTGCATTTCTTACTACTTCTTTATCATGTATTTTTCAACTAAACTATTTATTTTTTAATTAAATGCAAGAGGATTGCATAAAAAAAAAAAGATGAGTCTATGGAAGTATCTCTGAACTCGCATATATTTTAAAAGTTGTCATGAGGATTATAATTTATCATTTTCCTGCCAAGATGGAATGTGGCAGGAAAGCTGGATAGTCTCCACCCTTGCTTCCTAGATATGGTTATTTTTTCTCTTTTTTTTTGATCTTTCCAGAATAATTTTATATTGTGGAGGACTGTATTGATTCTGCTTTAAGACATAGACTTTCTGATTACTGCATTGTGTTCATCTGTTCAGAAATTGGTTATCTGAGTGATACTACCCATTGCTGAAGTTTAAAAGGTCTGTTTGTGAAGACTGATTAGAAACGGCAAAGCACAGGATTGCTTCAGGTAGTCTATTGGCTTCTCTTCACAAAGTTCATGTTGAATTACCACTGAACAAGAAGCTACGGTGATGTTATTGTGAAAGATTCATATTTTTCTTTGGTTTTGGAAGAGATCAATGATGTGGTAAAGGATATGAAGGAAGACAGTTTATCTGTGTACTCCATTAAGCGTTATTCCAGCTGATAAGTTTCTGTTTTATTTCTGTCAGCAAGGCTCCACTGATCATGTAATGGTCTGTATTGTAGTTTTTTCCCTTGCGAACAAAAACTCTAAACACGTTAGACTGGCAGCAGCATTTCAGTGTATTTAGTGGACTTTTTACTGAACTGCTGGGTCAGTTGCCATACAACTGCCAGCACAAAATAAAATAGAGGCTTGCCTTTATTTTTCTAGGCAGTGTATTTAAAGTTAGCAAGGGCTTAACAAATTCCCCAAAGCCTTCCTGGATAAGATGGAAACTGTGGGATCTAGAGCTGCCTTGGAGCGATTTTGAGTGTTTCATCTGTACCCTGTGGAGACCACTGGCCCCAGCCGGCATCTGCCATTCCCTGTTTTGAACAAAAGGGTTAATTATTTTTCTGTTATCCTAGGCCCAGTCAGGCAGTGTGTAACCGATTCTGCTTGCTAATGGGGTAGTGGTAAATGTGACCTTGCCTTTTAGTAATTTTCTTCTTAGCCCACAAGTAACATTATAAAACATGGGGTTCCCAGTTGTAATTGAACTACAAGAAGGTTTGCTAGAGAAAAACATAGTTGCAAGCGCCTCCCCCCTTTCCTCTTCCTCATCCTGAGACACATTCCTGGGTAATGCAGTATCTTGTGGACTCTTACATCATGTGTAACTGTATTAGGTAGTTTAAGAGCTGAACAAAACAATTGCTAATTGTCTCATGGAAGAAAAAACAGGCTCTTAACGCTTTTCTTCTTCCCTTGCTGTTCATTTTGGCAAGAAGACTAGGCAACTCATGTCCTAGCAATACAATAATGATGGAATGCTACTCTTAAGAAACCCCAGTTAACCTCTGGATTTTTTATATAGATTACCTTTTCTGGGTTTTTTTTTTTGTTTGTTTGTTTGTTGGTTTGGTTTGGGTTGGGTTGGGTTTTTTGTCTTTTGGTTTGGTTTGGCATTTTTTTGGGGGGGGGGGCAGGGATGGACCACTGATTTGCTTTTTATCACTGGTTACTGGCCTGTTTCTTGTGCCTGTTTCAGTTAATTTCCATTACTTGGTTTTTTTTCTGTGGCCTCACTGCACTTGCATATTAGTAGCACTGTATTTTGAGGGGAGATGCAGAATAGAAGATTGGAACTTGGATAGCCACTCTTTTTTCTAAATTTCATTGTGGTACCCTGGTATGTAAAGAGGTTATAATTGCATTCCTGCTTATTTGGTTGAAGTGACATTTACTGTTGGGTACTGGACTAGATGCACCGTCGATCTGACTCGGTGCAGTCACTTTTGTGCTATTATTGCTAAGTAAGTGTAAAAGTGAACTCTCATTTTTAATATTTTTTTTGTTTTTCACTAGCTCCTGAAATCACAAAACATTAGACTGAGCGTAGTAACCAGGCAAATTATAAGAACTCAATTGTGACCATGAGTCTCTTACTGGTCAGCCTGTGCTTTAGATGCTGAAAAAGGACCCAAACACACCCTGTTATACTTCCCATTCCTATTAGGCTCAGGAAGATGTCATTTCATCCCTTAGTGCCCCAGCGTGCCATTCATCTCTCAAAGAAGGGAACCAGGGGAACTGCCATTTAGATCTTCCAAAAGATTTAAAGGAAGCGAGAACTGCTTTCCACTAAAAAGATCAGGGGGATGTCAGGTAGCCTGCTTCTCCAGCATTTCCCTGATAGGATCACCCTACAACTGAAGAAAATGGTATTACTATTCAAATTAATGATAGAGTGAATGTACTTAAAAGCTTGGGATTGTCTCAGTGTCTGTAATACCAAGTGGCAAAAAAAAAATAATAATTATAATCAGCCTATGTGATTTGACTAAATTCAGATTCTGGAGGCTCCAGCTTATTTTCCCTGAGAGTGCTGTTTAGGGTACAAAACCTTGCTGTTTCCAGATTCTAGCACAAAGAAAGAAAAAAACCCAAACCATTGTATCCTACAGCTTTAATATTTCCCCAGAACCTCAGGGAAGAAGTTTGCTCCTGAGATCACAGCAGTACTGGCTCCTGAGCGGGGAGAGAAAGCAAAATCTCTCCACCTGTGTGGTTCACTGCAGTTTCCTATTCTTTAAATTTACTTTTTTTGCCTACTTTGAATACTGATGCAGAGCATCCCAGCAGTCTGCTGGGATCAAAAGCCACCACTATTTTCCAAAGAAACTACCTCAGCAGAAGCAGGTCTTCACCAGGCGTTTGGGAGCAAGATGCTTAAAGGTGGATTCATGGCAAAGGTATCCAGAAGTTATTAACTACGTACGCATGCAAATTTTTGTATCAAAATATACACACAAACATACTTTATATCTAAATAACTCAAGTCAGAAGAAGAAAACTAAACATCATAGCCACTCCAGGGCTGCAATTACAACTAGAAACTGCATATAACACAGCTGATATAAAACTCTTCATTATATATTACATCAGGCTGAAGACTGATCTATTTATTGCTACTTGACAAAGCTCAAAAGAGAAGTTACTTGGAGCCAAGGAGGGTCATCCACCCATCATCCTGACTCTATCTGGGGAAATCTCTACCACAGTTCCAGGTGGGCAGTCAGGAGGGGTTTGATTGTAGGATGTGAACAAAACACAACTCACTTTAGTTGCCCTGCTTTTGGCAACGAGCACTCGAGGTACAACTTTGTGCCCCAGATCGCTGCTTTCTGACAAGAGGATGCCCAGAGCTCGCTCACTCCTCATCAGGAGACCCCCAGCCACCCAGCTGTTAGCCGCGAGGCTGAGGTGCAGGAGTCCCTGCAGACAGCCTGCATTTGCAGATCCTCTGTGGCCTGTACACCCCTCCTTCTGAGAACTTCCAGGTGCCTTTCTCGTAAACTCTTTTTTTTGTTTGATATTAAACTGCTTTCAACCAAACTTTAATAATAAAGCCATGAGGTAGAACTCATTTACTTTTTTTCTCCTATCTTTTTAATAAGTCATGTTTATGTATGAAGCAAATTATAATATTCAGTAACTTTACAATCCTATCCGGTTTTATAAATATTTCAAACTGTTGCACTCTGTTTAAAGTTTCCCATGCATTAGAAATGCAAGAGACTGTAAATTAAATTTATATTGCATGTTTGGATATTAGATGTCGGTATATACTCTGAAATTATTTGGACTAAAGCTAGTGAAATAAACTACCTAATACCAATGCAGTGATTTGCCTTGACACAGTTTCTTGATGCATTGGCAGTTTCATAAGTACAGAAAAAAGATGACACACATTTCAAATTGTTTGGGAAAGTTAACAATCAGGTCAGCTTTGTAATTTCAAAAGCTAAATAGACTGATGGTAGGCATGGAACAATATCAGATTTTGAGGTTATTTCTTTTCTCTTTTTTTGGGTTTGGTTTTGTTTTGGTTTTTTTTTTCTTTGGTTCCTGTTGCTTATTTCCTTGCATTGTGGACCCCTTTTCTCTATATCTTGTAATACAACCTAGTCACTTAGATACTGGGAATGCAGTATAGATTTATTTCCATCCAGACCCTCCTTCATAAAAATCATATTTTGTTTGCTTCAATTTTCTGACCGTGGAAACAGAAATTAAAAGATCCTCTGAACAGTCTTCAAGAAGTGTCCCAGCTACTCTTATCTCACATGAACAAAAATGGCAATCAATCCAAATAACAGAAAAGAGAAACAATGCAAAAGCACAATTTGTGGTGCTTAAACCATGTCCTTCATTTCCCTTCTGCTTCTTACTTTTAACACTGTCCTCCAAATAATGCTGATAAGCATTTTCAAATGCAGCAAGGGAAAAAGCATTGCTCAGCCTTTCCAGTTACACAGGTTCTTTCGTTTCCTCTTGCCAGAACCTTCACAGTAGCGATCAAGTAAGAAGCTGGCAGTTTTGTTTCTTTGCTATTGTTGTTACCTATTTCTTTTAAACACAATTAATTTGCTTGACCAAGAGATGTGCAGGATGGAGGACTCATAATACCCATAAATATAATCAAGGATTCTGGAAAAAGAAACAAGCAAACAAACAAAAAAGGCTAGGAATGTAGACAATTTATGTAGGTTCAAGATTTTAAAGAAAAGCAGGCACCAGCCTGGTTTAGCTTCCTCACTACAGAAGTCAGAGTATTTCATTTTGCCTCATAGTGATCCCCATACTTTTAGTCCAATTTAAAGAAGTCTTTCAGA
Source organism: Falco rusticolus (assembly GCF_015220075.1). NCBI lineage: Eukaryota > Metazoa > Chordata > Aves > Falconiformes > Falconidae > Falco > Falco rusticolus. The sequence goes on from NC_051192.1 coordinate 81,535,080, forward strand.
AGGCATCCAGTCCTGACGTGGAGGCATGTAGAGATGGAGAAACCACTTGGTCTGTGAGTTCCCTTCCTGTTCCAAAATATATAGAAAATTTCATTCCAACCTTGTCTACTTTGGGTATTGGTTTTTTTCAATGCTATTCTCTTCTCTTAGGATATAAGCATCTTTAATATAATATTACTTTATTTCTGTTACAGTAATCAAGTTGTCTCTCATCCTTGTCTGTTACGGACTGAACAGACTGCCCTCTGAAGCATGGCCAAGGGGGTGAAATGCCAAGGGTGAAGGTGACACAGAGGCATTCAGCACCAAGAAGGCGAGTGGAAATAGAGTGACAGCCATGCAGTGCGCGGGCGCCATGCAGGGGGTGGAGGGGAGAGGTCACAAACCCCAGACTGGCTAATCACGGGCTTTGGGAAACAGAAAATCAACTGACTATATCCATGCAAGGCGGGTGTGCAGTGTTTGGTTCACAGCTCTTTCACTGCAGGAGAGGCGAGAAGTGTATCTCGGAGGTGATGCCCAGAATTACAGAATAATTAACCCTAGATGGAAGTCCTTATGATAGTTGCCAAGTACCTTAGATCTTGCTTTGCTGCAATGGTAAGTAATGGGGAAATAAAATAAACAAAATGGGAGTAATTAAGTGTGGAAGAATTTAATAGAAAAACACTGTATTTCAGCAAAACAGTTGTTGCTACCTAACAGGCACTGCTAATTATGTGATTGTGAGAGGCTGAAAGTGATCCTTAATCATATGTCATGAAAGAACACTGATAGCCATTAAAGAAATGGTCCAAATTAGTAAAAGAAACACCATGTCCAAAAATCAGCAGAGACAAAAAGAGAGTTTAAATTTTTCAACTACCACTAGCTTGACTGGGAAAAGGTAGTTAAGTATGAGTTACAGCTCCATTCTATGTACTACAGCCTGTAGCAGTGGGTATTTTAATAAACTTCACTAGGAAGAAAATAAAATGGATTCTGTGAAAATACCTGAGGTGTTTTGAAGATACTGGAATCCAAGGAAATATATTTTATACCAAGCATCCCTATAATGCAGAGAAGTAGGGGAAGTGTAAGTAGGTAATGAATATAGAACAGGCTTGGGAAAATAAGTGCTGGTGAATTTAAGCAAACTGTGTACCTTGAAATGTAAAACAACTAAAGTGTATTTCTTGAGTACAACAGTAAGTAGTAGTATGCATTTATTAGCTGCAGAGTATCTGAACTCCCTATCACGTTAAATGCAAAACCCCTGAAGAAATAAAATGTTTTGATTGAAAAGGCATGGGGCCTTCACCCAGTACAGTCAAGCCCATTAACAACTAGTTTGCTCTTAAATTGCCTCACAGGGGTGCTGTGTAAGTGTCCCTGCTGTCCCAGTGGGCAGCAGCCACTCAGGCAGAGGAGGGTGGTGGCTGGGGGGGGGGTGACAGAAGGGGAGGTGTCATGGGGTGAACACAGGGGAAAGGCTGCAATGAGTAGGTGTCACCTCACACTCCAAAGTCACCGATGGCACCACTGCTTGCTGCTGCTGTGATAGGCAACACCAGCAGCATGGGAAGATGAACCATTTTTAGGCACAGCAGCCTTAATAGTGTGGTAGGTCCAAGGTTGCCTGGCAAAAAATCTCTATTGTAGAGGAATGTAGCTGGGTTAATTAGCACTGATAATATACAACTGTGGGTTGGCCGATGTAGATAAGGTGCAGCTGTGGCTGGTTAAGTGGTTGAGAGCCAAGGAAGAGAAGGTGAGAGAGGAAGAAGCAGAGAGAAGAGAGAGAACATGCCCAGGATGAGGTGAGGAGAAGGCAGCAGCGGGACTGGCATGAAGAGTATGATGGTATGGGATGGTACAAGACCTTGTTGCAGCTTGATAGCTTGGAGAGTGCTGTGACACTTCATTGGGGCTTTTTTTGCTGCTGCTGCACTAGGCAGTTCCCTACTTGGCTTAAGTCTCAAACTAGCCCCAAGTAAGGGGCATTTCTACTCGCTGATACAAGTTTTTCCGTAGTACTCTATAGACAAAGAGTAGAAGAAAGTAATTCCTGATGAAGTAGCCTGAATACCATAATGACATCTGACAAATGCGCTAAAAGGACGCGGGCACCTCTTTAGCCTCCAAAATTATGTTAATAAGTTTACACAGGTTGTTGAATATGGGGCAAGAGCAAGGCAAAGCATGACAACGTTGCAGGCAGTTCTTCAGCTCTCACGCAATGCAGCAGTGGCCTAGGGACTTTAACTCCTGGAAGTTATGGAGAAGAGCACTGTCCATCAGCTGTTCTCCCAGCTAAGCCTGTAACAACATTAACTGGGCTATATATAGCTGGACACTGATCATGTGCTTTTTTTCCTAGGAGAGCACAGCATTATAAAAGTCGTGTATTGTTCTCAGTGAGAGAACTCCTCAGGTAACCGCTTGGTATCTTTACTCATTTCTTCCCCCTGTAAACTTGAGCAGCTTCAGCGACAGTTGTCACTGCTGTTGTTTCCACAAGGGAACTCATCTTACTGCTCTGGGGACCTGGAGGATCACTTTGTCTATGCTGCAGGCAATAATGCTGCTACACTGTTGCTGCAAGCTCCACGTGAACCCTTATAGGAGGAAAATGTCATTTTATTTTAAAAGAAATCTTACTTCACTCACATTTTCCTGCCTTGCTTCTCATAAACTCCAGGATAGGTGTCACGAGGTGGACACCAGCTCCAAGTCCTTTCCGTGCTGCCCAGGCTGGAGAGGGTGCCTGAGCTCTGCAGCCTTAAGGAGCTGCTGATGCTTTTTCCACCTCCATCCCACCCCACCCCAGCTCTGTGATTTCACGGGATATCCTCACCATACTTTTTCACTTTCTCTGGGCAGCCAAGGCTTCCAGACTGTGCTTTATCTTCCCACTCTGATGGGAACCCTTGCTGGTTTGAGTATTTTGGTTTGGGTGTAGGCTGTCCCCAGATTTCTAGTTGCCCTGAAAAACTGCAAATAGCTGTGCTAGGATGCCCATGACCTGTTAATCTGGGTGCCGCCAACACATGCCACTTCTATGGCCTTTCTTCTGCTCCCACATCCAGACCACCCCATACAGTCTCTGTTCATGCCAGTCAATGTTTCTGTTACAGTTCTCTAAAATACTCAGCAAAGCTCTTCAGTGACCTGTGTCCTCAGTGCTACTACCCAGCATTATTATGAAGTGAAATGAAATCTCAGATCCAATCTTACCTGTCCTTGAGATTCCTAGTAATTCAGAACATATCATTCGGCATCTGCCTTTGCAAAACAATTCAAGTTGTTAACAATTTGAAATGAATAATATTTCAGGGAAAACATTAAGCTTCAATAAATATATACAGTGAGAGGAAACAGGAAACTTCTGGGTTCAATGAACTATTTCATTTGTATCTTTGTTCTGTTACATGTTACAGTGATTCTGCAAAACAGCTTTGGTTTGGTATTTTCCATGATTATTCCTACCTCAAGCAGGTGGATGTGTCTCCACAGGGTTTTTAGAGCTGTTTGCTTTTGTTGTTCTTAATTCTGAAACAAAGATTAATGTAGTTGTCTCTTAAGTTTTCTCAGGAAGAAAAAAGTGTGCTGTCGTGCATAACTGGTACACATGTTTAGCTATCTAAACAGAACTCAAAGAGCAGAAACTGCAGTCTGGCTTATTAGGGATTTTTGTGTAAATATAATGTGCATACATAAAGGGAAATTGACTCAGACTTTGAAGGGTCCATGAGTAGACTCACTAGTTTAGCAATATTAAAATCTGGTTAGTAAAAAAGTATTCAGGTGGGCTGATTTAGTTTTAACTGGTGTCAGTCCCATACACGTTTTCATGCTTATAGCTACTCTGCTAGTAATTCTTCCTGCCGTGTTCCTGTGCTATAACAGAAAATGGTGTCTGAAATGTAATACCATACTGCCTCTATGGTCAGAGCTGAATCTTCTCTTGCTAGTAATCTAGGATGTTTGATGTTAATTTAGAATGCAGTGTCATTTCCCAGGAGTTATGGGTTAATTCTGAAAAAAATTAAATGACCTTCAGATAGATTTGTATGAACAGTTCTCACTCGTCCATGATCAAAAAAAGACTTTAAAAGAGAGTCCTTGCAGCTCTTATCGGCAAGTGTGATCTCAGGGAAAAATAATTGCATTCAAAATTGCAGTTACTCAGCTAGAGGCAAAATTTTTAAAATGTCAACCTCTTTAAACAAATCATCTTGCATTTGAAATTTATTTTCAACTTCCCAGGTGCTTATCTTTGTCAGTGTTTCAGGAAGCAAAATAATATATAGGAACCGATAGGCACTGGATAATTGAGGCCTCCCATAAAGACAAACTAACGTGTATGTAAACATCACAGTAGTGCCAATGTAAGTGAAAGCGTGTTGAAAAGCATTTTTATTGAATGCCACTCTCAGATAATTGTTTTCTGTGAATTTGTAAGGAATAAAGTTATTCCATTTCATGCAATTTAAATATCCACTTTATTTTTTGTTAAAAAAAAAAAAAATTGCAATGCTTTAATGCGCTTCCAAGTACTGTTGCGGAACAGAAGAGCTGTCTTGTCTTCAAGTTCCTTAAAAAAATCTAGACCACCTCAGAAACCTGCCTGAGTTTAAAACATATTCTCATTTTATAAGGAGAGTAAATACACATTATCCTTTCAAATAAGGAGCAGCAACTAACAAATTCCTTTTTTCTAGGTGAAAGTAAGTGGATAGTGTCTGTTTAGATGTATAGATACCTCAGTTGTTTAACATGAAAACCCTTGTTGGACGGGTGGCTTTCCTTTTCCTGCTTCTGAAGACTTTGGGCCAGACTCTACTCCCAGAAAAATGTGCCTCTGACATCTTCTTGTCCTCCAATACCTCTTTTTCCAGGAGGCAGAGTCAGCATTGTAAGACCCATGCAAGAATTTCTCACACTTCTAGAACAGTTTTCTAGATTGTAACCCAGCCATGCTCCCCAGCAGCTCTGCCTGGCAGCTTGTGAGCTCGGAGGTGAGGAGCAAGCTCTTCACATCTGCACTATGTGAGTAATACAGGGGAAACAGGTATGTAAAGTAAAAAAGGTCTGTGTGTAGCCCTTTGATACATACCCCAGAAGCGCATGCCAGGGCTGATGACAGAGTAACGACATGCCTTGCCGCAGGACCAGTGGCTGGGATGTGATCTGTTGTCCCTAGCTGTCCCATCCTGGGAGCGGTCTCTCCAGGCTGGATCTGAGGTCACTGCCTCTGTCTGTCCACTCCCAGCCTCACTCCCTGTAAGCAGGGATTTAGAGACCACTAAAGTTTGTCATTCTGTACCATGGGCAGCAGCAATGCACCCACACTGGTCTCACAGTGCTGAAGAGAAGGTGGAGCCACATGCTGTGATACATAGCAGGGAATATTTTGTTTTCCTCCCTAATTTTGCAACTGTTTTTCAAATCTATCCTGAATTTAGCAACACTTCAAGATGGAATCACAAGTGAAAATTATTTAACCCTTTTGGTTTTCTTTATAAAGCTTTCCCTTATGAAAATTCTAATTACTTTTACTTATGAAAAAGGTCAAGGATGTGAAGGTCCAGAGTTTCCTATCACATGTCATCCACAACCAAACCAGGGTCTCAAGGGGCACTAACCATCAGCCTTTCTTTTGCGTGATCCTTTTCAGATCCTTTCCATGCTTGGAACATGCATGAACAAAAGTTTAATAACCAGATTGTGTTGTTTAAATACTGCACAATCTCCTTATATACTAAAGTTTTTATTCTGCTAGTACTGTTTTTCTATATTGAGGTAATTCTTACGATTGGCATCTCTTGTTAGATAGTTTCCTGTAAATGTGCTTTAAAGACAGTAATGACGATAACAGTTTCATATGTGTATTTACTGTCAGTGTATAAGAAAGAATTTTTTTAAATGAGAAGTCCTTATCCAATGGAGTGGTAAAAGAACTTCTTTGATAGCATCCTAAGGAATTCCTCTTTTAGTATGCTGAAACATAATGGAAAATCGTTTGTTAGCCTTTAGTTGAGACATATTACTATGGACTATAATTATAATCATTTGTTGATTTGTTCATTGATTTTAAAGCTATGTGTTCTCAATGCCTTTTTGCAACATTTTCAATTCAGGATAGTAGCTTAAGGACAAAATAATAGAGATATCCACTTACATAGGCTGTCTCTAGATATTTTTGGTTTATTCATTGACTCTAGCGCTCTCTGTAGGTTTTACCATGAGACCCATCACCTGCCTTGCAGTTTCCTAACAACCAAAGTAGCGGTAGCCGTGCATTGTCACTGTGGTACTAGCCACCCTGGGAGGAACAATGCACAGAGGTAGAAAGAATGTAAAGAATACTGGCTTTAGTCTGAGGAGTCAAGCAAAGGCTTACCATTTCCACGCCAAGTGTTGTATCTATTATTTTTGATGATCTCTTTGTGGCTTGCATATAATGGTGCTTGGAAACTCTGGGCTATGCTAGATTTAGGATCCTAGCTCTAAACAAAATAGACCACCGAGAATATATAACATTATGCTTCCTAGTGGCTTAAAGTCTGTAGGTTCCTTTATTCAGTCCCTAGTGGAACTGTATCTTGTGCTTTTAGGAGGCATCAATTTTACAGAGGCTTCACCCCTTCCTCACCATAAATACTCTTCCTTGGATAGAAATTTCAGAACTGTTGAAGCATCAGTTTTTGGCTTGTACAAAGAAATCATGTGTACAGCCATGGGCCCTGCTCACTGCAATATTTATCTGATTTACGCCACGTTCAGGTTTGGAAAATCTCCATTGTTTTCTTGTCCATGGGACTGTAAGAACTGCCTTGCAAGAGCAGATTGAACATTACTGATGCTGTCTATAAACAACCCAAAACAACACTCTGAGGAGTGTAAATAAATCTGGAGCTCCTTAATTCATATAAAGTGCTAATACTGCAGTGTTGTCAATGAGACACTGCTCTATTCAGGAGTCCAGGTTAAGTCATCTCAGTACTCCAGGAATTTTGCCTGAGGCACAGCTACAAATATTTGCACAAGATTTACTGCATAATTATACAGTACAAGGCTCTAAGAGGAAAAATACTTCTGAATACGAACGGATCGTTTAAGATGGCGAATAGAGCAGAAATTTTGGAGGAAAGGGCACACACCTGATGTTCTTCTCTGATTGACAGCTCTGCCTTAAGTTCCCTTGTCCATCAATGGAAGGCAAATAGACCTTGGCAGAAAAACCAGGCTGCAATATTTTGGGGTTTTTATGAGCAGAAAGTGCAGGTAGCATCCAAACTTTCCGCATGTGCAATTTAGAGATTTCTATACCAGTTCCTGTAGGACACTCAGGGGTTTCCAGGTTCCCAAGGACTGAACAGTAGTTTTTCCATAATTATTTGTTGAAAAAATTCCCTCACTGAATTTGTGATAAAAGGATGTCTAAGGGCTCATTGACATTGAAAGTTTGAATTTCAGAGGGTTTTATGCATTCTGCAGCTTTTCACTGCCAGTGCTTGGACTAAGGAATTGCTAGCTTCAGAAAGGTGACTGCATATGCCATTTCCTTGTTTGGAGAAGATCAGGGTTTTTTCTTTCTCTTTTATTGCTTTAGACATGGCAGGAAGCTGATGCAAAGCTTGATGACAATTGTTATAAACCTAACAGGTATAGATAGTGTCAGGGCAATGATCCATCCCATTCACTAGTCTTCCTCTCGGGAGTGCCCAGAAGCAGTGCCTGGGAAATGAATGTAGGCACCACAGGCTGTTTCTGTCCCTCTTTTAGTACCTTTAATGACTTCACACTTGTATACAAGAACATGCAAAGACCACAGAGAATAGAGAGGGAGAGGAAAACACTTGTAAAAAGACACTGAGTTTTGTTTCTTGGCATAATTTGGGACAAAAATTCCTCCTTACTTATAACTGATTAGAATGATGTTTTCAGCTACTTCTGACTAATGACATAGTTGGATTGAAATTTTCTTTTCTGGGTTTCTGCCTAGCACAGAGGGGAAGGAGGACCTCCCTCGACTTGCTGGTGACAATCTTCCTTATGCAAGGCAGACTCTTCCTGAATGAAGACAGCAATTAGATCTGCCCCTGCCTTAGCCTTCTCTTCTCCAGACTAAGCAAACCCAGTTACCTCAGCCTCTCCTAACATATCATATGCTCCCATCCCTAATCACATTTGTAGCTCTTCACTGGCCTTATTCTGTTGGGCTGTCTCCCTCTTGTTCTGGAGGGCCCAAGCCAGGACACTATTCTAGATGTGGCTTCACAACCGCTGAAAAGATGGGAGTAACCTTTTCCCTCAACCAGTTGGCTATGCTCTTGCTAATGCAGCCCAGTATGTGGTTGACCTTCATTGGTGCAAGGGCACACTGCTGGCTCACATGCATCTCCAGGACCCCCAGGGCCTTCTCTGCAGAGTGGCACTGGTTGCCCAGCCTGTGTCATAATTGGCTACAGAGTGGTAGAGGAACATCCTTAAAGGTAGAGGAAGCAAAATCCAGACACCAGGAAAGTTGGAACAAGGAGTCTTAGGGAGCAGGAATCATACTGGGATCTGTGAAAGGCTGATCGTGAGTGTATGTCTGCAAGCCTCTGATGGGTATCAGGAGAACAGCTGTTAAACAGCAATTAAATGAGTAGGATGTCAGCTCACAGTCTTTCACTGCATGAGTCAGCTCTTTGGGAGTATGAAACGAGGCAACAGCTGAGATGTAGGCCCACCATCCTACGTCTCGCAGGGCATGGAAGATACAGGGAACAGAGAGAGAATGGGAGGATGGTGTCACAGTTAAAGCAGTTCCGTTCTCGAGTATTTACTGTCCATACCTGTAAACATGGTTCCCAAGAGTATCAGGAGTAAATAACATAACTCTTGCAACAACTTTTATCTCAGTCTTATTCCTTGTCTTAAGTCTTTGGTTAAAATTTGTGGTATCTTTTGCAGAATTTCTGTGAACTCCTTGAAATAGCTGTAACCCACCAGACTCATGTCACTTACTTTGAACAAAGGAGATTTTATTAAATGAGGTCTCTGAAAAATGACATTGTAATGAGACCAACTTATTGCAATAATATCCACAGCTAGAAGATGTATTGTTATTTTTAAAAGTCTTTGTGTCTTGTTTCTGGCCTTTCTGCTGGCTTATGCTCATGCCAGAGGTTGCTGAGAAGCCTGATTACAATTTGTGAAGCCCTCAAACTCTGAAACAAGCACCACAGAAAAGCTCACGAGGAAAATAACAACTCTGTCTTCAGAGAAATGTTTGAATACTGTATGGAATACATGGTGAGAAGACACTATAAAATACTGAAATGCTGTATACGAAGCAATCACAGACCATGAGGCACTGAAGTGGGAAGGGGTCCCCCTGAAGAAAATATAATCTTGGTTTGATTGTCTATACCATAATACATGCCTAAAGGCAGCCTTAATCTTGGTTGAACAAGATTAAGATGAGAAGTTGAACGCTTCTCAGCCTTTATAACATCCTTTTAACTTTAAGAGGTGCTTTTTTTTCTTCTCATTTAATAATGTTGAAAGTGCAGTTACTTAAAGAAGCTTGAATGAGGTTGTACCTGAAGGTCAACTAATATCAACTAATAAAACTGTGCAGAATATAAAATATTCCTTTTTTTAATATCATCACTTATTTATGGTATTTCTCAGAACCTGCCCTGAATTAGTGATTTTGAAATATCCTTCCAGGAGAGTTTCTGAAAGGAGAATAAAATATATCATGGTACAACTGGAGTGGGAAAATCAACCAAAGGCTAGAGCCACCAAAGTATTTCAGCAGATATTCTAAGTGAAATCTGAGTCCTCAGTACTGGCGCTAAACTGTTCTTTTGGGCTCTGAATGTGCCTGAAATCTCATGTGAAAACTTAATTGCCCCAGGTCTGTCTCGACACATTCAGAAGAACCTCTGTCCAGCTGGTGATGACTATGGCCTGGCATCTAGCTTATATATATCCTCAAAGGAGTACGGAGACCAGAGAGTCTTCCAGCCATGTGTTTTGCTCTGTCTGGTGTTCCCTAGCTACTCTAAAACACCGCAAAGGGTGATACAACAGGAAGAGATGCAGTCCTCTTTTGCCCGTTAGTCTGTTTTGCCAAGAACAGTCACCCATGATGGAGAGAGAAATTCAAGAGCCTTCTCCCCCTGTCCAGCTGCTCTGTGGACTGAATATCCACTCCTACTCCTAAAAAAAGTGCAGCTGGAACAGGGACTAGGACTGCATGTTCCCAGATTAGATTGCTGCTACCAGGTGATAGCATATGCTGGGGTGTGGAGCTGATCTTGGATCCACAGCTGTGCTCTGTGCATGAAAGAAATACACATCAGACAGGAGAAAATGAGCCTGCATTTTACGTACTAGCTACTACACTCAATAAATGGATAGACCTTTTATAATAAATTACTCAGTATTAGATACCATATCATTTGCCTGTAAGGGAAAGTTCAAACCACCTCATTACGGAGTCCTGCCTATCTGTGCTCTCTGTCTGAGCAGGGTGAAACCAGATTTAAGTCCTTGTTTACTGCTACCTTATTCTGTGACTTCAGTGTAGTAAAAACTGAGCAGTAATGCCATAATAAACTTTAAAAAAGTAATATGTAATAGTCTGAAACATTTTAAATGTGACAGATCTCATTATTTATTGGTTTCCTCAGTTATTAAGGCAAAATCAGGCAGCATGATACCTTTGGATGTTACCTCATCCATCTGTTTCCCCAGGGTATTTCTGATGCCTATATTATTCTTGATCAGTATTTGTCTAATCTATTATTCTTAAAGACTTTCAGAGCTGTCTCATAGCCTTTCAAAGTCTATTCCTATAGGCTTCATTATCCATCCCGTGAGATTTCCCTCCATGCTTCAGTTTAAGCTCCTTACTTCATATCATATCCACCCGAAGATATGAGGAAATTATTATTATTATTGTTGTTATGCTTTGATATATGTTCTCTGGGCTCTTTTGCTCTAGACCAAGCTATCTTAACTTATTCAGCCTTTCTCTACAGGTTACATTTTGTTACTTTGAACTCTTTACTGTTTACTCACATTTTTTTTTGAGCATATTTATTAGTGCTGGGTGCACTACTCAGTGAAGAGTGAGGCAGAAAAAAACCCAACAACAGCCTGCTGTATTTGGTAGGTTATATTCTTGTGTGTATACGTATGCATATATATGTGTGTATGTATATTCTAGCAGAGTGTTCTCTATTTTTCCCAACAGCACAACTAGAATCATTAATGTTCAACTTAAGATCAAACATTCTTCTCAAACACAAATCCTTTCCTTCAGAACTACTACCCAGCCTCTTGCATGTGCAGCCTGCCTATCTATACCTTAATACCTTTCATATGTTTTCATTGAAGAGCACAGAATGCACTATTTCTTTAATTTTTTTAATGAAATTTAAGAAACGTTTCACCTTTATATGGTGAATTGTGAAGTTATATTAAAAATCCTTAAGATATGAATTGCATTTAAATGTTCAAAACCTTTACAATAAAAAAACAGATCATTACAAGTTCACATTACCACCTTAAATTCTACCCATTATTCTGTGTTCTTTCATCCCCTTCCAGTTCAGCATCATCTGCAGACTTCATAGGTATATTCTGCGGTACAGGTTCTTAACAGAAACTTGGAGTAGTAATCATCTTAAGAGAGACCTCTACAAAACTTCACTGTCACATCTTCCATTTTGACAAAGAACCATTAGTACTTTCAGTTGTTTCCAAATATTCTAGGTTTATCCTCTCTCATCAAAATCTGAGTCTGACAGGGTTTTTTTCCTAACTTGTTTTCAGAAATATAATCTAAAAGTGTCAAACTTTGCTAAAGTGAGAATATGACATCATCTGCTTCTCCTTTATCCACAAAGCCTATTGATCTTTTATGGAGCCCTTAAATCAACTTTACAAACTCTAAACTGGCTGTTTTGTATCTTCTTGTCATTGTCCAGGTGTCTATTGTTTGATTATTTATTACTATACTTTTCTAGAAACTTCATCCTTACTGCTGTCTAACTCCCCAGCACTTCATTATTCTTTCCTTAAAACTTGCAATATGTTTGCCCATTTTCAGTCTTTTGGACCACATCTGTTCTCCGTGAACTCTGAAAATTCGTCATGGTTTTTTGTTTGAGATTATAAAGCATTTAGAGAACTGACTGAAACAATGAAGCTCAACAGTCTTAGACAATTTCAAAATATGTAGTTTATGTATATCTCTAAAGTAGATGGAGATTTTACTCTTTGGTATTTATGATGGTAACTGTCTGTTAAAAATTACTTTTTTGGTCATAGGCAAAAGCAAAAAAGGCATTAACCACTTCAGTCTTCTCAGCATGCTTTTGCTTTTTCCTCCTTCATGCCTTACTCCCTTTAGCCCCTTGCTGCTAATGTAATAGTGCTCATGGCTTAGTAAAATTAGCTTCTTACTATACATGGTATCCTGCATTAGGGTAATTTGTGCTTGCACTCTTAATGTCATTACTTAAAGGGATTGCTAGCCCTTAACTTTAACTCCACTTTTTTCCCCCTTAATTTACTTCCCACGAGGTTTTGCCTACCAATTCTTTAATGTGATCTATCTTCTTGAAGTCCATTATACAGTTTCCAAGGAATTGTTACACTTTTTTAAAACTAAAAGAAACTAAAATCTAACTTTTCTATTGGTATCTTTTAGTAAACATAGTCTTAAAAAATTCAGCCCTTCTCTCAGATGAAGCAAGATAAGATGAGTTGCAACTACAGGTGTGTTCCTGGGACAGTATTCAGCAAAGAAATTAATCATTTAATGTTTTGTTATTGTTTGGTTTTTAATGTTCCTTATATGTGTAGATGTAAAAACTTGTGAAAACCTTTATAAAAGGTGGGACACCTTCCCTAAGCAGCTTAATTCTATTCTTAGCAGTCTGTCTTTATTATCAGGTCTGCAGTTTCTATTGACATATGAAGCTTACTGTAAATGACACATATTTCAAGAAGTGCTCCTTGGCTAGATGCAGCAAGGACTCCCCAGCAGGTTAGGCTGATACAAATCTGTGCGCCTACTGACATGGCATAGCAGATCTGCTTTTGTTTATCTTTTCTCTGGCGATTTTTCATCTAGCTAATCTGAATCTAACACAGGTGCATCTGTATTTAAATAATTGATCAAGTGTAGGTATACCTGAAGCTGCAGTACCCAGGGAAGGATAACAGGTGGGTGACCCACCAGTCTCTTACACTTACTACTGGCTATGCTGACAGCGAAACTCTGTATGTTTCTGTGAAGTTCAGGTGTGCCAATGACGTATCAGAGCACCATGTTGGAAGATACCTCTTGATGCAATTAAATTGCAGTCTAAGTATAAGAAAATAGGTATCTACAGACTGACAAGGACAACAAGGAGAAGTATCCTTGCAAATGACAGGAAGTAATGTCAGTGCATCAGCAGGCTAAACTGTTGTGAAGTTTACACATGCCATGGAGGAGTTCTGAAGCAGGAAGTTAGCAGGAAAATAAAAATGTTAGCTTGTTGCTGAATGAGTAAGCAACGTGCTGATGAAGGATTTGGGAAAGACAGGTATTCTGTGTCTTCTTTGCTGCAGTCTTTACTGGCAAGGTCTGTTCTCATGCCTTCCAGGTCTCTATGCCTCGTGGCAGTATAAGGGGGAGAGCAGTACTAACCAGAGCAGGGGAGGGTTGAGCTTAGTTAGAGCAAACTGGACATGCAGAAGCCGAAATGACCAGGCAGGATGCATATGAGGAAGCTCAGGGAGCTGGCCAATGTCATTGTGAGGCCTCTGTGTTATCTTTGAAACTGATACTAAATGGGTGGTGTGGTTTCCAATAACACATAAAAGACAAATCTATGTCTGTCTTCAAGAAGGCCAAGAAGAAGCGTCCACGGAACTTTAGATGGTCAGCCTAACTTGGTCTCTGGGAAAACTTGGAGCAAGTGTTGCAGAAAGACATGTCCAGCACATGAAGGTGACTGGGGACAGCCAGCTCATATTTACCTGACCAAGCTGACCCTGTGACGACATGAACAGGAGGAGCATGGCAGATGTCTCTTGACTTTTGACAGTCTCACAGCTTCCTCTTAGCCAAAACAGGGAGGTGTGGACTTGACAGAGGGACAGTGAAGTGGGTAAAAACCTGCCTGGATGTTGCCTGATAGAATGAGAGACTGACACAGGAGTGAGGACTGGTGTCTTAGTAAATGGTCAGGGGCTGGAGTGTGTGCTGAGAGGCTGAGACAGATGGATTTCTTTAGCCTGGAGAAGAGAGGTCTAAGGTGTGGGCAGAGGTAATTTCTGTCTTCAGCAGCTTAGAGGGGAGGGACAGGGAATAAAAGAGTTGGACTCAGAGGTGTGCAACAAAAAGACAAGAGGCAATGTGTACTTGTTGCAGGTGGACATACGGAAAAAAATTCACAGAGTTCCCGCGACGCACTGGAACAGGTTCCTCAGTGAGGTTGTGGAGTGTCCATCTGGACGAGGCCCTGAACAACCTGAGTCAGCGTGGAAACAGGCCCTGCTTTGAGAGGGGCTGGCACTAGATTGCCACCAGAGCTCTCTTGCCGCATACACAGTTCTAGTACTCAGTATTGATTTTATTACTTCTCTTTTTTCCTCTGATGTTCAAGGTTAAACTGAGGTGAGTGAATGTGATCAAGCTAGATATAAGCATGACAAAATGATGGGTTAGTAACAACTGAAGTTTCATCATTTTCTTCCATTTTTGCTCCTTTCTATGCAACACCAGTAGCAGTGCCCAGTCCCTTTGTGTCAGTTGTTATTACTCATCAGCTGCGTTCCTAACTGTTCTGGGAATAAAATGGGCAGGTTGTATGAATGACAAATATTTGTAAATTGCATCACCATGGTTGTAAGATGATGTTTCATGTCTCTGAGACTTACTTTTATAAATTACTTTGGCTGTTTTTTGTATCCACCCCACACCTTTCAATTAATTTCCAGCACAGTGCTATCATGCATAACTTGTATGGCAAGAAGAAGGGGTTTTTTTGTGTGTGTTTGAAGTGTGCTATATCATAGGCCTAGGAAAAACAATAATTAGTATTACTCAATTAAATGGATTTGCCAAAGCACTCTCCTTTATCTGTATAAGGTCAGCTATCTTGAAGCAGCTATCTCCCTTGGGAAGTACACTGGGAGGTCAGCTCATGCTATGCCCTGAAGGTAATAGTCACGCTTGCTGTAAGTAAAACTGGTTGATTACATCCCTCATCTTTGGTGCACTTTGGCACAGCACAAAGGGGGCCCATGAACTGCTTGGTTTCACACCTACTTGTTAGTCTTGAGGCGTAACTGGGGTTACGGTGTTTGCTTCCCCTGGCACTTCTCTGAGCTTGTCTCCGCATTCTTGCTGCAGTCAGCTTCTAGGAAACCCCAAAATGTTATGGTTTTGTTCAATTCCCCACATATCACACTTGAGCCCTTACCTTTCTGTGTGCAAAGCTTGCAGCTGGTCTACCTACTAGATAGCTTTTCTCTTTGTGATAGCTGCCATGTACCTTGCTGTAGATATAACAAGCTTGGCCAGCATGGTCATTGCTTTATAAACCATTTTTCATGGCCCTCAGTGTATTGTATGTGTTCTTTATGATAATAATCACAGAGAGGAAGCTACAAAATACTTTATCTGATTATTTAGCGTGGAAAGTAATTTCTACTGAATGAGAGAACAAGAACAGCACTGACTAATATGTCCTGCCAACTCTTGGCAGGCTGATCAGCCCAGCAAGCTGACCAGCCTGCCAAAGCCCTTTGTTTGTCATCATCCACTAAGCAGAGATGCTTTTCAAAACTTCTTTTTGAGCACTTTAGAAGTCGATCTATTTTCATCTCCCTTCAAATTTTCTCCCTTAACATCTTTCTTTATTTACCAAGAGCAAGGCCATATTTTCCCCCCTATACCTCTAGCAAAATGGGAAGTTAGAGTATACTAATTTTGGGTGGAATGTTGACATTAAGGGACAAAACACTTTTTCTTCACTGAGCCTTCAGACTTAGTATTTTGTTAATAATTTCAGAGTGCGTACATATATGTGAATCTTACTAACATTACACATTAACATGAAAGGACTTAACTTTATGATTTATGTCACTTTTCACTTATGTCTGTAGAATCTGGTAATGCAAGTTTAGATATAAGCATTGTTTATGATTCTGTATATTGTATTTCTTGTGAAGCCTATTAGCTTGTAAATCCAAGCTAAATTGTCTAATCTCTTACCAGCAGTTCACTCAAGTGATTCACATCAGTTCAAATGTCTAATTTCTTTATTAAAATTACATTAGGCTTCCTGAATCATTATCTTTATCACATTCTTTTCAGCATTCCTACACCCTGTCATACTTGAAGAACAACAATATGCTATAAGAATATGACTGACAATTGTTTCAGTGTACACAATGTTTAAAAAAACATTAATACCTTAAAAAAGGAACACTCCTTTTAAAACTTAACCTAATACAGGAATTTCTAAGTAAAGTCACACATATATTTCTAATTTATTACTCTAGTTATAAAATCTCAAACTGCCTTTACTCATCTCATAGAAAATATTGTAAGGATTTCTCAGAAATATTAAGCTTTGTGTCTCTGTTTTGAGGTAGTAGCATATATTAATTTACAGAAGCTAAACTCACATCACAGAGACATAAGCAATCAAAATGTCAAAGAAGGTCATTGACAATACAATAAATTAGATGTCCTTGCACCCCCTTTGCTGATCTTAGTTTGACAGGTAAATCC
The DNA here is from genome assembly GCF_015220075.1 of Falco rusticolus. Lineage (NCBI taxonomy): Eukaryota > Metazoa > Chordata > Aves > Falconiformes > Falconidae > Falco > Falco rusticolus. Next base: position 81,551,863 of record NC_051192.1, read on the forward strand.
ATGTCTTGTTACTCACATATATGCACAGATAAATGTGGTTGGGTTTTTTTTTTATTGCGCTCTTTAAGGAAAATTCAGGAAAACAGGAGCAGAGGCAAAGGATACCGCTGATGTGCCATAATGGAAGCATAGCCTTTGGCGCTCACTAATAATTTTGAGCAACTCTTCAAGCAGCATATGGACTCTGGGAGCTCTGAGCAGTGAATTTTCCTTAGATGATGGACCTCTGGAACCACCCTGATACACTATGTGCCCTCCAGAGTATTGTAATGTAATGCAATGGCAGAAAAAGATACTGAAATAAATACTGAAAAGAAGGTGGTTCACTAGAAAGAGGTTGTAAAAGGACTTCTAGCGGTGTATAAAGGCACAGTCTGGAAAAGCAATTTGTTACTGTGTGCATTTGGTAGCCTGGCACATATGCCCTTAAGCAACAGGTTTGGTTCGTTCCTGTAGAAATGATCTCTGATTATTATTGTTTTTATAATACCTCTTCTAGTGGTTAGCTGAAAGTGCTGTCCACAGGCTATCCATTCTACTAAGATTTTAAATTCATTATGGTCATTTTTCAGAACAAGGAAATCCATTTTCTATTACCCAGAAGATGTTAGCTTCATGTGTTTCTGAAAGAGCACTATTGTGGTTGTTGCTGATGGTGAGTGAGTAATTGACCAGAGAAACTTTCTGTTTCCACTTCAGCATGATAAAGAGCCAGTGCTGTTCAAAGGAAACATTATAAGCTTTTTCTTTGTACAGAGAACTCATTCTTTGTCCAGGTAGTAAGTGCAAATAATTCCATGTCATTTAGTTGAATAAAAAGGTAGATGACAGAAAATAGGAGAATACTGTAGCAAAGAGAAGAAAAAAAAAATACTGTGTATAACTTATAAATCATTTTACCTGAGTAGCGTTCTTGAGATAAGAATAGTCTGCTTAGCTGCTTTAAAAGGAAATTGATCTTAGAATTAATACCACATCCTTACAAATTAAAATTAAACAATTTTTTTACATCTTACTGAGACCTCCTGGTATAAGCTATAATGCCTTGAATCTTCTCATTGCCACGCGGTGGGCTGTGTAGCACAGCAAGGCTGGCGCAGCCCTGCTAACAGGCTGGGCAGGAGTCGGTCTTGGGGCAAAAATCTCACCAGGCACAGAAAGCAAGTTGAGACTCTGTGAATCACAGTATGCAATGCCTCGGCACCTCTGTCTGGAGCTCAGTTATGTATGCTTCGTATCTGGCGTTCTTGTCTTTCTACTTCCACTCTCTCTGGCCTGATAGAGATGGTGGTACATAAAGGTCACATTTCAGATTAACATATCTCCTCTAAAGTGGTTGTTTCAAATTAATCTTGTTATACTTATTTTTTGACAGTAGAAAGAGAGGAATGAGCACAAGGCCCCATGACATGGAAAGCATGTCTAGTGACCACAGGTAGGGCAGACGCAGTTGTTAAACAGCAGCAAATCCCATGGGCTCAGCCTCTTCATACAGTGAAATGGATTTTTTTGCATTTTATGTTTTGCAATTCATGACTCAGTTTCTTAGGTTGGAAGTACTGTTCTTTTCCTTTACTTAGTAACTGACTATAACGAAACACAAATGAGCTATCTGTCGCAACATAAATTCGGTTTTCTTAATTTGCAGCAAGGCATAGTGCTGCAATTTAATATTGACTAAACACTGACGTCCGAAGAGATTACAATCAATTAGTAGAGAATAATACATTTTTGCAAGGTTGTGGATCTCAGTGGCTACATAGAAAGAAGCACTGGGGGAACTGAAATACCATTGAGGAGGATTTTGATAACTAATTAAACATGAAGGACGGTAGAACAGGAAAGAAAACTGCAAATGAAGTTCCAAGCTGTAAGGCAGAAGAGAAAAACAATAAAAACCCAAACTGCCACTGAATATAATGCTGAATGTCTGATTATTGTCATCTAATAGACAGGAGAGCACAGAAATTGTATGATTTAATAAAAGCTAATCAGCATAGCTCCATCACTGGAAGCCCAAGCTTCAGAAGTTCAATTGAATATTTTTGTATATGCAATGGAAGAGGTCAGCATCGGTGAAAGTCATAATGTATCTGTATTTCAGGAAGTATTTTAAATCATAATGTGAAATATTGATTATTCTGCAGAATATAAGGGAAGGTGCCCAGGGTAGCTATTGGCCAAGTACCATAAGCCCTGTCGCAGGGACAGGTGTCCCCAGTGGCATGGGGCACAGGCACACTTCTCTGCTGAGCAGCCCGAGTGTCAATGTCCAGCAGGAGGTAAAGGGAGGACCTGCGTACTGCAGCATGCCCTACCATGACGAAGGATGCCGATTGCCTTGACAGGATGGCCTAGATCATCTTGCTATCAATAGAGACAGTCACATCCCTCCTGCCCACATCTAGCACTCATCAGTCTTTTCATTAAGATACGATGGGGTAGATTTAGTCTGCTGAGACACCTACCTTACAGCTCTATCTTTGGTGGTGAAGCACTCTTCCTTCAGCTGAAAGCTGCTTCCTTAAAGTCAGTGAAATGTGGTTAACTGTTTTGAAGGCCTCCAGGGGGACTTTTGTTCTCTTGGAGCTGGGTTCTGGGTCAGAGATAGGAAGAGAAGCAACTTCCATTCATGGGTTGTATTTACAGCATTTAGTGACTTGCTTGAGTAGCTTAATTCCTCTTTGCCTCACTTATCCTGTGCAGAATAAGAGAAAATATACCTTGAATCCCTAATGGGGGCTTCGTGTGTCAATGACTATATTATTACTAAGCATTTCTCTTTTCAAAAGGCCACAATGATCATTAAAGAAGCTCAGTACTATTGCAATATCAATAGGTATTCACCAAAAAGCCATGGTGTTTTTATTATGGGTCATGTGCAAAAGCCAAGATTTTTATATGCTTGAATAAAGAAGAAATATTTTGCCCTTTTTGCTGTCAGGATTTGTCTCAATGTCTCATTCTTTGAGCAGATTCAAAGATGTTGTCTTTGCCAAAATTTTAGCAACATTAAACACCTACTAGATAGCCACCTCTTGTTTTGACATCATATGATATATACCGTTCTATGTTCATTTCATCAAGGTCGTGCTTACACAGATAGTAAAAACTGTCTCAACGGATTTTTCTCTCTGAAAGGTTTTTGTAATTTAAATGCATGTTAGGCATAAGACTAATTCTTTTTTTCACTTATAGTATTCCTCATAATATCTTTGATTTGAAAAACAGCTGGAACTGCCTTTTAAATCAGGCATGGTTTGGTTGTTCGTGCTATTGCTACAATGATGTAAACATTCACATTACACAAATGATAAATTAACTGTAACCAACTGTTTTGTGCCTTTCTTCCTCAGTGAAAATAAAAAATTCTTGGGGTTTAGCTGTCTGTCACAGTAAATTATAAGCACAGACTACCATGTTTGAGGAGACTTTAATCAAAATCGTGGACGAACTCTGTCTATAAGCTGCTATCCAATATAAAAGTAGTGCATCATGTAGAAATAAGAGTAAGATGTAGAAAAGTCAATCACTGACATGATGAGAAGTTTTGGTGCTTGAAGCTGTATCTTCTTTTCAGCCTCTTCTGTACCCTGCGTAGCAAAGTCATTGCTTTTGAGATAGCGACGGCATTTACGTGGGCAGTTTTTTACTGAGTTCCAAACATACCTTCACGTTCAAAGAAAAGACAAGTCTGCTTGCTGATATTCTACTGATTTCTGCTTATTGGCATACATTATAAGGCTTCCTTTGGATGAATATGCCATATTCTCTTACACAGAGTAGAAAATGTTCATAACCTGTAAGAGAAGGACTTTATACAGGATTCAGAGTGAAAGAGCAGATTACTGATTCAGTTGTCATACTCATTTACTGTATTACAGCTGTCAGTGAAAGGTAGTCAGAAGTTCATTTTATACGCTATGTTTGTAAATGGTGATGCTATCTCATTATTTTCAGGCCTGCCTGCAATTAACCTCTTTTTTGGAGCATGGCTAAAATGTGCAGTAACAGCAAAAAAAACATTTCAAGTTTATTTCAGAGTGCATCTTTGTCACTTCAGTCACTCATCCTTACTGATTTGCATGCATGCTGGTCATAAATAACTTTGATCCTTAACATTGTGTATTTGAAAAAAAGGAATACACCTCATTAATGGCTCAGTTGTGTGTCAGCATTGTCTGAATTTTGATGGCTCCCGAATCTTAAGCATGAGTAATGGAAGTAGTAGTAAACCGGTTGAGAGCTCTAAGGAGATCATCCTGACTGCAGCTGCCTGTGATGAAGACAGGCCAGATACTGGTCTCAAAATGAAGTCACTGTGCTATCACTCACACCCTCAGGGGAACTTGCAGTACTCTGATTTACCAGCACTTTGGGTGTGCAATATAATGCAGAATTGCTATTCTACTTATATTTTCACCCTTGCACATACTGTGTGGTGACATACCGTTTTCAACATTTATACCCTGACCAACCCAGGTGTTTAAAAGTTAGTCTTACAGACCTAAGCTATGCACCTTACCCCCTCTCTGTAGCCCAAGACAACCCTCCTTCACAAGGCGATTCCTCTCATCCTCGAATGGTGGTTATGTCAGGTGAGGCAAACTGTGCCCCTGGAGCTGCCCATTTTCCCTAAGAACAAAGTTGGGAGTGATGAACTTCAGCTTAGGCAAGAAATTCTAACTTCTGGCACTGGCTGGGGTTTGCCTGGTTGTTTTGGGGTTTTTTGTGGTGGTTTTTTTTTTTTTTCCTTTTCTTCTGCAAGACAGCTATTCTAAGCTAATCATCTGGTTTCCCACCTACAGACGGCAGAGAGCAAAAGAGACTCTCCAGGGGATGATTCATCCTCTCCAAAGATAAGTATCTGACACAGGTGGGTGTTAGTCAAAGTAGAAAATGTACCGTCAATTCATTTCTGCTGGTATTGTTCACCACTTAAACAGTCTCTTAGGAGGAGAGCTTCTTACCTGTTTTTTTGCTTTGGAGAAGAGAGTCCCGACCGATCACACTACTAGGAGATGAGATGGGCTGGATGTTTGAGCATTGTTTCAGTGTAGACCACATAAATAAGGGAAGTACATGGAGGAAAGGAAGGCCCTTGGGAAAGGCACGAGCAATGAAAAGTAATTTGGGAACGTGAGAGGGTACGTGTGAGAGGCAGTGATTACTGAAGCAAATAAAAAGGGATTTTTAGAATAATGGCGCAGGAAATCAAACAGAGCAAAGACTAAAAAGCTTTTCCACGAAATATGTGGGAAAAAATATAATGAATTGTGCTGATTTGACCCTGGCTGGGTGCCAGGTGCCCACCAAAGCCTCTCTATCAGTCCCTTCCTCAACCAGACAGGGGAGAGAAAAAATAATGAAAAGCTCATGGGTTGAGGGAAGGACAGAGAGATCACTCAGCAATTACTGTCACAAGCAAAACAGATTCAACTTTGGGAAAATTAGTTTAATTTATTACCAATTAAATCAGGAAAAAAAATCACCTTCCCCCCACCCCTCCCTTCTTCCCAGGCTTAACTTAATTCCCAGTTTCTCTACATCCTCCCCCAAGCAGAACAGGGAAGTGGGGGATACGGTCAATTCATCATACATTGTTTTTGCTACTCCTTCCTCCTCACACTCTTCACCTGCTCCAGTGTGGGGTACCTCCCATGGAAGACAGGTCTCCATCAACTTCTCCAACATGAGTCCTTCCCATTGGCTGCAGCTCTTCAAACACTGCTCCAGTGTGGGTCCCTACCATGGGGTGCTCTCACGTGTTCTCACTACTCTCTTCCACTACAGTTGTGCAGGCGTTTTTCTTCTCCTCCTTAATAAGTTATCCCAGAGGCACTACCACCATCACTGATGGTCTCAGCCTTGGCCAGAGGTGGGTCTGTCTTGGAGCCAGCTGGCATTGGCCCCACTGGACATGGGGGAAACTTCTGGCATCTCCTCACAGAAGCCACCCCCGGGGCTCCCCAGCTACCAAAACCTTGCCATGCAAACCTACTACATGAATGCAGATGCCATCAGAAATAGGTGGTAAATATGGGATGAAACTGGTAAGGAACAAGATGCCCACAAAACAGGAGATTTGGAAGATGTTATTTACAGGCTAAAGAAAGAAAGCTGCTGTCAGCTAAATAAAAAGATGCTGGTTTATTCCCTCCATTTCAGGATAAGTGACTGACAGTACAGGTAAAATATTGGGAAACATACTTGTTTGATATACCCAGGCCAGACTATCAGAAACAGGTGAATTCTATATTGCCTGAATTGCAAGTCAATAAACTCTATTTACCCGTGCTTACTCTATGAAAGCCATCACTGAGTCCCACCTTAAAGGAATCAAAGAGCGGGTTAAAATTAAGGATTTTATTTTTTCAGCTTGATTGTAAGCCACAGTTCTCAAACTAGTATGTGTTAGGAGTGCAAACAGAAGAACAGCATCAAGTGCTACAAAAGACCTAAAGGGAATCCAAAAGTGAAGTATCTGTCAGGAAGACTGAGGTCTCCAGGAAAGTGCAAGCAGAACTCTGGATGAGTCCCAGTTACTAATTCAAAGGTAAGAAATCAATTAAAAGGAAAATAGTAAAATCCAGCTTTTTGGAATTACTGCTGTTTGGAAAATCTTGTTCCCTTTCTCAGGTCCTTCTTGGACTGTGTTACCTCCAGAGCGATATGGTCTTTCTCTGCAAATGTGTATGTATTTGAAAATGGTTCAGTGTGTCCTAATATTGGAAAAGCTGATAGTGAAGCAGTAAATAAGAAAGTAGTCCAGTGCTTAATGTCTAGTTCCAAATAGGAGTTTGCAACTTATCCTGACTGCATCGTGTAGAACATTTCAGACACTCAACAGCATAACAGTACAGCAATACCTAGTTAGATGTGAGGAGACAGTGACTTATTTTAGTATTTGAAATAGAACTAACAGATAAGCCTAGATAAAAAAATGTGGCTCCAGAGAAGTGACATTTTGAAACTTAAAATTACTTTAATATTGCACATTTGAACAATTTTGTCTTTATAGTGAGAAGCCTGTTTTGTCCTTTTCCCAAACACAAAACTTGCTGGCTGAAGAATGTCTGAATGTCTGATGAAAAAAAAGTTTTGGAAACTAGAACTGGAAGCAGGCTGTTACTTCAGCTAGATACTTCAGTTTACGTAAGCAAGGTTGTTAATATCCATCATATTATATGGTTGGGGCCATAATTCTAGGTTTCTCCCCCAGCACTTCAGGGCAAAGGAAGGGACCATACTTAGCATCCTTTGTCTTGCTGGTCTTGTAATGGCTGTTTCCCAGATAATTAGGAGGAAAAGAAATTTTAAAAAGGCAAAAAGAAAAAGAAGGGGGTAGGGGGGTGGTCAAGAAGGTCAGCTGCCACTGGGAATTTTTTTCTTGCATTCACAAAATATTTTTTGTAAATTAATACATGGAAATAATATGAAAGGACCCATGTTCTCTCCGTCTCCAGGGACTGGGAAGCTGCTTCTGTTTTACTCAATGCTTCTAATAACAGGCAATTTACTCCTTTAGGGTTCACTCATGACAGGAAGGACAATTACCAGTTTCTCAGTTTTTGTGCATATATTATGATTACACAAATATGTCCCTAAAAAGAAAACTGGAAAATGGGAGAGGTGTGGGTCTGGCAGCAAAGACAGCACCAGCCTCCCCTGTTGTAGCAGTGTGAGGAGGAAGCCAGAAAAAAGGTTCACATACTGACAGGTATTGCACTGATTAATTTTTTTAACCTGAATGGCAATTCCAGGCACAGGTGTGCATCTGAAAGATCCTGGGACCTCCATGAACCTGTCTTGCAGATTGTGTGTGAACAATTTTATCAGTAACATGATGATCCTTCAGGTGGGATTCAATTCAGAACCGTATCATCTGAACTGAGATGACCACACCTTGTGTGCATAAATTACTGGGACAGTCAGTGAGGGTTTGGTAAGCCTAGGGAGGGATTCAGCTGGCCAGCCGTTTGCTTTGGAGCTAGCAGAAGCACTCTTGTATTGGGTGAATCTCCGTTCACCACAGTGGTAGTTCAGCCTCTTAATGTGCCTGTAAACACCTAGATGTTAAGTTGGATGTGTTAATCTTGAATGGAATCCTACTCTCCTGAGCTATCCTGCTCGCATAGACAGTAAACTTACTTATTTTTTCCTTTCCTTCATCCCTGTTCTTTGTTACCATAAGGACTTTCTTTCCTGGCCAGTGATAAGTACTTAGCCACAGCAGTGTGGATTCACAGTGCACCAGCTGTGATGCATTAATGCCATGTGGGCAGAGAATTTTACTTCAATGTAAAGATGGAATAAACTACAGTTCATTAAGATACAGGAATGCATCACTTTTAAGTAAGATAGATCAGAAACATGCACTGGGAGTCAGTTCACCTGATTTAAGCACATCACTAGTTCTAGCTCTTGAGGTCTAAATGAGACTCTTCTAAAGCAGATGTTGTAAGTCCTCAGGGAGAGAAGCAACTCTAGTCCTCCAGAGAATAACCCTGCAGCATTTACTGCTTCACTTTAGTGTACAGGACTTAAATGGGTGGCTACAGTCCACAGTATTCACTTGAGGAGTTAGGACAGCTCAGCCAGAAAACTGTACCCACACTGCACCTACTGTGTAAGCTGTAGTACAGACTGCAATGCAACTAGATTAGTCTACCTACCTGCTTCCTACCTGTTGATATTGTTCTCGGCACAAGAGCAGAGGCCTGATTACTGCCCTTGGATGCAATTATAACTCAAACAAAACTCAACAGTTTGATCATAGGAGGCTAATGGAGCAGGGACTCTGAGTTCCTGTTCATGTCAGAAGGCACAGAAATGAAACTGCATTCCTTTCTCAGTATGAAAAGCAATTAACTTAAAGTCCCTGAATGTTCTGTAAGCCATTTTTGAGTATGTTTTGGCAGTTGGTATTTGCTAGCGCTGCTCAAAATTCTGAAAGAGAGCCTCCTTAAGCTGCCTATCAGAAATGCCAAATGGTCAGCACAAAACTACATCAGTGTTTTGTCAAAATGCTGAGAAAGGTGGAAAGTTCTTATCTTTTTGTTCCAGGCTGGCAGCTGAGTTTTATCCTTACAGAGAAGGAATATGAGGACAGTCTGCTTTAGAACAGAAATCTGAGCATTACAAGTCCAGCAATGACTCTGGGCTAAAGCTGATCTATAAACCACTAGAAGCTTCAAAGAATAACATTGGTTTCCTTGTATGAATTAAGACGCAGAATCATAGAATGGGTTGGGTTGGAAGGGACCTTAAAGATCACCCTGTTCCAGCCCCCCCACCATGGGCAGGGACACCTTCCACTAGACCAGGTTGCTCCAAGCCCCATCCAGCCTGGCCTTGAACCCTCCCAGGGATGGGGCATCCACAGCTTCTCTGGGCAACCTGATCCAGTGCCTCACCACCCTCACAGGGAAGACTTTCTTCCTTATACCCAACCTAAATCTACCCTCTTTCAGTTTAAAGCCACTGCCCCTTGTCCTATCACTACATGCCCTTGTAAAAAGTCCCTCTCCAGCTTCCTTGTAGGTGCCCTTGAGGTACTGGACAGCTGCTATAAGGTCTCTCTGGAGCCTTCTTTTCTCCAGGCTGAACAGCCCCAACTCTCTCAGCTTGTCTTCATAGGAGAGGTGCTCCCGCCCTCTGATCATCTTTGTGGCCCTCCTCTGGACTTGATCGAACAGGTCCATGTCCTTCTTATGTTGGGGACCCCAGAAATGGATGCAGCACTGAAGGTGGGGTCTCACAAGAGCAGAGTGGAGGGAGAAAATTGCTTCCTTTGACCTGCTGGCCATACTTCTTTTGATGCAGCTCAGGATAGTTTGCTTTCTGGGCTGCAAGTGCACGTTGCTGGGTCATGTTGAACTTCTTGTCAACCAAAACCTCTGAGTCCTTCCCCTCAGGGTTCCTCTTAATCCATTCTCTACCCAGCCTGTATTTGTGCTTGTGATTGGCCCAACCCCGGTGGAGGACCTTGCACTTGGCCTTGTTGAACATCATGAAGCTCACATGGGCCCACATCTTAAGCCTGTCAAGGTCCGTCTGGATGGCATCCCTTCCCTCCAGCATGTTGACTGCACCACTCAGCTTGGTGTCATTTGCAATCCTGGTATCCATGTCACCAACAAAGTTGTTAAACAGCACTGGTCCCAATGCCAACCCCCGAGGAACACCACTTATCACTGGTCTCCACTTGGACATCAAGCTGTTAACCACACTCTTTGAGTGCAACCATCCAGCCAGTCCCCTATCCACCAAGTGATTCACCCATCAAATCCATGTCTCTCCAATTTAGAGACAAGGATGTTGTTATTGGGACAGTGTCAAAAGCTTTGCACAAGTCCCAGTAGATGACATCAGTTGCTCTTTCCTTATCCACTGATGCTGCAACCCTGTTGCAGAAGGCCACCAAATTTGTGAAGCACAATTTGCCCTTAGTGAAGCCATGTTGGCTGTCACCAGTCACCTCCTTATTCTCCATGTGCCAGGAGGATCTGCTCCATGATCTTGCTGGGCACAGAGGTGAGGCTGACTGGCCTGTCATTCCCTGGGTCTTCCTTTTTTTCCCTCTTTAAAAATGGGAGTTATGTTTGCCCTTTTCCAGTCAATGGAAGCTTCACCAGGCTGCCAGGCTTTCCAAATATAATGGATAGTGGCTTAGCAACTTCATCTGCCAGTGCCCTCAGGACCTGTGGATGCATCTCATTGGGTCCCACGGACTTGTGCACCTTCAGGTTCCTCAGATGGTCTCAAACCTGATCTTCTCCTGCAGTGGGCGGTTCTTCATTCTCCCAGTCCCTGCCTTTGCCTTCTGTGACTTGGGCGGTGTGGCTGGAGCACTCCCTGGTGAAGATCGAGACAAAAAATTCACTGAGTACCTCAGCCTTCTCCATGTCCCAGGTAACCAGGTCTCCTGTTCCCTTCCAAAGAGAACGCACATTTTCCCTAGTCTTCCTTTTATCACCGATGGGCCTATAGAAGCTTTTCTTGTTGCCTTTGATGTCCCTGGCTGGATTTAATTCTATCAGGGCTTTAGCTTTTCTAACCTGGTCCCTGGTTAGAAAAGGCCCCTGGTAGCCTGGGAGGAATACCTGTCCTTGCTTCCAGCCTCTTTAAGCTTCCTTTTTGTGTTAGAGTTTTTCCAGGAGCTCCTTGTTCACCCATGCAGGCCTCCTGGAGCTTTTTGCCTGACTTCCTCTTTGTTGGGAGGCATCACTCCCGAGCTTGGAGGAGGGCATCCTTGAGTGTTAACCAGCTTTCTTTGGCCCCTCTTCACTCCAGGGCTTTATTCCATGGTACTCTACCAAACAGATCCCTGAAAAGGCCAAAGTCTGCTCTCCTGAAGTCAAGGGTACTAAGCTTGCTGTGCACCCTCCTCCTTGCCCTAAGGATCTTGAACTTCACTATTTCATAGTCACTGCAGCCAAACCTGCCCTTGAGCTTCATTCCCCTCCTTGTTGGTGAGAACAAGGTTCAGCATAGCACCCCTCCTCATTGGCTCCTGTATCACATGGAGCATCAGTGCATCAATGCATTCCAGGAACCTCCTGTATTGCTTATGCCCTTTTGTGTTGTCCCTTCAACAGATATTGGGGTGGTTGAAGTGCCCTGTGAGTACCAGGGCTTGTGAACTGCTCCTATATGTCTATAGAGGGCCTCATCTTCTTGGTCTTTCTCATCTGGAGGCCTGTAGAAGACCTCTACTATAATGTCAGTTGTTCCTGATCTCCCTTTAGTCCTGACCCATAAGCTCTTGGTCAGCTCCTCATGCACCCACAGGAACTCTGTGCACTCCAGCTGGTCACTGACATAAAGGGTGACTCCCCCTTCTCTTCTTCCTCCTCCTTTCGTCATTCTTTGTTGGGAACACTTTGTACTGTTTCTGTTACACTCCTGGCATAACAAATCCTAATCACTCCTAAGAAAAGTACTTAACTGAAAGTTGAGCTCCTTTACTGCACGTCTGAGAGTCCGAGGCTTACATATGTGAGTTCCTTCCCCTACAGAGCAGAGTGTTGGACCCCCTTAAGACTCTGGCAGCTCAAAGAAAGAAATAAAAGACACCTTTGTAGGTGACTTCCACTCACACATCATATCTAGCCTAACTAAACTCTGCTATTGGCTTCAAAGGCCCTGGGCTTCATGTAGGGCAATGAATGTGTAATCATGGCTGGCTATATCAAGTTACACATATAGATTTTCAGATTCCACCTCATTTCAAAAAAGACTCCATATGTTGGTATAACTTTTATAGCAGTATGACAGCAGAGGCCTGCTGATCAAAGATATTAGGTCAAAAAAAGCGGGATGCTCAGGTATAAAACTGTCTTGTAACAACATCAGAATCCAGCATCACATAGCGAAGACTTGTCTGAGAAAATCACTGTCCTTACACCTTCTTCATTTCAGTGCCGTGCCACAGTAACAGTGCCTTGGGAATAGAGTCTTGAAGTAAGATGCTTGCTAACAAAGGATAAACAATGTAAACAATTTTAAGAGAAAAACTTTTAAACTCAGATTTGCTCTGATTTTTTTGTTCATATATTTTACTTCCTAAGAAGAAAATGTTAGATCAGTTCCTATCCATTCCTACAGGACTTTTTCATTCTTTTTTAAACTCCAAAGGCAGCAGAAAATAGGGTTACATCCTGGAAATTATTTTATAGAGCCAAATGCACACACAGTTTGTGTTCTAAAGGGCTTCTGTCTTATCTATTTGTCCTCTGTAAATGGCCAAAATGGGTATCAGAAATCACAGGAGTACCGAGATGTTCCAGAATATAACACACTGAAATAGAACAAAAGCAATACATTATTTCTAAAGAGAATTACACATAACCCTCCTAATATACCAAGTGTAAAACTTTAAGCATATCCCGTTGCCTTTCAAGAAATACATGATATTCCACCACCACCACCCCCCCCGCCCCCAAATCTTCTAGTCTACACTGTGCTATTATATCAAAATATTTCATGATTTTCTTCTTTTCAGCTCTGAAAGCTTGTCGGTTTGTTTTTTGGGTTTGTTGTGGTTTTGGGGTTTTTTTGTTTTGTTTTGTTTTGTTTTTTGAGGGAGTTCTTCACTGGGTAGATTAAAGAAACTTTTTTCTCCTAAGTTCTTTAGTAAAAACCTCTACAGTGATTGTGCCATCTTTCCTTGATGCACTGCTGTGATGAGTTCTTACTTCTTCCAATATGATCTAACTCCAGGACACACTAAAAATTTTGTATTAAATTCCCCTCTTCCAAAATAACATTAGATCCAGTTATGGCCTGAAATGTTTCCCTGGGTGAATGGAAGGTTATAAAGATAACTTACTGTTATATTCCAGCTGGTATATATATTCACTGCAATCTGAAGGAGGAATACGGTTGTATGATTCAGTCACAGAATATTAATTTGAAATATATTGATTTCCTTCTTAGATCAATACTCTCATAGCATACATATTTTAATCTATATGCAAAGTTGATGGTATCATTTGAGAAGAAATACAGGCACAATTTATTTTTAGGTAAGTCATGTTAGATATTTTATTATGGCTACCAAAATAATTGACCATCATTTTCTCTCTGTCTTGCTTCCCACACAACCTAAGAGGAAACTGTGAAAATACAGTGTTGTATCCCATTTTAATTAAACTTCAAAAGTGTTTTCATATCTTTGCTGCTCTCAGGCAGTGGACCTCAGTGCAAACAATCCAATTGAATTCTAAGTTGGTTGTATCAAAACACTTCATAATAAGAGAAATGTAATGGAACTGATCAATTTGTCATACATGTGACTGGTTTGCTTGTTTTTTTCCTCTCCTTTGGGCAGCAAAGGGAGGGGGTCATCATCCTGCTTATTCATTACAGATACTAGAAATCACATTTCACAAAGGCACATTTATTGCAATGTGTTAGTAATCATTGTAATTGATTTAAATGCTTGAATTGACTGAGAACATTCACAGATTTGTTCATGAATTGACTGCAAGATAATGCTGGTTAAAACCAGAACATTTTGTTATACTTCACAAAAGGCCATAGGAAAGTTTCTGTGATGAACAAATCTGTTTTTTCAACATGCTGTTCTGAATATTTTTCAAGTGAAGGTAAAGATTCAGGCGCATCAAAAGGTGAATGTATTGCGTTACCTTAGAAAATCACACTATGTATTTTAAAGGAATAGTAACCCAACAAAATCCAGGATTTAAATAAGCAATGAGAAACAATATTTTTCAGCATATTTTTACAGCCTGAAATTTTGTCAAGATGCCACAAGAATCACCACACCTTATTAACAAATTATTTTCGAGAAAGTTTAAATTTCTCCTTTGAACACTGAGAAACACTTGAAAACATCAGTTGCTTTTTCCTCTCTGGTACTAGCAGTGTCCCAGCTTTCTCCGTTGGCACAAAGGAACACATCTCAGTATACATGAACTCAATACAAGCGTAACTGGGGCTTTCTGGTTTTAAAGTCCCTTACTTGGGATTTTTCACAGGGTGGTCACAAGAAGCTAAAAGTCAAACTGTCCATCCTTCAGTCTGGTAAAACAAGACCCTTTCCCTACAGATAGATTAAAAGTAGTAAGAGACTAAAGGTCAAGGCTGGACAGGCTACAGCTTGGGTTCCTTCTCCTCCTAGAACCACTCACATCTAGGAGCAAGAAAACCAATATGTACAGGAGAAGGCATTTGTACTCCTAAAGTTTTGCTCTTTGCAAAAGGCAAAAAGCTGCTAAGTGAATTCTGTACACATCAGCAAAGAAAGAAAAAAATCCTGGTGTCATTAAAACTCAAATTATTAAACTTATTAAACTTAAATTATTGACTTTTTTAAAATGAGAAATATCAAAACAAGTATAGCTGTGATTCTTGGTATGCAAATCAAAGCTAGTCCTCTCTTAACTTCATCATTGCCAATGGAGAAATCCATTGGGAATTTCTGAGGGATAGCTTAGGGAAGTCTGGTTGCAAATTCAAACCTAGGGGAGGGGAATAGAAAAGCTGAGTCTGGCAGCATCTAGAAACCAGAGGGCTGACAACGTGAAATCAGCATGCTCCAGTATATCAAATTGGGTTTGGTATTACTCACGGAGGACACTTAGTGACTTCTGTTTAGGTAATAGGTTGATTTCCACACAGGCTATTCTCTTTATTTGTGCTAAGCAGCTGTTATATTAAAGGGCTCGGAGTTTTCTTATTTATTAATGTCGACAGGTCATGTTCTGCTTTCAATTAAGCCAATAATAAAATTTAATTCCACCTCTATAAATTTGTTATGCCAATAATTGACCTGTATAGAAATAGGTGCAACTTATGGTGGAATTTTGATGACTAAATGTAATCTGTAGAAATGAAACACCTTTACGTACTTCTAGAATCATAAACTTTCTAGTTAGATCTACACCTGCCAGTTATATGCCTCTGGTACCAATCTCAGGCGTTACAAGGTGCTGAATTCAAAAGTCATCAGGTCTTATTTTATAGTTTTTAAGAATCACTGATAATAATCTCTACTTGTTCAGCTGTCTTCATAAAACTCATTAAACAAAGTGAGAAAGGTTTTAACTAGCACAGCACACAAATTCTTTGCTTCTTCAGTAGTTACTTTCTGATTGCAGAACTTTTGATTTATACTTGAGATTAAGTCTTTCCTATCATTTATTGTCAAAGGTATTTCCATGTGTGACAACTTTTAAACGCTGGTTATGATTCTTAATGTTTAAGATTTTTAAAGGTATTTTAGCAAAGCCCTCTGGGTTTTATTCCGACTCTAGGGTTTGTTTAAGCTGCCCTAGTACATACAGTCCTAATTAAAAACTGTCTTGAATCTCAAACTGTTAGTCAGAGTGTTCTCAAGAGAAGACTCTCTCCTCTTCTAAGGATGTATGAAGGAACAATTAAAACAATAACAATATCCATAAAAGTTAGGAGTAGCTAAAAAGTCTCTGTAGAGGATTAGGAAAATTCTCAAAACGGAAATTCTCAAAACTTTGGTGCCACTGCATGGCGATAGGAGTTATTTAAAAATATAAAGGAGACTTTTACATTTGCAGAATCTTTCCAGCGTGAGGCAGTTGTAAGTTTGGAGTGTTCATCAGCCATATTGGAGTAGGGGATAGAAATGTCCCTGTTGCACTTCTGTCCCCTGACAGACTGACTGCTGGGATACAGCAGTGATTTGTGCTGGATAGTCCCCTCACTAAAATACATACTCACTCTAATCTTTAAAATACTTTCATTCCCTTGCTGATATCTTCAGTTAATTCAATCAGTTCTTTGCAGAGTTCAAATAAAGGATATCTGTAGATTAACTTTTGTCTAACTGTGAGATAGGTGTCAGTGCAAATACGTGCTTCTCTCCATAACTGGGATTGTTGACAGTTTCTTGAATCCACTGAGGAAGTTCTTAAAAAGTAAGATGGATAAGCATCTCCCACCAGCACTAGTTGAGGTGTAGTTAGTCCTGGTTTGGCATGCAGGAGGCAGAATTTGTCAGCATCTCTAATTCCCTGCCATTTCTGTCTTACTATGGGTCTGTGATGTGTCCCTATCATAGGGCATATGAGCTCTGTATATTACATGTATATAGAGATATAGAGACTGCTCTATATATTGCATGATATTATTCTTTATTAATCTCTGAGCCTACCTAATTGCTGGATTATGGAGTTTGAATTTCCTAAGGAACTGTTCCATGTGCCAGATTCTCACTTGCAAGGTAAGCTTGCATTAGCTGGCACAAAACCAATTCTTAACGTCTTGTTTTGAAGTCTGGGTTTTAGAGATTTTGCCAGCTCAGCTGCACTGAGCACAGGAATGAAACCACATAATCCTCCCTGCAATAATTCAGGAACTCCTCAGAGTTTCTTGACAGCTGCACATCAATTCTGCACCGACCTGTGGTTCAGAGATCCAGTGGTCTCCAAGCATGTGCAGAAATAAATTGGTGATTGCTAAGATTTGTGATCTGAGGTAAATAAAGCTTCCTGTCATCATGAGCAGTATCCCAAGTCCAGCAGAAAGAAGCTCAGGTAGTACTACAAATACAGAGAAAAAAGATCTTGCAACAAAAAAAAAAGAAAAAGCAAGGTAGGGGAAAATAGCTCTTGTTTGGGGAACATGCTGCCAGGTTTGGGAGCAGAGTGAAGGAGCACAGGAATAGTGGTAGAGACAGAGGCTCTTTGGCTTTGGGAGGCAAGGTTGTCCCCTGAGCAGGGGGACACAACTCCTGGATCACAGCGGTGGGATGCAAAACTCTTGCTGGGGATGGGTTTCAACTACAGAACCAAACTGCCTCAGTCCTGACCCTGATATTTAGTAAAATTTTTTTTTTTTATAAAAAGAAGTAATCAGTGTTTTCAGATGGCAATGCTTATAGCGTAGACTGAGCTGCAGCCTTTTGTGGCTTCAAAATCAGTGAGACCTGAATCATATCCAGTGAGTTGGCCATTTTGTTAATCAGAAAATGGACTGCAGGGGATCTCTGAAAATGTCCATTACTGAGTTATAGGGAGAGTAACTGCTGTTTTTACCACCTTTTGACTTCAGTCTTGACAAACACATATTCATTGCAACTCAAAAAGTACAGACTCTGGTCTTAAGAAAAAAGGTCCTGCAAGCTGGGCATCTTAATATTCGTTCAATCCTCTCTGTGAATTTTCCTAGGAAGCCCTAGTTTTGTAGCACCTAACAAAGACCAAATTGCAATACCCATTTCAGGAGCTCAGCTGGTGCCATAGCCTCCAGAGAGGACAATGTGAAGCTTAGATGGGCTGAGTTTTCCAGCATCTAATCTCTCCCCTCTGAGGGGATGTGATTAGTTCCTTAAGTTAGGCTGCGTCTACCTTAGCAAGTGGTACAGCACAGTAGGAGTGGACCAGAATACGAGAATTTTGTGTGGACAATCCTTCATTTACTCTACATCCTCTGTGATGGCTTAATATGTACTAGGGTTAGTCAGGTTTGCTTGCCCAAGCATGCCCACGTTGCACAGAGCTGGAAGGAATGACAGCCTTACTTCTGTGCCCAGGCTACTGCTCCACAGAGGCATCCTGGAGGAACAGACACTGCTTCTCCTGGCTGCCCTTTTCTTAGGCAAGAAGCCATGGGCCATGAGGTTCTAGTAGTCTTCTTTGCTACAACTGCTTTTGTCCTCATTCACATGAAGTTCTGGCCGCAGCAGACAAGCTCAGGAAGGGGAGAAGGTGGAGATTGCATTGTCTGTGGGATGGCCCGCAATGGGTGCAAAATTTGTGAATGTGTGAGCCCACTATGAAGAGCTTGTGTTGTGATTCCACTCTCGCTATTCTTGCTGCATGCTCAGATGCGGGAGAGCTGAGTGGTGCTCCCTGAGTGTGAATGTTCCCAGCGCCCTCCAAGCGCATGCTCAGCCCTCAGCACCTTCTGCAGTTGGTTAGGGCACCCATGGGGGTGCCTGTATGCAGAAGTTGCCCTCATTGCAAAGGTGTGTGACAACACTGACAATCCAGAAATGGCACAAGGGAAGTGAATCATATCACCATCCTTCACAGTGTGTGCCAGTGACTAATGTAACATGATAGACTGCTGATCCCTGCCTATTTCAGGTGTTCACTCAGATGACGTTCAATCCACCGTCATCTTAGGGTACGCATAGTTACTACAGCTATGTTCTCCCTCGTCCTTTATGCCATTTTGTACTTTCCCTACATGGTGGCATGGGCCTGGGACAGCTGTTCCAGCAGCTTCCAGGAAAGCTCATGCATAGTGTGGGGTCCTCCATGGGCTTCACGTGGATACCTGCTCCACCATGGACCTCCACGGGCTGCAGGGCACAGCCTGCCACACCATGGGCTGCACCATGGGCTGCAGGGGAATCTCTGCTCTGGTGCCTGGAGCAGCTGCTCCCCCTCCTGCACTGGCCTGGGGATCTGCAGAGTTGCTGCTCTCACATAGGCTTACTCCTATCTTCCAGCTGTTGTTGCACAGCAGCTTTTTTTCCCCTTCTTAAATATGTTATCATAGAGGTGCTACCGCCATCACTGATCAGAGGTGGGTCCATCTTGCAGCTGGCTGACAGTGGCTTTGTCGGACTTGGAGGAAGCTCCTGACATCTCACAGAAGCCACCCCTGTAGCCCCACTGCTACCAAAGCCTTGCCACACAGACCCAATACAATGTGGCAGAAAACTTCAAATAGACTGAAAAAGGTATTAAGCATGCTGGTGAAGGAACAATCTTTCTGTATCTGTCAAACACAACTGATGTGGCTGAGTACTCTACAGACCAGGCAGCCCTAAGACGGTGACTGGTGAATGTCAGGAGGAAGGACCAGTAGAAGATGATTGTTTTAAAATCAACTTTTGTAAACCAGTAAAAAAACCAACACATTTCCTACAGTTAGTCAAGAAATTCAGCATTGTCATCTGCAGGGACCAGGCACCCAAGCTGCCAGGACTTTTGCTCTCACCCTAAATGACAATCTGTATCCTCAGCTGTGCTAAAAATAGTAGGGTTGATCTGAATTCATGAAAAACCCTGTTGTGATAAGGTTTTCTGTTTTGTAGTTCTGTTTTCTTAACCTTGAGGTCTTGCAGCTTCCTAGACTACATCAGCACCTCACAGCAGACAGAGACATCAGTAATGTGTAACATATGATAATGTTTTAAAGGGGTATGAAAAAACATTTGCAGAGAAAGCTATTAATAAAATAAACAGGTTGGTGTGAAAATTTTCAACCTAATTTTCAGCTTTATTCAGACTGTTGGTGGCATTTTATTTCCTGTTGGACCTAATTAGGTTTATACAACATACAAAGTATTTTCGCTGCAACTAATCACTTCAGACTTTAGAGAGTCAATCAGACATGTGTTGATAGGGATAGGCATGTTCAAGGCAGGTTTGGGAAAAAATGCATAATTCTTGAGATCTTTGAATAGCTAAAAAAGTTTGGGAAAAACTGTCAAATAAGAAGCCAGACCTTATGCTTTGGAGATGGTAATGAAAAATTCTGTTCTGTTGACTCTGTATTTTAACGTGCGTTCATACTCAGAGAAGAAACATCCAGATTCAAACAGAACTGTCATTGTTGTTTCACTTCAGACATCTCTTATCCAAATACTTAGGAATCTTAAAGGGTGTTTACATTTTTACGGGCTTTCTGTGCTATGAATATGAGACTGTCATGTATAGGTGCTTACAGTTGCAATGGTAGTATCATAATCCTTGAAAGAGCATTGTAGTTGCCAGTAAACTAGATGAGGGGCTTCAAGCAAATCATGAGCTGAACTAAAAGTCTATCTTGTATTTTTCTCTACAGTTATGTCACTAGTGGTGGTGTTGGTGGTATTATTATTATTATCATCATCACCAGCAGCAGCAGCATCCCCACGCATAATAATCATACCTTTTCTTGTATAATCTGAAACTAGTATAAAATAGACCTGATAATGTGCCTGCTCAGCAATTTGGGGGCAAAAGGATAAAGCAATTTGCTTTGTGTTTCATGCTGCTTTTGCAAATATATTCTGCAACTGAGTCCCATGTCTTCTCTGCATAATTTGAATCTCTTTATCCTGTGTATTGCTGATACCATCATGAAGCTGGAAAAAGGACATACTGCAGAAAGCAAAGAAGCTTCCCCATATTCAGTTCTAATGGCAGTCTCCCTTGATTCTACCTGTTGCCTATACTTTTTTCTCCATTTATCTGACTGTAATACAAAGGTTTTTGAGGCTATTTCTGTCACAGGAGCTCTGTCAAAATCCACTTTAACTAGACGAATAGGAAGACAAAACAGTTCAACAGAATCTTTCAAAGGTGTGATAGTAGAAATCTCTGGGATTTTTTTTAACAGTTAATATTTGAGACTTGCTTTCCTTGAATGATGTATTGCTTTTCTATGCTGTTGTCTCATTAAAACCAGCTCACACATGACAGGTGGATGGTTTTAAGTGCTTCTTTAGTGTAACAGAAGTCAGTGACGTAAAGCTAGATGGTCGCTGTAAGCACTGCAAAGTCACAGACCCTTGTCTGCAAGAATCCATTCCTGTATTAGCATTACCAATTTGCTTACAAGACCCAAATAATGTTAAACTAGTTTGTCTATACAGTGATTTAAAGACAGATAAGTTAACACCCATAGCTAATCAGGTTTGTAAATAATTAGCCTGACAGCTATGAAAGGATGTGAGAACATAGCCCTGCAGAATAAGAAGTAATACCTGCAGACTTGTTTGCACCATTTTTTCTCATCTTTGTTCTACCTTGGGCTACAGGTCAGTGATCACCTTCAGTTGATCCATCAATATGAATTTCAAATGATATTCATCAGGAGCCAGTGAGAATTATTTGCCTTTTTGGTGCTTAACAACACTTTTTTCTTCTGTGTAAAGCTGAGATTAAAAAATAATTAATCAATTACCTATGGCTGTGGATCAGGTAGTTTTCCTAACTTCTACATGCCTTCTTTCAGTTTTACCTGGGTTATTGTAGGGTTCTCTGTGACTAGTACAAATCATCAAAGAAAATAAAATGATCCTACCTGTTCCTTAAGTGTAAATTTGAATTAGACTGCACTGTGTATGTTCCCTGGGTTGTACAAACTGGAGAAACTGCGGTATTTAAAAATAATGGTCTGTAGCAGGATTCCCTCATGGACTTTCTGCTACAAATTCAATTTCCCTGGAGAAAGAAATAATAGAATCTTTTTTACGATCCCCACTTTGTCTATGACTTTAGAAAATGTTTATGGTTGTTAGAACAGCATACTTTAATTAACATCACCTGGTCAAAGCGCAGTCTTCCCGTAATGAAAACATGCAGGAGGTTCACCATGCATGGGTATTACTGTGCCTGGCGTGCAGTAACATCTGTAGCCACCCAGGAGCAGTATGTCTCAGCAGGGTTTATGTTCAGGAGAGGTCTAGCATACTGTTAAAAATAGATTAGTTAAAATATTCCTGCAAAAAAATAGCCAGGTATAATAATATATATATAAATATATAACACACAATGCTTGGGCAATTCAGGCTTCATAACAATCTGTGTAAAATTTCTACTTATATTTACTAGCTTTTTCTTTCTATTTTTTTCTTTGCATTTGTTTTCTGGCCTAAATACAGGCAGTCTCCCTGAGCCTTGTCCTTATTTTTGCCAACTTTTCTCAGTATCTACCGAAAATTTTATGCTGTGGCCATCACAGTGGTATCTAAGGAACGTCTTCCCACACAAAGGTGCTTCAGTGGAAGGCACAGGAAGACCCAGACCATAAATTAAAGTGTGCCCGAAAGAAGTGAAGAGCATTTGTTAATTTGTAGTGTGAAGTTACTTCAGAACTTCAATTGGATCAGTTTGGGCCAGTGTCCCAACTTACTTTATTCAGTAACCCTGTGTGGAAATGCAGTTAATGTTAGGTAGAAAGTTGCAGCTGCTACATCCCTTAGCAGTTCTTAATGAATACCGACTCTTTGCTTTCCCTCTTGCTTTCCTCTAGTAAAAGTGGAAAATCATCTTGTGATTCTCCCATCAGAACTATAAAATACAATTCCTCCTGGATGCAAAGATATTCCTAAAGGAATACAAAGCATTCTTTCAAACATTGGCTGTGTAATGAAAATGAGCACAGAGAGGAAGGAGTATAGTCATATCTAGATGGTGCTTTATAGCTTTAAATGGCAATAAGGAACAACAAAGCAAGTTATTAACACCACTCAGAATATTTCAGATCATCAGAATGTGTCAGTAAATAAAGGCATATGCTTTCATTTGAAAATGTTCCCTTTTTTTCTGAGCTTATCTGTATGCAATCATAAATTTTCATTGGTGGTTTAACTTGGAGTAGACAGCACTTGTGCATTAACGTTGTGTATGGAATGGTTCAAAATCTTAAGTATCAAACACGCAAGTTAAATTGTCCGTTTTCATTGCCAAGACAATGCACATCTCTAGACTTCTTAATATACTCTGAGCCTGAAATGGAAAAGGCAGCAGCTGCTTTTGATGATATCAATTGCAACTCTGACAGATGGTGATGAACAATGTGAAATCAGTGTTTCCCAAAAACATTTTATAATTGAAGATCTTTACTGCCTGATTTACCACCAGTACTCCAGTAAAAAACATGTAGATTTATGCTGTAATAGTATAGTTGGTCTTTGTGAGATGTAATTCATTGGATTCTTTCTCTTGGTGATGTGTGTTAGAGTGCATAACATCTCCAGCGTAGACTGGAGATAAGTGATACTGATACAGTTCTTAGATATGTGCAGGATATGGAAACAGAAAACAAATTTATTTTTAAAAAAACAGCTGTGCTAGCAGAAATTTGCTGCCTTGCCTGGGCATTTATGGAATTTAACTTGTTTAATTGCTCCTTGCAACTTGGTTGTCTCAGTTGCCCTATCTGGTGCCACACCATCTCTTTCACTTAGTCTCAGTGAAAAAATGAAATCCTTCAAAGATGTTTCTAATACTCCCAGCAGTACAAGGCAGATGAATTTTTCCAACACTTCTGAAACGTGATCCGAGGTTCAAAACCAATCGCCTGCCCGGAACATGGAATCATACCTCCTTGCTAAGTATTTTGTCTGTGATCAACACGTTAAAAACAGGCCATCTTTTAATGTTTTTTTAATGACAGTGATTCTACTATATTGGGTAATAATTGTATCACCCAAAATATAAATAAAAAATAAAGAACAATAAAGAGTATTTACTTATTCTGCTCTTTGAATAGCATCAGACGGGTCTCCTGGAATTGGAATTAAGCACTTGGAATATGTTCTGCAGGATGATCTTTTCTGTTCTTGATATGAATATTACAATAAAGAGCAGGGTACTTGGGACATAGGATAATGCCGTTTCTTTTTTCACATTCCTGTCCATTAAAGTGTGGTTTTTCATTAGATACTGGTTAAAACAGCGTTGGAACATGAAAGTTGGGAGAATTAGGTGCAAGAAGTGGGAGGCAACATTATGTAAAGAGATTGTTTTCATACTATTATGTGCAGTTATTTCTGTTATGCTCACCTTATAAACAGATGTTGAAAATCAGAAAGTGTTTAAAAATAATATCCAAGGCCTTGGGAACTTGCACAGTATCAAGAACCTACCAAAAGCAGCACAATCTATTGAACTTACCAAAGTGACAGTTAAGAAGGGAGTCAGTAGTTACATGCGCAGAGGCTTTTGATGCTAAAGAGCTCTTTCATCTAGTAGACAATGTATAATAACATTTTCTGGTTATGAGTGGACACTGGATAAATTCAGTTTGAAATTAAGGTTCAAGTCTGCAGGCAGGTAGCTGCTGCAGTAACTCCACGAAAAATACAATGAACTCGCTTGATCTCAGTAAGTCTCAACTTGGGATGTGTCTTTGAAGTATAGATTATTTACCTAATCAAAGATGAGGAAGGAATTATTTTAATTAAATCTTATGGTCTGCATTGTGTAGAATGTTGGACTGGGAACATTATCTGTCCTTCCTGGACCTAAAATCTATGAACCTAGAACTAGAATATTTATGGAGCTGGTTTTAACATAAACACAGGTCTTTAACACAGTTGTGACAGAATGAAGTGTCCTTTAAGTGAGAGTAAATGTAATTTATGCACACTTAAAAGGCACTTTGCACTGCCTGAGTAGTGTGAAGAGGCCTTGTTATAGTGACAATAAATCCACAGTTGTTTGGGAATAAAAGGGACGCTCATGATCATTTGGTGTGACTTATGGCAGAATACAAGCTATAGAACTTCATACAGTATTTCCCACATCAAGCCCAATGATGTGTGCTTGATCTTTTGAAGAGGTATTCTGTTTTATGTCTTCGTATCAGCTTCTTGATTCCCAGCACTCAAAATCTAGCACACCTCTAAATTTCTTTTTCAAAGAGAAGCCTGTTAGGTGAAGAGTGTAAAATTTTTCATTGCCTTTTACATTCACAGACTGACTTTATCTGGTGAATTTTGAAGAAAATGGGAGTAAAAGTAGATGATCTGCTTTTAAGAGAGGGCCTGAAAAATGCACTTTCTCCACTGCACTAGTTTTCCTCTGAATAATCCCAATGTGTTAGGCTAGGTTATCTTCCTGAAATTTGTAAAGATGATTAGTTGTACAGAGAAACATGATTCTTTTGATTCTGATAAAAAAAAGCTTGCTTTTGTTTGACTGAGATACAAAGATGTAAATCATAGTCAAAGCTAACAGCATAA
Organism: Falco rusticolus; assembly: GCF_015220075.1. Lineage (NCBI taxonomy): Eukaryota > Metazoa > Chordata > Aves > Falconiformes > Falconidae > Falco > Falco rusticolus. The sequence goes on from NC_051192.1 coordinate 81,577,058, forward strand.
GTGGTTTTGAATAACTGTTATATCAGACTGCATTGCCTCTGGGGCATGTTACAGTCGTCTTAAAACAGTATCAGTTTTAGGATTATGTTCTGTCCCAGTACAGTCTAGGGGATCAGTTCACCATGTCCTGAATATAGCTACTGTGCTGTGGGAGCTGGATCAGGCTCTAATGCAAAAATCTGATGTCATTAGACGGTTCTACCAAGGTTTCTTAAAAGGACTTTGCCAGTCTTGTCTGGCACAGGTCCACAAACATGAACACATGTTTGGCAGCAGGTGTGTCTGCTCAAATACCCCCTTCAAGGAAGAAAAAAATAATTTAAATTGAATCTTTTTATTTAATTTATTGTAATTCATTTACTTTCATTACATCTGTTTTGTACGCTTAATGTGTCTTTTTTCTCTGCTCATGGCCTTCTAAGTCATACGTTTATTTGCAGAAGGAACAGTCTTAGCTGTCTAAAAATAAATGTTTGCCAGTATTTGTTAGTCTTTACCAGTCTATAAATAAATACGTACAAGAAACTTATGAGTGGTAATGCTGGAAATTATATTATGCTGAAAAGTTATTTTCTGAAGTGAAGTAACAATATCTACGTCAGCTATAATGTCTATTGGGTATCCACCATCTGCTTTCCTGAAACTGAAGAAGTTGTGAAAAACTCAGATTTGTTGAGGGAAACAGTTTGAGTTAAACATCTCAATACCTTTCCATCACCACTGAAGAAGGCTAGTAATTATTAGGGAAGTAATTTGTGGGATCAACAGTTTTGCCTGTTGCTTTACTATGACAGTGACATAGTTATCTGTGTTTATGGGGAACAAGAACAAAAGAGGCTTCTTACGATCTTTACGGTAGTATCTGCAAGAAGGGGCTTTTAACATGAAGGTCTGTAAGACCTTCATTGAATATCAACTTAGTGACCATGGTAAATACTGAAAGATGAGGAGGAAATAGTATTTATATATCACAGAAGAACACAGTGGAACAAGGTCTCATCTGAACTAGACCTTTGAATTTTTTAATGCATTAATAAATATCAAATGTGACATTATTAGGATATTTTTTTTCATTTACTGTCTAGACTAGTTCACCTAACTCCTTTTTCTATTTGTGTAGTTAAGATATTGTTATTAATGTTGGATGTCTTGAAACTAGTTTTTCATACCAGCTGTTAGTAGAGTAGATAAAGATAAAAATGATCATATAGAATGTTATATAAAACATGAAAATCTCAAATGATGGGGATTATTGATGTACTTTTGAAGTGTTGCCAAATATTATTACCTCCATTATGTTTATGGATTTAATGCACATACAGGATACTTTACTTGGGAAAATTCAATAGATCTTGCTGAAAGCTCCTGAGTCCCTAATTAGCAGAGTGCTTTACAGAAGCTTTTTGGCTGAATGTCTCGATAAACCAAAAAACTGCAATACCCTCCACAGCCAGCCATCATGCATTTCCCTGGAACTGGTCTCAGACAAAAGCAGTGGGAGAACGTCCCTGTCGGGTCCTGGGGCACCTCTTGCAATGCTTCTTCCCAGCTTTCTCAGCTTCCTAAAACACTGCATTTTTTCTCTGCTGAACAATGTGCTGAAAATATCTTAGAGCTCTTTTCAGAAGTTCTTCATTTCCTGGCAGCCCCAGGTCTGTTCTGTAACACCTGTAGCTTTTAAATCCAGTCATGGGATACTTGCTTACATTCTGACTTCAACATTTTGCCTTGCTGGATATTATTACTATAGTATGGCATTTCATATGTATGTGTGCCAGATAAGCAACCAGCAAAAAGTGCAATCCATAGAAAAACTTAGATATATCTCTGGAAGGGAGATAACATGGAGAAAAGATTGCATTAAGGATAAGAAAGACAACGGTTCACTTGTAAGAATAAATGATTGAGTTGGTTTAGCTAGGAAAGCTTCTTCAAAGCTGCAAGTAAAATTGTATTTTAATGTTATGACTAAAATCAAGAGCCAGCAGCCAGCCTCTGATGGCAGTGCTTAAAGTCAGTGCTACACTGGAGAAGTTCAGCAGCAGGTTGCTTTCTGCATATTCCCATTCATAATGGAGTTAGGTAGTCAGGGTGACTGTCCTTGTGATTTATACCTTGTGCATTACATTCATATTTATTATTACTATAACTTCTTAAATACGCTAGGTTTTTCACATAGATACAGTCTAGAAAAGAGTTCATATTTCAGAGTTTTATAATTCATGCTACAGTGAAAATGGATAAAAGATATTTCATTAAATACTTCCCAAATAACTAATTATTCTGTAAGAGAAAGCTCAATGTATTCTTTCTCATTCAGCATTAAAAATCCTTTTAGACCTTTACTGGAAACTTCCATCTACTATCATTAAACTTTTTAAGAACTCTTCATACAACATAGATTTGCCTTCTGCATTGAAAAAGAACCCCCTTCAAACAGCTGAAACTAAGGTAAAAAATGCTCGGATAAAACCTGGTAAAATGCAAAGAAAGCAGACCAACTAATGTTTACCCGGGAACTATGTGCTCAGAAAAGTGAAATGTCAATGACTTTAATTTTTAGTGGATAAGAAATAGAATGTTTTAGGAGACAAATAGAAGTATGTATACATCCTATTTAAAAGTTATAGAAATGATTAGTATTGCTATCAGACTACTTAACTGAACATTTTAAAGTGTGATAAAGTAAGACTAAGACCAAAATATTGTATTCTTTTAGTGATTTAGAAATAAAGGGGTGAAAAAAAAGCAGTAAATGCATGCTAAGTTAAAGAGGTCATCAAATGAAAAAATGGCATGGTTTTGGTCAATGTTTCAGTTCAAAATAGAACAACAGGTCATCAACTTAATCAAAATGATATTTCACCTTTTTTTGAAAAATGCATCCCAAGATTTCTATTTTAATATGCACAACTTCTTTGCAGTTGGAAGATCATGACCTCATGTTGTTTAAGTTTAATGAACAGTAAGCAAAATGCATTTCAGACAGTTCTATATATATATAGTCAAGGAGGACCTTGAAGTATTAAATATTTTATTCAACAAAAGTTAAAATGAGATGTATCTTACCTCATATGATTTTATAGATTGTGATTTGTATGTTTTTCCTCCTTACTTAAATTAACCACATGACACAGATTTGACACAGAAACCTTTTGTTAAACCTTGGTGGAGTAGTGAATAGACACTTCTGCACAGATGGCTTAGGGCATAGATTTGCAGCACAGGAAGCCCAATGTGAAGCATTACAGCTTTTACAGAAGTGCTGCAGCCTTGCAGCTTCTAATCACTTTTTGATTACAGGTCCTTACACCTTCCTCAAGGAGATATGAACATGTAATGGACATGAAACTACTGATAACAGACTTGTTTTTCTTGGTTATTTTACACCTTAGAAGTAATTCTCAGATTTACATCCACATACTGAGCAGATATGGGATAAATCTCTAGAATATATTACAAAATATGAATGTGTAAAAAGGGGAGCCCAATCGCTGGGTGGCTACCTAGACTGGATGAGGGAGTACTGCAGCTAGAGTTTAACTTTTGGCACTTCCTTAACTTTCAGCACAGCCTCCTGCAAGAGGAAGGACACATTTGTGTAGCAAGTTTTTTTCGTCTTACACCTACTTGGAACGTTGCTCAGGTTTCTTGGTATTTTTCCTCAGGTTCCTTCCACTGCTGAGGAGTTACAAACAGTGAGAAGAATTTATAATTTCTGAAAGACAGACAGGTCTTAGAAGAAACTTTGCACTAAGTAGGATGTTGAGACTATCCCAGCCTTTTGATAGTGCCCTCCTTGGTCAACATTTAAATCCTGTTTTTCTCCATGCCTTAATTTCCCTCTGTGGCACTTTTTAGTGTCTGTCTTTGTGGCTCCTTCTTGCAGCCCACACACCAGGAGTTGAAGACAACTAGTTAATGTTAACCAGTGTTGCATCTATGTTTAGGTTACATGTGTATTTGAAAGAAAAACATCTATCATGAGACAGAGAAAAGAGAAAAACAGAACTTTGGGTGCATGACCTTTGCTTTGTGATTCTTTGATCAAAGCATTATGGTAAGAGCAGGAATACAAGGCTTCCAAGAAGCCAGCTGCTACTGGTTTTTGTTGGCTGTACCACTACATCTTCATGGATGGAGGCACATCTAGTTCAGGCCTATTTTCTTTCTTCTTCCCTCCCTCTAGATTCCATTTCCTTCTTCTTTCTTCACCGCAGCCACAGTCCCAGGTGAAGGGCTCCAGCTTCACAAGGTCCTGTGCTAGACTGCACAACTGGTAGCAGCAGAAACTGCAGTAATGTCTACAGGCAGTGAACCCACAACCGGTGCCTGCCATGGACAGAGGGCCTCCTGGACCAAGGCCAAGACAGATCAGCATGGGTTGTGACTTGCTGGCTAATGCAGAATGCATCCAGGACTTTCACATGGGACAAATGGAAAGTCACACACCCCAAGGAGTGCGTGCTATGTGGCAGAAGAGGCAGAGATGCTCTGAGTTCACCTCCTCTCCCACTCCAAGGTCACCTTCAGATGCAGGTAGAAGACTCTTATCTGCTGCTGGCTCTACAACAACTAAATTGAATGTCAGTACAATTACAATTAAGATGTATAAGAACAAGCTTTTTCTTCCTTTGTACCTCATGAGTCTGTCCTGTTGCTCACTCTCTGTGAAATGTGGAAGCATGGTTAGCTGACAGATAAAAATACTACAGTTCTACAACTGCTCTAAATAATCATTGCCATACTTCAGTGGTCACCCACAAGAAGCAGTTCCTTACAGTCATTTGGGTTTCTGGAGTTCTCTTTTTCAATGGGAAACAAGAGCTAGTCTAAGAGGTGTTTTAGGCTCAGATAAACAGCAGCATCAAGTTCTCTCAATCTGCCCCCAGACCCAGGTAGACACAGACAATTTATGTCTTCTATGACTCTATCGATTTAATCTGAGCTAGACATAAGCGCTCACAGGCCAGTTATTTAGCAAGTCTATTTATGCTGACTTTTCTAATTTTGTTTTCAGTATGTCCTCAGGAATAGAAGTCTAAAAAAAAGCTGTGCCAGAATAAATCCTTCCAGTGCTCTTTATAACTACATTGCCCCTCATTTGTTTTTGCTATTGAAAAGATAGATGGTTTGTTTTGACATAAAAGAAAAATGGATTTTGTATGTAGCAATAACCATGAAGTTTAAATGAAAAGGCTAGTCTTTCTTATTGGATTAAGAAGAAATTGATACAATTTAATGACTAAAGGAGTCAATATACTGTTGTGGAGAAAAAATATTTTAGTTATATATCTGAACTTTTTCCCTGGATAGATTTTAATAATCACATATTGAATTTGTTCTCATATATTGTATTTTCTTTGTCAAGCTGTATTATCTTATTTATCTCTGTGAACACTGTCATATAATATATACACTAGGAAGATTGTTCTTAAAAGAAAACAAAACTAAACAGAAAAACTCCATAGGACTATTAAACCAGTATAATCCAGTATAATAAACCTTTTTGGAAACACAGCAGACTGAAAAGTATTAATATTTATAGCAATTTCTGGCAGGATTTGGTTTTACGTTTTCTCTAAATACATCTGCAATTTGCAAGATTGTTAAGTATCTTAGAATTAAAGATGACAGAAGTTTGCATTTAACTTAAAAGTGACATTCTCAGAAATGAACTCTGGTTTGTGACCGTACTTTCCCTGTACAGGCATCAGCATCTATATTCTACTTCCAGAGGGGCAGAATGCCTTTTAACCTCTCAGCCTCAACTGACCAAGAAATGTAGTTGGCCACCATCTGAATGCATCACACAAGGTTATGATGTTTCTAAGTTATAAGATAATATAAATCCCTGGCAAATAAAAAATAATCTCCATTTATTGTTCTTTCAAACTCATAACACAGTGAATCTGACATAAAATTCAAAAAGTAGGGAACGTAACACAAAATTACTTTAAAAGCTTTTTGAATTTACATTTTCTTATGCAGCTCTGACTCCTGAGGAGAAGAACATGCCTTCCACTGTTTTACAAGTTAAAGTACTGAAAGGCTGGTCTTAAGCCTACCTCTGTGTGTATTTAAATGTACATCAAAATATTCAGAGAAGCTAAATAATTTATTATGCTTCTGCTGATCTCACACACACACACCCCCCCCTTAATATTCTCTGTGAAAGCATTTAGTGAAGCCCTAAAATGCTTAAACATAAGTAACTACGGATAAGTACAAAAGATTTATCTAGTATAGCACATTTAAGGAATCAATAAAGACCATTAGCTGTTTTAATTAAAAATAGACAATAGATGGCTTTTAAGTAAAAAATTCAACAACTTCATTAATCTCTCCAGACTGGTCCTGCCAGAAGAAATAGTACTTTCAAAATATGAACAATTGAAAACCCATTGATTGCCATTACTACCAAAGAAATTAACCCATGGAACACTAATCAATGCCTGTGTTTCTTCAGGAGATAATCACAATTGCTAAATCTAGTTATTGCTTGCTCTCAGTACTCTATCATATTTATGTCTTGTTAGAATTGTATTGATCTTCCATCACACAACAATTCTTCAATTACTTAGCATGCTGACAAGGCAGCACTGTCACAACAGGTGCGGGCAATTAAGCAGTCAACATTGTGAGAGCCATGCAATTTACACCATGTCACTTTTTATAGATAATGTTATTGGTGAGGTGTGTGTACCTCGAGGCAGCATTATTGTGTATTATTTAGGAATTCCCAAACTAGCAAAGTCATGTGCTCATTTTGTCACTGGTAGCATCTTATTAGTTCACTGCTACTTTAAAGAGGTTGTTTATTTTGCTCTTTAGGAGATAAATATGTGTTTGTCCACCATTGACCTAGAAATCTGAAGTATGCTGGCTTCTTTCATAGCAGCAGTATTTATACAAACAGTTTGCACCTTGCCTAAACTTTGCCAAAGAAATGGAACCATTAAAATCTTGTTATCCCTTCATTAAGATGTTCAAAGGGTTGGCAAGGTTCATTAATGTAATTTCCGTACTTCTCAGAGACTTTTGTAATGTAAATGGGAAGTTTCATAAGCATGCACATACCTTTTTCAAAAACTAATCCAGAGTTACAATTCTAACTCTGGCAATTTTCTACCTCCAATAGTATAACTACCTCTACCTTCCTTCCCTGAAGCGGATCATGCCTCTGGCACTCTGTGAATACATCGTTAATAGGGCAAACCACAACAAAGAATGCATGCTCAATAAGGTGCAATTCATTCAATGTAGTAACTGTGAACAATACTCCTGGTGTATCTGCAAGAGTCAGGAAGAGGAACGTGCTGAGAAATCTTAGGAAATGATGCAGCCAGTCCAGACCTATAAGTTAGACGTGTCAGCCTGGCTTATTTCCATTTCCCTTCCAAGGAGAGTCCCAAACTGGCAGTCTGCACTCCTGGTCTCTACAAGTTAGCATCCTAAGGGCAAATCCTTTTCTGTCTCCTTTTGTGCCCAGTCCCCAGGCTCCAAATTTTCTCTCCTTTCTTGTAGAGGTTAGATATTAAAGTGAGCGAGGACAGGTGGAAATGGGGTCTGTGATCCTGAAGGCTGCGATGACTTTGTGCTCAAAAGCAACTACAAGCTGAGCTGGGTTAGGGGCAAGGTGCTGCAACCACCCTGGTCCTACAGCTACACCTCTCACTTCTTCACCCCAGCCCCACCCCACCCCACCCCCCCCATCTGTAGTGGGAATGCTCTGAGAAATGAAACATGCAGAGATCATGGGAAGGAGGACAACACCCTCACAGCACCCTGTGGTGCCCAGGGAGGGCTGTCAATCATTTCAAGACACCAACGAGGAGCAGAAGGAGCTGTTAAAGCTGTTGAGCAAGGACTGTACCTTTTCCAGGGGGAAGGGAAAAGTGTGGGCAACGTGAATTTTTCACCCAGGATTGGAGACAATGATGGAAGAGTTTGCCTGGTATCCCACTCTTTCCAAAGCCTTGGAGATGTAAGCAGAGCTACAGCAAGCAATTCTGCCCCATTCAGAGCCAGTACTGCTAAACCATTTACCATTATTTTTCAAATAACTGAAAACTGTGCTTTCTTTCTCTAAAACTGCAGTAGTTGCCTTTAATATAGTGCATTTGTAGTAAAGGTTCAGGTAGTTACCGGCTGTGAATCTCCTCCACCTGCAGAAGTTCAAACCCCCATCTCCCAGAGATGCACACTCACCACTGTGGCTGGGTCATGGGGGATGTCCTGTTTTTTTTCCTGTTGAATCCATGCCAGCATGGTGAAAGCAATATTGGCCTGGTGGTGATGTGCAAAGAGAGGCTGTCTGAAGGATGTGGTGGCTGCCACTTGGAATTTAGGGCACTTGGGTGAAAGCAGAAAGTTTGGGACACTGGTCCTTATTCCCTGATTTATTGCTAGGGACTTAGTTGTCTCCAGAGCCTGGTTCATGTCTAAGCTTTATTGAGAATCAATTCAGACTTCTACATTCTGCCTAGGATCCAGTTTGGAAATCTTTCTCCAAAAATACGTGCTGCTTTTAATCCTGGGTGTGGCCAAACTGCTTCCCAAAGGGAGCTTCCAGTTGTGCATTTGCTGGTGTCCAGGACGCAGGTTGTGTGTGCCACTGCAAGAGAAGGAAAGGGATGAGAAGCAAGGCTATGGAAGATCCCCTTTGTCTTTCCACCCAAAGAGTCAGAGCAGTTAAGATGCTATTTATTCTTTCCTCTGAGAAACTCTGCCAAGACTTTGAGATGGACTGACTTTTCTGTAACTGATCGGCTAGTGTAACTTCTTTTCAATAGTCCTGTTGATTAGAACGTAGATCAATTACCTAAACAACAAAACTGTTGTGAGTATGAGCTGAAAGAAGCATGGGTAGTACTCATCTGAGCTGTTTCACACCTCAGAGGTTTTCAGCAGTTTTTCACAAGGTGGTTTTTATGTTTGTTTTGTTGGCACCAGAAGCCTATCCAAAGCAGCTCTTACCACACACCTACAGACACTGACTTACAAGGGGATAAGCCTTAAGATGCTCCAGAATCCACTCTTTCAAGTGCAGATGTCCTGTCTGCAGCACAAGATAGGGAGAAAGCATAGGGTGCAGTAGAGAGGACAGGCCAATATATTATTAAATTCTATAGTTTTGTGCATCAACTCTAAGAAATAATAATGCCCTGATCTTCTAGCATCTCTTCCCATCTGATCTTTACCTGGGTTTGACCCCACAAAAATCTTCATCTCTGCTCATGCCTTGGCGGGCCTGCAGGTGACCAAACACAATTGAGCAGCACAGCATGTTCAGTAAGAGACGGATTGCTTTGGCAACGACAGCTGTGCTCATGATTCCACTTATTGAGCAAACTTTAGTTAACAAACCAGCATGCTAAGATGGTGCTAGTATTCTTTCAGCATCATTTGTCATTTGCTCATGTTGTTTTAACAGCACAAAACCTGTTCACTCTGCAATTCTTATTGAATATGATGCTTAGCAGAACATTATTTACAGCCCCTCATTTTAAAAGTCAAGTGCCTATTGACCTTGTTGAACAGAGCTACCGTATCGTAAAAATTATTCTAAACATTTACTATTTCTGTAGGTCCCTTAATATATACTTCATCTCTCCAAGCTCTGACTTGACAAAGGACAGAAAGGTATTTTCATCCCCCATTTTACAAAAGAGGTTGTTAGTTCAGTCATGGGGCTAGTCATTCACAAAGCAGAGAGCAGCATCCATGACTCTAAAACCCCGGCTGCAATGCCTACAAAAAGATTGACAAAACTGAAAAGAAACAAAGCAAACTAATGGAATGTTGTTGTTTAACTTCTCTGGTGACATAAAGGAGTATGTTGGAGTGTATAAAGCAAGAAATTTCAGTGCTCATCCACTCAATTACTCTTGAGACCAGTTCTTTTAAGAACCTTTTGTACAATTTCCAGATAAACAAGGATCAAAATAATTGAAGCTTAGACCTTCACAGACCATCTCACTGAAGAATTTGAATGGCTGATGAACAATTTACCAGTTCATTTGTTTATAGTCTCTTTCTTCCATCTAACGGTCAGCATAAATACTCCTCAAAAATTCCATTAAGTTTTATAATTACTATTTATTGGCCACCCTGGTTTCTTTACTTCCAGCCTCTTCCATCTCTTGAGTAATTGATCTTCAAAATGCCTCTTTCTGGATTATGTATTGCTCCAATCCACCATCAGAGAGTTGAATTAGTGCAATACATCATAAAGTAGTTGCTAATCTATAACCCACTAATGTAACTACCTGACAACAGCATCTAGGGAATGCTTTGGCTTTGTAGCTAATGTTTGGCTTCAGTGTTCAAGTATTTAAGGTTATTTTTAAAATTATTTAATCAATAAAGAGTCTTAGTGAAAGCAACAGATCCTTGGTGGAAGAAGCCATTCTCAGTACAGGAAAAACATGGACCTGTTTGAGTCGTTCCAGAGAAGGGTCATGAAATTGAGCAGAGGGCTGGAGCACCTCTCCTATGAGGACAGGCTGAGAGAGTTGGGGTTGTTCAGCCTGGAGAAGAGGAGGCTCTGGGGAGACCTTAGTACAGCCTTTCAATACTTAAAGGGAGCTTATAAGAAAGATGGGGACAGACTTTTTAGTAGGGTCTGTAGTGATAGGACAAGGGGTAATGGTTTTAAACTAAAAGAGGGTAGATTTAGAGTAGATATAATGATGATTTTTTTTTTTGTTGAGGAATGTGAAACACTGGAACAGGTTGCCCAGAGAGGTGGTAGATGCCCCAGTCCTGGAAACATTCAAGGTCAGGTTGGATGGGGCTTTGAGCAACCTGGTCTCAAAGATGTCCCTGCTCATTGCAGGAGGGTTGGACTAGATGACCTTTAAATGTCCTTTCCAACCCAAACTATTCTATGATTGACTACAGTGAGAATTTTATGTGAATAAAGGGAACTGGAAATTATTTATATAATATGTCTTAGAAAATAGGATCACAAAGATGGGCTTGAAAATGTAAGGAAAACATTTTGGCTTTGCTTTCACAAATTCATGCTTTTTACTGGTGCCCAATCACTGAAACGCAGAGATTTTCAGGAACCCTGTCTCACTAATACACTTGTGTAGAACCCAGCACAGTCACGTTAAAACCAGCCCATTAAATAGGACAAAGCAATAGTGTTAAGAACAGGTTCCTGACGTGATTTTAGTCTGGACCAACTGGCTCTCTCACCAGCCATTCCCAGACCACTAACAGGGTTTGTCATGGTCAACAAATCATTCTCAATAAGAAGTCTGGATGTACACACCCTATTTTGAAGGTTAAGACAGTCAAAATAATATGGATATGAGCAGAACTTGCCAGCTGGCCTCAGAGCCAGAGAGCAGACCCAGCTGTTGTCATAGTCCTAGGCAGAAATGTCTGCATGTACATTTTCATCTAACGTTTTCAAAGCAACCTGAAGACAATAAAAGCTAAATTCCCAAAACTTCTCAAAAAAACAGTATTTCAAGAATTGAGAAACAACATCAAGAAAGGAATTTAAAAAGTGTTTGACTTTTTACAAAGCTAGCGTACCAGTCCCAATGTTTGTAAAAGCTGATATGTAAACAAATATATCAAACCTTTAAAAAATAAGAGTTTGCTTTAATTGTTTATGCCTTTTGCATATTTCTATATATATTTCAATACCTTTTTGCATTTGTATTGCACAGACCAGAGGAAAGAGTAGGCAACTATCAAAATAAACACATTGCAGGTTCCCAGCCAGGGTCCTTTGAAGACAAGGGCCTTCAAAACAACCATTTTTCAGATGAGCATGCTTTTCAACGTCGGATGTCTGGATTGGATTGCGTTGGGTTTTTTGTTTTAGAATTAGGTGAGTAACATTTCTTTATTACAGCCTTATTTATTAAATTCCAGACACAAAGCACATGCACACTCTGTTGACTTGAACAAATGAATATTTTAAATATGGCTTACCTTGAAATATCTAATTGACTTGCTACAGGTCACCAATTAAACGTTCGCTTTCCTAGAGGTAGGTTTCTGTCTTTGCATCTAGCTACACCTCCAGTATTGGGTATTCTGAGGAGGCATTGGCAATTCAGGGCTCTTTTTCACCTTGGCCAAAGGATGTAAAATCTGACTTTGGTCCCCTGAAAAATAAAGTAACTTGTCATTGTTCTTCTTCAGTGTCTTTGTTCTTCACAAATAACAGAACAGTCTGCTTCTAACCTGCATTGAATTTTTATGATCCAGGTATCAGGCTCCTAAAAAGCAACTGGTAGACAAGATTTCAGCCAAAGCAAGAGAGTAATCAGGGAGGGTGATGCATGTTGGGGGTGGTAGGGAGAGGAGTATGCATGGTACTTCTAAGCAGAGCACACAAGTGAGTTGCAAGCCCTTTATCCTGCTAGTCAATGTGGAATTCATAGCCATAAACATCCTAAGCTTTGCAGTGAGAATGTATCTGCTTCATGCCAAGTCACACTGAATTTGTATAAACCAGTATTTAAGGAAGTTATTTATTTATTTTACCAAACATATCATCCCTTTACACTTATGTTTTGAAATAAGAGTGCAATTAAAATATTGCCCAACTTCATTAAAACAGAGAGGCGATAGTATACTGTATTCATCCTGATAGAAGACCATATGCACCCTTGGCATTTTATGAACCTTTCTAAGAGTACTCAAAATTCTAGCTGAGTTGCCTACATTCCCCAAGGACCATTCGTAAAAAAAAGATGATCGTAACTTATTGAGATTGACACCACTTTTTAAAAAGAAATATAACAAGGAAATTAGGGCTTGGGGATTTTCAAGAACAATAGATCCCTCCATGCAAAGGCTGTGTTCAGCTTCTATCAGCTCCCTGTGCTCCTAGTTAGTGTTTTATATGTGAATGTTGTCTGTTAACATTTTACTTTTATATACTGTTCTGTAGTTTCCTACTGTAGATATAAACAAAGTTCTAAGTAAACCCACATTTAAATTGTATTAGATGTTTCATTTAAACCCACTGTTTATTATTGTCCCCCTCAATCAGCTGCAGATAACAATAAAGATAAGAATTAATGAATTAAATCCAAATGTAAATAGTATCAATAAGTTGTGTAAGTTCCAGTGAGACTGTGAATTAATTCTGTTGATGCAGAAAAAACCTAAATAACTTGTGGCGGGTTATTAAGTCTTCCTGTCCCTTGTGGTGTAGTTTCCATAACTCTAGGAGTTCATTAAAGGATTTACATAAATATACATCATCCATAGAAAGTAATTAATCCTGTTACCTGTTTGGTAGCCTGTGTGTTCTATCTTATTAAATATGCCATATAAATATTAATAGTCCAGGAAAAACACTTATGCGAAAGGTTGAATTTCTGATTTTGCTTTTATATTTTACTGTAGTATTTAGCTGTGGTTTTTTCCTTTTTTTTTTTTTTTTTAATAAGTAAACATCCATGTGTTTAGTGCCAAGGCATAACTAAGGTAGCAAAACCAGGCATTAATAATAATTCATTACATAGTGAGGCTAATCATAATCCATTGAACTCTGAGAGATTTGCCATCGATTTCAATGAAAGCAAAGTCAACCCTATTGAGTTTGAAGATAATTGCTGTAAAGTATCCATTAAATAATAAAGGAGATTATGAATAACCGGACACTAGATGCTTTCATTTATCATTAGATTAGTAATTTAATTTTTCTTGAATCCAACCAACACTCAAGAAACAAAACATTGCAGCTTGTCTGCAAAAAAATATGCTGTTAAATAATTAACCCAGCTGAACCTGAAGGAACGGTAGTTTATACTAGCAATTCTAGAACAACTTAAAGCAATAGGTAAGTGTTTCTCAGAATTCTCAGAAATTTTGCATAAATAAAACACGTTATCAAGTTATACAATAGATATTTGTGAAGAGGGCAAAGTAACAAACAATTTTGGATAAATACTAACTCCATAATACCTTTTTAGGCTTCTGTGAGAAAATCCTGCATTTATCCATGAATCCTAAATTCACCAATATTTTGCACTGAATGAATGAGGAAGGACTTAAATTTCATAAGACCATAAAGTAAGTAAGTAAAGTATGCTTATAACAGAGTAATAAAAAACTATAAAAGAAGACCCTTAAGTAGGATTATCTACCTTTAGTTAAGGGAAAGGCACAAACAAAACAGCTGCTTAAAAGACTCTTTGAAGATTGTAAAGATTACCTCCTACAGGCTCCCCGTGACAAGGAGGGTAGTTTCAGCCCCCGACTTCCCAGTGTCTCTGCTGGCCCTCAGGCCCCCAGGATCCAGCAGAGCCTCCTCCTGGGCATCACCCAGCTGGTGAACCACGCACGGGGACACAGGGGGCAGGTTAGCTTGCTCTAGGAGGAGGTGGGAAGCAGAGGGACGTTTCTGTTTTGCTCTCCACACACCTGCACTCTTTCCTTTGTATTTTTCTGACCTAAAATCTAAAGTGATTTTAAACGAGTGAAGCAGGAGTCCTTGAATACCCCCTCAGGTCAAGCATCGGAGGATGTGGTAGAGAAGAGCTACACTTACCTGCTACAAGTTGTTCCCTTGAAGAGAAAACAAAACAGGATCCTTGCTTGGTTACAGCTGCCCCAACATTCATTCATCTAGCTCCTCACGTTGAACAGCCAGTAAATAAGCTTTCAGGTGTTCAAATTTTGCTGTTGAATTGCCAGGTGAACACCCTTTCTACAGGATGGTCGAATCCAGCATGAGTGAGACACAGGAGGCAAATAGGGCAGCATTGTTACCAGTCACCATAATAGCCCCAGCAGGGAGAAAGCCATGACCCTCAAACCAGAGCTGTGAAACATAAATGAGATGGGTCTGCAGTGAGAATTCACTCACTGGGATTTAATCTGGATGAGACTGAGTAGCAGCAGAAGAAGAAACCAAGGAAAATATGGCAAAGCATGGCCTTAATTGACATAATTTCTAACATCCTGCTCTCCAAAACAGACCCATCTCCTTCAGCACAGGATGGGACTGGAAGATACCTTCATTTGATTGTATTTGTCATCTTTTAGGATAGATACTTATTGGTCATAAGGCAAAAAACAAACCTGTCCTATAAGTTGCATTCTGAACTCTGATTTTTTCCCTTCACAATCCCAATACATGTTATGAAAGTGGCACATAAAAGTAAGCTCCTTGGGTGGGTTTTTTCCTTTTTTTTTTTAATTTATTTTATTTTATTTCCCCTGACACTATTTACAGTGAGCTGGCTGTGTTAAAAAGTTTTCTTTGAAAACATGGGAGAAGTCATTTCATTTAATTCTTTGCTGGTTATACAGTGTATCAGTAATGCTAAAGTATAGTCAGAAATCTTGGGTTTTTTTAAATATGTGTGTATTGTTATACCAAACAACTGTAAAAGCACATAGTATTGAAAATATCCATTACAGAGATTCTCATGATAGCTTTATACTGATGTCTGGATGAATCTGTGTTTTGTTCTCCCTTCAGACACATGAGAGACATCTTTGGGTGTCCTCAAAAAGAACAGCAAATAATTGTGTATATTTGTGTCGCTGCCTGTATTTAACTGTATACACTTTTGAATGCAAGTACAGTAAAAATGTGTTCTTCTCGTAACAGATTATCTGAGAATTAGCAATCTCAAAGTCCTCTGGACAATATCATTACATTCAAATATTCTTCTTAAGAGTTATTCAGTTCATTACTGTTCAGGCACATCATTGCCAGGTATTAGTTCCCATTGGTGTCCTTCAATTGCTTTATGAAACGGTTATAAATATTGCATGGATAAAAGAAGAAGTGTTCTGTTCGGAAAAAAACATCAAAGGCTACAAATAATTTCATATCTCTTTGATGTCATTCAGCTTCAGGTAGAGACCATTACAGCTTGCAGGAGTGCTAATTAAAATGGATAGTTATTTGATTTACTTGACATGCCTTTAAAATAGCTTGTAAAACTTGCCGCTCCTGAGCGGAGGAAGACCCTGAGTCCATGAACATCTATGATTTACAAGTCTTCCTCCCTTTCCCCTCCACACATAAACATAATGGTATTTGAATGTAAGAGCCAAAAGATGGAGCTGTGCATACTAATCTTAAGAACACGACAATTCACACTAGGGAAAAGCCTTTTCTTTTCCTGCCATCTTTGGGAGATCAGTGAAGGAGAATTGATTAACCTAAGTGTGACATTGACGTTGTTTTCCTTACATTGTTTGTAATTTCTAAACTAGGACAAAGCTGACGCTTACAGACATCAGCTCATGGGAGAATGTCACTAGCAGCTCTGCCTTGTCACTCTTTCCCCATGTGACAGCAGTCTCAAATACACCACACACTATCTCTAAGGGAAATCTCCCCTCTTAAGGAGATATTGTGGTAGGGAGTGGTGCCATATTCACTCTTGGATCAAAATCAGTAAATTATTTTCCTTTTTCTTTGTTTCAGTAACATTAGTTATTTTGCTACTTGTGACCCACATGGCCTAGAACAGATTAACAGGCAAAACCACTAAGTACTCACGAAAGATCATTTTTGCTCTAGGGAAGATTTTCCAAAGTGTGTGAAGTGTAAAAAAGATAGTACATAAAAGTAATTTCTCCTCAAAAAATATTTGATGGCAGCTTTCTGTTTCAGCTAACATGAGCCAATTCCATAGAAAAAAATAAACAATTTCCTGACACCATGGCATATTTCTCTCTAATGAAGGCTTGGGCCACTGAGGGCAGTTACATGTCTTTGCACCCAAAGCAAAGTGTAGGAATTTCTTGACAGTTTGGGGGAGGATTTTGCTGCTTTGAGTGTGCTGTTTCTCGGTGTTGTTTTTCAGCTAGATAGTTTTCTGTTAGGTAACTTCAGAGTAATTCCATTACTTGTTTGATTTTTGTGGCAATAATCTGGACAAATGCAACAGTCAGCAAAGGGGTAATTTGGTCCAGTGTGCATTAACCTGCTATCCACTGTTAGATCGTACTGTATTTCCCTGGCTATTCTCTAACCATCCATGGCTAAGTACCTTGCCCTTCACTTTCACTTCTTCCTTCGATCTCTAACAGCTAGTTTGCCATTTCTCTCCTGTTTGATCTGAGGCTGATGAGTATAGGTAGAGAAATCTGCTTTTTATAGGCCCTGATTCAACACAAAGAACTGTTCGTCCTCAGATTTCAGCATGCTGCCCTGTAAACATTTGTCTGCTGGTATATACAGTAATCTCAGACTAAAAGTTTTTAAAACAAGGCAGATTGTGTAACATGCATGTTTCTTTGCAATAAGGTATTTTCATAGGTTCACAGCACCACAGATCCATACAAGCTGGAAGGAACCTCAGGAAATCTCTACTCTCACCTCCCGCTCAAAACTCAGGATCAACCATTAATTCAGACCAGGTTCCTCAGGGCTTTATCTGATCAGATCTTGAAAATACCCAAAGATATTAAAGAGGACACAGCCCAGCATAACTCCCTGTGTCATTCTACTTGCCACAGCCATCCAGGTAAAGTATCACCCATTAATCACTATTCTGTAAGCTCAACCATCCAATCATTTTTCTTACCCATCTAGTTGTGCACCCATCCAGACCATAACACCCTGATTTGGATACAAGAATATCGTGGGAGAGAGTGTTAAAAACCTTATTTGAAAGGTAAATGGCTGTTTCAAAAGGAGTAGTTTAGGTCATGTCACTTAAAGAACTACCACCAAAGAGTTTAAGTGAAATAGGTTTAATAGGAATTTGTGGAAATGCAACTGCACAAGATTCAGTGGCAAGGTTCACTCTATTACTTATTACATGGAGTAAATGCACAGAGATAAATCAAGTTGAACTTGAGTCAGAATAAAGTTGGAAATAGTTTATAAAGACCAAAGGCATAAAAGCATAAAGGAGATCCTTCTGTTCAGACACATGCTCCTTGGTAGCATCATTTATGCTCACATTGATGAGCAAAATCTGATCAAGGGCTGGACAAGCCTTGGCAGTCTCTGTACCATCGCAGATCCTGTCCTCCAGAAAGCATCAAATCTCCAGTGACAGCACACCTGCTCAGCTGATGGTGTCTCCCTGCATCTGTCCTCACCAACCACTTTCTCCTGCTGCTGACTTTCAGTTCAGGCCCAGCTGTTTCCTGGAGTTTCTCTTAATGGAGCTTGATCTTCCCCACTGTTTATTAAGACACTTTACTAATTACCACAAATTCAAATTTGGGGGCAGAGCAGTTTTGCTCCTGCTGTCAGAAGTCACAAATCTCCAGCTTTATCTTGGGAGTATCCAGCCACCATTTGCTCAAGCCTCCATCTGTCCCTCTTTCCTTGCATCATATGGTTCAGGATGTCTGCACGGTTTCCGTGAAGACCCTGCCTCTTATTCATGAGGGAGCTATTTGAAGCTTATCACTTGGAAATTTCTGAAATATCAGGTTGTTCTGAATCATACTGCGCTGCTTCAAGAAAATTGCTTTACATATATTAAGTATATCAGGGTAAGCAAAAGCTTTTTACTTCAAAATCTGTTTATATCCAAATTCCATCTGCTGCTGGGTGTTTTTTTTTCATGAAATAAATGTTGATATGCTACAAAGGTCATACTTACTGCTTTATTGATATTTCAGCACAACACTCAATTTTGAAGAGGAATCTCATGCAGAAACACTTTCTTTTGCTACAGAGACTGGGTGTAAAGTTTAAAAGCTTTGTCATAAAGCAAAGTTCAGTTTCTGTACCTTAGGATCACTGGGATCACTAAATTCATTAATTTTAGGACAGATGCATGCTGCTGTTACAGCACTGGAAGTTACTGATCCAAGGAATCTACAGCAAACACAGGAAGAACAAAGAAATCACTGAAGTTCTGTGATGATAGTCATCAGTACCCTTCTACATCTTATTTCTATGATCCTTATATTGTACTTTTAGACGTCCAAGTAGTAGGTAAGAATTCCTGTAATTCATCTCCTGGATGTCTTAGATTGTGTCAAAATGCCTCTTTGCAGTGGAGGTTATGTCATTCTTTCTAGCAGCAGAAGACAATACCATTCTGAGAATGTCCTGATGTGACATGTGAACTTTAACACTGCAATGTAAACACCTCTGTAAAATACTCACGACAATATCCCTGTTTCATATATTTCTCTCTGACACTATGTGTTGCCATCTGTTAGAGAATGGTTCTGTCAATCATTGCTGGATCTTAGATAAATTATGAGTAAAACACTTCTTTAAAAAAAAAAAATAAATCAACAACAAAACAAACACTACCTTGGTCTTATTTTTATCATTACTAGTACTGTTCACGGTCAAAGCTAGACTCAGATAAACAACAGCTTTTTTGCTGTTGCTGTCTTTGGCTACACCATCACATTCGAACGCTGGCATCACAGCATCCAAGCAGGCTGCCTATGCTCTCCCTGCGCCTGGCTAGGCACACATAACAGAAAGCACAGCCTTGTTAGAAGGCACTGCAGAATCCCAGATAACCAAAGGGGAAATGCTGAACACAATATTGTGTCTTAAATCTTGCTCTGCCTCAGGACCTTAACGTGTTTTTTGGTGCTTGCAGAGACAGCTTCTTCTGTTAAGACTTCACAGGTCTACTCTCCTTTTCAGTGGAAGCACTAACTATAACCTTGTCCCATTCTTGCTTCATATTTCTAATATGAAATCAGATTTCTTCTGGGCAGAACTTGCTGATGCAAAAGAAGGAAGAGAGCATGAGGGACAGGGAGGGGTCTGGAGCATAGAACCCAGGTGTAGGTGAGGGCATTCCCCTAAAGGGAGGCAGGCATGACTGCAAATCCCTGCAGTACAGACAAAAGCTCTCCCATTGGGCTATCACATGGAAGAGTGTCAAACGCAGCAGGAACACTGTTTCACAGGACTACATGACTGCCATGGTCACTGCTGCAAGGCTCACTCTGGGAGATGGACATGAGCAAGGCAGCCAGTCCACCACCTTCAGGGAAAGAGGACCCACTCTCTTGGATCCACAGCCAGCTAAAGTGTAAGACTGGTTTAGAGTTGTTCAAAAATTATGATAATTTGTGCATGTGCAGGTGTGAAATGAAGGTGCTCAGGCATTGAGATGTCAAGTATTGAGAAGGTTGCAGAGCCTGGGAAACTCCATAATTATGAATAGCATAAGAGGGGCTTTGACAACTGCATTTTTATTAGGCTTCTACATCATTGTCTTCAATCTCTCCACAGAAATCCTGCTGGAACAGTTACAAGTGGACCTCGAAACATCTGACATCTAAGAGTGGCAGAGCCTAGATCCTTTAAGAAAGAATTTTCAGATGCTCAGAGATCACTTATTTCAATTTTTTTTTTTTTTTAACAGAGTGAAGTCTGCAGTGAGAGAAGATTAAGATGAGGAAATCTATGTGGTTTAGAGTAACCAAAGCCAGCTTCATAACACAGGTGTGCCAAATAGTTCTCACCTTTTTAATGTATGTAATACTCACCATTAAATATACAGTCATCATGCTCCTGCCTCTCTGCAAGCACTGAGTCATTGTGACTTGTGTTCAGGGGTGCAGCTTGCATTGTATTCTTATTCTCATATATATATATATGAATATATATTTTTAATAAAGTATTCAGCCTGAGGTATTAATATGATAGCTACAAACTGGGAACTTCCAGCTTAATTCTTTTTAAGCAGTATCTAATGATTCCTCAGGTCAGAGAATGCATGATTTTCACTCTCTAACTTAATCATTAAACGGATACATTCAGAAGCAGCTTGTTTTAAGTGCATGCTACTTCTACTAATCCATTGAAAAATAACAAGGTAGAAGTGCCCCTCTCTGTAGCCAAGTTTTTAAGAGCAATGCACCTGTATACCTTCCAAACCTCAACAACATGCTGTAAGGAGGAACAGATCAAATACTCTGTTGAACTGTTAACATTTGTGACAAAAAAAGACTGCTTTTTTCCCCTTTATTTTAACTCTTTCCCTCTTCATTCTGGCAAAGCAAGGCCTCAAGAGAAAAACTAAATCAGTTAGATTTCTAGCCATACAACCATGGTATTCAGAAATCTCACCACCAAAAAACAGTAACAGAACTCTCCCACTATAAATCTTGTTACATTTGTGACCAGTATGTCAATTTTCACGTTGAAATCTGCGTGCCTTGACAAAACGTAGTAATCTGAATACCACAATCAGTGTTGTTCCCGAGACTCTTTCTTGTTGCTCATAGACTCAAACAAATAAACAGGCTCTTTCTTGTTGCCCATAGGCTCAAAAAATGAAGACTGATTTTCAGACTTTGATACAATTGTGCTCTGCTTTAATTTTTTTTTCGTCAGTTTGAGGAAGATTCTCATGTAGAAAAGATAAATTTGCAAGACAAATAGAATAGTTACTTCAAAAGAAAATTAAGTGTAATTGTAAAAGATAGTTGGTGAAAGACCTGGTTGTCTTGATTTCTTCTCAAAACCAAAATTTTTAAATATATAGTTTGCATCATAAGGCTGATGAGCTGCCTTTTGCAGCACTCTGCTGTCAAACAGTAGCTACAGAAACCTAGCACAGTCTTGCATGATTTGCTGCACAATGTAATCACCTTTAATGGACCAGCCACCTAAAACTTGTAGTTGATATGAACTTATGTAGGCAATATCTGTTTAATTTCATGGTTCCACAAGTTACTTGGGGCTGCAGCTACCAAAAATGGAGGTATTGCAATTATCAGCCCTGCAGCAAAAATTTAGGTGTGTTGTCCCACAGTCTTGAGCCACGCACGCTTTATTGGAGATCAGTCACCTACCATGACACCAATGTGAACTGCAAGACAGGCTGGCTGCTGAAGCCTTGAGTCATGGTGCTCATGTTTTATTGCTTTACATATATATATATATATATATATATATATATGACAGCTTTTTTGTTGGAAAGTAAAAGAACTTTTAAAGGAAGTCTGTCCTTAATGGGAAAAGCACAGTGGGCTGTTCAGTGTGACTTCATTTAATTCTGCAGCTATCTGCTATTTTGAACACTTTTTTTAC
This sequence comes from Falco rusticolus, assembly GCF_015220075.1. Taxonomy (NCBI): domain Eukaryota; kingdom Metazoa; phylum Chordata; class Aves; order Falconiformes; family Falconidae; genus Falco; species Falco rusticolus. Next base: position 81,599,043 of record NC_051192.1, read on the forward strand.
TTGAAAAACATGCTAATATGCTTTCACTGCTCAGTAATTCTTTCCCAATTTTTATAGTCCATGATATTTCACATGCTATTACTTGAGTGCATTACGGTTTTTGAAAATGTGCATTCTGTTCTCATACTGTTTATTTGATATTAGCCTATCACCTGTTGATCATGTGTCTGTTTGTTTACCTTACAAAGTCATCAAGTATTTCTTTGGAAATATCCTGCCTGGAGGCCAAAATGAGTGGTTTAGGAATATGACCACAGTGTAGAAATTAAGCGCTTGCAAACAGCTACCACACATGACACATCATATACACATATAGATCCAATTTTCAGAATAGAAATACAAGTAACATTTTAATTACCACTGCCACAGCTTTTATTAACAACTGAATGCTAGTTATAACAGATACCGAATCAACATGGAAAAATAATCTTTTCTGAGATAAAGGGAAAGATGTACGTATTTCCATGTGAAGGATCTTGTAAAACTGGACTGTTCAGAGAAAGTGGTCATATAATCAGCAATACTCCTGATAACACATGTTAAAGGAGAGAACTGCATCTTGTTCTGCCTCGGGGACTCTGTTTTTGTCACTTCTTGTTTTGTGGCTTTCCTTAGTCCTAAAAAAACAGTTACTTGTAGGACTGAGAAATGCAACGGTATTATCTGAAAGAAGATTTTGTCATTTTTCTCAGCCCAGTATTCAAAGCAAAGACAGCAGCAGCAAACCAGAAAACACTGTAAAACTATGAGGAACTTAGTCCTTTAGGTAAACTGAGGCTGGATGTACTTTAAACAGCAGGAAAAAATATTCTGAGAATTAAGTTCTTACGAACCATTTAGGATATATGAAGATGATTGCACATCGAAAATTCTAAACATCTTCAATTCAGAACAATAAGTCTGATTTTAGCTTGGCAATTGAATTTAAGAAGCTTGGAGGAAATAATAACCTAGTGTCTCATCTTAAGCTTTTAACATTCATTGTTTGTGTTCTCTGGGTTCTCAAATACAGAGAGGAAAAACTAGAGCTGTAAACACAAAAATAAATTACAAAAGAGTGGTAATACCTTTAGCTGTCATTTTGCGCCATCTGTGAATCCCCATGCTGCACATCTCACTGAATTACTTTACCCCTGAGGAATTTGATGTTTTTTCAAGAAAAAAACAGCCTGACTTTGCAAGCAAAGCAGAATTTAGGTGGTACTTGCATCTTTCCATAACCATACCTGCTTGACAGGGGTCCCTCCCTCCATGTCAGAGCTCTGGATCAATGTAGGATGTGGAGCTGCTCTTGGCTGTTTTAACGGGGTCTGTCTGTGATGCTGACCAGATCCCAGGCCTTGGCGCTGCACAACAGCTGACTGAACAGCTTCTGTGGGGCTGCAATCATTTCACAGCACTGTTGTGGGAAATCTTAGAATAGCCTTGAAACTTGTATTGTTATTACTAAGTTTTCTTAAGTCCTCCTCAGAAGACCATCCATCCCTTTTTTTTCTCTGCAATTGTATTAGGCTGGCAAGACAAGACTTTGGTAGCAGGGGGCTACAAGAGCCGTTTCTGTGAGAAGCTCCTAGATGCTTCCCCCATGTCTGATACAGCCAATGCCAGTTAGCTCTGAGACAGACTGACCCACTGCTGCCCAAAGCTGAGCCCATCAGTGATGGTAGTAGCACCTCTGGCAAAACATTTAAGAAAGGGGGGAAAAAATAGGCAACTGCAGCAGAACAGAGGAGTGAGACTATGCAAGAGCAGCAGCTCTGCAGACCCCCAGCCCAGTGCAGGAGGGGGAGCAGCTGCTCCAGGCACCAGAGCAGATTCCCCTGCAGCCTGTGGTGAAGCCCATGGTGAGGCAGGCTGTGCCCTGCAGCCCGTGGAGGTCCATGGTGGAGCAGGTATCCACCTGCAGCCCGTGCAGGACCCCATGCCAGAGCAGGTGGATGTGCCCAAGAGAGGCTGTGACCCTGTGGGAAGCCCATGCTGGAGCAGGGTCCTGGCAGGACCTGTGGACCCTGGAAAGGAGCCCAGGCTGGAGCAGGGTTGCTGGCAGGGCTTGTGACCCTGTGGGGGACTCAAGCTGGAGCACTCTGTCCTGAAGGACGGCACCCCATGGTAGGGACCCACGATGGAGCAGTTTGTGAAGAGCTGCAGCCCGTGGGAAGGACTCCCATGGAGAGGTTCATGGAGGACTGTCCCCATGGGAGGGACCCCAGGCTGGAGCCGGGCAGAGTGTGAGGACCCTGCCCCTGAGGGGGAAGGGGCGGCAGAGGCAGCGTGTGATGGACTGACCCCAGCCCCCATTGCCCATCCCCCTGCACTGCTGGGGGGGAGGGGGGGGAGACAGAGAAATCGGGAGTGAAGCTGGGCCCATGAACAAGGGAGGGATAGGGGGAAGATATTTTAAGATTTGGGTTTATTTCTCCTTATGTCACTCTGATTTGATTGGTAATAAGGTAAATTACTTTTTCCCTGGGTTGAATCTCTTTTGCCTGTGATGATAACTGGTGAGCAATCTCCCTCTGTCCTCATCTCAACCCATGAGCCTTTCATCACATTTTCTCTCCCCTGTTTAGCTGAGGAGGGGAGTGACAGAATGGCTTTGGTGGGCACCTGGTGTCCAGCCAGGGTCAACTCACCACAGCAATAAAACAATTCTCTACATAGCTGATGGCCTTTTTTTTTCTTTCTTTCTTTCTTTTTCCTTTTATTCTTGAAGGAAGCCTCTTTTCACCAAAATCTGACATAAAACACAAATGCAGACATCCTGAACCATGTCAAGTCCACTACTTGGAAACATTCTTCCTGCACCTTGGGTAGGGTCCCCTACACCCTTCAAGTGGCTTACTATAGCCACTCATGTGGTTCCAAATTTCAGTTTATGCTGAAGGTTCAGAGATCCTCTCTTGCATCATGCCTTGCCTGCTACTGTATAGTTCAGTATCTGCCTACAGCATCTGAAAGCAACATTATTGGAGATGTGGGCACTGATGATGGAGATTTCAGTCTCACTTTCAAGATCCTTATGGCATGTGCTTATCCCAAGGTATTCAACACCTCTCTGCTTGTGCCATTCTAACCCCTGCAGCTTGTAGCTGCCTCATCCCTGAACTATCCTATCTTTCTTGAGGGACTTCTACTACTCTCATCTTCTTGGTGTCACAATAAACAATAACTCCATGTCAGCTAGATGACTAGAAACAAATATCTTCAAAGGAGAGCAATCAGAAACAAAATGTTGATTGAGCACCTGACAGGATTTGAGCAATTTGAGTTTTCTCCTGTACACAATGATCCACAAGAAATGGAACAAATTTGTCCACCTCTGAGTCTTCCTGCAATGAAGTGGGCTTCCATGACTGCTTTCACATGTCACTGTCAAGAGTTTGACAGCACTGACAGTCAATCAGAAATCTCCCCTTACCATCTAAATTGCCAGGCTAGGTTTTTTAATGTCTTAATTAGAGTATGGATTGTCTTCTTCAGTGAGAATTTAATTTTTCCTTCTGTAGGAAAGTAAAATCACACACACCCCAATATTTACATAAATGGAGAGGAATTTAAACAGCATTATGAATACTATCTGCCCAGTAGCTGGAAGAAATACTAACCTCAGGGCTAGAAAATGAGTCTGTCTTATTTAAATGCTGGAAGGAGTTCTCTGCTTCTGTGCTTGCAGAAGTGGACCAAACAAGAAAGACAAAGGACTGCAGTTCAAATCACAGTTCTAGTCTTGTCTTTTTTTTCCCCTCAGTTTCATCTTTTGCACATTTTCAGTGTTTCATGGAGATAAAGAAATCTCTACTCATTGCTGATATGACACAAAACATACTTGAGAAAGTCATCTTCCTTCTAGAAAAAAAAAATTATTTAAATATTTGATTCTTCTCAGCATCTTTGTCTTGAAGGATTTCTTATATAGATTGTACAGAGCTGAAAACTGAAAATCTGCATTTAGATAGAAATTTCAGGAAAGGTCTTCTGTACAAACTAAGCAGTATTGCTTTTTTCTTCGTTCCTTCCTTCATAAGATGAAATGATTTTTCTCTTCCATTCCTTATACAATGACACTAAAGCAGGGCTTCAGGGTCCTCTAAGCACTGACAGTGAAGATGTAATAGCTCTAATTTTGTATGATGAACCAACCTTCCTGCATCAAATGGTTGTTTACTATAAACATCTGTTTTTCATTCAAGTGTGATGACCATATTAAAGATCAATGGAAACAAACGGGAGAGCTAAGGAATAAAATTCCTATTATATTTTTGCACAAGGTCTAGCTGCAGTTCATGTACTGTGGAAAAAAAAAAAGGTTAAAAGTGGCTGATAACCTTTTAATAGGTTTTCCTAGGTTTCAGTGGCTGTCGCTTTTTTTCAGTCAATAATTTGCATGGTTACAGAAGGCAAGACCATTGATTTTTAGTGTAGCGGTACTTAGACAAAAGGGCTGTAAAATGCCTCATAACCTTTTACACACACTGGGACAAATCCTGCCCTGTCTTACATCCCAAGTAATATTGCTAATTTCACAAAGGCTGTATGAGACCCAGAGGAATGACGTTGGAATCAGCATATGTATAACCTGTACGAGAAGAGAAATGCCTCATTTACTTGTAGAATACCAGGTGCAAGGAAGAGGGGAGGAACACAGTTTAAGAAAAAATGAAAATCTTATGCTCAGAATGATCCCATGTGCTCTATTGGAAACACACTGACCTTCTTGAAAGGTATAAAGATTTTCCCACTGACATAAACAATGAGTTTATCATAGCTTTCTGTTCTTGTCCACAAATAAGTCTTCTCTTAAAGGGCAAATTAATGAAAGTAACTTCTGTAACACCAAGCGTATCAGTAAGTTACAGCAAAATGTCTTTAATATGGCCAGGGTGGTTCATAGCAAATCTACCAGACAGTGAAATAACAGGCAGATTTAATGAGGTGAATTCACAGTCAGCAGTTTTCCAGGAACCACACATTACTCGATACTTATTATGATTTCCAGAGAAAACAAGTCAGTCATGTAATTATACTTTCAGTTAATAATGGTATGTGCAAAACAGCTTCCTCAGAGTTGTGTTTTCAAGCATTATGCTTATGTAGGGATACATTTGCAGCAGATGGCTCCAAAAAGGCCTTTGTTATAAAAAAATACAGCTTGGTGATCACAATTTACTTTACTTTATGAAAAACATACAGAAAGCTCAATGCCTTTTAATGTGTTTCCATGTAAATTAACCTAATGAAATTTGTGGTCTGAAAGACAGAAGGTAAGGCAGCTTGAGTAGTCAGTGACACATCATGACAAGCAATGCTGTCTCTGAAGGTCCATCCCTATGTCCTGGATGCATCAATTACAAACTGCAGGTGTTGAGGGATCTGTTGTAGTCCTGCCCTTTGAGTAAATGGAAATGATTTGATCATCATTTTCTAAAGACTTATAACCTTATGGGGCCCTTTGAGAACCCTACCCAAAACGTTTGCAAATATGTTGATGTGAACACATGATCTTAGGAATCCTTACAAAAATCACTGAATACACAAGTTTCATAACAATCTTTTGGTCATATTCCAAGTTTAGAAGCAAAGGAGGCTGATCATTCTTTTGCTGGCTCTCTTCCTATATGGGAAACAGACTTTAAGTAGTCAGAGTTCAATTTATCTGCCATACAGGGCCAGGAATGAATGGAGATCCTGCATGGATTTACCATTTTAACAGAATACTTTATTTGAAATTATTGAGTCAAGATATTCACCATTCACTCTGAAAGTACTGTCACCTGAAAATAAAAACTATTGTAATGAAATTCAATAAATTTAAAAGAATCTGCTAGAACTGGGATTGCACATTGTTGTTACACCCTATTTTTAATTATCCACATCAACATATTGATTGCAGCAGCTTGATGAAAGCTCTGTGGTACCTGAGCTGAGAGGAGCAGATGAATAATGAAGCAGAAGCATGGCAAGGCTTCATAACAGATTGATTGTGCTTGCAGGTTATAATTAATCTATTGCTCTATTCCTAATAAGTATGTGATAGTTTCAGAGATAAAAAAAATTAAAGACATCTTAAGTGTCCATCAGGTTGTATTATGATTTAAGACAATTAGATCCTGGTTGACTGATTATACTAGTTACTAAATAATATGCATGATGTTCACAAGTAATCTAGCAAACTCTTTTTTTTGGGGCCTCATGAATTACAGACGAGCTAGAATGGTATGATTGGAGGTCAATAAAAATGTCAGTGACCAAAATATTGAAGGCTTTCCTGATAGTGCTTGCGGCTTGTTTCAGCCCTTGCCGGGATGTTTATGTCAGGCTGAAATGCTGCACTGGATGTAACTGATTCCATCTAGTCTATGTCTAATTTTCTCAGTAACTGTGCGTGTTTCAACACTCTAAAATAAAGCTTTTACTGATGTTAGCAAAGAAGGCTCTCATAAGGTGCTTTGGAGTTAATCAAGAGAAAGATTTGACTGGTGTGGTTTAACCCCAGCTGGCAACTAAGCCCCACGCCGCCACTCACTCACTCCCCACACAGCGGGATGGAGGAGAGGGTCAGAACAGTAAAAGTGAGAAAATTCGTGGGTCGAGATACAGACAGTTTAATAGGTAAAGCAAAAGCCACACACACAAGCAAAGCAAAACAAGGAATTCATTCACCACTTCCCATGGGCAGGCAGGTGTTCACCCATCCCCAGGACAGCAGGGCTCTGTCACGTGCAACGGTTACTTGGGAAGACGAACGCCATAATGCCAGATGTGTGTGTGTGTGTGTGTGTGTGTGTCTGTGTCTGTGTCCCCTTCCTTCTTGTTACTCCAGTTTATATATACTGAACATGACATCCCGCGGCGTGGAATATCCCTTTGGCCAGTTCAGCTCAGCTGTCCTGGCTGTGTCCCCTCCCAGATTCCCATGCCCCTCCAGCCCTCTCTCTGGCAGGGCCTGAGAAATTGAAAAGTCCTTGACTTAGTATAAACATCACCCAGCAACAACCAAAACCATCTGTGTGCTGTCAGCACTGGTCTCACACCAAATCCAAACCACAGCACTGCACCAGCCACGAAGAAGAAAATTAACTCTATCCCAGCTGAAACCAGGACAAAGCTACAGGGTACAAAAACATCCAGAAGAAAAGTAACAGAGCTTTTCAGAATAAAAGTGGCATGAATATGCTTCTTGTTAAAAGATGCAAGAGGCATGCCTCCCATTCTTCCATCTCCATCTTCTTGTAAGTTTCCTGCATGCTGCAAGCTGGAGTATTGGGCTCTAAATCCTTCAGGTGGCTTTAGGAGACTAAAGGATATGGGACTTCTAAAAGTATTGTCACTGCTGAACTTACCCTTCCTGAAAAGTTCTCCCTCACTCCAAAAGCATGCTGTTCAGAGGACTGTTACATTAAAGCTACTTAATAACCTGTCCAAGCCAAGCCATGATATACAGTTTCCAGCAGCATGCCTTCCCAAGCATTAAATGGAAATAACCAAAACTTTTAAAGAAATAGCCAATGAAGAGTTTTAGCACAATTGTTATAGTCTTCCTGATTTAATAAGATAAATTCTATTATGTTTGTCTGGGTCCTGGACATACCTAGATATCACCGTAACTCTTTCTAAAAAGACTAAAAAAAAAAAATCTTTACAAAAGAAATCACAGAATCACAGAACCACTGAGATCGGAAGGGACATCTTGAGACCAGCTAGTTCACTCCCCCAGCTTAAGCAGGCTCACCTAGAGCAGGTTGCCCAGGACCTGTGTCCACTTGGGCTTTTAACCTCTCCATGGATGAAGAATCCATAACCTCTCTGGGCAATTTGATCCAGTGTTCAATCACCCTCACAGTAAAAATATGTTTTGATGTGTTCAGACAGAACCTCCTGTGTTTCAATTTCTGCTCGTTGCCTTTTGTTCAATGCTGCATACCACTGAGAAGACGTTGGCTCTGTCTTCTTTACTCCCCACAGCAGGTATTTACATGCATTGACAAAATCTCCCTGAGTCTTCGCTTCTCCAAGCTAAACAGTCTCAACCCTTTCAGTCTCTCCTCATACGTCAGATGCTCTAAGCCCTTCATTATCTTTGTGGCTCTTCGCTAGGCTGACTCTGTATGTCCATGTCTCCCTTGTACTGACGAGTCCAGAGCCAGACTCAGCACTCCAGGTGCATCTCAACAGTGTTGAGTAGATGGGAAGGATGACCTCCTTTGACCTGTTAGAAATGATCCTTCTCCTGCTCAGGATGCTGTTGGCCACCTTTGTCACAAAGATGCATTGCCAGCTCATGGTCAACTGGTTGTTCACCAGGATCCCCAGGTCCTTCCCAGCAAAGCTGCTTAGGCTGCAGCAGTATTATATAGCATTAAAGCATTAGATACTATTAAAGAACCTGTAAAAAATGCCATTTCTTCTGTCCAAGTGGATTATTTTCTGCAACAGGAGACAGTTGCTTTAATTATCTTCTATTAAGAGAAATAAGGAAAGTTTTACTGTCAGTTAAAGAATAAAGAACATTTAATTCTTTTAAATGGCATAATTTGTGATATTATACCACAGGCTATGTAAAGTCCTGCTTTTACTTAACCTACTAATATGCCTTTTGATTTACTTAAAGTCAGAATTGCTCACTAGGGATTGAAGACATCTGAACTGGAAAATGAGCCTTTCAGTCATTCCGTCTTGGCTCTAGATAAGAAATTAATCTGAAGCTTGTTCACTGAGAACATCCTTCTCATTCCCCAGAGCTTCATTTATAGGAACCGAGAGCATTAGTACCCAGTGAGAAACTGTCTAGATGGTATTTAGCCAGAAATTGAACTACCCTGTGTTTCCAAACCATTCTGTTCAGTACAGGGTGGTTTTATTTGTTTTTTTTTAAGTAGTGTTTTTCAGGAAACATAAATGGAGAGTAGGTTAGCAGAGTATTACTCCCTCTGTTAGCATTGGTCTCTTGTTCTCATGTCCCAGTGGAAAACCAGTCCAGTGTAATGTCAGTTTTGCTCTGGCTCTTCTGCCCCATGTACAAAGTTTGAGAAGCCAGCTGTGTAAGAATCAGACAATGTCTATCCTAGCTTATCTGAAGTTTTATGCCCCCATGATACAGCTGAGTACAAGTGGGAAGGGGATATCCCTAACACAAATCTGTAAAAGCATGCAGCCCCATTAAGTAGCAGTAACATCTAATCCAGAGGCTATAAACCAGCAGCACAGTCTAGTTTCTAACACCTGTACAAAAAGTGTGAACTAAGTTCTTCAGCAACTACCTGACTCTGATAGAACTTTCCTCCAGCTTGCTGTGGTTATCATGACTTGTCTGGATTTATCCAATTCATCATCCTCTGGCTGTGTGGAGAGGGGACCAGCAGGGCAGGTCATTCCAGACCTTCTTCTTTCAGTGGTCAGGGAGAATCCTGACTCCTTAAATAGCATTGCATCCCATGTAGGTATTTCCTGGTTTATTCTATGTGCCCTTGGCTTTCCATCTCAGCCTGGAGAAGTAACCTTAGAAATACGGTCTTAGTTGGAATAAGAAAGGTATTTTGTAAACAAGTTACCACAGATGGTGGAACAGGTTGAGACATGCAAAGTGTGTCAGTGTGTGGGAGACAGATGATGGGAGAGAGTCTACCTAGAAGCTAAGAAGAAATTTTTCCTCCTGACCAAAAAAGTTACATTTCCATGCAGAAATGTCTCAATATTGGCTCAAGAGCTTTACCAGTTCACAGCAGCAATGTTTCCATGATGACCTTGCTTTGCCCAGTAAGCAGTTCCACTTCTCCTATTCAAAAAGCACTAAATTAATTAATTGCTGACCTACATATAGTAGTGTAGTTCATCCAAAGTAATGTAACTGGAGCTGGGTATCTCTGCTTTCCTGAGATCCACGGGGTCCTGCTTTTAAGCCCTTGTCCATCTCAGGCTATTGCTCAACAGAACACTGCTTCAGGCAGGTTTCTCTGTGGCAGCATCACGGTATGATGCTCGACTTTAAACTCATGTTATGGCTCTGTTTTTCAGCGCCAGACCAGCAAGTACTGAAACACTTGCTGTCTCCAGTGCCAGATCTGCAGAGACAAGCTGGAGACAGGAGGGCTTGGCCTGCCAGCTCCAGAAGTTTTGATGCAGCATTTTGGCAGTTACAAACTATATGCTTGGCTTCTCTTATTCTGTCTCTTCTTGGTGACCCACTTGTTTCCTGGGCCATGTGGCATAAGGGGCTTGGCAAAAGCAAGGAGAATGACTGCACACCTCTGATTTCCTTGAAAGAGGGAGTTATAACCACTGTGAAAAAAGAATAAGGCATTGTGCAGACATTGGAAGATAACATCAAGGTTGTTGCGGAGACTAAAATGTACCAGTCATGGTCTGGCTGTGTCTTACAAAACAGAGATTTCCTAGCTGCCCAGGTCATGCAAAAAGGAAGATAACAGCCTAGCAGGTAAGCCTTCTACCTATCAGCCTTTCACAGGTATGGGAATCAGTTCTTGGGCTTGAGGAGCTGCTAGACAGTGAAAGGCTGCCAGCCAATTTGGAGAGCCAATTAACTGTAATTTGGTCAGCCAGTTTTGTGGAGGTCAATCCAGGCAATAATTCTTCTACAGTTGACATGACTGCATGGATAGAAACAGGTCTTTACAAAGACTTTTCCACCACAAGGGAAGAGAAGACGATGTTGTGTGCTCAGCCTTGCCTGTCGACACCATCATGGCACCCTGTGTTAGCCAGGCTGCCAGGTACATACGTGGCTCACAGCCACCAGTGGCTGAGGGCAAGGTATCAGGCCACCTTGCACGTCTGGAAGGGGAGTCTTTTCAGCTGTCTGACTTACAGCATTAGGTCTGAAAAGCATGTCGAGCTGCTGCTCATAGCACCTTGCAGAGCTAAGCAAATTGCTTCCTACACATTTTGCTTGTCTCATTTATTAAAGCTCCTCTTTTAATGAGATCTGTTTAGGTTCCAAGCCCTTAACAATTCAGGGCTCTTCCACAGCCATTCTTTTAAATTTCTGCCACAAAGAGTTTATTCACTGCCAGCTCTAAGCCAACTGATAGGTGAGCAGTGCTCTCCAGGTGGTTGTCTGTCTTGTAACCTGACACAGAAATGAACCACTCTCTATGTATGGACAAATATCGCATTGCTCTTGACAGAACATGTTACTCTGAAGTTCTTTGGTAAATACTCCAAGTGCCAGCTGCTCGCTACATTCACTACATTCTTGTCTTAAGAATTAGCTTATTGTTAAATGAGTGTTGTAAATAATCACTTGAGAGCTTTGGGGACATTTTATTTGTTTTGTCACATATACCAGCACAGCAATATTTATGCATGAGACAGATGTTTACCCATGACAGTTTACATAGACTGAGCTCCTGACTTCTACAGTTTTGAGAAACAAAATGCGCTCATGAGAGAAGAGTAAGCTTTGATATTTCCTCTCCCCTCACCCCTCTAAGCTGTTCAGGAAGATGGTTTCCAATTATGAAATGCTCATTGAGGCCCTGGTTTTGAGGCAATTAAGGCCACTCCCGAGCAAAGTGAAAGGGATCACTGAAAGTCACAGACCCAGGCTACCCACAAAGACTGTAAAATTTTGTGTAAAAGCAACTGAGCAAAGAAAAACACATTCTTATGACAGCAAGGACACTCTGGTGTGACAGGGAAGAAATTTGTGTGGTCTCCAGAAGTTGAAGTATCTCAAAGATGCTCAAAATCTTTGTTTTGAAGAGTTTGAAAATGGAACAATGATGCTCTTATCCCACATCCTTAGAAACCCTCTTGATCTTTAAGTAAATACATGAGGAGGACATAGACACCTCTTCCAGGAAAAAAAAAACATAAAATGAAACATACTACATATGTGCTGTTAGGTTTCTTTTTCCCAATTTGTGGTGAAAGTTTATTAAATAATGATTGATTGCTGCTTATAAAAAAATGTCTTTGATCATGTATTTAATTATGAATTATTGAACTTGGATAGTGAGGTCAAGGAGCTCAAGGACAACTATAAGTCTCATTTAATGAATCCGACAGGTGGTGCTTACCCTGAGCCCCCTGAACAGGCAGGATGTGAGCAGGACCATCCAGACAATATTGTGTGCAGCTGTGTCGTGACGGTAACTCCACCATGCTCAGACATCTGGCCAATGTCCCTGGTATGTGTGGACCTTAAGAATCATGAAACAGTGCATGCCTGCACTCGGCACAAACTTCAAAGCTTGTATACACTAGGTACGTAAGCTGGTTTTGTTTTCGCTGAGTATAAAGGCAGGCAAGCTCTGGGACTGGGCCAGAAGCCTCCCCTACGGGTGGACACACCACGCAGGAACCTCCCAGTTACAAAAAGACTCCTGGCACCAGCTGCAACAGGGCTTCCCAGTTAAAGTGTGAGCCTGGATGATATTATTAAGGTGGTAATTGGTGAAGTCTCCTTTTCTTAATCACTATCATTCTTTGCAGTAATGATTTGATGCATTGCTCCTATTGCTTTTTTATCATATTGTTCATGATAACTAGCACTGTTTCCTTTTATCATATTGCATTTTATTTTCCTTTATTATACTGTAATACAATAAGTTACATTTATTTTTATATTTGTTTTGGAGTCCATTTTTGCTTGGTATCCAGTCAGTCAAGAAAACAGTTTAAAAGAGAAAGAGAAGGAAAAAAAAGAAAACAATTTTTTCTTACATATTAGGCTTCAAATATTCAAAGGCATTCAGAATTTTAGTATTTGGTATTATCCTTGAGAAATATCATTTACAAAACAGCCAACAAGTATTCTTGGCAAGTTTTCCCCAAGCTCCTGTTTCCAGTGCAGTATATGTGTGAACCCAGCCACCTGAATCAATTATCCTTTCTTAAATTAAAGAGCACAGATAAGAAGTTAATAGGGTCACTTCTTGAGAAAGGCTCTTTCACTATTTAAGACTACAGGATAACATTCAAAAGCAAAGTGCCATTCAGTCACAACCACTGCATAAAATCTTGTTTCCCCCTGCTATATAATGAAATCCCTTGAACTTCCAAATGTGTTAAAATTATATTTTATGTGTAGTCTTGGACTGCCAGTGTTTTGGACTCTGAGTCACTGGTCATGCTTACTACACATCACTTTGGCAATTTTGAGTTCATGACACATTTCTGACTCAGTCTTTCCATTCAGAAAATTAGGATATGGAAAGCAATCTTCTTATGTAAAATGCTTTGGCAATAGAAAAGGAAATAGATGAACTAATAACTAGCAAATACAATGGTAATATTAGTAACATGCAATTTGATAAAAATTACTCTAGAACTAATGAACATCTACTGTATTATTTCTCAGTGGTAAAGTTTAGCTTAATAGTTGTAGAAATATAAACATTAATTGCATTTAGAAAAGGAAGATATTGAGATCATTCCATGAATTGCATATTAATGAAATAGCACTTTTTGTAAAATTAAAATAGCCTGCAGATTTTCAGTGGCTACACCAAACTATCTAGTAAATCGGTAGCCAGATTAATTCAGTAAGATCTTACCACTGTTGAAGTCGGGGTGAATTTTGACACTGACATAAAAGCTATTTTTTCTCTGTTATTCAGAAAGGTCCTTTCTGTTGCTTGTACAAAATTATAAGCATTCTTGAATGAGCAACATTGGGTTATTTAGACACTGAAATATTATACAAAACCAGAAAAAAATGAAACTTTAAAATAGAGGGGGAAAAAATAGCACATAAGCTTATTAAACATTTAATCAATACAAAAAGTGAAAACTTTGTGTTTAAATCCATTTAAAAGATTCAACTAATTATTTAAATCAGTTTAAGATCCCCTGTTCCACAGTATCTAGCTCACCAGAGTGTCAAATCTTCCCAAAATGTATTAAAAAGTCATGGAATTATTCATCAGACCAAGCATGAAATCCTAGTTACTGTACAGGGAAAACCTAAAAAATCCAATTTTCCACTGCCCAATGCTTCCAATTTTCTGGGGTTTTTTAAAGCCTTAGTGCTGCTTTACAGATGTTTTTTGGAGGAGTGGGGGGGGGGGAAGGGGGAAGGAGAATTAGAATTAATTTTTAGGCAGTAATACAATATATGCAAACCCCAATAAAATAACGTCTGTTAATATTTACATTTCTGCTTCTTAACAAGGAATGCATTTGTCACTAAGTTACCACATAGTGAGGTGCGGATTTAATAAGCTTGATTTAACTGATTAAAATTATTTATTGTCGAAGATTTTTGGTTTTAACCAAGGAACAGCATTGAGAGAAGGAGTTATAAGAACGTGAGACTGCCATTTCTCTCCCATTTATGGTGGCCTTCAAATTAAGGGACTAGTAGTTTGGAAAGTCTTTGATCACAGCATAATAGAGTTAAAAAAATGTGGGAGAAACACAGCTGTAAACTTTCCTAGGAATGATGCCAGGCCCAAAGGGTGAAGGCTGTCAGTATCAGACATCCCGTGTTTTACTTCTGCTCCTTCATCTCTGCCATAATTGGGCCCAGTTCCACTAGGAAATGTTTCCATTTGCCCTTTGAACTTCTACATTGTCAAAATAATTGTTAATATAATCATCTAATGCTTTTGGTTTTGTTTAGTGATATGAATAACATTCCATAGTTTTAGGATAAATAAATATGTACAAATATATTAAATGTAACTTTTAGAAGCTGATATAAACTGCCACCTTTGCCTGAAAAATACTCTCTTGACAGGTCAGATTTTTTTCTCTTGTTCAGTTTTTCCTGAAATGTAAGATCCAGTATCATTCATCAACAGCTTTTCCCATTTTGGATCAGCCCTTGTTTTAATTCACTTATCACAATTGTTGTAGTCACTATTATTCACACAAATATCTTCCATTAGAAACATTTCTAAATATAATTAAGCTGATCCTTTAAGTTCGCTCTCTGATAGTTTAGTCACAGCTGACTTTTTGCTTTACACTCACTAATATAAACATTAAGTCGGGTAATCCCAGGGACTTACCATTTTAAAAAATCCATTAATTGGGCAGAATGCAACATCAGCTTCCTTCATTCTATAAACATCTCCTAGGTTATTTGAAATCTCTGTGACTCCTTCATAGCACTAGTCTTCATTTGGAATAGAACAGAATAGAACAGTTGAAAGAGACCTACAGTGATCATCTAGTCCAACTGCCTGGACTTGTCACTGATCCTTTATTCTCTCCAATTTTGATAATTTTAACCGAAGGTCTAGATCTGCTTTTTGAAAACTTTATTTGGGCTGGTCATGTCATCCCTATGCACTTCCAGCAGCAATATAACAGTATAATTTGTCCTTGGCAGATTTTGCTATATTTTCCACTGTTGATATGACTCTTCAGTCCCTATCTTCTGCTCGTCCATCTACCAGCAGATCATTCTACCTCTGATCTTTTTCACTCTCCAATACATTACTTTTTCTGTCCTTGGGCTTTGTCACTTACCCCTTTCGTCATGTTTTTATGGAACTGATAACCATTCCTGTGAGGTTTTTAAATTTCTACTTCTCCGCTTCCTTCTCCACTGAAAAGTCTTTATTCAAGTCCATTTTCCTGCTGTAAGCCAGTCTCTTAATTCTCCTGCTCCCACAGTCTCATCTCTCCATGGTCCTTCCCTTCACCCAGTCAAGGATCCATCTTTCCAGTCCTCTTGCTGGGCAGATGCTTGTCTTTGCTGTCACACCCTACTGCTCATTTTCTCTGTTATATCTCCAAAATCCTTCACTGCCCTCATGGTCATCCCTGGCTACACCTCTTCTCATAAGTTCTTGTTCCTGAGTTCAGTCAGCAATGCTGCGTATGCGTGAAATGTGACCTTTATTACTTTCACATCCAATCATTTCAGTTGTCTCCTCCATTATCCAGGACCTCATTAACCATCACAGTATTCTTTTCACAGTACTTCTTTTTAAGCAAAAAGATGAGGTTTCACCTAAATTCCCTACGTCGGGTTTTCACCAGCTGTGCTCTCTGGTCCCCTGTCACAGCAGTCTCCAAACTATCAAGCTGCAACAAGGTCTTTTACCATCTCACACCAACACACTCTTCATGCCAGTCCTTCTGCTGCCTTCTCCTCATCTCACCTCATCCAGGGCACGTGTTCTCTCTTCTCTGCTTCTTCCTCGGCTGCTCTCTCTTCATTGACTCTCAACCACTTCACAGAACCAGCCACAGCTGCACCTTATCTACATCGGCCAACCCACCGCCCCTGAAGCCAGCCCACAGCTGTATGTTATCAATGCTAATTAACCCAGCTTCATTCCTTTACAGTCCCTAACCTCTTCTGCTTTTAGCATTGTTTGTTAAGCTTTGTGCCTAGATCATTTCTGATTCTCAGGCCCGAAGAACGACCATTCCTGATCAGAACAATAGTCCACCTAATTTGGTACCTTGTATCTGACAGGGTACTGTGCTGCTTGGCTTTCTGCAAAGCATTTTTATTCAGCTTCTAGGAGGCTGCACAAGAAGAAATTAATTTTCTAAAAAGCTTAGGGGAAAAACTAGGCTCCTTATGACCCAAAGCCTGGTGCTTTTACAGGATTGCAACGCCATGTGTTTTTTCTCCTTAAGAAAGCCAAATCAATGTTGAAATTGTGCTTTTATAGTTTCTAAAAGACATAGTGTCTAAAAAACATAGTTTGGAAGTTTTACCATTCCTCAGGTAGTGGTTTGGTTCATGATGCATAAAGCGGCTTTATCACTGAAAGAATATAGAAGAAGGTTTGGGGCCTGCAGCTCAAAGGTCAAATAAGGAATGTCTAGAGAGATACCATTAGAGTACCCTGCTGTTCAGCACCCCATTAGTTATTTGATTTTTTTGCCTGGCTAACTGGAGAAGGCACGTGACAGGCTGTTTCCAGTAAAGCAGTCCACCCCACAGGATCTCCAACAGAAATGCAGCCCCTTAACTAGCCCACAAAAAAACCCAAAAAAACAACCACACACCCCCCCCCAAAAAAAACCAACTAGAAAATCTTTTCATTCCTTTAACCTACACCTAACCTTTAAGTACCTTAGGCTTGACACCCCCTGCTAAGCATCATCTCTGTATGCAACAGCTCTTCTTATAGCTCCTTAGGATGTTGTGAAGGTGAATGTCTACATGGATATCCATGCCATGCAGCAATGGTTTTTGACTGCTTCCATCCTTACGCTTAAGACATGTCTGTTCTCATTTTGTTTGGAAGGTCCTCCTTGAGACTGAGACAATATTTACTTCTTTTCCAAGGCTGATGCCCGTCTAAAGCATTTCTATCTTTTTTTTCCACGTGGTCTATGTACTGCCATGGTTTTGCAGCTCTCCACCACAAACTGGACCACAAGGGCTTATGGTCAGAGTCTACCCCTAGCTTGTTTTGTAGGTGTGGAGAACTTGCTCTTATGTACTCAGCATTTCCCCTGTAGCCCTTGCTGCCATCAGGAAAGATTTTTATTATTTACACAAATATTACCTGATTCATGTATCTCCCTGGAAAGTGTTGGGGTTTTTCTTTCTACATGTTCACCTCATATGGACAAGTACTTCCAGTGATCTGGAGGTCTGTGTTTTAATACCCTTTAGAACATTCACGGTACGCTAAAAGCACAGAACCTGGGCTATCTGCCTGTTAGCTGAACATGCTGTGAATTCAGTGGTTTTGGGAACCAAAGCAGACAAAAACAAAATGGGGTATGCATCTTTTACAGTAACCGATATGGCTGGGGCACAGTCACAGCTCACCTGCAGAGTCACTGAAGGTGCAGCATCATCCCCACGCAAAGCAGGCAGACATACTTCTCTAGAAAACACCTCTTTGAAATACTGCTTCTGCATGAGATAGTTCTGAAGGCAAGACAGATAAAGGGTTGACTTTATCAAAACAAAAATAGCTCCCTCAGTAAATGAGCTACTCAGATTGTCTATAAATACACAGATAGTTTCTAGGTTCCAGAGTGCCTCACAGCAGCTCCATCTCTGGAAAAGTCTCTTACACATTTTTTAGCACTATCAATAATGAATGATACTTGGTAAAATCAAACAAGCTGGGAAACAATTTGTATTGATAGCATGAGATAGTGCAGTACCCAAACATACATTCACAGATTGTAAATGTCCCTGATCTGTCTGCAGAATCAAAAAAGCTGAATGGACTTCAAAGACCCTAAACATTTTAGCTAATCACTTAGCAGACTTTTCACAATTTTAATGAAAAACATAATTTACCACAATTACAGTTTAATTACTTCAGTCTCAGCATACTCTCTTATATGATAGCTATCAGATCTAATTATTTTCTTTCCATTTGAATTTAATAAAAAAGGAATTGGGCCAATGTAATTACTAGAGTAAATCTAGCTATAGAGGAGCAACACAGCTGAGCTTTTATGATGCATCTACTGGGGCACCACTAGCTTAAATTGGGGAAATTTTTACTTTGGAAGAAATCCAGAAATTTTAGTGGAAATAAGACCCACTCAAATACCTCTGCATTCTTACCAAAAAGCTTCAATGCAGCAGATCTAACCCTCCATTTAAACCAATGAACACTTGTACATTGTGTTTGGAAAGCAGTACAGTACACCACTCAGGACCTGAAAATGAAGCTGACTTAGCTATTACAACCTGTAAGAAAGATTTAAATCTCAGCTAGTGGAAAACAATCTGGTATCCTCAACTGTGTCAGATATACAGCATCTTGATAGTATCGTTGGTCAGGAATTTTCTGTCAAACCTGGTTTTACCATTGGTGTGCTGAAACTTTCTGATATTTTCAGTAGAATAAATAAAATGAAATAATAAATTTAAAACTACTTGTCTATGAATATGCATTTGATTTTGGCGCTGCATTTCCTCAAGGCACTTTGACATTCCCCCTGGCCCCTGGTTTAGATAACACAGCACAGTCTTACCTCTGATCTAGCAGTACCTCATGTCCTGTGAGTCACGTGGCTGTATATGCACCAGCAGAGATACAGCTTCCAATTGGTATCTAAATCACACCTGTCTGGAGACATCGCAGCGACAAACATGCAAATCAGTGACGAAATTACTAGGAAAAAAAACCCCAAATTTTCAAAGAAACCTTAGGAAAATGGCAAGAACAGTATTAAGCTCAAAATGACAGCATGAAATGTTCTGTTTCATGAATGTCTTGAGTGTATTGTTTTGATAGAAAATATCAAACAGAAAGTTTCACCATTTCCTCATCTTCTTTTTCTTCCCTGCAGAAACACTGGCATCTTCTATCAGAGAGAAAACCTAGTTTTCTTTCTGCAGTAGTAATCAGTAAGTTTGGCAAAGAACATGTTATTTACAGCACAAAAGTCTTAATGTTAATGATATCCCTAACTTGAAGGGCCAAAGGACTTTGGTGTGTTGGTTTTTTTACCCTCACCTTCAGAACATTGATTTCACATTCTTAAGTTCATTTGGTGCTTCTGCAGACGGAGATGCTTTAGTTGTCTTCATTCCTGAGCACACTCCCATTTTTCCTTTTGCTTATGTTATTTGTTTGACCCATACAACTTCAGATCTTCCTTGCAAAGTTTTCCCCACTGCCTAGTGGACTTTGTAAATATTTGCAAAGGCCAGGATCACTGCTATTTCAGAAGGAATGCCTTTTTCTGTCCATCACGCAGTAAAACCTCGTTGCATTCTTCAACAGTCTTTACACTATTTAATCAGTCCATTATCCAGAACATAAAGTCACTTCAGTTCTCAAACACTCCAAGTGTGGCTCAACTCCAACAGGATGAAAAAGCTGTATGAATCTTTAATGTCTGTATTACAACTCATTTGTCACCCTTTATTCTTTGAGTTAAAACCATTGCTCTGTGTACTCTTAATCAAACAGCAAACAAGTATGACATACTTGGCATCAGTTTCACTTGAAAAATTTTCACTTCACGTTGGCTTTTCTATAGAGAAATTAAATGGGTCACCTGGTCTTTAATAAAACTGCCTGCAGCTCATCAGTCTGTTAAGTTTAAGATTAATCAACACTTATTTACTTCAAACAAAAGTGGAGGCTGGAATTTTCAAAACGCTCAGCAGCAGTCCCCTCCTTGTCATCATTGAAACCTATTGGCTTCTGCTGATGATTTCAACGAGCTCAAAAAGCCATTTTAGAAATCCCTGTGTCTCTGCTTTATGGACAAGGTTAACGAACATCTTCATACAATAACCTGGGTCATTTCAATATCCAGAACTCTGAAGCTTATAATAATTTTCTTTCCATACAGAAGTGTTGATAACCTCTCAAAAAGACTTACAGATTATTTCCCAAATTTCTTCATAAACTGCAGAATCTAGTAATATATGACAGTATGAACAGTTCTGTTACCCATTTAAACAACATTTTGAGCAGGCAGTTTTGATACCTCAACAATTTCTGTTTCAATGCTTGCTACTGAAAAAAAAAAAAAAAAAGCAAAATCTCTGCAGAAAAGAAGTCAAAGCATTTTGATAACTTTTTTTCATCAGATATGGTTCAAAATGGACCCATTTTCCGTACTTAACACATGACATTTAATTTTGTTTCTTAAAATCATGTCCTTCTTTTTACCTCTAGGTATGTGTACTCATAAAGGCCAGCCTCCAGAAACTGAAATAATTTAGGTCAGTTAAGGAGTCCTGAAAGTAGTTTAAAAATCAGAGCATTTTTCTAAAACACTTTTTAGATTCTTTGAACCTGCCTTTTGGTGTGAAAAACATTTGGATGGGTGTATCCAAGATTTTTTCTCACAAACTGAAAAACTGGTTGGTTGTTCTTTTTAAAAAACTGAGATCTTTATCTTGGTGCAAAAATCCAGAATCTGAAATTTTAGGAAAAAAAATGACATAAAAATTGCATGAAAATAGTAAGAAGCAGAAATGTGGTATCACACAATTTCCAGAACCTCTCTAATCTGTACGTTGTTGGCTTTCCATCAATCGTTCCCTCTAGGTGAGAAAATATCAGAAGCTGCAGACTGTAAGTTTTCATAACATTCCATTCTAACTTTTTCCCCCCCCTCCTGAAGAAGAAGCAAATGCAGAACCCGGCTCTTACTTTACTCACAGCCATAAACACCATACATGTGTTTCTCTTCAAGGGGGAGATGCAATGGGACTTCATCACTGCCAACTCCAAGGCTTTTCCCAGGGAACAAGAGCATTCAGGTCCAGCTCAAGTTCTCCTGCAAGGCTGCCAGTGAGCATCGTTCAGGTATTGCACGGAAGTCCCTGAGGTTACCTGGGGAAAAAGGCAATCTGGTCTGTTGTCACTGGCTCCTCCATTAACCTCCATCAATCTTAATATTTATAGCTGCCCTTATTTTACTGCTGATAGAGCCTTGTCAATTCCAGCACTTCCCAGGCGTTCCTGCCTGGGCTTTCCTGACAGCATTAATTAGCAGGTAATGTGCTAGTTGCTCTGAAGGACAATGCTGTGTTCTGTGGTTTGAAGATCTCTAATATACACCTGTTGTGGCTAATTGAATTCTACTAATCCTTGCTGTAGTTACTTTCATAAAAGGATGCTTTCAGCTTTTTAAAAGAACAATTAAAACACATCCTTTTCCACTTGCAGATTAACAAACAGCCAGCTTTTTTATCCAGCTATGCCCAGTCTCAGATGCTGGAGTCACACAAGATTTTCTTTTGCTCTGAGGCTTCCACCAGGTTTTTGCTGGGGCTTTTTTTTTCCCCCACTTTGTTTTTACTGCCACTGTTCATTATTTAAGACTGAATCTCACAATTACAACATTCCAGTTTCTCAGACCGAGCACTGAATGTTTATGTCCTTTATGTGCAGTGCAAACCATATTCTAAGCAATGTTTCATAGCATTTTTATTTAAGAACTGCCACACCTTTGGGAAAAAAAAATCAGAAGATTTTAACAGTGCCTTTGGTTGATATCCATTTATGATACAAACTAGGCTAAGCTTTGAAAGTTGTTTTCATGCCATTTGGTATTTTTGTTACTTAGGTAGAAATCTGTGTTGGATTTTTTGCAGTTATTCCACAGGCCACCCCCCAGTACTGCATGGATCCACTATGGTTCACTGAATACAGATTGAGGAATTTTTATCTGACATTACTGAACTGTAAGCCAGGCAAATCTACTCTTGCAAATACAAATGCAGTGCTAGACAGCAAAAGCAAACCCTTCTTGGTTTTTAAGCCATTAAAGTGGGCCTGTGTCACAGCTCCTCCTATTTAAGAATATATTTCAATTTATTTTTACAAAACTACTAATGCCTGATGTAGTTGAAGCTCTCCCGCTGCCTCTAGAGAAGAGGATTTCAGACCCTGGGCACCTGATGCATCAGAATTTCTGATGTCATTTTCCTTTTTCCTCTTTTCTTTTTTACTATCGCAAAGCTTAAGAAATTGGTTTGAGTGGGCAAGTTAGTTTAAATATAACCATTAATACAAGACAATTTTTAAAATCTGCCTTCCTACACCTTTATGTAATAGTTCCTGTTTTCCGTGGTAATCATTTTTTGCCTGTGTGAATGATGCAGGCAGTGCGAAAAAAGTTGTAATGAGACAGTTAGGATCAGCAAAACTTCTGTGCTGCTGTCCAGTACTATGGTGGTCCAGTCAGAGTTGTCCCCAGAATGTTTTTGCAAAGTCTGCACTTATCAACCAAACCTGGAAAGAAACACGCAGGACTGTATTGTGAAGATACAAAGACCAATATGGAAAGCTGTACTTTGGCATGGAATATGCTAGAGAGGTCTGGAGGTGAAAGTGGTTTTTTGCCCTTTTTAAGGTTTTATACTTCATTGACATTTCTTTAAGCATCAGGGACAGCTGTGTCCAGCTGCATGGCATGAATAGACCACCCTTTTACTGCCTGATGTTGGATCCAGTAAGAGACTCCAAGGTGTGAATGGCTTGGGGAGGGAAATGCAAAAAGGCTCCTTGCACTCTGGTCTCTTCTATGTCTTTACATGTCAGAGCATGCCTACATCTGTGGGCAGGGAGTGTTTCCCCTCATGCCTCATATGCACCTCCTTACCGGGTGGCTTGGGTGAATAGGCTGAGCTTCTCACTCCCAGCAAAGAGCATGGCACAGTTCTTGCCCTGATGTGGAAATCCTGGCCACTACTCCCCAGGGCCCTGGCGAGTCAGAGTTTAACAAATTATGGCTTCCTGCATTGGCATGTATTTTAGTGGTCCCATATTTCCCAGCTTCTGCCCTTTCCTCTGCCCCAAAGCCACTTTCAGGCTTGGAACAGGAATTAATTGCAATCCTTCTGTTAAGAGTGCTTGCCAGATTCATTCAGATTCTGCTGCTCCTACCCAAACCTGCCTCCAATAGCCTCAAAAGCACAGAGAAGCGAGGAAGCTCTGCTCTTAGAAACTCCATCACCTGCTCACAAACTACTGCAAACAAACATCAAGGCAGATTATGCTGCCAGAACTGAGAATCATACCGGTCTGTCATAGCTGAGGAAGTTCAGCTTGGTGCTAGGGAAAAATGTAAGAACCTCAGGAGAAATGCAGAAGAAAAGGAGTCAGAAGGGGAAAAAACTTAAGGAAGATAAATTTAGCTGCAATGGAATAAAAATTGAAAATAAATAAAAATAAAATCCTGCCTTTGACAAGAAAGTTTGAGCTAAGGAAATCATTGCTCTGACATGCCATCTTCACTGTTGACTGCTGTCAAAACTTCAAAATTCAAAAAATTATTTCTGTTCATAAGGAGACAGAGAAATTACATTTTAGGTATGTTCCCATCTGTAACTCAAAATAATGGGCCTGTCAGGCAAGAAGCTGCTCTAAATTCTCTTTTGCTTCTTTTCTTTTTCTTCTTCACTCCTTTCTCTTACCTATGAGATTCAACTGCAAACACTTTAGTGAAGGGATGTGGGGACACATACGCTGGGCGGTCTGTTTCAAGTCCTAGGGAAAAAATAATAAATTCAGTACTCAAGGAGGTGAGGAGAATACTGCTTTCTGAACAAAGAGCACCAGAGATTCAGGGACAGCTGCTTCTGAAAAGATCTGGTGATACCATGAAGTAAAGACTTCTCAAACTCCAGACAAAAAATCGAACAATTGTGCTGATTGACTTGTGAAAGATTGTGGACAGCAATGTATTCCTTTACAGATTCGTCCCTGAACAAAACTTTATTTGCTATTGACTGCCTTTTTTTTGTTTGGTTGGTTTTTTGTTTTCAGTTCATGCTGACATTCAGAAGACTTTGTCTCTGCTTTTTATCTTTTAATGCTAAGGCCTTTGCTCTGTCTTCCCTGTTCCCAAATTTTCAGTCCTCTTGTCACCTTCTTCTATATTATGTTAATAATGTGAGCCTTCTGTGAGGTTTCCCACTTACTTAACACAGAGAAATTAAAATAAGCCAACCTCAGACCCTGAGTGCCCACTCCTGGTTAATGCAGCTGGGCTTTCCCCTCCTTGGTTGGGGCGACAATCTGGTGCAAACCACTGGGGTGGTAGGAAGCCACAGCCATCACACTTTCCAGCTCCTGAGCCAGGGGAGAGGCATGTCTTTCCACTTCTTAAACTGTATTTTCCCCACCATGAAATAAATCAAATGGACACGTGTATGCTATACCAATGTTTCTCCAGATGTTAAGAGTCCATCATCATTTATTTTCCCTCTGAATACCAAACAAGTAGGTTGTGCTCCAGGAATATTTTTTTTTTCTCTTTTTACCTCCAGACTGTCACTCTCTGTTTGCATTTCCAACTCGGCATTTCACACTTAAATGTGACAAAGACTTTCTCTGAGAATGACTAAATCACCTGATCTCCGTGGCAACTTGCCTTATGGGACTCCTAATTAACTACATCTGGGTTTATAGAGAATTGGCATGTATTATATTTCTTGCCTAGAAAAGCCAATATCTCCTAAGCCATCCTTTTGCCAGAAAAGGCCACAAACTCTACAACTTCAATCTACCATGCAGCCTCTCCAATATGTTCATCTGGAATAAATGAAGTACTTCTAAGCCACAGTACTGGCAAAATTTTCTTGTTTTGAAATCAAGGTAAAATCCCGTACTTCGTTTTGTAATGCAGCTCACTGAGTTCTCAGCAGGGGACCAATTCAGACCTAGTTACCAGTTACCTATGCCCTGTAGGTGTATTTTCCAAATTAAATACCTTGAGTCTTCTGTGAGGTAGCCCCCAACAGAGAAAACAGTGTGCCTCAGACCTTCATTAAACAGTGTGTGGCTAAACACTGCTTTTTCTTCCTCAGCTTGTAATGTGAGGCAGCTGTCTGGTGGAGAGAGCAGGAGAAACTGGATGAAAACATGCCAGAACTGTTTGCTTCCACCCCAGCCCCTCCTAAAGGATAGCTTTAATAGGTAAATGAAACAGTGAGTTTGAACGTAAGCCTGGCTTTGTCTTTTGTTTAAAATGGAAGCTTTTTTTCTTGGTTTTTTTTTTTTCTTTTTGTTAAAAAGAACAAAAGAGTGCAAAGAAACAGAAACTTGAAAACATTCCAAATATTTATCTTTGCCTGGGCTGTCTTGATGTCATTTCTTCTGCAACTGTTTTTCACAAGCTTTCGGTTTTGTCTTTTCTTGACTAAGAAGTAAATCTCAGACCCACATTTGAATCAGGTCTGGAAATGCTGTGGGAGTTCCAAACAGTGTGAAAATACCTGTTCAGATCCTGAAAATAGTCTGAAAAGCACCTGTCTGTGGGCATCAGATCTAAAATCCATGATTCCAGAGCACTCCAACATCAACAGTCCTCTTAAATGTGTCAGCTTAACTTTGCTATTCACCACGCTCCACTGGAGTTTTCTTGTGAAATTTTCTGTCATTCTCTGCACTTTTAATGGTCACATATAGATGCA
Source organism: Falco rusticolus (assembly GCF_015220075.1). NCBI lineage: Eukaryota > Metazoa > Chordata > Aves > Falconiformes > Falconidae > Falco > Falco rusticolus. Next base: position 81,624,835 of record NC_051192.1, read on the forward strand.
AAAGAATCACCTTCAATTAAATTCATCTGTTTACTTCTGTTCTAAGATACCACAATCCATGAACAGTCATTTCATCATCCCACACTGTAGTTATAAAATTGTTTGCTTTTTACAGCAATTCATGCAAGAGTTTTAAGATGTATCCTTTTTTTTTTTTTTTTTTTTTTTTGAGTTGTGACTTATGGGAACTTATTTGAAAAATATTTATTTTAAATATATCCTGGCATTTTCTGTCCTTCCATTTCTGGTCAGTTTCTCCATTCTTTCCATCCTCACACAAAGTACAGTAATAATGTTTCATTCAGCTTTTCTACCAGGGGTCATATTTGCAGTATCTTCAGTATACTTCATTTTCATTCAGAATAAGATATACTGCTTAGTAATTTCATGAGCATCCTGCTTCTTATCTTCTTTCTTCTGAGAGGACTCTGTACTTTTCCTGGTGAGAGAACTGTGTATTTTTCCTTGTGACTTTGAGGAAGATATCATGTGCCTAAGGGTGGTTGCATGGTTTTACCTGGCAGCTGTTCAACACAATAGGCAGAACAAAAATGCACATAAACATATGCATACATTATTTTAAATACTAATATTTACTTCATTTAGCCATCTTATACTATCACTGCCTTCTCTGTTGAAAAAAAAAAATATACTATCTGTGGTGACTTCACGAGAAAGCAGCATTTTATAACAGAATCATGCTGCTAGTAGGAAAGCTGCAACTTAACCTGTGTAAGTTTAGGGTTAAAACTGGTTGTGTGGCGCAGCCCAAAGAGTGGTAGTAAATGGAGTTACCTCCAGCTGGCGGCTGGTCACAAGCGGTGTTCCCCAGGGCTCAGCACTGGGGCCAGTCCTGTTCAATGTCCTTATCAATGATCTGGACGAGGGGATCAAGTGCACCCTCAGTGAGTTTGCAGGCGACACCAAGCTGGGGGGGAATGTTGATCTGCTTGAGGGCAGGAAGGCTCTGCAGGGGGGTCTGGACAGGCTGGATCAATGGGCCAAGGCCAGTTGCATGAGGTTCAGCAAGGCTCAGGGCCAGGTCCTGCACCTGGGTGACCACAACCCCAGACAGCGCTACGGGCTTGGGGAAGAGCGGCTGGAAAGCTGCCTGGTGGGAAAGGACCTGGGGATGCTGGTCAACAGCCACCTGAACATGAGCCATCAGTGTGCTCAGGTGGCCAAGAAGGCCAACAGCATCTTGACTTGTATCAGCAACAGTGTGGCCAGCAGGACCAGGGAAGGGACTGTCCCCGGGTACTGGGCACTGGTGGGGCCCCACCTCGAATCCTGGGTTCGGGTTTGGGCCCCTCACTGCAAGACAGACACTGAGGTGCTGGAGCGTGTCCAGAGAAGGGCAACGGAGCTGGGGAAGGGTCTGGAGCACAAGGTCTATGGGGAGCAGCTGAGGGAACTGGGGGTGTTTAGCCTGGAGAGGAGGAGCCTCAGGGGGGACCTTATTGCTCTCTACAGCTGCCTGAGAGGAGGCTGTGGGCAGGTGGGGGTTGGTCTCTTCTGCCAGATAACAAGTGATGGGACAAGAGGAAATGGCCTCAAGTTATGCCAGGGGAGGTTTAGGTTGGATATTAGGAAAAATTTCTGCCCGGCAAGGGTGGTCAAGCATTGGGACAGGCTGCCCAGGGAGGCGGTGGAATCACCATATTTAAAAAATATGTAGATGCAGCTTAGGACATGGTTTAGTGATGGACTTGGCAGTTCTGGGCTAATGGTTGGACTTGATCTCAAAGGTCTTTTCCAACCTAAACAATTCTATGATTCTAATCCCATAAGCTCCTCTCTTACCCATACAATTTTATAGGAAAAACATTGAGAGGGCATATTAAGGAGACCAAGAAGCTTTGATTCTGATCTTGGAGAATCCAAAGATTAGGAGAGATGAGTGAACCCCGTAACAGCCAGTTTGCCATAGCTCTTTGTGAAAGAATATGAAACAACTTCTGTGCACAGGGTGGATGAGAACACAAAGGAGAAGAGCCAGTGAGGATGTGACTCTGAAAAAATTAAATTACTCTGAAAGTCACTGGAATAGTGGCAACAAAGCTGGCTTTTCCTAGATATCCCAGAAGTAAAAGAAGGAAGGAAAGATGATTGGTCACCTTTACAGAAGGATGGAAAGAGGAAACCTCCTCCTCCAGAATGTGCAGGTTCCCATAGGACATTCCTATAGGAGGAACCAGGTTGTTTTATAGAAGAATTAAGACTCTTGAATAAAGTATCCCATGTGGAGAGTTTTTAGAATTGCATATTCAAGACTAGATTGCAATGGGAACACAGAAACCTTGCAATGAGAAAGAGGCCAGAGTCCTGAGTTAGTTTTACAGTAAGAAACAGTGTGGGGCAGAACCGGGCCAGGAAGTGGGTTCTGAAACCAAGAGAGTGATACTGCACCTGGGTTACCTCAGACCCACGTAAAAAGTTAGGTGTGAAGAAAAACCTTCGCAGAAAAATAAGCAAGGAGTATGAAAGCACAAGTGGCATTGTGGAGGATTTCAGAGCTGAGAAACAACGCGCTTCACCTTTGGACAGGTGTCACAATTTCATGAAAATGTTTTGCAGACTTCTGCAGAGCAGAATTGTACGCTCTGAAGGAACAAAGTATACACATCCTTCACAAAAAAAAACCCAAACAGTCCTCAATAATGGTAACTGACCAGAATAGCTATAACTTTTGAAGGTTTTATCACCTGAAACCTGAGTGGAATATTTTCCTCTGGAAACTGGACACAGGCACACTAGTTTGTGTGTGTTAATTGTGTTAACTAGCCTGAGGAGGAAACTTAGATTGAACTCAAACAGGCCAACCTCACATCCTATGATAAGCAAAGCATTCCTATTTTGGGTGTATTTAAGCTAGATTTAATGGTAAAATTTAATCTTGGAAACGTGAAATTTATAGCTACTTCAGGAGACAGGGTGTCTATTAGAGGACTGAACATACATCAGATACAAGGTCTACTTAAGGGATGACTTACTGCAAAAAAATGGGAGCCTATGAAGAGCAATTCCCTGGTGACACCAGGGGCATTGAAAAGTGTCAAGTGAATATGAAAAAATGTTGACAGAATCCAATATTTTTATTGTACTTATGACTGGAATTATCTCTGTGGTGGTCAGACAAAAAATTAGATCAGGAATTATAAAAACAGAATAAACTCAGGACATCAGAAAATCAATAAAATTTAAGACCCTATGGGATGGTTTAATTCTCTGATAATTATGGAAAAGACGGATACCTAATAATGTGCAAGAAGGGAACATTTTCCTACATCCTCAATGAAGAGCTTTTTATTAAGTGGCCAGATGCTGCAACCTGATTCTAGTATGTTTCCCTAGAAAAAAAGGTTTTATTGGGTTATTGTCCATATTATGTTCAAGCCCTAAGATATTTCACAAAAATATATGACTTTTATTTGAAGATATTAAAATTATTAGAGTTCATACAGCTGACGAGACAATATAGTGTGTGTAAAAATAGATCAACATAGAGACTCCAAAATACCTGTGAATGACTTGTGATGATGAGTTAAAATTCAGTAAACAGTAAGTAAATTTATGGTTAGTAAAATAAACTACCTATGCAGGGGAATAATAACAAAAAAAAAAAAAAACAACAAAAAAAAAAGACTGTACAGCTTCATTTGTCATTCTGAAAAAGATAAAAAGATTATATGTCAGTATCGGAATATTCTACCAGCTATGCAGAATTACCATTGCTAAAGAACATGTCTTTTGAGCATACAATTTCATAGCAGAAAGTTGTATTTGTTAAGTTTAGAACACAAGCTGGGTATAAGAACTGATAATGGATTGCAATATGCCGTGTGTTTAAAAGTTTTAAAAATGAGCAGGATTTTAAGAATGCTTCTTCACACCCAGGTACACAGAAACTAGTGAGGATTTTGGCAAATTTTGTCAAAAACTGTTAAAGTATGCTTTAAGACTTATAAGTCAAATTCAGTTTCAGATATAAATTCACATCCCTAAATGAAGGCATCTTCTTCAAATTCAGGACCACCATTTCCTGAAATGGACATTCAGAATTCAAATGTCTAATTGTGAAATCTCAGATTTTAAAATCAAGGTATGGTAAACATTGTTAAATGTCGTGAGAAAGCGAAGCAAAAAATATTCTTCTATGAAGGGTCAATTAATTTAAAGTCTATACATTTATGACTTATGAAGCTGTTACTCGTTGCTGTGAGGTTATTATAAAAGCAAGGCAGATATAAAGAAGGGATCTCTGTCTTTTCATCCTATGAACAAATACTTGTTCAAAAAATGGGATGAATCCTGGGACTCTGAGTCCTGAAACTGGACTGAAAGGGACGAGCCAAAGGAAGGAGAGCTCCAGTGGGAAGCTCTGAGCATAGCAATGAAGCATGAAGTTTGAGTCATCTCTTGGTGACCCGCACAACAAATGGAAATCCATTTTCTTTTCTACCAGAGGAGTGCAAGCTCGATTATTCAATAAAAATAAAATAAATAAATAAATAAAGCCCCTTGCTTTCCTGAAAACTCATGCTTTTTCTTTGAGAAAACACAATTGTTCTTGTAGTACACTTTAATAAAAGACCTATTGTTCTACAAATTCGGTTATATTCAGATTGAAACTAGGGTGGCCTAAGGAACAAGCTAAGAAATCCTCTCCGATGTCAGTTAATCCAGGAGTGAGCTTACAAGCCTCCTTGAACGTATGTTGCAATGAAGCTGCTAGAACTGAGCTTATCATTTTTTGGACAGTTACGGCTATGGTTACAGCTTTTATGCTTCACAGGCTTTCATACTAACACTATGGCTCAACATGTGCTTTCACATGTGTGTACATTAAATGAGACTATTTTGTGAATTCACATAGGAAAAATAGGGGCTTGTCTGTCTGGAAGAGACTTCCAGCAGGAAGCAGAGTAACACTGTGACCTATGTCGCATTTACAAAGTAAGCATGATCGGTTTCTCACTACCAATTAGCTTTCTGGTACAAAATTTGCTTTATCCCAGAATCTCAGACAGAGACTATATAAATGTTAATGCCTGAATGGATTCTGCCAACTTTTTATTATAACTTATAACCTTTGCACTAACATTTAGTAGTACATTTCAAGTGCTGAATCCAAAGAACTGATCTACAAAATGCACTTAAATTAATACTGAATTTTAAACAATCTTTACCTACGAGCTAGTCAGAAAACCAGTGTTGCTAGTGCTGTACTTAAGCAGCTTGAAAAGGCAAAAGTTGAAGGTCAGAAACCCAGCTATTGAGCAAAGCACGCTTTCTGGAATCAAAACACTGAACCTTTAGTGTGGTGTAGATCTCACGATGCGATGCGCAGTTCCTGAGGCAGTGGAAAGGATCCACCCCCTCATGAATGAATTTAACATTCGGCAGTGGACTTCTTTCTTCAGAAGAGCCACTAGCAGCCACCCATCCACACCCTTTAATCACAGTGTGGGGCTTTAGAAAGTCTTTGTATCCTTCCCTGCTGTCCTTTGAGTGTCGGGGGCCAATATGGACCTATGCGTGCAATACAGTTTTTAAGGGTAGGTGGAAGAAAGCGTCTGGCTCATTAAGTTATTTTGTTAAGGACTGTTCAGTACCAAACAGATAAAAAAATAACCAGGAAAGTGATAAATGGAAAGGGAAAGGAAAGTGACCATAATGAAGACCAGAGCTCTTTGACCACTGATTAACGACCATTAAGGGAACTGCTCAGATGCAGTCGTGAGGAGGGTTGCCTGAACTGTGTAACTAATAAGAAGGGGAAACACCATTATCACAAGTGTTGGGGGATATTTCAGGGGACTTCTGTGAAACTCCTGATGGGCTTTTGGAAGAGTGTTGTGGGATTATGGAAAATGTATTATGGGATATTTAGGAAAATGGCCAAAGAAAGGGGAAAGGAAAGATCATGGTGTACCAGGGAGCAGCAAGTACAAGGAAGAGAAGAGAGGGTAGAACAGACCAGTCACACATAGGCAGCCATATACCCATGGGTGGTATAGCCACCATAGGGGGAGTATATATGGGGTTTATTAGGCATATGTAAGGCCTGTGCTGATATTCAAAGGATGCATGAATGTGGGTGTGCTTGCACATTTGGGGGGGCGGGGAGCGGTACAGCATATTTCACTTGTGAATTTCAATCCTTTCTTAGTAAGTGATAAGAAGAAGATGGGAACACAAGCAACAAGGGAGTTTGTCAGCACAAGACACCTCATTTCTGTTGAGATGGAGCATTATAAATGGGATAATGTGATACTACAGACTGCACAGCATAGGGGTGACCTTGTTGACCCCATATGGAAGCTGATAGCAAAGCCCCCCCTCTCTTTCTTGGTCTGTGCAAAGAGAAGACACCAATTTCCATTGCTGAACATCTGGCATCTTTTGGAAGAAAATTCTCAGCAGGCAAATTGCTAAATAAACGTCTCATAAAAGAAAATAGCCTTTCCTACATTGTTTCAATGAAAATATTTATTCTGAAGGAATATTTCTTTAATCTAAAACAAAGCTGTTAAATCTTCCTGCACAAGTTGTCACAATACCAGCACAAATCCTTTATCAACAGTTTTCATTAGCACAAAAAGTCAGTGCAGCAAGAACCCTGTCTATCCATCTGGTATTGAAACAAATACATGTACATATATATTTATTCAAAATATAAACTGACTTTAGTACTCCCCACAGTCTTAATTCTCAGACTGTTGCTTTGAACACTAGCAAGCAGGATGATACAGCCTTCACATAAAAAAGAAATATCACCCCTTTTGTGTACATTTTTCTATTCTTTACCTTGCTGTGTCTGTAGACAATATGAAATGTAAGAGTGAAACTGGGCTCCTGCAGTTGGGGCAGTAACATCATCAGTAGGTTTAAGCTGCTAAATGAAACAATGGAAGATCACCAATTTGTTTGAAAGCCACGTCCTGCTACGGGGGGGTGTCAGGAGGACAACCTCAGCATAAGCCATGTATAGTTATAAAGCACTTTTCATCATCTCATGTAGATCGCAAAGGATTTGTCAACATCAGATAGTCTTCAGCTCAGAATCACAGAGACTGGAAAGAACCTCTGGAGATCACACAGTCCAACACCCCTGCTCAGAGCAGAGCCAGCTAGAGAAGATTGCTCAGGGCTGTGTCCAGGACAATTTTATATATCTCCAAGCATAATGACTCCACAGATTCTCCAGGCAACCTCTGCCATTGTTTGACAACTCTCACAGTAAAAACTTCTTTCTTAAGTTAAAATGGAATGTTCGGTATTTCCAGGCAATTTCCATTACCTCCCAGCCTGTCACTGGATACCACTAAGAGGAGCCTGGCTTGATCTCCTCTAGTCCCCCTAATTCATGTATTTATATGCATTGATAAGATCACTCTGAGCCCTCTCTTCTTCAGGATGAACAGTCCCAGATTTCTCAGCTTCTCCTCAGATGTCAGATGCTTCGAGCCCTTCATCATTCAATACTTCACTGGACTTTTTCCAGCATGTCCATATTTCTCTTCTACTGGGAAGCCCAAAACTAGACCCAGCACTTCAGAGTGTCTCACTAGTGTGAACAGAAGAGCAGGATTGCCTCCCTTTGACGTGCTGGCATCACTCCTCCTCATGCAGCCCAGGAGACAGTTGACCTTCTTTGCTGTGAGGGCACATTGCTGGGTCACGTTCAACATGGTGTCCACTGAGACCTCCAGGTCATTTTCTGCAAAGCTGCTTTCCTGCTAGGCAGGCCCCAGTGTGTACTGGTGCATGGGGTTGTTCCTCTCCAGGTGCAGGACTTTTTACTTCAATTTGTGTAATTTCATGAGCTTCCATGGCCCATTTCTCCAGCCTAAGTCACTTTGAATGGCAGCACAGCCCATACGATATATCAGTTACTCCTCCCAGTTTCATATTGTCTGCAAAATTGCAAAATCTGTCACACCATTCAGGTCACAAATGAAGATGTAAAGGTTCCAGCCCTGGATCAATGCAATGGAGCACACCACTGGTGAGGGACCTCCAGCTGAACTTTCTGCTGCTGCTGATTACAACCCTCTCAGCCTGGCCATTCTGCCAGTTTTCTGCACACCTCATCGCCCCACTTTCCACTTACTATCCCATACTTCATCAGTCTGTCTGTGTGGACATTACAGAAGACAACATTGAAAGCCTTGCTTAAGTTGAGATAAACAACACCCACTGCTCTCCCCTCATCCACCAAGCCAGCCACCTCATTTTAGAAGGCTGTCAGGCTGTTCAAACATGATTCCCCCTTTGTAAATCTGTACTGACTACTCTCAACCACCTGCTTCTCCTTCATATGTTTGGAAATGGCTTCCAGGAGGATTTGGCCTATACAGAGTTGTGTAAATGGTGGGTTAGCTCAGAATGTAAGTATACACTTTTTAGCCAAACAACATATGCAGGGAACAGCAGGTGGTCTAAGCCCAGCTGTAGGTGAGTTGGTTAGAGGAGTAAATTAGACTATTCATAGAATGTGGTGGTTTGTTTTTTGAGTGCTTAAGACATTTTCGGTTATTCTTAGATAAATGGGGGACAGGACAGAATATCCTTCCAATATTCATTACTGGGAGACTTAGTTAAAAGTACTGAAGCTTTTGAAATGACACAAATACATTCTGATATATTCCGGTTGTTTCTAATGTAACTGAAGCCCTTTTACTATGGGCATAAGATTTGCATATCATGAAAGTTGATCCTAGACTTTGGCTGCTTTAACATCCTCATTGAACACAGCGATGAGGGTAAGTTTGTCAGAGAAGGACTTCTTAGTTCAGGAACTGAAGCAGGAGAGAAAAAAAGGGGAAGAAAAAAAAGAAAAAAGAAAAAAAAAGGTGTAGGTTTTTTTACATGAGGACTTTGTGTTCACACTTCTGTTACTTGTCAGTGATGACCTTATTTTGGTTGCCCAAATGTAGGTGCCCAATGCTATCTGAGATGCCCTGAGCATGCCCAGGTAGATAGATCTGGTAGATGAAGGAACTATAGAAGACCTACACCCTTTCAAAGCAGCAGATGGAGGGCAAGTAGGATACCTGCATCTCAGATGGCACTGGGTACAGACATTTCTGCGATTGAACCCTATGTATAACCTCCATTACCCACAGAGCACACCACAACCACTAATGATTAGATGACATTTTGTCTTCAAAGCAGAAATGTTTTTCTTCCTTCTAGTATCAGAGCCAACAGGAGAGAAAAAGAACAGTCAAGCACATTGTTTTCCTTAGGCTTCCCAAGCTGGCTATCAAACCTGTACAATTTATACCTTTTCTCCACTCCCACTGTTAAATGTTTCAATATGTTTCTATTAAAGCTTTTAAGGGGAAAAAGTTTGGTGCTCATAATTAACAAGATAAATGAGGTGTATCATTCAAATGAAATAAAAAGTAGAAGCTATGGCTGTAGTGGCTCTTTTTGCAGGAATATTGCAGCTCTAATTTTGTCAAATCTGCCTGAAATTCTACTTCTTCCCTCCTTGTTTAGCAGCCAGACAGGGTTTAAGGATTATATCTGAGCCTGGTTTAACACCAGTCCTAAGGAGCTTAAAATCTAATTTGCTAGGATGCGAAAAACTCAGCTGAATAATAAAAATTCATACGTTCATTTCAAAAGATCTGAACTCATTTGCCTCCATACGTTCTTTTGTATTTGTAAATTTACATGGGAACATAGCATTTAATGGCTTATGTAGATAAATTACTTGTGTGGTCAGCAAGTCCATGAAGACTATTAAAAATAAATTCAGTAAAGGTATGAATAAAATGCATGATATAAGTGGTAGGTATTAATATAAAACAGTTGGTTGCTCACTCAAGTGTTTCTGTTACTAAAACATGCACAGAGAATATATTTCTTACAGCTCAACAATAGAATGGAAATTAAGCTTGTGGCGTATTAGAGATACATATCACTGATAGATTTTGGAAAGCAGAAGATACTGAGACAGTCTCATTTTAGAAAATTCTTGGATGTGCTGAAAGATGAAAATGACAGTACTCAAAAATGTTTTTTAAATGGATCTTAGGTTCTCATTACTGAAGGCTATACAACTCATCTGATCATTTTTCTGGGAAGAGTTATTCTTTGATAGTAAATAGTTCAGCAAAGCAATTTCTTTGCAGTTTCTGTTTTTCCAAATTCCTCCTTTCCAGCATGTTTAGAAGTACCATTGTCTGTCATGCTCTGGGGACCATCAGATCCTATGCCAAGGGAAACACCACGGTAGGAGGAGTAGGGAGAGCTGCAACCTGCGTTCACCTTTGGCAGCAAGGTTGTCATGATACAGCACAGCACATCAGCACCTCTCTCCTTCCCTGCTCAAGGAGGGATGGTGGTCCAGAAGGCCCAGCACCAGGAACTGCAGATCGGGAAAGATGATGCAGCATGGTGGAGGTGGGGAAGCACAACGTAAAGGGCAAGCACCAAAGAGGAAAGCAGAATCTAAGACAAAGTGGTGAACAAATCAATGTGATGCTGTTTTCTTCCTGTTCTTCCTTCTTATTACCTTCCACACCCTTCTTTTTAACTCTTGCTTCTCAAAAGCAAGAGTGATCAGTAGTCCATTCCCTCGGGCCCTCTAACCTACTGAACAAGGGTTTTCTTAGCCAGATTTTCCATACTTCAAATCTTGATTTCCTTTGTTTGACTTTTCTTTCTTTTCTTCCCCATTGTATTTTTCCTGGAACCCTTAAAAAATTATCAGCCCCACACAGTCTGCTCCAGTTTTATTTTTCAAATACTCCACCAGCGAATCATCTTTTTCATGTCATTCCATTTGTACCAGAAAACAGTACGATGTCATAATAAAGTAAAAATACTCACCTGGAAATTGTGCTGATATTTGTAAAGTAACCCAGCTTTTCCTCACCACTTTGTGTTCCAGAATGTATGCTGCAATATTATTACACATTTTTACCGGTAACGTTAGGAAACATTTTAAACAGTGGGGTCACCAGATGTTAAGCTGACATGGTTGGCTGGAGTGATATATAAACATAGGGTCATATTTTAAAACTTAATTCAAGATAAAAAAGTATTTCTTGCCATTTTCATATCCTAGGAGACTTTCTATTTGTTTTATCACTGTAGTCCAGTTCTGCTCATGAGAAACAGAGAAAAAGCACTGCCCTGCTGTTTCAGTGGGATAGGGCTAAGTTATAAAGATTGAAATGAGCCCATCTCTGTTGGTAACAATTGGGCAATTTTAACATGGTTAAGCTCCTAAACTCCTGGTGATCTCCTTTCCTTCAGGCTAGAGCTACTGAGGGCTTTTTGGATCAGCATGGGTCTTCTCTTCCTGAACAGGAAGAAACGTGAGCAAAATTCCCTCTGAAGTGACAAGAAGTGCTCCCTAATGGGTCACTTAATTTCCTTGGGGACCTTCTTCCCCTCACCAATCACAGAGATGTTTAGAGAAGCTATTTTATCCTTCTGAACCAGAAAAAAGAAACACCTCTTGCAGCCACTGTACTGTCTGCTCAGGAAGACAAGAGCTGGGAAGGAAAGGCTGTTTCCTAAAGGTCGATTCCAAACATTCACAAGTACCTGGTGGTCTGTTCATTAACACTCTCAGATCCAGAGAAACTGTCTTCTGCTTCATCTAGTCAGCCAAGACACTAGTACACGTGCCAAGAGACATCTTGCATTCTGCAGATTGTATAAAGCAATCATATGGCTACTAGCAGTTGAAATACAACCAAATTCACTGTTTTATATGGCAAAATTATACAGACATTTTGAAAACTGACTGAATTCTCCCCTTTCTCTATAGAGTGTATATACCAGGCCAGGCTTACAAACTTGCTGCTTACAAACACTCATTGCCTATCTCTCATCTCTCACTGGACAGCATGTGTCTGCCACAGAGGCAAACACCTGCTGCTCTGGCTGAAGACTATTAGATGGCTCATGAAATAAACGCCTCTAGAAGCTTAAAAAGCTAGCTACCCAGCTTTTGTCACTATTTAAACCTCTTTGACCCAAGCACGACAGCATATCGGTCTATAGCCAGACATACCTTTAAAAAACAACCTGTGGCATCAGCCTGTCCATCAGCAGAGCTTTTCCTCACCACTCTGGGAAGAAGCTGGTATCACAGCCAAAGCTGTCACAGGTGTCCATCACTAGCTTTTAACTCTGAAAGCCTCCTGACCAGCCCTTACCTCCTCTCAGGTGCTGCTGAAAAGTTGAATTTAAGAAGCACAGAAGAGCTTTGCAAAGGAATTAATCTGCATGGTTGTTGGCTTAAGAAACTTTTTCAGCTGGATCCAGCCAAACAGTCAATTCTTTCAAAGACTTGTTTTTACTTCTAGCCATCTTGTTTTCCAAGAACTGTGATACACGATACCTGTGTCTCTCCTTTGCAAGCATTTGTTTAATGTTCATGCTCCCCTCTCTAAACAGCAGCCCTGGAGATCACTCCAGCATTTTTCTTTTTATGAATCACTGAACTGGACGCTTGACCAGGTGCAAGCTGTATTAGTCCCCATAGTAATGAACTACCTCACCACTCACAGAGGCTCATACACGTTGTCCACCCACTACCAATCCAGATTTAAGAAGTGGTTGGTTGGAAGAAATCAGGACTTGTATTTACAAGTAGGTACAACAGCTGAATAATCCCAGTGCGTATTAAATTTTCAGTCCATCTTTCCGAAGATCCAGCTACTCATTACAGCACAGTATGTGAGAGTTTTCTCACATATACAGAAAGTAATGGCTAACACTGGAGGAAAATAACACCACCCCTTTGCTGATTTTGGCTGCGTGGAGTTAATGTTCTTCACAGTAGCTAGTATGGGGCTATGTTTTGCATTTGTGCTGGACACAGTGTTTGATAATTCAGGAATGTTTTTGTTTCCGCTGAGCAGGGCTTACACAGTGTCAAGGATTTTTTCTGCTCCTCAGACTGCCCTGGCAGCAAGCGGGCTGGGGGTGCACAACAAACCAGGAGGGGACACAGCTGGGACAGCTGACCCCAAGTGACCAAGGGGATATTCCATGCCATATGACATCATGCTCAGCACATAAACTAAGGGGAAAGTTGGCTGGGGGCTGCTGCTCAGAGACTGGCTGGCTATTGGTATGCTGGTGGTGAGCAATGTTTTTTTTTTCACTTGCATCACTTGCTTGTCTTGTGTTTTATTTCTCTAACTTTTTTTTTTTGGTTATTTTCTTTTTCATGACAATTTTATTTTTTACTCTTCTTGTTATTATTATTATTATATTCAAATTATTGAACTTCTTAACTCATGAGTTTTCTCACTTTTATCCTTCCAATTCTCCTTCTTTCCATCCTCTTGGGGAAGGAGTGAACGAGTGGCTGTGTAGTGTTTAGTTGCCAATTGCGGTTAAACCACAACCACCTCAACACAAACAAAAAAATGTAAGGGGACAGGAAGAGGTATCTGACTTGAGTTCACTATGTACAAAAATTGCTATGGTATTGTAAATGTTGTTTTTATTCAGTCAGAGAAAAGACAGTATTTTCATCAGTTTGCTGATCATTAGTTTATTACTTTTGTGCTTAACCTCAAAATTTCTTTTCCAAAATGCTTTGCGGGCAAAACAAAGGCTAGTAGGAAATGATAGGATAGTTAAAAGAAATGTCTTTCCATAGGACATACTGCTTATTGTTGTTATGTTTTCCTGATATGGCAAGGCACCAAATCTCGAGAAAAGAGTTTTAATTAAGTGGGAGAGAGTACTTTTTGCCAGCTAGAGACCAACCTGACAGAAAGGTTTGTCAGCTTGACTGGGGCCATGTTTCCAGTGCAGGCAGATCCTTTTAAGCCAATGCAGTTTCCTTAGTAAGTAATTGAAACACGCTTGGGGGCAAGGCTGAGAGCAAATGTCACGAAAAAGATTTTCTGGGAAGAGTCAAGCAGCCCTACTTCTGATCAGTAATTCAGACAGAGTTTATTACACAAACAGAAACATAATCATTGTACTGCTGAATTGAATGATGTGTCGGTGCAGAACTTGACTCCTGATTCAGCAGCCGAGGCTCTGGTAGGCAGTGTACAAGCTCACAGGTACATCCAGTCCCTGCTACAGCGTGCCTCCTTTTCTTACCTCTGCAGATAGCTTTACTGATCGTACCAGTTTCAATGTATTACTATATTTTACTTTTAAATTAAAATCACATACTATAGTGTTGGTATGGCTGTTTTAATATACCATGGAAAGTGGAAATTTTCTTGAATGCCTTTCACTCGATTACTGCCGAATAGCCAGTCACCCTTCCCTCTTTGCCTGCAATGACTGGGAAGCTGTAGCCGTATGATGATGATCAGCTTCTCCCCACGTTATGTATGAGCACACAGGTGCAGCAGCAGCCCTCCAGCAGTGCTTACAGCCTAGCAAGCAGTTACACACTTTAAAAACAATGTTGTGACATTATAGGCAGACACACCAAAAGGTTAATTGCTCACTGGCCAGTGCAATTTTGCACGTAAGTGTTAGGCAAACATCCACACTCAAGTAATACTATCTCATAACAAGAAGGTGAATAGGAATAGTTTCATCTGTTGCAATGAAGGCTGGAATAGTTACAGCAATGGTGCATCAACACCTGCATTTTAACTGTGGTATACTTGTGACATTAAATAACTACGAACTTGTAAGTGATATCATGGATGTTAGCATTAGGAAAAGTATTCACAACAGTGTAACTCTATTGTGATGTGATAAAACAGATTATTTTTTCTTAAATGGAAGAAATATAGCTATAGAAGGCTGTCCTGATAAATTATTCTATTTGAGGGCTCACTATATACTCCAAATAACTTACTGTAAACCACCAGTCTTCAGATTTTGAGCGTGCTTTCTTTGAATTGTCTGAAACACGTAAAAGCAAAAGTAGCATAAGGTTTAAGCTACAATTTACAACAAAATCAACTTCCTTTAACTGTGCACTGAGTGTCTAAAACTGGTTCAAGTATGACGAACATTTCTTTCAATCCATCTTAAATTTTATTCATATTATACTGGGGAAGAAGAAAAGTAGAATGTAATTTGTTTTGTAGCATAAACTTTATGGATGCTAGAATTGAACAGTGTGAGGACAGAACTGAGTGGAATTTGAGGAATATAATCAGATATTCTCTGCTAGCTCTATCTATCCTCTGCCATAACAGAAACAGTATCCCTTTTTTGTAAACAAATCAGTTCTGAAAAAAAAATAAAAACACGTTATAGTTTGTTTGTGATATGCTCATAGAAATCTTCACTGAGTTTTCATTGTGATATATGTGTTCATATCCACTTTTTTGGTTGGTTAATGGAAACAGCCATCGTTACCATACTACAGAAGTTAAAGCAGGGCCTCATATAATAAATAAAGTGTAATGGGTAGTGGACAACATTAGCACAGAAACCCCTTTGTCTCAGCAGTCAGGCACTCCTTTGGAAAAGCCCAAATCATAGATTCTGATTTAATCATAGAATCACAGAAATGTTTAGGTTGGAAAAAACCTTTAAGATCATCAAGTTCAACTGCTAACCTAGCACTGACAAGGCCATCACTAAACCACGTCACTAAGCACCACATCCACATGTCTTTTAAATACCTCCAGGGATGGTGACTCAACCACCTCCTTGGGCAGCCTGTCCCAATGCTTGACCACCCTTGCTGGGCAGAAATTTTTCCTAATATCCAACCTAAACCTCCCCTGGCATAACTTGAGGCCATTTTCTCTTGTCCTGTCACTTGTTATCTGGCAGAAGAGACCAACCCCCACCTGCCCACAGCCTCCTCTCAGGCAGCTGTAGAGAGCGATAAGGTCCCCCCTGAGGCTCCTCCTCTCCAGGCTAAACACCCCCAGTTCCCTCAGCTGCTGCTCATCAGACTTGTGCTCCAGACCCTTCCCCAGCTCCGTTGCCCTTCTCTGGACACGCTCCAGCACCTCAATGTCTGTCTGGCAGTGAGGGGCCCAAACCTGAACCCAGGGTTCGAGGTGGGGCCCCACCAGTGCCCACTACAGGAGGACAGTCACTGCCCTGGTCCTGCTGGCCACACTGTTGCTGATACAAGCCAGGATGCTGTTGCCCTCCTGGCCACCTGGGCACACCGATGGCTCATGTTCAGCCGGCTGTTGACCAGCACCCCCAGGTCCTTTCCCACCAGGCAGCTTTCCAGCCGCTCTTCCCCAAGCCCGTAGCGCTGTGTGGGGTTGTGGTCACCCAGGTGCAGGACCTGGCACTTCTCCTTGTTGAACCTCATGCAACTGGCCTTGGCCCATTGATCCAGCCTGTCCAGACCCCCCTGCAGAGCCTTCCTGCCCTCAAGCAGATCAACACTCACCACCAACTTAATGTCATCTGCAAACTCACTGAGGGTGCACTCGATTCCCTTGCCCAGATCATCAATGAAGACATCAGACAGGACTGGCCCCAGTGCTGAGCCCTGAGGAACACCGCTTGTGACCAGCCGCCAGCTGGAGGTAACTCCGTTCACCACCACTCTTTGGGCTCGGCCATCCAGCCACTTTTTACCCAGTGAAGGACACACCTGTGCAAGCCATGTGCAGCCAGTTTCTGCAGGAGAATGCTGTGGGAGACAGTGTCAAAGGCTTTACTAAATACTAGGTAGACAACATCTGCAGCCTTTCAGTCATCCACTAAGAAAGTCACCTTGTCATGGAAGGTGATGAGGTTAGTCAAGCAGGACCTAACTTTCACAAACCCATGCTGGCTGGGCCTGATCTTCCAGCGGTCCTGTCCATGCCACATGATGGCATTCAAGATGTTCTGCTCCATAACCTTCCCCAGCACCGAGGCCAGCTTGATGTGCCTGTAGCTCCCCATATTCTCTTTCTGGCCCTTCTTGTTGTAGTGGGTTTCCATGACAATGGTTTGGTAGAGGTGGGGGTTGCAGAGGTGTCTTCTGTGAGGAGATGCCAGAAGCTTCCCACATGTCCAATAGAACCAATGCCAGCCGGCTCCAAGACAGACCTGCCACTGGCCAAGGCCAAGTTCATCAGCAATGGTGGCAGCACCTCTGGAATAACATATTAAGAAGAGGGGAGGAAAAAGTCCACGTCGAAGAAAACTGCAGCCAAAGAGAGGATGAAGAACATGTGAGAGCAACAACTCTACAGACACCAAGGTCATTGAAGAAGGAGGGGGAGGAGATGCTTCAAGTGCCAGAGCAGATATTCCCCTGCAGCCCGTGGTGAAGACCACGGTGAAGCAGGTTGTCCCCTGCAGCCCATGGAGGTTAAAGGTCGACAGGTATCCACCAGCAGCCCATGGAGGTTAACTGCGGAGCAGATATTTGCCTGCAGCCCATGCAGGACCCCTTGCCAGAGCAGGTGGTTGTGCCCCAAGGAGGCTGTGACCCTGTAGGAAGCCTATGCTGGAACAAGTTTGCTGGCAGGACCTGTGGCTCTTAGAGAGAGGAGTCCAGGCTGGAGCATGTTTACTGGCAGGGCTCGTGACTCCATGGGGGACCCATGCTGGATCAGTTTTATCCTAAAGGACTGCACCCCATGGAAGGGACCCATACTGGAGTGTTGTTTGAAGAGCTGCAGCCCATGGGAAGGACTCATGTTGGAGAAGTTCATGGAGAACTGTCTCCCATGGGAGGAACCCCAGGCTGGAGCAGGGGAAGAGTGTGAGGAGGAAGGAGCAGCAGACACATGTGATGAGCTGACTGCAACCCCAGTTCCCTCTTTCCCCACACCTCTTTGAGGGCAGAGGTAGATACTTGGGAATTAAATTAAGCCAGGGAAGAACAGAGGGGTGGAGGGAGGTGGTTTTCATCATTTGAATGGTAATGCATTAATTTTCCCCAAGTTAAGTCTGTTTTGCCCGTGACAGTAATTGCTGAGTGATCTTCCTGTCCTTCCCTCGACCCATGAGTCTTTCATTATATTTTCTCTCCCCTGCCTGGTTGAGGAGGAGAGTGGCTTTGGTGGGCACCTGCACCCAGCCAGGGTCAAACCACCACACAGATGGGTATCACGTTTGCTGACTTCCAGTCAGCTGGGACCTCCTCAGTTAGCCAGGGCTGCTGGTCAATGATCGAAGGTGTCTCAGTGAGCACTTCTGCCAGGTTCCTCAGTGCCCTTGGGTGGATCCCACCTGGCCCCATAGACTTGTGTGTGTCCGAGTGGTGTCACTGGCAGGTCGCTGATCATTTCTGCTTGGACTATGGGGGCTTCATTCTGCTCCCCATCCCTGTCTTCCAGCTCAGGGGGCTGGGTACCCCGAGAACAACTGGTCTTACTATTAAAGACTGAGGCAAAGAAGGCATTAAGAACCTCAGCCTTTCCTCCTCCTTTGGCGCTATGTTTCCCCCTGCATCCGATAAAGGATGGAGATTCTCCTTAGCCCTCCTTTTGTTGCTAACAGATTTATAGAAGCATTTTTAATTGTCTTTTATGGCAGTAGCCAGGTTAAGTTCTAGTGGGGCTTTGGCCCTTCTGATTTTCTCCCTACATAACCTCACAACGTCCTTGTAGTCCTCCTGAGTTGCCTGTCCCTACTTCCAAAGTTCATACACTCTCCTGTTTTTTTCCCTGAGTTCCAGCCAAAGCTCTCTCTTCAGCCAGGCCGGTCTTCTTCCCACTGCCTCACCTTTCAGCACATGAGGACACCCTGCTCCTGTGCCTTTCAGATTTCCTTCTTAAAGAATTCCCAGACTTCCTGGGCTCCTTTGCCCTTCAAGGCTGTGTCCCAAGGGGTTCTGTCAACCAGGCTCCTAAACAGGCCAAAGTCTGTCCTTTGGAAGCCCAAAGTAGCAGTTCTGCTGACTCCCCTCCTTGCTTCTCCAAGAATCAAAAACCCTATTATTTTCTGATTGCTATGCCCAAGGCACCCTCAGCCATCACATCACCCACAAGTCCTTCTCTGTTTACAAGCAGCAGGTGCAGCCGGGCACCTTCCCTAGCTGGCTCCCTCACCAGCTCTGTCAGGAAGTTATCTTCCACACACTCCAGGAACCTCCTAGGCTGTTTCTTCTGTGCTGCATTGTGTTTCCAGCAGACATCTGGTAAGTTTAAGTCCCCCATGAGAACAAGGGCTAGTGATTGTGAGACTTCTCCCAGATGCTTATAGAATATTTCATCTGACTCTTCATCCTGGTTGAGTGGTCTATAACAGACTCCCACCATATCTGCCCTGTTGGCCTTCCCCCTGATTCTCACCCATAAACAGTCAACCCTATCATCACCACCACAAAGCTCTAGACAACCAAAACGCTCCCTACCACACAGGGCTTCCCCACCGCCTCTCCTCCCTTGCCCATCCCTTCTGAAGAGTTTACAGCCCTCCATGGCAGCACTCCAGCTGTGAGAGTCATCCCACCATGTTTCCATAATGGCAACTCTGTCATCATTTTCCTGCTGCCCAATGGCTTCCAGCTCCTCCTTTTTGTTACTCATGCTGCGTGTATTGGTGTAGATGCACTTGCTGGGTCATTGATCCCACCACCTTTTTGGTGTGAGAAACCCCAATTCCTACATGACCATTCTCAGACACTTCTGTGGTTTCTAATGCATCAACAACCCTTGTGTCTTTGCTGCTGCATGGATCTCCATTCCCAGAAGCTGGATACAACAGTGCTGAGACCTGAATTCTCATTCATCAAATGGCAAGAGCTTGTGGCTACACAGACTCAAGTGGAAGTTTGCAATCTATGGAGATTTTACCTGCTGAGATCCTAACGCTGGGGTGTTGGGTAATTAATAACAAGTTCTGACAGCTGAGATGAATTTATTTGGATCCATGTTGGTTTTTTATTGGAAGCACTGGTTGGAGTCTAGGAAAACATGATGAATTTGTTGGGTCATGTCAAATGAAGTTGTCTACTAATGCTAACAGCAAATAAATGAGGTGCCATTTGAAAACCAAATGGTTAAATTTTGTTAGGTTTAGAGAGATTAGAAAACTAATCATTATCTGGAATGTATTAGAGGGAATCATAAGCAACCTGACTGTATGAACAATGAAGAGAATTTAGATTTTTCCAGAAATCTAGGAGAGCTACACAAGCCCCAAATGGAAGCAAATTTTTATGTACTGGAGGAATCTGAGTGTGCTGAAATTGAAGTAATTTATGATATATACTCAAAGAAGAAACAAAGTATAGTTTTACAAGGTACAGAAGAAACAAAGTATAGTTTTACAAGGTACAGAATATTCTACCAAGATGAGAGATACTAAATATTAAAGAGAGAAAAACATTTTTTTTGGCATTTTAATAATAATTTCAGTGTGTTATTTACCCCACAGATATCTCCAGCAGAGCATGGAAAATAAGAAATTTGAGCTGGAACTCGGACTGCACAGAACCCTTCTTGACATCTCTACAGTGCAAAAGCTTTTCTTTAGTAAATGGGTTCACATTAAGAAGGCATATGTATCATGACTAAGTAATGTTTCAGTAATGGAAGTAGAGTAAGCAGCAAGTAGATTTAATGGAATGAAATTAATCGATGGAAAATTTGGTCTGGTTACAAGAGAAAATTCCTCCTGGGAGACTAATTTATAACTGTCACTCAATAGTACTAATTTCATCTTTTTGTCTCTCCAAAATAGCTGTAATAGACATGTTTTCTGAGGAACAAACCAAATTGGTTAAATCACTAGCAAATCTATCCCACTGAACTATGTAGGACTGTTGGAATATTACCTGGATGCTCTAGATTTTTTCAGCCTGTTGTATATAATTGAACAAAACAAGCCTAAAATTTCACTGAAGTTATCAGTAAACTTGGTTGTTTTACTGTGAAATATATATAACTGTAAGCTTTAAACAAGTGCTGCTGATGAACATTGAGCTTTAAGCGCAAAAAACCAAAACTGGCCTTTGTGTTGATTCATGAATCATTTTTTTCTTCCAAAAGATGTTAAATAGCCTTCAGTAAAATTGGGTAAAAGAGCAGAAAATGTTTAAAATCAAAGAAGGCTTAAATACATTAAAATCAAAATAAAAGGATAGCTGAGAGAAATTATTAGTCCAAATTACTCAGCTTTTGTGGCATAATAATATATTTCAATGTAGCATCTAATTTATATGCTGCAGTATGCACTCCTGATGTCAAAACAGAAAAAAATAAGCTTGCAAATATTCATACAACTGCCTTCCAGCAGGGAAAATGCAATTACACATGGTTCTGCAGCCTCTGGCTATAAGGAATTGTAGCAGTGATTAGATTTTAAATTCACCCAACTTTGCCTAAGAAGCATAAAGATCTCCCTTTTTACAGTGATGTGTGTCCACATCTCAGCTAAAATTCAGCCCAAAGAAAACCACAGAACGCTATTGTGAGAAAGAAGTGGAGGTTCTGACCACTCAAAACAGGACATGTAACATTGTAAAACAAAATCTTTTAAAAAGGTATGACAAATTAATTGAAAGTATAATGTCCTTGGGTAAAATGCAATGTGCTTCATAACTGCAACTGAAATGTCCGTGCTGCATTCTACCTGCTCTATCTCTGACTCAACTTACACCTTTCCAATAGCTAGACAAAGCATTAATACAGGAAGGGCCTGGGAGAACTTTGAAAGTATTATTTTCTTTTATTATTTGAAGTAGTAAATTTTTAATTAATTTAGTTACCCACAGAGGAAGCAAAGATTCAGTTTGGGGTTGGTTGGTTTGGGTTTTTTTATGGACAAAGAACTATTCTTGGTCTGCCATGAAGTACATGTATTACTATTTCAGGCATATTGCAAGGTCTTCCTTTCTCTTGGGCATTAAAGGAGGCAGAAGTTTTCTTAAGGGAGGAGGCTGGGGCTGAAGACAGAGTCTTGTAGTGAAAGGTTTAGGCTGCATTTTTATCAAGACATCATGTTGGTATGCAAATATATAAAAATATATACATGCCTACTGATATGGACTAAGGGTAAGAAGTTTCAGGAGCAGACCTACAGGACAAATTAACTGGCACTTCAGTGAAAGAATACTACCCCTCCATAGGTCAGCTGAGACATCACGGGGGGTTCTATGGCTGATAAAAAAGACCAAGAGAACAGTAGCTTTAGTCTAAATTGCTGTGGAGCCATTGCACACATTTTAGCTGTAACAAAACTCTGAGATATTTTAGAGAAACAGCTTTTGACAAATGGCTCATTAGGACAGGGCTTTTTGTCCTCCCTGTTCCAGAATGTCAAGCAGAGGAATTAATTAGCAGAAAGCCTTTCAGTTAGATGACTATTTTTCCAGGAGAAACTGTGGGAAAAGTTAGGTCTCTATTGTCAGTGGACCACGGAGTCTTTCTTGTGTATGCTTCAGAAGGAGGCTTTAACTCTCATGAAGTGTGAAGATTTATGCTAAATAATTTGAAGAAAAGGTCAAGTCCATGCTAATAACTGAATTGAACTGGTGCCTCTGTGTAAAGGTCACTGGAAGGAACCATGATTATACACAGTTCTAATGTCGGGACTATCAGCTTCATGGTGGCTTTGCCTCTCCGGCAGTGTTTCTGTGAAAGTTGCATTTTGCTGAGCTGCAAGAGTCTGAGTTTTGCAAATTGAAAAGCAGAATAACTGAGGAACACCTCTGCTGGGAAATCATATTGGAAGATTGTTTTATATAGTCATGTCATCAACACAATATTTATTCCACTACATTCATAAAAATCCCTGTCTTTAAAACATGCAATACACTGTGTCCTCTGCAGGTATTCTCCTGGGTCAGCACGTTCAGGAACCTGCAGTATTCTATACCATCTAAATTTTAACTAGATCAATATAAGCTTTCTTGTCATGGAACACTAGGGGGAAAGGGAGGGAGACAACTACTGTTGTATGAAAAAAGCAATTTCCTTTGCCAGTAATCTTTTGAACTCCCATTCCTATTATTTGTGATGCTTGTGTTTGAATAAGGTCTTTATCTTTCTCAGTGCAGCTCTTACATAGATGGAATTACTTATTTTCCTATAAAAATGTGTATTTCCACCAACAGTATCTATAATTCAGTCTGATTTCCTTTGCTGGGTTAGTTTTCTTAAAAACCCAGGAAACCAGGTGCTCCTTCAAGTGTAAAAAGGCAGAAGAAAATATTTTGAAAAAATTGCTGGTCCCTTTGACGGAGTAGCAAAATGTTAGTCAACTTTCAACTATGAGTAAATGAACCCCAGAAAGACTTGTTGGGAGAGGATTCCGCACAGTAAGTCCATGGGCTTCTCCTGGCTTGGGCTGAATGCAAATAACCATGACTAGTTAACCATATCTGCAAGGACATGCAAATAGATGGGAATATGCATGGACAGAAGGATTCCCAGGCTTCGGAGAGGCAAGCAGGACTAGGATAACCAGGCACTGCTAAGTTGTTGGTGTCATTCAGTGTAGTTGACCCTCCCTGTGTGTCTGGCTTTAGAGGCACTGCACTACGGGTCGTTTGTCTCTCATCCATGTACCTTTCTTTTGCCAACCACTCACTGGGGCATGGAACAAGCAGTCTTAATGGCTAGAGAGCCATAGTTCTGTGCCAGGCACTGTTCTGGGACACCTGCTTTTGACAAGACACATCTCCCCTTTGCCTTCAACCATACCCTAAAAACCACCTCGTCCTTTCTTTTCTGTAGGTTATGAAGAAAAGAGCGTCAAAATATCACCCCTAGCCTTCACCTCCATGCCCTAGAAAAATAGAGGATAGGAAGACAAAGGGCTTAATTGCTTATTCTCTTTTAAGGCAGAATGAAAATCCTGAAGAGAGGAGTGAACTGTGTACAGGGAGCAGGACAATAAAGCTGGGAGAACTCAGTTGTTCAATGCTAATCTTAATACAGCTGTGAGGACGGAGAGCAGAGAATACAGGAAAAGGCAGAGGAGGAGAAAACAAGAGAGACTAGGAAGAAGGAGAAAAGGGCCATATATAAGACCAAGATTTAAATAAAAAATAATTTTTAAAAAGGTATTTATGTAAGGAAAAAGGAAGCACACCAAAAAATAAGACAAATTTATCTCACTAAAAAAACCAAACCCAAAACACATTGAGAAATGGAATGAAGGATCTACTTCAAATATACCACGGAAAGAATGCAAAGCTGAGCAGGGCAAGAAAAACACTTCAATACAACAAAGTGCATACCATAAAAATAAAAATATTGAAGTGTTCTGCATCTGCCATGCCACACAGGTGATGGGCTAAGCAGTCCACACATTTCCAGGTATTTCAGTGCTGGTATTTGACTCATTCACTGTGCAAATTTTACTTGGAAAGTACCACTGTATTAAACATTTACAGAGAAAAACCAACCCTTCCCTGCAGAGAGCAAGTCAGGTAGTACGCCCAAACCTATCTGAGGTCTGTCTGTTTTCTTCAGAGTGAGAGGATGTTGACTGAGCTAAATTCAGTTTAGGGATAACTAGTGGTCTCCCAGATGTTTGCACTCACTTATGTAGTAACTGCTGGCAAGCCTCTGGCTTCAGAAAATACACTTAAACAAAACATGCAAGCTCTAAGGACTTTTGAGTTTTTAAACTGTATTTCCCAAGCTTATCATCTGACTGTTACTCAAATGAAGAGCATACTGATCTCTGAAGACATGACATTCAAATGTTAGGGCAGTGCAAAGCAGTATTAAGAAAAGCTGAAAAACATGTTCTTAAAATGTAAAATTGGAAGTTCATAAGGATGCAGATCAGTTGCACAATATTCAGTTTCTTACAAATAATTGTAGTAGACTTGCTAGTATGATGGTAGCTGACCAGTAACATTTTTCATTCTGTAACTTAGCTCCAGTTCCTAGTTTGATAATTGTGTATTAGATGTTCCTGAAACAATTTTATACTTTGACACCAAACAAATCCAACACCCTCTCTTGTGTGCTCTCACCGAATGACAAAAGCAGCATGATCTAGAATATTTGTCAGAGTTTACAAAACAAAACTGAGATGCTTGATTAAACTTAATTTTAACTTCTGGCACAAAGAATAAATCTGGGATTAATCTTATAACTTTTAGTTATAAGTATCTACTTTACATTGCAGTTGAAAAAAAATAATAGTATAATTTACAAATAAGTTGCTGCTTATTTCCCATGAAGGTTTGATACAGTGAATGTTAACCTAGGGCTGCGGTTTGTTTATTCCTCCTCTTTGTTTAGATCTGCAAATACCCACTGATGGAGGTCCAGTGGAACGTCAGAAACAAGGGTGCAGGATAACATTGCCACTAATAAGAGCAGACACTTTGGAGAAAACTTAAAACAAGAGCCAAAAGTAAATAGAAGAAATAGTTAAGCTGCATTAGGATTAGTTAAATCCTAAATTCAGAGGAAAATACTCCTGTTATTCCCCTTGTTTTGAAGGCAATAAATTCTTAACAAGTAAGGGTTTATGGCTCAGTGAAAAAAATTATAATCTTTAACTGCAGTGAATCTAGATAATGAGCATGAGGGTGAGGGCAGGATACCAGTACTCTGCAATCCTCCTCCTGAGCGACAGACAGACTGATTCACTGGCTTAAAGGTGTCAAGAAGGAAGTGATGGATCTAGGCTTATGTGCAATACCTCCTTAATACCTGAAGTGGAGAAGGAAAGTTGCATTTGTCATCACTTTAGGAATTTCCTGCCTTTGTGTGGTAGGGTGTTGCACTATGAGGAAGACCTGCTCCATGCAATGGCAGGTGAAGAAAAAGGTAGAAGCCAGGGAAAGATTAGTCCCTGACTTTATAAAGACAGTGGCATGTGAAGAAAAAATCAGGTAGTTCTTCTTTCAATGTTTCCCATATGGAAAGGAAAGACAGTAAGTAATTATTGTAAATGTGCTTTTAACATCAACCACAAGCCACTGGAGGATTCAAGCGCTCAAATCCTGCCTAATTGTGCGTGGGCTCTGTAATCCCAAAATAGATGGGGTCAAAGTGTTTACTAGGCTGCTCTCTGAAGTCTATTTCCACATTAGATTTTTCTCATCTCCTAAAAGGTCTGTTCCCTGGGCTAGTCCAGTAGTACATCATTCTTGAGACCAGGACAAGATCCAAGAGGACTGGCACATACATAGGACTGAGTTGCCAGATTTGCACATCTGGCAACTTCCCATTGCTCATGCATCCTCAGATGGGCATTTTGTGATACTGGAATTTCCTGAGCACCAGAAAGTCCTGCTGTCGGGCATGCACAGAAATGTTCCAGTCTGGGGACAGCAGAGATTGCCCAGGTCCAGAGTGCAGCCAACGCTTGGGAGTTTTTTGCCTCGATTTAGCAGGCAGTTTCAGGGGATGCCTGCAGACCTGGCATCACCACAGAAACTTTTTTTTCCCCTTATTTCCCAGGTGAGTGTTTTAACAACTAGTTACATTATTTTTGCCAAGTTACCTTGGTCATGTCTGGAAGAAAAGGCTGCAGGCACCAATAATTAGGAGATGGATCTGGACTGCAGGAAGTGCTGTCTGAATCCTTACCCAAATGATCAAATTTAAGATACATACACAGGGTTTGCACTTACTACCAGGTAGTATGTTCATTATGCCTGCTTGCAAAATCTGAAAATACAGCAAGGCAGTGCCTAACTTGTGACTGTGCATGTTCTTTTCTTTTCTGGCTGCATGTCCCTTATATTGTTCAATACGTAATGCTGTTCCTCTGGGCCATTAATGATATGGGAAAATGTGGAACTATGAAGATAATGCTTTAAGTCCCTAAATGGTGAGTGAGTATGAGGGGCAAAGATATGATGGACATACTAGAGGAAAGTTGAAATCTAACTAGTCCCTCTTCCATGACAACAACGTATTGCTTTATAACTAGATCACGTCTTAGGAGTTATGTTCAACAGCTGTGCTACTCTGCTCTCTGGAGAGGAGCCCAACAGTAGTTCCTTCTACAGCATCTCATAGCTAGAGATGACACATTGTGCAACTAACTGTTAATCATCCTACAGTGTTTGGTACTCAACACAGGACTCAATATCAGAAGAAACCACTGTCATCCAAGCTTACTTTGAGCCTTCCATGAAGAAATAAGACACAGGTCTTGAAATCCAAATACACATTACTCCAAAAAAATCCCGTTCTGTCATGCTTACTCTAGTAAACAGCAATGAGTTTCTTTTAATTAATGTGGAATTTTCCTGCTTTTTAATAATTATTTTTTTATTTCTGAAAAAGCATCTAGCAAGTTTATTTTGAGAAGGGGGATTATTTTTACTTCTTCTGTCTTAGCCAGCGCAAGTTTTAGGGTAAGAAAAGCAATGTTATTTGGGAATTTTATCTTTCTTCTAACTTACATAATCACCATCAGGTTTATCATTCTGTGTCTTAGTTTCCAGACAAGGATGGATGTTATCAGATTTATAAAGCCTGTATGGGGAAGGGATTTGGAGACTCAGCAGCTCTGTTCACCAGGACAGAGCACTCACCTGTGGGGAGCTGGGCTCACGTAAGTACATTTGTGTAATGGACAGAAATGAGGATCCTGGCAAGCATCCATCCTGTTATTCACCTTCTGCCCATAGGATTCACACCTTGAGACTCATGCAAATGAATGAGTTCAGACTGATGAGAGTTCAACCAGGAAAAACAAATGTTGCTTTCTTGTGTTATTCAAAAGGGTGACTGAACTACCAACACCAACTTTGTCCATACTAGGCTTTCATCCTGTTTTCTTTTAAATAATATCAAGTACATAATAGTTCCCCTGAGGTTGCACTGGACTTCTAACAAAATTCATGTCTGTGCATCACTATGAAAGAAGAAAAGAGTGAATACACACAGGTGTGTACACACTCCGCTGTCACCTTGATTCTGAGATAATTCTCAATCACATACCTATTTTGTACAAAGTGAAACAGAGTTGGAGATTATGGAAGACCGCTTTTTCCATAGCCTGAACTTCAGAGGGGGGTGGTTGTTTATCCATCCTACTATGACACAGCCACAGACGTCAGTTTCAGAGCCTGAAGACACAGCAGTTCATGAAAGCCAGGCTGTGCTTGTTCACTGCAGTGACCACACCAGAATTACCCACTTGGCCCTGGGCATTTAAAGGAAGGAAGATGTTGGAGATTAGTCCCCTCAGACCCTCTATTACCCCAAAGACCTTCATCTCAATAAAGAGGCAGTTATGACGTATATGCATTTAGCCAATTTTGATGTTTGCAACAGTGTTCAAAATTGAGTTGTAACGTAATGTTCACCAGAGAAAATGGTTTCATGTAAAGGCATGCATACAGGGTCACAAAAAAATCACTCCGAATATTTTTATCCACTGTTGATGCAAATAGTTATTATTTAGCAAGCCCAGAACAGAAGATGACATCTGATTTAGTAAAGAGGTATTTGCATCTCAAGAAAGAAGAAAAATGTTTATTCTGTTTCAGAGGAAACTAGATTATTGCCAGGTAAAGAGTAAATAAAATTTGCTCCTGCAAGAAAGATTAAATCTGTCCAGAACTGACAAAGGACTTCAAGGGGGACATTAGCTAAACAAGCTAGTATGAGGTCCTTCCTAATGAATGCAATCTGAAACATGAGGCAAGTGCAAAAAAAAAAAAAAAGACATTCTGACAGCCATCTCATCAGAGAGAGCCTACAACAGGTCAGCTGGATAATGAAGATAGAGACACCTTTCTGATGCAGTCTTACTGTAAGTAGATTAAGGCAGGTTTTTCTTCCATTTCTTCATCTGTGTCTTTTTTAAACATTCATGACTGCTGTGTATTTTAAGTGGGGTAAAAGGTAAAAAAAGTTATTGAAGTTGGCTTAAGTGATTTTGAGGTAGCTGGATAATGGCAAGGCACCTTGCCACTAGGAGTATTGCTAGCGGTGCAAATCTATAAATCTGTTTCCAGGGTTCCCTACCAAGCATCCTAACTCCCCATCATCTGTCCTTTGTGGCACCCAAAGAGTAGCAGAGGAGCATCTGTGAAGGCTGGCTAAGCCAAATGGAGAGCTAATATGGTTGGAGAGGGATAAGCCGAATGGAGAGCTAATATGGTTGGAGAGGGATAACTATTTTCCATTCCCTGGAATGGCTCAGCATATGAAGGATGCAGCAAATCCGAACCCTGGGGCCAACGATCTGTATGAAAACACTAAACAAGGCCAAGGCAGAGACACAAGCAATGGTTGCAATAATCCACACTGCTGACACTATTTCTGGTACAGCCTGGGCCCAGGTCAGGCTTCCAGACAAAGCCTGGGCACTGTCCAGGGGCAGCCCGAGGCCAGGATGATACCTGACGTGTTTAGGGGTATTGGTGTAGCCTGGCTGAGCAGTTTTAAACTCTTCCTGTAAGACAACTGGATGAGCCTTTCATTCTAGAGATGAGTTGTTTCTGTCTCTCTGAGACAGAAATTCATGGAAATTCGACTGCTCTACTCTGAGTAGAAACTAATGAGCATTGTCCTGAAATGCAAGACATATGAACTGGTTTTTATTTTTCTGCCAGGTTTAACTAACGGATGCCTGAGAACACACTCTGACCATGTAAATCCAGTAAATTATTTTAAAACTACTTACAGCATCACAGTTCTAAACAAGCAGCTCAAACCCATTTTGGGTTTTCTCTCAGTAGGATTATACAACCAGGGTTTTTTAAAGTATCACTATCTAAGCTTGAATTGCTCTCACAGATCCCAAACCTGAATTATTCTAGAAAACTAGCAATCATCTTCCTGGGCTCTTTTCAAACTACAGTCCACATGGGCCCCATTATCTCTGCACACTGGAGAGAGCAAAGCTTTGCTTGAACTTTCACAACACACAGTTTTGCTTCAGACAAACCAGAACTGTTTTCCCTTTTTTGTGTACTTGTTTAAATATGTTTTCTGTGATGCCACTGTACAGCTGCCAAACTGGTAGCGTCAAGTGACCTGCTGAGCTCATATGGATTTGCATCCACATGACTGTTCATTGGATCAAACAAAATCTCATGGTTAGGGTTAGTTCTCTCTATTTAAGAAAAATGTGTTATTTTGTGTTGATTACTGTAATTTAATTCTATGGGTAATGGAGGATGAGGTTATTACAGATTATCACAGCTCTTTCATAGCCACTACAGCACAAATATTTTTTTTTTCCCTTTTGTGGAAGTAGTGTTTTGCTGACTCCAAAGTCAGGCTTATTTTAAATTTGCTGGTATCTGTAACAACCACAATTTGTATTTGATGCACATGGATGGTGTTCACAATTGTTTTAAAGCAGTGGGGCAGAAGCATTCTTTATTACCTGCTGTCAATAAAATCTATATTACCCCTTTCCTGTAACTCTCATGTGTTACATCTCTTGTGTCATCTCTTAAGTAGTCAAAATGGGCATCGACTGCAGCCCACAGAGAGTTAATGTAAAAGTATGCTGAAGCTTCTGCAACTTTCGGACATCTTCTTGCTCTCCCTATTGTAATACCGCTTCCCTTTTTAAAAGCTCTGATGTCAGCTTTGAGTTCAGCAGATAAGAATTGAACTGCTGATTTCTTCAAGAGAGCTGAACATTAATTTTGACTTTGTAAGGAGCAGCTCTATAGCTAGTTCCAAAAAGTGCTGTGCAAGTAGCAGAGGGTCTCCATCTACAGTCTCAAAAATATATCAGGCACTTTCTTATGTGATTACTAGGAAACTTCTCTGGCTGCTGCTGGTATTGCCTGAATAAGGGTGATGCTGAAAAGAGAATAGAGCTGAAAACGGTAGGAAGCTAGAAAGGGGGTAAACCAAAACAGAAATGCCATAACACCAGCTCATTTTTCTTAAGGTGTCATAAAGATTGGCTTTACCACAAGCTAACAGTGGCTCTCATTTATTTTCCTCATTTGTACATTGGAGCAGTGAAAGAGATCTAAAAAGCTGCTGTACTCAAACAACATATGTCCACAAAGGTGGGATGGCTCAGCCTCTCCTGTTTGTTGGACTAGAAGAGATAACATTGCCCAATGTAAACTATCTGTTTACTCCTGACAAAGAATTAAGACTGGCACTGGCTAGTAGCATGCTGTGGTAGCATAGTGGTTAAAAAGAAGCTGAATTAACCAAAATGTCACATGACACAGGAAGCAGCTTTATAATTTGTAGGATAGAGTATTACAGAGCCCCATTTGTGGATTTATACTCAAAAGCTATGCAAAAACATAGTTTTGTGAAACAGTATTTCTGGTGGCCAGATGGGCTTAAGGAATTTCTCTTTCTGTCCCTGGCCACTAATTCTTGCTTTTTGAACAGAGTATTTCTTGTTTTATAGGCAGTTACATTTTTTAGCCAGTTCAATGATCCATTTTAGCCCAATCCTAAAAGCAATGTCCTTGGCAGGGATATCATGGTGCTATGGAGGAGCAAGTGTGAGCAGACTGTCTGGGTGAAGAGACCAGCAAAAGTCCTTAAACTGACGTTGCTGTCAAAGCTGCCTTAACAGGAAAATACATCTGAATTTGGAAAATTAAGAAGACAGTTCACCTCAAACAAATTCCCTTTTATTTTATTTTATTTTTTGTTAGCAAGCCTGAGGACAGCATTTGTCAATGACTATATTTCAGATCTGGGGAACTGTTTAAAATACCCTGGCAGATAGTTAGACAGTCTGCTATCTGCAAGTCACCTAGAAACAGAACTGTAATCATCTGTTTCTAAAAATAGTAACTCGATTTTGGTGCCTTTGCTTGTTCCTTTAAGGTCTGATAAGTGTTAAGAGTGATTTCAGGAAACCCAGCAGAAGAGAAGCACGTGAGTTTCCAGGAACAGTGATCCAGAGCAGAGGAGGGATGCTGCCTCGTGTGCTCAGGATGCCAGCATGGGCCACTCATCCCTCAAACTGTACAAGCCCCTCTGCAAGGCTGCTCCTGCTGTGCCGGTGGAATGGGAGTTCCCTGGGTGGCACATGCCAGGAGAGGCTCCTTTACACTCAGCAGGCTCTGGGAAATACCAAAACTGTCCTCAATATTGTAACAGATGGTTTTCATGCAAGTGAAGATTACTGACATGTGAATGTCATTGCACTGATCCGCATGTCCCATCCTGCTATTCCAAATGCATCTAATCAGGATTTCTCTCCTCACCCACAGACAAATGATGTGTATCCTGCATCTGTAGGGCATACATTTTTTTATTTGTTGTCAGTTCTAACATTAATTCTGTTGTAAAGTATCAATTAGCTTCAAATATTTAATAACTTAGTCTTTTACAGTTGGCCAATTTAGCAGTGAAAAGGATGGTAAGAAAACATAGATTGTAGGCCAGCAACAGTTTCTCTGCATAACAGATGTTTGTATGGAAAAGGCACATGGTGACTGGCTTATCTTATGATCAAAGCAACAGTCTTTTCCAAAGATATGGGCACTTAACATACAGGCACTCCCCTCACTTTTGTTTATTGAGACCCCCACTACAGTGTGAACCAAACCCTAAATGACTTTTTAGGGCTCTCTCCATCTTCTGAGAAATAAGAGGAAGAAGGAACAAACTCAGAAGCAGTGACAGAGCCCCTGCTGAAAGTAGTGATGCTGCTGGCAAAGGAATTGGCTGTACTTAATATTAACTGTAAGGAAAACTGAACAGTGCTCAGCTGAAGCCAATCAAAGAGCAGTGTGCAATGGAAAAAAAAAATAAGGTTCCAGCATTTTTTCGTTCTAAATGTTTGAAATGTAAAGGAGGCACAAGACAAAGCAAAGGACTAATTCCAAGTAAAAAGTCTAAAAAGACCCAGCATGACCGTAGATGTTTATGTCAAACGTGAATAGTGTCCATCTAATCCTGGAAGTCTCTAAACCTTTTATATATCCTCCAAAGTTCTGTTTTCTGGACCTACCACTCTGAGCATTTACTCCACACCTGTAACTGATAGGGCTACGGACACAAGGTGGCTTTCCATCTCAGTCACAGGTGTTGGGTCAAGCCCTCACAACACATATGGGACCACTTCTTTGGAAAACTCAGGTGTTTCAGGAGTTTCTTGGACTCACCTAGGCAACAAGAGGTCTAAGTTAAATCATCCTTTGCAGCTTGAGAGAGATAAAGTCTCATCCAGTTGTAACCTAACCACCAGCTTTGTGGAGATGACATACCTCTGCTCCTTGCTCTTTTTCTACCCAGCAACTGATTGAGGCTCAAGTCTGGAAGAAAGCTATACAGCCAGTTCATTATCAGAGATGAGCAGTTGTTCCCCAATTCCAGCTTAATTTTAAAAGGCAACTTGTTTAGCTCTGTCAAAGAGAGGTGCTTCAAGCACTTTCCCTGATCATTGAAAGACTGAACTCTTGATCCCAAGTGCATGGAGGTACATACCTTGTGCCCAAGCTCAGGCTTTTGCGCATATACCTCTTGTCCTGAAGGTGATTTCATCACCAGCGTGCTTCCACAGCAGAGACCTGGGTCAGAGATGATGAGTCAATCCCACATTTCAGTGTGAAGAGCTAAGAACTACTTTCAAGCTAACTCTCAGAAGAGGCACCAGAGTTTCACAGATGATTTAGGGAGTGAGTGACATTCAAGTTTCAAAGTTGTTGCATTCCTGCTAAGAGCAGAGAGGGGAGACTGTGTGAATACGCGCTGGAAATATAAACACAGACACCATAATGCAATCACAGAGTAAGGCTGTTGTCTACAAAAAATGATAGTGGACACAAGCTGGATTTATCATCTTAAATGGGATTTATCATCATCTAATAGCGCACTAACATGTCTGTCCGGCTTCCATATCAAACCTAGCTTGTGTCCTGTCAGCCCAGACTGTGGGCAGGACCACTGTGTGACAGTGTTCTGTATTTATCCCTCTTTATATTTGTTTTTATCTTACTATTTTCTGTCATAAGCCTTTCATTCAGCGCCTTCTTATTTCAAGCTCAGGAATCCTAAACCTATCTAATCTTTTTTCATATGGGAATAATTTCACATGTCTATCCTTCCTATACTTGTGCTTCTCTGCAGATTTTCTAGTTCTGATACTTCCTTTAAAAGAAAGATGACAGATGTATGCAATATTCAAGCAATGGCAGGAGTTAGGGATTTGTACTTTGGCCGGTACTGTAATGATAATTTCTTGTTTTGTTCTCCAGTCTGATTCGTAATTGCATCTGGGTTTTGACCACCATTGAGTAACAAGCTCATCCATACAGTCTTCACAATGCTGTCCATAGTGGTGACTCCCTGAGTGGTAATCACTTCCTTTGAGCTAACCGCTGTGTGCTGGCCTAGCAGAGGTAAGTTTTGGCATTGTCGCTACTTTGTGTTTACTGACACTGAATCGCATTGGAACTCATCTCACCTCAGCAGCCTGTGATGACAGAAGTTACTGCAGCACTTTTTGGTAACTCTGGTTTTGACTATTCTAGTTCTGTAAGATCAGAAAACACCTCTGTCCGCTCCATTTCCAGGCCACTAAAGAATGTGCTGACCAGCAAAACCATCCTACCTCCATCGTAAAATATCTTATTATTCCTATCTTTTCTTCTCTCTTTCCATCGATGTTAATCCATGCATGGAACTTCCTTCTTACACTCTGACAGCTTATTTTCTGTAAGTCTTTTGTAACAGACCTACTCAAACTCTTTTGGAAATTACATGTACAATGTTTCAAACAGTTCACTGTTATCAACGTGTTCGCTGACATTAAAGAGCAATACAGACGTGTGAGGCATGACTGTCTGCTGCAAGAAAATGTTCTTTTTCCCTTGTATCATTTTCACCCATATGTCTCCTAATTCTGTTCCCTATCATAGTACGCATTAGTTTGCTCAATATAGTAGTCAAGCTTACTGTTGTTTCCTAGATCTCACTGCAGTTTGCTTTTTTTAGTGGTTGTCTTATTTGCCAATTGGCATTTCTCTTGTAGCTTGAATGACTTAAACTATTAACAAGTCATGGTTAATTGGCAGTTATATCCACACGATCCGCCAGAACTCTTGGGTGAACCCTCAGGTCTCATAAATCGGTTCATATCATTTTCAAAGGCCACTGATAACTATTTTTATAACAGTACAAAAATTCTTAATGTTTATTAGGAGCATTATCAACTCTGAACAAGGAATAAACACAAGATTTTATTTGATGGAGTAACGGCTGCTGCTAAAGCTGCTTTGCAGAGTGACTGCATGTATCAGGAATATAAAGGACTGGCAGGAAATCAAGTGGTATTTTGTGGCAGTATAATAGTGAGTGATACAGGTGGGGCACGTGCGTTGAACAGCAAAGGAAAGAAAATCCTGTGGTTTCCTAAAGTACACAGGTACTCACGGCACTTAAAGTTGTATGAGATCAACTTCTCAGGAGTTATTTTTAGAATCTAATAAGAGGGTACTTAGATTGAGAAGCCTGATATCCTGTTTGGTTATCTAGTGATAAATCAAGTTTCACGCATCTCCCTCTCATTAACCTTTCATATGACAAATGTCTGCCAAACTCCGCAGGCTGCTCAAACCAACAATCATTTTACCTACTTAAAATGTATTATGCAGACATAGACTGGACTGCCATGGTTCTGATGCTCTTCATTGTTTAAGAATAAAGTTAGCTTAGAGCTTTATCAAAATAATCATAAAGAGTTGCTATTGTTGTCCTGTTACTTTCACTGGAAGATACAGCAAAGCAGCCCTCCAGATTTGATTTTGCCTGAGCAGGAGACACAGCAGAATCACAGGAGTATTATCATAAATAACAGAAATAAGGCTACAGCTCAGCAGAGGAGGTCTGTGTTAGCAGGGGAAGAATACAAATGCCTCAGTTTCCTCTGGACCTTTACAAAAATATCCACAATGCATTTTCCTATTTAAATGATGTTGTCTTATTAGACAGATCTTATCATTTTTTGCTCCCAATAGGATACCACACGGTTTTATATCATTGTATCTTTTATATTGCAGTAGAAGAGAGGAACTCTTACATCTGAAAAACAAAAGGACTGCAAATCTCATTTTTACCTTTTCCCCTCTTTGTCAGTGATAAAGGGACTGTTGGTATTTGTATACCAGAAATTCATTAAAAAATGAATTGTTCGGTGAGCCTGTAAGAGTAATACAAATAAATCTGAAAGAGCTACAGATGTGGAGGCAAGTTATTAGACTGACTCATGGAAGCACTCTGCTCTGACAGCCATGTAATGGCCTCTCTGCTTCATTTTTCTCTGTTCACAACAGTGACTCTATGTTGACTAAAGGTTTTTGCCTAGTGCAAAATCTTTTTTACAAACTCATTGTGTCCTAAATGAGGGAGAGCGGGATTTCCAAAGAGCCCTCAGTGTTGGCCAAACGCTGCTCTGTGAAAGTTGACCAGATGGCTTAAGAAGGGATGCGAGGCCAAATGGGAGTACGGATGAGCTTTCCAGAATGGTGATATTGGGTACATATTTCTGGGGAGTCACCAGGGTGTAGGAAAAATGGCCGGACCGTCCTTCAGGAATTTTAGTCTAGTAGTTGTATTTATTTCCCCTATTATGTTCTGGATGGTTTCATGTAATGCATAGTAAAAGTACATGACATGTAGTAGATGGACAGGATTCAAATAATTCAAATAGTGCCTCACTTAAAGAGAAGTGATGTTCCAGGAACTGCTTTAGATCTGGCAGTTTTGCAGCCTCATTATATGCAGGCCCACAGCCAGGCTGTGCGGCAGAGTCATGAGATTCTCCAGCTAAAGAGGAAGAGAAAAAAACCTCCTGCAAATTACCTTTCTCAGATCTCAATTCTTGTGAAAAGGACGCAGCAGTGGCTGTCGTTTCCATATCAGATGCTTCCAGCCAGGAGCAGGGGGCACATCTCAGCAATATCACAGTTCAAGGTGACAGGAGGAAAGGAGTCTGCATATGAATGCTCCAGAGCTCAGCCTTCCTTCTGGCTCCTCAGTGTTTCCTGTCTCCCAGCCACAAACTCGCAGAGATTAAAGCAGTCGCATTATGTTGGTACAGCAGTATCTCAGAAGGAGAGGAAGAGTGAGAGGGCAGGAAGGCCCTTGTTCTTACCAGCAGAACAAGCAAGTTTGAGGTGCAACACAGGTTTTGATGGACTGCATGGCCATAGAGAGAAATGTAGATTATTTTGTTGTGCAACAGTAAACAGAGGGGTGCTGGGTTGCAAGATTTCATCATGCCTTGTCTAATGGTGAAAACAACCATTAAAAGTCTTTCACGATCTTTTTTTTTTTTTTTTTAATACAAAGGAAAAATAGCTGAGTTAAAGCATTTAAAATGTAAGGTGTAAAATGGTTTATTTTAACCATATTCTTAAAATCTTTTCACTTTCTCTATAAAGACAGAAGCCCTTTAAGTGACCATCTCTTGTAGGATGAAGTGATCTTCAGCTACCCCCTGTCCACGAAAACTTTATTAATCTGAATGTGCTGTGGAAATTGGTGCTACTTTCAAAGTTCAGTCTGCTTCCCGTAAGATGAAACAGACAAAAAGCAAGAAAGAAGAAGGAATGAAGAGAAAATGGAATGGAGGGAGAGGAGGAGGGAGAGAGGGAAAGAAATAACAGCACAGTAAAATCTGCAGTTCTGCCACAGTGTGAACTGGGTCATTGCTGCAGAGAAGACCAGTTGCAACATCATCTTATCAACGGCCTCTGGACCTGACATATTTTTACCCAAGTCAGGTTGGGCCAGAGTTTTATGAGCGCCTCTGGTCCCAGGCTCACAGATGTGTTGAAAAAGATGCAGCTTGACTAGCTAAACCAAACTTCTTACGCAGAAGGCAAAAAAAGGAGAGATAGGGAAAGAAGAACTCATACAGGGAAGCAAAAGGACATAGAAGGGAGAAAGCAATAGCAGGAGTCACAGTCTCATATCTAGGACTTCACTGAAGCCAAGGCAGGTGGTAGATGGTAATGGCTGCAGCTCGCTTTTTCTCTGGCTTGACTTTGCCAAGACATTTATCCCAGGGTCATGGATATGTGAGGATCTACGGCAGTGAAATTTGCTTCTTTCAGGACAGGACGTATTCTTAACTTTTCTCTTTTCCTCTTCTCCTTTCCCTTCATTCAGCTTTACAGATGAAATGCTGCCCAATTTGCTGTACCAGAGGATGAGATTTACCACCCAGGCTACTCTTGCTGGATCTGGCAACATTAGCTGTAAGACTAACAGGCCAGGCAGAGTTCTTGTGCGCTGGAGATGCAACCAGTATTACCCAATGCAACAGTAATTCAATAGGATAGTCAAATACAGAGGGCTGTGAGGTCAAATGAACCAGGTTTGTTAAGCTGATGAATGAAGAAGTGATACCACCACTGTCAACACCTATTCAGTTCATGCTTAGGTGACTGACCTCAATTAAAATATTCAGAGCTCTATACCCACAATGTTAACATCCATCTGGCGGCTCCCTCTGAGCACCAGTGATATCAAATCTCTCTTCAACTTGGTACAATCAAGAAACTATTAAAGGGGGTTTCAAGATATAGCCACCAGTAAAAGATCTGTTTCTA
Organism: Falco rusticolus; assembly: GCF_015220075.1. Lineage (NCBI taxonomy): Eukaryota > Metazoa > Chordata > Aves > Falconiformes > Falconidae > Falco > Falco rusticolus. The sequence goes on from NC_051192.1 coordinate 81,663,155, forward strand.
CCAGGGATATCAGTTTAGTCAGAATTTGATGCGGTTTAACACATAAACTAAAACTGCCTTCCTGGGAGTCAAAGCTTTGGCTGCGTACAGGGATGACTGCTGCTGTCACAGGAGACTTTTCATTGTGTTGCACAAAGCTAAAGTTCTGCTTATCTAACCCCAAAGCCTTACATGAAGTATTTTTCTTTTCTGCAAACAAACAATACAACCAAATACAAAAACTGCCAAGTTGCATCCTTACCTGTCACAAACACAGGAGCTGATCAAGAAATTTGTACTCTAGAGAGATGGAGAGCAACACCCATGCTGCCTATAAAGGTTTTTTTGACTACACAGGTCACCAAGCTCTGTGTACTGTCCAGTTCACACACATACAATTTTAAGTATCAAGATATTTCTTCCACACAGTGCACAGAGTAAAGAGATGACCAATCTGAGCTGCATCAAGTGGTGCAACCTATGAAAGTCCATCTAAAAAAATCCATCAGGATCCATAATTCAGAGTCCACTTGTAATAAATACCTCAGTACAAATAGACAACCATCATTTACCTGCATGACATCATTTTAAAGAAGAAGGAAGAAGGAAAAGGAAAGAAGAAAACAGTCTTATTTACCCACTTCGTCCCTTCTGTCAACAAGTTTTGTCAATGCCATCAATGAAGATGAACAGGGAATACAATACCAGTTATTCTGACTGGGTCCAAAAGAAATTCAGCACCCAGGGGATCAAAGTAGATAGAAGCTGGCTGCTGCGTGCTGAAAGGGAAACTGGCAGAGTGAATGTAGCATCAGTCCTTAGCTACGTTTATGTCTATGTTGTGAGAGTGAATTCCTACACTGCCTGAGCTCACCCTTGCGAGTAGGCTTCAGCAGGGCAACAATGGAGTGGAGAAACTAAGACGATGACCTGCACCATTTTACTGTGGGCTGTAAATAAGGCTTTTCATCTCTTACCTCAACAATGCATCTCTGTAAAGCAAAGTCACTGCTTTCCATAAATGCAGTAACTACCATGAAACATTATCAAAGAAGGGAGCATAAATAGATCACAGCATTTTCACTTGCAGCAAGTTGAAGTGAGTTGGTAAGGCGAACAGGAACCAGCAAATTAGGTTTTAATAAGTGATACATCTCCAGCTTCTGAGTGGAAATTTTTGCCTGAAAGAAGCAAAACCAATACCACCACAGAGGGAAGAAAACCAGAGCGCTCAGCTCTCTTGAGTGATATCTACTCTGTCTCAACAAATGAGCAGCATAAGACAGCAGACCACACTGGTATGCAGACCATTTGAGAATGGAAGTAGAAAACTTACCCTGCTCCAAACTCATCTTAAAAAAAAAAAAAAATAGTCGGGGGGAGAAACTGAAGTCGACCTGATTCTAAGAGAGCTCAAGTGCTTGGGAAATAATCCTTGTCTTATTTGATCAGCTTGACAATACATTGTCTGAAATAAATTGCCTAGTTAAGAGAAAAAACAGAGAAGAGCTAAAAGAGGCAAACTGATTTAATAGAGAAGTAAATCTCTGAGCTAGATTTGTGATGGATTAATCTCTGTTGCAAACAGGAAAGTCTCCAGAAAGTCAAATGTGACATCTTACAAAAAAAAGGGTATCTTAGAAAACAGGGTGACTTAGAAAATGGGGTGTTTCACATCCCTAAGTTTAAAGAAAATAATAAAAAGATCATTTTTGTCCTCCATTTATACAAATAATTTTAAATCTTTAAAATAACCATACTATATAGAAAACCTTTGGAGCAAGAATAGAAGAAGCAAGAGTTTCAACAGTCAGCCACAACCAAAATCGCCATGTTAAATAAGGAACACTGAAGAATCATTGAAGAAATGTCCTCATTACATGACAACTGTTTAGGCCTAAATGTCCCAGCTGGTCCATGTGCCCTGGGGACATGAAGCTGGCAGCACCCCAGATGTGTCCCAACCCTTCCCTGGTTGTGAAGTTTTTATGGTGCTTATCTTCATCAAGAGCAAAGTGGATTAGCCATTGCAAAGTAGTTGGTTTCCTAAACATTGTATTTCACAAGAGATATCATCAAGGAACAATGTTTTAGTAAGTTTCAGCCTACTTCTAACTCTGATTTGCTTTTTCTTGGGAGGGGGAAGGAGAGGGGGGGAGGTGTTGGAGTTCAGTTTCTCTATAAAACAGAATCTAAGCATTATAAATTGCATTTTCCAGCAAGAAGCCGGTGGATAGATTGTAATCTCTTTTGAGTATGTATTATAACAGGCATCAAGAGTTTGAAAACCTGAACTGAAAAGTGTAGAATTGATAATATTACAGTTGTAAGAAAATGGTCAAATACCTTTTGTTTGACACTGTCTGGCTGATCAAAATCACTTATCTTTATAGCTACTGTTTTCTTACCTAAAGTGCACTAGTGGCCCCTCCAGCATTTGAGGAGAGTTCCTAGCTTTAGCAGCCAACTCAGGGACTTCATAATGAATGGACTGTATGTACTGAATGTGTTAAGGTCGAATCTGCAGCTTCAAGACTTCAGCAGTCTTGAAGCTGATACAACTTTAACCCACCAAATTTCTGTTGGCCTGCGTGACCACCCCTGCTGCTTTCAGGCACTATCTTAGCATTAAAAACTTACTCCCATGGTCCACTGGGCCAGAAAAACAGGTTGCTCTCATTTGACTTACTAGTCAGTTTGTAAATTCCTTACTGGTATTTCATAGTTCTGTTTCTCACAAGCCATTCTGATTTTTCATGTGCTCCTGATTAGGTCCTCTAGCCCAAATATAATGTCACTATTTTAAATGGCTTTATACAGTTCTGCAACACAAGACTTCACCTGTCCTAGTCTGTAAATGAAGGCAAGGATTGCATTATCAGGTTCTAATGCTGTATTTTGCCCAGAGTAGTCTCTGTCTACTGCTGACATTCAAGTCTCAGGAGATGGATTATGCAGAGTGTGTCTCACTTACACCAGCAAGGCTGCACATCTGCCCATCACAGCTGGATGCCAAGTGACCTGATCAAAGCAGTACCACCAACTGCCTTCAGGAAGCCCAGAAGTCCTGAACAAATGGTCATGGCCAAAGTGCCCAGCTCTGTCCAGGAACCCAATGTTTAATGGCTATCCATGTGGTGTGCTCATACCAGGTGTGACATGCTGTCTGTCCCACCAAAGCAGAATAGCAGAAGCTCTGTGGACCTGCTCCAAAGTCACAGCACGTACTTGTATGGCTGGGAATGCTTCAGTGTTTTTCCATAAGTTTCTGCTTTTCACATTTGGAAAAGCAGGAAAGGAAGAAGGAAGGAAGAAAACAAAGAAAAGAGGAAAGGGGAAAACTGTATTTTTTATACTTTTTTATTTGCTACTTGGTGGAGAATAAAAGAATAGAAAATAAATGTAAAATACACTTAAGGACATATCCGCCAAGTTATGGCAGCCATCATACTTTATATTGTCTGTTCTAGTTCAGGTTCAAACTGATTGCCAGATTTGGAGCCTTTCCTGAAGTTCTGTCTGACAGAACATTTCCCTTGCAGCACAGGGCATGCCTTCTGAGATCATCTGAACATACTGGCTCCTAACATTTAAGTGTCTTGAGGCTCTGTTTTATCTCTTCGTCTCTAGTACACACTATAGTCTGACCAAGACTGAAATGCTTCATTTTAATTCAAGTTGATGAAGCTGCTACAGAGTATCTGGGTGAGACTTGATTGCCTGTGAAATGCAGGAGGTCAGTTTAGATACTCTAATGGTCCCTTCTGGCTGTAAACTACACAATATCTGCTAAACAAGCCACTAAAATGTTTCTGTGTCTCCTAATCATGAAGATAACTAGAGTTTTTATAAATGCCCCTTTATTTAAAGGGTACCCTTTATAGTCCGTGTACAAGTTCTAATTAGATATTTTAATAATGTTCCTAAATGTGGTAAGTAGTTTGTATAACCTAGAGTTTAACAGTCATTTGTTAGTAAGGCATAGCACACTCCTGGCATCAGAGCTGTGCTGAAAGCACAGTAATGTTTCTGTGTTATACTGTTCAAAGCCTTTCCTAGCAAAAAATGGTTAGAAGAGAAGTGTAAATCACAGGACGTGGTCTTTTAGCCATTACGTTTTTATGCATAGCAATACAGGCTTGGGTCTGGCAGTGAGCCGTTCATAATTCCATCCACCTAGTGCGACACTGCTCAACACACATCAGCAGAGGTTGCACTCACTTCTCTGTTGTCACAAGTCTGAGTGGAGACACCTTTGTCACCAACCTGTTTGCAAAAGTTAAAGCTAGACCTTGCCTGGTGCCTTCCTGCTGAAACAGCTGTGTGAATGAAGCTGTGCTTGTCTTCAGCATCACATGGACCCCTGGGAAACCATATGGGAAAAGACGATGTGTGCAAATTAAGCACCCTGGGCTGCAGGTTTGACAGATTTTTCTGCACACCAGCTCTCCTGGGATTGCAGATTTCATTACCCAAGTCTTCAGAGCCTGCCAGAGTGGTTGATAACTTTAGTGCCAGTTCATGGGTGCTAAGGCCAATGTTGCAGCTGATATAAATACAAAAAATATGTCACCTAGTTCATAATAGCTTTTCTCTCTACTGTCAGCTTCAGTATTTCCAGCATAATTTCTTTGTGCTGCTCAAGTTACTGGTCTTCTTATTACAGGACCTTAGAAAGACTTGCAAAAAACCACAGGGCAAATTCTATTATAAATTTTAATTTAAATATTTGTTTGTGTGAAAATCTGCAGTACCAACTAGTAGAAGCAGACTGTTATTATGCATATAAGTGCCCTGAAATATATTTCTGAAGTACCTTTTTTTGGTATCTCTAGTAATAATAGGACTGGCTCATTAAACGGAAAGAACGCTCTATTCATATGCTCCTTAGTATTCATAACAAGACTTACAACCTCTCGCCATTAGAAGGTATCTTTTCAAATTATACAAAAAAAATTCTTAATAATAATTTTCATGATTAATTATTTTCATGAAGAACAGCCCTTGAAAAAGACAAAGTCTTTGCCATTCAAAATTACAATTCTGTAGTTGATTAACTGACTATTTCCATAGGTTAACTAAATTAATCGTTCTCCCTATAGCAATGTTTCATATTTACCTTATCCAGAACTTTATTCCGGTTTTCATAATATATAAACCTGTGGCTACTCTCTTGTGGGAAAATAAGCTATTCCTATCACTAGAATTCCATATATTTAAAAAGAACAATATTTTATATTCTGCTTTAAAGACTGTAAATAAGAAAGTGTCCTGTTAGTTAATATTAGTATTTCAGTTTTAAATGTATCTGTTAAAAGGGGAGACTTATACTGATTGAAATTAAAGGAAAATTTAAAGCCGCCAGGATTATCTACCTGTGTGCTGAATTATATTTTAGAAGTCTATATTAATTTCTGAGGAATTAAGAATTTATTGCTTTTCAAAGAGATGACAGTAATATGGGGCTAGATAACATAAAAAAAATACCCACCCTTGTTCTTTTTTCACTTTTAAAAAATTCATCTCAGCAACTTAAACACACTTCTTTTTCACCCTGAAAATGGTTTCTTGTAGAAATCCCTCAGACAGTAGCAGAAATAGGCAACTACTCAGTGGGAGCTAAAACACATGCCTTGAAATGTGTGTTCCTGCAGCTGCTTGTATCCATACGTTTGGCACAAGTTTTATGATGCTATATTAGTGATAGTGCTGGGAAACAAAAGGGGTTTTTGAAATTTAATAAACATAGAAATAGGTTTTGAAGTCATGAGGAAACTGGTGCAAACATTCTCTCATAGCAAGCATGGAACTCGTTTTCAATTCCAGATGTGGTTTTACATTAGTGTCTCTTGAGAAAGCAACCTTTCAAAATCAGCCTCGAAAATGTAGTTATGGTTGTCATATCCCAAGGTAAATAACAGGTTTGCTGGCTGTATCATCTTGGAGAGCAAGTTTTATTTGTTTGTGCAGTGAGAAGTCCCAGTCCTTACATTATTCAGAGAACTCCTTCAAATGAACACCTATAAAAACTGTGTGGTTGCAAGGATGTGCATAGAGCATGAGGAAAAGTGGGAGCAATGGCTTCCAAACCAGGTAACAATGAATGAATGAATTAGCAAGAAGAGAAATAATGATAACAGGAAAGTCAAGAAAATACCAAGCAATGAAAAGAATTACGATATGATGCAAAAGTTTTACTTTTCTTTTTAATCTCATGTAGGTGAAAGTATCGTAATTTTTATCTGCAGCAGATAATCTCAAGTTAGAAATACATATATATGTAAGTATTGGAAACTGCATATTACCTTTTTAAGAAATGCCTTAAACACTGAAAGGAAAAATGTATATTGCCTGGACAATTAAATTAGTCATAAAAATTTATCATGCACTAAACCCAAACAACACAGGAAAATAACATGGAAGTGTGTTTCTTACTTTTGAGTTAGAAGGGAACAGATCCCCTCCTGTAGGAAAAACCTGGCATCCTCTTTTTCCACAGGAGTACCCCATGGCACTCACTGTGTTTTATAAGGACAATGTGGGAAACTTGGGTTTCTTGCTCCCAGATTCTCCATTTGCTCAAATCCCTTCCCTGGACATGCTAATTCCTCCCAAAGGAAAGTAATTCCCAAATGTTACATTCCTGACAAAAAAATCCTTCAACAAAGATTTTTCCAAAATTCAATTTCTTTTCACAATTCTGACTAGCTCTACCCTGTGTCTCAGCCACTGATCTTTTGTTGCTGGCTGGAAACAATGGGTAAACACAAAGTGCCCTGGAAGAAACAGCAGAAAGCAAGGAAAGGCAACGGATCTTACTCACTAGGTACTTGCCTGTGGCCTGAAGGCTAAGATTTAACATTTCCTTACCCTCAGCCTTAAGACAAGCCAGTTTGTGGTCCAGAGACCAAATACAACCCATCGATTCTTTTAACCACACACTTGCAAAACCTCAGATCATAACTGGCATTGAAATTACTTGTCCTGTAGGTGGTTGAGAGTTTACAGCCAGCTTTTCCTCTGCCATAAGGAAACTTCTCCTTGGACTTCAACCACTGCCTTTGAGCAGCTACTTCATAAGCCATAAAATCTGAGTGAAAAGGTGGCTACACATTTCAAACTAAGCTTCTCATGTGAAAAACAGACCTTTGGGCAAATAACTGATGAGTGATAATGGTGCTGTAACTCAATGTTAACCATGCTGCAAAGCTCTTTATGAATTCTGCTCTCAAAGGGCAGCAGACTTAGAACACCTCTTCCAGCAAATCAGATTTTCAGAGCAGGCAGACGTAATTTTTTAAGTCATGTCATCTACCCTCCACTGACCGTCCACTCAAACCAATATGTGGCCTTTTACCTAAGTCACCATTTCAAATGTATTTTAGATTGTAGTGCCTGCGTGATTTGCTTTGACAAGCATACTGATGGCTTTGCCATTAGGTAAGGCAGGACACTGACCTTCTCAAAACCATGTGAAAATAAGCTCCGAAGAGAATACATTAACCCTCCTCTAACCCACAAGTATTCAAGCGTACATTACAGAATAATTCTTCTCTGAAGCCTTTATGAAAGAGCTGCCACAGGTCACCATATTCTGTACATTCAAAGAAAGATGTAATGCATTGGAGGAGAGACTACCAGAGCTCACTGGAAAGCAGACAGCCCCTCGGTTAGATGGCACAGTTGCTGCCAAGTTGAATTATTGCAAAACATCCCATAGAAAGTATTGTCCTAATGTTGCAGGTAGTTCAATGGCTATTTTCAAGGAATCGATTACCTCAAGCCAATATGTTACGCTAAAGATTGTCCTGCAAGTCCCAGAGCACACAACAGGCCAGCAAAAGGCAATTCGTCTGTTCTCTGATGGGGGCTGTTTGTGTCTGATTTCATTCTGAGTAAAGACCATGGATATCATGACTGGGTTTCATAAGGGAATACTCCATGGTAAAATTGGAATGGCGGCTGAAAATGAAGAGAGAAGCATTTTCCTCCAAAACCTCCCTGAGGTAAGGTGCAGGTAGTAAGAAGAAAAAAAAAAAAAACCACGGGTTTTTCCCTTAGAAGTTTGCAAATGAAAAGGAGATCCCTAAGAAAAATCTAAAAAGGGACAAGAGAAGCAGAAGGAGGGAAATAATAATAAAATCAAATAGATGCTCAGCATAAGTGAAAGCTGTGCATAAAGCTCTGTAGCCTGTGAAGGTTGCCTGAATTTTCAAAGGATTCATTTTAGCATGCTAACAACTGGTGTTGCGAAGGACGTCAATAATCAATGCTGTCAGCTGCCTTATACTAAGAAGCTGAATGTTCAGTTTGCTTGATAAACTTCTTATCAGTGAGTTGCACCAAACTTCAGTATTGCCTTTTTATTTGTCATTTATTATCGGTATAAAATACCAGTTCAGCTCTGTTATGGTCATCTGCTTGGTCACTCACCTGAACCTGTCGTACCTATGAGAAAGCATCTGCCAAGCACAGAAGAAAAGGTTCACTTTGGTCCTACTCTAAGTTTAAGCTCACCAACAAAACCTTGATAAACAAGCTCATTAGGAACCTGCCTGCCCACCAGGGAAAGTTTCCACCTGAATTTAATAAAAGTATGCAATGCAATTCAGATTTTTATGTTATGTATTTTAAAGTACAAAGTGACAGGTGTTTTTCTTTCCCTTTTAGAGGATGCACTCCAATTTATTACCACAAAACAGAGGTGGCTATACAAATTTAAACAGTTTTAGAAGCACAGTACATCATTTTGTTACTAAAGTGTTCTAGCCGACATGAAGAAAGGTGGGTGGTGGTGTTAGGAAAAATCTAGTGACGCTCAAATTGCTCAGATCTTGAATATGGGCCTTATAAAATAAAAAAAAAAAAACATTTCATTTGAGTGAGCGTGAATTAGATTTCCAAATAATGGCATTTTCCGGGGTAATTGCATTACTATAATGTAGTTTGGTCTTTCAAAAACAGCAGGCAATGGTCACTCATAAGGCAACTATTTCATTGGGATATGTCAAACACTAACAGAGAAAGTAAAAAAGGAAAATCTCACTTTCACATCATGTGTTTTGAGAACATTTTCAGATACCTTTTTTCAGCCATCTTGACATTCTGCAAGAATCTACTTTTATCAGAGTTTTCCTATTTAAAACCTGCTAGTTTTAAGTACACACAGGAGTTCAAAGCTCCCTGTGCCATGCTATCGGTCTTGCAAACAGTGCTTACACTCAGGAAATTAAAACTGACTAATGGGCTTCCAACTCTTAAGAGCAGAAATGTAACACCTTTCTTGGAGTCTCAGATTCTTATTCTCTACCGTGTCCTAAATGTTCACATGCACATTTCAAAGCAATATAAACACTTAAAAGTAATTTGTATTTTTCAAAAATCTGAGCAGTGATGTTTTTTCAGCTCCCTCTATATATCATCATAATTAAGCATTTGAAATATTTTCTGTGTTTCTGAAATTAAGGTCAGAGATTTATTGCATCGTAAAGTCTGACCTGTATCTCAAAAAACATTACATTTCATCCATTTACCTGCAAACCAAACCCCAGAACATTTAGCCATTTAAATCCTATCCTCCCCATTTATTTCAGCCTTTGGAGATGTCCCCAAACAACTCAGTGCTTCTCTTTTGGGGAGTTTGCTCTGACTGACAGCTTTTGTTACAGCTGTTCCTTCTTTCTAATCCAATTCCGTCCAACTTCCACTTTCAACCACTGGTTGCCACTACGCCTTTCACCTAAAACTAAAGAGGCCATTAACATCCAGCTGTTCTTCTTCAGTAATGCTGCTCCTTAATGTCTTTTTCAATAACAGAAAAAGAATGAGGAAAAGCTCTTCTTCAAGGCATGGATTACATTTGTGGCTCTTTTCCAGATGCTGTCTGGTCCTGCAGCGCTAATATCCTCAGTACCTCTCACCAGTGCACTCACCTGTTCACAGAAAAATCCCGCTGGATTGCCGTGTGGACTAAAAAAGTCTGCTGAGGGGTACATTTCTCTCTCGTCCATTGAGGGAGCTCTGAGTGGTTAGGTGAGACGTCTAGTGTCAAAAGTAGATGTCTGTGAAATGATTGCCACCTCTCTGACTGTTCAAATGTGCAGAGAGGCCCCTGACTTCTGCAGCACCATGTTAAAGGACAGGAGAAATGTTGTGTCTGGGTCAGATAATTCAAGAAAGTTGATTAACTTGTTGCTTCATTTTCTATTGTGGGCATATTAAATTGAATTAAATATGTCAACAAAATATAGTGATACAGATTTTCCCATGCCACTTATTTTCCTGTGAAATTCTATATATTATAGGTTTACTTATTTCAGTTTCAGGTTGCTCCTGAGATATTGTATCAGAAGATAGTTTTATCTGGCAATAGTTGAAGGACAATTAGATGTTTGCACTGGAAGATCAGTAATTATATTGCATGATAATGCAGTTACAAATACGGGCAGCTAGAGGATGGAATTTTGGAATTTACTTCCCATGCCAATGTTAAGTGGAGAAACTTAAGTTTTAGAGCAATTCTGTCAGGCTATTTTGCAAACCTCACAAGACAACTCTAGCAATCTCTGAGTTCCTGTTAGTTCTGTAATGCCCTGTGAAAGGAGTGTAATGTAATTTTTTTAAAAATGAAAATGTAGATTTGACAGTGCAGTTTTGCTTGAGGATGTGAATTTGACAGCAAATGCCCTGGCTGTGAGAGGCCTTGCTTGTAAGAAGTCACCTCCTGACAACCCTAAATCACAGGCTGAAATGAGTATGAATAAATTACACTGAGTGATTCTGTCCTAAAGCTGGGTGCATTTTGCCTTTTCTTCCTTCAGTTTCCTTTCCTCCTTTCAGTTCCTTTCTCTTCTGTCATCTTCCACTTTCCTTAAGTCTTTTTCTTTGCAGAAAATTCTTCAGTTTTCAGAAAGGAAAGGCAGTTTAGCAGCTACTTTTTTTTTTTCCCTCACCATTTCAGAGACTTTTTGTTTCCAGAAAGATTAAAGACATGGCTAAAACCCTTGCCTAATTAGGTTCTAATTTACTTTGGTTTGTTTCACCTCTGGTCACCCCCATCTCTCTTGTCTGCCTCTTCTTTATCACATTCTTTCTAACACTTCTGATTATAATCATGTCTCCTAACCATTTTTTTTCCTGAATAAGCCTTTACTTTTATTGTTGTTATTAACTAACTATTCTTCCTTTCTACTATGGCTTTTAATTTAGTGTCCCTTTTCAGGCTTTTTTTTTTTTTTTTTGTCTTTTGCCTCAGAAGTCCTGTTTTCTGCCTCAGCTGCACTGGCAAGACCTGGACCGTGGTCTCAGGAGTTTGGCTCTGGTGTCCTCTGGGATGGGATGCCTCCTGGCTGGAAGCTAGTTTAGAGAGTCTCAAAACTCTGTTCACTTGAACTCACAATAATTGGTGTGAATGACAGAGTGGTGGCCAAGGGACTCTTTCCCAGGCTTTGGGAGCCAGAAGGCACACAGCACCACCCCTGCCCCAGTATCCCCTTCCTTCTCAACCCATGCACCGGTCCCAAAACTGCTGCAGTGCAGGCAGGGAATGATTTACTGCTCCATTTCCTAACTCCCTTAAAATCCGCATTATTCCTCAATCTTACCAATCTAGCATTTTGAATGGGAAACAATTATTGATGGGTAACAAAAGTTTCATGCCAACGACTGTTCTATTTTCTCACCTCTACCTTTCTGTTAAGAGAGAGCAGCAGCCTGACGCAGCAGGCTGGTAAACTGAACCAGTAGGAAAGGCTGCAACTGCAACAGCTTCTCAATACTCTTAAACCCGTATCTCTCTGCTTTCAGCAAAGTTTTAAGCAGTTCTGTTCAGGATTTTTTCAGATACTTTCTTCCACTGGAGGACACACTGTTTAAATAAATTCATGGATAAAAGAAAGGATTCTATCACTTTAAAGCGTGCTGATTCAGTACAGCTTAGCTGAAAAGTCTGGCAAGTCAAAAGAACTTCCTTCTGACATTAATGTAAAGCAACAGAAATTAAAAATAAAATACTGAAACAGTATTCTGATTGAAATTATTTGGGGGCAAAAATCTAGATTATTTTCATTAAAGTCTTCAGACTTTGTTTTTATTGTGTTTTGTGGCAGGAAAATTTTACAAAATCTCAAAAATGCACACAGTGGCAAATGCAACTTCTGCTCTTTTGATGAGTTTGTTACACATGGTATTACAGAGAAAATGTTGGGTTTGTAACTATACAGCTGTATTTGTATCCATTTGATACTATACCATGGCAATGCACACAAATTCACTTTCCCTACTTGTCACACTCATAATCACTGGCCTTACATTTATCCTGGTTTATTGCACAAAAAGTAATTTAATACTTTAGTAATGGAATAAATTATACACTACAACTCCAGTTTTAAATGCCTATTTCATTAAAATTTTATAATTTTATTTTCCACATAAGATCTACCGTATAACTCCCTGTTGCTCCAATAAATCATTTCACAACTTTATTCAGTATTTTGTTTATTAAATTTATTCCAGAGCTCATACGCTACATCATATTAAATATACCTCAGCCAGGTGTTGCAGATTTCATTTGCTGAACCATGAAAAGCTCACAAATGAATGTATATGAAAAATTTAGCTTCTGAAATAGATTTATTAATATATTGTGTTTATAACTAGAACAACCTGCCACAAATTGAAAAGGACATAGATGGATAGGCAGTATCAGCATTCCTATTCCTCACACACAAACTGTTCTACTGACTACTTAAAACACAGAAGGGTTCTCACAGTGACAGTATATCTGATTTATTTTACCACATGCAGTCTCTCAAGATGTTTCCTAATTGCACTTATGTTCTATATTGGGACTATTGGTGTATTTTCATTTTCCAGTTGTTTCTTTTCTTAGAACTCAGCCAACATCTCTGAAGCTGGTGAGATTCCTTCCTGACACATCCAGCCTTTCCTTCTTGAGCAGCGATGCTTGCCTACCTTGGTTTTGCTGTCTCCAGGGACAATAATGGACTTGAGGCCAGAAAAGTGCATAGAGACCTTACAGGTAATGTAGACGTCTGGATTCCAGCGTGGCCACCCACAAACCCTCTGGAGACTGCTTTGGTACTCACACAGCTGGATACTCTGGCTGGGCCAAGGTGATGTATCTGCCCAGGAAATGCCACATTAGCACAGCTGGGATCACGGACTCTGTCAGCGACTCTCTGTCAGTGGAGCAAGAAGGACTATGCTTTATGGAGACCAGTAAAGCCGCTCAGCTGGAAGCATCATGCAGTCTTGGAGTCTGCTACCCTCCCCAGAAACATGTTTCTGCTCCCCACTGGGCTATAGGCAGGCTCTGGTTTGCTTCTGACCTCCTTCTCAGAAACCCAATGAATCTTGCATGTGGCCTGGCTTCAGCAGAAGGAGCAGAGTCACCTTATCCTGGAAGGTCTTCCCTAGCAGCTAGTGAGGAGGTAGGGGTGACCCTTCAAGATGAGCAGCCGGAGGGAGGGGTATGTCTACTTCTGGAGGTACTGTGTCACCAAATGTCCCTTTACCCCTTGCAGCACCACATCAGAGCTTGGGTTCCTACCCCCACTTGGCACCCACCTGCAGGCACTAACGGCTTTTGCTGGGGATCTGGGGAAACCTACAGGACAAAGTAGAGCATCCATTGGATCAGAGTCACAGAATGGTTTGAGTTGAAAGGGACGTTTTAAGATCCTCTAGTCCAAGCCCCCTTCTGTGAAGACATCTTCACTAGATCAGGTTACTCAAAGCTCCACCCAACCTGACCTTGAACACTTCCAGGGATGGGGCATTCACAACTTTTCTGGGCAACCTGTTCCAGTGCCTCACCACTTCCATCATAAAAAAATTCTTCCTTCTATCCAATTTAAATCTACCCTCCTTGAGTGTGAAACCATTGCCCCTTGTCCTGTGTCTAAAAGACTTTGGTAAAATGTGTCTCTGTCTTTCTTACAAGACCCTTTTATATACAGAAAGGCCACAAGTGACCTTAAATGCCTTTGAGGTTACCAAAACAGGAACACACTTGTTCTCTCATGTTTAGGTACAGAGACAGGATTTATCTGCCTAATGTAGATGTTTACAACATTGACATCTCCACATAGACATTGTTATCCATTCATAACCAATAAAAAAATAGGACCTTCTAGAGAGCAATCGACTTCAGAGGCTAAAATATTTGTATTAAATAGGTAAACTGAAACATGGCCTCTGTGTGTCCTTTTTAGAAGTGCTCTTCCCAGCGCTGTGAAGTAGCTCTGAGTGAATGTACATACTCTATCCTAGAAGCTGATCAAGCACGTTACAGGGAATGTATTATACAGAGAAAGATCAGCTTTACAGTATGAAATTCCAAGTAAGAATTTGCAATTATTAATCTAACCCAGGGTCTAAAATAACCCAATTAATTTTTCATACACATCAGAGTAAACATGGAATAAACTGAAAGTGACTCACTTAAATAGAGGGATTTACTTTTTTGGAAAGACAGTGAGATGAGCTTCTGAATGAATGAACAGATAGTTGAAAGGACACAGACTACATTCTGAACATAAAGATACAATTGTCTGAATGACATTTCTCAATTGTACAATTTCTTACATTCTTGTAAAAACTTAATACTTTACCCTCAAAAGAGATATGAAAGTTGAGAGGAAATAAGAGCTGAGAAATAGCCACTGCTCTGTGTTTGAAGGGTATTTTAGCTCATCGAATGTAACCTTTGAGAGAACGGTAAAGACACCCTTTATGCTCCTCAAGAAAAAAGCTTACGTGACACTTCCCAAACCTCCTACTTACCCAACCGTCCTGTCAGCTGCAGCAGCAATTGCCCAGGAATAGCACAGAGCAAAGACAGCTGCTGTGTCCTCCCTCCCAGACTCACACTTTCAACTCTCACCGTTGCTGTTAGTTTTTTCCTGTTTGTTTTATGTTGTTGCGGTTTAACCCCAGCTGGCAACTAAGCCCCATGCCGCCACTCACTCACTCCCCACACAGCGGGATGGAGGAGAGGGTCAGAACAGTAAAAGTGAGAAAATTCGTGGGTCGAGATACAGACAGTTTAATAGGTAAAGCAAAAGCCACACACACAAGCAAAGCAAAGCAAGGAATTCATTCACCACTTCCCATGGGCAGGCAGGTGTTAGGCCATCCCCAGGACAGCAGGGCTCCATCATGGTTACCTGGGGAGACAAACACCATAACGCCAGATGTCATCCCCCTGCTTCCTTCTTCCCCCAGCTTATATACTGAGCATGCTATCATATGGTATGGAATATCTCTTTAGCCAGTTTGTGTTACCTGTCCTGGCTGTGTCCCCTCCCAGTTTCCCGTGCCCCTCCAGCCCTCTCGCTGGCAGGGCCCAAGAAACTGTAAAGTCCTTGTTTTAATATTAACATCACCCAGCAACAACCAAAACCACCCGTGTGCTGTCAGCACTGGTCTCACACCAAATCCAAACCACAGCACTGCACCAGCTACTAAGAACATTAACTCTATCCCAGCTGAAACCAGGACATATGTCCATTTGTCAGAGCTGGGATAGATTAATTTTCTGTTGGCTCTGAAGAGAAGGCAGTATCTTTGCATTTTTTTTGTGCTCCATCATACATTTAAAAGTGTGGTGAATAGTTTAATAGGTGGAAGAAGATCTGGGTCCTTTTTCTGAATACAAAGCTTCAAGGGCTGAGCTAGCAAGGTATTCTTGGAAAGAGTACAGAGAAGAAAGAAAGGTGGGGGCTGTTCTGAGTCTCTGTCCCCGCTGTGTAGACACATCTATTACCCTTTAGGTCACTGCAGTGAAGCACATCATCTCTCATCAAGTTGGGTAAAGAAAGTCTGCAGATGAAGTTCCTGAAATGGGGGATTGTTATCAGGGTGCTTGTACTTCTGTCCCTATATTCAAGCGGGTGTTAAGTGTCATTATTTTCAGTTATGAGACCATAAAAAAAGGGGCAAGAGCATCTGCAGTTCTGGAGAAGCACCACTTTATGGGTGCATTTATACACAAATAAATAATTTTAAAAACCCGTTTAAACCCCACAACTTGCACAATCCACAATTAGAAATTATGGTTCCTTGCAGCCTATTATCTTGCTACTGTTACTTCTCATTTCCTACTTAACAAACTGGACTTGACATCCTTCCTCTTGTCATTTATAATCACAACATCCATGTACCTTTTTTGTTTCAAAACCAACTATTGGGTTTTTTTTACCGGTTTTACCTCCTGCTGAAATTTCTTATCACCAACTACCTTACCTCATGAAAACTTTACCCCATAGCTGCTTTCTCTAATTTAAAACTTGAAAGTGCACATTCATTTTATGCTGGTATCACTAGAGTAATATGGCAATGTTTGCGCACTACTAGCAGCCATATTTTTTATTTTCTTTTCCATCCTATAAATGCAGTCCTGATTTCTGTCGCTTCTGCTCCTTCAAATGTAAAAATTATGAACTTAAAGAGAAAAAAAAAAAAAAGCTTATCTGCCAATGCAGACAGCAACAGCCCAATGCCAGAAATTCTGAGTACAGCTATGAATGTATATTGCTGCTGTCCTCTGCTAGGGAAAACAGGAGCACTGGGCTCCGTAGGATGAACATTTCCTAAACAGTGGTGTACTCCATACACCCAGAAATACCACTGTGATTTGCATATTTACTTTTTTTCCTTAAAATGAAAACATATCACTTTGTTATAGCTCTGAAGTTAACAATTAACTAGTTGTACACTACCGGAAATTATTTTCTGTATTTCTTAGGGTACAAAAAACATTTTATCATAAAGAAGCTGGCAATCTATTAAATGGGAGACACTTTGCCTGAAAAGTAGGTATTAGAACAGATTCCTCAACCCCCACTGGGATCTTATTTCATATACTCTTGAAAAGACCAGAAGTAATAAGGAGAAACACAAGCAGAAATATGAAGCAGAGGAGAAAAGTATCCATATATAGAAGTGTGCATAAGATTCCAGTACTGATTTACGCTTAACAGATATATTCTTATAATGAGAGATAATATGGTCGATTTTGGAGTAAGAAACAGCTTCTCTAGATGCATCTGACACTGTAATTAACAGAAGCCTAAAAATGTATGTATCGCATAAAACAATCAGCAACACCGGCTCATTTACACTAACAGAAAATTTGTCCATCATTCAAGTTCACCATTTCTGATTACACCATTTCTTTTCTGTTTTTCCAAGTACCTATTGAAGTTTCAAGGTCGAGAACACTTGACTAGTGTACAGTTACCTCAGTATACTTTCTTCTGACCTTTAGGTAACTGATGAGTATCTTAAGAAGCTACACAGTTTTAAGCCATTCCCATGGCATTTATTCAGGAAAGAACTACCCCTGATGTTCATCATTTCTGTATTTCAGACTGCCAGTGCTTCAGCTATCATCCCTGCTCCAGTTTGCTGATCAGACAAACGGAGTTGGATGAGGTCTGGGGCGTCAGCTGCTCTTGACTGGTTCAGCTTATGAATTCTTGTGATCATAGGTTTTAACCTTATTTCAGCAATGTCCTCAATTTCCTAGTGCCTGTTCTTTAACTTCAGGCTGGCTGATCTGCCTCAGTGACAAATGTCTCCATTAGAACAGATTCATTTTATTTTCTCAGTCTCACTCCACATGTTTAAAAAGGTCTTAGAGATTTAAGAACTAATAGAGCTAGGCAAATACAGCAAGAAATGTCAGTGAATTATTGGTTCAGTGTTTTTTAATGAGCTCTCTTCATCTGTGTCCAGCATCAGTCCAATGCATAGGTTTCACAGCTGGCAGAGGTAAAGAATCATCAATTTTTAAATGAATGTTGGAGGCAAACATCAAGATTCACTTTCCATAAAATACTTATACCAGAAATCAGATTTTAAGAGTTCTAAGAATTTAATAAGGAATTGGAGCACTCATGTTAGTGTGAATAAGTTAAGGAAGTATTGCAGCTGTATGAGTCAGGTGCAAGTCACCACTCTCAATGTAAGAATAATTGCCTAAAATTTGGTAATATATGCTGAGCTAATGGCCTGTTCTGGCCTTACAAATGCTGCTATCGTTCTGTCACTGCCCATGGCAGAATTTCTTTCTTTTCTTGACAGTCCCCTGTGAACAGCAGGCTCAGCCAGATCAGAAGAGCCAGTGCTGACTGGTGCTGTGCCCTCTGCATGCCTGACAGCATGGTGGCCAGCGCGGTGGTGCTCTACCTCTCTCCAAAGCTGCTTGCAAAAGGTGCTTTGTGGACTGTCTGTGGGTTAGGGCTTGTGAAAATGACTGGACTTCTCACGTCCATTTCTGCTTAAGCCACAGCAAGCAGCACTACAGAATGCACTTTTTTCCACAGCAGACATTTAACTTCTTTTAAAATCTGCAGGCTACTTGAAAACCATATGGCAGCGTGAGAGTTCTGTCAGTTTACTGCAACCGGCAAACAAGATTTATTTATCTCCAAATCAGAAGCAGCAGCACTTTAGTAAGCACTGCAGTCATCTGATCTGGAAGGGTATCTTGTGTAAAGATTTAAGAAGTAGTTCATTATCTACGAATGGGCTACAGGCTATTTTCCAATTAATCTATCTATTTTATTCAGGCCTGCATACTAACAATAATAGATCAAAAGAACATGTCTTCCTTTTGCTTCAGGTGCTTCTGTATTGCACTGGTAATTTCCCCTCCTCTAGAGTGGTTTATTTCTTTCCTCTTTTTTCACTTCTGGCCTGCCCTGAAACATCAGTCTGATTAGGGCGTCTGAGGACGGCAGTTCTCCCATAACCTGTTTGCAGCGCAACACTGAAAGGTTTTTTCTTCTTCAAACCAGAAATGTTCTCTGTGGCTATAGACAGATTAAAGGAAATCTGAGGAGTAGAGGAGGATGGGGAGTATCTCAGATTCTAAAAGCAATAAAGTAAAGCATCTCTATTGGCAACCCTGAGCAATACCAGAGGAGAACAGAAATCAGCCTTCGTTGCTTTTGCCAATAGCAATTCATGAGTAGCCCTGTAGCCCTTTCCTTCCCAACAAGGTAGTGTATCAGATGTAAATCCAAACCTCAAGAAAATATTCACTTAAGATGCCAAAACCTGTCAGTGTCCAAATGAAATACAAGCAAAAGTACAATTAATTTCTAGTTAAAATAAAAACCTGTCCAGGCAAACAAATAACATACTTATGTGCTTTAGAAATTACCAAATTTAAACAGAAGGAATTCTGCACTAGTTTGCTAATGCCCAGCATAGAAATGTCACCATCATTTATTCTATTTATGACTAGACACATGGCGTTTCATCATGTTTTAAACACATTTTCTCTAGTCATCAATCATTTACAGGAATAAGTCACAGTGCTTTGACATAAATACTTTACAGGGGATACACCTGTAAAAAAAACGTTGAATTATTCTGATGGTAAGTAGTGACAAATGAAGCAAGTGAAATAAATTATAGAGGAATATTATTTTTACTAAATTGAGAAAAATTCCTCAGAACACTTATTACAGTTTCATTTTTTTCTGAGTTAGCTCTTGGACAGGGAATCTGCCCTGTGCTAGAAACACAGGCAGTTTTTAGCTAGTCTTGCAAAGCATGGGGAAGTGGTTTTCGTAATAAAAACTGGATATTCAAACTTCGGATAATTTTGCTATGGCCAGGTGAAAGGCTCAAACATTAAAATACACAAGTGAATACAGCATCTTGCAGTTGCTACGTGCTGTCTGAATGGGCTAAGGGAGCTTTTCCCTTCAACTTTTCTCCTTATCTTTATTCATATAGGCAAAGACATCTTGCTCAGAAAGGTCTTTGGAGGAATGCTGTTGTAAGACCACAGGCATACATGTGAACATGCATATTTTCTGGGTTTGACCATTTTTCAGTTATTACTCATTTCAGCTAAATGCATAAAATAAGAGCCGAGTCTCACATAGCACCCTGTGTAAGTGCCAAAGACCGAGATGTCAATATTTAAGACCACAGGCACACAGAACCACTGTCAAATCTGTGCATTCCCCAAACTGCCACATCGGGCTGATTTCTTAGTTTATCAGCACAGCTACCACATATATAAAAAGGACTCACATTAAAATACATTTGATTATTCTTTAAAATAAGCAATTAGGGGTTTGTTTGATTTGACAAATAGAATGGGATTCAACGTGAGAGTAAGACATCTAGATCTATACATCTACATATAGGGATGCAAATATGCCCATTTGAGGTCCTTCTAAAGTCTGTAGACAAGAGCTCAGTGCCTTCAACCATGTATTGAGATTGTAAAGTTATTGAACTGACTAGCTGCTATGGTAAGATTCAGTAGCCTAAATATAGGTGTCTAGTGTAATTTTAGATGCTGTGAATTATCATTCCTGTCTTCAGTTGCTGCCACAAAAGGCTGGAGGTCTGCTGTGCCTGCCACATCTGCCCACCTTGGGCAGATCTTCCAGGCATCTCAAGCACCACAAGTAGCCTTTGTTCAAGAAGCTGATTCCCACCCTGAGCAATTGCTCTGGGGTGAGATGAACCACTCCCCAAGCACGAGAGACTGCATTGTCTGTGACAGGAGCTTAAACCTCTGGCAAATGCCTACTTGCAGAAACTGTAATTTGGGTATCTTCTTTTTGAACTCAATCCCACCCACAAGCTTCCCTTTGTTCTGAAACAAAATGTTTCATTTCAAGAAAGTCTAGGAAAATGAAAGGCTGTATCCCCAGCAGTGCAAGAAAAAGAAAAAGCTGTCTTTTTACATTGTTTTTGGACTGACAGCATTACAGATTTGTTTTCTTCTGCTGCTTTTGAGGACTGGAATGCGTACTTCCCGTTTGCAGATGTGATGCACTGGGAAGTACTCTCCCTCTTTTCAACAACAGTTCCAGTCATTGTAAATGAAGCCTAGAAATCCATCATCATCCAGGGAGTGTCCAAATCGGTAAACAAGAATGTCATTTTAATGTGCATTTATACTGTTTGTGAATCTATAAGTAGTTTATACCCAGAAGAGTAACTTTAATAGGAAAGGCTTAAGCTGAGGTTTTGCAAGATGAAGCATTGAGGCGTTCTAATATATTCATGCCCTACCACTCACTGCTACCTGGTGCTCTTTGGTCATTGTGAAATGACTCAGGGAACTACCCAGCTCAAAAATAAAGCAGTCATTAAAGACAGTCATTAAAGAAAAAAGGGGTTATTTTAAATCCAGATCAATGGATCCAGTAAGCAGCATAGCCACAGGAAGCAGAGCTGGAAAGAGGGTGCATAGGAATGAGGATGGGAAGGGGCTCTCGGGGGAGGATGAGAGGTGGAAGAACAGGGCAAGAATATTTTGAAAGCGTGTTGCAACACGTGGCTTTGTCATGTAAAACCGCAGTCTGAAGCACCCTCATTTCTAAATAGGCAGTAGCCTGGTGGCTGGTACATGTAGCCCACAGCTGAGACACTCTCACTGAACTCCATTCCGTAATTTCAATCAGGAAAGGTTCTGCCCTCTCAGATAAACTCCTTAATGGAGTGGAATTAGATGGGGAATGTAGTGCCTTTGCAGGGATTTCTGGCTCTGAGGTGGCTCAAGTATTGCTGCAGTTACTGAGCTCACCTGCTAAGGCAGTCAATAGCCTTGCTTCTCTGCAGGAGATAAAAAGCCAAAATACACACAACTTGGGTACACAGGATGATTTTAAAATCTCCTGTCCAGGACACACTGCACCCAGAATGTATCACTAGTATCTGTGTGCACAGTGACAGCTGCTGGGGACAGGCTGCCCATCACCTAATTACCCAGCCGCGCAGCCAAGCCCTGCTTTCTCAGTCTGGAGAAAACCTCCAGGCAATATTAATGGAGTTTAAAAAAAAAAAATATATATATATATACACATACACATACATATGTTATAGATTTCCTTCCTACCCACCCACTAACTCCATGCTTGCTGGCCTAAACTTCACATCACAAGAAATGATGAGACTATGCCAAGAACTAAATGGTTTAGAGTCATGGGGATCCCAGCTTTCAGGTTTGCTTGGCCTTGGTGGGACCCAGGGTGTCACTGATGGGTGATGTGGTCACACCTCAAGTGCAGCCCTTTGTTCACAGGTGCTGTCCTCTGCTAAGCTGATGCTGTTGCATAAGATAAATTTGACAGTTCCAGAAGAAAAGCAGATTTGCCTCCAAAAATCATCATCTGTTCCTAATTTCTTCATCAATTAGAGAACAGCTCACAGGCTCAAAAGGGAACAATAGACTCTCTCTGAGGCGATAACTTTATGACATGCTGCACCACTTGCTTTGCTATCATGGTGTGCATTTTATCTTGCCATGAGCTGGAAGCCTTAATTACGATCTTGTGTCTTCCATTGTTTGAGGCAAATGACTAAGTGACTTATAAAGACAATTAGATCTGGATCTGTTCACACTAATCTCTTTCCAAGCGCAATATCCTATTAGACACAGCAGGTCTTTTTCAGGAGGGGATAAGGGGGGAGGGGAGTGTTACCTTTGAAATACTATTTCAGGGACCAAAGAGCTGGGTAATTAATTGTTATTGCTCAATCTTCTTTGGTTGTCATCAGCTACCTTATCTGCTCCTTCCACACTTAAATACATCCAGTTAAAGCTAGAGCTGCAGGAATCACGGAAAGTAGATGAGAAGGGTAACTCCAAGACACTGTTTTGTGAAAATACATTTATCAGCTGCTTTGCAGGGGCTGGATGAGATCAAATTCTGTGTTGGTTTGCTCTGATTGGGAAGTTCTTGTATTTGGGGAGAGAGGAGGGTGCCTGGCCATGGATTTGCTTTGAGCTCGACTTACTGGCTTTAGGATCTCACGACCTGTTTGTGCAGTGGGACATTTATGTACTTCTTCTATATCACACCACCTTTGCACTGAGGAGATTTTTAGCCAACCCATTACACCAAAATGGAATAATACCTTTAAAAACAGAAAGAAAAAAAAAATCTTATTTTCCTTCCTCAGTCATTCCTTTGAAAGCATGTTTCTCTTTCTTCACTCACAGCTTAGTCCTGCATTTCTTGACCCCTTGGTGGTCTTTGTGGACAATTAGATTTTTGTCATAGCCCATGAGACTAATCTCACCTACATGACCAATGATAACAACTAAGACCACAACAATTAAGCATAAAAATTAAGACTGTATGTGCCATAAATCATACGTGTCCACCCATACTTTCTAAAGCAGTCGCTGTGGTTTGGCGAAGCAAAAGGTCATTACAAAATAACAATTGGGGATAGCAACAGGGCCAGCTGTTTTGCTTTGTCCTTTCAAGTTGTATTCACACCTAGCACAAAGAGCATTTTACATGTGATCAGAAGTTAGTATAGGAGACTCTGGAGCTATATTTTGCAGATAAATACTGTAGCATAAATAAATTGCATAAACAGACAATTAAAAAGACCTTTTTTTGCTTTGTATTTGGGGATAGTTAGGTACTAATACATTACTTAGTGATGAGACTTCTAAGCATGAGGGATAAACAACACAGCTAGGAGAGCACCTGTCAGTGCACATTGTGACGTGCCAAGTCAGAATTACCTGCTACTCAGAAACAAATGGAGTGCTTTAGTCTCAGTTAGAGAAAAACAAAGGGAAACACAGTGACAGTCTTCAAAACACTTCAAAACTTCCTACTAAAAGAAAAAGAATAAATTATTCTCCAGGTCAGCTGGTGAAAAGATTAGATATAACAGGTTTACATTGGAAATTCAGGAGATAGGGCAAGAATAATTTCCTAACAGCACAGATGGCCTAGCACTGGAATAGGTCACATGAGGAGATGTTGAGCTTTTTCTGACTGATATTTTTTGAGAAAAGTTTGTGCAAATTTCTGTCAGAACTCATTCAGACACAATATTTCCTACTGGGAAATGCTGGAGGACAACTGGGGAGACATCTCAGGTGGGCAGAACTCAGCCTGGCCCTGCTCCAGGGTCGAAACTGATGCAGTAAACTATTGCCAGCCTCCTCCTCCTCCCAGCAGCGCTGGGGCAGGTCCCATGTCCCAGCCAGCAGCAGCAGGAGAAGCACAAGCGAAGGCATCTCATCTGTAAACCACTCTGAGGGCTCTGCTATCCATCGAGTGGACTTGACAAACGTTGCTCAGATAGATTTAGCTGCTGGAATTTGAAATAACTCTCTCCCCTCAGCCCAAAACTAAGATACACTTAATGAATTATGAAAAGAAGTAGAAATCAATTTTCCTTGCCAGCTACTGATGCACTAAATGATTGCTTTCCTTTTTTAAACTGTTTATAATTAGTCTTCCTTTTTTATGTTACCTATTAATCTAAAGATGGCACATCTGGTTACGCTGGTGTTATTAAATCATGGTAACAAGAGCTGAAACACTGACAGCTTACCTCTTTTCAAGAGCCGGAGGTACATATATTTTTCCTAAAGTTAGAAAAAAATTTCCACATCAGATTAGAACTTGCTTGAGTTACCATGTGTTAGCTAACATGGTACTGCACACAGCAAAAAGCCAAAGTATTTCTGATACGTGTCTCTAGAAATACAGTTTTCAAAAATATCTTACAGCCAGTGAATTTTTTATATCACAAAACATTATTTTAGGTGCCCCGCTGAATCTCACTAAACACCAGCCTGGATCTTACACCATCTTTGCAAATTTTGTTCTTAGGGCCCACAATATCCGTTCCCTACACTTAGATAATTTAAGAAAATGTAGTTTAATCTCTTTACTTATATCACTAAACCTTCAAGAATGTATAAATGTTTTCTAACTTCAAGAGGTATGTTTTCAAATTAAAATTGATAGAAAACATAGATTGTTCTAAATTTTATATAACATAACTGTGTCTGGAAATCTGTGATGTACATAAAACTTACTTTATGAAGCTTAATGTACTAATGAAAATGTTTGATAAAGTCAATGTTCATTCCTAGTTGAGTAACAAAAAATGCACTTTAATCTTAGGAAATTTTTACTGCTTTGATCACATACTTTTAAAAATTCCTTTTATAGATGCAGGTGAACAGCTTCAGACTGAGAATCTTTGGAAATTTTAAAATAACTTCATGAAAGTCCTTTCCTGGTAACAAAAAATGTTTAAGTTTATAGACTGGATCTTTTGCTCTGCCAAATGTTTCAGAAATTTAGAAAGACATTTCAAGCATGCAAAGAAGGAAAAATGTTCTCTTAAATGTAAGTTTTGAGTGATTCTGTAGAACAGCAAGGAGTTTGGATTCAATTCCTATCTGGAACTACTTGAAGACATCTCACCTACCTAGTTATGTTTTGCAGCAATTTAAGCTGAAACTAAAATATTGCAGTGGGTTGACCTTGGCTGGCCACCAAGTACCCACCAAGCCAGTCTGTCACTCACCCTTCTCAGTGGGACAGGGGAAGAAAGCAAGATTAAGAACTCGTGGGTCAGGGTAAAGGCAGTTCATTAAAAGAAAAGCAAAGGCCATGCACTGAAGCAAAGGAAAACAAAAATATTTAATCTCTACTTCCCATCAGCAGGAGATGCCCAAACACTTCCAGGGAAGTAGGGCCCCAGTACACATAGCAGTTGAGTCAGAAGACAAACATCTTAATAATGAATGTCCCCCTCCTCCCCCTTTCTCTTAGCTTTCATTGCTGAGCATGATGCCATATGATATGAAGTATATCTCTTCAGTCAGTTTGGGTCAGCTTTCCTGGCTGTGTCCCCTCCCAGCCTCACGCCCACCCCCAGCCCACCAGCCCTTGGGGTAGAGCTGGAGAGGCAGCCTTGATGCTGTAGGAGCACTGCCAGCAGAGGCCAAAGCACTGCTGTCTTATCAGCTCTGTTACAGCTACAAATACAAAGCATGGCACTATGGGGGCTGCTATGAGAAAGGTTAACTCCATCCCAGCCAGACCCAATACACATATACAAAATATTCCCAGGAATTCCCTCTTCAAAAATAGCTAGAATAGCATCTATGGCTAAAGCATATGAATACTAAACCATCATTTCCTTAGTCCCTCAAATACAGCAAGTGGCTACTCCAATTTAGGAACTATTTAATTCTTTTGTTGTTGTTATTTTGATCCAGTATTTATATAAATGTCTTATTTATACTTTAGTCTTTTTCCTCTCAACTTTATAGACAGAGAGTAGACTGCTGTCTTGGTATATCTATAAGGGATTCTCCATGTCCATTACTACTATACCCTTCTGCTCCAGTGCAGCACTTGGAAATTTCCCAAATGAACACCTAATGCTAGGTAGAAATAATGCCTTTCCTCTGGGAATTGTCTTGGCTCAAGTTCTACAAGTGCTATCAAATGACATAAAAAAAGCCCCAAGAACACACAGCACCAGCATGTTTAAACTACGTATTAAGAATGTGAAATAAAATGCTGCAGAGCTATATCTAAACACAGGCATGGGGTAAATCTTCCTTTCCACACTGGTCAATACTAGTCAGGAAGAAAAGTTACCTCAACAACAGTAAACTTTTCCCACAGCAAAAAAAAATAATAAAAGAAGCCTTGAAGTAGCTTTAGAAGGTTACTTGGGGTCTTTGCTTATTTACTGAAATGTGGGCTGGTATAAATTTACTTTTTTTCTTCTCAAAAAGAATGCTCCAGGGCTAGGAAAGGTATGACCAGATCTTTCTGGTTTAAGTGTTTTTAACCCTAAGAGAATAGAATTGTTATAATTCACCCTCCTCAGTGATTTGTAGCTGATCTGAAACCTATATCTTCCTGTGCTGCCACTTCCATGTTTCTTTCCAGAAACACGAGTTGTGCATTAACTGTGACCTATCAAGTTTTTCTGTTCAATAAAAGCAGCAAAGCATATTTCTTGGAGCCTACTTGCTCTGAATAGACTTGAATGAGGTGCTGATATCTGAACTGCCTAAACAAAGTGAATAGATGCTTATTTTCTATGCATCTAGTTACTACCCAAAGCCATTAACTCCACAAAGTGAGTTCCTTGTCAGTTTGTCAGACCCCAAAAGGATGCTCACGCCATAAAGCGAAATCAAGGCTCCTGGATCTAAGCTTGTCCCTTCCTCAGTCCAGAAATGCCAAATGTTCTGCTTTCCAAGCAACTGCGGGCATTCAACATATCAATCGAGAGACTACAGAAATGCAAGTTATGAGAAGCTACTTTGGCACCTCTGACAAGCTCTGCTCCTGACATTATGTGACAACAGCAGCTTAAGAGGAAGCCAAATAGCACTGCAGTTTTACGTCAATTTGCCCTGAGTAAGGAGTCTGGAAAAATTGCAAAAGACCTGAATTCCCGAGTTTCTTCTGAAAAACTTTCTTTCTTCATGTAAAACTGGCTGATAGAAAACATCAGGTGGTGTTATAAATACTGCTGTCCAATAGAACATCATTTCTGCAAGCTGAAGCATTCCAAAGTGGCTTTACATGAAAACGGGCCGAGTACAGTTTTTCCCTTGCAGTTTATGGAAAATATAATGGGCCTTTTTGCTTGAGAAAAAGACCAAACCAAATGCGCCTTCAGATGCTATAACAGACAGAAACAGGTTCCTAGACACAAGCCTCGTCATTTTTCTTTCCAATGATACATGTCAGGGCACAGTGTGGGCCAGCTGGTAGCTGCTCAGTTTAAAAGCATCTCCCCTGGGAAGCGGGGTTGGCCCTGGCTGGGGCATCCCCACAGCGCCGTCTGGGAGCCTGGGTCCAAGGTCACCAAAGGAGGGGCTGCCCTCAGCCACGCTACCTTGGAGCTGGCACCCCAGCCTCCAGGAGGGGGATGCTCTTGGGGCCCTGGTGCTGCGACTCACGTGCACCATGCAGCAGCGCCAGGGAGAGACACACACAGACAGACAGAAGGAGGCCATTTCTATACACAAAACACAGAAGCCGAAACTGAATTTCTGCTGGCCACCCCTCTCCTAGCTGTCCGTTGTTGTATCTCATAGGTACTCATCTGCTAAGCTAAAGTCTGTATTCCATCCATGCCTTGTCTTGACAACTGTCACCCCAGTGAACAGTATCTGTATTTCTCAAGTGGAGACGTTTTTCATTTTAATTGCTGTTTTATGTCCTGCTCCTGAAAGAAGCCTCACACAGGCCCAGGGTCCTAATTTTCTGAGATGACAAGCACTGCAATGGAGATACCTGAACAGAGGGTTTATCATCAAAGTCACGAATGCAGCCATCATTCTCCCTGGGGATGTGAAGCACAAGACAACTCTGGGTCAAGGCAAAGTGCTCCAAGCACCTTAAGGGTGGTGGGCAGCACTTTCAGAAGTGCCTGCGGAAGGGTCTTCATGAGTGAGCAGCAGGGAAAGGAGCCACAGTAGGGATCTGAACTGCAGCAACTCCTTCACACCAGCTTCTCACGTGCAAGTTTTGCTTCATGCACAGGACGCTGTGAAGTGATCTAGCTTAAGCCACTTCCACAACAGCTTTTAAAAAGCTAGGATTCAAGAGGCTACTCTCCTCAGCCATGAGATGGCAAAGCACAGGAAAATTTTCTCAACATGTGACTGAGGACAATATCATGCTCAGAGAACAGCAAGTGTTGAGCAAAGCATTGAGGCTTGACACAATCAAAGCAACTTCAGTCACAGAGCAACTGCTCAGTCAGTCTGATTCAATTGCAAATGTCCAGGCAGATAGCAGGGTGCTAAATGCAGAGGGCTATGAGCCATTCAGTTCTTTGTAAATGGTCCATTTACCGCAATAAAGAAATGAGGGTCAATAGGGGACTGCTGGCATTCATCTATTTATTTATTTATTTATTTCATTTTTAATAAAGACAATTCATTGAGCACCATTAGGTTACTTATCCAGCCAACCCTAAAATCATATCAGCTTCTTACAATGTCCTCCATTTCCCCTATTGCTTTTAACAGCTTTTTATAACTTGCTTTGCATATAGCTGTAAAACTCTCACAAGGGAATTTCTTCCTCTGAGTTCAGATATTATCCATTGTAATGAAGTTCCAGTCCTTTCTCAGGTGCTAAGATAGCACAAATAACTATGATAATAACAAGCCAAATTTCTTGCTTCTGTAACTCCATTGATTTAACAGTGTTCAGCCACAGATAATATGGGATAATAATTCGCTTCAAGTGTTAGCAGATAGAACCATTAGACAAAAAGCTGCCACGATAGCAGCAGATCCACTATGACAATATACAGGACTAAAACTACTTTATTTATATACGCACGGAGTGATCCACCTTGAATCATCATTAGGCTTGCTGTTTGTTTGGAGACCAGCCACATGTTATTGATAATGGTACTTTTTGAGAGAACCCAAGTGGAAGATGCTCAGTGGAACTCCTGCATGAAAAGTAAACAGAGGACATACCTGAGAAAGGTCACTGATCTTCACCTCAGGCACGTTTATGTTGCGTGTTTATGTTGTTTTTATTTGGGCTTTAGAAACTGGTGTAGTAAACAGCAGGAATGAAGATGTAATACCTGGTTTAGTTCTGATCAAATTCTGTCTTTGGATACAGTCTATCCAGTTCTATTAAAATCAGTGGCATTTATCCAAAAATATATTGCACGTTCAGCCTCACCACATGTCATTTCATATTACACTTAAGTGGAATTTGGCGGATGATTTTGTCGATGTTGTCCTGGGCTTCTATTTACTCTTCTGTATGCTTGGTTGCTTGATGCAGGTTATCCTACTAAGCATCTGCACAATGGTCCAGGCTTAGGAACATTTAGTGGATGTGCTTTACTTTGCAAGTGATGACTCGATGTAAAGACACAAGCAGCTCGTGGCAGATACCAAAAATGCTTTTGCTAGCATAGGTACCCGAGTTTCAGTCACATTGTTTCTTCTGACACAAAATCATTACATCTGGATGGTTTTTCTGGCAAATTTGAAGGAATTTTGTACGCAGCTATGCACGGCTACAAATATTCACATTTTTGTACCAGTTCTAGGAGCATTTTAAGAAATATTTTTATGGGAAAGCTGTCATGAAAAGGCCTTTTTGCAGGGTTAATTCGACCCTGTCACAATCCCCCTTACTAAAGTGTGTTTATGCCAAAGATGGTTATGTATGTTTTTTTCCTTTAAATTAAATACAGATGATAATTACAATGAATCACTGCAAAATGGCTGTATAATTTGAAAATGTAATTAAGTGAAAAGTGTATTAGCTTTAAAAAAAACCATTTAAATGGCTCTAAGTGTGCTGCCGTAGCTTAGATTATTGCATTCCTGTGACTGCGACTGATACTAAGGACCATCTTTTAATGTCATTCTAATGACTCATCATTGAGGACATTCTGATGACTCTATATTCTGGCAGATTAAGTGGATTTACAGAAAGATGTTGTTTGGGGGAAAAGCTTTCAATAAATTTGAATAAAACTGCAAAATTCTTCAGATAGATGACTGTCATCATTTTTATATGTGTTTTGCTATGTAATACCACTCTCACTGTCATTGCAAGTTTTAAACTGTGAAAATAGGATTCGGTTTCACACGGGGAATCAAAGCTTAGGGAGTGAAATGCCCTGTACCCAAACATACAGGGTGTGTTACACTCTGTGGCTCCTGACAGGGGATTTCAGAAAGGCATGCCCATGTCCTTTCTCAAAGCCACATGTCCCTGGCACCCAAACGGCCCCTGCAGAGGGCTGAGGAGCACCTTGAAAGTGAGGGAGCCGTGAAGAGAGAAGCAGAAGTGCGTCCCCAGGCAAGAGGAAGAGGGAGCAGAGATCTCAGGGGAGTTGGACTAAAGTCCTGTGGCACTGGGATAAAGATTTCATGTGGCTTAGTCCCCACCATGCTGCTGGTGGACTTCTGGGTTGGCCAGCCACTGCTCTGCACCCCACCTGCTATTTGTGTGGGTTTCACTGGCCAAGAATGTGTAATCACAAACCAACCAGGAGGCGGAGAACCCGGCTTTGGGAGCAGCCTGCACCCAAGAAGGTGACCATGAAAAGAGACATCGTTTCTCATCACCCTCAGCTTCCGAAAGACGTGTGCAGGAATTACATGCACTGCTTAGACTCATTACCCAAAGTTCCTCTCAGACTACATGAGGAAGATACCAAAGAAAAGGTGGACATCTGCAGTGGTAGAGAAAATGGTCTTCTAAATATCTGTACTAAAATATCTGGAAATGTGTTACAACAGAGGAGCTACCCAGTAGGTATTTATGCAGCTTCACGAGCAATGGACCACATTAAATACAACTAATACTGCTACTGTTTGCTCTACTTATACATTCAATAATGTAAACCAGTGCCTTATATATGCTTTGAGAAATGCATGCCCCAAAGCTCACTACAATACCTCTCCACAGACACGCCTGTGCTCTGCCATTTCTCCTTGCTGTTGTAAAGGTGCTGCAAGCATCCCCCCTTCTTGGGTTCAGCAGCCCGGGCTTAGAGCCAGGTCCCCACCAGCACAAGCCCCATCCCTCAGGGTGTGTGTGGGGCTCCCAGGCAGCCTGCGGGGTGGTTGTGGTTACAGGTCCCACCGTGGGCCCGTTGCTTCCAATCTGTGCCCACAGATGAGACCTCCCAGCCTGACCACAGCAGGGCCAGCCTGAGGGCCACGGGGTCTGGGCTGACCCCATTACCACCTTTGTTCAGCCCCACTGTCACCCTCAGCCCCCACCAGGCAGCCAGACCCCTGATGGCTGTATTACAATAGCCTGCAAATTTGTTATGTTATTTCTCCATTATTATACTACAGATTTAAAAAAAAAATAAATAAAAAGAATCAAACTGCTGAGAACATTAGTATCAAACCACAATAACTTCCCTTGAAATGGACAGTAAATCTTCCTATCTTTTAACTTAATATAGTAGGCATAACATTAAATAAAATTAATACTGTTACTGCTTGCTCTACTCATATATTCAATAATGCAAACCTCTGCTTTATTTGAGGTTATGTACAAATTTAATATACATACTATTACAACAAGGTCACTTTGGAATAATCTCTTTGATTGATTCCGGGGAGGCAGCATGTGGAGGGAAAAAGTAATCTTGTATGGAAAACACACTATATCAGCCTACACAGAAACGGCACAACAGCCTGTTTTCAAGTCAAAGCATATAAATGGCAACTATTATAGTTTTACTTATACTGCACAGCCAAGCATGGTTGAAGCTTTGCCAGCTGTTTTCCATAATAGAATAAATTCTTCTGGATTCTCTTCAGTACCGGCCTTCTTGCCATATTTGTCACTCTAGTGTTGGAGTACTTTACACACAGGAAATCACCTTTTGGTTTTTGTCTTCAGATGAATTCTCTGTACCAGCTCCTCCACTTTGTGCTATCAAAATAATAAGCCATCAGTCAGGATGAGAATGTCTTATAAAAACAAGAAAAAAAAAAAAAGTAATATTCTTTAGAACATTTCTCCTCAGCACAATATTGTAGCCAAACACTGTGAAGCAACAGACCGATTGGGAAGAGAAATTTCCATTACAGTGTGTCTGTGGACAAAAGAGATCCAAGCAGGAAGCACAGGCTTCTTGGCTTTGGGCACGGTGCAGTGTCGATACCTAGCTGGTGCTGGTCATCAACATTTGAGCATATGTGTCAGTGGCCATATTAAGCTGATATTTAAATATATAATATTTAATACACTTGTATTACATCTTTTGCATTTTTTAAATCTGAAATGACTGTGAAACTTTAACAGATTCCAAGGCACTACCATGCTTCTCTTGTGACTAGCAAGCAAAGGCTGCTGGATGCTGGTACAAATCCAGTAGCTGGGGAGCATCTCTTCGGCTAGCTACTTTGTTTCAAAACCATTCAAAGGGAGAAGGAAGTTATTGCAACCTCTCATAAAGTGCTCCAGCAGATATTTGATCTGACTATGGAAAAAAAAAACCTTGCTCATTGCCCTGAATTTGAATTTTGTCAACTGTCAGCTGGTGGATGTTAGTGCTCCACTATACTGTTGATTTGAGACCCCTCTGTTAAAATAGCTGTTCCCCACATAGGTGTATATGTACAAATAATTCTTCAACCATACCTTTGGTGTGCTCACCAGACTCAGCTCCTCAAACTATTCATTCCTAAACATTTTTCTCTGATTCTTTCAGTGTTTTAATGTCTTCCCTGAACACTACAGTTTTTTAATATTCTTGAATCATTAGCATGAAAACTGTCTTCCATTGTGTTCACATACTAATATTAAATAGGTGATAGAGTCACTTTGTTGTTATTCAATATTTTGTTTAGCAGACGCCCAAGGATCCCATTAGCACTTTGACCACAGTGTTGTCTGGGAAACTCAGGTCCAGGTGAGGACTGGTGAGGAGCCTCCTACCTCCCTCAGGGGCACAGCTTCCCAGGGCAGACTCACCCATGCTGTCATTATAGCTTCCCGTCTTTGTTCCCAGACACACAACCTTTCAGTGGAAGGGACTGACTTGTCTGCATTGCTTTCACGCCCCAAAGTCTGCATGTGCCCCAGGTACCCTGATGGCTAAAGCTAACAGCAATCCCCTGGAGCACTTCAGAGCACCTGGCTGGAGTGCAGACCCTGGCCATCTGCTCAACTCCCAGTCAGGGTGGGACTCAAGTAAACTTTGAGACCCTTTCTGCCTTTTTCTCCGCCATCCTACTTTTTTTAAGGCAGGGTGGGAGCCCAAAACAAAAGTGCAGGGCAGGCCGGAGTTCCTGAGCACCCTGATGAGGTCTCTGAGATGGACAGTGAGAGAACAGTGGCTGAGGACTGGGGAAGCTGAACAAGGGCTTGCTCCCGTCATTGTTTATCACTCATGTGTTGTACAGTGCGTTCACATATGGTGTCTTCTCTTAGCACTGGAAGGGGAAACAAAAGTTCTTAAAATAATAGAAAGTCCTGTCTCATCACTGGTTGAAAAAAGCAGCCATATTTTCCACAGAAGATGAGTACTATAGGATCTGAGAATACCGTAAGTAGATGATATAGAAAAGATATACTTGGTGTTCACTTTCCCTACCATTTGAGTACAACAACCTATTCTGAGTAAGTAAACTCTCTGCCAAGGTCATGCACAAAATCACTTGAACTGCATGAGGCCCAAGATTGCAGGTGGCAGGTCATCTTGGGCTACTTTCAAACTTACACCTAGATCTACTTTTAATAATTACAAGTTCTCAAGTTAGATACCTTGGTGAGCAACTCTCACAGCTTTCTTCAGGCATTGGTTTGTGCCACAAAAACTCTGACAAACAAAAGAAACCTTTGCCTTTTTCTTTGTTACATGCATAAAAGAGAAAACATCACATGTGTTTGTCTTCCATCCACCCTGGCTCTTTTTTTCACTACTCAATGATACATTAGATGCAAAATGCCAGATTGTTCAAGTCTCAGCCTTCCATCAACTTTTGCCATGCTATTGATCTTCCTGTACAAGCTGTAAAGTGTAGAGGCTCTTTGGATGAATGATGCTACCAGAATTTTTTCTTATACTGTTGGTATCAACATTTTAAAATTTATGTAGTTTGATTTCCCCTGTCACTGCTTTGCTAACAGCAATTCTCCATCCATAACAATGTTTTCCTGAAGAGCCCTGATTCAGCTCTTCTAGTGTGAACATTTTTTACTCCTTTAAAAAGCTTTTAGACTCTTCAGCAAAGTAAAAAAGCATTCAATATAACTGCCCTCTTCCTTTTAAAAAGCATTTGTGGTGGACTAATATATTGCCTCAAACATGCTAATTACATCTGATAATGGCTGGGTATTGCGTTACAGGACAGGTGCAGTAAACTCAATAGCAGCACTCTACTTGTGTTCCATCACGTTAATGAAAGCAATAAATCAATGACACATTCCAAACCTTGGCTTGCCCCAGAAAAGAAAAACACTAACAAAATTGAGTACATCCGCCTTAGAATTTTTCACAGATGGATAGCTCTCTTTTCACCCTGGAAAAGTTTAAATTCTCCTTTCAGCATAAGGGCAATCCTCCAAGATGCTGAGCATGCCATGTATCTGAAGGTACCCTTTTTGGAGGAAACTGTATTAACTTTGAAACAGATACACCATTTAGATTAATGATATGAAGAGCAGAGGGCTGAGATGAATGATATGAGGAACAGAGGGCTATGGAAGAAGATTTTACAGAGATAATAGAAAACAAGGAAACGTCAATTCAGAAATCCAGGGAAGTCTGTTTTCCCTCTTGTGGTACAAACATGAAGAAAATTTCAGTCTCCAGAGCCAAAAAAGTAGTATGAATGAACTTTAAAACATTGCCAGATCATCTGGAGAATGAAGGTAAAGTTAAAGCTAGGTTTGACAGAGCAGAGACTTAAACAACTTGCATTGGAGCTGTACTTCTTTATCTAAAAGGTGATTTTTCAATGTTGTGCAGTTAAAGTCATTGATGACACATATCCCTGTTATCTGTGGGGGGTGTACACCTTACTCTGCATGTACTGAACAGATCTTTCTCCTCTGAAGTTTTGGCATTCTTCCTTAAATGCTAGCTTATATGGACATTCATTCTATAAAGCAAAAGGCAATCAGAAATAGCTACTAGTAATACCCAAACATCACTAAGAACTAAATTTGCCACTCTGAGAAGGGCCAACATACGACCTACCTAGATATTAAAGGGCTGCAGGCATTAGCCTACCTTAGACCGGCATGAAAAGCAATGAGAATAACCAAGGATCCACATTTCAGTTGTGCAAGGATCTGAGCATCTCTTGCTGTTAGCACAGGACTGCAGATGTTGTTCCAGTTCTCTGGTCAGGGCTGTCTGCCTTTCAACAGATCCTCTGCAACCACCTGCAAGGAGCCTGTTTGTGCAGAATTTATGGAAATGAAGTGGATTCCTTGCTAAGGACTAAAGAGAGGTAGTACGTCACAGAATAGCCTTCAGTTGAGTCTGTTAAAGTTTTCTACTAGCTGATAATGGATATATATAATGATAATAGATAACTAGCTGATAACTACTTGTTAGGGATAGTGTTCTGACATCATGGCAGCTGGCTCATACACGTCTTTACCTCTGAAGCAGAAGAGTTTTGAAGTAGGCCAGTTCACAGCATCGAAGGTGGGTGTAGGTCTCTTCTTCCAGATAACAAGCAACAGGAAAAAAGGAAATGGCCTCAAGTTACGCCAGGGGAGGTTTAGATGGGATATTAGGAAAAATTTGTTCACTGAAAGGGTGGTCAAGCGTTGGAACAGGCTGCCCAGGGAAGTGGTGGAATCATCATCCCTGGCAGTGTTTAAAGAAACACGTAGATGCAGTGCTTAGGGACGTTTAGTGGTGGACTAGGCAGTGCTGGGTTAATGGTTGGACTTGATGATCTCAAAGGTCTTTTCCAACCTAAATGATTCTATGTTTCTATAGCAATGCCTGAAGTAAGGTCATTCACTCTCTATGATGCCTTTGACAAATATACACAACTTACAGGTATGGCAGACACTGGCAGTTGCAATACCCAAATTTCCGTTCCTGTTACAGCAACATTGCAGTATTTTATAATATTTTTGACCCTTCTTTATTGCTTTTTGTTATTTAGGCTAACAATGTGCCAGAGCTAAACCAAGAAGCAAAGACAGAATTTGCCTAGAGAAGTTGGTATGACTGCATTGCAATTTACCTTCATAGTTCATACAGAGAAGTTTCTACAACATGTTTTTTCCCTATATTTTTATTTTAATAACATCTTATATGTGACATCCTTTGGCATTTGAGAAATCTGTCCAAGCATTTATTGAGGTACCATTCTGTCCACCCTGCCTTGTACAAAGTTATTCCATAAACATCTCAGTTTGATGAATGTGAACTGAGTATAAAGTGGCTCAACAAGAAAGAAATGCATTGACTAGCGCCCTTACCAAAAGAGAAAATTTTGGCAAAGTGCAAAACAGACTCTTTGGTCTAGAAGATTTAAATAGAATTGCATGCATTTTCCATTTTTTAAAAATGGGGTTTTATTCAACACCGTGGTTTTTCAGTACCTGAATATGCAAGTTTAAAAGAACATAGAGAAAACTCCCTTTGCTTGCTGTGACAGTAATAGCAATTACCAGCTAGTGCAATCCAGTCTTTGCTATTTTGAAATGACAGGTGACTGAAATTTTTATTTTTCCATTTGTTTTTTTAACTGGTTCTAAACCACAGAGGTAAAACCTGTCACCTCTGATGTTACTATGCAGCAGCTTGGAGAAGTAAATAAGGTGTTTTATCAAACCTTATGAAACACAAATGCATCATTACTGAGGAATCCTATGAATATGTACGTAAAAAATTCGGTAAATTGTGTGACATTTTTAGATCATGCTGGCAAGATCTGGAAAAAGAGAAAAGCTTATTAAGATGGCCTGGAGATGTTACTGTTTCTTGAAGACAAACAAGTGAAGCGTATACAATGGAGGAAAATAAACCACAGCAAAAACAGAAAGCGTAAGTTTGGTTCCTGAGTTTTACTTGCAATCTCATCGTTAGAGAAATTTAGGCAACTTGCCTCTGTCAGCCACCTCAAAAACTGCCGACCTAATGCCAGTGCTAATCTGTGTAATATATTGCTTTTAGCTGCCGTTTTGGAGGTGTTCAGAAGACTCAGTCTCAACTAGCTAAACTAAGACTCCTTAAACACAGGGCAAAAGGAAAGACAGGAATGCAAAGAAACGGGGTAGGAAAGGCTGGCAAAAGCAGCAGTGGACGAGGGCAGCTATAGAACTTGTACCTTTCAAAAAGCATCTGGCAGCCAGACAAAGTGCCAGTAATCCTGGTATCACCTTGTCACTCCCCCTGGCACTGTCTGGCCATGGCATCTCTCAGAGTCAGGATGATAACAGCACAGTTGGCGTTAATACCTCTGGAGCAATTAAGGCTCTAGAGTCCTGGGCACAACAGTGAAACTCGTTTGTCTAAGCTTCCTATCTTAGAGTATCTAAATCAAATTGTGAACATTCAGAATAACCATCTGTTCATTATTTTTTCATTAATTGATCCTAAGTTTAAGTGGAACAATTTTGAGCAAAGAAGATAGTTTCTGTGCTCCTACATCTCCTTACAAGGGCGATCTTAGCATTGCCACACTTGTGATAATCAAAAGCCTTTGATATATTGGATTAATTCAATTTTTCTGTATTTGGCAAATTTTTATAAACTTTTTTCTGTAAGGGGATGAACTGGATTTCAGTTACTTGGAACAGCTCCTCTGAGCTGTGTGCTAAATGCCTCTCCTCCTCTTTGCTGTGTTTGATATGCAAGACAACTGATCCAGCTGGGACACAACTCCAGGGTATTTGTGTCTGTGAAGCTGAAGAGTAATTAGACACTTTCTTTTGAGGGACAGAGCCTGTGCAACACCTCCACAGTAGCTTTTCCTTATGAATGACTTCAGTAGGGCATCATGACAATTGGGATTCATTTTCAAAGACATAACTTGCCTTGGGACGGGAGGTTTCCCACCACCCTGATTGGGAATGTGTCTTCACTGGTTAGCAGGATGATTTGGTGGCATTTCCACACTGATCCTGTCTCTTTCCCCAACACCTGAAAACTTATCTCGAGACTGACTTGTAGCTTCTGACACATATCGGTAAAGTCAACTTGGTGAAGATAACTTGACTTGTAAACTGCAGTAGCCAAGAGTCTTAATTTATTGTATCCTCTGCCAATGCATTACCATTTTAAAACTCTTACTGTGTCATTCACATTCCAAGTAATAATATACAGATTCATAATAGCTGCCTTAGAAATATGTGTGGTAATTTTAACACATTTATAATAATGAACTTCACTGCACAAAAAGCCTCCTTACCTAGGAGGAAGCAGCAGAGACATTCGAAACCAGAAAGGTAACCATTTTTCACAGCTGACAGCTGCAATGCATCCAGACAAATGAAGACAATCCTGGAGTCCAAGCATGAGATGAGCTCAAAAAGTGTAAAGGTTTACTCTGCATCATAGCTGAAGCCAATCTGCTTTCCAGTCACTGGGATGGTTCAGACTGGTCACCAATAGCACTGACTAGTTCCCTCAATACTGAACGATTTTCCTCCTTTTAGACTGCTTATCAATTTCTTTCCATGCTCCTTCTAGTGTGTGTTTAAATATATACCTCCTGAGTTTTAAGAAAATAAGAAGAGAGATTCTGTACTTGATCGTACTCTCTGTGCTGTTTCTGAAAGCCCTGTGAGTTTTGTAGATTATCGTATCAGGTTAAACACTGAAACAAGCCACTGATTTCTTGCTGAGCTGCTTTTGTCACTCAGCCCAGGTATCTGATCTCTAGATGCCCAAGTATGGGGCTTCACTTAATAATCTGAATGTGGTAAGTAAGGGAGGTAAGTAAGGAAGACAGTATTGTTAACGTATATGGGGCATTTTGGCTGGAATACTGAGCGCTGTGCATTGTTGTACAAGCATTTGGCCTTCAGGAAGACTTAGTGATTTGGAGATCATAAGGAAGGAGACAAACAACGCAACAGCCAAAAAGCTGTTGGTGTTTTGGAAATGATGGAAGTTCACACAGAGCATCAGTGATATGGAGGTGGGATGAAGGAAGGGAGGGAGGAAAGAAAAGAGGAAGGAAAGGGGAGAAGAGAGGGAGGAAGGGAAGAAGAAATGTCATCTTTTCCAGTGCTTGGTCTTGCTTCTCTTGAAATAACTGAGAATTTTGTGATTGCCCTAAGAAGTAACAGAACAGC
The DNA here is from genome assembly GCF_015220075.1 of Falco rusticolus. Classification (NCBI taxonomy): domain Eukaryota; kingdom Metazoa; phylum Chordata; class Aves; order Falconiformes; family Falconidae; genus Falco; species Falco rusticolus. The sequence goes on from NC_051192.1 coordinate 81,702,724, forward strand.
ATTGTGTACACTCACCTGCAGGTAATAAGATCCCTCTTCTTAAAAATAAAATAAAGTAAAATAAAAAGCAGCCCAGATATCTCCCAGGTGCCAGTACTCAGGGTTTTTTTCGTATGCAAATAAGCCTTCCTCAAGCACTGCCTATCTCTCATCTCCTGTCTGTAGCAGAAAGCAGTGTGTACACTGCTGAGCTGTTAATTTACACTGAGAGAGAATCACAGATCTCACTTTCCCCTCAAGGTGCTCCATGTCCAGTGCCAGGTTTCACATGTCTCTAGAGGATGCCACCACAATCTTACTTTGGGTCCATACTCTTTGGTGGCCTGGAGGGGCTGGTGTCAGGTCCAAGGAAGAAGCAAAGTGCCTGAGGCACTGGAAAGTGGGCCACTACATCAGAGCACCGCAGTCAAAAAGGACTTGCAAGGTGGCACGTTTCACAGCATGCCATAGCCTCTTGTGCTGCCCACCCTCTTTCACATGGCCCCACTCTCCAGGCATGTTCCTGCACTTGCCTCCTCTCAGGAGGACGGTTTTTGTATAGCTTCCTTTTGGCATCAAGACATGCTTGTCAATTTGCTGGCTAATCTAAATGAATGTGCTCCTCTTCATTCCATTCAGCTTTTTCTTCGTATTATATGATAGGCAAAGGCAAAGACTTGAGCTAGTGTACCCCAGGAGTTCAGCTGCAGCAGTCTCAGCTACAAAACTTGGGAGTGTCATCAGAGTCACCCAAGGAATTAGCACTCCAACTTGTCTCACTTCAGACATACTTCAGGTACCAAATATTTCCAGCTGTATGTAAGGTCACTGCCATTTATTTATTTTAATCTCCAAATACTGCAGTATGTTCTTTTTTGCTGTATGTCACACTACTGCTCCCTGCTGCCCAAGTTTATTTCACATCCATAGATCCATTTCACACCACCTAGGCATGAGACAGATCGTATACTGACTGTGGATAGCTGGCTTCTCAGAAGCAGAGGGGCTGCTTGCTGTCAATGAGATGTTTGTCTCACCACGATTAATTACTGTGAAATGCCCACAGAGATTTAAAATCATGATTAATTATTACAAAATGCACAGAGATCTTAAAGACTAAACTCTACCACTAGATAAGTTTACCCAAGAGCTCCTGTACATCCTGCATCTGGGGACACTTCTGCAGCACGCAATCAGCTGATAAAACCCCCACAGAACATATGGTTACTCGTCAGGAAAAGGCTAAATAAAAATAGCTCGTAGCAAGTTCTGTGTCAATATTTGTAGACATTTAATGACCGAGGTGTTCCTTTAACTGCTCCTTTGTTTTAACTAGAAGATACCAATTCATTTGCAAAGGAAAATACCCTTTAAAAGAAGTAGTTATATTGTTGGTGGTGCTTTTTTTTTTCTTGATTTGGCATGTTCAAAGACAGAACAGTTCCCAAAAGGTTAACATTCCTTCAGAGTAAAAAATGTTAGATCCCATCTGTAGGATGCATTTCTTCCCTATTTTATTCAGCACAGAGGCTGAGAAGATTAATAAGCTCCAATATTCTACACTAAGCTTATTAGAGATAGAAAATTTAATAGGTTTGAAATCGTCTTCTGAAATCCCACATTAAAAGAACAGCTAAGAGCAACGTGCTCCCTTTTCTGGGAACTTCTCCAAAGACCTTTATCCTTCACATAAAACCGCACGCTCAGACCACCCTGTATCATGTGGCAGGGAGGGAAGGGTTAGTCAGTCCACCCTGGCTTCTGCCACATTTGGTGCTTGTTGGATTCATGATAGCCTCCTGCCTTCTGGCAGAGGAGTGCTCATAAGCACACTCACGCTTCACGAGGTAGAAGCCATCTGGTGTTACACTGGGAGAGATAAGATGGGGCAGAGGACATGGCAGTGAGAGTATCTGTTACCTGCACAAACAAGTAACTGTAGAGCACTGCAGGCTGTGTTAGCTCCTCCAGTTGGTAAAACTCCATCAAAAACACAGGCTCTTTGAATGAGGAAAATGTATTATGCTAATCACGTCAATCCTTCTTCAGTTATCCATGCAGAGCTTCATTGCATTATTCAATATTTTGCAGTCTAATGCACTGAATTAAGTCCTTTTTAAAAGTTTGGTTCCTGTAGGACTTGAAATTCTAGCTGAGTATTATTTTTGTGCTTTCTGGGACAGTATTCCTTTCACCATTTCTTTCTGCTAACTGCAATCCATTCAACAGAGCTTTGCAATGTTGCTGTCCAGCTTGTTGCAGTTGCAAAAAGGTGCTCTGAGCAGTGGGCTTCCTTGTCAAGGTACTTTATCCAGATATACTAACTTACATAAAACAAAGAACTGTAGAGACATTTAAATACACACACACTACATATAAGGTCTAGGTGCAGAGTTAACAGCACCCTTTGGCAGCAGGTATTTTGTGTGTGGGGATTTCATTCCACACAGAGGTTTGGTAGACACAGCAATATTTTTCTTTTAGCAGACCTATAACAGAAAGACTGTAAAAGAAGAGACTCAAACTCTTGTGGGTTTACTCTAGGTTTGCAGTTTTAATCGGTGCAGCAGCGTTGGGTCACCTCCGCAGAGAGTGACAAGGTTACAGGATTTTTAGCTTTACATTTATAGTCTCTACAAAGTATTACCTAATCTATTGGTTTCAAACAAGTCTTTTATTAGTCATTATCTTGACAGTCGGTTTCACAAGTTGTTCTATATCTTGACCACTTTGCTACTTTACTTTTTCTTTCAAGGATCATCGCTTCAGGTTCTGCACGTCTCAGTTCTGAGTAATCACAATAGACAATCTCTGCGTCTCAGTTCTGAGTAATCACAACAGACAAACTCCACCGTCTCAGCCTCCTAGAGGTTAGGGTCTTCTGTTCTTAGAAACTTCTTTGAACTGTCAGGTACAGTCTTACTAATATTAAACTTTCGTTGTCTAGCATCTATTTACTGACCGCACTAGCAGTTCTGGTCTGGGGCTATACAGGGGACAAAAGCTGAGGTACACAGCCTACAGTAGCACTGATCTGGCATTTTCCTCCAACAAAGACCAAACAGTCAGACCTGCTAAAGCCAAAACAAACTCCCCCTTTCCCTTGCCTTCTCAGAGCTTTCCACTTCCTCCAGTTTTACAAGCCTGGGTGAAGACAAGTTGCTGCAAGAACACCGTGAGCCATCAAATCTGTATTCCTTTGGGATTATTATTATTTCAATAAAGCCAAAAAGAGGGGTGGATTCAAGTATGAAAAAAAGAACCATCAAAATTCGACCTAGGAACATCCCACCTTCTGCTGGTTACACTTTTAAACCCATATAATGTTCTTCTTTCAAGAACAGCTATTGAAAAGGCTCCAAGCTAAGCCTAAGGATGAGATAACTCATGAGAGGGGAAACTGTAAATAATGTTGGAGGGGTTAACTTTATCAAAGAGATGGGTCAAAACCCAGGTATCTACCCTCTCTCAAAAAAAATCATCTACAGGATGACAACACAGAGCAGAGCTGAGAGTAGAGTTAGCATTAACTAGGACACTGACATTTTCTAAGACAAACAGAAAAATCCGGAAATCATCATAATCTATAATGCAAAGATGTGATCTACCGACACATGAATCAGGTAGGAGTTTGATGTCCTTCTGACAAAGAGCTCCAGACTGTGCCAGCCTGGAAAATTCAGTCTGCGTATCAGCATACCCATGTACCTAGAAAGCTGGCCTTGTTCCTCTACTTCTAGTACAAGCCACTTGTTTTAAGTTGCAAATGCACCTTTAAAATGCTCAGGCTGTGAAAAAAAAAAACCAACCACAGATTGGCATAATGAAGTGCAGCTATGAGGAACAGCTTTTTAATGGGAGAGCACAGATGTTCTATGCACGATAGCTATAGTTTAAATTGAAAAGTGCCATTGTTTGGTCATCATTTAAAATCAAGATACCCTAAAGGAGAGATTTCAGGACACGCACACTTGAGGAGCGCATAGCTAAGGCAGAGCTAAATTGTTATCTTTGCTCTGACTGAGTGAAAAGAAAATGGTTTTCACGTGCATGGAAAGCAAAAGACGGAAAACTGTAGTCAGGGTAGGAGGGGGGAACAGGAGTGAAAGCCAAAGAACAGGGGCAGCAGCAGCCTCCCAGCAGCAAATGCAAACTGATTTTTTTTTCCCCAAAGCTGGGACTACCAGAGCAGGTGGGAAGGCAGTGCCGCTGCCCTGAAGCCCATCAGCTGGCAGTGTACTGGCACTGGGACGGGAGGAGGAGGGAACAGGGTACTAACTCCCAGAGCTTGGCAGAGGTGCCCCAGTCA